>NC_139491.1:18470000-19670000 GCF_008360975.1 Lichenostomus cassidix
GTAGTCGTGGCAGGGGAGTGTCACCGAGCTGCGCGCCCCTCGCCGCGCTGCTGCCTTTAAACCCTCGGCCGCCCGCCCATTGGCTGGTCGTGGCGGGGCCAGCCAATCAGCGGCGTCTCCACCGGGGGCGGGGCGTTACCGCCTGCTCTGCCGGACTCAATTTCCCAGCGCGCACCGCGCTGCTGCGGCACTGCCGCTTCCGGTCCGTGAGGCAGCGCGAGCTGAGGGAAGGCCTGGGGGGGACACGGCCAGGACCCCCTGAGCTGGGCAGGGGCAAAGGCAGGGCTGGGGGACACGGCCAGGACCCCCTGAGCTGGGCAGGGGGCAAAGGCGGGGCTGGGGGACACGGCCAGGACCCCCTGAGCTGGGCAGGGGGAAAGGCGGGGCTGGGAGACACGGCCAGGACCCCCTGAGCTGGGCAGGGGGCAAAGGCGGGGCTGGGGGACACGGCCAGGACCCCCTGAGCTGGGCAGGGGCAAAGGCGGGGCTGGGAGACACGGCCGGGACCCCCTGAGCTGGGCAGGGGGCAAAGGCGGGGCTGGGGGACACGGCCGGGACCCGCCTGAGGTGAGAGCGGGCGGTCGGGTCTGGGGGAGAGCACGGTCAGGACCTCCTGCGCGCTGGGAGGCTGAGGGGGGCACAGCCGGGACCCCCCTGAGCTGAGGGGCGGCCTGAGGGGGGAATGGCCGGGATTGCCCTGAGCTGAGGCGGGGCACGGTCAGGATCCCCCGAGCGTCTGGAGGGGCACGGCTGGGACCGCCCTGAGCTGAGGGGAGGTCGGGTCTGGGCGAGGAGCGCAGTCAGGACCCTCTTGAGTGCCGGGGGGATCGAGGGATGGGGACGGGGGGCGCGGGGAGCCAAGGCCGGGACTCCTGAGCGCCGGGGGGATCGGGCTGGGGCTGGCAGTGCCGGGACACCCTGCGAGCTGAGCTGGGCCGGGGGGCGCATGGCTGGGACCCCTGAGCACCGGGGGATCGGGGCTGGGGCTGGCGGTGCCGAGACCTTCCGAGCGGAGCTGGCCCCGGGGTTCCGTGGGCGGGGGCTGGAGCCGGTGCGGGTTCGGTGGGTGTGGGGCGCCTCACCCGGCTGTGTCCCCCATTGCAGAGCTGCTCGGTGCCCGGACCCGCCCGGCAGCCGCCATGGCCCTGCCCGAGTGGCACATCGCCGTGAAGCTGGCGGAGCAGCCGCTCGCCCCCAAATCCATCCTGCGCCTGCCGGAGACCGAGCTGGGCGAGTGCCCGCTGGGCGGCTGCAGCATCTCGCACCTCAAGCAGCTCATCACGGGCAAGCTGCAGGAATCCGTGCCGGACCCCGAGCTCATCGGTGCGTGGAGCCTGGCGCGGTCCCGCCGCTTGGGGACACCCTTGGCCTGTCCTCGCCGCGGCCGGGACACGGCATCCTCCTGCTGACACTGGTGGTGGGAGGGCTCGGTGTTGGTTCCCTGTTTCCTTGGGATCATAGTGCTCCAGCCGTGTCAGTGCCCTTGTTAGGGAATATTTGGGCTTCCCAATCTCTCCGTGTCCTTGTGAGAGCTCTCATGAGAGCTGAAAGGTTGACTCTTACACAGAAGGTGACTCTGCCACCTCCTCTAGTTCAGCTCCATGATTTCCCTCCAGATCCTCAGCTCCACAGCTTACCTGTATCATCCCCAGGCCAGATGGAGCAGCCACAGCTGCTGAATAACCCCTAGGGCTCTAAATCACACCTAGAGACTACTAGCCCTTCCTGAGAGGCTGCAGGTGTTTCTCCCCCAGACCTGATCTATTGTGGCCGGAAGCTGAGGGATGACCAAACCCTGGATTTTTATGGAATCCAGTCCGGCTCCACCGTCCATGTCCTGCGCAAATCCTGGCCTGAGCCTGACCAGAAACCAGGTGAGGAACTGTGGGGGTTACCCCTGGATCTCCTTGGGAGGTGTTTTTTTAAGGGAGTGAGGAACACCTTCTCTCAGGATTCACTCCTGGGAGGCTGCTCTGGATGTTTCCAGAGGAATGAATCCCCTTGTTTGGGAACTCCCCACCTCTTCCAGCAGCACATGGGTGTTAATTTTCTTGCTGACAGAAGAGCTAAGGAATGAGCTGTGCCGCGTGGAGGGGGATCATCCCTTCCTTAATTGCCTGCGATCCATTTTAGGGCGTTGCCAGGGAATCTGGAGCAAAGCTCCAGGGATGAGCAGGCTCCTGTGTGCTCCTGCTGTGCCTGACTGTACAAAACGAGGAGTTGGAGTTGGCATTCCTGTAATGGCATGTGTAGGAGGATATTCCTGTATATTTTTATGAGCTGAGAGTGCAGTAAATCGTTACTCTGCAGTAACTGCGCTGAATCCGACGATGTTAAAGCAGCCCTGTTGCACCATGGAAGTCCCAGTGGGCTGTCAGATGGCTGTGAGGGCTGACAGAGGCTGAGCTGTGTTTTGTTGTGGTGTTTTTCCCTCAGAGCCTGTGGATAAGGTGGCAGCAATCCGGGAATTCCGTGTCCTGCACACTGCCCTGCACAGCAGCCCTGCCTACAGAGATGCCGTGAGTGGGGCTCCTTGCTGTGTTCCCAGTGGAAATTCGGCTGTCCCCTCCCTCTGGGGGAATCCCACGGCAGGGCCTGGCTGGGTGACATTCCTGATCTGCTCTGCTTTCCCTGGCAGGTCTTCAAGATGCTGGGAAACAAGGAATCCCTGGATCAGATCATTGTGGCAACTCCCGGCCTTAGCAGCGACCCTGTGGCTCTGGGTGAGTCCAGCTGTGATCCAGAGGATCTGAGGAAAGGTTTGACTCCTGATGGGGGAAGGTAGAGAGAGCCAAATCCGGGTTCCCCTGGCCTGGAAAAATCCCATGTTTTTTGTCCCTTTGTGGAGCGTAAGAGTCAGTGACTGCTCAGGTGTCAGTTGTGCACCACTGCTGATATCTGTGGATGGGTTCTGGCTTCAGAAGGGTTAGGGAACCTTGGGAAGAGATGCTGGCTTCAGAAGGATTAGGGAAGGGAGGAATGGATGCTTTTTTCCTACTACAAAACTGTTCATTAAATCGAACCTGCTTGTTCTGGGATGGTACCAGTCTGAGGTAGGTGGAATTTGGGTGCAGTCACAGCCTGGCTGCAGGGTGCATGGGGCCATCCTGCCCTTGATGTGGAGCCCCCATGGGATCTGCTGGAAAAGCCCCACCCTTGGGTGCGTGGCTGTCACCCAGAGTTCCTCCAGGAGCACAAAGGCTTCAGAGAAACAATAAGGGTATTGGTATTGTTTACTTATGACTCAGTTCCTGAAAAACAATTCCTATTTGTCCTTGTGGCTTTTGTATGCATAGCTTCTGTTTCTTGTATCCTGTCTCACTGTGTTTCCTGGGCTTTTCCAGGAGTTCTGCAGGACAAAGATCTGTTTTCCGTGTTTGCAGACCCCAACATGCTGGACACGTAAGTTCCCCTGGCTGGGGCAGTGACCCAACAGTGCCTTTGTGTCCCTGTGGGTCAGCTTTGGGTCAGCTGCCTCCCTCTGGGTGGGAGAGAGCTCTGCTCCTGCCTGCTAGTGGGGATGCACCGATATCCAGGTTGGGGTACTCATCCCTCAGCATAGGGAACAGGGATTCACCACTTGGATTGAAGGCAGGGCTGTCATCACCTCCAGATTCAGACGTGGATCTGGTTGCTCACAGCAGAGAATTGCTCCCATGAGGGGATGTGGGAGATGGGAACCATGGAAAGTTAACATGGGATCCAGAAGGATCCCTGGTGAACCATGGGAAGGTCTCCAGAAGGATCCTTGGTGAACCGTGGGAAGGTCTCCAGAAGGATCCTTGGTGAACCGTGGGAAGGTCTCCAGAAGGATCCTTGGTGAACCGTGGGAAGGTCTCCAGAAGGATCCTTGGTGAACCGTGGGAAGGTCTCCAGAAGGATCCTTGGTGAACCATGGGAAGGTCTCCAGAAGGATCCTTGGTGAACCATGGGAAGGTCTCCAGAAGGATCCTTGGTGAACCATGGGAAGGTCTCCAGAAGGATCCTTGGTGAACCATGGGAAGGTCTCCAGAAGGATCCTTGGTGAACCATGGGAAGGTCTCCAGAAGGATCCTTGGTGAACCATGGGAAGGTCTCCAGAAGGATCCTTGGTGAACCATGGGAAGGTCTCCAGAAGGATCCCTGGTGAACCATGGGAAGGTCTCCAGAAGGATCCCTGGTGAACCATGGACAGGTCTCCAGAAGGATCCCTGGTGAACCATGGGAAGGTCTCCAGAAGGATCCCTGGTGAACCATGGACAGGTCTCCAGAAGGATCCCTGGTGAACCATGGACAGGTCTCCAGAAGGATCCCTGGTGAACCATGGACAGGTCTCCAGAAGGATCCCTGGTGAACCATGGACAGGTCTCCAGAAGGATCCTTGGTGAACCGTGGACAGGTCTCCAGAGGGATCCTTGGTGAACCGTGGGAAGGTCTCCAGAAGGATCCTTGGTGAACCGTGGGAAGGTCTCCAGAAGGATCCTTGGTGAACCATGGGAAGGTCTCCAGAAGGATCCTTGGTGAACCGTGGACAGGTCTCCAGAAGGATCCTTGGTGAACCGTGGACAGGTCTCCAGAGGGATCCTTGGTGAACCGTGGACAGGTCTCCAGAAGGATCCCTGGCTGCCTGGAGGAGTTTCTGCCAGGCCCCAGGGCAGGGGTGTGGTGGGGGTGGCTGTGCCCCATTTCAGGGCTGATTTCTGGCTTCCTCTGTGCCCACCCCTCACCCTGACCCCGTTTGTGCCCAGGCTGATCCCAGCTCACCCTGCCCTGGTGAATGCCATCGTCCTGGTGCTGCACTCGGTGGCTGGCAGCACCCCCCTGCCAGCCCCAGACACATCCTCCCGGGCCATGGCCTCGGGCTCCTACCGGGACATGCCAGGTACGTCCAGCCCAGGGGGAGCTGTGGGATCTGTGTTCTGTGGGGTTAGGGGATCCTGGAATGGGTGGGCTAGGAGGGAACTCGGCACTGTATGATCCATGTTCTGTAGGATCAGGGGATCCTGAATGGGTGGGCTGGGAGGGGAACTCAGTGCTGTATGATCCATGTTCTGTAGGATCAGGGGATCCCAGAATGGGTGGGCTGGGAGGGAACTCAGTGCTGCAGAACCTGTAGGATCAGGGGATCCCAGAATGGGTGAGCTGGGAGGGAACTCGGTGCTGTAGGATCAGGGGATCCTGAATTGGTGGGCTGGGAGGGGAACTCGGAGCTGAAGCCTGGTAGCTCAGCCAAAAACCCCACAGGATTCTCATCTTGTGCCAAATTCCTGTCAGTTTACCCCATCTCTTTGTTCCCCTTTTTGGTGCAGGTGGCTTTCTCTTTGAGGGGCTTTCTGATGATGAAGATGACTTCCACCAGGTAAGCAGCCTGGCTGGGCGGAACACATGTTTTAGGGTTTGCAATTTGGGTTTAACTTCCAGCCCTGAGGCTCCTGAGCTTTTCCCCTCCCATCTGGTGAACAGCACAAGCTGCTCTGGCTCCCCAGGGGGTTGTGGAGACAAACATATTGATCCTGGCTGCTTCCATGCTGTTCAGGAGAGAGTTTTCCTCAGTGCTGAACTCACAACAGGAGAATGGAGCAGAGGAAACTCACTCATGGCCAAAATTGTGCCTGGATGAGGGTGAAGTATGGGAATGTTGGTCCCTGTGCTCCTGCAGTCTTCCTCTCCAAAGTGTTCTGTAAGAGCAGCTGGATATTTGGGTAGGAAAAGTGTGTGTCAGCAGGGAATTGTTTTGTCACAGGCTAGTAACACTCATGTTTGAGGCTGGTGGATGAGAGATTGAAAGGTTTCCTGCCATTAAAAGGTTTCCACACTGCTGACTGTGTGGAAAAAGCACATCCCACTTCAATGTTTGTCTTTCAAAAGTTCCACACTTGGGAGTTTCAGGCATTGTAGGACAGGGATCTGTGGGAATGGGCACGAGCCAGGTCTGGCTGGGACACAAACCCCAACATCACAGCTGGTGTTTTTCTTTTCTCTCTCTCCACGCAGAGCACGAGGTCCACCCCTTCCAGCAGCACGTCTGGCTCACGCCCAGCCTCGCTGGGCTATGCAGGGGCTGCAGGACCCCGGCCCATCACCCAGAGTGAGCTAGCCACCGCCCTGGCCCTGGCCAGCACCCCCGAGAGCAGCTCCCACACCCCCACCCCGGGCACCCAGGTAACGGCAGCCACCTCTGCATTCCCTCAGGGATGGGCCCGTCTCAGCTCTGGGACCCCTGGCTCTTCATTCCCTCAGGGATGAGTTCTTCCATTTGATCCTGCCCCAGCACCCAGGGGACAGCCAGCACCTGCCTTGTTGGGTCTGGGACACCTGGCTGCTTCATTTCCTCATGGAAATCCACCTCTTCCATATGATCCCAGCACCCAGGGAGCAGCCAGCACAGCCTGGCTCGGCTCTTGGACATGTAGAGCCTTTGTTCCCTCAAGGCTGAGCTCTCTTCCATGTGGGATTGAGGCCTGGGGGGTGCTCTGGCAGCCTTCTCCTGATCCATGCACAATTGCCTCCTAGGGCCACTCCTCTGGGACGTCCCCGATGTCATCCAGTGTCCAGTCAGGGACACCCATCACCAACGACCTGTTCAGCCAGGCCCTGCAACATGCCCTGCAGGCCTCGGGGCAGCCCAGCCTCCAGGTCAGTGCCAGCCTCTGGAATCCTATATGCCATTGGTACAGGTGCTTCTCCAGCTGCTGCCGATGGCAGGATGGGAGCTGGAAGGGGCAGCACAGACCCTGCCAAAGTTCTAGGTGGAAATGAGACGGAGGGGTGGTAGATTTGGGGACTTTGCAGCGTCACTCTGTGCTTTCAGGAGCTGTTTGCACTGAAAACAGTGGGGCTGGGAGCTGGCTGAGGTGGGAGGGTGGGCAGTGGGAAAGGTTTTCCTGCTCAGGCTCTCACATCCACCCTTCCCTTCTCCTCTGCTGCGAGCAGAGCCAGTGGCAGCCCCAGCTGCAGCAGCTGCGAGACATGGGAATACACGACGACGAGCTGAGCCTGAGGGCCCTGCAGGCCACTGGAGGGGACATCCAGGCTGCCCTGGAGCTCATCTTTGCTGGGGGGGCTCCCTAAATCCTCCTGCTGGGCTGGTGAGTGGCACTGAGGCAGCTGTGCCTGCTGCTGGGCATGGGGGTGCTCTGGGGGGTGGCTGCTCCTTTCCTGTTTTTCCAGCTGGGAGCACTGAGGGCAGCTCCAGGTCCTCTCTCCAACCTGCTCCTTCTGGCCACCAGGGATGGGACCTCAGGGCTTTGTCCAGCATGGAGAAAGGAAGAGGTGGCTCAGTGTTGGACATGTGGCCCCTTCAGCTCTGCACCATTTGTTCTGTCAGCACATCCTTTGCCTGCTGTTTTGTTCCTGGCCCACCCTGTGCTCCCCCTGCATTAAATGGACTGTGTTCCTGCTGTTGTTGCCTTTTGGCTAGTCTTAGAATTATGAGGTAGGCACGGTTAAAGGGGTAAAAGGGTTTTACTTTGGTATTTTAATAGGATTTTAGGTGCATAGCTTTTCAGAGGTGGCACATGCTGAGATGCATGCTCACTGTATAATGTGTATACAATTTTATGGACTTTGTAAATTAGTCTATTTGTTTAGAATATTTTAGTAAGAAACTTTATAAATGAAGTAATATTCTTTTATTTTAAAGAAACCTTCCTTAAATGAGGTTAGAGTCCAGTTTATAAAAGATTTTATAGAGAGAAGGTTTTAACTAAGGTTAAAACCTCGAGTTTTGAGATAGCATAGAGTTCTTTGGCTTCTTACTGTGAATGTTTGGTTTTTCTGCCTTGCAGAACATTAAGTTAGAATGTCAGACTACAAAAATTAGAAGTGTGTAGGCCAAGGGTACAAAGAATGCATAAAGGCTACAGAAAATATACAAGGGGTATATAAAATATATAAAAGGGTATATAAAAAAGAAAAGGCAAAAATCAACAGGCATCAGGGTGTGGGTTGGGATCTGTCCCGGGTTGTGTCCCACATCTCTGAGGAGCTGGAACTGGGGGAAAGGCTCTGCCTTTGTGGGAGTTGGTGCTTTCAGCAGAGGGCACTGCCCTGCCAGCTGCTGAGGGCACAGCAATTCACGGCCACCGCGAGGTGACAGTGACAAAGCAATGACAGGGCCGAGTGTGAGCCGGGGAAGTGCCTCTGACAGCCCGCTCTGGCTGCAGCCAGCGTTTGCTGTGCCCTCCAATCCCGGGTGCCACCACCTGCCCAGGACCCTGCTGCAAAGCCAATTAAAGGCGTTTGCCTGTAATTGCAATCAGTGGGAGCTGAGAAAAGCCGGGCCTGGAGCTGGGCCTGGCAAGGCTCTGGGATTAACGAGGCATGAAAACCGGAGCGGCTTCTCCTCAGATGCCACCGCGCCTGTGACACCGCTCTCCTGCTTTACCTCCAGGCCGCCCGGGCTGCCCTCTAATTCCTCCGGAGCTCTGTGATCCTCGCTGATACCATCTCGGTATCACCCAGCAAATGCAGATTGTTCTCTGGGGGAGCCCGGCACTGATAGGCTGTAATCCTGTCGAGAGGATTAATACCCAGGGGAGGGAGGGGCTGCTTTTGTGCCTCAGGCTGTAGCAGATAAGATGTGATGGATGTAAATGGCTTTCCTGACGAGCCACCCTCGGGGTCCTTGCCCTCGGCGCGGCACGCACTCGGAGCTCAGTGCTCACGGGATTTTGTGTGTAAGAAAACCGATTAATCCCTTCCCATCCCTGGAGCCCTGCCTCTGCAGGGCCAGGAAGGAGCATATGCACAGCGTCCTCCCTCCCTCCCTTCCCCACGAGGGGAGACCAGCCCTGCTGGCAGCCCCAATCCTCCGGGATAACTGCGGATTAGCCGGATCACAGATGCTCCTGCCCAAAGCTGGGAAGCATTTGCAGGCTCTCCTGGAGCAGCTCTGGGACTAGCATGTCCAGTTTGCCTCCCTGTACCACCTTTATTCTCAATTTAGGGTGTCCCAAATGGTATTTTCCACCTTACTTTAGGATACTTGATCCCCATGTTGACCCACGTTCGTTACGAAGACATTTTTGCTGCTATTTCTGCTCCCCACGCCCCCAGACAGCTGGGAACAGTCTGAATTTTGGGGATGGAAGTGACTTTTCCCTGATTCCTTCCCCAAATGGCAGTGTTTGGCTGGGAGCAGCCGCTCAGGCACATTCCCTGGCCGTGCTGGCTGCAGCAGAGGAGAAGTTGGCAGCGCCGCCGCTCACGATGCCTGGGAGGGACGTGCTGGGGAACCAGGCACGGGGAGAGCTGCAGGGAGGGGAAACAGGCTCTGGCTGCCTCCTGCCCGGCTGGAGGAGAGCTGCAGGGAGAGGGGCAGCTCACAGGGAGCTAGGAGTGCTTCTGCAGCCACCCTGGTGACTGCACATTCCTGGTGCTGGCACATGGAAGTGATGCTCGCAGGGCTTTGCGAGGACATGGAGCAGCAGAAACAGGAGGACAGGCTTTAAAACTGCAGGACGAGATTGGATATTCGGGAGGAATCTTTCCCTGGGAGGATGCTGAGGCCCTGGCACAGGGTGCCTAGAGAAGCTGTGGCTGTTCCTGGACCCCTGGAAGTGTCCCTGGCCAGGCTGAGGACTGGCCCCATTCCACTGGGGTGAAATGGGATGGCTTGAAGGTCCCTGTCACTGAGTTGTCAGTGGCTGAATGTGACAGATTCCACTCTTTGGGAGCAACCTGCCATGCCTGTTCCTCGTGGTCCATGCCTGCTGCCACCACCCTGCACCTTCCCCTCCTCCTGCCCCACGTTTTGCTGCTTCTCCCACATGGATTAGAGTGGAGCTGCTCTGGCTGGGTCTCACTTTATCCATACCCTGCCCCTGGGCCCGGTTTCCACCCCGCTCTGCTCACCAGCCCAGCCTCAGGCCTCACTGTGAGCAGACTGGGAAGTGCTGGTGACCCTGGCAGAGGACAGGTCAGGCTGCAGTTCCCCAGTGCCAGCAAGGCCCTTGTGTTTCTGACATCAAAGAGCAGCTCTTGGTTCCGTTCCCTCCTGCGGGGCTGACAGGGGAAGCTGCAGCAGCGGCTGTTTACAGCAGGGAGGGTTGGGAGCAGCTGCTTTTCCTGCCGTGTTTTCCATAATCCTGTTATTTATCCTGGTGCTTGACCCTCGCTGGACACCTGGAGGTTTGGCTGGGCTCTGCAAACCATGTGTGCTCTGCTTTTCCAGAGCTGTTCTTCTCCTCAGCTCTCCCATTTTGGGCTGATTATCTCTGTGAGGAGCAAAGGGATGTAGGGAGGGTAATATTCCAGCAAAAAGGCAGAATGCAGACAGAGATGAATCTCCTGGCTGGCTTTTGCAGTGCCTCAACCTGTGTGAGCCCCCAGCTCCCTGTTGCTGTGCTTTGCCATGCAGTGGGAAGGCAGTGCCAGGATCTCTCCCGGGAGCAGCCGTTGGTGTTGGAGCCATTCCCTGTTCCCGAGCACACACGCAGCCCTGCTCTGGGGGTGGCTGGGGGTGGCTCCTTGCAGCACAGCACAAGTCACCCAAGTTTCGAGCCCTTCAGCCCTGATTTTTGCTGTCACAGGACTCGTGATGGACAGATTTCCATGGAATAATGGTCATTCCTTGCTTCCCCCCCAGCTGAACAGCTCTGAGCATTCCTGGTTTATTCCCATCACATCCTGGGGCTCCACACCTCGGTCCCCCAGCTCCTCCCAGTTCCAGAATCCCAGTGAAGGTGACTTTCCCAGAGCTCCAGGGTTTTCTTGGGCAGCCTGGCAGGTACATCCAGCAGGGGTTTGTCTGGCAGAGCCTTTGCCCATCAGTTTTCTTTATTTGCAGAGCACTCCGTGGTTTCCTGGCTGCTCCAGTTTTGTCCTTGGAGGAAAGGCCAAAACACGCCATAGTTTTTAGTTTCTCTTCTTTTTTTCAGCTCTGTGCTGGTTCAGGCTGTGGGAGGGGACAAGATGTTCTTGGTAATGACGACCTTTTGGTTTTACTTTTCCTCATGGAAATTTGGGAGGAAAGTTCTGATGCTGAGACAACTGATGAGGTAAGAGCCCAGAGCTGGGGCAGGTGACACAGAGCCGCTTCCCAGTGACCCATGTCCTGTGGGATTTGATCCCTTTCCTGGTGTGAATCACCATTTTCCTGTTAGAAGTGACGAAAAAGGAGCTCTGATCTCAGCCCTCAAAGCACCCTTTTAAGGTTACAGAGTTGAGAGCCCATGTGATGCACAATGAAAACCAGGGGGGGGTTTTAAGAAAATTATTTTAACTTGGGGAAAGCAGAAATGGACCGAAAATGTCACCCTGTGAGAATATTTGTATTTCCTTATGTTCCCTTTTATATTTATAGTGCTCTAATATCCATAAACGTGTCCCAAAATCCCTTGGAGAGGGTTTTTTTTCCCTTCTCTATCTCTGAAATAAATGCCTCGCTGATTTAAGGGCAGGGTCTGCTGGTTCAGCAGGGATGAATTAATTCAGGTGTTGAGTTCCACTCCAGGAGCCATCAAAGCACCAGATAAGAGGCAGAATTCCCAGTCTCCCTGCAGAGGCCAAGAAAAGACTGGAGAAAAGCTTTGGAACGGGGGGAGCAGGAAAAAAAATCGATTTTTAAGAGGTTTTGGCTGTTTTCTGAGGCTTGGGGGCATTTAGAGCTGGCTGCAGGGTGTTGGGAACAGACCCCACACAATTTTTTCCTTTAAACAGGTGAGTTTGTGGCCTCTGTGTCCCCCCAGGAGTGGCCCCAGCAGCTGGAGGGAGGAGCTGTGGGGCTGTGGTGCCAATAATGCTTTTGGGGTTAATTTTGGGGTGCCAGAGGTGACAAGGACAAGGCAGCCAGGAAGAACATTGTCCCCTGTGGGTGAAGCAGAGCTGAGCCTGCCCAGCACACCCCACAGGGTTCCCCTTTGTGGGGAGGCTTTGTTTGCCCTGCTCCCAGGAAGGGAAGGATTCCTGACCATCCTGTTCCCTCAGGATTCCTTCCCGGGGTTTATCTGGCTGTCATTAAACGCTCTGATCCCGGAGGATTCTCGGTTACACACCATTTAATCATCCCAGACCCTGCCAGCTGCTGTCTGCTCGGTGAGGTCACAACCCTTCATCCTGCTGGGGATTCCTCATCCCTGCTTTCCTCTGTCACCCTGGGGCTCCTGCCATCCCAAACGAGCTCCCTGGGGACAAACCGGCCCCAGAACCAGCAGGTGAAGGCCAGATGGGACACAGGGTGGGAGGACAGATCTTCCCTGCCCAGCCCAGGGGGAAATGAGGGGTTCAGCCCATGGGGAGACCCTGCCCTGTCCTGGAAAAGCTGGAGAACTTCCCGTGTTTGGTGGGAAGGAGGACATGAACCCTTTTTCCCGGTGTCAGAAGGAGGACAAGGACGTGGACCTTTTTTCCTTGTCTGGGAAGGAGGAGAAGGATGTGGACCCTTTTCCTGGTGTCAGAAGGAGGACAAGGACATGACCCTTTTTCCTTGTCTGGGAGGGAGGAGCAGGACACAAACCCTTTTCCCTTATCTCTCCCTTCCTGGCGAGACAGATAATGGGAGCACTCGAGCGCTCCAAGGTCAGCTGGGAAGGAGTTGACTTTTTCTAGAGTTTACTTTTCGGGTTTATGAGCCTGGCCAGCTCAGAGGGCTCTGGCACTTTTCCCGGGAGCAGCTGGAATTGGTTTCTCAGGAACCAGGTGAGATTGTTTTGATTCCCTGCAGAAAAATGCGGGCTGAAATTCCAGCTGATGTTACGGCAGGCAGATTGCAGAGGGATTCAACCTTAATTTAGGTGTTTGCAGGAGGATTTGTAGCTCGGATGGGGCTGGCAAAAGGGGTTTATCAGCTTGGTGAGGGCGTGGTGCTGCTGGCAGATGCGGGAATCCCATTTTGGGGAGGCTGAGATGTGGCCATTCCCACAGGAGAGCCCTTGGGAATTCTCCCCTGGGGGGTTGATGCCAAGGGTGGGCTGTGGCCAGTCCTGTGACCAGTGAATCCCGTTTTGAATTGGCCTGGAAGTGCCTGGGCGAGCCCCTGGGCTTTCCTGGGAGGCAGAGGAAGAAGGGGAGTCCCAGGCTGGGGTTTTGTGCTGTTCTCGAAATCACTGAGTGCAAATCAGCTCGGTCACAAGTTTCCTCCTAGCGAAATCTACCGGGAAATCTCTGAGGGGGCAAAATCTCCTGGGAAATCTTCTCTGGGGGCCACGTGGCTCCTCCACCCCTTTCCTGAGTGGTTTGTGAAGCCCTGGGGGTGGCACTGAGCACGTTTGAGCCCCTCTGGTGGCACTTGTGCTGTGACATTGTGACAGAACCAAGCGGGGAAGTTGGATCAACTCATCACAACTTCCAGACTCGGTCCAGCTTAAAGAGATGAGCCTGAAGAAGCTCCCAATCCCTGCAGGGCTGTGGCCTTGGGGAGGGATGGTTGAGGGTTTCTGGGAGCTTCCTGCCAGGAACAGAAGCTGGAGGGGGAGAATTTGGGTGTGGAAACAGAAAACGCAGCAGCTGATAAGTGATCTGCTCTGCTGCCTCCCTCCTCGCTCTGTCAGCTGAGGAATGAAGGGCCTGTCAGCACCCAAGGAGCTGCGAGGGGAGTTGCACTGATTGCCACTCCAAATCCAGTCAGCTTGTTCCCAAAAAGCTGGGAAGGGAGCTCTGATCTTCCAAAGGCATTCCCAGCTGTGTCCTGAGCTCCTGGGCCATCGGGTTTAGCACAGGATTTTCCAGCTCTGGGCCAAAACATGCAGCATGCCAGTCTTGTCTGGGAAGGGATCATGGGCAAGAGGCGTGAAGAACACCCTGAGCCCTTTGTCCAGCTCAGCAGGGTCCCTCCTGGTGGCTGTGAGAGTCACACCCCACTCACAATGGCACAGCAGAGGACAGATCCTGCCTGGCTTTCCCTGATTTGCCTCCTTGTGCCTTTTTTCCACGAGAGATCTGCCAGTGTTTGTGCTTCCAGGGGTCACATTCCCGGCTGAGGTCGAGGGAAGGTAATGGATCTGGTTCTGTGGATAAACATCCCCACATGGCTGCTCGGGTGCCAAGTGAAATGCGAGCTCTCGTGGTAGCTGGGTTGCCTGGGCCACAAACATTCGGCGTGTGATGAATAAAACTGTTCCTTGTCGGGGAAAAATCTGTGCTTCATGCTTCTGACAAGATTCCTGGGGGAGGCTGCCTCCTGATCCATGCTGGAACCGAGGCGCATGATCTGGGAAAAAGCTGTGCCGGGGAAGTTCTGATCCTGCAATGGAGCAGATGGAAATTTCTGCAGGAAAGGGCTGAGCCCGTGCCTGGAAGCTGATGGCATGAGGTCCTGAGCAAACAAACTGTCTCTCTGAGCTGTTTCCCTGCTTTGGGAAACGTGTCCCTCATTCCTGGATGTGTCCAGCACCTCCTGCAAGCTGGCAATTGGCTGTGGGGAGCTCAGCAGGTTTGGGTTTTCCTGTGGGTTGTGTTCCCAGTGTGCTCTGTGTATCCTGGAATCGCTTTTCCAGGCGCTGATCTCATGATTTTGGGAGTCAAGTTTCCTCCTGGCTGCTCAGTCACGGAGGGACAGTGAGGGCAGCTGAGCTCCTGGAGAGAGGGCAGAGAGCTTTGGGTGGGAGCTCAAATTGAAGGAAGACTCTTCAATATCCAGAGTTTTCCCACACTCTCCACGTTCCTGAAACAGAGCAGGTCTAAATGGGAATTTAGGGAGAAATCCTTCCCTGTGAGGATGGCACAGCTTTCCCAGAGAAGCTGTGGCTGCCCTATCCCTGGAAGTATCCCAGGCCAGGCTGGACAAGGCTTGGAGCAACCTGGGATAGTGGAAGGTGTTGGAACACGATGCACTTTAAAGTCACTCCCAACCCAAACCATTCTGGGATACTGTGAACGTTCCTAAAGTCCTGAGGGAGCTTCAGGCTAAATTTTATTCACAGGAACTTTGTGTTTACCTGCAGATGGAACAAACCTCCCCAGCTTCAAGTTAAAACCACACAGAGCCCTCAGCTGTGTCAGGTAGGGGCAAAAGACCCTTCTAGGTGTTTTTCAGGAAGAAAATCCCTTTTTTCCCTGCTGGAAACCAAGGGATAGCAGGGTCTAGCACCTCAGGGTGCAGGCAGGGAACCACAGCTGCCTCTGGGGGCAGTTTGGGGTGAGCACAGAGCACTTCCCTGCCGGGAATCACCACGTCCAGAAGTGGGGAAGCAGAATGAGTGTGTGTGCTCCCCCTGTAATTACCCCAGCAGCTGCGTGGCCGAGGAGAAAGATGAACCCACACGCACAGAGTGGCGCTGGGAAATCCCTGGGGCTCCTGAAAATTCACCATTAGCCGGCTCATTAATTTGTTCTTTTTCGATCCCTCCAGAATGCCCCCTTGCCCTGCCCCTGCTCATCCCTCCACCAGCCGGGCCGAGCTTCAATCCCGACTTTAAAGGGCGCAGCTGCGCCTCGTCCCTGCGCCTTGCCGGTGGGCTTCTCCCATTCCGGTCACGTCCCGGCTCTCTCTCCGTGCTCGGAATGCCCCGCTGCTCTCAGGAACCGGCGGCACAAAGGCTGCCGGCCCTTCCCGGCCTCTCCCGGGGCACCTTCGGGAAAGCAGGCGACTTCCCAAAGGTCGTGCTGGGGTTGTCCTTTCGGGCAGCATCTGCATCACAAAGGGATGGCCGGGAAGGGCTCACCTTCGGCTCACCTTCATCCCCGCGTGTTCGCATCCACGTAGGGATGTCATTCCTGCCACGCTGGCACGATTGTTCGGGACACGGGCGTGTGACAGTGACGGTGTTTGATGGCCCTAGGAGTGGCGCTTTCCTGTTGGCACGCAGGACGCGCTGCAGCCCTGCTGCATCCTGCTCCTCCTGACAGGGGATCCTGATCCAGCTGTTCTGCTCCCGATCCAGCTGTTCCTCTCCTGATCCAGATGTTCCACACCTGCCTCCCTACCTGGATCCGGCCCCGGCACACCCCTGTGTTTAACCACCCCCTTAAGTCACCGCTCTCTGCTCCTATTCTCAGCCCTATTTCCACTCTCATCTCACTCGTCCCAACCTTTATTTCCCCTGCCCAGCCTCTGCGGGAAGTTCAGCGCAAACCTCGTGCTGGCCGCAGCTTCTCCCCAGCGCCCCAGGCTGCACAAAGCCACCAACCCCCGCGCCTTCCCCTTGCGGGAGGAGGAGGAGGAAACCCAAAAAAAGACCCAAAACCCCCCAGAAAAACCTGCAAGCGCCGGAGCTCAGGTGCTAAGTGGAGCGGGGGGGTGTTTTATTCCATGTTCCCTGCAAGGCCCGCCCTCCTCGCGCCATTGGCTGGGCTGGCTGCTTTTGTAGAGGGGAGAGAGATGCAGCTGCCTGCCTGCCCGGCTCCCGCTCTCGGCTCGCTCCCGGACTAGCAATGGGCAGCAGGAGGTGGCCGCTCGCCCTCCTGGTGGCCCTGTGGCTCGGCCAGCTGGGCGCGTGGGCAGCGGGGCGCGCCAAGGTGAACCCCAGGATCATCGCGGCTCCCCAAGGTGAGTCCCGGGCTGCGCCCTGGGGATGCGGCTGCTCCCTGCGCCGGCTCTTTCCTACCTGGGGCTCGTCCTTTGAGCAGAGTTGGTCTATTTTTATTTCTTTTGTTTCCTCGGGGGGGCTTTTGGCTCTCCTTCAACCCAGCTAAAACGCCTGCGGGCTCAGGCTGCTGGCTTTTAATTGGATTTTTAGATCGTTCTTGCCTTTTTTATGGTTTAAAAGCGTTTTCCTACGAGCTGGGGTTATTGAAGGCTGTCAAAAAGCGCTTTTTTCCCCCTATCAGCTGGGTGTATTAAAGGCTGTCAAAAGCTCTGAGGCAGCCACAGGACACATTTCCCCTAACTCGTCTCCAGAAATGAGAAGTGTATTTACATAGTTAATGCACTTATTCATCCCATTTAACTCGCCCTGCCTGCCGCAGATGAGTTTGGTGAGCAAACATTTGCAGAGAACCTCTGGTCTCTGGGAAAATTTATAAACGGCACGTAAGGACTTTGTACCCAGGCTGGATCTCGGCGAATCCGAACAAAGAAATGTTTTCAAGCTCCGAGCCCAGCCTTGGTGCGCCGGCGATGGTTTTACCCCGTGCTCCCCGAGCTTTGGGATGGATCCCCTCCGGGCTGGCTGGAACAAAGCCCCCGTTGGCTTGGGCTGGGCGGGCTGAGCTCTGCGGCACAAGGGCCGCTCTGTGCTGCCCATCCCCTGGCAACTTCCGAGAACACCCATTTCCCCGCTTCGTTCCGTGCCATCTGTTGTCCCTCTGCCGGCATTGCTGTGCCCTTCCCCGGGCTGGGAGCGCGGGGGGGCGGCGGTGGTGGCCGTGTGCGCCGCTCGGAGGTGGCCTCCGCTGTCACCTTGTCACACAAAGGGGGGAGAGGCACCGGCGCGGAGGGCAGGGGAGGTTGCTCCGCTATGGCGTCACCGGTGGCGGCTGCAGGCAAATGCTGTGGCCGGGAAAAGGGAGTGGGAGTGGGGCAGGAGGTGCTGCTCCATGGATACCCCCCGCCCTGAGAGGGGACGGGGGCTGCAATTCAAATGTTGGGGTTTGGCGTGGCTGGCAACGCCGGTCCTGGAGGGAAGGGCAGGGATGGAGCGCCTGGTTCCCACCTGTGTCCGTGCATGACGCTGTCATTGTCCCTCACCCGAGTCAGGGTGGCACTGAAGGCTGACGGCACCTGTCACCGAAACCAATTAGCTCTGGGACACTCACCTGCTCGGCTCATCTCTGTTGCGCGCTTTAATTATTTCGGAGCGCTCCGAGGGCCCCAGGCCAAGCGGGATTGCAGTCAGGGAGGGACGGGAGCGGGCCGTGTCCTATTTACCGCCTCCCGCTTTCCTTGGAGTAACCTCCACCCTCCACAAGTAGGGCTGTGGGTGAAGGAGCAGCGTGGGGAGGAGGAGGAGGGTGGAGAACCGAGGCGGGAGCTGCTGCGGCCGAGCAGCCCGGGCGAACTTCCCCATGCCCCGGGCAAGCTCAGCATGTTCGGGAAAACCGGCGCTCAGCACGTGGCTGCCGCAGCTGCAGCCCCGCTCCCAGCCCGGCCCTCGCCGTCAGGGGGGCGATGCAGCCGCAGGGCTGATTTCCAGCTCGGCCCCCGTTCCGGGGGTGGGGGATGGATGGAGAGCGGCGTTGCGGGCCGTTCCCGGCGCTGCGTTTGCAGTGGTGCAGGGCTGGCCCCGGCGCTGGGCTCTGCGGGAGCTGGCAGCTCTCCCCTAATTAAATTTCTTACACGCCACGGCCCCGCACCGGCAGCGAGTGATGCGGCTCGGCAAAGGCACCTCCACGTGCTCCGGGGAGGGTGGGGGGATGGATTTCTGGAGCTGGGCAGAGCCAGGCTCTCTCCAGGAGGGATCCCTCCCTGCCTGCAGTGCGGGGGCACCGCAGGAAATTGGGCAAAGCTGCAGCTGCCTTTCCATCTCTCAGCCTTGCTGTCCCCACCAGCACCGAGCCCTGCGAGTCTGTGACACCAAAAGTCTTATTCGGCTGGGTTTTGGTGGATTTGGTGACATCTGGATTGTCCCTGGGTCCGCCGGATCCAGGCAGAGCCCTGCCCTGCCTGCAGGTCGCTGGACCACTCCGCTGTTTCACCCCCAGTTCCCGATGTGAAACGGGTGAGGGGACGTGGTGAACTGGGACAAAATGTCACTGGGCTGAGGGGACACAGTCCTGAGCTCGGACCTGCAGACAAAGGAGCAGAGTGGGCCTGTCTCGGTGCTTGGAGCTCCTGGGTTAATAATTCCCATCACTTCGGAGCTCAGTGTTCCGCAGCCCTGCCTTCTAAAGCCGCCCGGAGGCTCCAGCCCTGCCCTGCCTTATTTCGTGTCCCCGATGCCCCAGCCCGGGGCGGAGGAAGGGACCTGCTTGCCCCAAGGCTCAGCGCAGTTCCGTGGCCCCTGGAGCCCTGCCAGCAGCCCGTGCAGGTGGCCAGCTCCTGGCCCAGCGGGCGAGCAGCCACCGGCCAGCACTCCTGACTCTGCAGAGTTCCTTCTTCTCAGGGAAAGGGCAAAGGTCAGCTCCACATCACTGCTGCAGCTCAGGCACCTTGGGTCATTTCTGCTGGCAGGGCCTTTGCCCTGTTCCTCTGCACTGCCCCGGGGCTGGCTACTGACTGCTACCCTTCCCCGTGTCGCGATATGGGAAGATGCAAACACTGCTGCCCTTCCCCGTGTCCCGATATGGGAAGATGCAAACACTGCTGCCCTTCCCCGTGTCGCGATATGGGGAGATCCAAGTGCCGAGTTCCCTCCGGGCTGAGCTCAGCGCCAGGGCTGGCTTAGCGCTCCATCCTCCCTTCCCTCCTTTCCCATCCTCCCTGGATTTTTCCAGCCAAGCGCTGCCCGTCCAGGTTTCTCTTTGGGAAAAGGGCAACCCCATCCCACACGGAGTTGTCGCTGCTCGGCGCGGATCCCGCTTTTCCCCCGCATCCCGCCGTGTCGCGGGGCCGGGGGGTGGCAGCGGGAGGGGACGCCCCAGCCTGGCTGTCTCCTGACCGGAAAGTCACCGAGCATCGGGAAAACGCTGAGCGTGGCAAGGAGCCCGCGGGCTGGCTCGGGCTGCTGCAGCCCGGGGCCTCTGCAGCGCGGGCTCGGCTGGAGCTGCTGCCAGCTCGGCGATTCGTCCCTGCTCACCCACACGTGCACGGATCCCAGGAAAACTCGGCTGTTTGCGTTTACACCGCGGGGCGGGATGCGCCGGGGCTGTTTAATTAGTCCCAGCTCATTAGCAGGTGAGCTGGAAGCAGCGAGGAGCAGGTTGTGAGATAAGCAGGTCCCCGAGGGAAAAGGAAGATTATCCAATTGACCCTTGGCTGCAGCCCGCCCCGGGATCCAGCGGGCCGCTGGAATGGCAGCTCTGGGAATCTCACAGCTCCCGGGCTTTGCTGGGCTCGGCTGCCTCTTTTCCCGGGAAAGCTGTGTCAGCAGGGCTGGCGGGGAGCTCTCCGTGTCCCCCGAGCTGTGTCCCTATGGAACCTTCTGGAAAGGGCTGCTTGGGGCAGGGATGGAGGGACAGGGCAAGGGGAATGGCTTCCCACTGCCACATTGGGATATTGGGAAGGAATCCTCCCCTGAGAGGCTGGGATGGAATTCCCAGAGAAGCTGTGGCTGCCCCTGCATCCCTGGAAGTGTCGAAGGCCAGGTTGGAGCACCCTGGTACAGTGGAAGGTGTCCCTGCCCCATGGGATGATGGGATGAGATGATCTTTAAGGTCCTCATCTCTTTCCTGCTGTGGCAAAACCAGGAATTTTGGTGCCAGCAGCAGCTTTTCCTCCTCAGTGACAGCATCTCCGGGTTCTTTTTGTGGTCCCGTGGTGTGAAACATCTTGGTAGGACACTTTCCCACGAAGCTCTCGGAGCATCACCATTTCCAGGAGAAAGCTGCTCGCTTTCCCAGCAGTGCTATTTTCTCCTTTTCACAGGGTTGGGGGATGCTGGGAGAAGAAAACGTTGGTTGGGGAGGAAAAAAAAAAGAGAAAAAAAAGAAAAAAATATGTTTTGCTGTGCACAGATTGAAAAAGAAGAAAAAGCAAACCAAACAAATGGAGTGAATCACAGCCACCTCCTGTCGCAAGAGCACGACACAAAAACAACAGGCAGGGGAGGACTTGTGGAAGTTGTGGCTGGAAAAGGGAGCCAGATGCCAATTCCTGACCACTCTCCCAGCTCTGTGCCAGCTGGTTTGGGGACAGAACGGCTGGAAATGGGCCTGGGAAGGTGCTGTGCTGCAGTTGCTGCAGTCAAACTCGGTGCCTTAAATGGGACGAACTAAATTTAAACCGGAATGCTGGAGTACAAACTCAATCTAAATTTGAGCACGGAATCCATCTAAGTGCGGAGTGCGAGGTGCTTTTTGGGGAAGGTTGTACCGGGAAAAAGGGCTGGGGAGGTGAGCGAGGAAATGGGTTTTTTGCAGCCACCTCCATCCCGTGGCATGTGGCTATTCCCGGCCGCTCCAGGAATAGGGTTGGTTCCTCCTGCCGAGCCCTCTTTTCCTGCCAATCCCAGCTCCACCCGCACCGCCGTGGGAGTGCCACCGGAGCGGGATGTGGCAGCATCTGCCGTAGCTCCGGAGCGCTTTAGGTGTGGAGGGACAGCTTTGGGGTGATAAATCCCGCCCTTAGTGACAGCTCTGCTCTGTCCCTCCTGCAGCAATAATTCCACATCTCATTACCCACCAGGGTCAAATATTCCCCAGGGGAATGTGTTGGTGTGGGAGGGAGAGGGCGCCGCGAGTTTAAGGAGTTCTGGGAGTTTCCTTGAGGAATTCACGACCAGTCCCAGCCGGACACCTGCCCTGGGGCTGCCCGCGGCTTTGCTGCTATCTCGGTTTTGGGCAGTCTGGACCGCCCGTCTGGTTTCACATTCCTGCCCCTGAGCCTTTCCAAGGCTGGGGAATGCGGGGCTGCGGCCGGGGCTAGACGTGAGGGGAATGGGGATCCTGTGCTCGGGAGGGCTCCGTGCCATTCCCTGGCACAACCCCAGACCCTTCTAGAGCTCCTTGCAGGTGCAGGAAGCCTCCAGGGTGGGAAGGGCACGGCAGAGAATTCCCGATCCCGCCAGGAAGCGATGGCTGTACGCATCCCATCTGTGTTCCGCAGGGATAAAAACTCTGCATCTGCCCACCTGGAAACCTCTGTGGAGAACTTCACGGCTTTGCTCGCCCTCTTCGCACCCCTGGGCTGGGAGAACCTGCCCGGGAAGGGTTTTCCAGCTGCAGAGAGCTGGGATAGCAAAGCCAGTGAAGCGCAGTTGTTTCGCTGGTGGATGCTGATGGAGCTGCTCGGGGCAGCTTTTCCCCTCTGGAAAAGGCCTTTCCTGGGATATCAATGCCTGGATCCGGCCTGGCCGGGGTGGGAGGGGCTCCCCGGGTCCCGCTGAAGGATCCTTTGTTGCCTTGACACAACATCCAGCGGTGCTTGTGCCATTGTTCCGCCGGAGAAAATGGATAAAATTCCATAATCACAGCCTGCCAATTCCCAGCTCCCGCCGGGAGCGCGGCACAGCCTGGGACCTTTTCCTTTGGAAAGTCACAAAACCTGGCTCGAAACGCCAGCCCTGCGAGCCGCGGGGTGCAGCGGGCCGGCCGGGAATGCCGTACCTGCCGGATGGCAGAAATGCAGGCAATCAAAGGCTCCGGCCTCGCCTTGCAGCTCCAGTGCTGCATAATGATGGGGGGGAGAGCGGGGCCGAGTTAGTATTCATGGAATTGCTGCCGAGCCTGCCAGGCAGGGATTCGCTGTTTAATGAGGAGAATTCCAGCATTCCTGGAGCGCGGGGCGAGCGGAGCCCCCGGCTTTGAATCCAGGCCTTGTTCCCGCCGGGATGCAGGTTAGGGGTCTCTTTTGTTGCTCGCTGAGTGGGTGGTTGGGATCGATTCCAGCTTGGAGGCCTCTCGGAGAGGGGATATCGACAGCACAGCTCCCACCAGAGCTTCTCAGCGATCCCAAACCCAGCATCTCATTTGGTTTTTACCAAGCCAAAAAGGGATTTTTTTTCCTCCCCCATTCCTGCCCCAGCTCCCCCCGAGGCCGCTGCCAAGGCGCTCCCAGAAATAGCTCGGGAATGGGTGATGCGCCAGGATATTTGCCTTTGGAGTGTGACTCCGAAAAAAAAGCGCATTTGTCTGCTCGGAGAGTGCTTTCCGAGCGCGGCCCTGCCGGGCATCGGGATGGAGAGCTTTTGTGGGATGGATCCCGGGTAATGCGGGCTGAATTGTTTCCCTGGCTTCAGAAAAGCCGCGGATGGATGGCAGGGATCTCTCCAGGGCAGGGCAGAGCGAGCTGCCCGTGAGTGCAGGAATAGGGGGGGAAGGAGCCGGGGAAAAGCAGGATGTGCTGGGAATGCAGCCCTGGAAAAGGGTGGAAAAGCCCCGCTGAGGGAGGATGTGGATGTTGGTGGTCCCAGCCCTTCCCTTCGAGGGGAGCTGGGAAGCCTCGGGGAGGCAGAGATAAGATGAGAAGAGATAACTCGGAGCTTTCTTGGCGGGCGATGAGGAATCGCTGCTCATCTCCAAAGCGGCTCGGGGGCACGGCAGGATGAGGAAACCCAAATTAACCCCGGGCCGTGCCTGGCTGGGATCTCGGAATGAGCGAGAGGAGTGAGATGTGTCAGGCTGGGCCGCAGGAATGCGGGGGTTCAGCTGCACTTCCCCCCCAGGCCTTTCACATCTCTTTTTTTAGGGTTTCCCGTAAGCTCCTGGACCCCTTTTCCGGGGGTTCAGGGCTGTGTGTCCCCCCAGCCCCTCTGCCCTCACCCAGTGCTGGTTCTGAGCCAGGAGCTGGAGCTTCCCTTGGCTCCCAGATGGAAAATGCAAAGGAAAGCAGCCCAGGACCCAATCCCTCCCTCCCGGCTCGGCCACTTTCAGGAACCGCAGCCTTTCCTGCAGGACGGAGGGAACGGGGAAATTCCGGTCAGGGCTTTTACCCGCCCCGGGCTGGTGGGAAAGAAAGCACTTTGGAAAACCTTTTAGCCGCTCCATCCTTTCTGGGCACGCTCCCGGGGTGCTGCAGTGGGAAGGCCAGGCCGAGGAAAGGCAGTGCCGTGACCACCTGGTTCCTGCCCCGGGGGAACGGGAGAGGAGGGGAATACGTGGGAATGCCTTTGGAATTCGTGGGAAGCGATGGATAATTGCAGCAGGAGTCGCTGGTCCACATTCCAGCCTCCTCCAGGGGTGGGATGGACACGAGCTGGGAGCTTCTCATGTTCCCTCGGACACCAGGAGCAGGGAATGTCTCACTCCAACGAGAAATGTTGTCACCCCTCTGGTTTCCACGGCTGCTCCACAGCAGTGTTTTGGGGTCCCTAATCGCTTTAGGGAGAGCAGGAAAGCACTGACCCCTCCCGAGCTGTGGCACCACCAGCTCCTGGCCACTCCAGCCAGCTCCGAGCCCAGCAGGACTGGACCAGGAGGGAGTGAAAGCAGGAGCAGGATGATGTTTGGAGCCGGGGGAAGCTCTGAGGGGTTGGAACAGAAACCTGGAGGTGTCGGTTCTGCTCTGGTTCTTCTGCTTCCCTTGAGAAATGACGCACGATGGGGCACGGGATGGGCCGTGGGGCTGCCCTGATCTCCGCGGGGTAATCCCACAGCCTTTCCAGGCCTCTCCTTCTCCAGAGGGGTGGCTGGAATCCCCAGCCCCGGGGGATTCTCGGGGAGCAAGGACCCAGCTCCTGGGGTGCAGGTGGCAGAGGCTGGGGGCAGGAGGGAGCAGCGGGGAGGAAGTGGCCTCCCGTTTCTCGCCTCTTGCATTTCTCGTTTCACCTCCTTCTCAAAATCAAGAAATGTCTCACTTTTCACGAGGTGCGGTGGCGGTGGCGTGTCGGGGACCTCGCAGCCACAACCCTTCAATTATTCCGTGGCAGGTCTGAGCAAACTCGCCCGAAATGTTCCTCCCGAAACGTCTCATTTACAGTCAGATTGTTCCTATAAAAATCCCCACTGCTGCGGGGTGCCAGGAGCCCGCCAGGCTGCCTGAGGCATTCATCCCATGGGAAAAGGACACTCCTGGCTGAGCAGGGCTCTGGGGAGCAGCTCCCTGTCCCCTCTGTGTCACGCTGTTCCCTCGTGTCACTTTGTTCCCTCTGCGCAAAGTCACGCTGGGAGGAAAACTTAGCGCACCAGCTCCTTGGAGACATATTTCCTCTTCCTGAAATGCCTCAATTTGGGAATTTATAGATCGTCTAAAAAAAAAAAAAAAAGAAAATAAAGCAGCTTGGTTTCCTGCTGGCATCCGTGGTGGAGCTGAGCTGGGGGGGAAGGCAGCGTGGGTGGCAGTGGGGTGGGGAGTCCAGCCCTGCTCCAGGGATGGAGGGGACCCTGACGTCCCTCTGGGTGGCTGCTGTGACTCCCCCAGGGGACACGGTGGGGCTGGGATTTGTCCGAGCAGGTGGGAAATCCAGGGCTTGTCCTGCCAGCCAGCCTGGCCTGAGGGAATCACGATTCGGGAGGGTGAGGCAGGAGCTGGGATTGAGCTCTGACCCCAACCGGGGTGACTCAGGCGGCGGACCTGAATCACATTCCCGGGACAACTCTGGACCTGAGCTGCTCGTCACTCATCCTGCATTCCCCCTTTGGGAACAGGGATCGGTGTCACCCATCCCAATTTCCCAACAGCCGCGGGGATGATGCGGAGAGCCCGGGGCAGCGGTCCTGACTCAGAGCCGGGATGAGGGCACAGGTGCATGGATGACATCCAGAGGATGTGGGATATCTCCACATTCCCAGCCCCTGAGTCAGCCCGACGAGGCGGCTTCTCCTTCTGCCGAGCCCGGCTGGATCGCGCCGAGCCGTGCTGTCATCGAGGTCGGAATCTGTCAGGGCGATGGGAAGAGGAAGGAAGGAATCCAAGGCGGGGAATATTTGGAGCAGGAAGGGCTGCGAGCGGTGGCGGAGGCAGGAGCGTGCCCGCCGTGGGTGGCGGTGCCATCGGGGCCGCGGTGACTGACAGCGCTGCCACGCGTCACGGCGACAATTCCCGCCGGGACTGCCAGGGCTCGGCACCGCGCCCGCGTCAATCCCGGTTCTCCGTGTGCCGCTGGTGGCACAGCCCCGCGTCCCACGGCGGGGCAGCTCGGCATGGCACAGCGCGGCTGGGGGCAGCGCAGGGGCCGTGCGGGAGCGGGAGAGAATTCATCCCAGGGAGCAGGCAATCCCCGGGAGCAGGCAATCCCAGGCAGCAGGCAATCCCAGGGAGCAGGCGAACTCCATACCCCGCTCTCTCACCCCAAATTCCAAGGTGATTCCCACCCAGAAGGAGCTGATGGGCAGCGAGTGAAGGATCTGCCCCTGGCCAGCTCCCAAGCCCCAGCAGGCTCTGCTCTCATCCTGCTCCCACTCTAATTCCTCCCCAGCTTTATTCCAATTCCTGACTTGAACCTGTTAGAGAGGAGCCACGACCGGCATTCCCGCCGAGCTCAGCCCCTCCCGGTGCCGGGAGCAGCGCTAGCCGGTGACTCAGGAGCGTCTGGGCTGCGGGAGCTGCTGCCAGCCGGCAGTGCTGGAGCGCCGAGAGGGAAGGCGGAGCTGACTCAGCCCCAGCCGGGCCGGGGCGGTGGAGCTCGCCTCGAGAGGCTGCGGCAGCTCCGCAGGGGAGAACAGAGAGCTCTGGGATGTTCTGGGATGCTCTGGGGAGATCTGGGAAGATCTGGGATACTCTGGAAAGCTCTGGGATGCTCTGGGATGCCCTGGGATGCTCTGGGGTGCTGTGGGATGCTCTGGGGGTCAGAGCGGCGTTGGCTGTGTCACCAAAGCAGTGTCCCGATGGGAAACGGGATGGCTCCGTTCTCCCCACCGCATCCCGGTTCCCACCCCTGCTCGCTTCCCTCATCCTTCCGCGATGCCCTGGGCTCCCTCCGTCCCTGATTTGATATTCAGCCTCCCCTCCCCGCTCTGCCGAGCACAAAGCCGCCCTTTCTGCCGCTCCTCCCGCCGGAGCAGGGACATTTCCAGGGACAGAGGTGCCATTGATTCCGGCGCTGGCTGCGGGGCTGGCAGCAAATGCCGGGCACGGGGGCTCGGCGGGGTCAGCCAGGCTCCGGGAATGAGCCCTGTGTCCCCCGGAGCTCCGGGGTGGGATTTGGGAGCGAGGGTGACGGCAGGGTCAGGCCTTGCCCCTTCCAAGGGGTCCAGCCTTTATTCCCAGTGTCAAAAGCAGCTTTGGACTCGGCGGGAGAGACGTGTGCCATTCTTTGGGGACATAATGGGACACTGCCCCGTCCCTAGCAGTGCCCAAGGCCAGCTGGACAGGGCTTGGGGCAGCCTGGGGTGGGGGAAGGTGACCCTGCCCTTGGCATAGGATAGGAACTGGATGAGCTTTAAGGCCTCTTCCAATCCCAACCATTCCATGATTTCATGGTCCCGTGGGCCATTAGATGTCCTTTCCCTCCTCACCTCCAGCTCCTCAAGGTGTTCAAACCCCAGACCCCCAGTTTGGGGGTGCAGAGTGGCTACCCCCACCCTGCCAGGGGAGAAGAAGAGGGGAAGGGGATGAAACCACCTCCCTGGCTTGGGAGTTGCTCTGCAGGGTTTGGGACCAGTTTTGTGGGGTTTGGGACCAGCTCTGCAGGGTTTTGGATCAGCTTTGTGAGGTTTGAGGCCACCTTTGTGGGGTTTGGGGCCAGCTTTGCAGAGTTTGGGACCAGTTCTGCAGAGTTTGGGACCAGCTCTGCAGGGTTTGGGACGAGTTTTGCAAGGTTTGGGACCAGCTTTGCAGGTTTGGGGCCACCTGTGCAGGGTTTGGGACCAGCTCTGCAGGTTTGGGACCCCAGGCACCCCCTTTGGGAAGCCGTGAGCTCCCTCCCCGTGCAGTGAGCTCAGCCCAGGCTCGCCGTGGGCCCTGGCTGGCAGCGCTGTTTATTCCCAGCTCGGATTCCCAGAGGAATCCCGGGGGAGCTGCAGGATAAACAACAACGCCGGCGCGGCCAAATGATTGTTTAGGGCTCGGTTGTTTTCGGCGCCGTGGAGAGCAGCGTGGCCTTGCAGGTTGGCTCGGCTCTCCCGGCTCCAGGAACATCCAGAAAAGGCTCCAAAATAGCCCCAAGGCAGCAGGGAAAAAGCGTGGGAGAAGGTGAGGTGGAGGTGGAGGAGCTGCGAGGGTGGATTTGCCCGGATTTACAGCGATTTTGGGGCTGGAGGTTACAAAATGAGTAAAGTTTGGGGAGGTGTGGGCAGAGCTGCTCGTGGTGTGTCAGCCATGGGGTCAAAGCGCTTTCGAGGCTCCCCACGAGTGGGGTTTTGGGGCCTGCTGGGAAGGGAGAGGGGGAAAAGGGATTCCTTTTCCTTAAAAGGAATTCCTGTCCTGGCAGGCTGAGACTGAGCCTGGGAGCTGCAGGATCTCCCTGAAGGACTCCATGGCAGCTCCTCCAACTAAGGCTCTGCAGTTTTCCCAAATCCTTGGGCACACGAGAGGCAGGGAGGGCTGGGCAGGGATCAGGATCCTCTCCTGGCTGAGGGTCCCACCCTGTCCCCACAGCCCTTCCCAAACCTGCTCTGGAGGGTCCTGGCAGCTTCCCCAAGCCCTGCTGGGGGAATTCTGCTGTTCAATCCCGCAGGGATGAGGAGGTGAGGAGGTGGAGGATGACGCCTCAAATCCAGGAGGAATTCAGTAGCCCTGGTGAACTCTGATCAGCCTCTTGGCCTCTCCTGCCCGGCCCAGTGCCAGCCCCATAAATAGACAGGGCCACGTGCCACCCGTTAATTGCCCAATTAATTGCTGGCAGCTGCCAGCTCCAGAGGCATTCCCAGCCTTGCCAGGGCACGGTGAATCCCAGGGATTCCCAGGGATAGACAAGGTTTGGATCCCCAGGTTTTCCCATCGCTCCAAGGCTGTGGGAAGGGATGGGATCAGCAGTTCCCCCAGCTGATCCCTGACCGTTGTGCCATCCCCAGGTGCCAAGGAATATGTTTTCCCGCGGAGGGAGAAGTTCCCGGTGTTCTTCCACCAGGAGAACACCTCCTCCATCTTCGTCGGCGGCGAGGGGAGGCTCTACTACTACGACTTTGCCACCCGCGAGAACTACACGGTGAGGAGGCTCTGCTGCTCAGTTTGCCCCCAAAATCCTACAAAAACCATCCCGGATCCATCTCCCAGCCCACATTCCAGGACTGGAAGGGCCTGGTCTCTGCCCAGCCAGCCAGGAAGCAAAATCCCACCAGGAAGGAATGGCTGCAGCAGGGAGAAATCTCCTGGGCTGGCCGTGGGTGGGTTTTTCCCTGGATGTGATCCCTCTGAGCTCCTTGCTGCCCCAAAAAAAATCCTACAGGAGGATTTTTCCCATCAAGGATCCTTTTTCAAACATGAGAGGTGACGCTCAGGTTCTGTCACTGCGGAGAAGTCACAATCCCCTTCTTTTCCCCTGCCAGAGCTTTTCCTCCCAGGCAGGAATTTCTGAGCTGGGCATGGAGTCAGGAGAGCAGGAAAACCCCACAGTTGGTATCTCCTGACCTCTTCTCATCCTTGCCAGTTTTGGGTCCAAATCCCTTCTTTTGGTGTTCCCAGAATGCTGCAGTTCCTGTTCCCACCTCCCCTTTCCCACCAGGATCAATCCTCTTCCCAAATGCCTGGATCCTTCCAGGGATCCAGCCCAGCCTTCCTGAGGGATTTCAGACACCCAGGGTGGGCTAAAGGACGTTTTGCAGGGTTTAATGGCCTCGTAGCACTCTGACCCTGCATCTGGCCAGCTTGGAGAATGCAGGAATTCAAGCTTTTCCCTCTTTTTCATCCCAGGAAGAGTTCCCAGTGCAAAGCGAAGCCCAGTGCGTGCTGTCTGGGAATTCGGTAGGTGCCAAACAGTGGGATGGGGAAGGATGGAGGGTTGGGGTTGAAGGGGCTGTGTGTGGTCCTCATGTCCAGGCATGGACAGGGTTTGGATCCCCAGGGATGGACAGGGTTTGGATCTCCAGAAAATCCAGGAAAAACCTGGGAAGCCGTGTGGCACTGGGGCTTTCCGTGCCATTCCCAGCTCCTGTCCCCTCCCCAGGAGGACAGCCGGAATTACCTGACCCTGGTGGAGCAGTACGGCGATGGGCTCCTGGTGTGCGGGACTGGCGCCTGCTCTCCCACCTGCTGGAACGTGGTATGGATCCTTCCCTCGGCCGGAAAAACCCCGGAAAAGGCTGGGAAAGGCTGGCCTCCTGCTTCCTGTAGGTCCTGATCGCACTCAGGATCTGTTCTGTCCCTCCCCAGACGCACAGGAAGGAGAGCCCGCCCTGGGATGGGAGAGGGATCGCTCCTTTCACCCCTGACTCCAACACTCTCGTCGTTGTCGATGGTAAATCCCATATTTTCCCATTTTTTGGGGGTTGTGCCAGGCACAGAGGCTTCCTGGGATAAAAGAGACCCCGAGGGCTCAGTGCCCTGCTCGAGTTGGCTTTAGTGCTCCACGTTCTGTCCCCATGGAAGTGCACATCCCTTTAGGACACAGCATGGATGTTCCCACCTGGGGCATGGGAGGAACGTCGGGAACTGGGAGTGGGTTGGGTTGGGAGTGCCCTGCAGTGATCCCGCTGCTCCAGGCCTGCTGAGGAAACTTCCCAACAATCTGCCACCCTTTAAGGTGAAGGACTGGGGTCAGGACTGAGATTCCTGTCCATATCCACCATCCCTGCGTGTCCCCGTGCCCGGAAAATCCCACCTTCTTCCATTCCTTCTCCTCTCCCCCATCCCTCTGGATTTTCCTGCTGGAAACGATCCTTCCCGCCCCCCAGGCCAGGACATCTACTCCACCATCAAGAAGAGCCAGCAGAACGGGAAGATCCCGCGGTTCCGCCGGGTGCGGGGCGGCGGCGAGCTCTACACCAGCGACACCGTGATGCAGAGTGAGTGCGGGACATTCCCGGCGGGATCCCAGCTGGAATCTGGGTGGGGACATCCCTGGGCATTCCCTGCCGTGGGAGAAGCTCCAGAGATTCTCGTTGGGGTTTGCAGTGTGGGCTGCTCAGGGGCCCTCAGTGCCAGGCAGGAGGGACCCAGCTGTCCCCTCTGGCTGGGGGGATTTCACTGCTTCCCTTCTGTCCCAAACCCATGGAGAAGTGACTTCCCCTTCCCTGGGGGATGAGGAAATGAGGCTGTGACTTCCCTTTCCCCAGGGGATGGGGAAATGGGGCTGGCGAGTCCCTGGCGGGGCGGAAGGAAATGGGGTTGTGCAAAAGTGCCCGGCAGCTGCCCCAGGGCATTGGGCAACTTCCCCTGCGGGCAGTGGCTCGGGGCAAACCCCGGCCAGGGCAGAACCCCGGGGACAGGGTGAGGACACCGGGAAAGGACCTGCTCCACTTCCAGGAGGTGGTGTTGGCTTCCCGGTGACACCGGGAAATTGTTGGGGTAAAAAATGGAATCGAAACGATGCCAGGATAAAGCAGGGAGGGGGAAAGCAAAGCAAACCCGAGAGCCCCAGTGCTGCCAGGCTGATCCCTGGGCATTCCCTACCCTGTCCCCTTTCCTGATGAAATTCCTGATGAAATCCACGTGGCTCAGGCTGAGGTCTGTCCCTTCCCTTCGCAGACCCTCAGTTTGTCAAGGCCACCACGCTGCGGCACGAGGAGCCCCACCAGGACAAGATTTATTATTTCTTCCGCGAGGACAACCCGGACAAGAGCCCTGAGGCACCCCGGAACATCTCACGGGTGGCCCAGCTCTGTAAGGTACCTTGAGAATGGGAATGGGGAGCCAGGACAGCTCCAGGGGTGACAAAGGGATGTCCCAGCTCACCTGGCTCCCCTCTGAGTGGGGCCAGCCACACCCTTTGGCCTGGTGGGGGAGAGAATTCCCTGTTCTGCCTTGCTGGAGTATCAGAGGAATGGGATCATTGCAGTGCCCAGCACCAAATAAACCTCTGGAGCATCCCAAATTCCCCACCCGGGATTCATCCCTGGGGATTTGGGGTGTCCCCTGCCTGTCCCTGACTCCCTCCCCATGTCCCCCAGGAGGACAAAGGAGGAACCAGCTCCCTGTCAGCCTCCAAGTGGACCACGTTCCTCAAGGCCACCCTGATCTGCGTGGACCCTGTCACCAAGGGCAACTTCAACTGGCTGCAGGATGTCTTCTTTGTCCCGGCGGATGACTGGCGGCAGTCCAAGGTCTATGGGCTCTTCACCAACACCTGGTGAGCGGCCCTGGTTCAAATCCTTCCTCCCAGCCCTTTATTCCCTCTGGAAAACAGCCGGAGCAGGCACAGCCATGGACACGGCTGTAGAGGGTGTCCTCCTGACCCCATTTGTCCCCTCAGGGGAAGCTCTGCTGTCTGTGTCTACTCCTTTGGGGACATCGACAATGTGTTCAGGACATCGCGGCTCAAAGGCTACAACGGCCCCAACCCCGAGGTCAAACCTGGCCAGGTGAGGGTGGGGAGAAGCCACCCCACGGGGGGTTTGTGGGGTCCCGAGGCCAGGAGGGGTGGGCAGGGGAGGGGACACGGGGGAGGGGACACGGGGCAGGGGAGGATCTGAGTTTTGGGGATAAAAGGCGTCTGGATAAGGGCAGATGGTTCACGGAAAGCACGGGGAGAGAGGATCTCAGAGGCACCGGCCGCGGTGCCAGCTCCCCCGCGCCTCAGGGCTGGACTGTCACACATTGTCCCCTCCCGGCTCTGAGCGTCCCTTTTGTCCCCTCCGCCCGCAGTGCGTCCCCTCCGGGCAGCACACGCCGAGCGAGACGTTCAAGATCGCCGACAGCCACCCGGAGGTGGAGGAGCGGGTGGAGCCGCTGTGGCCGTGGCGGGGCCCTCTGTTCCACAACAAGCACCGCTACCGCCGCATCGGCGTGCACGAGGTGCCCGCGGCCGACGGGCGCCGCTACAACGTGCTCTACCTGGCCACAGGTGCGGGGACACTCCCGGCGCTGGGGACCATCCCTCCCTTCCCCGAGGGAAGCGGGGCCGCGTTCCCAGCCCGGCATATGCTCGTCAGGCGGGAGGAGCTGCCAAGTCCCGGCTGCAGCTTCCAGTTTGGCTGCGTGGGCACAGCCGGGCTCCAGGCAGGATCCCAGCGCGTGGGAGGGGCTGCAGCCGGCGGGGAGGGGGCGCAGACCCTCCCCGGGTGGGGGTTCGGGGTGGGGAGCAGGAATCCTCTCCAAAAGGAGCAGTTCATCCTTTCCCAGCCGTTCCATCCTTTCCCAGCAGTTCCATCATTTCCCAGCCCTCCCTAGGTGCTCATGATGGGGAGCAAGAATCCTTCCCAAAAGGAGCAGTTCCATCCTTTCCCAGCAGTTCCATCATTTCCCAGCCCTCCCCAGGTGGGGGTTCAGGGTTGGAGGCAGAGATCCTTTCCAAAATGAGCAGTTCCATCGTTTCCGAGTGCTTCCCCAAGCTGCGCTCATCCCTCGCTCTGCTCCGAGCTGGGATCTGCTCCCTGGCACTTGTGCAGAGACTTCCAGGGGTTTCTTAATCCCTGATCTGTGGTTAAAAGCTGCAGCTCGCTCTCGGTGGGCAGCGGGGGTTGGAGTATTGCCGGGTCTAAAGGCAGAGATTCCCCCCGGGAAGGGCTGGGCAGGACAGCGGGATGGACATGGAGTCACTGGGTTTCACCTTCCCCTGGATGATGGGGGAGAAGGGATCTATTTGGGAAGGGGAATCCACGAGGATTCCCGAGCCCTGTTCCCTCGGGATGCCTTCCTGGGCACAGCCCTGCCCTCTCCAGTTGTCTCCTCCCTGATCCTCACCAGGGCTCTGCTCTCTCTCCCCAGACAAGGGGTCCATCCACAAGGTGGTGGAGCTGCCCGATGGGGTGCAGAACATCATGGAGATCCAGGTGTTCCCCAACAAGGATTCGATCCAGGCCATGATCCTGGACCACGCCCGGGTGAGTCCCTGCTTGCTCGGGGGATGGAGAACACGGGGTTGGAAAAGCAGGGACAGAGGGGTCAGCGCCAGCCCTGGGGTGGGGGGAGAATCCCAGAATTATTTGGGTTGGAAGGGATCTTAATGATCATCCAGTCCTGCTCCCTTATGGCAGGAATAATTCCCACTGTCCCAGGCTGCTCCAAGCCCATCCAGCCTGGCCTTGGACACTTCCAGGGATCCAGGGGCAGCCACAGCTCCTCTGGGAATCTCATCCCAGCCCCTTCCCAATATCTCATCCATTCCTGCCCTCTGGCAGTGGGAAGCCATTCCCTGTGTCCTGTCTCTCCATCCCTTGTCCCCAGTCCCTCTCCAGCTCTCCTGGAGCTCCTTCAGGCCCTGGCAGGAGCTCTGAGCTCTCCCTGGAGCTCCTGAACCTTCCCAGCTCTCCCAGCCCGGCTCCAGCACAGAGGACCTCCACCCTCGGAGCTTCTTCATGGATTCCCTCCAGCATCTCCAGCTCCCCCCAGGTGTCCAGGGGACACGGAATGACCACTCCATCCTCTCCTCCCTGCAGGCCGTGCTGTACGTGGGCTCCAGCAGCCGCGTCCTGGAGCTGCCCATGGACATGTGCCAGGCCTACCGCAACAACTGCCACAGCTGCCTGCTGGCCAGGGACCCCTACTGTGGCTGGGCCAATGGCTCCTGCCTCTCGCTGGCCCTCAGCCGGTGCGTGGGGCTGTTCCTGCTCCTGATCCCGTGGGATGAGCAGCCACAGCCTCGCTGCTCCCATCCCTGGGGGTGTGGGGTGGTTGTGCTGTTCCCAAAGGTTTGGGGTGATCATGGATCTGTCCCTTCCTTGAGGGGTTTGGGCAGCCAGCCCTCTTCTTGTGCTGGGGCTCACAGTGGTCACCACTACCTGCTAACTGGGATGGGACAGGGGGGATTCCCACTTGACCCACTCATCCCACCCATCCCACTCATCACCCATCCCACTGGTCCTGCTCACCCATCCCGCTCATCCCACCCATCTGGGGGATTCCTCTTCCCGATATTCCCTTGGTGCTAATTCCCATTCCCATCCCTCAGGGAAGGACTCCAGAACCTGAACCTGGACTCGTGGCGAGGAACATGCCAGAGGGGCGATGTCAAGGAAGGTATGTGCAGGTGTCGTGGGTGAGGCAGGAATTGGTGGATTCTCCTGGATTTGGATGGGTTTGGATGGATTTGGATGGGTTTGGATGGGATATGGATGGGGTTGGGATGGGTTCAGATTAGGCGGGATGGGTTCGGATGGGGTGAGGTGTCACTGGGGAACTGGGAACACCTTTGGAATCATCACACCAAGCTGGAATCAGTGGAAATAATTTTTCCAAGCTGGGTGGGCAGGATTAAACTGGGAGAAAGATTAAACTGGGAGAAAGGATTAAACCAGACATGGGCTGTAACATCGGAATTGTGGAATGGTTTTGGGGTTGGAAGAGACCTTAAAGATTACCCAGTTCCACCCTTCCTGCTGTGGACATGTCCCTGCTGACCTAGCTGGTCTTCCCTTAGAGTTTGTGGGGAATCTGTGGGGAATCTGTGCTTGCTGGCCATCCCTCACCACTGTTCCCTCCCCATCCCCCTTTCAGCGAAACTCCGGGAAGAACAAAAACCCTCCAACAACATTTTTAATGTCAAGGCATGACTTTATTTTTTGGCCAGGATGTTGCTCTGGCCAGGATGTGCCACAGAAATCATTCCATCCACACATAGCCCAGGTGTGCAGAGACAATCCTTCCATGACTTTCTACAGTCAAAATCCATAGGACTTCATTGGTTAAATGTTCATTGGTCTAAAGTTGCGTCAGCCTTAGTATTTGGTTTCCTATTGGATCTGGATTGCTGTGCTTCTGATGTTAATTAGATCTTCATTCCTTGATTTTCTTACCAGTATTTTCCAGACTAGATGTCTTCAACTCTGCCAGAGGAGAATTATCCATATAATTTGGTGTTACATGTGTGCATTCCTTTAGTTATTTGCCGTTTGCTCTGGGCTAGATGACCATGGATGGCCGTTGATGTTCTGTCGATGGTTTTTATATTTTTGGGTATTTTTTTGGCCACTCCCCCTCTGCATGAAATACCAAACCCTTCAGGTCTCACCTAGAGGAACAATACCCTGCAAAGAAGCTCCATTTCCCTTCCTCAAGGCAAAGGTGAACAAACCAGACTGAAGTTATATACAAAACTTTTAAACTTCTGTGTTTCTCCCCCGCCCGCAGACGATTTCCGGAACATCTCGGTGCTGCCCTTCTCCCGCTATTACCTCAACTGCTCGGTCGAGTCGCACTACGCCACCTACAACTGGTACCACGAGGACGTGCTCATCAAGAGCTGCAACACGTCGCAGCCGCAGCAGGACTGCTTGCACTTCATCCCCAGCGTGGGCCGCGAGCACTACGGCCACTACGTCTGCGTGTCCGACGAGGATGGCTTCCGCCAGGCGCTGGTCAAGGAGCGCCTGCTCGACCGCCTGCGCTTCCTGTCGCAGAAAGGTGGCGCCGGTGCCACCCTGGTGGCCTCGTGGCTGCAGCTGCTGCTCGTGGTGGCGCTGGCGGAGCTGTTCCACTGACGGAGCCGTGCCGCCCGCCCTGATTTCTGCGGCTCCTTGGGTGTCGAGCTGCTCCCCGAGGGAGCTGGAAGAACCTCGGGGAGGAGGGGGTGACCGCAGGGCTCGGGGACGCGCGGTGGCCGCGGCGGCGGCGGCTCGATGCCAGCCGGGGCGCGGCTGTCCGGCGATGCATGCACTGACCCTCGGGGCACGGCCACTCCTTGCATGTGATGAAGAGGAGGAGGAGGAGCCGGCCCTCGGCCTCCGGACGCTGCCTGCCGAGGTTTTAGGGGATGACGCTGGGGGTGGCGGCGGCCGGGACACCCCCGGTGTCGCTCGCGGGTCTCCTCCCGCTCCGGAGGGTCTTCGGTTCGTTGTTTTTTGTTGGCAGCCGGCGTTGGTGTGGGAGGGAGGTCGGGAATCGGGGCCGGGACACGCCGGCGCCGCGTTGGGAATTTGCATGGAAAAGCCGCGGAAGGCGACTAGATTTGGGGTGCGGGGAAGGGGAGGTGGGAGCAGCGCCCGGAGCGGAGCGGGAGGCGCTGGGAAGGGTTGGAGACGCACAAATCAATCCTCCGCGGGCAGCCGGAGGGCATTTCCCGGGCATTCCCCACCCCGCTGCCGGCGCAGGGACCGGGCGTCCTCAGGGAACGAGGCTGCGGATCTCAGGGCCGGGGGTGGCGCCTGTCCCCGGCTGTGCCGCTGTCCCCCGAGGCAGGGGACGGGACAGGCCGGGGGGTCGCTGCCCTCGCGCTTCTGGAGGTCTCGGAGCGAGACTAAACTGTGAAACTCGGGATGCTCTCCCTGCGGAGGGGGAACAAACGTCCCCAAACCTTGGGGACATCCTGGCTCGTGCTTCCAATGCCTGTCCCGGCTCCTGCTCCGGGCCGCTCACTCAGGAGAGCTCGGCAGGTGCCACCGTCCCAAGGACAGCGGGCCGGAGCTTCCCACTGCACTACATTCCCGAGAAATTCCCCCGTCCCGAATCTAGGATAGCTTCTTACAGCCCTTCTCAAAGCACTTTAACTTTGTGGACTAACAGAATATTTATTATATCGACTGCTCATTACTGTACCGTAGGATTTTATAATATTACAGGAGGCGGGGTCGGATTGGAGGAGAGGGACAATAAAAAAGCCACGACAGCTACCAAAACCAACAACAACAACAACAAAACCCTTTCAGATCTGTAACCAAAGCGGATGGTTGGAATAAAGAGTGGAAAAAAGGTGTGTTTCTCACAGGGAATGATGAGGCCGGGGGATCTCCTCGCCTTTTCCCATGTCCTGTTCTCTCCTGCAGCAGCCCCAGCTCTGGGTTTGCAGCTCCTGCTCCAGGCTGGCGCCTTCCAGGAGCAAATCTCGGCTGGAAAATCCAATGGGGATACCGGGAAAGAGGGATGGGAACAGCGGCGGTGTTAACTCAGGATGTGCGACCATCCCCACACCTCCTGCCTGCGATGTGCCTGATTTTCAGCTGCTTTTTGGAGGAAAACGAGCTGATTTTTGATCCTGCGGGGGGAAAAGGGGCCGGAGGGAGGCAGGGAACGGCAATTCAGGCGTTGAGAAGGTGCGACAAAAGCGGGAGAGAACAAAGCCTTCCCTCGCCGCTTCCATCAAAGCCCCGAGGCACAAAGGCAGACCTGGCTCGAGGCTCATCCCCATCCAAGCCTGGCTATTCTCGGTGTCGCTTCCAGGCCTTCTCCCGCACGGGAATATTTCGGGATGGCCGGTTTTGTGGCGCTGGGGACACGGGGGTGGCACTGCCGGCATCCATCCGCGGGTCCCCTGTCCGCACCGGGGGGAATTTGGCAGCAGAAGGCGAAACCTTTCCCTGCCTCCTTCCCAGCCTGGAGCAGGATTTGGCACAGAATTCCCGCTGGCGCCGGCGGCGTGCGGCAGCTTGCGGGGCGGGAGGGTTCCAGAGCCGCGAGTGTGAATTTTGGCAGCCCCCGCCCCGCCGTGGGATGGGAAAAGAGAGGAGTTCAGCTCCCAGAGGGAATTTCTGGGTGCTGCGCGCGGACACCGAGCTGTTCCCATTCCCCTGGCGTCCCAAAGCTCCAAAATCCCCGAAATGAAACGCCGGGAATTCGGGCTGGGAGGAGCTGAGCCCCCTGGAATGGATCAAAGCGGGGTGCAGGCAGCGATAATTCCAGTTTGGCTGCCCCCAAATTCCCTTTTATTTGCCGAGCAGCCGGCTGAGAGCGTGGGATTGAGCACCGCGGGGACAACCCGGGTGACAGGGACACACCCGGGCAGTGTCCCCCTCTCCATCCCACCGCCGGCCCCTTTCCCAGGACAAAACACAGAGCCTTTTGCCGAATTCCCGGGGAAAAGCAGCAAAATCCAAGCCCCGCGGGCTGTGTTTTATTCCGGGACGCGCTTCCACCGCCGCCGGCTGCTTCCTTAAATAAAATGAGCCAAGGAGCCAAAAGCCGGGTGCGAACTCTTGGCGCTCGGGGCTTTATTGTGGCCTCGGGACTGCCGCAGGGACAGCCGCGATGTCACCGCCCTCGCCCCGCTGCGGCCGCATTGTTCCCGGGGTTATTTTGGGATCTGCGCTCTCCCGGGAGCGGGGACGGGCAGGAAGGTCAGGAATTGCAGCGCGGGAAGGTCAGGAAGCTTTTCCGCACTTCCTCCCGCACAGGCGGGGCAGGAACAAAAGCGCCTCGAACAAAAGCCACCAGAAGGATTGATTTTTTTTCCCAGCCTCGTTTTTGGGGTTATTCCAGCTCCAGGAGGAGGGTTTGCCATGCAGGACCATCCTGAGCCCCATGGAGCTGGTGGGACACCCCACAGCAGCAGCAGCATCCCTCCAGGAATCTTTTCCCTCTGGGATTTGGATGCAGAGCCATCCCGGAAGGATCCTCCAGGATTGGGATACCCCTGGATTCACCGGAGCCAGAATTCCAGGGACGCAGAGCTGCTGCTGCATCCCGGCAGAGGGAGGATGGATCCATATTTGGCTCCATCCAGGGAACCCCTGAGCCTGGATCGGGAGCCTAAACCCCACCATGCTCCCGGCTCGCTCCCGGCTGCCATCACCCCTTGTCCCATCGGGTTTCCCAGCCGGGAATGTGACAGGGATCTGTTTGTAGGATTATTTGCTGCCTCGTGGGTGTTTCCCCGCTGTTCCCGAGGATCTTGGGATTTCAGCCGCCTCGGTCTGTGTCCCGATGTTTTCCTGCCATCCAGGCTGGGACACGGAGCGATCCCGAGTGGGATCTGGGGATCCAAGAGTGATCCAAGCTGGAAAAGGGAGGACAGAGCAGGGCGAGGGATCCGAGTGGGAAATGGAGAGGTTTAGGGGAAACGAGGCGGCCGGGATAAAGTGGGAAGTTAAACACGCGGTGATCCCACGTGGGCCTGTTCCTCCTCCCCACAGCCACACACGAGGATGCTTTTCCCCTTTCAGCTGTGGATTTCCACTCCCAGATCCCCCCGGGGTGCTCCTGGCTGGAGCGCACATCCCATAGGGCGGGATACCCCAAAATATCAGCCTGGAAACCTTTAAATATGGCCATGAATGAGTGAAAAGAGAATCCGTTTAATAACAAAAAGCCGAGGTAGAATCATTTCTGCTCCGCATCAGAGCCGCTCCTGGCTCTCTCCATCCTCTGGATCCATCCCCAAATTCCTCAGGGATTCCTGGGGGATGACAACCCCGAGCCAGGTCATCGCTGCCTCTCTCATCCCAGGGAAAACCCTCCAGGCAGAGCTGCTTTCTCAAGGTCTGTTTGCAACACGAAACTTTCTCGTTTTCAACATCGTGTTACAAAAATGAGTTTCCCCCGCTCCCTCCCGGCCCCAAATTGAGTCACGGGGGGTTCCTGGGCAGCATTTCACCGCTGCAGTTTTCCCGGGCTGTGGAACCTCGCGGGGAAAGGATCCACCTGCAGGGAAGAGCCCTGAAATGAAATGAAATCCCTGCAGGGAAGAGGAGAAATTGGCGGAAAATACATCACAACCACCGTCCTTCCCATGGGCTGGGCAGGATGGATCCACACAGGGATTCGGGGTGTGGTTTTGGGGTAAGGAAGCAAAGCAGGAGCTCCGTGCCCTTTTCTCATTTCACTCAGGAGCTCCGTGCCCTTTTCCCGTGTGGATTCCACATAGGAACTCCATGTCCTTTTCCCATTTCACGCCGCTGTGCTCCATCCCAGGGATGTGGCGCTGTCCCCTCGTTGTCCCCTCCAAACCTGTCCCCCTCCAGCCCCATCCCGGCCATCCCAAAGATCCCCTAAGGATGAGCTGCTCCACCCAAACCCCTTCCCTCCCCGAGTCCCAGCGGCATTCCCAGCCTGGAATTCCTGCCCGGGCCCAGGGAGCGGGATGGCATTCACAGGCGGAGGAGTGGCGGTGGTGTCACCCGCTCGCTCCCGAGGTGACACCGCCAGGAAAGCCCCGCGGGTGGAGATGGAAAGCGACACTCACGGTGTCGCCTCCCCGCGAGACGAAACTGCTCCGCAGGGACCCTCCCCGTGGCCGGGGTGGGTGGCGCTGGGGACAAAGGCACGCGGGAGAGGTGACGCTGTTATCCCGAAACCGCCGGGACACTCGGTCCCGCGGGGGTGGCGACGCGCCGCCTCCATCCACGCGCTTTTGTCACCCTCCCCGGGCTGGGGACGAGGTGTCGCTGCTGGTGACACCTCCGAGCGCTTCCTGCCTCCCCCCACTTCCCGTCAGAGCCCCCCAGGTGCGGCGGTTTCTGTCCCCAGGCGAGGTGACACAACTGCTGCGTTTCCTTCATGCCCCGGGGGTGGCGGGAAGTTCGGTGACATGTCAGGGTGGGGGACACGGGGTGACAAGGGCAGGACCCCGGGGGGGATGCGTGGGACCCCTGAGTCACTGAGGGGTGCTGGGGTGTCCCCTCACTTCGGGAAGGTGCCGGGATGGGGTGCAGAGGGGACACAGGGGCTGTGACATTGGGGGTGGGGACAGTGGCTCAGCTTGGGGCCGTGTGTCCCTCTGTGTCCCTCTGTGTCCCTCTGTGTCCCTCTGTGTCCCTCTGTGTCCCTCAGTGTCCCATCGTGTCCCTCTGTGTCCCGTGGCCCTGACGCCGTGTCCGTGGCCGGAGGGGAGGCAGCAGGTGCCACCCAGGACGGTGACAGTCGCAAAGGAGGGGTGGCACTGTGTCCCCAAGGTGTGGGGCTGCACACGCAGCCAGTGGGGTTTTCATGCTGGGACAAGCGATGCGGCCTGGGACAGGAGGGGACAGCCCCAGTGCCTTTGGAAGGGACAGGGACCGTGGGGCAGGAGGGGACAAGGACCGTGGGACAGCCCCTGGCAGGGGACAGGCTCCCCGCTCCGGAGAGGGAGGGGACAAGGCGCTGCTGTCCCCGCGCGGTGGCACTGACGGACTCCGCGCGCCCCCCGGTGCCTGTCGCCGATGTCGCACCCGCCGCCAGCCCTGCTCGGCATTCCCTGCTCGGCATTCCCTGCTCGGCATTCCCTGCTCGGCATTCCCTGCTCATCCCTGTCCCGGGGACACCCCAAAGGGACTCCCCCCGTGTCCCCTCCCCATTGTCCCCCCGCCCGTCATCGCTGACCGCTGCCAATGCGTGTCGTTGTGCCTGGGGACAAGGGACCTTGTCAGCCACCCCCCTGGGGGCTGCAGCTTTGTCCCCGCCTGGGGACACCCCAAAAGCCTTGGGGTGTTTGGGGTTAGGGACAGAGCCCAGGAATGCCGCCCGGCACGTGGGACACCCAGCGGTGTCACGGCGTCCCCAAGGCCATCCCCTCGCGGGGGTGACCCTGGCCGGGAGCCCCCAAGGCTGCGCCCTGCCCCGCGGGGTTGGTTATCATTTTGGGCAGATAACGCCGTTCCCCAAGGCCACCGTGTCACCTGTCCCCGGGCCGGGAGGGGGCCGTGCCGTGCCGCGCCACCCCCGGGGGCTGTCCCTGCATCTCCCCGAGCCGGGATAAGAGCGAGGCCACCCGTCCGTCCCTGCCGGCCGCGCTGTCCCATGCTCGCCCGCGCCGCCGCCAAGCCCGCAGCCCTGCGGGGATGTCCCCGCGGGCTCGCCGGGGCTGCCAGCGCTGTCCCCGCGGCTCCGCGTCCCTTCAACCAGGTGCCGGGCGAGTGGCGAGCGGGGTGGCTGAACCTGTACCGCTTCTGGCGGGAGGGAGGGCTGAGCAACCTGCACCTCATCATGGCCCGCAAGTTCCGCCAGTTCGGGCCCATCTATAGGTGAGGTGGCCGCTGTCCCCTCCCGCTGTCCCCTCCCGCTGTCCCCTCCCGCTGTCCTCTCGCAGTGTCCTCTCGCCGTATCCCCTCCCCGGTCCCCTCCCGCTGTCCCCTCGCGCTGTCACCTCCCCGCCCCCCAGCCCAGCGTTGTTCCCAGGCCGGGATGGGGAGGGGGCGCGGGTTGGGGGCTGAGCTGCTGGAGGAGCCTGGCCAGGTTGGGGACACCGTGCGGGGCGAGAGGGGAGGGGACAGGGACCGCGGGGCAGGAGGGGACAGCCCCAGTGCCCTGAGAAGGGACAAGGACCCTGGGGTCAAGAGGGGACAGGGACTGCGGAGTAGTAGGGGACAGATGCTGTGCCCTGGGAAGGGACAGGGCTGTGGGGCAGGAGGGGACAAGGACCATGGGTCAGGAAGGGACAGGTCCTGTGCTTTGGGAGGGGACAGAGACTGTGGGACAGGAGGGGACAAAGACCGTGGGTCAGGACGGGACAGGGACTGCAGGGTGGGAAGGGACAGACCCGGTGCCCTCGGAGGGGACAGGAGGGGACAGGAACCTCTGGGAGGGGACAAGTACTGGGGGAGCAGGAGGGGACAGGGACCATGGGGCAGAAGGGGACAGGGACTGTGGGTCAGGAGGGGACAGATGCTGTGCCCTGGGAAGGGACAAGGATTGTCGGGCAGGAGGGGACACCCCCTGCTCCCCGATCCCCCTCCCCTCCGCATCCCCAGGACAGGCCATCCCGAGGGCACATTGAGCTGCTGGATTTTGGGGTGACCGTGGCTCCCTGGTGGGGTGGTGGATTTTGGGGTGACCGTGGCTCCCCGCAGGGAGAAGCTGGGCGTGTACGAGAGCGTCAACATCATCAGCCCGGGCGACGCGGCCACGCTGTTCCAGGCCGAGGGGACACTGCCCGAGCGCTTCAGCGTCCCGCCCTGGGTGGCCTACCGTGACTTCCGCAACAAACCCTACGGCGTGCTGCTCAAGTGAGCGCCGGGACCCCAAATCCTGCGGGGACAGGGTGACGGGTGACACCGGCCGGTGACATGGCTGTCCCCGCGCAGGACGGGCGAGGCGTGGCGCTCGGAGCGGCTGCTGCTCAACAAGGAGGTGCTGTCGCCGGAGGTGGTGGCTTCCTTCGTGCCGCTGCTCAGCCAGGTGGGCGAGGACTTTGTGCGCCGGGCGAGGGCACAGGCGACACAGAGCGGGAGGGACTGCTGGACGGCCGACTTCAGCCACGAGCTCTTCCGCTTCGCCCTCGAGTGTGAGTGTGCAAAACGGCCCCAAACCAGCCCTGAAACGGCTCCAAAATAACCCCACAAACAGCCCCAAAACACCCCAAAACCCAGCCCCAAACAGCCCCCCAAATAGCCCCACAAACAGCCCCAAACAACCCCAAACAGCCTCCAAACAGCTCTAAAATTACCCCACAAACAGACTCAAAACAGACCCAAAATAGCTCCAAAGCAGCCCCAATATAGACCCAAACCAGCTCCAAAATAACCCCACAAAGAGCCCAAAACCAGCCCCCAAAACAGCCCCAAAACACCCCTAAAGCAGCCCCACAAACAGTCCCAAAGCAGCTCCAAAACGGCCTCACAAACAGCCCCAAAACAGCTCCAAATATTTGTGGTTGGGGGGTGAGTCCCAAAACACCCGAGCCCCAAAATTAAACAGCCCCCAAAATAGCCCCAAAACAGCCTCAAAATAGCCTCAAAATAGCCCCAAAACAGCCCCAAAACATCCCCAAAGCAAACTCAAAAACATCTTCCAAAACATCCCCGAACCAACCCCAAAACATCCCCAAAATGGTTCCGAAAACCAGTCCCCAAATCACCCAAAAACAGTCCCCAAACACCCCACAAACAGCCCCCAAATAACCCCCAAAACAGCCCCAAACAGCCCCAAACAGCTCCAGAACTCCCCAGCTCCATCCCCAGGGATTAGCCAGGTTCTCCCCAGAGCTGGAGGGTGAGCAGTGATGTCCCCTGTCCGGGTGGGATGTCCCCTGTCCCGGTGGGATGTCCCCATCCCAAACGAGCCCACAACACCCCGACACTCCATAAAACACCCTTTTATCATTTCCTGGTCACCAGTTGGTGACAAAACAACCCCTCCAAGCTGACAGGAGGCCAAGCCAGCTCTCCACAGCCTTGGCAAGGCTGGAGGTGCCCTGGGGGACACTGAGTGTCACTGTCCCCCAGCCATGTGCCACGTGCTGTATGGGGATCACCTGGGGCAGGTTTGTGTGGACATGGCATGGCTGGAACTGGCCTTGGGGACAGGGACACATCCCCTGCTGGTCACCTGGGAGTGCCTGGGGCTGACAGAGTCATGTCCCCTGATGGTCACCATCCCCCAGCCATGTGCCACGTGCTCTATGGGGATCATCTGGGGATAGTTTCTGTGGCCATGGCAAGGCTGCAGGTGCCCTTGGGGACACTGAGTGTCACCATCCCCCAGCCATGAGCCACGTTCTGTAAGGGCATCACCTGAGGCAGGTCTTTGTGGCCATGGCAAGGCTGGAGGTGGCCATGGCATGGCTGGAGGTGGCCTTGGGGACAGGGCCACATCCCCTGATGGTCACCTGGGAGTGCGTGGGGCTGTCCCCTGGTGGTCACCGTTCCCCAGCCATGTGCCATGTGCTGAACTGGGATCACCCAGGGCAGGTTTCTGTGCCCATGGCAAGGCTGTGTCTGTGGGGACACTGAGTGTCACCGTCCCCCAGCGGTGTGCTACGCGCTCTATGGGGATCACCTGGGGCAGGTTTCTGTGGCCGTGGCAAGGCTGCAGGTGGCCATGGCACGGCTAGAACTGTCCCTGGGGACAAGGCCATGTCCCCTGAGTGTCCCTGTCCCCCAGCCGTGTGCCACGTGCTGTACGGTGAGCGGCTGGGGCTGCTGCAGGACTTTGTGGAGCCCGAGGCGCAGCGCTTCATCGAGGCAGTGACGCGCATGTTCCACACCACGGCGCCCATGCTGTACCTGCCGCCCGCGCTGCTGCGCCGCCTCAACACCCGCACCTGGCGCGACCACGTGCACGCCTGGGACGCCATCTTCGGCCAGGGTGAGTGCCGTCCCTCCTCTGTCACCTCCCCGGGACACGCGGCGGTGCTTCTTTCTGCCTAAAAATGAAACTCAAGATCGCTTTAGTCAAGGCAGTAGCATAAAAGTGGATTTTTCTCAGAGATCCACAGGCAGCTCTGGAAGAATACCCACAAAAGTTCACCCCATAGGTTGATACATCCCATACAGTTGGATAGATTTGAGGAAATTTGCAGGATTGATGAAGATTAGCCATCTTCGGCCAGGGTGAGTGTCGTCCCTCCTCCTGTCACCTCCCCGTGACACCCAGCATTGCTTCTTTCAGCCTAGAAACAAAACTCAAGATCGCTTTAGTCAAGGCGGTAGCATAAAAGTGGATTTTTCTCGGAGCTCCACGGCCAGTTCTGGAAGAATATCCACAGAAGTTCACCCCATAGGTTGATACATCCCATACAGTTGGATAGGTTTGGGGAAATTAGCAGGATTGATAAAGATTAGCCATCTTCGGCCAGGGTGAGTGTCGTCCCTCCTCCTGTCACCTTCCTGTGCCACCCAGGGGCGCCACTGTTGCCTTTTTCAGCCTAGAAACAAAACTCAAGATCGCTTTAGTCAAGGCATTAACATAAAAGTGGATTTTTCTCAGAGATCCACAGGCAGTTCTGGAAGAATATCCACAGAAGTTCACCCCATAGGTTGATACATCCCATATGGTTGGATAGGTTTGAGGGAATTTTTTACAGAAAGAGTGATAAATTGTTGGAATGGTCTACCTGGGGAGGTGGTGGAATCACCATCGCTGGATGTGTTTTAAAAGAGATTGGATGTGTTGGATGTGGCACTCGGTGCTGTGGTTTGGTTTGGTTTAGTTTAGCTGAGGTGTTGGGGCATTGGTTGGACTTGATGGTCTTGAGGGTGATTCTGTGTGAAATCAGCAGAATTGATCAAAAGCACCAATTTGGAGGACGAGCAGTGATGCAATTCCCCCTAGGTCAAGCCTCTTCTCTGGAGCTCTCTGCTGTTTATAAAATGTGATTCGGAGACCTTGGTTCCCAGGAGGAACTGAGATAGGACAGAGGCCTTGTGCTTCCCCAGGCCTGGAGCTCTGGAATGGGTTCGGGCTTTCCAGCTGGGGAAAAGGGTAGGGAAAGTACTGGGAAGGTTACAAATATAGAAAAGAGAAAAGGCAGGAAGGGTTTCCACCTCTGCATCTCGAGAGAAACCCCGGGACAACCCACAGCTGAGCAGGGCAGGGAGAAGATCCTGGCTGGTGCTGAGTGGGGCAGGGAGAAGGTCCTGGTTGGTGGGGTTTGGGGGGGGGTTGGTTGGTGTGTGGGGGGGTTGGTTGGTGGGTGGGGGGGGGCTGGTTGGTGGGAGTTTGGGCAGGGAGAAGGTCCTGGTTGGTGCTAGGTCAGGCAGGGAGAAGGTCCTGGTTGGTGGGAGTTTGGGCAGGGAGAAGGTCCTGGTTGGTGCTAGGTCAGACAGGGAGAAGGTCCTGGTTGGTGACGATCCAGGCAGGGTGGTTGGGCAGGTCCTGGTTGGTGAGAGTGGGGCGGGGCGTTTGGGCAAGGAGAAGGTCCTGGTTGGTGCTGACAACCCGCAACAACAGCCATGTTCTGATGTCCTTCCCCCTCATCCCCCGCTCTGTCCCCGGCTGTCCCCCGGTGTCCCCTCAGCGGACAAGTGCATCCAGAACGTGTACCGCGACCTGCGGCTGCGGCGCAAGAGCACCGAGGAGTACATGGGCATCCTGTGCAACCTGATCCTGCGCGACAGGCTGGCCCTGGACGACATCCGCGCCAGCGTCACCGAGATGATGGCGGGGGGCGTGGACACGGTACGGGCAGCAGGGGAAAGGTCCTGGCTGGTGCTGAGTGGGGCAGGGGGCAGGTCCTGGTTGGTGCTGAGTTGAGAGGGTGGCTGGACCAGGACAAGGTCCTGGATGGTGCTGGGTGAGGCAGGGAGAAGGTCCTGGCTGGTGGAAGTGGGGCAGGGAGAAGGTCCTGGCTGGTGCTGAGTAGGGCAGGGAGAAGGTCCTGGCTGGTGTTGATCCAGGCAGGGTGGTTGGCAGGTCCTGGCTGGTGCTAAGTCAGACCTGGGGAAGGTCCTGGCTGGTGCTGAGCCGGGCAGGGTGGTTGGACAGGGGGAAGGTCCTGATCGCTTTTGATCCAGGCAGGAAGAAGGTCCTAGTTGGTACTTGGTCAAACAGGGAGAAGGTCCTGGCTGGTGCTGAACTGGGCAGGGACAAGGTCCCGGTTGGTGCTGAGTGGGGCAGGAAGGTTGGGCAGGGAGAAGGTCCTGGCTGGTGCTAAGTCAGACAGGGAGCAGGTCCTGGCAGCAGGGACACGTCCTGGAAGCAGGGACAGGTCCTGGCAGCGCTGTCCCTGTCCCCAGACGTCGATGACCCTGCAGTGGGCCATGTTCGAGCTGGCGCGGGCCCCGGGCGTGCAGGAGCAGCTGCGGGCTGAGGTCCTGGCAGCTAAGAGGGACACGGGCGGCGACCGCGCCAAGATGCTCAAATCCATCCCGCTGCTCAAGGCCGCCATCAAGGAGACCCTCAGGTGAGCAGGGAGGAGACCCTCAGGTGAGGAGGAGACTCTCCCTGAATTGTCCCGGGCTGCCCCCTGGGCTGGGCTAGGCTGTCCCCAAGGCCGGGTAGGGCTGTCCCCTGGGCCGGGCTGTCCCCAAGGTGAGGTGTGCCCTGTCGCGCAGGCTGCACCCGGTGGCAGTGACCCTGCAGAGGTACACCACGCACGAGGTCATCCTCCAGGACTACCGCATCCCCCCCAAGGTGAGCCCCCGGTCAGAATCATGAGGCAGACACGGCTAAAGGGGTAAAAGGGTTTTACTTTGGTGTTTTAATAATTTTAAATAATTTTAGTAGGATTTTAGGAGCACAGCTCTTAAAGGTGGAACACGCCGAGATGCACACATGAATAACGTGTATACAGTTTTATGGACCTTGCAAATTAGCGTGTTGTTTAAAGATTCCCCTATAAGAACCTTAATAAATGAAGTAATGCTCCCTGTCTTAAGGAGCCCCCCTAAATGAGGCAATTCTGTAAACTGAGCCCAGCTTACAAAACAAGTTCCAGAGAGAAGGTTTCAACCAAGGTTAAAACCTCGAGTTTTGAGATAGCACCGAGCCCTCTGGCCTCTTACTGTGAATGTTTGGTGTTTGTGCCTTGCAGAGCTTTGAGTCAGAACATCAGACTGCAGAAATTAGAAGTGTGTAGGCTGGGGGTGCAGAGAATGCATAAAGGGTACAGAATATATACAAATGTATAAAAGGGTATATAAAAAGAGAAGGCAGAAAGCCGTGGGGCTCAGCGGTGGGGCTCAGCCGTGGGGCTCAGCGATGGGGCTCAGCGGTGGAGCTCAGCCGTGGGGCTCAGCGGTGGGGCTCAGCCGTGGGGCTCAGCCATGGGGCTCAGCGGTGGGGCTCAGCCCCCTTGGTCCCTGCCCGCCCCACGGCGCGCTCCCGCCCGCAGACGCTGGTGCAGGTGGGGCTGTACGCCATGGGCAGAGACGCCGCGGTGTTCCCGAAGGCAGAGCAGTTCCGGCCGCAGCGCTGGCTCCAGGCCGGCCCCAAGCACTTCCAGGGGCTCAGCTTCGGCTTCGGGCCGCGCCAGTGCCTGGGGCGCCGCATCGCCGAGCTGGAGATGCAGCTCTTCCTCATGCACGTGAGTGGGACAGCGGGGACAGCGCGGGGTGGCGCGGGGGTGTTTGTTCCCGTGGGATAGTGGGATGGGGCGGGTTGGAAATTCCTTAAAGATCACCTCGTTCCGACCCCCCTGCCGTGGGTAGGGGAAGCTTCCCCACACCCCAGCCAGCCCCATCCTGCCTTCCCTCACTGCAGATCCTGGAGAACTTCAAGATCGAGACCATGAGAGCGGTGGAGATCGGCACCAAGTTCGACCTCATCCTCATCCCGGACCAACCCATCTACCTGACCCTGCGGCCCCTGGAGTGCCAGCCGTGAGGAGCACCGTGTTCCCGCTCTGGGGACATTCCCCAGTCCTGGCGGTTTGGGCTCCTTCCAGCTCCGGACGGGGTTTGGGGACGGCAGGGACACTCTCAGGGCCGCAGCCTTGGCGTCCCTGCCTTGCCTCAAGGCCGCGCTTACGCCACGGGGGAGATAAATCGGAGCCTCCCCGGGGAGCGCGGGGTGCGAGGGAGGGTCTCGGGATCCCACCGGGACCGCGGCCGTGCTCCCCCGACCCCCTGGAATGTCCCGCTTCGCCTGTGCTTCCCTGTGCCGCTGATCCGTGGAAAACCCCTCTGTGCCAGCCCCGCGTGTCCGTGTCTCTGCGGGCTCAGGGCAGCGCGGGCAGGGCGCGGGGTCGCCTCCGGGGGGGCACGGAAATGGCTGGGAGCTTCTGGGGGGACAGGGAAAGGTTTTGGGGAGGGGTGGATGCAGCCGTCCCCTCTCCGGGGGGCACCGGGGTGGGCAGGGGGGATTTGGGGTTGTTGTCCTCACCGGGGCGAGGGGGAAGCCGCGCTCCCGCTCCAGCAGGCGCGTCCCCAGCTCCTGCTTCTCCCGGCCCCACCTCCTGGCCGCCTCCTGCAGCTGCGACAGACCCCAAAACCTGCCGGCTGGCCCCAAAACAGGGCGCCGGAGGTGCCCGAACCCCCAGACCCCAGCGCGGAGCGGGTGGTGCCCACCTGCCTCTCCAGCACCCTCCCGCGGGCTTGGGCTTCCTCCAGCCTGGCCAGCAGCGACAGCTTCTCGGTGCCACCCAGCGCACCCTGCGGGCACGGAACGGGCCGGGATGGGCGCAGCGGGGCTGGATCACCCCCGGCCCTGTCCCCTGTGCCAGCCCCGTGTCCCCTCCCCGGTCTCACCAGTGGCACCTGCGGGGCATCGGTGCCAGCGGCCCGGGGGGGTCTGGCCAGCTCCTCCCGCAGCCGCCGGTTCTCGGCCAGCAGCGCCGCCAGCGCGTCCCCGCCGAGCGCGTCACCTGTGGGGCGGCGTGGGGGTACAGCGGGACAGGTCCTGTGCCACCTCCGGGACAGCGGGACGTGTCCTGTGCCACCCCAGGGACAGCAGGACGTGTCCTGTGCCACCCCCGGGGCAGCAGGACGTGTCCTGTGCCACTCCCGTGGGGGGAAAGCGGTGACAAGCGAGGTCCAGGGATTGGAACTGGGGGGCTCGGGAATGAAGGATCCCCCGCCCTGGATCATCCCAGGGAGCCCGCAGCAGGGTTGGGGACATCCCCGAGGGTCCCTGTCCCCTCCTGCACCCACCCGCGGCTCTCTCCGTGCTCCTGCCCGGCTTGTCCCGCAGCAGCCGCTCCATGGCCTCGATCACCTGCGGAGAGGGCACGGCTGTCCCCATGTCCCCAGCACGGTGCCAGGCTGTGTGGCCACCTCGTGGAGGGGTGGAACGGGCCATGAGGGCTCCGTGTGCCCCCAAATCAGGGCCTGTCACATCAACCTCGTGCCCCCAAATCCATCCCTGTAATCCCAACCCTGTGTCCTCAAATCCATCCCTGTCACCCCAACCCCTTAGCCCCAAATCCATCCCTGTCACCCCAACCCCTTAGCCCCAAATCTGTCCCTGTCACCCCAAGCCTGAGTCCCCAATTCCATCCCTGTCTCCCCAACCCCTGCCCCCAAATCCGTCCCTGTCACCCCAACCCTGTAGCCCCAAATCCATTCTTGTCACCCAAACCTTGTGTCCCCAAACCCATCCCTGTCTCCCCAGCTCCGTGTGCCCAAATCCGTCCCTGTCACCCCAAGCCCGTGTCCCCGCTCGCCTTCTCCTGCTGTCTCAGAGCCTGCCCAAGCCCCCTGGCCTTGGCCACCCTGTCCTGGCACCGCCTCAGTGTCACCTCCTGCCGCCGGTGGCGCCGCTGGAGCAGCACCAGCTCCTTCTCCAGGTCGTTTTTCTGTGGGAAACACCGGGAAAGGAACCCCAGGAATTCTGAGAGCCTGGCAGTGTGACCTGGGGGCTCTGGGGCACCTAGGGGGTCCCTGCCTGCTGTCCCCCCACTTTTCCTGCCCCACATCCATACCCGGATCAGCTCGTTCTGCAGCCGCTGAACTCGGTCCTTCAGCTCCCTCAGCTCTGCTGCACCGGCCAGCAGCTGTGCCCCGAGAGTGGCTGCAGGGATGGAGGGGTGATGGATGATGGATGGATGATGGATGGATGATGGATGATGGATGGATGATGGATGATGGATGGATGATGGATGATGGATGGATGATGGATGGATGATGGATGATGGATGGATGATGGATGATGGATGATGGATGGATGATGGATGATGGATGGATGATGGATGGATGATGGATGGATGATGGATGATGGATGGATGATGGATGATGGATGGATGATGGATGGATGATGGATGATGGATGATGGATGATGGATGATGGATGGATGATGGATGGATGATGGATGGATGATGGATGGATGATGGATGATGGATGATGGATGATGGATGGATGATGGATGGATGATGGATGGATGATGGGTGATGGATGGATGGATGGATGATGGATGATGGATGGATGATGGATGATGGATGGATGATGGATGGATGGATGGATGATGGATGATGGATGATGGATGATGGATGGATGGATGGATGGATGGATGATGGATGATGGATGGATGATGATGGATGGATGATGGATGATGGATGGATGATGGATGGATGATGGATGATGGATGATGGATGGATGGATGGATGGATGATGGATGATGGATGATGGATGGATGATGGATGGATGATGGATGGATGATGGATGATGGATGATGGATGATGGATGATGGGTGGATGATGGATGATGGATGATGGATGATGGATAATGGATGATGGATGGATGATGGATGGATGATGGATGGATGGATGATGGATAATGGATGATGGATGGATGATGGATGGATGATGGATGGATGATGGATGGATGATGGATGATGGATGATGGATGATGGATGATGGATGGATGGATGATGGATGATGGATGATGGATGATGGATGATGGATGGATGATGGATGATGGATGATGGATGATGGATGGATGATGGATGATGGATGATGGATGGATGATGGATGATGGATGATGGATGATGGATGATGGATGGATGGATGATGGATGATGGATGATGGATGATGGATGATGGATGATGGATGGATGATGGATGATGGGTAATGGATGATGGATGATGGATGATGGATGGATGATGGATGATGGATGGATGATGGATGGATGGATGCTGTCACCCCGCTAGAGGTGGCAGTGCCTGGTTTCCCCATCCCCAGCACGCACCCAGCCTGTCCAGCAGCTCATCACGGCTCATGCCATCCAGGTCGGTGTCACAGAGCTGTCCCTGCTCACGGAGCTGGCCCAGGCCATGCCGCAGCTGCCTGTTCTCCACCTCCAGGCTGGTGACACGGCGGCGCAGGGACAGCAGGTCCTCTGCCATCCTCTGCAGTGCCAGGCGGTAGGTGCCAATGTCCTGCAGCCCAGAGCAGAGATTGCCACCCTGGGACAGGGAGGGACAGAGCCTGGTTCACCCAGAGAGACAGGGATGTGCCCCTCGACTCCAAGGGATTGGCTTGGGATGGTGGTCAGACACACCACAGAGGAGATTAGGAATGTCCAGATTGTCCCCTCTTCTTGTCACCATCCAACCTCTTCCCATCCATCATCCATCCATGGATCCATCCATCATCCATCCATGGATCCATCCATCATCCATCCATCATCCATCATCCATCCATCATCCATCATCCATCCATCATCCATCATCCATCATCCATCCATCATCCATCCATCATCCATCATCCATCATCCATCATCCATCATCCATCCATCCATCCATCATCCATCCATCATCCATCATCCATCCATCATCCATCCATCATCCATCATCCATCCATCATCCATCCATCATCCATCCATCATCCATCATCCATCCATCATCCATCATCCATCATCCATCCATCATCCATCATCCATCATCCATCCATCCTTTCCCTGAGTGGCTGGGGCACACCTTGGCAGGTGATTCCAGGGTGGAATAATTCCTTGAGGAATTCTCAGGCTGATCTGAATCCCTCTGGGTGGGAATGATCCTGGCAGTACAGGATCTTGGCCTGATTGAGCCACATGCCTCAGGAATGGCCTTGGGAATGGCCTTGGCCAGTGGCTGTGGTGGGGGTTCAGGGAGAGCGGTGACAGCTCCAGGGGACCTTGGGGACAGGGATGTGGGGGCAGAAAATGTGGGGGAAAAATGTGGGAAAAGTGTGGGGGAAGATGGAGGGAAAATGTGGGAAAAATGTGAAGGAAATGGGGGGTAAATGGAAAGAAAATACAGGGAAATGGGAGGAAATGGGGGGGAAATGGAGGTGTTAACATTGGGTTAAAATGCTAGTTAAACATAGGCTTTAGGAACAGGGTAGGTAGCACTGCATGTACAGGGCTCAGCGACATGATCACGAAGATTGCTTAGAGAATGGGGATTGTTTTAGTGAAATCATGCGGATTAGCACCTGTGAAATAAATCAGAAATACTATGGGAGATAAGGGGGCTTAAAGTCATGCTTGGGGGGAAACAATGGAACAATGATAAGTTGATGATTAACATATGATTACATATGATTACATCACTGTTCTGTAAGGAAAGGTATAAAATTGTACTTGTTTCAAACCTATGGCGAAGCCAGATTTGGGTAGATGTTACACCCCGGCTTCCCGAGCTCGAATAAAGGCACCTGCATATAATCATTCCGTGATTATGTGTTTTCCACGCTAACATTTTGGCGACCCAGATGGGACCCTGTGAGCGCTGCTGAGGACCCCGCGACCTGATCACGCTCCAGCCGGCACCGAGGGATTCTCGGGGAGCCCATCGCGCCGCGACCCTCCGCCGCTCACAACGTCCCCTGGAGAAGGTAAGGTGCCTTTTAATGGTGGTTTGGTTGCCTGCCAGTAAGACGCAGCGAAAGCTACGCTTGGTTGGGCTAAGGAATTCCTAGTGGTATGCCCGGGCGCCGTCCGTAAGACAATTGCGAAAGCATTGCAGGGTCGGCAAGTGGAAATGGAGAAGCTTAAAGGGATTGTGGGTGGCTATGCTCCCATATCTCGTAATTCTCCTTTGGGGTGCTTGTTAGCACATTGGAAGCAAGGTAATTTTGGCCAAGGATTGCGTAAGGATACGCTAATCGAGTATTGTGATTCTCGGTGGCCAACATATATTTTGCAGGCTGGAAGGAGGTGGCCTGAAAATGGTTCTTTTCAATCTGACCTGATTTCTCATTTGTTGTTGTTTTGTAAGCATGAGGTAAAATTAGATGAAGTTCTGTATGTTGATTTATTTTTCTGTTTGCAAGAAAACCCTGAGTGGCTGTTGGAGGGTGGTTTGGTTACTGTGGTGGTTTGCAATGATAAATGTCTGGCTTGCGTTGAAGGGAACTATTGTTTGGAGCGCTCGGCATTGAATGAGAGTTTACATCGGAAAGATATATTGGAAAGTGATTTACTAGTGGTTCCTACAGGGTCTGACTCTACACCGCCTACACCTTCTCGGGGGTGCCCACCTTTCCCACCTACACCTCCCTGGGGATGTCCCCCTCTGCCATCCGTGCCCTCTTCACCTGCTTGTGGCAGCCCCTTTTTACCCTTGCCCGTGGATGGCCGCGTTTTGGTTCCGGTACAGGGGTGTGGGGGAGGGGGTGCTGGGGGACTGGACAGCGGTGAGGGTGGTGGTGGTGGACCCATAGCCCATTGGACCCGTTCCAGGACAGGAAAGAGTCTGCCAAGACTTGGTAAGCAAAAGAAAATTGTAATTTCAAGACAAGGGGTGGGGGGTGGATGGACTGGTATATGTTAGGAGGTTTGGTTATATGGAAACAGTCAGCTGGAACTTATAGAGAAAAACCCTGATAAAGTTGCCAGGGTAGTGAAAATGATTATGAAAACTCAGAGAGATGGTACTTAGAGTTACAGAAAAAAAAGAAAAAAAAAAAAAAAGGAAAAAGGAAAAATAAAAAAAGGGAAAAATGAACAAACAAAAAACCGAGAAAAAGGTTACAGGAATTGGAAGGGGAAAAGTTAAGAAATCTGGACAAATTACTTGAAATATCTTGGAAAGTTTATAACAATAGAAGAGCCACAAGCCAGCAGCGGCAATTCTTGGCAGTCATACAGAGTATGGCAAGCAGTTTGGAAGGGGTTGGGGGGAGGAGGCCATTAGCTTTTGACGAATGTGCCATTTGTCATTGGAAATACAGGTATCCCAACCGGTTTCACTGGAATGATCAGCTCCAAGAGGTTGCCAAGGGTGCTGTGACCCAGCAAGCGCTGGTGACTTCAACGTTAGGAGAAGAGCGGTGGGATTTTTTAATCAACAGGGGGGGCACATATTCAGTTTTAAATGATCTAGAAGGACAGATAAATCTACCACAATAGTTGGGCCACAGAGAAGGAGGAAAATGGCCATTTCCGCAACCCTCGACCTGTGTTTTGGAAACGAAGTATTGACTCAAGAATTTTTATATGTCGCATGTTTTACTGGCAAAATTGGAAGCAGTGGTAACTTTTGAGAATGGTGAGTTATTAATGAAAATTCTGGAGTGAAAAAAAAAAAAAAAAAAAAAAAGAAAAAAAGAAAAAAAGAGAAAAAGAAAAAGGAGAGGAAAAAAGGAGAAAAAAAAAATCTTAATGATAAAAGAGAAACCAGCCTCTGCAATCTCAGAGGAGGTGGAGAATGCCGTAATTCCCTCAGTATGGGAGACGGACATACCTGGAAAATCTAAGTTGGCACAGCCAGTACATGTAGAGTTAAAAGAGGAAGGAAAAACCATGCAGGTAAAACAATACCGGAGGCATGGTATAGCAAAGACTGCTGATAAATTCCTAAAATATTAAATTCTGGCAGAGTGCAAATTAGAGTATAATATCCCAATATTCCCAGTAAAAGAAACCCAATGGAGATTACAAGCTAGTACAGGATCTAAGGGCAATAAATGAAATAACCAAAGACATTTATCCAGTAATTGCTAACCCTGATGCATTGTTAACATTCGTAAAAGAGTTTTATGAGTGGTTTACCATAATTGACTTAAAAGATGCCTTTCTGCATACCCCTTGACAAAAAGTAGGAAGCTGTTCGCTTTTGAATGAGAAAATCCAGAGAATGCAAGGAAGACCCAGCACATGTGGACTCGGCTTCCCATGGGGTACAAGAACTCCCCCACCTTATTTGGAAACCAACTGGCAAAGGACCTGGAGATCTGGACCAAAGAGGGGCAAGTACCAAAAAAATCAATACCTCCTGCTACAGTAGGTTGATGATATGCTGATAGCAACAGAAGAAAAGGAAACCTGCATAAAGGTAACAATTGAGATTTTAAACTCACTGGGCATGGGAGCATACCAAGTGTCCAGGGAAAAGGCACAAATTGCACAACAGACTGTAATTTACCTGGGATGTGAAATCTCACAAGGGCAGAGAAAATTAAGTACTAACCATGTCTAAGCTATTTGTGCTATTCCAGAGCCCCAGAATCTCCATGAGCTGCGAGTCCTCCTCGGCATAGCAGAATGGTGCCGCCTGCGGATCATGCACTTTGGGCTAATTGCCAAACCCCTGTATGAAGCTCAGAGGACGCAGCCGTTCAGCTGGGGCGAAGCACAGAGAGAAGCTTTCCTGAAACTGAAAGAAGCACTGACGACTGCCCCGGCGCTCGGTTTGCTGATCTGTCTAAAGACTTTCAGCTGTTCGTGCATGAAAGGCAATGCTTGGCACTGGAGGTCCTGACCCAACAATTGGGGAGCTGGAAAAGGCCGATGACAGACAATGGGCCATCAGGGACCCACCGTGTGACTCATGGACTTATCTCATCCCACTGTGAGATGCTCTGCCCAGGAGGGAGGAGCCAGGTGTTCCCACCTGGATATAACCTGGCCTTGGAACTGCCTGAGCTAGCCCTGTCTACTGGGTTCCCAGAGGACCAGAGCTATCACTGGACCTTCAGCTGGAGACCAGACCTTCACAGGATCACTGCTTGATCTGAACTACTTCAGTTGGACTACTACCACCACCCCAACAAGGTGTCAGGTTGTATCTGAATTTGTCAGTGCTTTTCCTTGTATTATTTCACTTATTTTTACTTTCAATCTTGATTTGTGATCTCCCACTGGTTTGTTTTCAAAGCAATACAGCTACTTCTCCAAATAGCTTGACAACATAAGTGCCGGATGGCCTGCATGTCTGCAGGCAGTTGCAGCCACTGTGTTATTGATACAGGGGGCCAGGAAGTGCACGATGGGAAAACACACAGATGTCTATGTGCCACACATGGTGACCACTGTCGTAGTGCAAAAGGGGGGCCACTGGCCAACCCCAAGCAGGATGATAAAATTCCTGGCAATCCTAACCGAGCACGATGATGTCACACTAAAAACAACTAACCTTTTGAATCCAGCTCTGTTTCTAGGCACCACACCTAAGGAAGGCCCACTGGAACATGACTGTGTGGAAGTAATAGAGTACACCTACTCAGCGAGAGAAGACCTGAAAGATGTTCTGCTGGAACAACCAGAGTGGGAATTCTTCACGGATGGAAGCAGCTTCGTGGAGAATAGAACCAGATACGCTGGATATGTGGTAACAACAATCAGCACAGTAGTAGAGACCAAAGCATTATCACCAAACACATCTGCCCAGAGAGCAGAATTGATTGCCTTAACCAGAGCACTAGAATTGAGTGAAGGAAAGAAGGTAAATATTTGGACTGATTCAAAATATGCATTTGGAACATGGGGCACTATGGGAAGAAAGAGGGTTGCTGCCCTCTCAAGGGGCATATATTAAACATCAAGATGCAATTCTGCAGTTGATAAAAGCAGTACAAAAACCTGAGCAAGTGGCAATTATGCACTGTAAAGCACACCAATCAGGAAGCTCCAAAATCTGTGAGGGAAATCGGAAGGTGGACTGGACAGCCTGAGAGGTTGCTTGAGATGTGCAAATAGCAATGGCATTGATACCTATGAAGCTAAAGGTGTCTCAATTCAATTTACCTTCAGAACCAAAATATTCAACAGAAGACGAGAAACTGGGACATTTGCTGAATGCATAAAAGAATTCAGAGGGTGGTATGTTACTGCACAAGGACAGATAGTCCTACCCCCCTTGATAATGAGAGAAATTCTGCAAATTAAACATAATGAATGTCATTGGGGTGCAGAAGCATTGGCGAAATGGCTAAAACAAAATGTAGTCTTGGTACGAATGTTAACAATGGCCAAATCAATAGTGTCAAAATGTGAAATTTGCCTGAGGAACCACCCAGTGGCTAGACGGCAGGCACGGCTAGGAAAAATTCAGGTAAGTATAGAACCAGGAGATTATTGGCAGGTAGATTTTGTAGAGTTACCAAGAATTCGAGGGTACAAATACCTGCTGGTGGGGGTTGACACATTTTCAAGATGGCCAGAAGCCCTTCCCTGTCGCACCAACCAAGCCAAAGAGACAGTGAAGTGGCTGCTACATGAAATCATTCCCAGATTTGGAGTACTGTTACGGGTATCTTCAGATAGAGGACCACACTTCATAGCTACAGTGGTAAAGGAAGTGAGCATGCTACTGGGAATAGCTTGGGACCTCCACACACCATGGGAACCACAATCTAGTGGACAAGTAGAGAGGATGAACCAAACACTAAAGGGCAAATCAGTAAAATATGTCAGGAGGCCAAGTTACAGTGGCCACAAGCCCTACCAAGAGCACTTTTAAGGACTGGGGTAAAGCCTAGGAGTGGAATGTCAGTCAGTCCCTTTGAAATAGTATATGGGAAACCATTCAAATCTCCTGAACGAAACCCGAATATACATCTTGCAGGAAAACAGGAAATATATAATCATGTTCTATCTCTCGGGAAAACCTTAGCACAGCTTTGGAGCGCGCTCGTGTGGAATAGGCCACTGGCTCACGAGAATCCAGTCCATGATATTCTCCCTGGAGATGAAGAACCTTTAAAGGAGAGGTGGCGTGGATGGAGTGGACCCCATCAGGTGCTGCTGACCACTTTCACAGCAGTCAAGGTGGCTGGAGCGGATCCTTGGATACACTACACATGAGTGAAGAAGATCCATCCGAGACTGTGGGCTACACAACCCCGGGACTGATGAAATTGCAGATAAGATGGGTTTAACTGTTTAAAATGATCTTAGTACCTGTGCCGATGCTCATTTTATGGATATTAATTGGGAGTGATATTGCTTGAGGATATGGAATGCAGGATAATCAACTAACCACTCTTCATTCTAGAATGAAGAGAGAGGTACAGGCAAAAACACAAGTGATAAAAGTTTCCAATGAAATTTGGGCTGAGAATGCGATGATTGGGTTAGTTAAAGATTATGCCAAAATGCAAAACATCAGTAGAATAACTGCCTGTCTGCCAATACCAAAGGCAGCAGGAGACCCAGTAAACTGGGAAATTATCACATCAAAATTACCTGAAATTCTGGACAATAAAATAATTGTATGTAAACAAGTACCCGAGTCCAGGCAGAAAGTTAAAGTAACTTGGAATATAACAGGTTGTGGTTGGATGCAGTACTTGACCAAAAGGACTATCTTTTAAGTAATGAGAAAGTGGGACAAAATCTAGAGTGGTGGGTTGAAGATCAAACCTTGCCAAATGGCAATGCTTCTTGCCACACTATCAAAAGGTCACAGAAAATGTCACAAAGACCACCCTGATATGGAAATGTGAAGCAAAGGATAGAAAGGATAGGATGTAACCCTGGGACAGTGCATGGTCCCTGAGTATACTTCAAAATTTAAATATATGGCAAACACTCCTTGGTGCCTAAAATGGACAGGCCCTGAAGATGGCACTGATCCAGCAGTAATAAACACTGCCACCAGCAGCAGAGTGCAGGCAGATGAGGTAAGTTGGTGGGCATGTAATAAAACCTATGATTGCATGTCTGATGATGTAGAGATGAAACAAGTACCATCACTGGCGGCTGCTATGCGAATTGATTGTGCCTGTAAAAGAATCAAACATAAACAGGGTAATGTAAATTATAGAATAAAAATAGGATGTAGTAGAAGCACAATCAAGAGCCCAGGACAATTTGTTTGGGGAACGAGTGATGGTATCTGGACAACCCACCTGCCTGTAGATGGAAAAGTAAAAGAATTTACTCTGGGCCTCCCTACTTTATGTCCAAACTGGAAAAGTCCCCATTCAATGGGAAAACGTGAACTTTTGCAAATAAGAAAAAGGCGAGAGGTTTCAGATAATGAAAATCAGGATGAAACTTGGCAAGAGCCCTCTGGTGGAGTAGAATCTGGGTGGACTCTAGAATCTCTGTTTGGCCCTATAGCAAACTACCGAAACAGAGAAATGATGTACAGACTTACAGGTCAGGTAGAGAGGTTAGCAAGAATTACTCGGGAAGGATTCAAAGAACTAAACATGCAATTACAAACTGCTACCAAAATGACTTTACAAAATCAATTGGCTTTAGATATGCTACTCCTGAAAGAACATGGAGTGTGTGGGTTTCTAAGGGGACAAGTTGATCATTGTTGCATCCATATCCCAAATGTAACTGCAGATGTAGAACATGACAAATAGAGTACGGAGCACAGGATGAACAAAAGGATTTGACTACAAGTTGGTTAGATAAAATCTTCAAGGGGTAGGGTTGGAATGTGAGTTCATGGATTAAATCTATTATTGAAAATTTAATAATCTAATTAGTTATGTTCTTAGTACTTTGGGTAATCTACAGCATACTGAAAAGAAAGATACGGAGAAAGACATCCTGGAACCGACAGATAATGAGGGCACTGACACGGAACAAGGATCCACGTCCATCACCTGCGGATTCTCCGGTCCACAACAACATCTATAACAACGCTCATAACAACCCTGGATTCGAAGACGAGCATCCACTATAAAGGACTATATCAAGTGAAAGCATTCACACCTATAAAGTGAAAATGCTTTCAAAGGGGGGAATGTTAACATTGGGTTAAAATGCTAGTTAAACATAGGCTTTAGGAACAGGGTAGGTAGCACTGCATGTACAGGGCTCAGCGACATGATCACGAAGATTGCTTAGAGAATGGGGATTGTTTTAGTGAAATCATGCGGATTAGCACCTGTGAAATAAATCCGAAATACTATGGGAGATAAGGGGGCTTAAAGTCATGCTTGGGGGGAAACAATGGAACAATGATAAGTTGATGATTAACATATGATTACATCACTGTTCTGTAAGGAAAGGTATAAAATTGTACTTGTTTCAAACCTATGGCGAAGCCAGATTTGGGTAGATGTTACACCCTGGCTTCCCGAGCTCGAATAAAGGCACCTGCATATAATCATTCCGTGATTATGTGTTTTCCACGCTAACAGAGGGAAAATTGTGAGGGAAAAAGGGGGTGAAATGGGGGGAAAATGTGGGAGAAAATGGAGGAAAAATGCAGGAAACTGTGAGTGAAATGGGGTGAAAATGGCGGGAAAATGTGAGCAAAATGGGGGGGAAATGGGGGAAAACTTGGGGGAAAATGTGGTGGAAAAATGCAGCAAAATCCTTCCTCCACGTCCATCCAGAGCTGGGGAAATCCAGGATTCCCTTCATTCCCGGGAGAATTCCCCAGCCCAAGGGTTGTCCCCTTGGTGGCTTTGGTGACACCGCTGTCCACCCCGTGTCCCCAGTGCCCCCCACTCACCGGCTCCGGGGGGTCTGCAGGGATCTCCTGGTGCCTGCAGAGGGGACAGAGGGGGACACTGGGTGACACCGGGAAAACCTTGGAAAAGGAATTCTCCATAGGAGCCCGGAGCATTTTGGGATGTGGGGGGAAGGGCTGTGGGATTGGGGTGCGGGAAGGGTGGGAATGTGGGGATGCTAATGGGATTGGGGTGTAGGTAATGTGGGAATGTGGGGATATTAATGGGGTTGGGGTGTGGGAAGAGTGGGAATGTGGGGATGGTGGTGGGATTGGGGTATGGGAAAAGTAGGAATCTGGGGATTCTAATGGGATTGGGATGCTGGAAATGCAGGAATCTGGAGGGGATAAGGGGAAGATTGGTTGGGATGGGGAAGCTGCCGGGAAAAGCACGGGAAGAAGGGAGGAGGAAAGCACTCCAAAGAGGAGCTGAACCCACAGGTGACCCCATACCTGTGCTCTCCATGTGGGAATGGCTGAATTCCCGGCAGGATGCAGCCCATGGCATCCAGGGCTGGCAGGGACACAGCATCATGGTGCAGCTGGCAGGGGACACCGGGATGAGGGTCGGGATGGGATGAGGGTGAGGATGAGCATTAGGATCAGGAGCAGCTCCTTCATCCCATCCATCCTCACTGCTGGGAGTGGCTTCCAGGCTTTTCCCTGGAGCAGAACACCTTTCCCAGGAGGCTTTGGGATCCTTTGGGATCCAGCCTGGCCCCAAATCCTCTGGCATGGCTGGGGCTGGGATGGGGATGTTTCTCCCGGGAATGGGGACGATGAGAAATCCCGGGTTTGGAATTATGGGATCATTTTGGTTGGAAAACCCCCAAGAGCCTGGAGTCCATCCTGTGTCCAAGCCGTGTCCCCAGGTGTCACCTCCACACGCAGGACATGGATGTGCTTCCAAGAGCAGCATTCCACAGCCATCCCCATTCCCATTCCCCATCCCGGGCTGTCCCGTTCCCATCCCCATTCCCATTCCCAATCCCATTCCCAATCCCAATCCCAATCCCAATCCCAATCCCAATCCCAATCCCAATCCCATCCCCATTCCCATTCCCATTCCCAGGGAATTCCCTGGCCCCTTCCAGGGGACTCACGGCCATTCCAGCGCGCTGGAGCAGCAGGAAAAGCTGCTTTTCCCGGGTTTTTTTTTGCTGGAAAAGGGGTTTGGGAGGGGCGGAGCTGCCGGGAGTTGTTGCCACAACAAAACTTCCCCTTGGCAACTCCTGCCGGGAGGAGCTCCGAGACCAAATCCCGACCGGATCGGCACCAGGAATTCCAGGAAATCCCAAAATCCACACCGGGAATTCCTGGGACACCCGGGGGATCCCAAAATCCGCACTGGAATTTCCAGGAAATCCTGAAATCCACACCGGGAATTCCAGGAAATCCCGAAATCCACATTGGAGAATTCCAGGAACCCCCAGGTGATCACAAAATCCGCACCGGGAATTCCAGAGGCACCCAGGTGATCCCAAAATCCACATCGGGGAATTCCAGGAAATCCCAAAATTCACACAGATGAATTCCAGGGGCACCCAGGGGATCCCAAAACCCACGCTGGGAATTCCAGGAACACCCAGGTGATCCCAAAATCCATGCGGGGGAATTCCAGGTGTGCACAGGGGATCCCAAAATCCACAAGGGGAGTTCCAGGGACACCTGGAGAATCCCAAAATCCACAGCAGGGAATTTCAGGGGACCCCAAAATCCGTACTGGGGACTTGCAGGGGATCCCAAAATCCAGACAGGTGAATTCCAGAGGCACCCAGGTGATCCCAAAATCCACACCAGGGAATTACAAGGGATCCCAAAATCCATACCAGGAATTCCAGGAAATCCCAAAATCCACACAGATGAATTCCAGGGGATCCCAGGGGATCCCAAAACCCACACTGGGGAATTCCAGGTGATCCCAAAATCCACACCAGGGCATTACAAATTATCCCAAAATCATCCATATGGGGTGGAATGGGGCAGGTTGGAAATTCCGAGGAATTCCCAAAATCCACCTGGGTGAATTCCAGGAAATCCCAAAATCCACACTGGGGAATTCCAGGGGATCCCAAAATCCCCACTGGGGAATTCCAGGAAATCCCAAAATCCACACTGGTGAATTCCAGGTGTTTTAGGGTCCCCAGGGATGTGATTAACGGAATTTTCCAGGCCTTTTCCCCTCTGTCTCCTCCCCGAAATCCACTCTCACCCCTCATTCCCACAGGGATCACGATAAAAAGCTAGGAATTCTCCTGTGGAGCGCCGGGAGCTTTGAAATTCCCACCTCCCGCCATTCATTTTTCCACATTTTATTTTTTTCCCCTTTTTTCCCTGCTCGTTTCCAAGCCTCTGAAGCTTCCCCTGAAAGCCTTGGCATCCTTTCATCCTCTCCCGCGTTCGCTCATCCCGAGGTTTTTTTTATTTTTTATTTATTCTTGGTTTTAATATTTACTCAACCAATCGCTCCGGGAGGCCTTTGATGGATCCAGCTGCTGGAATTCATCATCTCCAGCCGGGAAATCCATCCCAAAAAAAGGGGTGGATTCGGGAATTCTTGGAGGGAATTTTGGAGGGAATTTGGGAGGGAATTTTGGGAGGGAATTTTCCCCATCGCTGCCTTGGGAAGGGTTGAGGGTTGGACAAGTCCATGCAGGGATTTGAGGCCCTGGTGGCTTTTCCAGCTCCACAAATAAAGTTGGATTCCATGGATAAATCCATGGATTGATGAGCGTTAAGCCCTAATTCCTTAATTGTCGGGAAGATGGGATAAGCTGGGATTTACACATCTGAGGGAAAAAAGGAAATGAAAAGGAAAATCGCGGCGGCGGCTTAAGGGAGATCAGAGAGGGGAAATGGAATTTTTCCCACTTTTTTTTTTCCAGGACAAAAGGTGTCGGATGTTCGGGATGTCTTCATTTGAGATTGGATGTTCCCATGGGATGAGGGTTTGGGGTGGGGCTGGGAGGGGCTGGATAACCCTAAGGAGATCTAGAGGGGAATGAGGGGAAAATGTGGGGAAAACGGTGGAGAAAATATGTGGGGAAATGGGGAGGGAAAGAGGGGAAAATGGGGGAAAATGGGGGGAAATATGGGGGGGAAATGGAGGGGAAGGTGGGGAGGGGAAATGTGGGGAAAATGGAGGGAAAATGAGGGAAAAATGTGAGGGAAAATGGGAAAATGGGGTGGAAATGTGGAGAAAAATGTGGGGGAAATAGGAGGAATGAAGGGGAAAATGTGAGGAAATTAGGGGAAAACTGGGAAACTGAGGGAAAATGGAGGGATAAATGTGAGGGAAAAGGTGTGGGGAAATGGGGGGAAATGTGGAGAAAATGTGAGGAAAATTGTGAGGGAAAATGTGGGGAAATCTAGGGGAAAATTGGGGGGAAGGTGTGGAGAGGAAATGTGGGGAAATGGGGAGAAAAATGTGGGAAAATGGGAAAAAAATGGGGGAAATGTGGGGAAAATGAGGAAGAAATGTGGGGAGAAATGGGAAAAATATAGGGAAAATGTGGAGGGAAATGGGGAGAAAAATGTGGGAGAAAAATGCTGGGAAAATGGGGTTAAAAATGGGGGAAAATGTGGGGAAATATGGGGAAACTGGGGGGAAATGTGGGAGAAAAATGTGGGAGAAAAATGCGTGGGAAATGTGGGAGGAATGTGGGGAAAAATGGGGGAAAATGTGGGAAAAATGGAGGAAAAACGGCAGTAAAATGTGGGGGAAATGAGGGGGGAATGGAAGAGAAATGGGGGAAATGGGAGGGGGGAAAACGTGGAGGAAAACGTGGGGAAAATATGGGGAAAATGTCGGGAAAATGCTGGCAAGATGGAGGGGAAATGTGGAGGAAAAATGGAGGGGAAATGGGGGAAAAGTGGATAAAAGGGGGGAAAATGCAGAAAATGGGATGAAAAAGCAGAAAAACGATGGGAAAAATCTGTTTCTCCCTTTCTACCCCCAAAAATCCCAACCGTTTTCCCTCGGAACCCCCAATTCCCAGTGGGAAACAAGGATTTCTCTCCTGGAAAAGCAGCAATAAAATCGCTTTTATCTGATGGAACTCGGGCTGAACCCCCCTGGGGAGGGAGTTTTCCCAAAGAATCCCAATTCCAGCCGGGAATTAATTGGATGGAGGTTAATTGAGCCATCGCCCTGGGCTGCCGGCTGCTGATAGCGATTTTTTTTTTTTTTCCCCAAGGATCTGAAAAGCTCTGGAAGCGGCGGGAAGGAGAGAGGGAGGAGGGAGAGGAATCAATCCCGAAGCATCGCCTGCTCCTTGGAGATAAGGAGGCCTCTGAGAGTCGCTGCTGCCTTGGTTTCCTCAAAGGAAAACGGGGAAAAAAAGGGGGAAAAAAAATTAAAGGAAAAAATTTTTGAAAAAGAAAAAAAAAGGAAAAAATAGACAAGGAAAAAAATGGGGAATAAAGGAGGAGGGAGGAAAGAAAAGAGAAAAAAAGAAAAAAGAAAAGGAAAAAAAGAGGTTGAATAGGTGGCTGTTGGAAAAGCGGAAAAAGTTGGGGAAAAAAACTTTGGAAAGTGAACTCCCGACTCCTGAAAAATCAGGGTTTTTCTTCACCTCATCCTGCTGGATTTTGGAAGGGATTTTGGGAGTTCCCAAGGGATGTGGGGGGAAAATGGAGGAGGAAAATGGGGGGAAATGTGGGAAAAATTGGGGGAATTTGGGGGTAAATGGGGAGAAAATGTGGGGTGAAATGAGGAGAAAATGAAGGAGAAATGGGGGGAAATGTGGGGGAAAATGTGGGGGGAAAATGGAGGGGAAATGTAGGAAAAATGTGAGGAGAAATGAGGGGAGAATGGGGAGAAAATGGGGGGAAAGCTGTTTTCCCCCGTTCTACCCCAAAAATCCCAGCGTTTTCCCTAGGAACCCCAAATTCCCAGTGGCAATCCCAGCCTTTCCTCCCAGTTTCACCTCGAAAAGCAGCGATAAAATCCCTTTTATCTGCTCAACCCGGGCTGAACTCCCTCCCCGCTCTCCCGGGAGCTCCCGATCCCAAATTCCCGGCTCGGGGATGGATGGGATGCGCCTGGAGCTGAGCTGACGCTAGATGGGGCTGGAAATCCGCCCGAGCCTTGGGTCTCAGATCCTTCATCCCCGGAACAGCCTCGCCCCTCTCAGCACCTTCTCCCTGCTCTCCAGCCTTTTCCCTGGAATTCTCCTCACTCTTCCCATTCCTCTCCCTTCCAGCACCTTCTCCCTGCTCTCCATCCTTTTCCCTCCTCATCCGTTTCCCTCCTCATCCTTCCCATTCCTCTCCTTTTCCAGCACTTTCTGCCTGTTCTCTATCCTTTTTCCCTCGATCCTGAATCCATTCAGTGAATCCTCTCCTATCTCTATTGAATTCTGCAGGAGACCCTCAATCCCGAATCCATTGGGGGCGAATTCCCTCCTATTCCCAGTGAATTATTCGGGACACTCCATGTTCCTTGATGCCGAATCCATTGGGCAAATTCCCTCCTATTCCAGCCCCATTCTGCTGGAATAAAACCCCTCAATCCCAAACCCATTGGGGATGAATTCCCTGCTATTCCCACTGAATTCTGCAGGATTCCCCAGGCCTCTCAATCCCGAACCTATTCAGCAAATTCCCTCCTATTCCCGCCCCATCCTGCTGGAATAAGGCACCTCAATCCCAAATCCATTCGGTGAATTCCCTCCCATTCCCACTGAATTATTCGGGAGATCCCAGGCGCCTCAATCCCGAAACCATTGGGCAAATTCCCTCCTATTTCCACTGAATTCTTCAGGACACTCCATGCCCCTCATTCCCAAATCCATTCGGTGAATTCCCTCCCATTCCCACTGAATTATCCAGGACACCCTCATTCCCAAATCCATTGGGCTAATTCCCTCCTATTCCCGCCCCATTCTGCGGGAATAAAATCCCTCAATCCCGAATCCATTCGGCGAATTCCCTCCCATTCCCACTGAATTATTTGGGACACTCCATGCCCCTCATTCCCAAATCCATTCGGCCAATTCCCTCCTATTCCCGCCCCATTGTGCGGGAACAAGGTCCCTCCAGCTCACACCTTTGAGCTCCAGGAGGAGGAAAAAAAAACCAGGGAAAAAAAAAAGGAAACCCATCAGGCACGTTTTCTCCTCCTCCTGCCGCTCTCCACCCTTTGTGCTCACGGATAAACGCAGCCCGGGCTGGATTCAGCGCTCGCAGCTCGCTGCGCTCCAAACCATCTGGCCGCAGAAATAACAGGTCGTTAAAGCCCAATAATTCCGGGTATTTAACAGCCAGGGAGGCCCCGAATCCTGCTGCTCGCCGCCGGCAGCTGCCCCAGCCCCACCTTCCACCTGCGGCTCGGCGAGAGGGAAACCAGCCATCAAAGGCAGCGAACGGAGAGGAGGAGGAGGAGGAGAATAAGCGCCGCGTTTCCCTCCAGCTGTTTTAATTCTCCCGATCCGCAGAGCTTTTCCCTTCTCCCAGCGCTTCCCACGGATGCCAGGCCCGCTGGGAGCTGGGAATGGGGCGGGCGGGGCTGAAATGCCAGGCGGGAGGGAGATTGGATGGATCCCATCGATCCCGGGGCTCTGGTGAAGCCGTCAGTCCCGGGATCCATTTTTGGGATCCATCCTGGGATCCATCCCAGATTTCCATCCCCAGGATCCATCCCGGGATCCATCCCTGTACCTCTGCCATGTGTTTCCCCCCTGGAATTCCTGTTTCCTGATCAACCCCAACCCCAGCTCCTCACCGGAGCATCCCTGCCGGGATGGGTGGGATGAGGCCTGGAGGATGCTTTTAGAAAACCCCAAATGGCTTTAAAAACCCTTTTTAAAAACCCTAAATGGGCCAACAGAAGCCCAGGAGAGTTTTTAGCGGATATTTTCCCTTTTCCAAGCCAAACCCGCTGCTGGGATGAATATTTTTTTTCCTCTTTTCACCACCTTCGGCACCGATTTTCCCTCGCCTTTTCCCTCCCACCCTACGGCGGGAGTTCTTTTCCCCCTGCCGGTGCGATCTCGGCGGTAATCGGGGCTGACACCCCCTAATGGGGGCGCGGGGGGGGGGACAGGGCACGCGACAGGCGACAGGGACAGCCCCCGGCTGATCAGAGCGCTGTCACTTCTCGCGGCTCGGCTCCTCGTGATCAAACCCCGAGCCGAGCTGTGCCCGCGGCTCCTGCCCGGGATCTGCTCCTAACGGCTTCATTAAAATCCCGGGAAACCGGGAGAGCAGCGCCGTGGGGCAGCCGGGCTGAAACCCCTGCTCCGGCCAGGAAACCCTCTGGGGGGACATCCACCCCATTTCCTTGGATTGGCAGGTTTCCCAAACTCCCAGGCCTCTTTTCCCTATCATCCCCATTTTCCTGGATTCCCCAATTTTCCCAGCTCTCCAGCTCGGGCCGAGCATCACCCCAGACTTTATTTCCATCACCCCCATTTCCCTGGATTTCCCGAGTTCCCACCCCCCCCCACACCCCACCCACCCCACCACCCCAACACCACACCCCCACCCACCAACCAACCCCCCCCGAGATCTATTTTCCATCACCCCCATTTCCCTGGATTCACAAAATTCCAAGCTCTGCGGCCTTTATTTCCATCACCCCCATTTCCTTGGATTTCCCGAGTTCCTGAGCTCTCCAGAATCTAATTTCCATCACCCCCCATTTCCCTGGATTCCCCAATTTCCCAGCTCTCCAACTCAGGCCGAGCTTCACCCCAGACTCTTTATTTCCATCATCCCCCTTTCCCCGGATTTCCCGAGTTCCCGACCTCTCTGGCCTCTTTTTTCCACCATCCCCCGAATTCCCTGGATCTCCCGAGCTCCTGAGCTCTCCGGGATCTACCACACCCCCACCCACCCAACCAACCCCACCCACCAACCCACACCCCCACCACCCAACCCACCCCCACCCCACACACCCCAACCATTTCCATCATCCCCATTTCCCTGGATTTCCCAATTTTCCAAGCTCTGCAGCCTTTTTTCCCCATCACCCCCACTTCCCTGAATTTCCCGAGTTCCCGAGCTCTATTTTCCATCACCCCCATTTTCCTGGATTTCCCAATTTTCCAAGCTCTGCGGCCTCTTCTTTCCACCACCCCATTTCCCTGGATTTCCCGACGTTCCCAGCTCCCCGGCCTCAGGCCCAGCTTGACGCCAGGCTTTTTTCCCTGCCCGTGTTTTCCTGCCCTCCTGGCCTCTCCCGGAATAGATCCGCGCCTCTCAGCCGAGCCGATGAATAATTTACAGGCAGCACTTAACGATTAGAGGGGCGGATTTTTCCTTTTTTTTTTTTTTCCCGCAGCCTCTTCAAACATTTGCTTCGCCTCCGAGCCTTTCTTCCCCCGCTCCCATCACACATTTTCTCCCTGACCTGTCGGCGCCGGGGGATTTACAAGCCTCGGGGTCTCGTGTGGGGGCTGGCAGAAGGAAAACCCGGAGGTTTTGAATTCTCCCTGTTGCTGGCGGTTTTGTTCGCAGCTCCGTGGTGGAAAACCAGAGCCCGGATGTGCCAAACACCCCGAAAATCACCCCGAAAATCACCCCGCGCTCGGGTGGGGTTTGTTGGGTTCGGGGTTGTGGTTTGGCTGGACCCGTTTCCGGTCGCTGGAGGATTTTTGGGGTTTTTTGCTCCCTCTGAGTGAGATTTTCTACCTCGGGAGATGGAAGGGGAACCCCAGCATTGTGGGGCCTGGAAAGGATGCAGGGGGGAGTGGGAGAGGAGGAGGATGAGGATGATGAGGATGAGGAGGATGAGGAGGATGAGGAGGATGAGGAGGATGAGGAGGATGAGGGGATGAGGAGGATGAGGAGGATGAGGAGGAGAATGAGGAGGATGAGGAGGGTGAGGAGGATGAGGAGAATGAAGAGGGTGAGGAGGATGGGGAAGGTGAGGAGGATGAGGAAGATGAGGAGGATGAGGAGGATGAAGAGAATGAGGAGGATGAGGAGGAGGATGAAGAGGATGAGGAGGATGAGAGGAGGATGAGGAGGAGGATGAGGAGGATGAGGAGGATGAGGAGAATGAGGCGGATGAGGAGAATGAAGAGGGTGAGGAGGATGGGGAAGGTGAGGAGGATGAGGAGGATGAAGAGAATGAGGAGGATGAGGAGGAGGATGAAGAGGATGAGGAGGATGAGGAGGATGAGGAGAATGAGGCGGATGAGGAGGAGGATGAGGAGAAGGGGATGAGGAGGATGAGGAGGCTGGAAGGGAAAATGGTGGAGTGTGGGAAGAAGTTGCTGGAAAACCTGCGGTGGGTGAGTATGCTGTGAGGGGAGAGGGGAAAGAGGGATATGGAAAATGAGGCTGGAAGGGAAAATGATGGAGAGGGGAGAGAGGGGTGGGAAGGGTGAGGAGAATGCCAGGGAAAAGGATGGAGCATGGGGAGAAGGTGCTGGAAGGGCTGAGGGTGGTGTGAGGGGAGAGGGAAAAGAGGGATGGGAAGGGTGAGGAGGCTGCAGGTGGCGGGAATGGGAGGGAACTGGCTGAATGGATTCGGGATTGAGGGGAAAAGGATGGAGGGATGGATGGATGGATGATGGATGGATGAAGAGATGGAGGGATGGAGGGATGGATCCATGAATGCTGGAATGGTGGAATGCTGGGATCAGGGATGCAGACCCCATCCCACACCTGGATGAGCTGCCTGTTGCTAAGTTCCCGAGCAATCCCACAGGAAACCAGGATCTCTGCTCCAATCCCAGCATCTCTGCCCCAGTCCCGGCCATGTCCCTCCGGATGCCACTGGGATGATCCCAAAGCCTCCCGTAGCTCCACGGAAACACCATCCCGACCGTTCCTCTGCTTCCCGAGCTCCCAACGGGACCATCCCCATCCTGGGGCTCCACCTGCGGCTCCTGCCATCCCAGAGAGATCCTGGGAATGTCGGATCCCGCGGGAGCGATGGAAATGGGGACAGACCTGCCACCCCCTTCCCAGACCTCTCCACGGGGCTGGATTCGGGTTTTATCCCTTGGGAATATTTATCCCTTGGCATTTCCCAGGCTCGGGCTCATGTCCAGCCCGGCCCGTGCCAAGGATGGTGCCTTTGGGGTTTTTTTTTTGAAAAAGCAGCGTGGTCCTTGTGGCCACTCATCCATGGCTTTCCCAGGAATCTCGGCATTCCCAGGATACCCCTGGCAGGGGGATTTGGGAGAAATCCCGGAGCGGGGAAAGGCCAGGCTGGTTAACCCCGGTGACAAATGTCCATCTGTCCCCATCCCTCAGGGATGGCACCGCGGGAAGGACAGGCAGCTGCTTTTCCAGGGAAAAAGGGATGATTCCAGCTCCTCGGGAAGGCTGGGATGTGCCCGGGAGCGCCATCGATCCCATTGCAGCATCCACAGCCCCCACCTGCCATCCCAAAATCCCTCGGCGTGGAGAATTTGGGATGGGAGCAGAGGGCGCATCCCGCGAGGCTCTGGAATGGGGTCGGGAAAGGGGAATGAGTGTGGAATTCGGGAATTGGGGAAAAGGGGAATGAGTGTGGCACGGGGGGTCGGGAATTGGGGAGAAGGGGGATTGGGGTCCGGGGAGGGTCGGGCAGAGGGTGTGTGATGAATTATTCACGGGGCAGCCCCGGGTGTGGATTAATCGCGGCGCTTCCAGCTGGCGGCCGCACTAAATTATCACTGCCGGTCATGCGGGAAAACGCCGCGGAATTCATTTCGCTGATTACTGGTTTGATCTGAGAGCTGCCAGCGTTGGGCTTGTTGGGTTTGTTTTTTTTTTTTTCCCCACCTCTCTCCTCTCCTTTTCCTCAACCTTTCCCGTTCCACCCTCCGGCCTTGGCTTGCCTTAATGTAAGGGAGAGCTGGGAGAGGAGACAAAACCAGGGCAGCAGAGGCGGCCTTGGGCTCTGGGTAATTCATCGGAGCAGACGGAGGGATGCTAATGAGCGAGAGGTCCCTGCTGAGCGGGGCCGGGGCTGCTGCTGAGCCCTGCTCCCTGCCTGCAGCTCGGCATTTTCCTGGGAAGGTCAGGGTTTTCCTGGGAAGGTCAGGATTTTCCTAGGAAGATGTTTGGGATCCCCAGCGCCCCAAAAATCTGGCAGGGGAAGGGATGCAGAGCCTCTCCTCGGCCCCACGACTCCAGGGGTGTTTCCAGGCTGGATTTCCAGCTACGCAGCTCGTGGATTCGTCCTGGGCTCGGATTTGGGATGGGAAAAGGAGACAAGTGGGGCCAAGGGGGGCAAAATGTGGGGTTTGGATGGAGCTGGGGTGGGATTGGGGTTTAGGATTGGGAATGCCCTAGGGGTGAGAGGAGACAAGGGTTCCCTGCCCATCCCTGGATCTGAGGATTCCCACAATCCCTGTCCATCCCTGGATTTGAGGATTCCCACAATCCCTGTCCATCCCTGGATCTGAGGAGGCCCAGAATTCCTGTCCTGGGTCTGAGGAGTTCCACAATCCCTGTCCATCCCTCGTTCTGAGAAGGCCAGGAATCCCTGTCCATCCCTGGATCTGAAGATCCTCACAATGCCTGTCCATCCTTGGATCTGAAGAATCCCAGAATTCCTGTCCATCCGCGGATCTGAGGATTCCCAACCTTTGTGCCCATCCTTGGGGTGTGAGGATCCCCAGAATTCCTTCCCATCCACGGGGTGTGAGGATCCCCAGAATTCCTGCCCATCCATGAGGTCAGAGGCACAGCCGAATCCCCTTTCCCTGTTTTCCACATCCAGCCGGCGAAGGAGAACAGACTCCCCGAGCTCCTTCCCTCCCTCGTTTATTTACCCCGGGAAGCCGCAAATGGCTTTTTACACCCAGCAGCAGCTGAACGAACCCGCGCTGCCATCTGGGATCCGCGCCGGGAATTCACCGCTCGGATTTGGATCCTCTCCTCGTGCCGGGAAAACCCTCGGCGCCTCGTTTTCCAGGGCTGAGAGCTCCCCACAAACCGGGCTGGCCCCCCGAGGTGTCAAAACTTGGGAAAATCCTCAGGGAAAGGGATCGGAGAGGCCTGGAGAACAGCGCGGAGCCCCCGCCGCGGGATGGGAGAACCCCGGGAATGTTATCCCAGGGCAAGGGCGGGGCTGGGATGGGGAAAAGCACCCAGACCCCAAGATTTACCCCTTTTTTCCCCCCTGCCTTCCTCCCGCTGCGCTCTCCCTCTGGAGAACAAAAGCCTTTGATCATCTCGGCGAGACAAAGAAATCAAAGACTTCAGCAAAACGCTGCTGTTTGAGCGAATTAACCTTGAAAAAAAAAAAAACCTCCGCTTTTCCAGGTTGGGTTTTTTCCAGAGGGAAACCTGCAGCCGCATTCCTCCTCCCTCTCCCGGTTCGGGGCTCAAGGCTCGCCTCCTCTTTTCACCCCATCCCGCCTTTTTCACCCCAAATTCGGCGCCTTGCCCCAGAAAAATGAGTTTCAGCGGCGGTGAATGCACGGCGGGATGCATCCCGGGAATGCCGAGCCTGGAAAACACACGCGCTGTAATTCCCCAGGGGTTTGGTTTTATCCCCCATTTAATAACCAGCCGTGCTTTACGCTCGTTTTTGGCACAACCCCACTCGCTCAGCGCCCTCAATTCGGCACCGCGGTGGCCTCAAGGCTCTTTGTCACCCCGAGATGGGGGTCTGGGGACATCGCGGTGACAGCCACTGGAAGAACCGGGAAGAGCTGGCCATGGTGGGGTTTTTTTCCAGGCGAGGAAAAAAAAAAAACTCAACAGGCTGGCGATGGCAGTGCTTAAACAGCTCTAATTTATGGGATTGCTGAAAACCCCGAGCGGAGCCGGGCTGGCGTCGATTGTCGCTGATTGTCACCGCGCCAGGCTGGAGCTGTCACCGAGCCAGCCTGGCCATCAAACCCCCTCGGGCTGGCCAGAAAAATCAGATTGCGGCTGGGGTGGGAGTGGGGAGTGGCAGCGTTGTTGCGGTCTGGTTCGGCCGCCGTGAGCACAGAAATTGGGGTTTTGTCCCCAAATCATGGGGGAAAGGCTTGGTTTGGGCAATCCCAGAATTTGGGTTTTATCCCCAAATCACGGTAGAGATGCCAGGGAAAGGTTTGGTTTGGGCAATCCCAGAACTGGGGTTTTGTCCCCAAATCACAAACCCCAAACAAATTTGGGCAATCCCAGAATTGGGATTTTATCCCCAAATCACGGCGGAGATACCAGGGAAAGGTTTGGTTTGGGCAATCCCAGAATTGGGGTTTTGTCCCCAAATCACAATGGAGATGCTGGAGAAAGGTTTGTTTTGAAGAATCCCAGAGTTTTTGGCATGACAGGGACCTTAAATCCACCCAGTGCCACCCCTGCCATTGCCGGGACACCTCCCACTGTCCCAGGCTGCTCCAAGCCCCATCCTTGGCCACTTCCAGGGATCCAGCGGCACCCACATTTTCCCCGGCAATCCCACCCCATCCCCTCCCCACCCTCAGCCAGCAATTCCTCCCTAATACCATTTGATTCCCCAGCAAACCCCTCCCAGCCCTTCCCTTCCCCGCTCCTCCGCTGACTGACAGCTGCCAATCAAACCCCCCCGCCGCGGTTCCCATTGTCCCGGGACTGCAATCCCGGCCGGGAGCGGGGAATGTCTTTGTTAAGGACACGGCTGAGCTCCCGGGGGAGCGCTCAGGGCAGCGCTAATTGAATTAAGAGCACGCGCGCCGGGCGAGCTCCCCGCGGGCCCCGCTGGCCCCGGCCGAGGCCCGGGCGAGGCGGCCGCAGCTGCGGCTGGCCCGCTAATTGCGGCCCGAGCCCGAACTGTTGCATTTTGCATGACTCGTGTCCCCGGGGAGGGGACAGCGCGGCGGGGAGGGGATGGCCCTGCTGATGGCGTTAATGAGGCGGGCACGGGCACGGGCGGCTCCCGGAGCGGCTCTTCCCGGAGCGGATCCCGGCCATTCCCGGCCATCCCGGCCGTTCCCGGCCATTCCCGGCCATCCCGGCCGTTCCCGCCGCTCTAACGAGGTGGAACCGGGCCCAGGCACGGCTCGAAGCCACTTGGCTGCCCGTGGCTAATGTAGAGAGGGCAGCCGGGCTGATTGCTCAGCCCCGGCGCCGCGATTTGCCGCGATTTGCGGCGCCGGGAATCCCGGTGCCGAGGGGGTCAGAACCCCAATTCTGGCATTGCCCAAACCAAACCTCTCCCCCGTGATTTGGGGTGAAATCCACCAAGTTCTGTGACTCCCCGAAGCCAGGCTCCGTGACGGGCTGGCCAGGTGACAGTCCCCGGCTGGGCCCGGCCAGGAGCGTGCGGACTCCATCGTTTATTCCATTAGGTCCCACTTCCCCCGGTAACCGGATTAGGGCGAGTCCATAAAAGCCGCGCCGGCGGGAGCGGCCGGAGAGGGAAATGAGGGAAAGGCCGGGAAATCGCATTAGCAGCGTCTGGCGCGGCTCTGGCAGAGCTGCCGCGGGGCTGGGGGGCTGCAGGCAAGGCTGGGGGCGGCAGGGCGGTGTGGGGCAGCCTGAAGGAGCTGGGAGCACAATTCCTGCCCGCCTGGGGTGGGGATGGGCATGGAGCTGATCCTGCTCCACCTCAGTGGCATCTCGGCACCGCAGCGAGTCTCGCTGCCCAAAACCTCCCTGGTGCCAACCCACGGCTCCTCCTGTGGCTCCGGAGGTGTTTCGGGGATGTGGGTTGGGGGACAGGGGACAGGGACCTTAGCGACCCCCTTGTCCTGTCACCTCACCCATCCATCCCTGATCTATCCCTGGATCCATCCATCCATCCAACATTCATCCATCCATCCATCATCCATCATCCATCCATCATCCATCATCCATCATCCATCATCCATCATCCATCCATCATCCATCATCCATCCATCATCCATCATCCATCATCCATCATCCATCCATCCATCATCCATCCATCATCCATCCATCATCCATCATCCATCCATCATCCATCCATCATCCATCATCCATCATCCATCATCCATCATCCATCATCCATCCATCATCCATCCATCATCCATCCATCCATCATCCATCCATCATCCATCATCCATCATCCATCATCCATCATCCATCATCCATCATCCATCCATCATCATCCATCCATCCCATCCATCATCCATCATCCATCCATCATCCATCCATCATCCATCCATCATCCATCATCCATCCATCATCCATCCATCATCCATCATCCATCCATCATCCATCATCCATCCATCATCCATCCATCATCCATCATCCATCCATCATCCATCATCCATCCATCATCCATCCATCATCCATCATCCATCATCCATCATCCATCCATCATCCATCATCCATCATCCATCATCCATCATCCATCATCCATCATCCATCATCCATCATCCATCATCTATCATCCATCATCCATCCATCCATCATCCATCATCCATCATCCATCATCCATCCATCATCCATCATCCAACATCCATCCATGAATTCGATGGATCCATCTCTCCATCCATCATCCATCCATCCATCTCTCCATCCATCTGTCCATCCATCTCTCCATCCATCCATCCATCACGCATCCCTTCCTCCCTTCCTCCCTCCCTTCCCGCTCCCTCATCCATCTGCTCAGGACAATTCCCTGGATCACTCCCAGGGCTTTCCCGGAGGATGTCACTGGGATCCAGCCCAATCCAGCAGCAGGTGCCAGACTGGGGGCGGGGGCTGGACACAGCTCCGGGGGGATGGCAGCGGCAACCGCCGATCCAAAGTGACATTTGCTGTCACCTCGCTGTCCCTCCGCCCCCTCCGCCTGCCCGCGGCTCCGGCGGGACCTGCGCTGCCCATCCGCGGGGCTCGGGGGGGCGGCGAGAGCCCCCCGACACCCCCGCGGGTCCCCAGGGATGGAATCCCTGTCGGGAATGGGGAGTGGAGAATGGGGAATCGGGGCGGCAGCCACGGCTCGAGGCGGGGCCGGTGCCTGTCGCGACACAGCCGGGTCGGCGACACAGGGAGCAGCGGATTGACCCCCCCGACTCCCCGCCGAGCCCCCCCACTCCCGGCGGGGCGGCGATGGAGGCATCGGGAGCTGGGAAAGCGAGGGATGGCGAGAGCCGGGAATCGATCCCACTCCCCAAATCAATGGCTCCCCCGGGCGAGGGGCAGCGCAGGGACTGGGGCGAGGGGAATAAACCCTTTATCCCGTTTTTCCAGGGGGATGAACATTCCCGGCGGGAGATGCGGGACACCGCTCCCGTCCCCCGCTCCCATCCCCATCCTCCCTTCCAAGGGATGCGTTTGAAAGCTCTCCGCGCTCGGTGAGCGCCCGGCCGGGCCGGCATCGCCCCGCAATTCCCGCATGGATCGGGAACAGCGGCGCGGGCAGCTCCAGCCCCCTTTTCCCCGACCCCACAAGCGCTTCCCAAAGGGATGCCCGGGCAGAGCCGCGTCCCGCAGCCGCCCCGACGGCGGAAAACCGGGAAAAAAACGGGAACGGGAAAGCGGCGGCCGAGCGCTGGATAACGGAGCGGCGGCTTATTTATATTGGGGTTATTTTCGTGGTTTTGGGGCGGGGGGGGAGCAGCGGGAGAGGCTGCGGGCGAGCGGCGGGTGGGCGGGTGGGTGGTGGGCTGGGAGAAGGGGGTGGCGAGCGGGGAGGGAGGGAGGGATGGAGGGAGGGAGGGAAGGAGGGAGGGAGGGGGCGGCCGTGAGGAGGGGGAGGCTGGCAGGAATGCTAATTCCTGCCTCTCGGGCTAATTCCTGCCTCCCGCTCTGCCTCCGCAGCCCAGAGCCCGCACGGCCCCGCCGCCGCTCGCAGCTCGGCGAGCGGGTCCCCCCCGGGCTCGCCCCGCGCTGTCCCCCGCGGTCCCCGCCGCCCGTCGCCGCCGTGTCCCGGTTGGAGGAGAAGGAGGAGGATGAGGAGCGCCGGGAAGGGCTGCGGGGAGCTTAGAGGCACCTAGGAGAGGGTAAGTGGAGGGTGACAGGAGGGGACAGGGGACACGGGCCGGGAGGGGCAGGGGACAGGGGAAATAGGGCGGGAATGAACCAGGGAGGGACGGGGAAGCGAGGGAGGAAAGTGGGCACGGGCAAGCCGGAGGGAAGGGAAAAGCGAAAGAAATAATTGGGGAAGGAGGGATTAAAGCGGAGGATGAAGAAAATGAGGATTAATTAATTTTTTTCCTGGGGGGGGGAGGGTGGGGAAGGAAAAAAGGAAAAGCCTAAGCGAGGCAAGAAGAAGAGAGCGAGAAGGGTGGGGAGAGGGAGGAGAGGGCGCGGAGGGGCCAGGGAGGGGGCGGCAGCGGGGGGAGCCGGGCACAGACAATGGGGCGCGGCCCCGCAGCCTCCTCCCGCCGCCGGGCGGGGCCGGGGGGCGGCGGCGCTGAGCCCCGCGCTGTCCCCGCGCAGGGGGCCATGGCCCGGCCGGTGGCCCCGCTGGTGGCCCTGCTGCTGGCCGCGCTGGCGGGCTCGGGCCGGGCGTGCCCGGAGCCGTGCGCTTGCGTGGACAAGTACGCGCACCAGTTCGCCGACTGCGCCTACAAGGAGCTGCAGGCCGTGCCCGCCGGGCTGCCCTCCAACGTGACCACGCTGAGCCTGTCCGCCAACAAGATCGGCTCGCTGCCCCGCGGCGCCTTCGCCGAGGTGGCCCAGGTGAGCTCGCTGTGGCTGGCGCACAACGAGATCACCTCCATCGAGCCGGGCGCGCTGGCCGTGCTGGCGCAGCTGAAGAACCTGGACGTGAGCCACAACCAGATCGAGGAGTTCCCCTGGCAGGACCTGCGCAACCTGAGCGCGCTGCAGCTGCTCAAGATGAACAACAACCGCATGGCCTCGGTGCCCCGCGGCGCCTTCCGCACGCTCAAGGACCTGCGCTCGCTGCGCATCAACAACAACCGCTTCGCCACGCTGGCCGAGGGCATCTTCGACTCGCTGAGCTCGCTGTCGCACCTGCAGATCTACAACAACCCCTTCGAGTGCTCGTGCGCGCTGCGCTGGCTCAAGGGCTGGATGGAGAGCACGCTCATCTCCATCCCCGAGAAGGACTCCATCGCCTGCGCGCTGCCCGAGCGCCTGCGCGGCGTGCCGGTGGCCAAGATCCCCGAGCTGGCGTGCGCCGCGCCCACCGCCCGCCTCAGCTACTCGCCCAACCTGGACGCGGCCGAGCTCTACGACGGCTTCACGCTGAGCCTGCACTGCGCCGTCACGGGCTCGCCGCCGCCGGAGGTCACCTGGAAGATCCGCACGGGCGGGCAGAGCCTGGAGCTGAGCGGGAGCCCCCCGGAGAGCGCCGAGAAGGAGCCGGCGCGGCAGGAGCCCGAGCGCTTCCTGGTGTTCAAGAACGGCACGCTGGTGATCCCGCACCTGAGCAAGCGCGAGGAGGGCACCTACACCTGCGTGGCCACCAACGAGGTGGGCAGCAACCACACCTCGGTCAACGTGGCGGTGGCGGGCGCGCAGAAGTACCCCCCGCAGCCCGGCAGGGACCCGCTGGGCGGCAAGGGACAGGAGACAGGTGACAAGAAAGCCGGCGCCAAGGCGGGGAAGAACAGCGTGCTGACGCCCGAGGAGAGGAGCAAAGCGCTGGGCCCCACCCGGCAGAGCCAGCCCTCCGCGGCGGCCGCGGCCGAGCCCGAGGGACACGGGGGACAGGCGCCCTTCGAGCCGCCGGGGCTGGAGAAGAAGTGCGGCTCGTCGGGCAGCAGCGGCACTAAGTACATCTCCAACCACGCCTTCAACCAGAGCGGCGACTTCAAGCAGCACCGCTTCGAGCTGGGCGTCATCGCCCTGGACGTGGCCGAGCGCGACGCCCGAGTGCAGCTGACCCCGACCCGCCCGCGGGGCCACCTGGGCGTGCTGTACCTGTGCCAGCAGAGCCCCCGCGGGCACGCCCTGCTGCAGTGGTCGCAGATCGAGGACGGCGTGAACTCGTACTGGTTCCGCGGCCTGAGCCCCGGCACCAACTACTCGGTGTGCCTGAGCGCGGCGGGCGACGAGTGCCAGGTGCAGGTGGTGTTCACCACCAAGAAGGAGATCCCCTCGCTGGTCATCATCGTGGTGGTCAGCGTCTTCCTGCTGCTGCTGGCCACGCTGCCGCTGCTGGGCGCCACGTGGTGCCACCTGCTCGCCAAGTACCAGGGCAAGCCCTACAAGCTGATCATGAAGGCGCGCAACGCCGACCCCATGGAGAAGCGCATGGCCGCCGACTTCGACCCCCGCGCCTCCTACCTGGAGTCCGAGAAGAACTTCGACCCCGGCGAGGCGGCGGAGGCCGAGGAGGACGAGGAGGAGGAGGAGGACGAGGATGAGGAAGGAGGAGGGCGGTGGAGGCGGAGGAGGGAAGGGGAAGGAGAAGGCGCGGCCGAGCTGGAGCGGGAGGAGAGCGTGGCCGCCAGCTCCATGGCGGAGTCGCAGTCCAAGGGCGGCGCCGAGGAGTTCGAGGTGCGCTCCGAGTACAGCGACAAGCTGCCGCTGGGCGCCGAGGCCGTCACCATCTCGCCGGAGATCAACGGCAACTACCGGCAGCGGCCCCGCTGAGCCCCCCGGAACCCCCCGAGCCCCCCGGCCCCGCTGCCCCCACCCCGCTCCGCCCGGGGGAAAACCGCCGGGAGCCACCGGAGCCATCCCCTCCTCTCCTCCCCCTCCTCCTCTTCCCCTTCGCCGCCGGGAGGATTTCGTTTCCCTCCGATTCCGTTTCCGTTCCCCCGGTTTTCGTTTGCTCCCCGCTCCCGGCTCGGCGGCGACAACGATTCCCGCTCCCCCGCCCCGCTCCGCCGCCCGCCAGCCCCGGGATCGCCTTCCCCTCCACGGAAAAAAACGAAAAAAAGAGAAAAAACGGTCAAAGCCAAAAGCCCCATAGCCCCAAAATCCTCTTTCCTGGAATCGGTTCGCTCCCCGGCGGCTCCCCGCCGCTCCTCGGTCCGCTCCCCCGGTGCCCGGTGAGTCTCCTGTTCGCTCCTGTCTCTCCCCGGTCTGTCCCCACCGAGCCCCGGAGCTGTCCCCGCCGCTGCCCGGAGCTGTCCCCGCCGCCCCTCGGTGTCCCCGTCCCCGCGCCGCTCCCCGGTGGATCCCCGCCGCTCGCCGCCGGGCGCCCATCGCGCTCCGGCGCATCCCGATTTTCCCCGGCGGCTGCCGACATTCCCGGTCCCTGCCATTCCCGGGCGGTTCCCCGGGGTCCCCGCTCCATGCCACTCGCGGGAGGAGCAGCCCGTTCCCCGGGGGTACCAGGGGCGATCCTTTTCCGTTCCCCGGCGGCTGCCGACATTCCGAGTCCCTGCCATTCCCGGGCTGCGCTCCCCGTTCCCCGGAGGGTTCCGGAGCTCCCCTGTCCCCTCCACCCCATCGCCGGTGGGCTCTGGGCTCCCCGGTCCTCTCCATCCCCATCCCCGGTGGCTCCGCGCTCCCCGGTCCCCTCCACTCCCATCCCCGGTGGCTCCCGGGTCCCCCGGTCCCCTCCATCCCCATTCCCGGTGGCTCCCGGGTCCCCCCGGTCCCCTCCATCCCCATCCCCGGTGGCTCCGCGCTCCCCCGCCGCTGTCCCCGTTCAGCACCGGCTGACCCGGGACAGCTCCGCGCCCCCCGCGGTCCCCCCGGGGCCACCCCGCTCCCCACGGCCGGTGCCGGTGCCGGCGGGGCCCCTCGATGTGTTTTGGGTAGAGTAGCCTTGTAGCCAAGTGTCTGTGCCGCAGCCGCGCCCGGGCCAGCAGTGCCACCTCCGCGGTGCCACCGCCGCCCCCCGGCCGCTCCCCGCCACCCTGGGGACAGCCGCGGGCGTTCTGCTGCGCGCTTCTGTCTGTGAAGAGTCAATAAAAGGGATTGAAAGCGGAGCCGCCTCTGTGCTTGGGGGGAAAAACGGGGGCAGAACCCTCGGGCTGTCCCCGGGTGTCGCCGGGGAGGTGGCGGTGACACCGCCGCGCTCATCGTAAAAACATAAATTCATTTTTCCGGCCATAAAGCAGGCGCGGGTGTCGCGTTTCTGCGCCGCGGAGGGAAATGGAATAACGCAAATCTATTAAATGTTCTCCATAAATTCACCCCGGGGGGAAGAAAAAATAGGAATTCTATTTTCTCCCCCTATTTTCCCCCCCGATCCTCCCGCGCTCTGTGCCTCCATTGGAGCGAGAAAACCTCCTATGGATATGCAACTGATGTCATTTTACATTTAATTTCTACATTTTATACATATTTTATATTATTTTATACATATTTTATATTGTTTTATATGGAATTTCTATCATTTTAATATTTAATTTCTACAACCCGCAAACACAACCAGCCCTCAATATTTGTAAAAACCCACACTAAACGCCCCCTTTTTCCCCCTTTTCCTCCCCCAAACTCCTCTCCCCGCACCGCGCCGGTGTCACCGCTGTCCCCAAGCCTTCCCGGCCGCGTTCCCAAGATTCCTGCTGGATTTATGCTCCCAATCCCATCCCGCCGGTGATTTCATCCCATCATTCAGGGCCGCCTCTGATTGCTTTCCTTATCTGCAGCCTCCCCAGTCCTGCTGCTCTCACCACCCCAAAATCACCCAACACTCCCTTCTCCAGAGGAAAATTCCCAACTCCCCCAAAACCCCCCAAATCCCGGGAATCCGAGGCTGCTCCAGGTGTTTCCCGCAGGTTTCTCAGCCTCCCCGTCCCCTCCTGCGGGCATTCCTCCCGACTGAATGTCACGCTCGGGAATCGCGGCGGGAATGGGAACAGAACAATCATTCCTGCCTCCTTTCATTAGGGAATGGTGGATTTTCCAGCCCCACAGCCCTGCCGGGAATGCGGCCGCGGGATTCGGCTGGGATTTGCTCCTCTCCGGGAAGGCCTGATGGGCGCCGAGACCCCAAAGGCACCGAGAAATGGGGTCGGGGGTGGGGCTGGGCATCCTCCGCCTCCGGATGGGCTGGGAAAGGGGTTTTTTTGGGAAAAAAATCCTCCTAGGAAGGGATTAAAGCATCCCTGAGGATGAGGATGGAGCTCTGCATCCTCTGCGTCCAGAGGGGATTTTTTTGGGAAAAAAATTCCTTCTTGGAAAGGGTTAAAGCATTCTGGAGGATAGGGATGGAGCTCTGCATCCTCTGCCTCCAGACGGGCTGGGAAAGGGTTTTTTTGGGAAGAATTCCTTCTGGGAATGGGTTGAAGCATCCGTGAGGATGAGGATGGAGCTCTGCGTCCTTTGCGTCCAGAGTGGTTTTTTTGGGGAAAAATTCCTTCTGGAAAGGGTTAAAGCATTCTGGAGGATAGGGATGGAGCTCTGCATCCTCTGCGCCCAGAGGGGTTGGGAAAGGTTTTTTTGGGAATAATTCCTTCTGGAAAAAGGTTAAAGCATCCCGAAAGATGAGGATGGAGCTCTGCTTCCTCCGCGTCCAGAGGGGATTTTTTTGGGGAAAAAATTCCTTCTGGGAAAGGGTTAAAGCATTCTGGAGGATGCGGACGGAGCTCTGCATCCTCTGCGCCCAGAGGGGTTGGGAAAGGGTTTTTTGGGAATAATTCCTTCTGGAAAAAGGTTAAAGCATCCTTGAGGATGAGGATGGAGCTCTGCATCCTCCTGCCCCCTTCGAGTCCAGCGGGGTTTTTTTGGGAATAATTCCTTCTGGAAGGGGTTAAAGCATCCGGAAGATGAGGACGGAGCTCGGCTTCCTCTGCGTCCAGAGGGTTTGGGAAAGGTTTTTTTGGGGGAATAATTCCTTCTGGAAGGGCTTAAAGCATCCCCGGAAGATGAGGATGGAGCTCGGCTTCCTCTGCGTCCAGCTGGGGTTAGGAAAGGTTTTTCTTGAAAAAATTCCTCCTGGGAAAAGGTTTAAGCATCCCTGAGGATGAGGATGGAGCTCTGCAGCCTCTCACTGCCTCCGAGTCTAGCGGGGGTTTTTTGGGAATAATTCCTTCTGGGAAAAGGTTAAAACATCCCGGAGGATGGAGCTCTGCAGCCTCCTGCTCCATCCGCGTCCTGCGGGGATTTTTTGGGAATAATTCCTTCTGGAAAACGTTAAAGCATCCCGGAAGATGAGGACGGAGCTCTGCATCCACGGAATGCCCCGAATTCCCAAAAATCCCCTCCTGCCCGGCTCAGCTCCGTTTTTAACCCCTCACAGCCCGGGCTGAGTGTGCAAACAGGGAGCCTCGGCTGGGATAACGGGAGCTGGAGCATTCCCGAGGGAATTCCAGCTCTCCCGGCGGGATCCAATCCCTCCCGGCTCCCTCAGGATGGATCCTCCATGTTCGCAGCCCCAAAGCGGGAATTCTGCCCCAGTTTGCCCAATTTGGGGCTCAACATCCCTGCCTGGGATCTGCGGGATGAAACCCCCAAAGCCCACTTTTCCAACCTTTCCTCGGGAATTTCTCCCGGCGCCGAGGAGGTGACAGCTCCGGGTGACATCCCTGAAATTTGGGACCTCCTCCACCTTCCCTCCTCCCCCCGAGACCCCAAAAGCTGTTCCCCCTCGGTGACAACTCACCCGCGGCCACTGGAAGCCACTCCCGCTTTTTCCCGAGGGGACAAATCCCGATTTTCGGGGAGGGGGGAGAGGTTTTCGGGGAGAAAAGAGGATTTCGAAGGAAGAGGTTTTAGGGGAGAAAAGGGAATTTCGAGGGAAGAGGTTTTAGGGGAGAAAAGGGGATTTTGAGGGAAGAGGTTTTAGGGGAGAAAAGGGGATTTTGGAGCGCAGGGGTGAGAGGGGGATGAGGTTTTGGGGTCGGGGATAGGGCCGGGGGAGGAGGCGAGCAGGGGAGAGGGTTTAGGGTAGAAAAGAAGATTTCGGGGGAGGGCGGGGAGAGATTTTAGGGGAGAAAAGGGGATTTGCCGGAAGGGGTTTGAGGGAAGAAAAGGGTTTTTTTGGGGGCGGCGCCGCGGTTTTGGGGTCGGGAATGGGGCCGGGCGGGAGAAGGGCTCCGGTGCCAGGGAAAACAAACCCGGGCCCGGGGGACGGGGAGGGGGAGGAGGAGGAGGAGAAGGAGGAGGAGGAGGAGGAGGAGGCCGAGCAGGGCCCAGGGATCGCTGCTGCCGATCTGCAGAGGTAGCGGGGAAAAGCGGGAAAAAGGGGGGAAAAGCGGGAAGAAGCGGGGAAAGGAGGGAAAGGAGGGAAGGAGGGAAGGAGGGAGGCAGGGCCGTTATTCACGGCTCTGGAATGCGGCGCGCGGGCCGCGGGAGGAGGTGGGACGGGGAGCGGATCGCGGCAATGGGGTGGGATGGGCCAGGAGCGGGGTGGGAGCTCCGCACTTGGGGGATCCCCTCCCCACCGGGGTCTGTCCCTCGCTGCGCTGAGACTCGCGTGGGCCGCCCCGAAATGTCCCCGAGCCCACCCCAAAATATCCCAAATCCCAGCCCAAAATTTCCCCTCTTCCACTTCAAAATATCCCCGAGCCCACCCCGAAATGTCATCGAGGCCACCCCCAAAATATCCCAAATCCCACCCTAAAATTTCCCCAATCGCACCCCAAAATATCCCCGAGGCCACCCCAAAATGTCACCAAGGCCACCCCCAAAATGTCACCAAAACACCACCAATCCCACCCCAAAATATCCCCGAGCGCGCCCCAAACGGCACCAATCCCACCCCCAAATGTCACCAATCGCACCCCAAAATGTCCCCGAGCCCCTCCGCACCCCCAAACCCCAATGGCGGCTCTCCCTCCCCCGAGCCGGGCGGTCCATTCCGCCTCCCCATTCCCGGTGAAACGTCTCCCAATCCCGGCCTCCCCGCGGGAATGGCCGGGCCGGGAGCTGGGAGCGCCAGGGCGATTCTCCCGCCCGGCACAGACAAAGGGCTCTGCCTGCCAGCTCCTGGCATTCCCACCGGGAATCAACCTCTTCCCGCTGGGACACGGCCTGGAAAAACTCGGGAAATAAGGAGTTAGCTCGGAAAAAATTCCCTCCCGAGGCTCCTCGCTGCCGCACCCCCTGCCGAGGAAAAGCGCTGGGTTTGGGGTTTTTTTCCATGAAAATCTGGAGTTGGTTTGAGCTCCGGGAGGCTGGCTGGAAATCCCAGCGGTTCCAGGGTTTGCGGGGAGGCCGAACTGCAGGATTTAGGTTGGGAAAGAGCCGCGGTTGCTCTGTTGCTCCTCATTCCAGGCCCGGCGGGAGGAATTCTGGGAATAATTCCCCCCCGCAGGCTTCCACTTTTCATCCCGGACAACATTCCCAGGGTGGGATTGCATCCAGGACCGGAAAGGGGGGGAAGGAGAGGGTTTAGGGGAATTTCTTCCACCTCTGCTCAGGCCGGGGTGGAAAGTGAGGAGCAGCTTTGTCCCTATTAGGGAATATCCCAAACAACATTCCCAGGGTGGGATTGCATCCAAGACCTGGAAAGGGAGAGGGTTTAGGGAGAAGCTCCCCGCTCACAGAGTTGGGGGCGGGAGGAGCTGCGTCTTCCCGATCTGGGAATCTCCCAAACCGCCTTTCCCGGCCAGAATGCTTTATTGTCCCGGGACAAGAATTGCCCTGCTTTTCTGGGCGGGGAAAAGCAGCTCTGCATCCCGGCTGGGCTCATCCGCCCTCTCCATTCCCACCAGGAAGGAAGGAAAGGAGGGAAGGAGGGAAGGCAGGATGCGCCCCCCGCTGCTGTGCCTGGCGCTGGCCCCGCTGCTGTCGCCGTGCCTGGCGTGTCCCGAGCCCTGCTCCTGCTCCGCCAAGAAGAACGGGCGCCTCCTGGCCGAGTGCGCCTACCGCGAGCTGCGGGACGTGCCGCGGGGCTTGTCCCCCAATGTCACCATCCTGACGCTCTCGGCCAACCGGCTGGGCCGCCTGGGCCGCGGCTCGCTGGCCGAGGTGCCCGAGCTGCAGTCGCTGTGGCTGGGCTACAACCGCATCGCGGCCGTGGAGCCCGGCACCTTCTCGGAGCTGCGGCACCTCAAGAACCTGGACCTGAGCCACAACCGGCTGGCCGAGTTCCCCTGGCAGGACCTGCGCAACCTGAGCGGCCTGCAGATCCTCAAGCTCAACGACAACCGCCTGCTCTCGGTGCCGCGCGACGCCTTCCGGGAGCTGTGGGAGCTGCGCTCGCTGTGGCTCAACGACAACGAGCTGGCCACGCTGGCCCAGGGCACCTTCGAGGCGCTGCCGGCGCTGTCGCAGCTGCAGCTCTTCCACAACCCCTTCAACTGCTCCTGCAGGCTCTTCTGGCTGGGCAAGTGGGCCGAGAGCACGTCGGTGGTGCTGTCCCGGGCGGGCTCCACGCTGTGCGCCGCCCCGGAGCGGCTGCGCGGCACGCCGGTCACCGCCATCCCCTCCCGGCACTGCGTGGCTCCCTCGGCCCACCTCACCTACCTGTCCGGCCCCGGGGCCGCCGACGCCGGCGACGGGCTGACGCTGAGCCTGCACTGCAGCGTGGCCGGCAACCCGCCGCCCGAGATCCACTGGCAGATCCGCACCGCCTCGGGCCGCCGCCTGCACATCCGCGGCCCCACGGGCAAAGCGGGCCGCGAGCGCCTGGTGGCCTTCAAGAACGGCACCATGGCCATCCCCAACTTCGGCAAGGACGACGAGGGCACCTACACGTGCCTGGCGGTCAACGAGCTGGGCACGCGCGACGTGTCGGTCAGCGTGGCGCTGGCCGGCTCGGCCAACCCGGCCGAGCAGCTGCCCCGCGATGACCCGCAGGCCGCTGAAGTGCCCAGCCGCTCCAAGGGCGCCGAGCTGGATCCCGAGGGATTCCCCGGCATCGGGGAGAAGCTGGTCGTTGTGTACCACGTGCGGAGCGGCGCGGGAGAGAGCGGGCCGGGGATCCGGGTGGGAATCCTGCTGGCGCTGGGGGTGCTGATCGGCTGGTAGAGAGCCTTGGGATCGCCGTTCTTCCAGCTTTATCCTCTGCAAGTAGTGCCTTTGACGCCTTTCTGGGATCTGGGAATCCATGCTGCGGATCCACATGGGAATTCTGCTGGCTATGGGGGGCAGTGCCTTGGGATTCCCGGCTTTCCCATAGTTTTATCCTCTCAAAGTAGTGCCTTTGATGAGTCTCTGGGATCTGGGAATCCATGCCGTGGATCCACGTGGGAATTCTGCTGGTTATGGTGGTGCTGATGTGCTGGTAGAGCAGCTTGGGATTCCCATTTTTCCATAGTTTTCTCCTCTCCAAGTAGTGCCTTTGATGACTTCCTGGGATCTGGGAGCACTCCCTGGTCCCAGGGGGTTGGGAATCCATGCTGTGGATCCACATGGGAATTCTGCTGGCTATGGGGGTCCTGCTGTGCTGGTAGAGTGCCTTGGGATTCCCATTTTCCCAGTTGTATCCTCTCAAAGTAGTGCCTTTGATGATTCTCTGGGATCTGGGAATCCATGCTGCCAATCCATACGAGAATTCTGCTGGCTCTAGGGGTTGGCGCCTTGAGATCCCCGTTTTTCCATAATTTTTGTCCTCTCAAAGTAGTGCCTTTGATGCCTTCCTGGGGTCTGGGAATCCATGCTGCAGACCCATGTGGGAATTGTGCTGGCTCTGGGGGTTGGTGCCTTGAGATCCCCATTTTTCCATGGTTTTATCCTCTCAAAGTAGTGCCTTTGATGAGTCTCTGGGATCTGGGAATCCATGCTGCCAATCCACGTGGGAATTCTGATGGTTGTGGTGGTAGAGCAGCTTGGGATTCCTGTTTTTCCAGCTTTATCCTCTCAAAGTAGTGTCTTTCCTGAGTTTTTGGGATCTGGGAGCACTCCTGAGTCCTGGGAGGGATGATCCACGTGGAATTCTGTTGGCTCTGGGGGTGCTGAATCACTGGTAGAGCGCCTTGGGATTCCCATTTTTCCATAGTTTTACCTTCTCAAAGTAGTGCCTTGGCTGATTTTCTGGGATCTGGGAATCCATGCTGTGGATCCATGTGGGAATTCTGCTGGCTCTGGGGGTCCTGCTGTGCTGGTAGAGCGGCTTGGGATTCCTGTTTTTCCATAGTTCATCCTCTCGTAGTGCCTTTGCTGATTTTCTGGGGTCCGTTCCTTGAGGAGTTCAGGGAATGTGGTGTGGATCCAAGGCTGGGCGCTGGGAGCATCCCAAGCCTCTGGAGTACCCCGGGAATTCCAACCTCTCCCCACTGTGATCCCAAAATCCCGTCTGGGCTGGACCCACCGGGCAGCCCCGCTCCGCCTCCCACCCCACAGGGATTGAGCCAAACATTCCCAAAGCATTCCCAGCAGGATGGGGAAACTGGGAAAAGCGGAAAGCTTCAAGCCATAAACATTCCCTAAGCGCTTCAGCATTCCCAGCGGGAATGTTCCAATATTCCTGATCCGGCTGTTCCCTCGGGGGGAGTTTGGGAATCTGGGATGGGGATCCAGCCACGGTGCTGGAATTCCCAGTGGGATCTGGAATGCTCTGTTGGGACAGCAATAAGTGCCTTCAATTAATGGCTTTAATTAATAAATATCTGTAAAAAACACCTTGAATAAACACCTTTAATAATTACCTTTTATAATGATCTTTAAATAATGGCTTTAATTCATAAATGCCTGGAATAAATACCCTCGAATAAATAATTTTAATAATTACCTTTCCTAATTACCAGAAATAAAGAACTTAATTAATAAACAAGTGTTATAAATGTCTTGAATAATTGCCTTTTATAATGAAGTACTTTTAATGAATAAATACCTTGAATAAATACCTTTAAAAAATAATTGCCTTTCATAATTACCTTTTGTAATTACCTTGAATAAAGGACTTTAATAAATAAATACCAGAAATAAATGCCTTCCTAAATCCTTCCCAATTCCAGAGAATTCCCCCAGTTTTCCCAAATCCTCCCCAAATCTCCCAAATTTCCCTGTGCCCCCTCCGTGACCCCGGAAGGAAACCCCAATTCTGGGATACCCAAAATTCCCCCTAATCCCTGCCTGGGACCCCAAAATCCGTGGGAAAAGCAGAGCCTGGATCTCTCCGGTCCCAAAATTCCCAACCCAGAGGGATTTTCGGGAAAGGGAAAGGACGGCCGAGGTCTCCGTGGGCAGAAATTCCCCAGCTGGATCCAGGAGCTCCTGGATTCCCACAAAATTCCCATTGTGGGATAAATATGAGAATTTTGGATTCATTTCCCACTTTTATCCCTGGGAATACTGGGATCCGGGGATTTATTCCCACAATCCCAGCTGGAGCAGGGTTTGGAGCTTGGGATGAGGAGAAAAAAAATCCGTTTCTGCTCCAAGTCAGGAATTCTGGAATTCTCCTTCTGGAGCGGCTTTGGAAAAGGGAATTCCTGGATTTTATGGGAATTATCGGGGATTTGCAGCATCCCCCAAAATCAGGAATTTGGCATTCCCAGGTTGGGAGCCACAGGTGAGACCCACGGGGTGAATCCAGGGATGCCACAAACCCTCCGGATCCTGGGAATTTTCCATCCATGGAAAATTTTCCCTCCGGGGCTGTTTCCAGCTGGATTGGCTCCCGAAACCTCCTCCCAAAAACTCCCGGGAATGGGTGGAGCGGGATGGGAGGGATGAGGACAGCCTGGGCGGGTTTGGAGTTTCCATGGAAAAAACGGGAAGCGCTGGGAAGGGGAAAATAATCCCAAATACCCGCCCAGGGCGCTGTTTTTATCCCAGAAATCCCACAAATCCATGGATCCACCCCTGGCATGCCTGGCCGAGGAATCTCCAGGGAAGCTGGGGAGGGAATGCGGAATTGGGTCTCAAAATCCAGCATTCCAGCCCCCAGAAAAGCAGGAATTCTGGGATTTAAGGATAGGACAAGATGATCCCCCAGCACTTTGTTCCCAAAATTCCCCATTCGAGCTCCCATCGTTCCCGAGGTTGGGGGTTAGGGACTTTCCCAAGCCGTGGGAATGCGAAGGAAGCCGTTTTCCCATAAAATCGCCCCAAAGTGGGATCATGGATTTGATCCCGACACCCCCAGGTGGAGCAGATCCCAAAATCCCTGGGATGGGCCCTTTGTCCCAAATCCCTCCAGAATCAGGAATATCACAGGGAAAACGCACACTGCGGGTGTAGGAATGAGGTATTGGTTTATTTTCCTTCCCCGACTCCGCAATTCCAAGAGAGGTTTTCACGGATCCCAGCTCCGAGCCCTGGAAAACCACGGGATTCCCACAGACCCGGGAGCGGGAGAGAGGATGGGGCAGGGTGGGATCTGATCCTTCCAAAAATCGGGAAAAATAAAGTCCCAGGAGTGGATATGGAGACCGAATGGAGCCAGGATGGGGAAGGAAAAGCTGGAATCGGAATTTTTCCACAGGGAGACCACACTGAGCTCCAGGGGTGATTCCTTGGCATTCAGGAATTCCTCCAGCCTCCTTCTCCCTCTTTCCCTGGGAATTGTCCTGGGCTGGAAAAGCTACTGGGAAGTGATTCCTAAAATATTCCTGGGAATCTGGAATGGGTTTTCTTGGATCATCTCCATCCTGGCCAGGCGCAGAAGTGACCCAGTTGTCACCTCCAGCCTCGGGAATGGCTCAGTGTGGATTTCGGGATAATCCAAACCTCCAGCACCGCTGGAGAGAGTCGGGAAGCTGGGAAAGGGGGTGGGAAGAGACCAGAATTCCTGCTGGGGCAGCAGGATTGTCATCAGGAAATGGGGATGGGATGGGATTGGGATGGGATTGGGATGGGAGATGGGATGGGAGATGGGATGGGATTGGGATGGGAGATGGGATGGGATTGGGATGGGAGATGGGATGGGATTCCCAGGAAATCAGGGCTTGGAGGTGGCCCAGCTGTCACTGTGGATTTCGGGATCAACCCAACTTCCAGCACTGCTGGAGAGAGTCTGGAGGCTGGGAAAGGGTGGGAGAAGCTCGTAATTCCTGCTGGGGCAGCAGGATCGTCATTGGGAAATGGGGATGGGATTGGGATGGGATTCCCGGAACTCAGGGCTTGGGAGGCCCCAGCTGGGGTCCGTTGGCGGTGGGATCGGCCAGCGCAGTTTTCCGGGAAGCGGCCAGCGAGGGGTTGTGCAGCAGGGTGTACGCCACCCACCAGCGCGCCCGGATCCGCCGGATCCGCGCCCGGCCCGGAGCCACGGGCTTGGGATGCATCAGCTGCACACCTGGAATGAGATGGGAACAGCGGGAAAGGGTTTAGGGACTCGAACGGAGCTGGGAAAGGGATTTGGGATCAGGCGTGGAGGGTGGGGTGTGGGGAATGGGATCCTGTGGGGAAAGAGGAGACTGGGGTGGGATATTGGCATGGAATTCCTGGGGCTGGGATGGAATTGTCAGAGAAGCTGTGGCTGCCCCTGGATCCCTGGGAGTGTCTGAGGAAAGGCTGGAGTAACCTGGGACATGGGCGGTGTCCTTGGATGGACTCTGAGGTCCCTTCCAACCCCAAGCATTCCCTCATTCCCTGATTGCAGCCCCAGCCACATCCCACTGAAGACACCAAGATTCCCTGAGGAGACCCAGCCCAGCCCAGAACAGGAACAGCCCCTGATGGATGGATGGATGGATGATGGATGGATTATGGATGGATGATGGATGGATGATGGATGGATGACGGATGGATGATGGATGGATGATGGATGGATGATGGATGGATGATGGATGATGGATGATGGATGATGGATGATGGATGGATGATGGATGATGGATGATGGATGGATGATGGATGGATGATGGATGATGGATGATGATAGATGATGATGATGATGATGATATGATGATGATGATGATGATGATGGATGAAGGATGGATGATGGATGATGGATGGATGATGGATGGATGATGGATGATGGATGATGATGGATGATGGATGATGGATGATGGATGATGGATGATGGATGATGGATGGATGATGGATGATGGATGGATGATGGATGGATGATGATGGATGATGGATGGATGATGGATGGATGATGGATGATGGATGATGGATGGATGATGATGGATGATGGATGGATGATGGATGATGGATGATGGATGATGGATGGATGATGGATGATGGATGATGGATGATGGATGATGGATGATGGATGGATGATGGATGGATGATGGATGGATGATGGATGGATGATGGATGGATGATGGATGGATGATGGATGATGGATGGATGATGGATGGATGATGGATGGATGATGGATGATGGATGATGGATGATGGATGGATGATGGATGGATGATGGATGATGGATGATGGATGATGGATGGATGATGGATGATGGATGGATGATGGATGATGGATGATGGATGATGGATGATGGATGATGGATGGATCCATGGATCCATGGAATCCATGGATGGATGGATGATGGAGGTGTCCCCGTATCCCACCTTCCTCCAGGTTGCTCTCCCGGCTCCGTTCCCGTGTCTCCACAGGGCTTGGCTGGAGCAGCAGGAAGCAGAAGGCTCTCAGCAGGGGGTGGCCCTGGCTCACCTCCAGCTTCAGGAACTGGCAGTAGGAGTGGAACCCTGTGGGGATGGACAGCATTCCCAAATCCCTCTGATTCCCAACCCGGAGAGACGGGAACTGTCCCGTTCCACCTTCCATGCTCCCATAATCCCAGCAGGAAAAGCAACTCAAGCCCTGAGGTCCCCTGAGGTCCCTTCCCAGCCACCTTTATCCCAGGACGTGAGGTGACCCAGCTGAAACCCCAAAGGTCACCACCCATTGTTTTGAGATAAAAAAACAGGACCCAGCAGGAGTTGGGAAAAGCCACCTGCGCCCGTTATCCTATTTCCCACAGTTTGATGCCACCCTCATTCCCAGCAGGAAAATCAGAGGAAGTCCTGGGGTCCCCTGAGGTCTCCTCTCCTTTATCCCAGGGCATGAGGTGACCACTGGTGAAACCCCAAACGTCACCACCCATTTCTTGGGATAGAAAAGCGGGAATTGGGAAAAGCCACCTGCTCCCATTGTCCCATTTCCAAGTCACCTTCAGTCCCAGCAGGAAAAGTAGGAGAAGCCCTGAGGTCCCCTGAGGTCCCCTGAGGTCCCTGATGTCCCCTGAGGTCTCCAAGGTCCTCTGAGGTCCCTTCCTGGCCATCTTTATCCCAGGATATGAGGTGACCATTGGTGGAACTCCAAAGTTCACCACCCATTTTTCGGGATAAAAAATGCTCCAATTCCAATGGTTTGAGGCCACCATCATTCCCGGCAGCCCCAGAGGATGGTGGACCCCACCCCACCCCTCCCGGATGTCCGCGGTGGGATCAGCACCCCTGTTTCCCGGGAATGACCCACCTGGGTCGAAGCCCTCGACGCCGCGCTGCAGCAGGCTGATGTCCAGGCGGCAGAAGTGGACGGAGTTGTAGAGGCCGGAGATGACCAGGCGCCACACGCCGGCCAGCACTCCCACCAGGACGTTGATGGGGAAGAGCAGCACGGTGACGATGTACAGCGCGCGCCTGCGGGGAACGCGGAATTCCCGGGAATTCTCCCGGCCAAAAGCAGCTTCTGCCCCATGTCCATGGGGAGAAGGGAAATCCCTTCCAAGATCCACCAGGATGCACCCAGGAGTTCCCCTTCTCCTCAGAAATTCAGGAATTGGTGGAATTTTGGGGTTGGGATATAGGGATGGACAGCCAGGAGGATGCTTGGATCCCTCTGGAGCAGGGCCACCCTGTCTGGCGTCACCCCACAAAAATCCAGACCAAAATATCCAGAAAAACCCCCGGAATTCCCCTGGAATTCCCGCTGGGGACAATGGGGGACAATCCCAGGATTCCTGTACCTGTTGGTGAGCTCCTTCTGCAGGGAATTCTGCTCCAGGAATTGGTAATGCGCCAGGAGATGCTGCAGGAGCACGGCAACCACCAGGGCCAGCCAGAAGGGCCTGGGGAGAGCCGGGATGGACACCAGGAATGACCCAGGACACCGGGAATGACCCAAAACATCAGGAATGTCCCAAGACACCACCCCAGGTGGAAACCTCCATTGGTGTTGGAAAAACCCCAAATGGAGCATCCCAACTCCCCCCAGGGCGTTCCTTGGGGTTTCCAGCTTGGGAATGTCCCAGGACACCAGGAATGACCCAAAACACCAGGAATGTCCCAAGACACTGCCCCAGGAAGCAGAACTTCCAGCAGGGGTGGAAAAATCCCAAATGGAACATCCCAAAACCCTCCAGGGCCATGTCCAGGGCTTTGCAGGCCAGGAATGTCCCAGGATGCTGGGAATGTCCCAGGACACCAGGAATGTCCCAAGACATCACCCCAGGCAGAAACCTCCAATGGTTTAGGGAAAAACCCCAAATGGAGCATCCCAAACCCCTCCAGGGCCATGTCCAGGGCATTCCTTGGGGTTTCCAGCTTGGGAATGTCCCAGGACACTGGGAATGACCCAAAGCACCAGGAATGTTCCAGGACACCAGGAATGTCCCAAGGCATCACCCCAGGAAGCAGAACTTCCAGCAGGTGTGAAAAAATCCCAAATGGAGCATCCCAAACCCCTCCAGGGCCATGTCAAGGGCATTCCTTGGGGTTTCCAGCTTGAGAATGTCCCAAAATATCAGGAATGTCCCAAAACACTGGGAATGTTTCAAAACAGTGAGAATGTCCCAAGACATCATCTCAGGTGGAAACCTCCAATGATTTTAGGAAAAACCCCAAATGGATCATCCCAAACCCCTCCAGGGCCATGTCCAGGGCATCCCTTGGGGTTTCCAGCCATTCCCGAGCACTCACCACATGTTCCGGACGATCCCGAAGAGCGGGGAGCTGGTGCCGGCCTGCAGCGGGATCACCACCAGGAAGGTGAAGGCCACGGAGCAGAGGAAGAAAATCACCTGCTGGATCAGGAGCCCTGGGAACGGGACACGGATCATCCGCGATGGGATGGGATGGGGAGATATTCCTGCTTTTTTTGGGGTCTCCCAGCCATCCCAAATCCCCCCAGGCAGGGATGATCCAGGCTGGGATGGGGATGAGGAGCCCAGGCTGCCATAGCTATTCCCATCCCAATATTTGGGATCCAGCCAAACCCAGACATGATCCCAGTCCCTCCTCCTCTCTGAATTCCCAACCAAATTTTCCCATCTTTCCAATTTTTCCCATCTTTCCAGTTTTTCTCATTTTTCCAATTTTTCAATTTTCCCAATTTTCCCCATTTTTCCATTTTTCTGCTTTTTCCTATTTTTCTAATTATTCCCATCTTTCCAATTTTTCCCATATTTCTGATTTTTCCAATCCTTCCAATTTTTCTGATTTGTCCAGCTATTCCCATCTTTCTCATTTCCCCCATATTTCTGATTTTTCCAATCCTTCCAGCTTTTCCCACCTTTCCAATTTTTCCAATATTTCCAACCCTTTAAATCCTTCCAATCCTTCCAATTTTTCTGATTTTTTTCCAATTTTCCCAATCTTTCAAATTTTTCCAATTATTTTTCCAATTATTTTTCCAATTATTTTTCCAATTATTTTTCCAATTATTTTTCCAATTATTTTTCCAATTATTTTTCCAATTTTTCTGACTTTTCCAATTTTCCCCATTTTTCTGATTTTCCCCGTTTTTCCTATTTTCCCCCATTGTTTCCATTTCCCCCATCTTTCCAATTCTTCCAATTTTTCCCAATAAATTTTCCCCCCCCCAACCATTTGGCATTCCCAGCAACCACCAGATTGCTTTTGGGGAAAGAGGAACAAAACCCTCACCTCTCCCTCCTCGAAGTGAGGTGAAAACCCAGGAATTGCTGCTTAACCCTAAATAAAATTGGGATCCTCCCCATCCCGAATTCATCCCGAATTCATCCCGAATTCCCGCGATAATTCCCGAATCCCGCGGTTACCGAGGCAGGCAAAGGCGGCCTGGAAGCTGGCGAAGCTGATCCAGCAGACGACGGCACTGCGGGAAGGACGGAGGATGTGAGCTTGGGAAAACACATCCAGCACGGAGCCCTGGTACAGCGAGCGGAGATTGGACCTGGGAACCGAGATCCCGTAAATCCCGGGGAAACCGGGAGTGGGAGTGGGAATGGGGATGGGAATGGGAATGGGGATGGAGGATGGGGATGGGGATGGGAATGGGGAATGGAGAATGGGATTGGGAAGGGGAATGGGAATGGGAATGGGGAATGGGATTGGGAATGGAATGGGGATGGGAATGAATGGGAATGGGAATGGGGATGGGCAGGGGAATGGGAATGGGGATGGAATGGGAATGGAAATGGAATGGGGAAAGGGAAAATAGGGAACGGGAATGGGAATGGAATGGGATGGGAATGTGGAATGGGGAATGGGGATGGGAATGGGGATGGGAATGGCATGTGGAAAGGGGAATGCGAATGGGAATGCAAATGGGAATGGGGAATGAATGGGAATGAGGAATGGGGATGGAATGGGAATGGGAATGGGAATGGGAATGGAATGGAAATGGGAGTGGGAATGGGAATGGGAAGTGGGAAAATCAGGAATGGGAAGTGGGAAAATCAGGAATGGGAACAGGAAAATCAGGAATGGGAACGCCATTCCCACCTGTGCATGACCAGCGTCCGGAGGAGCATGGCGCAGGTCAGCAGGCAGCACAGCACCAGGGAGAAGATGTAGCACACTGCAGGGAAAATGGGAAAAACTGATGGATTTGGGTTGGGAATCTCGCCAGGAATGGGGTTTGAGTGGGAACTGTGCCTCAGTTTCCCACATTTTGCCTGCTCTCCTTTGTCTCCCAGGGGGAAGGGATGAGATGGTGGAAAAATGGGAAGGGAATTCCATGGGAAGGGAAAATCCCTGGAGTGGGGTGGGATGGGCAGGGGGTGGGAAATCCCTGGGATGGGGACTCGGAAAAAGGGAATTCTGGGGGAAGCAGGAGGAGGGATGGAGATGTGGGGGAAAAAGAGGATGGGAGAGGATTGGGGATCCAGGAAATGCTATCAAATCCTTCATGGGATTGGTGCATCCCAAGGAGGTGGGGGGCATCCCTGCTATTCCTTTATCTCTGAAATTCCCTCATCCCTGCTATTCTTTTATCCCTGCAATTCCCTGATCGCTGCTATCCCTTCATCCCTATTCCTCCATCCCTGTTATCCCCTCATCCCTATTATTCCCTCATCCCTGCTATCTCCAATCCCTGTTTTTCCCTCTATCACAGCTCTCCCCTCATCCCTCATCCAAGGATTTCCACTCTCCAGGGATCCAAGGCCCATCTGTTCCATTCCAGCAGATTTCCAAGCCCCCAGCATCTGCCAGCTCTTCCCTCTGGCTCTTCCCTCTGGCTCTTCCCGACAGCTCTTCCCACCATCCCTTCCCGTCTTGGCACGCGCCAGCCTGGCACAGCCCCAGCCAGCCCTGCATGCTGCCCATCCCACGCCTGCCAGCCGCTCCCCAAATCCCCCGGGAATTTCCCCAATCCCTCTATGTCCTCCTGGTTTGGAATCCTCCTGGAATCCCTCCAAATCCCCCTCTGGAAGCGGGATCCGGCCGGGAGGATCCTCCTGAAATCCCATGGAATCTGCCCTATGCTCCAAGTTTGGAATCCTCCTGAAGTTCCCCGGGAATTTCCCCCATCCCTAACCATCCTTCGGGTTCAGAATCCCCCCAGAATCTGCCCATCCATGAAATCCCCCTGGGATCTCCCTGACCCCTGACCATCCTCCAGATTTGGAATCCTGCTGGAATCTGTCCTATCCCTGACCATCCTCTGGATTCAGAATCCTACTGGAATTCCCCTGGAATCTTCACCATCCCTAACCTCCCTCCAGGTTTGGAGTCCTCCCAGAATCCCTCCAAATCCCCCTCTGAAAGCAGGCTCCGGGTGGGAGGATCCTCCTGAAATCCCCTGGAATCTCTGCCATCCCTGATCTTCCTCCAGGTTTGGAATCCTCCTGGAATCCCCTTGGAATCTCTCCCATCCCTGATCTCCCTCTATGTTCAGAATCCTGAAATCCTCTGGAATCTCCCCCATCTTCTGGGTCCAGAATCCCCTTGGAATCCTCTTGGAATCTCCTCCATCCCTGACTGTCCTCCAGGTCTGGAATCCCCCTGGAATCCCCTGGAATCTCTGCCATCCCTGACTGTCTTTGGGTTCAGAATCCTCCAGAAATCCTCTGGAATCTCTCCATCCCTGATATCCCTCCGAGTTTGGAATCCTCCTGAAATCCTCTGGAATCTGCCCATCCCTGATATCCCCTGGAATCTCTGCCATCCCTGACTATCCTTCAATTCAGAATCCTCCCGAAATCCTCTGGAATCTCCCCCAATCCTCCAGGCTCGGAATCCTCCCGAAATCCCCCAGTTCCCCTCTGGAATCACGATCCAGCCGGGATCACACCTTCCAGCGACCACAGGTAGTGCCGGACGGTGCGCAGCTCCTTCTCCATGTCGCCCGGCACGGCCGGATTGTCCGAGGGCACCAGGCCGAACTGCACCAGCAGCACCACGATGTCCTTGGTCATTCCCGCCCGGACAATCTGGATGGTGGGAACCACGGCCAGGAGCAGCAGCAGGGCCACCTGCAAACCCCGCGGGATTTAGGGATTTACGGAGCGCGGGGGAGAGGGGCGGGAATGCCGTAGGGAATGCTGTTCCCGGATCCGGAATGTTCCCGGTGTCACCTGGTAGACGGCGATGACGGCCACGGTGATGGACACCACGAGCTTCAGCGGGATCCGGAACCCTGGCGGGAAAGCGGGAGAGGAGCTGGGATTTGGGATCATGGAGAAAAAATGGGAGAGGAGCTGGGATTTGGGATCATGGAGGGAAAAGGGGAGAGGAGCTGGGATTTGGGAATTGGGGTCATGGAGGGAAAAGTGGGAAAGGAACTGGGATTTGGGATCATGGGGAGAAAAGTGAGAGAAGAACTGAGATTTGGGATCATGAGATCATGGAGGGAAAAGTGGGAGAGGAGCTGGGATTTGGGATCATGGAGAAAAAATGGGAGACAGCTGGGGTTTGAGATCATGGAGGGAAAAAAGGGAGAGGAGCTGGGATTTGGGGCCATGGAGGGAAAAGTGGGAAAGGAACTGGGATTTAGGATCATGGAGGGAAAAGTGGGAGAGGAGCCAGGATTTGGGATCATGAGGGGACTGGAGATCCATAAATCCCTCCCAACCCCAAGCATCCCGTGATTCCATGGGATCATCCCGAATCCCACCTTCCTCAGGAGTGTAGATGTAGGAGCAGAGATAGGATCGGATCCGGGAGCGGAGAGTCTCCTCGATCTTCCGGGAGCTGCGGGAGCCGGGAGAGGGTGAGGATCCCATTCCTTGGGAACAGCGATCCTCGGGATGAGCTGGGAATGGGATGTGCCGGGAATGGGATATGCTGGGATTGGGATGAGCTGGGAATGGGATGTGCTGGGATTGGGATATGCTGGGATTGGGATGAGCTGGGAATGGGATGTGCTGGGATTGGGATGTGCCGGGAATGGGATGAGCTGGGAATGGGATGAGCTGGGAATGGGATGAGCTGGGAATGGGATGAGCTGGGAATGGGATGTGCCGGGAATGGGATGAGCTGGGAATGGGATGAGCTGGGAATGGGATGAGCTGGGAATGGGATGAGCTGGAATTGAGATGTATTGGGAATGGGATGTGCAGGGAATGGGATGTGCAGGGAATGGGATGTGCAGGGAATGGGATGTGCAGGGAATGGGATGAGCCGGCAATTTGATGTGCCAGGAACGGGATTTTCCATCCTCACCTCCCATTCTGGCCCTGCTTGGACAGGAGAGCCTTGAGGTACTTCCTGTAATATCCTTTCCCGGGAATCTTGGGAAACAGGGATAAATGGATGGATTTTGGGAAAGCATCCCTGTCCCGACTCCACCCTCACCCCACTCCTGCCATCTCCCAATGGGATCTTCCCAGCCCTCGTTGGGATCAGGAATGTGGGATGCTGGTGTGGGAAAGGCGGGATGATCCTGCCCCATTCCCGAATCCATCTGGGATCCCAAGGGTCACCTCAGGCCCTTCCCAGGCCTCCTTTCCCGAATTTCCTCCTCTGTCCCCAGCAAAGCCCGGCACAGCTCCAAGGTGATTATTCCTGGGATTATCCAGGAAAACAAGGAGTGCCTGGAGCCGGCTGATCCCCAAAGCCGCTTGCGTAAGAGTTCATTCCAGAGGCACATTTCCCACTCCCTGCTCAAATCCCGGGATGGCAATGGAGCTGCCCCAGCGCTGGGGCTGCAGGGGGACAGGGAGATCCCAATCCCAATCCCAGTCCCCATCCTGATCCTGGTCCTGATCCCGATCCTGATCTCAGTCCTGGTCCCAATCCCAGTCCTGATCCTGATCCTGATCCTGATCCCGATCCCGATCCCAATCCCATTCCTGATCCCGACCTGAGCCCAGTCCCAGTCCCAGTCCTGGTCACAGTCCCGGTCCTGATCCCACTCCCACTCTTAATCCTATGCCAATCCCAATCCCAATCCCTGTCCCAGTCCCAACTCTGATCACTATCCCAATCCCGATCCCAGTCCCAATCCCAGTCCTGGTCCCAGTCCAAGTCCTGACCCCAAACCCAACCCCAATCCCGATCCCAATCCCAATCCCCGTCCTGATGTCAGTCCTGGTCTCAATCCTGCTCCCTATCCAGATCCCAAACTCAATCCCAATCCCAACCCAAATTCCCCTCCCTCTCCCGCGAGTTTCTCCCCAAATTCCCGGCTGGAATTCCCGTTACCTCCAGCTCAGCGCTGTCCCCGCGGGTGAAGCTCCGGATGAGCAGCGCTGGGTACCACAGACTGAGCAGGAGCAGCGCCAGGATGATGGGAATGTGGGATAACGTGGAGTAGAACCGGGAAATCTGGGAATGGTGGGGATATCGGGATCATGGACACCATCCCGGGTACCAGAGGGTGATGGGAATGTGGGATAACGTGGAGTAAAACCAGGAAATTTTGGATCCATGGAGATATCGGGATCATGGACACCACCCCGGTACCAGAGCAGGAGAAGCCCCAGGATGATGGGAATGTGGGATAACATGGAATAGAACTGGGAAATCTGGGAATGTTGGAAACACCGGGATCATGGACACCACCCCGGGTACCAGAGCAGGCGCAGGCTGATGAGAACGTGGGATAACTGGGAATAGAACTGGGAAATCTGGGAATGGGGAACATTGGGATCACAGCCCCACTACCAGAGTGGGAGAAGCCTCAGGATGGTGGGAATGTGGGATAATGTGGAGTAGAACCAGGAAATCTGGGAATGGTGGGAATATCGGGATCATGGACATCATCCCGGGTACCAGAGGGTGATGGGAATGTGGGATAATGTGGAATAGAACTGGGAAATCTGGGAATGGTGGAGATATCGGGATCATGGACCAGTACCAGAGCAGGAGCAGCCCCAGGCTGATGGGAATGTGGGATAATGTGGAATAGAACTGGGAAATCTGGGAATGGGAACACCGGGATCATGGACACCATCCTGAGCAGGGCTGGTACCTCAGGGCCACTCAAGGAGGTGCCAATGAAGCCACAGCCCTTCAGGGACACAGGGGGGTGACAACACCTCAGAGACACTTCCAGGAAGCCACAACACCTCAGGGCCATTCAAGGTGGTGGCAATGAAGCCACAACCCCTCAGAGGCACCCAAGGAGGTGACAAGGAAGCCAAGACACCTCAGGGCCACTCAAAGAGGTGATGAGGAAGCCACCACACCTCAGGGCCACTTCCAGGAAGTTGTGACACCTCAGGGCCACTCAAGGAGGTGGCAATGAAGCCACAACCCCGCAGGGCCACTCAAGGGACCCAGGACACCTCAGGGAGGTGACAACACCTCAGGACTACTCAAGGAGGTGACAATGAAGCCACAACCCCTCAAGGCCACCTCCAGGAAGCCTCAACACCTCAGAGCCACTCAAGGTGGTGACACAAAAGCCACCACAACTCAGGGACATTCAAGGAGGTGGCAATGAAGCCACAGCCTCTCAGGGCCACTCGAGGAAGCTGTGACACTTCAGGGCCACTTCCAGGAAGCCACCACACCCCAGGGTCACTTCAGGAGGTGACAACACCTCAGGGCCACTTGGGGAGGTGACAAGGGAGCCACAACCCCTCAAGGCCACTTCCAGGAAGCCGCCACACCCCAGGCCACCTGGCTGTCCCCTCCCCAGCCCAGGGCCACCCACCTTCGGGTGCTGGGGACACTGTGCCCGGTGCCACACGTGTGCCACGCAGTGTCCCCAGGCCAGCAGGGAGCCGGCCAGGTAGCCCAGGCGGTGGCCCAGGGTGGCACAGGCGAGCAGCGGGAAGTAGAACAGCGGGTAGTAGAGCAGAGCCAGGATCTTCCAGTATTCTGCGGGAAAACGGGAAAAATAATGGGAAAATGGGAAAAAAAAAATGGGAAAAAGGTGAGAAAATGGAGAAAAGGTGGGAGAAAGGTGGGGAAAAGGGGAAAAATGTGGGAAAAGGTGGTGGAAATAAGGGAAAATGGTGGGAAGAAGGTGGGGAAAAGACAGGAAAATGGGAAAAAGGCAGGAAAACAGGAAAAAGGTGGGAAATGGGAAAACGGTGGAAGAAAGGTGGGGGAAAAATGGGGGAAAAGAGGCAGGGAAAAAAGTGGGAAAAATGAGAGAAAACGGGAAAAGTAGGATAAAAGGCAGGGGAAAGGTGTTGAAATGGGAAAAAGGTTGGAAAAAGGTAGGAAAAGATGGGGAAAAGGCTGGGAAACTGGGAAAAAGTGGGGAAAAGGCAGGAAAAATGTGGGGAAAAGGCAGGGAAAAGGGCAAATGGGAAAAAAAGGTAAAAACACAGGGGAAAGGTGGGGAAAATGGGAAAAGGGAAACTGGGGAAAGGCATGGAAAAGGAGGAGAAAATGTGGGGAAAAGGTGGGAAAAAGATGGGGAAGAGGTGGGGAAAGGTGAGGAAAATGGTGGGGAAAAAACGAAAAAAGGTGGAAAGAAGGTGGGAAAATGGAAAAAAGGCAGGAAAATGGGGAAAAGGCCGGGAAAATGTGAGCGAAATGGAGGAAAAAGGCAGGAAAAGGTGGGAAAATGTGGGAAAAAGGTGGGAAAAATTCAGAAGAAAGGCAGAAGAAGGTGGGAAAAGGTGGGGAAACAGTGGGAAAAAATAAAAAAAAGGCATGGAAAAATGTGGGAAAAAGATGAGAAAAGGCGGGAAAGTTGGGAAAAGGTGGGAAAAGGTGGGAAAAAGGCGGGAAAGTTGAGAAAAGGTGGGAAAAGGTGGGAAAAAGGCGGGAAAGGCGGGAAAGGTGGGAAAAAGCAGGAAAAAGCAGGAGAAAGGCGTGAAAAGGCGGGAAAAGTTGGGAAAAGGCTGAAAAGGCAGGAGAAAGGCGGGAAAGGCGGGAAAAGGTGGGAGAAAGGTGGGAAAAGGCGGGAAAAATGGGAAAAGGCGGGAAAAAGGTGGGGAAGGCGTGAAAAGGCTGGAAAAGGTGGGGAAAGGCGGGCAAAGGCGGGAAAAGGCGGGAAAAGGCGGGAATAGCCGTCCTTACCGCGGGCGCTGTGGGCCGAGTGGGACACGAGCGGCAGAGGATCCGGATCCAGCACCAGGACGCAGAGCGAGGAGAAGAGGATGGCGAACACGGCTGCCACCGGAGCGCGGCTGCCCTCCTCCTCCAGGAAATTCCCGGGGCTACGGGATTGCGGGAATGGCACGGATTGAGGATTGGGGTGGGGTGAGAGGGGATGTGGGGAAATGCTGGGGAAAATGTAGGGAAAAATGCAGGGAAAAAGGGTGGGAAATGAGGGGGAAAAGTGGGGAAAAAGGTGCGGAAAAAGTGGGAAAAGAGGTAGGAAAAGGTGGGAAAAAAGTGGGAAAATGTGGGGTAAAAGGTGGGAAGAAAGGTGGGAAAACATGGGAATAAAAGGTGGAGAAAAGGTGGGAAAATGTGGAGGAAAAGTGGGGGAAAATGTTGGGAAAATGTGGGAAAATGCGGGGGGAAAAGGTGGGGAAAAAAGGTGGGAAAATGTGGGGAAAAGGTGGGAAGAAAGGTAGGAAAACATGGGAATAAAATGTGGGGGAAAGGTGGGGAAGAGGTGGGAAAAGGTGGGGAAAAATGTTGGGAAAAAGTGGGAAAATGGGAGGAAAAAAGGTGGGAAGAAAGGTAGGAAAACATGGGAATAAAATGCGGGGGAAAGGTGGGGGAAAACGTGGGAAAATGTGGGGGAAAAATGTTGGGAAAAAGTGAGAAAAGGTGGAAAAAAGGCAGGAAAAGGCAGATTCACCTGAGCAATCCCGGCACGCCGTTCCAGCAGCTCCGCAGGCGCCGGCGCTTCACCAGGAAGGACAGAGCCAGGATCGCCGCCAGCTGCGGGAAATCCATGGAAAACGGGGTGGGGAGGGGTGGGAATGTGTGGGGAGGAAATGTTTCCATGGAAAAGGGTCCGGGATGTGAAGGGAACATCCATCAAGGGACAAAATCCATGGAAAAGGAGGTCTGGGAATGGTGGAAACCCCATGGAGGAACCAAATCCATGGGAAATGGGTCTTGGGAATGATGGGAAAATCCATGGAGGAATCAGTTCCATGGAAAATGGGTCCTGGGAATGATGGAACTCCATGGAGAAACAATTTCCATGGAAAAAGGGAATGGTGGGAACATCCATGGAGGAAGAATTTTCATTGAAAAGGGTCCTTGGAATGATGGAAAATCCATGGAGGAACGGAATCCATGGAAAAGGGGCCTTGGGAATGATGGGAAAATCCACTGAGGCACCAAATCCATGGAAAAGGGGAATGATGGGAACATCCATGGAGGAAGAATTTCCATGGAAAAAGAGTCCTGGGAATGATGGGATTGATGGGAATACACATAGAGGAAAAGTTTCCATGGAAAAGGAGTCCTGGAGAAAATGGAAAAATCCATGGAGGCCCTAAATCCATGGAAAAAGGGATCTTGGGAATGGCGGGAACCCCATAGAGGCCCTAAATCCATGGAATATGGGGAATGATGGGAACATCCATGGAGGAAGAGTTTCCATGGAAAAGGAGCCCTGGGAATGATGGGATTGATGGGAATACACATAGAGGAAAAGTTTCCATGGAAAAGGAATCCTGGAAATGGTTGGAACCCTATGGAGGAACCAATTCCATGGAAAATGGGAATGATGGGAAAATCCACAGAGGCACCAAATCTGTGGGAAAGGGGTCTTGGGAATGATAGGAATACCCACGGAGGAACAATTTCCATGGAAAACTGGAATGATGGGAACATCCATGGAGGACTTAAATCCATGGAAATGGAGTCCTGGGAATGATGGGATTGATGGGAATATCCGTGGAGACTTTAAATCCATGGAAAAGGGTTTCTGGGAATGGCAGGAACCCCATGGAGGAACCAAATCCATGAAAATGGGGAATGATGGGAATATCCATGGAGACACCATTCCCACCCCACATCCCAAATCCAGCCGTGACCAGGGCAGGAATCCATAAATCCATGGAAAAAGGGGTTCCAGGGAATGATGGGAACGATTTGGGAGGAATTTTGGGATTATTACTCCACAGAGAACATTCCAGGAGGAAAATCCAGGAAACCACGGAATTCTGGGATCGTTTATGGGAGGAGAGACACCTGAGGTGGAGTTTGGCCCTAAATCAAATCCATGGATTCCAGGGAGGGAATGTGGGATTTTTATTTTTTTGGAGCATCCTGGCACTGGATGGGGATCCCAGCGGGGATATTTGGGAATTTGGGATTGGGAATGGGAATTCTGGGATGGCTACTCACGGAAATGGGAGCCATGCAGGTGTGGTACATCCGGGGGGAAATGGTGGGGTGACACTCCGGGATGGCGCCGGGAAAAAGGCTGGGAAACGGGAAAAATCCCAAATTGAACCCTAAAAGGGCTGGGAATGGTGTGATTCCATTCCAGAATAATGGGATCCTTCCCAGGAATAGGGGATGGCTGGGATCCCAGTGGGAATCCCATAAATCACCTCTGGGAACTCCCAAATCCCATAAATCCCCTCTGTGGAAACATCTTGAATCCCATAATTCACATGTGGGAAACCCCTTGAATCCCATAAATCCCCTCTGTGGAAATACCCTGAATCCCATAAATCCCATGTGGGAATTCCTGAATCCCATAAATCCCATGTGGGAATTCCTGAATCCCATAAATCCCGTGTGGGAATTCCTGAATCCCATAAATCCCATGTGGGAATTCCTGAATCCCATAAATCACATGGAAACCCCTTGAATCCCATAAACCATCAATGGGAACTCCTGAATCCCATAAATCCCCTCTGTGGAAACATCCTGAATCCCATAAATCACATGTAGGAACTCCTAAATGCCAGAAATCCCATGGAACTCCCTGAATCCCATAAATCACCTCTGGGAACTCCTGAATCCCAGAAATCCCATGGAACTCCCAAATCCCATAAACTCCATGTGTGGAAACATCTTGAATCCCATAATTCACATGCGGGAAACCCTGAATCCCATAAATCACCTCTGGGAACCCCTGGATCCCATAAATCCCATGGAAACCCCTTGAATCCCATAAATCCCCTCTGTGGAAACATCCTGAATCCCATAAATCCTGTGTGGGAATTCCTGAATCCCAGAAATCCCATGGAACTCCCTGAACCCCATAAATCACACAGAAACCCCTTGAATCCCATAAATCATGTTTGGGAACTCCTGAATCCCATAAATCACCAATGGGAATTCCTGAATCCCAGAAATCCCATGGAAACCCCTGAATCCCATAAATCCCACGTGCGGAAATATCCCGAATGCCATAAATCACATGGAAAACCCCTAAATCCCATAAATTACATGGAAAACCCCTAAATCCCATAAATCATGTTTGGGAACTCCTGAATCCCATCAATCACAGGGAAACCCCTGGATCCCATAAATCACCTGTGGTATCCCCAAATCCCATAAATCCCATGCAGAAACCCCCAAATCCCATAATTTCCAGGGAAAACCCCATCCCAGCCCTTCCCAAACCCCACACTTCCAACGGGACGGACAGAGACAGGACCAGGGAAAGGTCCGATGGGAAAATCGGGATTTTCCATGCATCCCAAAAATCCCTGCCGCCCCCAAATCCCAGGAATTAGGATCGGGATCCCAGGGACAGCTCTGAAATCCCGGGAAAATCCCCCAATCCTTGGGCAATTCATCCCAAAATCTATGGGGTGGGGTTTTTTCCCGGGGGGGAAAAAAAATTGGGATGGGACGAGGAGATTCCAAAGGTTCTTTGGCAAGGGGGAGGATTTGGGATCAATGGGGAGAATTCCTTTGGGATTGGATCATTCCCAGGTTATCTTTGGGATTTATGGGGAGCAAAGCTCAGGGACAATGGATTCCCAGGGATGGGATGGGAATTTTTGGGATTTGGGACCTGGAAAAGAAATTCCATTGTTTCCTTTCCCTGGAGGAATTCTCTTGGGAAAGGGAATTGCATGAGGAATCCCAAAATCCTGGGATAAATTTCCCTTCCCTGGAGGAATTCTCTTGGGAATTCCTTGGGAAAGGGAATTCAGGACCCAAAATCCTGGGATGAAATTCCTAGCTGCTCCGTGCCTCAGTTTCCCTTCCCTGTAGGAATTCTTGGGAAAGGGAATTCAACCAGGACCCAAAATCCTGGGATTTCGCTGCCCTTCCATCCCATTCCTGGGGGAAAATGCAGCTTTGGGAATTCTCATGGATCCCAAAGAAATGGGATTTATTTAAACCCCTTGGAAAATCTGGGATTCTCATCCCAATCCAGAGGCGGGGAACTCCATCCTATGGGATCATCCTAGGGGATTTTGGGATGTGCTCCCAAATCCCTTCGCTCCGGGTTGAAATCTGCCGAATTTTGGGAATTTGGGGTGGAAATCCTGGATCCAGAGGGGTGGGAACAGCATGGATTTGACATTTTGGGGGAAAAACCAAGGGAAAGGGATCAACAGCCATTCCCACTGCGGGATTGATCCCTAAAGAAATCCGGGATTGATCCCGACCCCATGGAATTCCAGGATTTTTTGAGAATTCCGAAAATCCTTTGAATTCCCCTCCTGCTCTGCCGGGAATAAATCCGGGAGTTGTTGCTCCGTGGGAAAGGGGATGGAGCGGGAGCTGGGCAGGGACAGGGGGACACCTTTGGGGACACTTTTGGGGACATTTTGGGAACATCTGGGAATACCCACTCATCCCCGGGCGCCAGATCCCGATCCTAAAGCAATCCAGGATTTTTCGGGCTCAGAATTCCCTTGAAATCCCCTCCGGGAATAAACCCGGGAATGAGGGAAAAGGGGATGGAGCTCGGCAGGGACAGCGGGATGCTCGGGGACACTTCTGGGGACATTTTTTGGGAATATTTGGGATCACTCACTCATCGCGGGGCGCCGCCGCCTCCGTGGCCTCGTAGATGTACCAGTCGGATCCCAAATCGTCCTCGGCGAAATTCCCGAATTCCAGGGGGGAATCCCGAATCCCGGCCGAGCCGTTGGAGGCCATGGCCGCTCCTCCTCCTCCTCCTCCTCCTCCTTCCCTCCGCCGCCTGGAAAAGTTGGAAAAACTCCCAGCGGCTCCTCCCGGGAATGCGGCTTGATCCCGAAATCCTCGCCCGAATTCCAGCTTTTCCGTGGAGCTGGAGCCGGGAGATTCCCGGGGGATCCCAATCCCGCTGATCCCGGTGATTCCGGAGCAGCGCGAAGAGCTTTTGTTTGGGTTTTCCCGGCTGGAAAAGCAGGGCAGGGATCAAGGATTGGGATGGGATGGGGCGGGACCGTGTGGCACTTCAGGGACATCCAGCGGCATTCCCGGCGGGAATGGCATTGTCCCCAGATTGTCCCGAGATTGTCCCGAGATTGTCCTGGCGCCAAGCAGGGCCTGGTTATCCCTGTTATCCCGATTATCCCGGTTATCCTTGCTATCCCGGTTATCCCAATTGTCCCTGTTGTCCCGGTTATCCCAGTTGTCCCTGTTATCCCGGTTATCCTGGTTATCCCTGTAATCCTGGTTATCCCGGGATGGGTTTGGCGCCGGGAGAATTCCTGCTTCACCCAGGGAACAGGCTGGGCCTGGAAAAATGTCCCCAAAGTGTCACCGGCGGGGCTTGGGGACAACCTGGGATGTCACCCGGGAATGTCCCCAGGGATGAGGGGACGGCGGGAGCAGCCCCAGGGACAGCCCGGGATTTGGGGACAGCCGGGAATGTCACCCAGGAATGGAACCTGGGAATGTCGTCACCCGGGAATGTCGTCACCCGGGAATGTCACCCGGGAATGTCACCCGGGAATGTCACCCGGGAATGTCCCCAGAGGTGACAGCTGGAGGGTCTGGCTGCTCTCCAGGGCTGCTGTTGGCATTCCCTCGGGACTGGGATGGATCCAAAGGGACACACCAGTGGCATTGTCCCCACGGCCACCGCGCTGCTCCACGTCACATTCCCATTCCCTGCAGTTTTCCAGGGATTTCCTTCATTCCAGGAGAGAAAACTTGGGATCTTCATCTCTCTTCCCAAAAACCAGCCGGGAATCAGATCCCACCTGCTCTCCATGCTCAGGGTGTTCCCATGGGATCCCAAATCCCATGGATCCCCGGCTGGGCTGCATCCCAAATCCCAAACTGGAATTCCATGATTTTCCAGCCACCCGGGAAGCGGCGCTGAGCTCAGCTCCGGGAATGAGGAATTCCGGGAAAAGGTGGGAGCTGGGAATGGTGCTGGCAGCGAGCCAGGGGGGCTGGGAGGGGTGGGAATGTGGGATTGGGTGGGGTTTAGGTGTTGGGAATGTGGGATTGGGAATTGGGAATGTGGGATTGGGTGAGCTTTGGGAATTGGGAATGTGGGATTGGGTGGGGTTTGGGAATTGGGAATGTGGGATTGGGAATTGGGAATGTGGGATTGGGTATTGGGAATGTGGGATTGGGTATTGGGAATGTGGGATTGGGTGAGGTTTGGGAATTGGGAATGTGGGATTGGATGAGGTTTGGGAATTGGGAATGTGGGATTGGATGAGGTTTGGGAATTGGAATTGGGATTGGGATTTGGGAGTTGGGAATGTGGGATTGGGTGGGGTTTGGGAGTTGGGAATGTGGGATTGGGTGGGGTTTGGGAGTTGGGAATGTGGGATTGGGTGGGGATTGGGAATTGGGAATGTGGGATTGGGTGAGGTTTGGGAGTTGGGGATGGGATTTGGGAGTTGGGAAAGTGGGATTAGGCAGGGTATGGAAATTGGGAATGGGATTTAGAAGCTGGGAGTGGGCTTTAGAAATTGGGAACGAGGTTTGGAAGTCGGGAATGTGGGGTTTAGGCAGCGCTTGGAAATTGGGAATATGGGTTTTGCCAGGGTTTGGGAAAATTGGAATCTGGGTTTAGGCAGGGGTTGGGAAATGGGAATGAGATTTGGAAGTTGGCAATGGGGTTTGGGAGTTGGGAATATGGGTTTTTCCAGGGTTTGAGACATTTGGGATGGGATTTAGGTGGGGTTTGGGAGTTGGCAATGGGGTTTGGAAATTGGGAATATGGGTTCACGTGGAGTTTGGGGTTTGGGAATATGGGTCTTGCTGGAGTTGGGAAGTTGGGAATATGGGGTTTGGGACCTGGGAATGTGGTTTGGGAGTTGGGAAAGAGGGTTTTGCCAGGGCTTGGGAAATTGGGAATATGGGTTGGGAAATGGGAATGGGGTTTGGAAGTTGGGAATATGAAGTTCTCCCAGGGTTTGGCAGTTAGGAATGCAGTTGGGGTTTGGGAATATGGGTTTTGTCAGGGCTTGGGAAATTGGGGATGGGATTCAGGCGCGGTTTGGGAGTTTGGAATGGGGTTTGGGATTTGGGAATACGGATTTGGGCAGGGAAAGCGAGGCCTGGGCTGAGGCAATTCCCAAGGATGCAAACTGGGGTCGGGAATCTGCTCCAGAGGGAATGTCAGTGTCCCCTGGGCTCACCCGGACAGGGAAGGGTGAATTCCCGATTTTCCAGCTTCCCAGGTCTCAGAAAAGGGTTAACTCCCGATTTTTCGCCTCCCGAGGCTCAGGGAAAGGTTAATTCCCGATTTTTTCCCTCCCAGCTCCCATGGAAGGGTGAATTCCCGATTTTCCAGCTTGCCAGGTCTCAGCAAAGGGTTAATTCCTGAATTTTCGCCTCTCAGGGCACATGGAAAGTTTAATTCCCGATTTCTTCCCTCCCAGCTCCCATGGAAGGGTTAATTCCCGAATTTTCACCTCCCAGGTCTCAGCGAAGGGTTAATTCCCGGTTTTTCCCCTCCCAGGTCCCATGGAATTCCATCCCTCAGCTCCCTGCCGGCCCCAACCTCCCGCAAATCCCAGGATTTCTCTGGGATGGCCACATTCCCAGCGGGATGCTCCTCCCCGCCCATCCCAGATTTTCCCTGGAATCTGATCCCTCTGCTCCTCTCCCTGACCTCTTCCCGAGCAGCGCCAGGCCTCGGGTGGCTCCGTGGAATTCCTGCTCATCCCGCTTTTCCCACTTTCCCGGGAGATTTCTCATCCCACAGTTCGCAATCCAGCCGGGAATGGGAATTGCGGACCTTTCCCCGCTCCAGGTTTGCATAAAAACGAGGAAAATCGCGATTTTCCCAGGGAAAAAAAAATTCCCTCGGGCCGGGAAGGGGAGTTGGATCAAGCGGATCTGCTCCAATCGCATTCCCGATATTCCCCATCCGTGCCAATCCCGCCAGCTCGGGAAAGAATTCCCAAAAGTGGATTCGTGCCGGGAAGGGAAAATTCCCGATTTTTTTCAGATTCCCAGAGCGCAGGGAAGAGTTAATTCCCGAACTTTCAGATTCCCAGGGCACAGGAAAGGGTTAATTCCCGAACTTTCAGATTCCCAGGGCGCAGGGAAGAGTTAATTCCCGAATTTTCAGATTCCCAGGGCATAGGGAAGAGTTAATTCCCGAATTTTCAGATTCCCGGGACACAGGGAAGAGTTAATTCCCGATTTTTCCAGACTCCCAGAGCTCAGAGAAGGCTTAATTCCCGATTTTCCATCCTCTTAGAGCACAGGGAAGAGTTAATTCCCGATTTTTTTCAGTTTCCAAGGACACCGGGAAGAGTTAATTCCCTAATTTTTTCCTCTCCCAGAACACAGGGAAGAGTTAATTCCCATTTTTTTCTCCTCCCAGGGCTCAGGGAGGAGTTAATTCCCGATTTTCCGGGCGGGTGCACCTGATCCCCCCCCGGACCACCCAAATTCCGCCATCCAGCCCCAAAAACAATCCCAAAAAAACAATCAACAATCTGGGAAGGACAATAGGACATCCGAGCCTCCCGAGCCTCACCCAACTCCTGCCCGCGGCTATTTTTTTTGGAAAAACTCCACCAGGAAGAGCTGATCCCGAGGGAATTTGGGAAGCTGAAATCCCCCAATCCCCCCGGGAAAATCCCTCGGGAATTCTTTCATCCCACCGAGGCCTTTTCCTGGCCCCACCCGACCCCATTATTCCCCCAAATCCCCATTATTCCCACAATCCCGGCATTCCGAGCCGCTCCAGCTCTTCCCGACCCCAATCCCTCCTGCTGGAAAACCCACAAGAAAAGCAAAACAAAAATTCCCCTTTTGCACTTTTCAACCAGAGGGGGAAGGAATATTGACCCCAAAAAAGCCGATTTGGGGTTATTTTTAGGATCCTCGGTTTCCAGGCAAAGCCGGCAGCAGGTGCTGCTCAAACATCCCAAAAAAACTGGGAAAAGGGAGCAGTTTGTAGGATCCATCGGGATCCGGGGCGGGAAACCCCAAAAGCTGGGATGCTGCATCCCACTGGGAAAGGGGGAAAGTTTGTAGGATCGTCCGAAACCATCCCTGAACCCAAAACTGCTCCTGGGATTCTGTGTTCCATAGGGAAAGGGAAAATGGGGGTGAAACTCTTGCGGGAGGGCAGAATTAGGATTTTTGGGATTTCCTGCATTCCCGGTGATGGGAAACGTTTTTAGGATCCCACAAAGTGATCCCTGAACCCAAAAGCTTATCCTGGAATTCTACATCCCACTGGGAAAAGGGGGAAAGTTTTTAGGATCGCATGAAGTTATCCCTGAACCCAAAACTGATCCCGGAATGCTGCATCCCCCAGGAAAAGGGGAAAAGTTTTTTAGGATCGCACAAAGTCATCCCTGAACCCAAAACCTGATCCCGGGATTCTGTAATCCATAGGGAAAGGGAAACTGGGGGTTAAACCACTGCTGGAGGGCAGAATTAGGATTTTTGGGATTTCCCTAACCCCTAGGGAAAGAGGGAAAGTTTTAGGATCACACAAAGTGATCCCTGAACCCAAAAGCTGATCCTGAAATTCTACATCCCACTGGGGAAAGGGGGAAAGTTTGTAGGATCGCACAAAGTCATCCCTGAAGGCAGGATCCATCCCAAAACCTGATCCCGAAATGCTGAATCCCCCAGGAAAAAGGGAAAAGTTTTTTAGGATCTCACAAAGTGATCCCTGAACCCAAAACCTGATCCCGGAATGCTCCATCCCCCAGAGAAAAGGGGAGAAGTTTTTAGGATCGCACAAGGTGATCCCTGAACCCAAACCTGATCCCGGGATTCTGCATCCCGCAGGGAAAAGGGAAACCAGGAGCGCAAATCGGGATTTTTGGGATTTCCCACAGCCCCGAGGACAGGATTTGAGCAAACCATCCCAACCCTGGAGCTCCTCACCCGCGGCCGAGTGGGGAAAAAGGGGTGGGAAAAGATGGGAAAGTCGGGAAAAATCCCAATCCCGAATTACCTCCTGCCTTCCCTGCCGCTTCCCTCCTTTCCCCGCTGCGCCTGAGGCAAAGTCCGCAATTCCCGAGGATCCTGCGGGAACTTTATCCCCTCGAGCCATGGCGCAGGAGGAGGAGGAGGAGGAGGAGGAGGAGGAGGAGGAGGGAGGCCCGGCGGCGCGGGGAGCTGAGCCCGCCCCTAAAAGGGCCTGGATTTGGGAAAAATCCCTCTGGGACATCGGGAATCTCGGCTGCTGCCCCGGAATGGGGTGATCCTAAAAGGTGGAGATGTTGGGGAGGATGGGATTCACCCCAAATCCTGGGAAGTTGGGGGTTTGCTGCTGCTGGGAAGGGATTGGGGGATAACGGCCCCGAAATCTGGGATTGCGGCTGGGGATCCCATAGAGTGGGGGAGGGATGGGAAAGGGTTTGGGATAAAGAGGGTTTGGGATGGGAAAGGGTTGGGATGGAAAAGGGTTGGGATGGAAAAGGTTTGGGATAGAAAAAAGGTTTGGGATGGGAAAGTTTAGGGATGGAAAAAGGTTTGGGATGGAAAAGAGTTTGGGATGGGAAAGGTTTTGGGATGGGAAAGGTTTGGGATGGGAAACGGTTGGGATGGAAAAAAGGTTTGGAATGGGAAAGTTTAGGGATGGGAAAAGGTTTGGGATGGAAATAGGATTTGGGATGAAAAAGGTTTGGGATGGGAAAGGTTTGGGGTGGAAAAAAAGGGTTTGGGATGGGAAAGGGTTGGGATGAAAGGGTTTGGGATGGAAAAAAAGGAGTTGGGACTGAAAAGGGTCTGGGATGAAAACAGCGTTTGGGGTGAAAAAGAGTTTGGGACTGAAAAGGGTTTGGATGGAAAGGATTTGGGATGGAAAAAGGTTTGGGATGGGAAAGGGTTTGGGATGGAAAGGGTTTGGGATGGAAAAGGATTGGGATGGAAAAGGGTTGGGATGGAAAAAAAGGGTTTGGGATGGGAAAGGTTTGGGATGCAAAAAGTTTTGGGATGAAAAAGGTTTGGGATGGAAAGGATTTGGGTTGAAAGGATTTGGGATGGAAAGAGTTTGGGATGGAAAGGGTTTGAGATGAAAAAGGATTGGGATGGAAAAAGGTTTGTGATAAAAAAAAAAAGGGGTTTGGGATGGAAAAATTTTGGGATGGAAAGCAGAGCAGCTCCAGCTGCATCCTTTCCCCTCCACCACGGCATTCCCACCGGATCCACCCCAAATCCCGGGAAAACCTGGATCCAGGCAAATCCCCCGTGAGGCCGGCGGGGCGCAGGGAACTAATCCCGGCTGGAAATCCCGATTAATTTTTACCCAAACCTCGTGACCCCAAGGGTTGTTTGCTGGGATTTGTTTCGCTGCTTTCCCGTTCCCTGGGATTGTTTTTAAAGGGAAAACTCCGCCGGCCCATCCCGGAGGCTCTTCCCGGGAAAACTGGGAATGGGATCCTGAGGAAATGCGGGATCGCTGTGGGGTTTTGCCAAATCCTAAATGAAAATATCCTGGAAAAATCCATTTGTAAGGATGCCAAAACACCTCCAGGCTTTCCAAGAGCTGGAATTCCAGGAATTGGGCATTTTAGCTTCGGAAAGGAATCCTGGGAAACCCCAAAACCTTGGGAATTTGACTGCAGGGACTTTGGGATAAAGGGGAATGGGGAGAGAGGGAAACAATTCCCATTTCCCGGCGGATCCAGGCTGATCCAAACCCCATCCAGCCTGGCCTGGGACACTTCCAGGGATCGGGAATTCCCTTGGGACACTTCCAGGGATTGGGAATTCCCATTTTTTGCCTCTCCAGTTTTATCCATTCCGCTGGATTATCGGGATCCATGGAAATCCAACATTGGATTTCCCCATTGGACACCACGGGGGATTTTTCCCTCTGGAAAAGGGAATTTTCCATGGAAAAACGGAGTTGGGAACATCTCATTTCCCAAAATTCCAGGGGCTGCCCGGCCCAGCTGGTATCCCAAAAATCCTGGGAATCAACCCTGGGAAAAGCAGGATCTGAGCTGGAAAAGGGGGAATTTGGGGCTGGAAAAATGGGAATTTGGGCTGGAAAGATGCTTTTCCCACCCCAAATCCCAGAATTCCGGCTGGATTCTCATCCCCATTTCCACCACTTTTTTCCCGATTTTATTAATGTGGAGAAATATTCAGGATCAATTCCTCAAATTGACCCAAAAATGAGTTTTTATCCCCCAAAACAGAATCCCGGGAAAGGCCAGGATGTCCAATGATGTTTCCAGGGATGCAGAATTTAAGAATATTTATTGTAGGAATATTTATTTCAGGAATTTATTTTGGATTATTTTTTTAGGAATTCCATCCAAGCGATTCACGGATTTAGGGATTTTCTCAGCAGCAATTTTGGCTCCACGCCCTGCAGGTTCCTGGGCTGATCCCATCCCGGGAATCCCAAAAAAACCCCAAAAAATCCCCCAAATTCCCCTCCCCCAGCCCTTTTCCCGCCAGGCTAATCCTGTTGTTTCAGGCCTGGAATGTGGGTTTTCCCTGGAATGTGGAGCTGTCTGGGAGCAGAGCCACCTGCCAGCCCGGCTGGCCTTCCATCCCAAAAATGTGGGAAAACTCCTGGGAATGATGGGATCTGTTGGGAATTCCAGCTGGGAATGGGAAACAGCCCTGGATGGGCAGTGCTGACCCCGAGAGTGACCCCAAAACCCTCCTGACCCTGCGGGCACTGCCAGACCCAATTCCCGTTTTCCAGACCCAAATTCCCATTTTCACCAAACCACCAAACAAACCAACCAGACCCCAATTCCCATTTTCCAGAGACAAATTCACCCTTTCCAGCCCAAATTCCCATTTTCCAGCATAAATTCCCATTTTCCAGCCCAAATTCCCATTTTCCAGAGACAAATTCATATTTTCCAGCTCAAATTCCCATTTTTCAGCCCAAATTCCCATTTTCCAGCATAAATTCCCATTTTCCAGCCCAAATTCCCATTTTCCAGAGACAAATTCATATTTTCCAGCTCAAATTCCCATTTTTCAGCCCAAATTCCCATTTTCCAGCATAAATTCCCATTTTCCAGCCCAAATTCCCATTTTCCAGAGACAAATTCATATTTTCCAGCTCAAATTCCCATTTTTCAGCCCAAATTCCCATTTTCCAGCATAAATTCCCATTTTCCAGCCCAAATTCCCATTTTCCAGAGACAAATTCATATTTTCCAGCTCAAATTCCCATTTTTCAGCCCAAATTCCCATTTTCCAGACCCCAATTCCCATTTTCCAGACACAAATTCCCATTTTTCCAGACCCAAATTCCCCCTTTTCCAGCTCAGATTCCCATTTTCCAGCCCAAATTCCCATTTTCCAGCCCAAATTTCCCATTTTCCCAGCTCAAATTGCCATTTTCCACCACCAAACCCACCCCAAAACCCATTTTCCGCCCAAATTCCCCTTTTCCAGCCCATCCCAGCACTTCCAGAGTCCCTGGAAGCTCTGGGGTTCCCTGGGGGCTCCAGAATTCCCTGGAATCTCCAAAATTCCATGGAAGCTCTGCAATTCCTCGGGACCTCCAGAATTCCATGGAGGCTCCGGAATTCCCGGGATTCCCTGGAATGGATCCATCCAATTCCAGCAGTTCCCTGGATGTTCCAGAATTCCCTCGGAGCTCCACAATTCCCTGGAAACTCTGGCATTCCCTGGACGTTCCAGCAATTCCCTGGAAGCTCTGCGATTCCCTGAAGGCTCCAGAATTCCATGGAAGCTCTGGAATTTCCTGGAATGTTCCAGAATTCCCTGGATGCTCCGCGATTTCCCGGAAGCTCCAACATTCCCTGGAAGCTCCTGAATTCCATGGAAACTTGAGAACTCCCTGAAAACTCCATCCAACATATCCTGGAAGTTTCTCAATTCCCTGGGTGCTCCAGAATTCCACAGAAGCTCCAGAATTCCCGGGATCTTCCAGCATTCCCTGGAATTTCCAGAGCAGCTCCCAGCCCAGCATTCCCAGCGGATTTGCCATTCCCGCCCAGATCCAATGGAAATTTCCCAGAGCTGCTCATTAGCCAGGCCTGATTGAGTTTTCCCAGAATTCTTCCCGGGAAAGCTCCGGGAATGGATCTGTCCAGCTGGAATTCCCGCCGGGAATGCCGGAAATCACTGGGATGGGCTTGAGTTGAGGATGAAAGGCTGGGAAATTCCGGAGGGAATTTCTGTTTTCCCTGGAAAAGGTGTGGGAAATCTCGGCTGGATTTTGGGAAGCAAAGGTGGGATTTGAAAAACCCGAAAATTGGGATGCTGGGAATGGGAAAAAGCTGGGAATGGGAATATCCTGGGAGGAGCCAAAAGGGAGCTTGGAGAGGCCAAATGGATCCCAAAATCTAGGTGTGGCTGATCCAGAATTTGGGAATCTCTCCCTGAATCCAGGTTTGCCTGATCCATAATTTCAGGAAGTCTTTCCCTAATTTCAGGTGTGGCTGATCCATAATTTGGGGAATTTCTCCCTCAATCCAGGCCTGGCTGATCCGTAATTTCAGGAGTTTCTCCCTGAATCCAAGCAGGATTTGGCTGATCCATGGTTTGGGAATCTTTCCCTAATTCCAGGACTTGTCTGACCCATAATTTTGGGAATCTCTCCCTGAATCCAGGGTTGGCTGATCCATAATTTGGGAAGTCTATCCCTAAATCCTGATCCATAACATGAGAAGTCTTTCTCCAATTCCAGGCTTGGCTGATCCATAATTTGGGAATCTCTCCCTCAATCCAGGTGTGGCTGATCCATAACTTCGCTCCCTAAATCCTGATCCCTAATTTTGGGAATTCTCTCCCCAAATCCCGATCCACAATTTGGGAATCTCTCCCTTAATCCAGGCGTGGTTGATCTATAACTTCGCTCCCTAATTCCTGATCCATAATTTCAGGAATTCTCTCCCCAAATCCTGATCCATAATTCAGGAATCTCTCCCTCAATCCAGGTGTGGCTGATCCATAATTTCACCCCCTAATTCCTGATCCCTATTTTTGGGAATTCTCTCCCTAAATCCTGATCCATAATTTGGGAATTTCTCCCTCAATCCAGGCGTGGCTGATCCGTAATTTTGCCCCCTAAATCCTGATCCATAATTTCAGGAATTCTCTCCCCAAATCCTGATCCATAATTCAGGAATCTCTCCCTAAATCCAGGTTTGTCTGATCCATAATTCGGGAATCTCTCCCTCAGTCCAGGTGTGGCTGATCCATAACTTCGCTCCCTAAATCCTGATCCATAATTTGGGAATTCTCTCCCTAAATCCTGATCCACAATTTGGAAATTTCTCCCTCAATCCGGGCGTGGCTGATCCATAATTTTGCCCCCTAAATCCTGATCCCTAATTTTGGGAATTCTTTCCCTAAATCCTGATCCATAATTCAGGAATCTCTCCCCACATCCCAATCCACAATTCTGGAACTCTCCCTGCCAGGCTGCAGGAATTCCCCAGGACGAAGGACACCAACCCCAGAGCTGCATCTCGCAGGAAATCAGCATTCCAGGTGCCACATCCATCAATCCCTCCTTCCCGCAATGCCCGGGATGAATCCCAGCGGGAACGCCGCTCGGGCTGATGGATGAGGCCGGCAAAGGCCAAGGGATAATGATTTTTCCCCTCATTTCCCTGCAACCTGTGGATAATGAATTCCCAGGCACGCCGCCAGCTGCTCGCTTCCCGCCCATCCGCGGTTGTCCCGGGAGCTGGGAATGCCAACAACCATGGATCATGGATGGCTGGCAGGGCTGGGAAAAGGGAAAAACACTCCTCAGGATCCTCAGAGATTGCCAGGGAATGGGAATCATCCTCCAGGTTGGAAATTTGGGATGAAGGGATTTTGAAAATCCTGAAAATCCTTAAAATTAACCGTTCCCTCTGTTCCCATTCTGCTTCCCGGGAGTGGATTTTTGGGATGAAGTGACCTTGAAAATCCTGAAAATCCTTTTAAAATCAGCCCATTCTCCCCATTCAGGGTGGAACTGGAGGAAGAAAAGGATTTTTGGGATCCTGGCAGTCGCGATCCCACAGGATTTGTTTGTTCCCAGTGTGGAGATTCCATGGGGTGTGGAAAATGGGGAAAATGGGATTGAAGCCATTCCTGACTCGGTGAATGTTGTGTTTGATCCCTTTGGATTCTCCAGGGAAATATTCCAATGTGTGGAGATTCCAGGGGTCTGGAAAATGGGATCAAACCCATTATTGGTGTGGTTTATCCCTCTGGATTTTCCATGGAATTCCCGTGATTTATGGAGCATCCGCTGGTCGGAAAAATGGGATCAAATCTGCTCCTGGCTCCACTAATGTGGTGGTTTATACCCCTGGATTCTCCACGGAAATATTCCAAATTTTGGAGCTTCCATGGGTGTGAAAAATGGGATCAAACCCATTCCTGTCCCCATTAATGTGATTTATCCCTCTGGATTTTCCATGGAATTCCCATGATTTGTGGAGAGTCCACAGGTCTGAAAAATGGGATCAAATCCGCCCCTGGCTCCATGAATGTGGTGTTTTATCCCTCTGGATTCTCCACGGAAATATTCCAACTTGTGGAGCTTCCACAGGTCCAAAAAATGGGATCAAACCCATTCCTGTCCCCATTAATGTGGTATTTTATTCCTTTGGATTTTCCATGGAATTCTTGTGTTTTATGGAGCATCCACTGGTCTGAAAAATGGGATCAAATCTGCCCCTGGCTCCATTAATGTGATTTATCCCTCTGGATTCTCCACAGAAATATTCCAAATTTTGGAGGTTCCATGGGGTCTGGAAAATGGGATCAAACCCACTCCTGTCCCCATTAATGTGGTTTATCCCTTTGGATTTTCCATGGAATTCCTGTGTTTCATGGAGCACCCACAAGTCTGAAAAATGGGATCAAACCCCCTCCTGGCTCCATTAATACTGAGTTTCATCCCTCCGGATTCTCCATGGAGCTGAGCAGATTCCCAGGAAAAGGCAGGGTGGGAGCAAAGCTGCTCTGAGGAACAGAAATCCTGGGAATGAGGAGGAAAAGAATTCCCTGGGAATAAAGATCCACCTTTATTGGTTTTTAATCAGGGACTGAGAAGAAAATCAGGGACTCCTCAGGCCCTGCGGGAATTCTGAGGTGCTGGAAGTCACGGCTGGAATATTTTTGTGTCCTTTTCTGTGGGATTCCGGCTGGGATTTCCCTTTGGCTGGTTTGGGGCTGAATTCCCGCATTTTGAGCCAAATTCCCACATTTGTGGGCCGAATTCCCGCATTTTTGGGCCGAATTCCCACATTTTGGGCTGAATTCCCGCATTTTGGGCTGAATTCCCGCATTTTGGGCTGAATTCCCGCATTTTTGGGCTGAATTCCCACATTTCCATGCATCCAGAGCGGTCAGGGATGCAGAGTGAGGATTTTCCTCTGGGATAAGGATTCTCTGGAGTTGATTCCCGACTTTTCTGGGAATGTTGGGAGGAATAAAAGCAGGAAAATCCCTGGAATTCCTGGCTGATGGATGGCCGCGGGGAGTTCCATGGAAACGGGGAGAGGATTTGGGATTCCCTGGAATGTCGGCGGGGCTGGAATCCCAAATTTGGCGCCAGGCCGGGATCAGTGACCTCATTCCATGGGCAATTTGTAGGGATTTGAGGAGCTGTCAGATGGGATCATCACCCCCGGAATTCCTGGAGCTGGAAGAGCCTGGAAACAGCAGGAATCCCGGGAAAAATGCCTTGGGGGATTTGGGTTTAAATCCAAGGATTTTGGGGATGAAAAATTGCATTTCCGGCGGTGTAAAGGGAAGGAATTTTATCCCTGAGCAGAAAATTCCCAAATTCCCAAATTCCATCCCAAATTCCCTGTGCTCCTCCCCACCCCAGTGTGGATTCTGGGTGGGAATGGGAAATTCCCAGAGTGGAAATCCACAGTTTTGGGGGTTTTTTTAGCTAAAATAATGAGGAAAACACTGGAGAATCCAAAGGGATAAAGCACCACATTCATGGAGCCGGGAGAGGATTTGATCCCATTTTTCTGACTCGTGGAAGGAGGAAAAAAAAAAGTAGGAATATTTTTTTTTGTAGGAAGACGGAGAAGCTGGAAAACCTCCAGAGGTTTTCTCCTCTCGCCTGGAAAAGCGCCAACCCCAGGCTCTGATTCCCGCAATTTCCCCGTCGCGGGAGAGAAGGAAAATGGGGATAAAATGGGAAAATTGCTGCTTTTCGCCAGGCTGGGAAGGGGGAGGGAAGGAGATAAATATGGAAAGAGGGAAAATTCCCTCCTGGATCGGAGCTGTTCCCATTATCGCACAGGTGGATTGGGAATTGGCTGCCGGAATGGGAAGGAAAATGAATTTGGTGATTTTTAGCCCCGGAGAGAATTCCTGGCTCTGTAATGTTCCAGGGAAATCGGGCAGGATTTGGGATTTGGGATGGGGTGGGAAGAGCTGTGATCTCTGAGCTCCCTCAGGCTCTGCTCCAGGGGAAAAAATTCCTTAAAATTCCTGGGAAATAATGATGAGGATAATGATAACGAGCTGAGCTCGGATCCAAGGGAAAATTCCCGGCGGCTGGCTGGGATGAGGAGCTGGCGGGATGAATCCATGAATAAAACAGTGTTTGCTCGGCTTTGTTTTCCAGGGAATCTCCTGAAGGGCCTGAAAATGGGTTTTCCTTGGAAAAGGCGGTTTGGAGCTGCAGCGGGGGTGTCAGGAAGGATCCCTCTGGAATTCTGGAGTTTTCCAGCCGTATGGATGTTTGTTTTCCAGGCTGCAATGGGGAACTTTCCCGTTTTGTGGGCTTTTTTTTTTGGGAAGCTGAGGCCGTTCCTCATCTCACAGAGGGTGTTTTCCAAGGATTTTCGGGATTTTCCCAGCAGATCCTAACTGGGGGTGTCGTTCTGCTGCTCTCCTCCCATCCCAGCAGCTCCAAGGAATCCGGGATTGGAATGATGGGGAAAAACATCCATGGAAAATGGGAGGAAATCTTCCCTGTGCCGGTGGGGAGCCCAAATTCCCAAAAAACTATTCCCAAAAAATTCGTGGCTGCCCCTGGGTCCCTGCAAGTGTCCGAGGCCAGGCTGGGATAGCTGGAGGTGTCCCTGCCCATGGAATGGGATGATCCTTCCCAAAAATTCCAGGAGGATTTCACGCTGATCCCATAACCGCATTGGGCTCCCTGAGACAATTCTGGGAGCTGCGTTTTTCCCAGTTTTCCTGGTTTTTTTCCCAGATTTTCCTGGTTTTCCCCTCTGGAGCCAGGCCGGGGCCTGTGCCAGGCCAGGCCGGAATTAACGGGACTGCAAATGAGATTTCCTGACTCCAATTGGATTAACTCCGGAGCCAGGGAGGGGGGAGAGGGATGGGAGTGGGAATGATCCATGGGGATGGGAATGGGAATGATCCACGGGGATGGGAATGGGAATGATCCATAGGGATGGGAACGGGGCAGATCCATAGGGATGGGAATGGGAATGGGAATGATCCATGGAGATGGGAATGGGGATGGGAATGGGAATGATCCATTGGGATGGGAATGGGCAGATCCATAGGGATTGGCTGAGACCTCCCTTGGATTGGAAGACATCCCAGGGGATCCCAGAGCCTCATGCTCCAGTCCAGACTGGCAGGATTTGCTGGGATGTCCCCAGGGATGGATGGGAATTCAGCATCCTTGTGCTGGCTGAGCTCTGGGATGTCCTGGACCATGGGCAGCGTGTCCTGGCCATTCCTTGGGATGTCCTGGCTGTTCCTTGGGATGTCCTGGACCATGGTCAGGATGTTCTGCCCAGCCCTGGGATGTCCTGCCCATGGTCTGGGATGCACTGGACCATAAATCTATGGGACTGGATGGGATCCATCCCAGGGTGATGAGGGAGCTGGCAGATGAGCTTGCAAAGCCACTCTCCATCGTTTACCAACAGGCCTGGCTCACTGGGGAGGTTCCAGATGACTGGAAGCTGGCCAATGTGATGCCCATTTATAAAAAGGGTAAGAAGGAGGATCCTGGTAATTACAGGCCAGTTAGCCTGACCTCGGTACCAGGGAAGGTTATGGAGCAGTTTATATTGAGTGATATTACACAGCACCTACAGGATGGACAGGGGATTAGACCCAGCCAGCATGGGTTTAGAAGGGGTAGGTCATGTTTGACCAACCTGATCTCCTTTTATGACCAGGTAACCCACCTGGTGGATGCAGGAAAGGCTGTAGATGTTGTCTGTTTAGACCTCAGCAAAACCTTTGACACTGTTTCCCACAGCATACTCCTGGAAAAACTGGCAGCCCACGGCTTGGAAAGGTGCACTCTTTGCTGGGTTAAGAACCGGCTGGATGGCCGGGCCCAGAGAGTGGTGGTGAATGATGCTGCATCCAGAGTCACCAGTGGTGTCCCTCAGGGGTCTGTGTCGGGACCAGTTCTGTTTAATATTTTTATTGATGACATGGATGAGGGTATTGAATCTTTCATTAGTAAATTTGCAGATGACACCTAGCTGGGAGCGTGTGTCGATCTGTTGGAAGGTAGGAGGGCTCTGCAGAGAGACCTGGAACGGTTGGATTGATGGGCAGAGTCCAATAAGATGAAGTTTAATAAGTCCAAGTGCCAAGTCCTGCATTTTGGCCACAATAACCCCCTGCAATGCTACAGGCTGGAGACAGAGTGGCTGGACAGTGCTCAGGCAGAAAGAGACTTGGGGGTACTGGTCAACTGCCGACTCAACATGAGCCAGCAGTGTGCCCAGGTGGCCAAAAAGGCCAATGGCATCCTGGCCTGTATCAGAAATAGTGTGGCCAGCAGGACCAGGGAAGTCATTCTTCCCCTATACTTGGCACTGGTGAGGCTGCACCTCCAGTGCTGTGTCCAGTTCTGGGCCCCTCAATTCAGGAAGGACATTGACACACTTGAGTGCGTCCAGAGGAGGGCAACAAGGCTGGTGAGGGGCTTGGAACACAAGCCCTATGAGGAACATCTGAGGGAGCTGGGGTTGTTTAGCCTGGAGAAAAGGAGACTCAGAGGTGACCTTATCACTCTCTACAAGTACCTGAAAGGTGATTGTAGTGAGGTGGTGGTTGGTCTCTTTTTCCAGGCAACAACTGACAGAACAAGAGGACACAGTCTTAAGTTGCGCCAAGGAAAATATAGGTTGGATATTAGGAGAAACTTTTTTACAGAAAGAATGATAAAATACTGGAATAGTCTACCCGGGGAGGTGGTGGAGTCACCATCCCTGGAGGTGTTTAAAAAGAGATTGGATGTGGCACTTGGTGCCATGGTTTAGTTTAGCTGAGGTGTTGGGACATAGGTTGGACTCGATGATCTTGAAGGTCTCTTCCAACCTGGTAATTCTGTGATTCTGTGATTCTGTAATGCTGGAATATCCTGGCCACAGTCCAGGATGTCCTGAGCCAACTCTGGAATGTCCTGGCCACTCTTTGGGATGTCCTGGACCATGTTCAGGATGCCCTGGCCACACTCCAGGTTACCCTGGACCAGCCCTGGGATGCCCTGGATCCATCCTTGGATGCTCTGGATCAATCCTGGGAAGCCCTGGACCAGTTCTGGGATGCCCTGGCCATTCTTCAGGATGCCCTGGACATGCTTTTGGATGCCCTGCTCAAACTCCAGGATATCCTGGACCAATTCTAGGATGCCCCAGACCATGTCCATGATATCCTGGACCAACCCTGGGGTGCTCTGGCCATTATTTGGATGCCCTGGACAAACCCTGGAATGTCCTGGACAAACTCTAGGATGCTCTGAACACACTTTTGGATGCCCTGGCCACACTCCAGGATATCCTGGACCAATTCTAGGATGCCCTGGACCATGTTTTTGGATGCCCTGGACCAGCCCTGGGATGCTCTGGCCATTATTTGGGATGCCCTGGACCAATTCTGGGATGCTCTGGACAAACCCTGGAATGTCCTGGACAAACCCCAGGATGCCCAGGACATGCTTTTGGATGCCCTGGACACACTCCAGGATATCCTGGACTAATTCTGGGATGCCCTGGACCAATGCTGGAATGTCCTGGCCATTCTCTGGGATACCCTGGACCATGTTCAGGATTCCCTGGTCACATTCCAGGATATCCTGGACCAATTCTAGGATGCCCTGGACCAACCCTGGGGTGCTCCGGCCATTATTTGGGATGCCCTGGACCAAATCTGGGATGCTCTGGACCAATTTTGGGATGCCCTGGACAAACCCTGGAATGTCCTGGACATGCTTTTGGATGCCCTGGTCACATTCCAGGATATCCTGAACAATCCTGGGATGCCCTGGCCACATTTCAGGACATCCCGGGCCAATCCCGGGCCGCTCCAGCCCTTCCTCCCCTCCATCTCATCCCATCCCGTCTCCCGATCCCGCCGCCTGTTTAATTCCACGCGTTCCTCATTCCCGCCCGGGGCGTTTAGCTCCTTGAAAGGAGCCTGGGGAGCCATCAGGCAGCAAAACTCTTCCCGGCTCCACTCCATCTTCCTCGATTATTTTATGGAGTCTCGGGAGGAGGATAAAGCTGCCACATTCCCAACAGCCGCTCGTAAATCGCCGGCAGCAGGGAGGCCTCGGATGAGCCTGGACAGCTCCTGGATTTATCCCGGATTTTGGGAAGCGTGCTGGGGTGGGACAGCTCCGGGAAAGCGGGGATTGGGGCTGAACGCGGCGAGGGCTCTCCCAAAATTCCGGGAGAATGGGGAAAAGCGCAGGGACATTCCCGGGGACGTGGGGACATCATTCCCGATGGGAAGGCTCGGCTCTCGGAGCCTCGGCAGCTCCCAGCCGGCAGCGATTCCACCCTGGAGCTGGGCGGGAGAGCGGGAAGTGTTGATGGAAAAACAAATTAGGGCGCCGGCGGCTCGAGGCGCCGTTAATCAGCCGGCGCTGTGAATAATTAATTATCCTCGTTAAGGAGGCTCCCAGGGCGGCGCGGGGCTGAGGCCTGGGAGGCGCTGGGAATTCTCTGCAGGGCTCGGGAATGCTCCAAACGCTTAGAATTCGGTGTCACCAGCTCGGCGACACAACGCGCAAAGACACCAGAAATGGCTTTTTCTCTCGGCAGGTTGAGAATTCCCTGCTCGGGAGGATGGAGGAGTTTTTCTCCCTGGAAAACCAAAGCTCGGCTCGGTTTCTCCCTCCTTTTCGGGAGGGAATTCCGAGTCTCCTCCCGGGTTTTGGGGGATTTTTGGGGTGGCTGATGGCAGCCTGCCGCTGCCCTCACCCGCTATTTTTGAAAGTGTTTTGTTCTCCCGCTGAGCTCGGCTCTGCCCGAGCGCTCGCCGCTTTCCCCCTCGCTAATTTCCCCCTCGCTAATTATCCCTCTGTCACCCGCGGCTGACGGGAAAAGCGGCTCTGCTTTTAGGGAATGATGGAAATAACCCCGCTGGGGGTGAAGACGCGATGAGAGCTGAAAAAACCCCTCCTTTTCCACCTGGAACGCGAAATAAAACAGGCGAAAAAAAAACCAGTGAAATGTCCTAAAATGCGATCTGCGGATGAAGGGTGGGAGATTTTTCCGAGGTGTGGGAGCGATTAAAGCGTTGCCGGTTCCCTTCTCTGCCAGCTGGAATTGCTCCAGCTCGGCTTTTAGGGAGCGTTTGGACAGCTCGGATGGCGCTCCGAGCCGTCTGCCATGGTGGCAATTGTCCTGGCCCGCGGCGGGGACAGGTGTGACATCCCTGCCAACCCAAATAGCGCGGGGATGGTTGGGATGGAAGCGTTCCCTGAAATTCCCGGCTGGAGGCTGAGCGGAGGGTTTGCCACGGAGAATTCCCTGCCTGGAACTGCGGCTCGCTGCTCCCGCAGATATCCCGGGAATCCCTCGGGGGTGGACTGGGATCAGGGAATGCTCCCCCGCTCTGCCCCTGCTCCTTCCGTGTCACTCTGTCCCCAGCCCCAGCCGCTGACGGCGACAAAACTCGGGGAAAAGCGCTGATTGCAGGTTTTTCCAGGCTGTTGCTGGGCGGAGCGCGCAGATTTCCAGCCCGGGATGCTCCTGGGTTGGGATCGTTGTCCTTGGTCACGCAAGCCATCGCGGAGGTGCCGGCGGGGACACTGGAGTGACACGAGAGGGACGTGGGAGTGACACCAGCCCGGGTTCAGGACAAAGCCATCCCCGCCGCGGGGCTGGGAGTGACACGGGAAGGACACGGGAGTGACACGGGGGTGACACGGAGTGGGTTCGGGACAAAGCCACCCCTGCAGTGCCAGGAATGACACGGAGCGACACGGGGGTGACATGGGAGTGACACGGGGGTGACACGGCCCGGGTTCGGGACAAAGCCACCCCCGCGGTGCCTGGCCGGGAGTGACACGAGAGCGACACAGAAATGACACGAGAGCGGGTTTAGCACAAAGCCACCCCTGCGGTGCCGGGAGCGACACGGGAGTGACATGGGGGGGCACAGGAGTGACACCAGCCCGGGTTCAGGACAAATCCACCCCCCCGCGGGGTCGGGAGTGACACGGGAGCGGCACGGGGGTGACACCAGCCCGGGTTCAGCACAGGGCTATCCCCCGCCGCCGGGAGCGACACGGGAGGGACACCGGAGTGACACGGGAGTGACACCAGCCCGGGTTCAGCACAAAGCCACCCCTGCAGTGGCGGGCCGGGAGTGACACGGGAGCGACACAGAAGTGACACGGGAGCGGGTTCAGCACAAAGCCACCCCTGCGCCGCCGGGAGGGACACGGGAGTGACACGGGACTGGCACGGGAGCGACACGGGGTGCCAGCAGGCCGGGTTCAGCACGAAGGCAGCCCCGGCAGGCTCCGCGGTTGGCGGCGCGGCGCTGAGGAGCCCGCGGGGCGCGGGGCGAGCCGGAGCTGCCCGGGAGCGGCCCGGGGTGCACGGGAGGGAGGGCGGGAGAGCCCCTTAACCCCTGCCGGGCCGGGCCGGGCTGGAGCCGTGCCGGCGGGAGGGGCTGCGCTGTCTGACACCCGGCCGGGGTGCGAGGGGAGCGCCGGGAGAGCAGCTGGAGCTGCGCGGAGCCTTCGCACGGCAGCTGGTGCGAGATAATGAGAGAGAGAGGGAGGGGGAGAGAGAGTGGGGGGAGCCGGTGTGGGGTGGGATCGTGATATCGGAACTGTGGATGGGCTGGGATCGCAATCCTGCTATCCATGGATGGGCTGGGATCCCAATGGTGTACCCATGGAGAGCTGGGATCCCAATGCTGTACCTATGGAACAGGCTGGGATCCCAATGCTGTATCCATGGATAGCTGGGATCCCAATCCCGGTTCCTATGGATGGGCTGGGATCCCAATCCCTGTCCCCATGGATCCCAATCCCGGTCCCTATGGATTGTGGGATTGCTGGAAGGGTCACAGCAGATGGAAAAGGGAGTGTGGCAGCTCAGAGGGACACCAAGGGGATTTAGGGGACCTGGCTCAGGATCTTGGGACCGGGATGGATCTGGATCCACGGATGGATTCGGGATTGTCCCGTGTCCTCCCAGAGAGCCTGGCACGGCTGTGACCTCGCTGTGACCTGGTGACATCCGGGCCCAGCCGGGGCACAGGGAGCAGGCAGTGGTGACAGGGACAGGCTGGGGACACTTGCCCTGCCCTGCTGTCCAAGCCAAGCCCTTGGGACCTCTTGGTGAGCATGGAGATGTCCCCAAGATGTCACCATGCGAGATGTCCCCACGGAGATGGCATTGGCCCCGGGAACAAATTTGGGATGAAACGTCCTCCCCAGGGCCATGGGGACGAGCTCGGGTGTCCCCAAATGCGGGGACACAACCTGGGAGCTGCCACCCTCTGTGGGGAACAGGGAGGGAGGGAGGGAGGGAGGGAGGGAGGGAGGGAAGGAAGGAAGGAAGGAAGGAAGGAAGGAAGGAAGGAAGGAAGGAAGGAAGGAAGGAAGGAAGGAAGGAAGGAAGGAAGGAAGGAAGGAAGGAAGGAAGGAAGGAAGGAAGGAAGGAAGGAAGGAAGAAAGGAAGGAAGGAAGGAAGGAAGGAAGGAAGGAAGGAAGGAAGGAAGGAAGGAAGGAAGGAAGGAAGGAAGGAAGGAAGGAAGGAAGGAAGGAAGGAGCTCTGGGATGGTGAGGGATGCAGGAGGAGCTGATAAATAAAGCAGGAGCCAAGCTCTGTGCATTATGCAGGAGCCAGGGGATGCAATTAGCAGGGCAGGCTCGGGGCTGGGCAGGGAGGGGTCTGAGCGCCGGGGGGCGAGGGGGATGCTTTTCCCTGGAAAAGCAACTCCTTTTCCCTGGAAAAGCAGAGAGAAAGAGGCTCTGATTCCCTGGAAAAGCAGGAGAAAAGCGACTCCTTTTCCCTGGAAAAGGGGAGAGAAAAAGGCTCGTTTTCCCTGAAAAAGCAGCTCCGTTTCCCGGGAAAAGCAGGGGGAAAGAGGCTCCTTTTCCCTGGAAAAGTGGGGAGAAAGCAGATACTTTTCCCTGGAAAAGCAGGGAGATACCTCCAGAGCATCTCCTGCCTGCCGGGATCGCCTTTTCCAGGGAATTTCCCGGGCCAGGCGTGTCCCCGAGTGCATCCAGCCATGCCAGGGGACAGGGACACAGCTGGGGACAATCTGGGCAAACCCGGGAATGTCTCCCCGCGGGAAGCAAACTGTTGCTCGGCAGGTTTCCGCGGAAAAGGGGAGCCTTTTGAGGTGTCCCAGAGCCACCCCAGAGGGGTGCAGCGCCTGGATCTCTCCCGGCGGGAATTCCACCCTCCGGAATCTCCCCCATTCCGTGGCCCTTTCCCCGACCCCAAATCCCGGCTCTCCTCCATTCCCACCGCCCAGCTCCCGGCCGCTCTCCCGGCATTCCCGGATCCACATCCCAAATGCGGCTCGGGATCGGCGCCGCTCCATCCCCGCGTTGCCATGGCGACGGGGCGGCGGCCGGGGGGGATTTGGGATGCGGGAAGCCTTTTAGTAACCATAGTGAGGCCGCCGGGGCAGAAGGGAATTGTTTTGCCAGCCGGAAGGGGCAGTTTAGGGATGGGAGCAGCGGGAAGGGGATGTGGGGCTGGCGGGGGGTAAAAAAACCCCAAAAAAAGCAGTGCCGGGCCGAGGTGGGAATGCCTGGGAAAACAGCTGGGAATGCCGGCGTGGATCCCAAAAGGATGCGATCCCAGTTCCAGGGATTCCAGCGGGGTGAGGCTGGAGAAGCCTCAGGATTTGGGGTCACCGTGCGGGGATGGGAGGTGGATGGGGATTTGCTTTTGGGATAGCCCAGGGTCCTGGCAGCGCCTCGGCCCCACTCCTGACCCTCTGGACATCCCATAAATCCCACAGTCCTGCTTCCAGGGACACCAGGGCTTCCTGTGCCCCACTCCTGACCCCTGGACATCCCACAGATCCCCCATTCCAGGGACTCGGGGGGTGTTTTGTCTCGCTGCCGATCCTCTGGATAGCTCACAAATCCCCATTCCCAGTTCCAGGGGTTGCTCTGCCCCACTCCTGACCCCTGGACATCCCACAGATCCCCCATTCCTGTTCCCAGGGACACTGGGGTTTGCTCTGCCCCACTGCTGACCCCCTGGACATCCCACAGATCCCCCATTCCTGTTTCCAGGAGCTGTCCTGCCCTATTCCTGATCCCCCAAATCCCCCATTCCCATTCCAGGGACACTGGGGTTGTTCTGCCCCACTCCCGATCCCACAAATCCCCCATTGCTCTTTCCCCACTCCTGACCCCCTGGACATCCCCCAAATCCCCCATTCCCATTTCCAGGCACACTGGGGTTTGCTCTGCCTCACTCCCGATCCCCAAATCCCCCATTCCCATTCCCAGGGGCTGTCCCGCCCCACTCCCCATCCCCCAGTCCCCATTCCCGTCCCCAGCCCGCCCCTGTCCCTCTCCCGAGGCTCGGCATGACCTTGGCGCGGCAATTAGCGCAATTAGCGCACAAAAGCCCCTCAAGGTCGCCGGCAATGAGGAGAGGCACGGGGGGAGGGGACAGGGGACAGGGGACAGGGGACAGGGGACAGGGCTGGCGTGTGTCGTGGGGGAGGTGGTGGCACCCGATGGGCCAGGGAGGGACAGGAAACCTTTGGGCTGCGGCACAAAAATAAAATAAAATAAAATAAAATAAAATAAAATAAAATAAAATAAAATAAAATATAAAATAAAATATAATAAAAAATATAAAATAAAATAAAATAGAATATAAAATAAAATAAAATAAAATATAAAATAAAATATAAAATAATAAAAAAAATAAAATAAAATAAAATAAAATAAAATAAAATAAAAATGGGAATAAAAACGTCTTTTAAAAAGAAAAAAGAACAGGAAAAAACCCCCCAACAATAGAAAGTAAAATACCAATGGAAAATAGTAATAGAAAATCGAATGGCTACATGAGATAATAATATAAAATAAAGTAGCAATATAGAATCAAATAACAGTATGAAAATAGTGTAATATAATGTAGTGTAAAATAAAGTAATATAAAATAAAATAAAATATATAATAAAATATAATATAAAATAAAATATATAATAAAATATAAAATAAAATAAAATAAAAATAAAATAAAATAATAAAAATGGGAATAAAAACTTCTTTTAAAAAGAAAAAAAGAACAGAAAGTGAAACACCAATAGAAAGTAAAATACCAATAGAAAATAGTAATAGAAAATAGAATGGCTATGTAAAACAGTGATATAAAATAAAGTAGAAATATAGAATCAAATAACAATATGAAATAGCGTAATATAATGTCGTGTAAAATAAAGTAATATAAAATAAAATAATAGGCAATAAAAATAAAATTATCAAATAATCAAATAAAATAATAAAATAATAAAATAGAATAAGAACAGGAAATGAAATGGTGTCCCTCGGTGCCGCAGCACTCCCGCGATGGCATGCCGGGTGCTGCTCTGCTCCCGGGCAGTGGCTCTGCCTGCAGGGACAATGACCTGAGACACGGGAAAACCCTACAGCCCGCGGGCCGGGAGTGACCTGTCCTGTCCGTGTGCCTTAGCGCTTAGCTCTTATCGCTTATCTCTTATCTCTTGTCTCTTGTCTCTTGTCTCTTGTCTCTTGTCTCTTGTCTCTTGTCTCGTCTCTTGTCTCTTGTCGCTTATCGCTTATCTCTTATCTCTTATCATCTCTTATCTCTTATCGCTTATCTCTTATCTCATCTCTTATCGCTTATCTCTTATCTCTTGTCTCTTGTCCCTTAGCTCTTAGCTCTTATCATCTCTTACCTCTTATCTCTTATAATCTCTTACCTCTTATCTCTTATCTCTTATCTATCTCTTATCTGTTATCTCATATCTCTCATATCTCTCCTATCTCATCTCTATCTGACATCTCATGTATCTCTTATCTCTTATCTAACATCTCATATCTCTTATCTCATATCTCATATATCTTCTATCTTACTACTTATCTCTTATCTCTCATCTCTCATATTTCATACATCTCATGCATCTCATATATCTCTTATCTAACATCTCATATCTCATATATTTTCTATTTTCTTATCTCTTATCTCTCATATTTCATACATCTCATATATCTCATGCATCTCATTTATTCTTATCTCTTAACATGTCGTATCTCTTATCTCTTACCCACCCCAATCCCGCTCTGCAGACCCCAAACCCACCCTGATCCCGCTCTGCAGACCCCAAACCCTGCAATCCCACTCTGCAGACCCCAAACCCCCCCAATCCCGCTGTCCAGACCCCAAACCCACCCTGATCCTGCTCTGCAGACCCCAAACCCCAAAACCCAAATGCCAAACCCCCCCAACCCCACTCTGCAGACCCCAAATCCACCCTGATCCCGCTCTGCAGACCCCAAACCCACCCTGATCCCGCTCTGCAGACCCCAAACCCCAAACCCACCCTGATCCCACTCTGCAGACCCCCAACCCCCCCGATCCCGCTGTCCAGACCCCAAACCCCAAACGCTCCCCTCCCGAGCTGCTCAGGGATTTTTGCCCCATTCCCCCCGTTATAGGGCCGGGGGTGTTTCCCTCCCCATTCCCCATTCCCGACCCTATTTGGGGCAGGTGGGTCACCAGGGGGTCGCAGCTCCCCATGGACACCCCGAGCTGCTCAGAGCACAAACCCCAATCCCCCAAACCCATCAGTGGGGTGTCTGTGGGGTCAGCGGGGTCATTGCCAGGTCCCTGCAGCTGCCAGGACCTTTATTTATGGCCGAGAGGACCTTGCAGGACCTTTTCCACCCCGAAATGGGATTATTCCGTGATTTATTCATCCCCGTTTCCCAAACTGGATTTGGGGTCCTCAGTGCCACCCCGGTGGCTTCTCATGAGATCCCTGTGGGGTCTGCTGGTGGGAGAGAATCCCTTGGACCCTAAATCCTGAAATTTGGGAGATCTGAAATCCCGAAATTGAATTCCTTGGGCCCTAAGTCCCAAAATGAAATTCTTTGGACCCGAAATTCCAACATTGAATTGCCCAGATTCTAAATCCCAAGATGTAATTCCTTGGGCCCTAAATCCCAAAATTTAACTCCTTGGACCCTAAATTCCAAAATTTAACTCCTTGGGCCCTAAATTACAACATCTAACTCCTTGGGCCCTAAATTCCAAAACATAATCCTTTGGGCTCTATTAAATCCCAAAATTTAACTCTCTGGACCCTAAATCCCAAAATGTTATTCCCTGGGCCCTAAATTCCGACATTAAATTCCTCAGACCCTAAATTCCCAGAACAAACTCCCAAACCCCAGGAGCCCATTCCCAGGGCTGGCACCTCCCTGTCCCCACGGGTGTCCCCATGGTGTCACCTTCACCCCACAGCCAGGGCTTGAGGTCACCCCATGGGGCATCGGCGGCTTTAGGATCCCCAGGATAACCCCAAATGGTTTTGGGGCTGCCACTGGAGACCCTAAAAGACCCTCCAGCCCCATAAAAGTGTGTGGGGTGATTGTAATGAACCAAGCTAATGAGCAATCGGTGATTAATTGATCAATTAATTGATGGGATGGTGTGGGACAGCCCCGGATCGGGGGGCTGATATAGGATCACCCCCTAATTAGCGCTCAGCAGACCCTAATGAGGCCCTAATTAACATTCCAGCCCTGGCCCTCTTACCGGCGAGCTCCTCAGCAATCCCGGGATAATTAACCTCCAGGGGCTGGGGGAGCCTTTGGGATAAATCCGGGAATCAAAAATCCGGGAATGAATATGGGAATGAAAAGTCCAGGAATGAAAAGCTGGGAATAAAATATCCGGGAATAAATATGGGAATGAAAAGTTCAGGAATAAAAAATCCGAGAATAAAATATCTGGGAATAAATCCGGGAATAAAAAATCTGGGAATGAAAAGTCCGGGAATGAAAAGTCCAGGAATAAATCTGGGAATAAAAAATCCGGGAATAAATATGGGAATGAAAAGTCCAGGAATAAAAAAGATGGGAATAAAAAAGATGGGAATAAAAAGTCTGGGAATAAATCCGGGAATAAAAAATCCGGGAATAAATCTGGGAATAAAAAATCCGGGAATAAATATGGGAATGAAAAGTTCAGGAATAAAAAATCCGAGAATAAAATATCAGGGAATAAATCTGGGAATAAAAAATCCGGGAATGAAAAGTCCAGGAATAAAATATCCAGGAATAAAATATCCGGGAATAAATCTGGGAATAAAATATCCGGGAATAAATCTGGGAATAAAATATCCAGGAATAATTCCGGCCCTGGAGCTCCAAGCAGGGGCAGAGCAGGGCACTGTTTCCGGCTGCCCCATTCCCAAAAATCCACCAGTTTTCCTGCCTTTTTCTTCCCGAAGGGAGAGCAGGGGAGGGGCTGAGAAACATCCCAAAATATCCCATGGGAATCACCCCAAATCTGCTTGTTTTGAATTCCAAAACATTCCATGGGAATCACCCCAAATCTGCTTGTTTTGAATCCCAAAACATTCCATGGAAATCATTGCAAATCTGCAACCCCATTGGTGTTGAATTCTGAACATCCCATGGGAATCACCCCAAATTGGGGGCTGAATTCCAAAGATCCCAAAACATCCCATGGGAATCACCCTAAATCTTCTGGTGTTGAATTCCAAAACATCCCATGGGAATCATCCCAAATCTGCCTGTTTTGAATCCCAAAACATCCAATGGGAATCATCCCAAATCTGCTTGTCTTGAATTCCAAACTATCCCATGGGAATCATCCCTAATCCACCATCCCATTGGTTTGGGGTTCCAAAAATCCCATGGGAATCATCCTAAATCTGCTTGCTTTGAATTCCAAAACACTCCATGGGAATCATCCCAAATCCACCATCCCATTGGTGTTGAACTCCCAAAATATCCCATAGGAATCACCCCAAATCTGCCTGTTTTGAATTCCAAAACATGCCACAGGAATCACCCCAAACTGGCGGCTGAATTCCAAAGATCCCAAAACATCCCAGGGGAATCCCCCCAAACCCCCACCCCGCTGCTCAGAGCCCCATCCCGTTGTTTCACGGGAATTGGGACAAACCCCGCTGGAATTGGGGTCGGGATTTGGTTACAAAACCTGCTCCTTACAAAACCCTAATCCCTGCAGGCCCTGATCCCAGCAAACATGAGCAGATTTGGGGGATTGTCCTCTCCCTGCGGGATCCGGGCATTGCACGGGGGGGACCTCCGACCGCTCCAGATGTTCCCAGATGTTCCCAGATGTTCCCCCAGGTGTTCCCCCCAGATGTTCCCCCATTCCCACCCTTTCCACCCCACAATTCCCAGCGCCATCCACCACCAGCGAGCAATTTTATTTAATTTATTTTATTTTCCAGGAGGGGAAAAAAAATGGAAATTTCCACCCAAACGCCGCGCCCTCTGGAAAATCCTCCCCGGGCTGCTCTCCCGCCCCATTCCCTGCCTGTTTTCCCGCTTTTCCCGGCGCGGGCAGGCAGGGGTTAAGCGGGCTGGGGGAAGGGAATGGAGAGTGGAGAGGGGGCGGATTGCCCTTCCATCAGCTGCCGGGGTTTTGATTCCCATAAAAGCCTCCCACGCCTTTTCTTTCAGCCACAAAAGGTTCCCACTCCTGGCTTGTTTTCCCCCATAAAAGCTCCACTCCTGCCTGCCGCTGAAATTGCCGCTCGGTAATGGGGGGAGGAGCTGCGGGAGATGGTGTTCCCGGGATTGGGATATTGCCCATGGAGCCAGGGTGGGATGGAGCCCGGGGAGTGGGAATTGTGTCCCAGTCCTGATCCTGTGGGTGTCCCAAAAATCCCCCATTCGCTATCCTAAAAATCCGCCATTCCCCATCCCGCAAAACTCCCATTTCCCTGCTCCAGACCCCCTGGACATCCCACAAATCCCACATTCCCATCCCGACAATCCCCCATTCCCATCCCACAGATCCCCCAGTCCCCATCCTGAAAATCCCCCATTGCTATCCCACAAATCCCCCATTCCCCATCCCGCAAAACTCCCATTCCCATTTCCTTGCTGCAGACCCCCTGGATATCCCACAAATCCCCCATTCCCCATCCTGAAAATCCCCCATTCCCATCCCGAAAATCCTGCATTCCCCATCCCACAAATCCCCCATTCCCATTTCCCTGGTCCTTACCCCCTGGACATCACACAAATCCCCCATTCCCATTTCCAGGGACATGGAAGGGTTCTTGTGCCCTACTCCTGATCCTCTGGGCATCCCACAAATCCCCCATTCCCATTTCCCTGCTCCAGACCCCTGGACATCCCACAAATCCCCCGTTCCCATCCCACAAATCCTCCATTCCGATCCCACAATTCCCCCATTCCCATTTCCAGGCAGGTTTGTTGTGTCTCACTCCTGATCCTCTGAACATCCCACAAATCCCCCATTTCCCATCCCATAAATCCTCCATTCCCATCCTGAAATTCCTGCATTCCCGTTTCCAGGTGGGTTTGTTGTGTCCCACTCCTGATCCTCTGAACATCCCACAAACCCCCCATTCCCCATCCCACAAATCCCCTATTTCCACTTCCACGGGCACAGGGGACCTGTGCCCCACTGCTGACCCCCTGGCCATCCCACAAATGACCTGTTCCCATTTTTCAGGGACATTGGGAGATTTTGTGTCCCACTCCTGATCCTCTGAACATCCCATAAATCCCCCGTTCCTGTTTCCCTGCTCCTGACCCCCTGGATATCCCACAAATCCCCCATTTCCCATCCCACAAATCCCCCATTCCCATCCCACAAATCCCCACTCCCTTTTCCAGGCTCAGGGAAGGATCAGGCAGGCTGGGATGGATCCACAGGAAATTTCGGGAATGGAATGGAATGGGAATCCTTCGCCTTCCTGGAGAAATTTGGGATGTGCTGTCCATGGATCCTTGGGATGAGATTAATCCCAATTTGGGGCAGATCAGCCCCTCTGGGATCCATCCCTCCTTCCCCACCCCAAAATTCCCAGATTTGGGGTCCCTTCGTGCTCTTTCCCTAAGATCCCGGTGGGTTCTGCCCCACGAGAGAATCCCTTGGGCCCTAAATCCTGAAATTCAATCCCTCAGGCCCTACATCCCAAAATGTTGTCTTTCAGACCCTAAATCCCAAAATGACATCCCTCCGACCCCAAATTCCCCAAACAAACCCCAAAACCCCCTCCTGTCCCCCAAACCACGGCTCCACCCCACTCCACCCCTCTCCCTGGGGACATTCCAGCCCCGTCCCGAGTTTAATCGGATTTCATCCCTGATTTTACCCGGATTTTTCCCAGTGGGGGCGGAGCAGGGGAGCCTTGTGTAACCCCATAATCCCGGTGGGAAAAGCGCGGGGAAGGATTGGGATCGGGCTGGGAACAAGGTGGCCTTGTGTTGGGATCTTCTCCAGGAAAACAGGGAGGGAAACTGTGGGATTCAGGACTGGAAAAGGGATTTTCCCCCACAGATCCCGGGAAGGGCCAGAACTGAGTGTTGGGGTGCTAATTAGGGTGTTAATTAACCCCAAGGGAAGCTGCATCCTGAGAGACTCCATTTGGGATTTCTTCCGAATCAAAAATTCCCAAATCTTTGTGAGCTACCAGATTTGGGGATGGCAAAAGGATTGGAAAATCACCCAGTGTCCCACAAAATCCATTTGGGAATGGGGTGGGTGTGACCCCAACCAGGGTGGGTGTGACCACTTTGGGGACATTTTGGGGACATTTGGGACATCCCAAATCCCTCATTTTCCCGCATTCCCATTTCCCGATAAGCCGCTGGAGTGAGGGAAGGAACGGAGTCAGCGACCTTCTCCTCCTCAAATCCACCGCGGCATCCTCGGCATCGCCGTCGCCATGGCAACCGTGCTCCTGCTTTTGTTCCCAAAAAATCGGGGAGGCGGGATGGAGCCAGCGGGAGATCCAGGGATGAGACGATCCATCCGGGAATGTGGATCTATATGGGAATGTGGATCTATATGGGAATGTGGATCCATCTGGGAATGTGGATCTAGATGGGAATGTGGATCCAACTGGGAATGTGGATCTATATGGGAATGTGGATCTATTTGGGAATGTGGATCTATATGGGAATGTGGATCCATATGGGAATGTGGATCCATAACGGGAATGTGGATCTATATGGGAATGTGGATCTATATGGGAATGTGGATCTGTAATGGGAATGTGGATCTACATGGGAATGTGGATCCATAATGGGAATGTGGATCTATATGGGAATGTGGATCTGTAATGGGAATGTGGATCTATATGGGAATGTGGATCTATATGGGAATGTGGATCCATCCAGGAATGTGGATCTAGATGGGAATGTGGATCTATATGGGAATGTGGATCCATCCAGGAATGTGGATCCATCTGGGAATGTGGATCTATATGGGAATGTGGATCCATCCAGGAATGTGGATCTATATGGGAATGTGGATCCATGCAGGAATGCAGATCCATGCAGGAATGTGGATCCGGCTGGGAATGTGGATCTATCCGGGAATGTGGATCCGGCTGGGGAAGCACAGGTTCCTCCAACCCCGTGAGAGGAATTTTTATGGGATCAAAGCGGAACTCTTTGGATCGACTCATCCCAGGAGGCTATCAATAAAATATCATGGACAAGAGGCCTAGAATTCCAGGATTATCCCAAAACCCACTCCTGGATGGTCTGGGGAGCCCATAAATAAAGTGTCACGGACAGGAGGCCATAAATTCCCAGGCGAATTCCAGGATTATCCCAAAAATCCCCACAGTTTCCCGATGATTCTGAGTTTATCCCTCCCCAGGCTGTTCCTGCAGGGAAGGAACCCCCAAACCCCCAGTTTGGGATCAGCACCCTCAGCCCCACCGTGGATTTGGGATTTTTCACTCACACAGGGATATCGGGAAGGAAATCCCTGTCCTGCTCTGATCCCCTACAACCCTGGGGATATTTCCAAGCTTTAAACACAATTTTTTGGGATTCAGAGGGAAGAACCCAAACCCATCCACAGGGAAATATGGGATCCATGGATTCTCCATCCATCCCTGGCGCTGCTGGGACTCCAGTTTGGGATCAGCTCCCCCAGCGCCACCATGGATTTGGGAGTTTTCACCCACACAGGGATATCGGGAAGGAAATCCCTGTCCTGCTCTGATCCCCTACAACCCCAGGGATATTTCCCTTCTTCAAACGGATACCTTTTGGGATTCAGAGGGAAGAACCCAAACCCATCCACAGGGAAATATGGGATCCATGGATTTCCCCATCCCTGGCGCTGCTGAGACTCCAGTTTGGGATCAGCTCCCTCAGCCCCACCATGAATTTGGGATTTTTCACCCACATGAAAACACTGGGAAGGAAATCCCCATCTGCTTCTCCCCATCCCAATTCCCTACAACCCCGGGGATATTTCCAAGCTTTAACCACATATTTTTGGGATTCAGAGGGATGAACCCAAACCCATCCACGGGGAAATATGGGATCCATGGATTTCCCATCCCTGGCGCTGCCGGAGCCAAGGAATGATTAATCCCAACCATCTGGCTCTGCCTGCAATCTGCCGCCTCCTCCTCCTCCTCCTCCTCCTCCTCCTCCTCCCTCGGGATTCTCCCACTTTTCCCCCAATTTGAAGAATCTGCCTCAGTTTCCCCACCTGTGGGACGCACTTCGTTCCCGGGAAAAGTTGGGAAAGGCTTGGAGAATGAGGAGGAGGAGGAGGAAAAGTGGGAATCTGGGAATCGTCGCGGTTTCCAGAGGTGGACGGCTTTTCCGAGCTGGGGATAATGGGATGTGGGAATTCCTCGTGTCTTCTCGCCTGTCGCTTCCCATCAGCTTCACCTCCAGCAGGACATCCCCTCTCCCGGTTGTTTTTTTTGGGGGATTTCGGGGAGTTTAACCCTTCCTGGGATCCTGGAGACCTGGAATTCCTGGCCAGGAGTCGCAGGGAGTGTTGGGGGATTTCCTTGGATGCTGCCGTTGGGCCAAAAGCCACTTTTCCACCCAAAAAACCATGGATTTGGGACATGCTGAGGTAAAAAAAACTCCCTGTGGGTGCAGAAAGTCCTCATCTCTGGGATGTTGGTCCCTTCTGGGATTTTAGGGATTTTTGGGATCAATCTATTTTTGGGAAAAATCTCTTTTGGGGATTTTGGCGATAAATCTATTTTAGGGATTTTGGGGATCAATCTCTTCTGGGGATTTTTGGGATCAATCTATTTTAGGGATTTTTTGGGATAAATCTATTTTTGGGATAAATCTGGGATAAATCTATTTTTGGGATAAATCTTTTGGGGGGTTTTGGCGATAAATCTATTTTAGGGATTTTGAGGATCAATCTCTTCTGGGGATTTTTGGGATCAATCTATTTTAGGGATTTTTGAGATAAATGTTTTAGGGATTTTGGGGATAAATCTATTTTTGGGATAAGTATATGTTAGGGATTTTTGGGATAAATCATTTTTTTAGGGATTTTTGAGATAAATCTCTTTTGGGGCTTTTTGGGATCAATCTATTTTTGGCATAAATCTATTTTAGGGATTTTGGGGATCAATCTATTTCAGGCATTTTTGAGATAAATGTTTTAGGGATTTTTTGGATAAATCTATTTGGGGGACTTTGGGGATAAATCAATTTTTGAGGATAAATCTATTTGGGGATTTTGGAGATCAATCAATTCCAGGCATTTTTGGGGTCATTCTTTTTTGGGGATTTTTCCTCTGGGTTTTCCCAGCCCAACCCCTCCCCGGAGCTCCTCCTGGGCTCATCCCTGGGGATTTTCCAGGCTCACTTCCCTCTCCAGCCCAGCCGGTGCTTTGAAGCCGTCAGGAGATCCCGGGAGGATGAAGGTTGTTCCTCCTCCTCCTCCTCGTCCCTTTGTTGTCCCTGCCGGGTGGCCGCGGGTGGCAGTGCCAAATGTCCTCCCGGATCAGCGCATCCGTGCGCCGTGAAATCCCACACTGAGCCTCCATCTGTCCGCCCAACCCTCATCCCGAATCCCGCGGAAAACCGGGAATGTCACCAGGAGCCGCGTGGGCTCGGGACCCGCGACAATTGGGGTCAAATCCGCGCCTTGTTCCCACATTTGGCGTTTCCTTCCCCCGCAGTGGCTGGAGCGGTGCCGGGAGAAGCGACCGGAGGTGGAATTTGGTGGGTTTGGGAAGGTTTTCCCCAAATTGAGCTTCCCGAGGGCTGGGAAAGGAGAGGAGGGTGTGGGGTTGGATGCCAAGGATTTCCATAAGGATTCCCAGTGGGCAATCCCGGCTGTATCCCAGCCAGAAATCCCGGGATGAGTGAGCCCTGCTGGTGCTGAGCCAGCCCTGCCCATCCTGCAGGATTTTCCCACCTCCGGAGCATCCCAATCCCCCAAGGCTGGATAACTCAGCTCTCTGAGCTCCATCATCCCATGAAAATCCAAAAAAACTGCACAGAGGGAGAACCTGCGGCTTTTCCCGCCTCCCCACTTAGCAGGAACGTGCTGATGTGGAAAAGCCGATGGGAATCTTGTTCCTGCTGGGTGGGGATGGAGGAGCTGGGGTGGATAATTCCTGGTGTTGGGATGTCCCTGACAAGGCTGACCTTTGGGAAATCATCCTGAGGCAATGGGCTGATGGAATTCTGGGGATAAATGGATTGAGGGGTGGATGATGGATGGATGATGGATGATGGATGATGGATGATGGATGGATGATGGATGATGGATGGATGATGGATGATGGATGGATGATGGATGGATGGATGATGGATGATGGATGGATGGATGATGGATGGATGGATGATGGATGGATGGATGATGGATGATGGATGGATGATGGATGATGGATGATGGATGATGGATGATGGATGATGGATGGATGGATGATGGATGATGGATGTTGGATGATGGATGATGGATGATGGATGGATGATGGATGGATGATGGATGGATGGATGGATGATGGATGATGGATGGATGATGGATGATTGATGGATGATGGATGATGGATGATGGATGGATGATGGATGGATGATGGATGATGGATGATGGATGATGGATGATGGATGATGGATGATGGATGATGGATGGATGGATGGATGATGGATGATGGATGATGGATGATGGATGGATGATGGATGATGGATGATGGATGATGGATGATGATGGATGGATGGATCCATCAATAGATCCATGGATTCTCTCCAAATCCAGTATCCAGCTGGGAAAATCCATCCCAATGGGATCAGGATGATCTCCCTGTCCTCAGCAGTGCCAATCCCAGCACATTCCCAGGATTTTTCTCCTTCTCCTGGGAATGCTCAAACCCCTGGACACCCTTTTTGGGTGACCCTGAGTCATCCCTCAGCTCCTCATTCCCAAAAATATCCTGATATTGAAACATCAGGGATACCAGCAAGCCATCCCAGACTCCATGGATTTATTGGAATCTTATGGGATTTTCCCGGTGCTTCCAAGTGTCCTCCTAAACCGTGCCAATCCCAAATCCCAGCCCGGTGATCCAGGATGGATTTTATGGAATTTCCACTGGAATTGAGGCCATCAGGTGGTTAAAAATCTGGGAATTTTTTCCAGCTGGATGTTGTCCTTGGAATCCTCTCCATCCCCCAGATTTGGAAAACTCCTCCCCAAACACTGGGATTTTCATCCACATGGGGAAAAAAAGCTAGGAAACAACTTTTTTTGGGAATCCTTCCTTGCCCTGCGATCCCGGATGACCCCAAGTTCATCCTGCATTCCCAAATCCTGGATATTCCCTTTTTATTTCCCCAATCCCAAGGCCTGGTTTCCCATTTTCCCACTCCCATCCCATTTTTCCAGGGATTTTCCCAATCCCAGAATTCCCTCCTATCCCTGAGATCCCTCAGGGCCTCTCCCAGATTTTTTTTGGGAATGCAGCTGGAGAAATCTACCTCCGGCTCTATTTTCAGGAATTCTGCCTTGGATCCAATCTCAGTTTCTCCCAGAGAAACATTCCCAGCCTTTCCCTGCTTCCCTCAGCTCCAGGAAAAACAGGGATGGGGAGGAAAAACGGGAGCGACCCCAAAATCTGGGAATTCTCTTCCCGAATGCTCCGAGATGGAAAAGTGGGAATTTCCTTTGGAGGGCAGATAGGGAAAACTGAGGGATAAAATTCCCACCATTCCCGGCTGGAATTCCATCCCTGGGAGCTGGGAATTGATGAAGGGTTGAAGGAATTCCGGCTTTTCCTTGGAAATGTTGGGAATTTCCTCAGAATTTCCTTGGAATTTTCCCCTCTCGGCACAGCCAGCAGGGGATGTTGTCTTCAGAGATCCGATCCCAAAAATCCCTGGGAATTCCCGTGGGAAGAATGTCCGGATTGAATTCATCCAACCTGGAAAACGGAATTTCATTCCAGGATTAAATCCCGAATGTCTCCATTGGGAAAATCCAGGGATTTCTGGAGCTGCCCAGTCTGGTGATTCCCAAAAAAAGTGGGAATTTCGGTGATCCATTCTTTATCCGGCTCTTTTCCCAATTTTTGGGAATTTTGGGATCTGGGAAGCATCTACAGCAACATTCCAGCTTTTCCTGTTCTCCAGTGAAGGAGGGATCGATCCCAAATTTGGGAATTATCCCGTTTTTTTTAAGGGATGGGGAGTTCCCTGCGGAGGTTTGGGATAAAGGGAAATTCCAGAGGGATAGAGAAGGAAAAATTCCCAGGAATTTCCCAGGAATTCCTCCATCCGCCGCCTTGGGGCTGAAAAATTCCCAGAATTCCCAGGCTGTCCCCAAATTTTTATCCTTCCAGGCTTGGCAGGATTCGCTTTTCCCGGGAAAACTGGGAAATCATCCGGAAAAAGCGAGATATCCCGGAATTCCCGCCGGGAATTCGGAGAGGTTCCCTGTAAATTCATGGATTCCCGGAGATTCCCAGACCACTCCGATCCCGATCAATCCCGAGAGCTCCCGATCCCAAAATTCCCTTTTTTCCGGAATTGTCCCTCCGGCGCGGGCTCTTGGCGCCCCCTGGCGGCGGCGACACCGCGGGGACAGCGGAGATTCCCGGGATGGGGAATTGGGGATTTGGGATTCTTTGGGATTTGGGATTTGTCCCCACGGTCACTTACTGTCCCCAGTGTCACCTCCGTGTCCCTGTTCCCGCTCCGACCCCTGGGATTTGGGATTTGGGATTCGGAACCTGTCCCCACTGTCACCTCCCGTGTCCCTGTCCGTGCTCCAGCCATGGGAATTTGGGATTTGGGATCTTTCCTCTGTGCCACCTCCCGTGTCCGTGTCCCCTCTGCCACACCCCCGTCCTTGTCCCCAGTGTCACCTCCCCGTGTGTCCCTGTCCCTAGTGCCAGTCCTGGTGTATCTCTGTCCTTTCTGTCACCTCCGTGTGTCCCCGTTGTCACCCCCCAGTTCCCTGTCCCCATTGTCACCCCTGTCCCTGTCCCTGCTCTATTCCTCATGTCCCTGTCCCCACTGCTACCCCCTGTCTCCATTGTCACCCCCATGTCCCCACTGCCACCCCTCCATGTCACTGTCCCCACTGTCCCTTCTGTCACCCCCTGTGTCCCTGTCCCCAGTGCCACCCCCGTGTGTCCCTGTCCCCACTCCGACTGCCGGGATTTGGGATTTGGAACCTGTCCCCATTGTCACCCACCCCATCCCCAGTGTCACCTCCGTGTCCCTGTCCCCATTGTCACCCCTCCGTGTGTCCCCACTGGCACCCACCCTGTCCCCAGTATCACCTGAGTGTCCCCAATGCTATCCCCTGTCCGTGTCCCCACTCTGACCCCGGGATTTGGGATCTGGGACCTGTCCCCATTGTCACCTCCCATGTCCCTGTCCCTGTCCCCAGTGCCACCCCGGTGTCCCCAGTGCCAGCCCCGTGTCCCTGTCCCTGCTCCGGCCGTGGGAATTTGGGATTTGGGATGAATGGTGCCGGCAGTGGCACTGTGTCCCCTTGTCCCCAATCCCGGTGACATCAGCCGGGCTGGGAATGGGATCAGGAGCGACCCGGAATTCCCAACCCTATGGAGATCCATTCCTGCCCTTTCCCTGTCCTTTTCCCTCCCTAAATCCCTAAAATCCCCAAAATCCCATCCCTGCCATCCCAGATCCAGAGCGGACACCCCAGTGCCACCCCCTGCCCTTGTCCCCACTCTGTCCCCGCGATTTGGGATTATTTGGGATTTGGGGATTCCCTCCCCGGATCCCACTTTTCATTCCAATTTCCGGTTTAATTCCAGGTGTTTTCCGCCGGATCAGCCATAATTTCGGATTTAATATCCAGGGGAAAATTCCAGATGGAGCCGGAGAGGCAAAATCTGGGAGAAAATCCCATTTTTCTGGGACACAGTTTTCCCTTGGAAATCTTTGGGGAGGGAATGGAGTGGCTTTGCCAGAGGCTCGCCCTGGAAATCAGGAAGTGGTGGGAATTTTGGGGGAAAAAGGGATCTTCCAAGGGTTTTTAAAAAGCGGGGGAAAGCGAAAATTCCAGTTTTTATCCCGACTGGATGCATTTCCTGCCTTCTCCTGAATTCGAGATCTGCTCTGGAAGCATTTCCGGGAGAAAATCCCGCAGATTCCCCCCAAATTTTGGGCGTGAGTCATGCCAGGGTTTAAAAAAGTGGGAGAAAAGTGAAAATTCCGGGTTTTATCCCAACTGGAGGCACTTCCTGCTGATCCCTGAATTCAGAATCCGCTCTGGAAACGCTTCTGGAACCAAATCCCGCAGAATTCCCCCCAAAATTTAACCGCGTGAGTCATTGCAGGGTTTTAAAAAAGTGGGAAAGAGTAAAAATCTCGGATTTTATCCCGCCTGGATGCACTTCCTGCTGATTCCCGAGTTCAGGATCCGCCCGGGAAGCTCCTCCTCGGCTCCAAACTTGCCGAAATTCCACCCGAATTCCAGGATCTGAATCCCTCCCGTGCCTCCAGCCCGCGATTCCCGAGCAGGAGGAGGAGGAGGAGGAAAAGGAAAAGGAAAAGAAGGAACAGGAGGAAAAGGGGAAGGAGGAGGAGGAGGAGGAGGAGGAGGAAAAGGAGGCAAAGGACGAGGAGGAAGAGGAGGAACAGGAGGAGGAGGAGAAAAGGGAGGAGGAGAAGAAGGAAAAAGAGGAGGAGGAGGAGGAAAAGGAGGAAAAGGAGGAGGAGGAGAAGGGGGAGGAGGAGAGGGAGGAAAAAGAGAAAGAGGAGGAGGAAAAGAAGAAGGAGGAGGAGAAGGAGAAGGAGGAGGAGGAAAAGGAGGAACAGGAGGGAAAAGAGGAAAAAGAGGAGAAGAAGGAGGAAGAGAAGGAAAAGAAGGAGGAAAAGGAGGAGGAAGAGAAGGGAAAAGAGGGGAAGGAGGCGGACTAGCGGCACCGCAGCTGCGGCGCTCCAGGCGCGGTTCGGGCCCGGCAGCGGCCGGGAGGAGCCCCGGCAGCGCGGCGGCAGCGATGTCCCCTCGGGCGCTGTGGCCGCGCTGGGCGCTCTGGGCCGGGCTGGCCGTGCTGGCGGCGGCGCAGGAGCCCTGGCGGCAGCTGATCCAGTGGGAGAACAACGGGCGCCTCTACAGCCTCCTCAACAGCGGCGCCGAGTTCGTGCCGCCGGGGCAGGAGAGGCCCGCGGGCAGCCGCCTGTGGCTGGCGGGCACCGGAGCCGCCGCCGCCGCGGGGACCGTGCGGGGACAGGCGCGACATCCCTTCGGCTTCGGCCAGGTGCCGCCCGACTGGCGGGACGGCCCGCTCGGCGACGGCGCGGCCGCGGCGGGACAGCGGCGACAGCCGGCGGGGGGACAGCGGCGGCAGCCCGCGGTGACGGGGGGACAGCGGCGACAAGCGGGGGTGGCGGTGGCGGCGGGGGGACAGCGGCGACAGTCGCCCAACTCGGCCGCCACGGCGCCGGGGGTGGCGGTGTCCTCGTTCGCGTTCGCGGGCGCGGGGGTGGCGCCGCACGGTGTCCCCTACGAGGGCTCCCGCGGCTCGGCGGTGGCCGGCGCGGGGGTGGCGTTCCCGTTGCAGCCCGAGGAGCGCAGTCCCTACGGAGCCGCGCCGTTCGACGGGCTGGACCGCCGCTACTCGCACAGCCTGTACCACGAGAACGCCGCCGCGCCGCCCCAGGGCGACCCCGAGCCCCAGGCCGGGCTGGAATCCATGGAAAACCTCCAGCTCGGCGTGGGCTTCGGGGCGCAGCTCCCGCCCTACGAGCAGCAGCCGCCCTACGGCATGCCCCAGCCGCCCTACGGCATGCCCCAGCCGCCCTATGGGATCCCCAATCCCAACGGCAACCCCAGTGCCGAGGGGTTCGTTCCCGGCCGGAGCCCCGAGATCGCCCGGGCAGTGCCCGACAGCCAAGGCCGCCTCAGCGTGGGGAGTGTCTACCGGCCCAGCCACGGGGCACGGGGTGAGTGTGCGGCTGGGGTTTGGGGTTTGGGGTGTTCCGAGTCCCGGCATTCCCGGGATTCCCTCTGGATCCGTGTCCGGAGCCACCGTGCCCCAGGGATGTCATCCCTGCGGATTTTGGGAATGACGGGTGAGGTGGGAAGTGGGGGAAGGAGCACGGCCTGGTTTGGGGGCTGCGATTGGGGTGGGACTGTGCTGTGTCCTGGGCAATCCCAAACTTGTGGGATTGGGCTGTGCTGTGTCCTAGACAATCCCAAAGTTGTGGGACAGAGCTGTGCTGTGTCCTGGATCATCCCAAACTTGTGGGATCGAGTTATGCTGTGTCCCAGGCAATCCCTGGGGTCTGTCCCTGCTCATCCCATAACTGTGGAATGGGACAGGGCTCGATCCCGGTGATCCCACATCTATAGGGTGTCTGTGGATTGGGGTCACAGAGGGATAGGACAGAGATGGATCCCAGCTCATCCCATCCCACATCCATGGGGTGTCCCTGTCCCATGGAATGGGATCACAGTGGGATGGGGCAGGGCTGGATCCATGGGGTGTTCATGGTTTGGGATCACAGTGGGATGGGGCAGGGCTGGATCCATGGGGTGTTTGGGATGGGACAGGGCTGGATCCATGGGGTGTTTGGGATGGGACAGGGCTGGATCCATGGGGTGTTTGGGATGGGGCAGGGCTGGATCCATGGGGTGTTTGGGATCACAGCCGGATGGGACAGGGCTGGATCCATGGGGTGTTTGGGATCACAGTGGGATGGGACAGGGCTGGATCCATGGGGTGTTTGGGATCACACTGGGATGGGACAGGGCTGGATCCATGGGGTGTTTGGGATCACACTGGGATGGGACAGGGCTGGATCCATGGGGTGTTTGGGATCACACTGGGATGGGACAGGGCTGGATCCCAGCTCCATTCCCAGACGGATCCTCACTCCCCCATTCCAGCCACCCCAGGGACTGAGGTCATTCCTTCCCCACCCCCCTGACCCCGATCCCGATGAAATCCCATGGATTTCCCCGAGCTTTTCCAAGGGGTTTCTCTCCGTGCCGGAGGGCGTGAGGAGCCCGCGGGATCCATTCCCATTCCCGGCCCATCCCTCGGGAATCCCAGCCCAGCCCGACCCCGTGACCCCCTCGGCCCCATCCCTGCTTTCTGGGAAAAGCCCATCCCGGAGGATTCGGTGGGAAGGGCTGATCCCAGCCCTGCCCGGGCCGGGCGAGGGAATAAACACGGGCAGGGCGGGAGCGATCCCAGAAAAAACTCGGGAATGGGGATTTTAGGGAGAGGAAAAACCGGGAATGGGATGAGGGAGAGCTTCAGGGATGAGGGACGCATTCCCCAGGCTCCGCAGCTGCCCCGCGGATGACCCGGAGCGGCCGCGGGAAGCGGGGAAAATTCCTGCCAAATTCCTGCCAAATTCCTGCCAAATTCCTGCCAAAATCCTGCCAAATTTCTGCCGTGTCCTTCCAGGATCCCTGGAAGCCGAAGGTGGCTCTGCCAGGGATTTCGGGACACCCAATTCCCGGAGCTCTCCCCCTTCCCGATTTTTGCCTGGATCCATTTAAAGACAATTGAGCTCATCCCAGGGAATTCGGGACACCCAATTTCTGAATTTTTTCTTGGATAAAGGGATAGAGCTCATCCCAGGGAATTCGGGACACCCAATGCCTTAATTTTTTCCTGGATTAAGTGGAATAGAGCTCATCCCAGGGAATTCTGGACACCCAATTCCCGAGTTTTCCCTGGATCAGGTCGAAGCGAATGGCTGTGAAATCCCGGGAATGGCCTCTCCAGGGGTCACTCGCGGGGTTTTGGGAATGTTGTCACCTCCCAGGGCCACCGTCGGGATTTAATTGGAGCAAATCCTCCCCAAAGCCGGATGGGGCGTTAATTGCGGATTATTAATTATGAATTAGGAGCCCCGAGCTCCTCGGGCGCCTCCTAATCGCGGCCGGATCAGCAGGAATGCTCGGCATTCCCGGCCCCGGCTGGGGGTTAATGAAGGAATCCGATCCCGCCGGCCGGATCCGGGAATTCTGGGGCTTTTGGGGGGAATGGGGATGGGTTTGGGATCCCTGCTGCTCCTGGCTGAGGGGAAATCTGGGAAAAGGGGTTGGGAAAGATTTGGGGTCTGAGCTGGAGGTGGGAGAGGGAAGGGGGATCCGGATCCCAAAGGGTTAACTGACCCAGATCCCAACCCCGATCCCATCTCCAGGGGTTCCTCATCCCAATCCCAACCCAGATTATATTTCCAGGGGTTCTCTCATCCCAGTCCCGACCCCAATACCATCTCTAGGGCCTTCTCCACCCCGATCCCAACCCTGATCCCATTTCCAGGGGTTCCTCCTCCCAGTCCCATCTCCAGGGGTTCCTCACCCCAATACCATCTCCAGGGCCTTCTCCACCCCAATCCCAACCCTGATCCCATTCCCAGGGGTTCCTCCTCCCAGCCCCATCTCCAGGGGTTCCTCACCCCAATCCCAACCCCAATACCATATTCAGGGCCTTCTCCACCCCAGTTCTATCTCCAGGGGTTTCTCATCCCAGTCCCAAACCGGATCCCATTTCCAGGGGTTCCCCACCCAGATCCCATTTCCAGGGCCTTCTCCACCCCAATCCCATCTCCAGGAGTTCTTCATCCCAATCCCAACCCCAATCCCATCTCCAGGGGCTTCCCCCATCCCAATCCCAATTCCGATCCCATCTCCAGGGGCTTCCCCCTATCCCAATCCCAACCCCGATCCCATCTCCAGGAGGGATTTTCCCCTTGACGCCATGGGTTGGGTCCCCTAGGGTTGGTTTTGGAAGGAAATAGCATTTTGGGAATTCTGTGGGGTGATGGGAATTCGGGTCCCACTGCACCAGAGTCGGGGTGTGGGGTGTCACTCCTGGATGGGCCGGGAGAGGTTGGGATTCCTGGGAAAATCTCCCTTTGCTGGGTTTGGGTTTGGGATTGGGATGATCCTGGGGGTTCAGCTGGCTCCTGGGAATCCCAGGGATCTGTGGGGAATGGGGATAGGGATGGGGATGAGGATGATGGGATGGGATAATGGGATTGGGATGTGATAATGGGATGGGATGGGATGGGATAATGGGATTCAGGAATGGGATGGGATGGGATAATGGGATGGGATAATGGGATGGGATAACGGGATGAGATGGATTGGGATGGGATGAATTGGGATTCAGGAATGCCAGGGTCCCCCATCCCATTCCCACCGCTCCCAGCCCCACCATTCCCATTTCCCTGCCCAGCAGGGAGCAGCTCCCTGTGGAAAAGCCGGGATTTTCCCGCTAACCCGCACACCTGCACAAACAGGGATTTGTTATCCCGATTTTCCCCGGGAACGGATGGAAATCTCCTCCGGCAGCTCCCGGGGTGGCCGAAGGGCCGGGAGGGAAATCAGAACCTTTTCCCGCTGGGATCATCCCGACCCAGGGGCTGCGGGATCCTGGATTTTTGTGAATCAGGAACCCCCCTGGAATCTGGGGTGGGCTGGGGACGCTCGGGGTGCCGTGGGGACAATTCCCGGGATCCCCAGAGCTCCGGATGCAGTGTGACCCTACAGAAACAACGGGGCCATCCCGGGGCAACATCCAGAAAATCCAAGTCCCATAAAACTCCCGCTGCTCCCGGAGTCGGATTTCGCTCCGGAGCTTCCAAGAATTCCTTAAAAACAGCAAGCGGGAGGGAAAAAGTTTATAAGGGATGGAAAAACATTGCCTCGGCTGGCGCGGGGTTGTTTTCCATGGGGTTCTTCATTCCTGATCGCTGTTGTTAGGGATTTTTTGGTTGGGGATTTTCGGAGGGAAGGGGGGAGAAGCTTTTCCGAGCTGTCCCGGTTTTTTTGGGGTCCCGGCGGGAATTACATCAGCGGCGATGAGCAGGGAATGGGGCAGGAAATGAGCTCCAAAGGAGTGACGTGATCCCTCCGGGGAAGGCGGGAAACAAGGAGGCATTGTTCTCCTTTCCAGGGAAAAACGGGAAAAGTGGGGAAAATAGGGAGTCGGGCTGGGAAATGGGGATGGGGATGGGGGGAGTGGGGATCCTGGGGGTGGGAATGGGATGGGAATGGGATGGGAATGGGAATTCTGGGAATGGGAATGGGAATGGGGAATGGGAATGGGAATGGGAATGGGAATGGGAATGGGAATGGGGTGGGAAAAGGATGGGATGGGATGGGATGGGATGGGATGGGATGGGATGGGATGGGATGGGATGGGATGGGATGGGATGGGAATTCTGGGAATGGGAATGGGAATGGGATGGAGATGGGATTGGGATTGGGATGGAATTTTGGGGTGGGATGGGATGGGATGGGATGGGATGGGATGGGATGGGATGGGATGGGATGGGATGGGAATGGGGTGGAATGGGAATGGGAATGGGATGGAGATGGGATTCGGATGGAATTTTGGGATGGGAATAGGGAATGGGGAATGGGAATAGGGAATGGGAATGGGGTGGCAATGGGATGGGATTGGGATGAGGACAGGGATAAGGATAGGAATGGAAACGGGTCAGGCTGGTCCCGTGGGGAAGGGAAACTGAGGCACGGGCAGCATCCCCCATCCCGATCCTTGCCGAGAGGCCATTCCAGGACAATTCCCGGGCTGCAGGAGGAGCCTTTGGGAAGGGAGCTGTGCGAGGGAGGATTTCATGGGACGGGCTTGATCCTCTTTAAATCTATCCAGGGAAAACTCGGGCAGTGGGTGTCCTGAATCCCCCTGGATCAGCTCGATTCCCTGTAAATCTAGCCAGGGAAAACTCGGGCAGTGGGTGTCGTGGATCCCCCTGGATCAGCTCGATTCCCTGTAAATCTAGCCAGGGAAAACTCGGGAAGTGGGAAGGCTGCGGGAATTGGGTGTTCCGGATTGCCTGGGAATTCCAGCCCCATAAATTGGGGATTACGGGGCTGGCCCGCCTGTCCCCCTGTCCCTCTGTCTGTCCCTGTCCCTCCGAACCCAGGGAACCCTCTGGAATTTAGGGAGAGGAGGGATAACTCCCGGATAACCCCGCCTCCCCCCCGGTTTTGGGGTGGAAAACAGGGAATAGGGCAGGAAATAATAGGGCAGGAAATTGGGATTTTCCTCTCCCGGAGACCCCAAAGCCTGGCCGGGACTGGGGAGTCGCTGCCGGCAAAGGGAGGAGTTGGGATTTGCCGGGCGAGCCGGGCGGGAGGAGAGGAGGGAAGGGAGAGAAGGAGGAATTTCCAGCGGGAAATTGGGAAAACCTGGCGGGGGCGGAACTGTCCCGAGCGGCGCGGGGAGGAGGAGCTGCGACACCAAATGGTGTCCCCAGGGGTGTCCTGGAGCCGGTGACACCAAATCCTGTCCCCATGGAATGTCCCTGTGCTCCGGTGACCCCAATCCCTGTCCCCAGGGATGTCCCTGTGCTCAGTCCCAGATCCTGTGTCCCCAGCCCCTGTCCCCAGGGGATGTCCCCACGCTCAGGGCTGTCCCCACATTCCCACAGGTTTCCCAGATCTGATCCTGGATCCCAGCTGTGTCCAGGCCTGCAGGAGCCATGTCCCTGTGGCATGTCCCTGTCCCCACAGGATGTCCCTGTGCTCAGTCCCAAATCCCAGATGTGTCCAGGCCTGCAGGATCCCTGTCCCCAATCCCTGTCCCCAATCCCTGTCCCCAGTCTGTGTCCCCACACCTGCAGGTCTCCCGGATCTAGCCCCTGACCCCAATTACATCCATGCCTGCAGGAGCTGTGTCCCCATGGGATGTCATTGTCCCCAACCCCACAGGCCTCCCGGATCTGGTCCCTGACCCCAATTACATCCAGGCCTGTAGGATCCCTGTCCTCAATCAGTGTCCCCATAGAATGTCCCTGTGCTCAGTCCCAAATCCCAAATGTGCAGGATCCCTGTACCCAATGGGTGTCCCCTATCCCTGTCCCCAGTGGTGTCCCCAACCCCACAGGTCTTCGGGATCTGGTCCCTGACCCCAATTACATCCAGGCCTGTAGGATCCCTGTCCCCAGTCCCTGTCCCCAATGGTGTCCCCAACCCCACAGGTCTCTCAGATCTGGTTCCTGACCCCAATTACATCCAGGCCTGCAGGCTCTGTGTCCCCATAGGATGTCCTTGTCCCCAACCCTGCAGGTCTCCCGGATCTGGTCCCAGACCCCAATTACGTGCAGGCCTCCACGTACGTGCAGAGAGCTCACCTGTACTCCCTGCGCTGTGCCGCCGAGGAGAAGTGCCTGGCCAGGTGTGTGCAGGGCCGGGAATGGGGTGGGGATGGGGTCAGGAATGGGGTTGGAATGGGGTCGGGAATGGGATTGGGGATTGGGAATGGGGAGAGAGGGAATGGGATGGGGATGTGGGGATAAAGGGGAAAGTGGGATGAAGGAAGGGGAAAGGGGATGGGGAGAGGGGAATGGGAAATTAAATGGAAAAGGGAAAGGGAATGGAAAGAGGGAAAGGAAAGTGGGAATGGGAATGAATGGGGATGGGGATGGGAATGGGAATGGGAATGGGAATGGGGATGGGAATGGGAATGGGAATGGGATTGGGAATGGGAATGGGAATGGGAATGGGAATGGGGATGGGAATGAATGGGAATGAATGGGAATGGGGATGGGAATGGGAATGGGAATGGGAATGGGAAAGGGAACTGCAAAAAGCAGCAGGAAGAGCCCAGCCAAGCCCAGCAGGTTCCCCTTTCCAATCCCTCCCTTTTCCCTGTGGGAATTCTCTCTGGCAAAGTCACTGCCCTGCCTGGGGCTGAAGGCACTGTGCCACCGCCGGTGCCACCCGCTGACTGTCCCCTGTCCCCAGCACGGCGTACGCGGCCGAGGCCACCGACTACGACGTGCGGGTGCTGCTGCGCTTCCCGCAGCGCGTCAAGAACCAGGGCAGCGCCGACTTCCTGCCCAGCCAGCCCCGCCACAGCTGGCAGTGGCACAGCTGCCACCAGTGAGCGTCCCGCCTGGCCCCGACCCCCAGGGGCACCTCCGAGGGCTTCTAGTGGCATTTGGGTGGCACTGTGGTGGCGTTTCCTGCATTTCTGGCTTTGCTTTGTGGCTTTTGCGGCTTTGAGGCCATTGGGATGTTGGTGTCACCTTCCTTCATCTCTTTGTCCCCAAGGCCACCACGCTGGCACAGCTGCCACCAGGGAGTGTCCCCACCTGGCCCCGACCCCCAGTGGCACCTTCAAGGGCTTTTAGTGGCATTTGAGTGACATTTGAGTGACGTTTGAGTGACATTTGAGTGACGTTTGAGTGACATTTGAGTGACGTTTGAGTGACGTTTGAGTGACGTTTGAGTGACATTTGAGTGGCATTTGAGTGACGTTTCCCCTGTTTCTGGCTTTGCTTTGGGATCTCAATAGGGACAGGTCTTCCTTCTCCTCCTTGTCCCCAAAGCCACCGCGCTGGTGGCAGTGGCACAGCTGCCACCAGGGAGTGTCCCTGCCTGTCCCTGTCACCAATCCACCCCCTGGGGACACCCTCAAGGGCTTTCAGTGGCATTTCGGTGGCCTTTTGGTGGCATTTTGGTGGCATTTCGGTGGCATTTTGGTGGCATTTCCCCCTTTTGGTGACACTCCTTTGAGGCCTTGGTGGGGTTGATGTCACCGTCCTTTGGCTCTTTGTCCCCAAAGCCACCGCGCTCCTCATCCCCATCTTGATGTCCCCTTGATTGTCCCTTGACCGTCCCCTGATTGTCCCCGATTGTTGATTGTCCCCCTGAATGTCCCCTGAATGTCCCCCTGATTGTCCCTGATTGTCCCCGAGTGTCCCCTTGGTGTCCCCTGGTTGTCCCTGATTGTCCCCATTTTGCTGTCACCTGCCTGTCCCGCTGTGTGTCCCAAACATGTCCCTGATTGTCCCCTTGATTATGCCCTGATGTCCCCTTGATTGTCCCCTGATTGTCCCTTGCCTGTCCCCATTTCAGTGTCCCCGACTGTCCCCCAGTTGTCCCCATTGCGATGTCACTCTCCTTGTCCCCTGGATGTCCCCTGGATGTCCCCTGCCGGTCCCCTGCCTGCCCCCCTACATGTCCCCAACTGTCCCCTCGGTGTCCCCTGACTGTCCTGTGATCATCCCCTGATTATCCCGCGATTGTCCCCAACTGTCCCTGATTGTCCCCCGACTGTCCCCATTTTGCTGTCCCTCAGTGTCCCCCACGTGTCCCTTGATTGTCTCCCCGATTGTCCCTTGCCTGTCCCCATTTTGGTGTCCCTGCATATCCCCGACTGTCCCCTGCCTGTGCTGCGTGTGTCCCCTGATGTCCCCAGTGTCCCCAGCTGTCCCCAGCTGTCCCCAATGTCCCCAATGTCCCCAATGTCCCAATGTCCCCAGCTGTCCCCAGCTGTCCCCAATGTCCCCAATGTCCCCAGCTGTCCCCAATGTCCCCAGTGTCCCCAATGTCCCCAATGTCCCCAGTGTCCCCAATGTCCCCAGCTGTCCCCAATGTCCCCAATGTCCCCAGCTGTCCCCAGCTGTCCCCAGCTGTCCCCAATGTCCCCAATGTCCCCAGGTGTCCCCAATGTCCCCAGTGTCCCCAATGTCCCCAATGTCCCCAGCTGTCCCCAGCTATCCCCAATGTCCCCAGGTGTCCCCAATGTCCCCAGCTGTCCCCAATGTCCCCAGCTGTCCCCAGCTGTCCCCGATGTCCCCAATGTCCCCAATGTCCCCAATGTCCCCAATGTCCCCAATGTCCCCAATGTCCCCAGTGTCCCAGCTGTCCCCAGTGTCCCCAGTGTCCCCAATGTCCCCAATGTCCCCAATGTCCCCAGGCACTACCACAGCATGGCAGAGTTCAGCCACTACGACCTGCTGGATGTCACCTCGGGCCGGCGGGTGGCCGAGGGACACAAGGCCAGCTTCTGCCTGGAGGACACCACGTGTGACTTTGGCCACCTCAAGCGCTACGCCTGCACCGCCCACACCCAGGTGACAGCTGGGGACAGCAGGGGACAGCAGGGGACACCTCCCCGGGCCACCCCCGCGTCCCCTCTGTCCCCGTTTGTAGTGCTGTGCGTGCGGCCAGGTGACAATGGGTGACACCCTGCTGTCCCCAAAGCACTTTGGGTCCGTTTTTGTCACTTTTTGGTCACTTTTTTGTCGCTTTTGGGTCACTTCTTGTCACTTTCTGTCCCCGTCTGCAGTGCCAGGCCTGCACCGCCCACACCCAGGTGACACCACGGGGACAATGTGGCACATCCCCCCCAAGCCACTTTTGGTCCCTTTTGTCACTTTGTCTCCCTTTTCCCCCTTTTTGTCCTTATTTTCCCCCTTTTCTGTCACTTTTTGTCCCTTTGGGTCACTTTTTGTCCCCTTCTGTCCCTTTTTATCCCATTTGTCATCCTGTTTTGTCCCCTTTGGTCCCCTCAGGGATGCTCCTTGGTGTCCCCAAGCCACCTGAGTGACATTTATGTCACTTTTGGTCACTTTCCCCCCCCTTTCTTTTCCTCTTTTTGTTCCTTTTTGTCCCTTTTTGTCCCTTTTTGTTCCTTTTTGTTTCCCTTTCAATCCATTTTTGTCCCTTTTCTTTCACTGTTTGTCCCATATTTGTCCCTCAGGACCTCAGCCCAGTGTCCCCGAGCCACCTGAGTGTCACTTTGGGCCACTCTTGGTCCCTTTTTGTCCCTTTTTTTTGCCCCTTCCCCCCCACCATCCCCTTTTCTCCCCATTTCCCCCCATTTTCCCCACTTTTTTCTCCCCTTTTCGCCATTTTTATCCCATTTTGTCCCCTTTTCCTTCCCATTTTTCCCCATTTAAAATAATTTCCCCCATTTTTCCCCCATTTTTATCCCATTTTGTCCCCTTTTCCCTCCCATTTTCCCCATTTTATTCCATTTCCCCCACTTTTTCCCCATTTTTCCCACTTTTCCCCCCACTTTATCCCATTTTCCCCATTTTTCCCTAATTTCCCCCATTTTTATCCCATTTTTCCACTTTTTCCCCGTTTTTATCCCATTTTCCCCCATTTTATCCCATTTCCCCATTTTTATCCCATTTTCCCCACTTTATTCCCCATTTTTTCCTTTTTGCCCTCTTTTTATCCCAATTTTCCCCCTTTTCCCCCATATTATCCCATTTTCCCCATTTTTTTCCCACTTTATCACATTTTCCCCATTTTTACCCCATTTTCACCCCATTTTTCCCCATTTTATCCCATTTTCCCCAATTTCCCCATTTTCCTTTCCCCATTTTATCCCATTTGCCCCATTTTTATCCCATTTTCCTCCTTTCCCCCATTTTTCCCCAATTTTTCTCCATTTTTATCCCATCTTTCCCCCATTTTCCCCATTTTACCTGCTTTATACCCCATTTTTATCCCATTTTTCCCCCTTTTCCCTCCCATTTTCCCCATTTTTATCCCACTTCCATTTTCCCCATTTCCCCCATTATTATCCCATTTTCCCTCACTTTTCCCTCATTTTTCTCCCATTTCCCCTCATTTTATCCCATTTTCCCCATTTTCCCCAATTTTCCCAATTTTTATCCCATTTTTCCACTTTTTTCCCAATTTTTATCCCATTTTCCCCCATTTTCCCCCCTTTTCCCTCCCATTTTTTCCCATTTAAAATGACTTCCCCCATTTTCCCCCATTTTAGTCCCATTTTTCCCCCAGTTTTCCCCCATTTTTATCCCATTTCCACCATTTTTCCCCAATTTTCTCCATTTTCCCCATTTTTATCCCATTTTTATCCCATTTTTCCCACTTCCCACATTTTTATCCCATTTGTCCCATTTCCTCCATTTTTATCCCATTTTCCCCATTCCCCCCATTTTGTCCCATTTTCACTGCTTTATTCCCCATTTTTCCCCAATTTCCCCACATTTTATCCCATTTTCCCCATTTTTATCCTATTTTCCCCACTTCCCCCATTTTTATCCCATTTTATCCCATTTTATCCCATTTTTCCCACTTTTTTCCTATTTTTATCCCATTTTCCCCATTTTTATCCCATTTTTATTCCATTTTTCCCATTTTTATCCCCTTCCCCCATTTTCCCCCAATTTTCCCCACTTTCCCCCCATTTTTATCCCATTTTCCCCCTTTTCCCCCATTTTATCCCATTTCTGCTTTTCCCCATTTTTATCCCATTATCCCATTTTCCCCACCTTTTCCCCCATTTTTACCCCATTTTTCCCCCTTTCCCTCCCATTTTTCCCATTTAAAATCATTTTTCCCATTTTTATCCCATTTTTCCCCAATTTCCCCATGTTACCCGCAGGGGCTCAGCCCAGGCTGCTATGACACTTACAACGCTGACATCGACTGCCAGTGGATCGACATCACCGACGTGCCGCCCGGCAACTACATCCTCAAGGTGACCTGGGGACAGCTGGGACTGCTGGGGACAGCTGGGGACATTGGGGACAGCTGGGGACAGCTGGGGACACTTGGGGACACTGGGGACATTGGGGACATTGGGGACACTTGGGGACACCTGGGGATACTTAGGGGCAGCTGGGAACACCTGGGACACCTGGGGACACTTGGGCACATTTGGGGACAGTTGGGGACATTTGGGGACAGCTGGGGACACTCAGGGACACCTGGGGACATTTGGGGACAGCTGGGGACACTCAGGGACACCTGGGGACACTTGGGGACAGCTGGGGACATTGGGGACAGCTGGGACACCTGGGGACATTGGGGACACTTTTCCCTTTTCCCTGGTTAGTGTTGAGGTTTTATTTCCTGTTTTTTCATGTTTTCCCCGATTTTCTCTTTTCCCTGTTTGTTTTGGGGATTTTCCTCATTTTCCCTGTTAATTTGGGTTTTTTTTTCCCGAATTTTCCCTGTTAATTTGGGTTTTTTTTTCCCGAATTTTCCCTGTTAATTTGGGTTTTTTCCCTAATTTTCCCTGTTAATTTAGGGGATTTTCCCGATTTTCCCTGTTTATTTTTGTGGATTTTCCTGATTTTCCCTCTTAATTTGGGTTTTTTCCCTAATTTTCCCTGTTTAATTTTCGGGATTTTCCCTAATTTTCCCTGTTAATTTGGGGTTTTTTCCCTGTTTAATTTTGGGGATTTTCCTGATTTCCCCTGTTAATTTGGGGGATTTTCCCTGTTAATTTGGGGTTTTTTCCCTAATTTTCCCTGTTTATTTTTGTGGGATTTTCCTGTTTTTCCCTGTGTATTTCTAGGGATTTTTTCTCTGATTTTCCCTGTTTCTTTTGGGTGGTTTTTTTCCCCTTTCCTTTTCCCTGTTGATTTTGGGATTTTTTTCTCTGACTTTCCCATTTCCCTCTTGATTTTGGGATTTTTTTCCCCTGATTTTCCCTGTTTCTTTTGGGGGATTTTCCTCCTGATCGTTTTTAGGATTTTTTTTTCCCCCTGTGCCTTTTCCCTTTTGCTTTGGGATGTTTTTCCCCTGATTTTCCCCATTTATTTTTGGGATTTTTCCCCCTGATTTTCCCCATTTATTTTTGGGATGTTTTTCCCCTGATTTTCCCCATTTATTTTTGGGATTTTTCCCTCCCCTGCTCTTCCCAGCTCATTCCCACCCGGATTTTCCCCGTTTTTTTTCCCCCCTGCTAATTCCCGGGCTGACTTTTCCCGTTTCCCGCATTCCCAGGTGCAGGTGAATCCCAAATATCTGGTTCTGGAATCAGATTTCACCAACAACGTCGTTCGCTGCCACATCCACTACACAGGGCGCTTCGTCTCTGCCTCCAACTGCCGCATCGCCCAGTAGGGATCCAGGAATTCCATCCAAAATCCCATCCCAAATCCCATTCCCATTCATTCTCATTCATCCCCATTCCCAATCCCATTCCCATTCTTTCTCATCCCCATTCCCTATTTTCCCATTCCCATTCCCATTCCCATTCCCATCCCCATTCCCATTCCCATTCCCTATTTTCCCAATCCCATTCCCATTCCCATTCCCATTCCCTATTTTCCCATTCCCATTCCCATTCCCATTCCCATTCCCTATTTTCCCATTCCCATTCCCATTCCCATTCCCATTCCCTATTTTCCCATCCCCATTCCCATTCCCGTTCCCATTCATTCCCATTCATCCCCAATCCCATTCCCATTCCCTCTTTCCATTCCCTTTCCCTTTTCCATTTAATTTCCCCTTCCCCTCTCCCCATTCCCTTTCCCCTTCCCTCATCCCATTTTCCCCTTTATCCCCACATCCCCATCCCATTCCCTCTCTCCCCGTTCCTGATCCCATTCCCATTCCCATTCCCATTCCCATTCCCAATCCCATTCCTATTCCCATTCCCATTCCCATTCCCATTCCCATTCAAATTCCCATCCCCATTCCCTATTTTCCCATTCCCATCCCCACTTTCCCACCCTCCCTTGCCCATCCCATAAAACCACCACTCTGGGGCTCCTTTTTCCTGATTTTCCCCCCTTTTTTCTGCCTTTTCCCCCCTTTTTTCCCAGTTTTTTCCCTTTTTCCCCCACTTTTCCCCCCTTTTTTCCGCTTTATTCCACTTTTTCCCTTTTTCCACTTTCCCCCCTTTTTTCCTTCTTTTTTCACCTTTCCCCCACTTTTTCCCCATTTTTCCAGTTTTTTTCTTTTTTCCCTGCTTTTTTTTCCCATTTTTCCTTTTTTCCCATTTTTTCCTTTTATCCCATTTTTTCCTTTTTCCCATTTCCCCCCTTTTTTCCACTTCACACTTTTTTCCAGGTTTTTCTCTTTTTTTCTGCTTTTTTCCCCTTTTTTCACCTTCTTCCTGTTTTTTAAGAAAAAGGTTTTTCCCACTTTTTTACCTGTTTTACCACTTTTTCCTCTTTTTCCCATTTTTCCTGCTGTTTTCCCCTTTTTCCTCCTTTTTTTCAACTTTTTTCCTTCTTATTCCAGCTTTTTTTCTTTTTTTCTGCTTTTCCCCCTTTTCCCCCTTTTTCCCCCTTTTCCCATTTTTTCCCCTTTTTCCCCTTTTTTCCACTTTTTCCACTTTTTCCCCTTTTCCTGCTTTTTTCCCTTTTTATTCAGCTTTTCCCCCTTTGATCCACTTTTTTAAGCTTTTTTTCCTTGATTTTTTTCATTTTTTCCCTCTTTTTTCCCTCTTTTCCCCCCTTTTCTCTGCTTTTTTCCCGCTTTTTATCCTTTTTTCCTGCATTTTTCCTTTTTTCCCCCATATCTTTCCCTTTTTTCCCTGCCTTTCCAGCCCAATTTTTGTGGTGAAGGGCAAAAAAATTTGGGATTTGGGGTGGGAATTGGGGTTTTGTTCCTTTTCCATGGAAATTTTCTGGGATTTGGCCATTTGGTGTTGGAGTTTCACTCCTTTCCCATGGGATTTTCAGGGATTTGGGGCCATTTGGGGCTGGAGTTTCGTTACTTTATAATGGACTCTCCCAGGATTTGGGGTTGGAATTGGGGTTTTGTTCCTTTTCCATGGAATTTTCTGGGATTTGGCCATTTGGGGTTGTTTTTTTCACTCTTTTCCCACGGAATTTTCTGGGATTTGGAGCAGGGTTTGGTGTTTTGCTCCTTTTCCATGGAATTTTCCGGGATTTCCCGTGTTTCCCTGCAGATCCTGATGGCAGCCGAATCCCGGGAACGTCCCTGTCCCTTTCTCCGGGAAGTGCCTGAGGGGTTCCTGTGGCCCCAAAATTCCCCCTTTTCCCATTAAAAACTGGGGAAGCCAATAGGACTCTTGGAATGTTCCTTTATCCTGAATTTGTCCTTCATTCTGGGATGGGAATGGGGTTGGGAATGGGGTTGGGAATGGGGTTGGAATGGGGATGGGAATGGATTAGGAATGGGGTTGGGAATGGATTGGAAATGAGGTGGGAATGGGGTTGGGAATAGGGTGGGAATGGGGTCGGGAAGCTTTTGTGGGACTCTAGGAGTCCCTAAAGTGTCATAAATCAAGAGAACAAACCGGATTTCCCCTACAATTAATATTCCAATCTCTCATTATCCTATCATCATCATCATCATCACCACCATCCTACCATTATCCTAATATTACCCTAATAATTTATTCCATCCCTACATTCTTGTTTTCTTGGATTCTCCCACTTTGGATTTATTCTTCTCTTATTCCTGATTCATTTTTGCCAAATTCTTCCCACATCCAATGTTCCTCGAAGGAATTTTATAGGGCTGGGGCTGGATTTGGGATCATGGGGCTTGAATGGGGACACTGGAGTGGGATAATGGGTTAATGGGATGGGATGGGATAATGGGATGGGATAGGATAATGAGATGGGATAATGAGATGGGAAAATGGGATGGGATGGGATTGGGATGGGATTGGGATGGGAAAATGGGATGGGAAAATGGGATGGGATAATGGGATGGGATGGGATAATGGGATGGGATAATGGGATGGGATAATGGAATGGGATGGGATAATGGGATGGGATAATGGAATGGGATAATGGGATGGGATAATGGGATGGGATGGGATGGGATGGGATGGGATGGGATAATGGGATGGGATGGGGACAGTGGGATGGGACAGGGACACTGGGACAGCACTGGTGGCACCAGGACAGGACCGAGGACACTGCCAGCTCCATTCCTGCACTGTCCCCAGAGTGACCCCAGGGTGACCCCAGAGTGACCCCACAGTGACCCCACAGTGACCCCAGAGTGTCCCCACACTGTCCCCAGAGTGACCCCAGAGTGACCCCAGAGTGACCCCAGAGTGACCCCACAGACGCTGTCGGTCCCTGCAGGGTTTATTGGCAATGTCATCGCTCAGGCCACACTGCGGCCACTCCTGCGCCCCAGGGCCACTGCCAGCACCGCCACGGCCACCAGCACGGCCACCGCCGCCACCGCCACCGCCACCACTGTCCCCGTGCCCAGCGCCGCCGCCTCTGCACCTGCAATGGGATGGGATTGTCACCTGGTGTCACCCAGTGTCACCCAGTGTCACCCAGTGTCACCCAGTGTCACCCAGTGTCACTGGGGCCACTGCAGAGGGCTCTGCGATGGGGACTCAGTCACAGATCGTCACCGGGACTGCCACCAAGGGGACTCCGGCAGTGACCCTGGTGGCCCGTGGGGACTCACCCTGGTGGCCCTGTGGCCGCTGTCCCTGATGGTCACTGGAGAGCAGCACTGGCCCGATGACCACGTCAGCTTCGGCCGCGGAGCCTGGGGACAGCGAGGGACAATGGGGACAGGGAGGGACAATGGGGACAGGGAGGGACAATGGGGACAGCGAGGGACAATGGGGACAGGGAGGGACAGGGAGCGGGGACAGAAAGGGTCAATGAAGAAGCAGCACTGCAGAAGGACCCCCTGTCCCCACTGTCCCCTCTGTCCCCCCCATCCCTGTTCCCCTCTGTCCCCTGTCGCTCACCCTGGCTGTCCCCTGCCGCTGTCCCCAGTTCCCAGTCCCCTATTCCTGTCCCCTGTCGCTCACCGGTGCCATCGTGTCGCCGGTAGCGGTGTCCCCACGGCTGCGCTGACCGCGGGGACAGCGCGGGGGTGGCGCAGTCGCCTCGCTCACAGCAGCTGCAGATGTCCCTTGTCCCCTCCAGGGGCGCCCAGCTGTGCGGGGAGGGGACAGCTGTGTCACCGGGGGGGCTGTGACACACCTGTGCCACACCTGTGCCACTCCGGGCAGTGCGCCAGCTCAGGGAGTGTGACAGCCCCGTGCCACCCCTGTGCCACCTGCAGTGTCACCTGTGTGCCATCCGGGGGGATGGGACACCCCAGGGTCACCCCGGTGGATGTGACACCCCTTTGCCACCTCTGTGCCATCTGGGGACTGTGCCACCCTCATGCCACCCGGGGGGATGTGACACCCCTGTGCCACCCGCGGTGTCACCCGTGTGTCACCCTGGGATGTGACACTCCCGTGCCACCCCCGTGCCGCCCCTGTGCCACCCAAGGGCTGTGCCACCCCGTGCCACCGCACGCCACCTGCTGTCCCCGCTGTCCCCTCTGTCCCCTCTGTCCCCCCGTGTCCCCATGTCCCCTCTGTCCCCCCTGTCCCCATGTCCCCGCAGTCCCCTCTGTCCCCTCTGTCCCCTCTGTCCCCATGTCCCTGCTGTCCCCGCTGTCCCCGTGCCCCCGTGTCCCCTCTGTCCCCTCTGTCCCCTCTGTCCCCGTGCCCCCGTGTCCCCTCTGTCCCCTCTGTCCCCTCTGTCCCCGTGCCCCCGTGTCCCCTCTGTCCCCATGCCCCAGTGTCCCCATGTCCCCGTGTCCCCGTGTCACTCACGTGTTGTGGCCGCGGTGGAAGGAGCAGGCCTTGTTGACAGGGTCAGGACTTTGCTCGGCCGGTGTCACCTTCAGGTGGCAGCTGATGTAGATCTGGGGACACAGGGGACAGTGGGGACACCGCGGGGGCACTGAGGGTTTGGGGTCACCCTGGGGGGTTTGGGGTCACTCTGTGGGATCACTGAGGGGTTTGGGGACACGGCTGGGGACATTTTCTAGGGTTTAGGGTCACCCTGAGGGGTTTGGGGTCACTCTTTGGTGTCCCTGCAGGGTTTGGGGTTGCTCTGGGGGGTTTGGGGTCACTGAGGTGTTTGGGGTCATTGGGGGGTTTGGGGTTTGGGGTCACTCTGGGGGGTTTGGGGTCACTCTCCCAGGTCCCTGCAGGATTTAGGGTCACTCTGTTCCCTACCAGGTTCCTGGGGTCACTCTGGGATTTGGGGTCACTCTTTGGGGTCACTCTTTGGGGTTTAGGGTCACTCCTAGGTCCCCTACCTGGTTCCTGAGGTCCCTATGGGGTTTGGGGTCCCTGAGGGAATTGGGGTCACTCTTTGGGGTCTCTCTGGGATTTAGGGTCTCTCTCTGTCCCCTACCAGGTTGCTGGGGTCCCTATGGGATTTGGGGTCACTTTGGGGTTTGGGGTCACTGTCCCCTACCAGGTTCCTGGGGTCACTCTTTGGGTCACTCTTTGAGGTCACTCTTTGGGGTTTGGGGTCACTGTGTCCCCTACCAGGTTCCTGGGGTCACTTTGGGGTCACTCTCTGGGGTCACTGAGGGATTTAGGGTCACTCTGTCCCTTACCAGGTTCCTGGGGTCACTCGCTGGGATTTGGGGTCACGCTCTGTCCCCTACCAGGTTCCTGGGGTCACTTTGGGGTCACTGTCCCCTACCGGGTTCCTAGGGTCACTTTGGGGTCACTCTCTGGGGTCACTGAGGGATTTAGGGTCACTCTCTGTCCCCTACCAGGTTCCTGGGGTCCCCGGCGAAGCGGAAGGCGTCCACGCGGAAGCGCAGCATGTCCGGCCGTGGCCTTGGGGACACGAAGGCCGAGCTGGTGGCATCTGAGCGTCCGTCCACCAGGCACCTGCGGGGACACCGCGGGGACACCGAGGGGACACCCCCACCGTCACCTAACCGCCCCAAATGGCCCCAAAACGGCCCCACGGGGTCACCAAATGGCCCCAAATGGCCCCAGATGGCCTCAGGTCACCCGTGGAAGTGACAAGGGCTCAGCACCTCCTGTGGGACCCCAAAATGGCCCCAAATGTCCCCAAAATGTCACCCTGACCCCTCCAGGGTCACCCTGCCACCCCAAAATGGCCCCAAATGTCCTCAAAGTGTCACCGTGACACCTCCAGGGTCACCCTGCCACCCCGAAGTGGCCCTAAATGGCCCAAGCTGGCCCTTGGAAGTGACCCCTATGTGTGACCCCCAATTGTCCCCAAATGTCCTCGATGTCCCCAAAGGTCACCCACTGGAGTCCATAATGGCACAATGGGGTGGGATGAGGTGTCACCACCCCCTGACCCCAAATGTCCCCAAGCTGCACCAAAATGTCCCCAAATCTTCCCCAGATTTTCCCTAAGTTGTCTCCAAATTGTCCCCAAAATGTCCCCAAAACTGTCCCCAAATCTCCCCAAAACTGTCCCCAAAACATAACAAAACTGTCCCCAAATGTCCCAAAAACATCCCCAAATTGTCCCCAAAGCTCCCCAAATGCCCCCAAAACATCCCTAAAATGTCCCCTAAACGTCCCCAAATGCCCCCAAAACTGTCCCCAAATGTCTCCAGATTGTCCTCAAATTGTCCCCACATGTCCCCAAAATGTCCCCAAGTGTCCCCAAACATTCCTAAATGTCCCCAAACGTCCCCAAACGCCCCCAAAACTGTCCCCAAAAGTCCCTAAAAGTCCCCGAACCATCCTCAGAATGTCCCCAAACATTGCTAAATGCCCTCAAACTGTCCCCAAATGTCCTCAAACAGTCCCCAAATGTCCCCAAAAATCCACAAATTGTCCCCAAAGCTCCCCAAACACCCCCAAAACGTCCCTAAAATGTCCCCAAAACATCCCTAAACATCCCCAAACGCCCCCAAATGTCCCCAAAATGCCCCCAAAACTCCCTAAATGTCCCCGAACCATCCTCAGAATGTCCCCAAACATTGCTAAATGCCCTCAACCTGTCCCCAAACTGTCCCCAAGCTGTCCCCAAACAGTGCCCGTACCCGTTGAAGTCGATGATGGCGTAGTGGGGTGATGCCTCAGCGCCGGGGCTGAGCGCAGCCACGCAGGAATCCACGAAGAGGCGCAGAGGGACATGGCTGCTGGTGGCAGTGCCACCAACCTCGGCCTGGATGTGCAGCACGTCACCCAGCCGGAACCCCGACAGATCCCGCTCGGCGCTCCAGTCCTCTGGACAGCGGGGCAGGTCAGGAACGGAGCGGAGAGGGGAATTGGAGCCTCAGCCTGATCCCAATCCTCATCCCAATCCCGATCCCGATCCCGATCCCAATCCTGATCCAAATACTGATCCTCATCCTGATCCCAATCCTGATCCTGATCTTGGTCCTGATCCCAATCCTGATCCTCATCCCAATCCCAATCCTGATCCTCATCCTCATCGTCGTCCTCATCCCAATCTTGATCCTGATCCCAATCCTCATCCCAATCCTGATCCTGATCTTGGTCCTCATCCCAATACTGATCCTGATCCTGATCCTGATCCTGGTCCCGATCCTGATCCTGATCCTGATCCCGATCCCAATCCCAATCCCAATCCCAATCCTGATCCTGATCCTGATCCCAATCCCAATCCTCATTCTGATCCTCATCCTAATCCTGATCCCGATCCTCATCCCAATCCCAATCCTGATCCTGATCCCAATCCTGATCCCCTTCCAAATCCCAATCTCAATCCTGATCTTGATCCCAATCCCGACCTCAACCCCAATCCTGATCTTGATCTTGATCTCAATCCAGATCCAAATCCTAATCTTGATCACAATCCTGATCCCAATACTGACCCTGATCCCAATCCTTATCCTGATCCTGGTCCCAGTCCTGATCTCCATCCTTGTCCCAGTCTCAATCCCGATCCCAATTCTGATCCTGATCCCAATCCTGATCCAAATTCCAATCCTGATCCCAATTCCAATCCTGATCCAGATTCCAATCCTGATCCCAATCTCAATTCAAATCCTGATCCCAATCCTGATCCTGGTCCTGATGTCAATCCTAATCCTGATCCCAATCCCAATCCCAATCCCAATCCCGACCCCAATCCCACCGCAACAGCTGGGGCTGATGAGGGGTTCGAAGGAAATGGGGGAATTCGGCCTGATTTGGGAACGAAGATGGGACATTCCATGGGAAAGGCTATGGAGATGGCACTGGGAATGCTGGGGAATGCATGGAAAGGGGGAATTCCGGGTGATCTGGGAATGGGAACGGGGGAATCCCATGGAAATGAATGCCCAGGGTTCCCAAAAAGCGGGGAAATCCCGAAATTCCCAATCCCATGCACAGTTCCGTCCCGAGTACTACTGCCAGGACAATTGGGAATCCAAAGATTTGGGAAAAGGGGAAAGGGAAAAGGGAAAAAAGGGGGAAAAAGGGGAAAAAAGGGGGGGAAAAAGGGGAAAAAAAGGGAAGAGGGAAAAGGGAAAAGGGAAAGGAAGGGAAGGGAAGAGAAGAAGGGAAGGGAGGAAAGGAAGGAAGGAAGGAAAGGAAGGGAAGGAAAGGAAAGGAAGGAAGAGGAAGGAAAGAGGAAGGAAAGGAAAGGAAGGAAAGGAAAGGAAGGGAGAAGGAAAGAAGGAAAGAGAAAGAAAGAAAGAAAGAAAGGAAAGGAAAGGAAAGGAAAGGAAAGGAAAGGAAAGGAAAGGAAAGGAAAGGAAAGGCAGAACCCGCAGTGATCTGGGAATGGGAACAGGGGGACTCCATGGAAAAGAACATCCCAGGGTTCCCAGAAATCCCGGAATGGCCGGAGTTCCCGACGCTCACCGTTCATGAGGCGCAGGGAGAACAGGAGCTTCTCCTCGCTGGCCAGAGCGGAGTTGAGAGGAGCCCAGGTGGGGCGAATGGCGCCGCTGGTGACGTTGTCCCGCCTGGGAAGGGAGCGGGATTATTGATCGGGGTTATTGATTGGGATCATCGATCGGGGTTATCGATTGGGATTATCTATCGGGATTATCGATTGGGACCATTGATCGGGATCATCAATTGGGATCATCAATAGGGATTATTGATTGGGATCATCGATCGGGATTATCGATCAGGATCATCGATCGGGATCATCGATTGGGATCATCTATCAATTGGGATTATCGATCGGGATCATCAATCAGGATTATCCATTGGGATTATCGATCGGGATTATAGATCGGGATTATCGATGGGGATTATCGATTGGGATTATCCATCGGGATTATCAATCAGGATCATCGATCAGGATTATCAATCGGGATCATTGATTGGAATTGTCGATTGGGATCATCTATCAGGATTATCGATCAGGATCATCAATCAGGATTATTGATTGGGATCATCTATTGGGATCATCGATAGGGGTCATCGATCGGGATTATCGATGGGGATTATCGATCGGGATCATCCATCGGGATCATCGATCTGGATTATCGATCGGGATTATCAATCGGGATTATCAATCAGGATTATCGATCAGGATTATCAATAGGACGGTGGGTACTGCAGGGTTGGGGGCAGGCTGACCGGGGGTAGTGGCACTCGATGGGGATGACGGCGGGGTCGCTGCGCACGATCACCGGGTTGCTGCCGGGGCTGGGCGAGTAGCTCAGGAGGGTGCGGTAAATCAGGGAATCCGGAGTGACCTGGGGAAAACGGGATAAATGTCACCGGGAGTGATGGGGGATCCGTGAAAATGGGGAAATCAGGGGTGATCTGGGAATAAAAACAGGATAAAATTCACCGGGAATGATGGGGGATGCATGGAAATGGGGAAATCGGGAGTGATCTGGGAAAAAAATGGGATAAAAATCACCGGGAGTGGTGGGGGATGCATGGAAATGGGGAAATCGGGAGTGATCTGGGAATAAAATAGGATAAATGTCACCGGGAATGATGGGGGATGCATGGAAATGGGGAAAGCCGGAATGATCTGGGAATAAAAACAGGATAAAATTCACCGGGAATGATGGAGGATGCATGGAAATAGGGAAATCGGGAGTGATCTGGGAAAAAGATGGGATAAAAGTCACCAGGAATGATGGGGAATGCATGGAAATGGGGGAATCCAGCGTGATCTGGGAATGACATGGGATATTCCATGGGAAAGTCACCGGGAATGATGGAGAATGGATGGAAATGGGGGAATCCGGGGTGATCTGGGAAGGAAAATGGGACATTCCATGGGAAAGTCACCAGGAATGATGGAGAATGGATGGAAATGGGAGAATCTGGTGTGATTTGGGAATAAAAATGGGATATTCCGTGAGCAAGGCCAGGGGGATGGCACTGGGAATGCTGGGGGATCCATGGAAATGGGGGAATTGGGAGGGATTTGGGAATGGAAAGGGAGGAATTCCATGGAAAAGGTCACTCCTCACCCCGCCAGCGCCACTGGGACACAGAGGCAGCTTTTCCAACCGGGAATGCCGGGGAAATCCAAGGAAAATGGGATGGGAAAGGGGGTGGAAAACTGAGGGGATGGGAAAGGGGGAAAATGGGATGAGGGGGGGAAGGAATGGGAAAGAGGGAAAAAGGCATGGAAAAGCTCTGAGGGGATGGAAAAGGGGGGAAGGGGGTGGAAAAGTGGGAAATGGGGTCAAAAAGGTGGGAAAAGGGGGTGGAGAAGGTAGAAAAGAGATGGAAAATTCCGTTCCCAGAGGGTTCAATTAAACAGGAGGGAAAAGGGATTTTCCCGGCGGAATGGGGAAAGCTGCGGGATAAAGGCTCCGGTTTGGAATGGGGAAAGCTGCGGGATCAAGGCTCCGGTTTGGAGGAATTCCCTGCTCATCCCTGCCCTGGAACGCTCCCGATCCCGCTCTGCTCCCCATCTCGGATTTTCCTGAAAACCTGGGATGCGCGCAGCCCCGGGAGCTGCTCCAGGCGGGAATTACGAGCGGAATCCCGGGATCAGGATCTCCCTGAAAACCTGGGATCTGCAGGAGCCCAGGGAGCAGCTCCGGCTGGGAATCCAGGGCAGAATCCCGGAGGGAATCCCGGGATCCGGACTCACCTGGGTCTGCCCCAACCCACCGGGAGCCTCTCCAGGTAGGAATCCCGGGATCGGGACAAGGACTCACCTGGATCTCCCTGCAAACCCGGCAAACCTCCCCCGGGAGGAGCTCCATCCAGCCGGGAATCCCGGGCACGTTCCCGGTGGGAATCCCGGTGGGAATCCCGGGATGGGGACAAGGACTCACCTGGACCTATCCCGACATCCTGGGAGCCTCTCAGGGAATCCCGGGATGGGGAAGGGACTTGGACTTGGATCTCCCTCCAAACCCGGCAAACCTCCCCCGGGAGGAGCTCCATCCAGCCGGGAATCCCGGGCACATTCCCAGTGGGAATCCCGGTGGGAATCCCGGGATCAGGACTCACCTGGATCTCCTCCAACCCCCCGGGAGGCTCCAGGTAGGAATGCCGGGATGGGGACGGGACTCACCTGGATCTGCCTTAAAATTCGGGATTCCTAGGACCCCCGGGAGCCTCTCCAGATGGGAAATCCGAGCGGATTCCCGGACCGAATCCCGGGGTGGGATCAGAACTCACCTGCATCTCCCTGCAAACCTGGCAAAGCTGCCCCGGCAGCCTCTCCCGCTCCCATTCCCGGTGGGAATGGCGCCCCAGCCCCGCCCTCACCTGGACGGTGCTGCCGCACTCGTGCAGCCCGGCGCTGAAGGTGACAATATTCCGGGACGGATCCAGGCGGGAATGCTGGCAGCCCGCCGGGCCCAGGCTCAGGTCGGCGGCGCTGACCAGGCGGCCGTTCCCGAAGAGATCCCTGTGCACCGAGACCACCAGCTGCGACTCCTGGCACTCCACGGCCACCGGGATGTGGGGTCGGGAGCGGGGATCTTCCCCCCAGCCCCAGGCGGTGCCGTCGCGCTCTCCCCACTCCCAGAGCGGCGGCGACATGGCCGAGGGTGTCACCCGCAGCAGGAGCAGCAGGAGGATCTGGGAGCGCATGGCGGCCGATCCCCAAAAATCGGGATTTCTGGGAAGCGCGCTGGTTTGGGGATGGGTTTGGGGAAGCGGCGGCTCCCGGCGGGTTTTTATCCCGGCGGGAATTTCCCCCCCCGCCCCTCCCTCTGCCGGGGTTTGGGGACCAAGGGCAGCCCGAGGGGACAGCGCGGCATTTCCGCGGGGATTGTTTGTCCATCCTTGGAGCCGCGGGGAGTTGTTTGGGTTTCCCGGCTGATAAGGGGAGCTGCAAGGCTCCGCTGGTCCCCCCGATCCCGAATTCCGGGCAGAGTTAATCCCAGGCAGAATTCCAGGGATAACTCAGCCCAGCACCCCCGGAGAGTTGGGTTTTTATTCCCCCAAAAATGATGGGATTTGGGGTTTGGATCACCGGGAATGACGGAGACCTCACCCCAAATTCCAGAGCCAAAATCCCTCATTTTTAAATCTCTCCCGCTTTTCCCTTTCCCTGGGTTTCCAGGAAAAACAGGCAAAGCTCCTTAAAAATCAATCCCAGGGATTTTCCAGCCTAGTTCCTAACAATCCTCATTTTTCTGGAGTTATTTAATAAACTTTATTATCACAATCCTGATTTTTAATGGAATTCCTGTCCCTCCCTTGGGATGTTCTCCCTTTTTCCCGGGGATGCTCCGTTTATTCCCAAATCCCAAATCCCTCTCCGGCTTTTTGGGATCTCCCTGGCCAACCTCAGGCACAGCGGGAACCCCCTGGATTTTGGGAATTTTTTTTTCCAGCTGGAAAAGCCGAAAAACTCCCCCAATTTTCCCAATTCTGGGAAAACGCGGGAAAACAGGAAGTTTGGGGGACAAGCGACGATCCCGAGGGAATTCCCGCTGCGGTTGGACTCCACATTCCCAAAAATAATTTCTGGATCGCTGTCACCCCTCCGCTTCCAGGGACTTCCCGCTCATCCCTACCTCCAGGATTGTTTTTTTTCCATGTTTAAAATACCTTGGAGAGGCACCGGCCGAGTGGAAATTCCCGGAATTCCAGCGGCTGAGCCTCTGCGTCAGGCAGATAAGGAGCCGCTGGATCGGGAATTGCGCGGCCCGGCAGGAATCCTTGGATCCAAGGATTGGCGGGAGAGGCCTCTCCTCATCCCTGAAAACAAATCCGCGATTTGGGGGGTTCGGGGTTTGATCCCTGCGGGACAAATCCCTCGGGATGGATCCCGGAGGGGAAATTTTGGGGGAAATTCGGGTTTTTTCCATGGAAAAGTGGATTTCTGCCATCCTGGCTACATCCCAAACAAACCCGGGAAAGAGCAGGAGAGGAATTTTCGGGAAAAGCAGAGCTCGGGGAGTCCCTGGAAAGCTCCAAATCCAGGTTTTTCCCACCCCGTTTTCCCAAAAAACCGAGTTTAAAGTCCCAAAATCCAGGGTTGGGAATTCTGCCCGGGAAGGAGCTGCTGGACTGGGATGGAAGCTCTGGGAATTCCAAGGGTTTTTCCTCATCCCAAATGTCCTTTTGGCAGGGAATTTGGGCATTCCCAGGGTTCAAAAATCCCTCTGGATCCCAAGGGATTATCCCAAAAAAACCTGGGAAAGGTGCGGATCGGGAAGGAATCCATGAGGAAAATGTCCCAAAATTCCCAATTTAGGGCCTAGGAGGGGATTGAGGATTTTTTTTTTCCCCAATCCAAGGGTTTGGATCACCGGAAATCCTGAATTTAGCTCGGAGTTCCATCCCAAGGAATTCCAGGTGGGGTTTTCCCGGGATTTCTGCCTCCAGGAGTGCTGGGTGCTGCTCCAGCTCCATGGAATTCCTGGAAAAACCCCTGAAATTCCAACGGCAAGGAGCAAATTTCAGCTCCTCCCGGGGCTCCTTTTCCCATCAATCCCCCAATCCCAAACCCCTGGAATGCACAGAATTCCTAAAAGAATTCCTAAAGCTAAACCCTAACCTCTCCCAGCCCCTCGTCATCCCAGGATTTTGGGGATGGAGTGGAAAAAAGCTGGAATTCCACCCCAAAAAAAGGAGGGAAAAAAGGGGTTCAAATGGGATTTCTGCCCCTCTCGGGAGCAGAGGAAATTCCAAGCGCAGGAATTCCAAGGATTGTTTATCCCTGGCGGCCAAGGCTGGTGGGATCCAAGTATTCCAAACAATCCTTGGGATTCCCGGGGCTGGAATTTCCCCACTGCCTCCTTCCCTCATCCCAAAATGGAATTTATTTCTTTTTTTTTTTCCCCAAAAAAACGACTCCAGGCAGGAGCGGAGAGACTCGGGATTTTCTTGGATTCCTGGAATTTCCGGCAAATCCATGGAAAAATGAAAGAATTCAGGGATTCATCCCAAATCTCAATCCTGACGGGGATTTTTCCAGGAATTCCCAAATTCTGGGAAAAGCTCCTGGAGCGGGATGAGGTTGGATAAAACTCCAGGGATGGGGAAAGGGAAAAATTTGGGATTAGGGAAGGGAAATGATTGGGGAATGTTGGATCTGTTTCATCCGGGAAGAGTTTTTCCCTTTTTCCAGAGGTTTTCCTGGTAAAAATTCCTGGGAAATTCCTAATTTTCGGATGGGATTTTGGGATTCCTGCGGATCCAGAATTCCCAGGAGGCAAATCCAGCCCCAAAATAGGGAAAAATCGGGAATGTGCTTCCAGCCAGAGCTGGGATCCCAAAGCTCCCCTTTTCCCGGGATTTCTGAGCCTCTGGATTGGCCGTGGATGAGGAGAGATCCTGCCGCAGAAATTCCCTAAAATCCCCAAAAAGTTCTGCAAAATTCCACAAAAATCCACAAAATTCCACACAGTTCCCACAAAATTCCCCCAAATTTTCACAAAATTCCCAGAAAATTCAACAAAATTCGCCAAAAATTCAACAAAATTCCCAAAAAATTCCACACCATTCCACAAAATTCCACAAAATTTCCACAAAATTTCCACAAAATTCCTCAAAATTCAACAAAATTCAAAAGAAATTCCCACCAAATTTCCCCCAAATCCCAAAATCCAGCCCCATTCCCATGGGAATTCCCACCAGGCCGCATCCCTTTGGAATGTCGGGAATGAGTTTGGATCTTCCCAGAATTCCCGAGGATATCCCGGGAGTTTTCCATGGGAATTCGGCTGGGAAAGGCCGCGAGGTGATCCCAATCCTCCCATCCTGCTGGGAATTCCCATGACAAAAATCTGGGAATTTTGCCATCCCGCCATTCCCGGTTTTCCCAGGAATTCCCAGGGTGGCTCCGAGAGCTCCAAACCCTTGGGAATTGTGGAATTCCATGGAAAACGGCGGGATGAGCTCATCCCAGGGTTGTTCTGGGAGTGAAATTCCCGAGAAAAATCCACTTGGAATCCACGGAGCGAATTCCTTCGGCATGGATTTAGCGGGATTTCCCAGAAATTCCCAAGAAACGGAAGGAATCCACGGAAAAAAAGTCGAGATTTCAGAATTCCATGGGAATTCCCGCTTGGAAGTGGAGGATGGAATGGCATGGGAGATCTCCTGGTGTTCCCAAAGTCTGGGATCACCGGGAATTCTGGGATCACCGGGAATCCCAAACTGCTTTGGGGTCAGGAATGTGACCCCAAAAGTGGTCAATCCCATGGAATTCCGGGATTCCAATCCCAACCCTGGCAGGTTTTGGGGTCACCTGGGGTTGGTGGAATCAATCGAAATCAATCAATCAATCAAAAATCGATTTTAGAACTTCCCACCCTTTATGGCATTTTTTAATTTTATTCCAGGAATTTTGGGGGGTTTTTACCATTTAGAAATATTTTTAAAAATTTTTTCTTTAAAAACGATTTCCAATTTTTATCGTTTATGAGACTTTCAAGGTTGGGGGATTTTGAAATAAATAAATCAATTTAATTCCCGATTTTTGCAATTTAAGACATTATTTAGGCTTTTTTTTTCTATTATTATTTTCCTTTTTCTGCTTTATGATTGTTAGGGGATTTTAAAAAATCAGATTTTTAGAATTCACGATATTTTAAGGTTTTTTTTAAAAAAATAATGTGTAATTTTTGCAATCCATGAAAATTTTTAGGGTTTTTTTTTCTAAATTATAATTTCTAATTTTTAAAATTTACTAAATATTTTAGGGTTTTTAAAACAATCCCCAATTTTTACAATAGATGAACATTTTGGTGTTTTTTTTTAATGATGAAAACCAGAAATCATTTTATTAATTTTTTAGGGGTTTTTATTATTTTTTTTTTTAATTTTCATACTTTATTGTAAAAATTTATTTTAAAAATAATTTCTAATTGGTTGCCATTGAAATTTTCTAGGAAGCAGCGCCTGGATTAGTCCATAAATAATTAATTAAAATAGTTAATTAATTAATTCATTAATCCATCGATTTCCCCATGGAATATCGGCTCCAGTCCCAAATCCCGGGATTCCCCTGGAGGTGGCAGCAGCGGCGAGGAAAATCCTGGAATTTTTATAGGAGAAAAAAAAAAAACAAAACCAACATTTTCCCACCTTTTCCCTGATCCCGTCTTGTCCCCAAATCCCATCTTGTCCCCAAATGCCATCCTGTCCCCAAATCCCATCTTGTCCCCAAATCCCAGCCCTAAAAAGGGTGGGAAAAGGGTTTTTCGTGACAATTCCCACTCGTTGGGGTTGGCAATGGGATGGGGATCCTGGCGGGATGGCTGGGAATAGGGCTGGGAATTGCCCTGTGACTGGAATCCCATCCCAGATCCTACATCCCCAGCCTCACCCCACATCCCCATCTTACATCCCAATCCCAAAACCAATCCCAATCCCAGTACTCCCATCCCACATCCCAAATCCCCATCCCGATCCCAATGCCAATCCTGATCCTAGTACTCCTATCCCGTATCCCAAATCCCAATTCCCATCCTGATCCCGATCCCAATCCCCATCCCAGTACTCCCATCCCATATCCCATATCCCAAATCCCAGTCCCGATCCCAATCCCAATCCCCATCCCAGTACTCCCATCCCATATCCCAAATCCCAATCCCGATCCCGATCCTAATCCCGATCCCAATCCCAGTGCTCCCATCCCCTATCGCACATCCCCATCCCATATCCCACATCCCCATCCCGATCCCAATCCCAATCCCAATCCCAACCCCAATCCCAATCCCAGTACTCCCATCCCATATCCCAATTCCCAATCCCAATCCCAATCCCAATCCTCCCATCCCACATCCCAATCCCCATCCCAATCCCCATCCCAATCCCGATCCCAATGCCAATCCCAGTTGCAGTACTCCCATCCCATATCCCAAATCCCAATCCGGATCCCGATCCAAATCCAAATCGCAGTACTCCCATCCCATATCCTACATCCCCATCCCAATCCCCATCCGCATCCCAATCCCTATCCCAATCCCGATCCCAATCCCTATCCCAATCCCGATCCCAATGCCAATCCCAATCCCGATCCCAATCCCGATCCCAATGCCAATCCCAATCCCAATCTCAATCCCGATCCCAATCCCAATCCCCATCCCGATCCCAATCCCGATCCCAATCCCAGCACTCCCACCCCATATCTCACATCCCCACCCCGATCCCACCGTTTCCCCTTTCCCGTCCCCTTCCCCCCACCCGCCCTCTCTCCCGCAGCTCCTCCTCCCGCTCCTCCCGTTCCCCTTCCGTTCCCGTTCCGGTTCCCCTTCCTATTCCCTTCCCTTCCCCGTTCCCGTTCCCGTTCCCGTTCCCGCTCTCCCGGGACCCCCAGCGCTGTCCCCATGCCCGGCAGCCCCGACCCCGCGGCGTCGCCAGGTACCGCCATGTCCCCAAAGTCGCCCCAAAGGGGACCCGCGGGGCTTTCCCGCTCGGCTGTGGGGTCGGGTTTGGGGTCTGGGGTTGGGTTTGGGGTCTGGGGTCGGTACGGAGTGTCCCGGCGGTATTTGGGGTTTTGTCGGCGCTGCCGACCTGGGGAGGCCCGGGGGGGTTCGGGTGGGGACAGGGACACCTTTGGGGCCAGGGACACCTTTGGGGACAGGGCCGGTGCTGGGGACACCCCAGCGCTGCCGGTGGGGTTCGGGGCAGTCTTTGGGGTCGCGGCCGGGCTGTCCCCGCTGTTCCCTGTCCCTGTACCCGCTGGCGGGGCAGGAAAGGGCGGTGGCACCGAGCGGCTTCGCTTTCGTTTCGCCTCGGGCTGGGAAATGCTGAATTCCGGGAAGGGAAGAGCTCGGGAGAGGGGAATCGGGGAGAGCGGGATGGGATGTGGGACAGGGAGATGTGGGACAGGGAGATGTGGGATCGGGATGGCGGATTGGGATGGGGATGTGGGATGTGGGATGTGGGATGTGGGATTGGGATGGGATGGGGATGTGGGACAGGCATGGGAATGTGGAATCGGGATGGGAATGTGGGATCTGAATGGGGATGTGGGATCGGGATGGGAATGTGGGACAGGGATGGGGATGTGGGACAGGGCGATGTGGGATCGGGATGGGGGATTGGGATTGGGATGGGATGTGGGATTGGGATGGGGATGTGGGATCGGGATGGAATGTGGGATCGGGATGGGAACGTGGGACAGGGATGGGGAATACTGGGATGGGGATTCAGGCAGCGGGATAGGGATGCAGGAGCAGGGAAGCCCAAGGATCCCACAGGGAGAGTAGGGAGGTCGCACATCAGGGAGAGCTGTGGCGGGCCGGAGGGATGGGCACACCCCGCCTGCCACCCCGCGGGGGGTTGTTGTCCCGTGTTCCCTGCAGATAGAACCGGACCGGCTCTGCCGCAGCTCAGAAATCCCTCATTCCGGGAAGGGGAGGAGGTCGGGAGGGTGGGGAAGAAGCTCCGAGGGTGCCGCAGGGAGAGCAGAGGGAGCAGGGGAGCGCACCGGCATGGGGCCGACCGCAACTTCCAGGGATTCTCCCCCCTCGTTCCCGCAGATGGCCCCGGAGCCGCTGCCCCGCCAGCCCCCCCTGCCCCGCCGGCCTCTCCCACCCCGCAGCCCGCGGAAAACGCGCAGAGCCAGGAGGAGGACGACGATTTCCAGTTCCTGCTGTGCGAGAGCTGCGGGCAGGACTCGCCCCAGCCGCAGCTGCTGGGCTGCCTGCACTCGCTGTGCCCCTCGTGCCTGGGCCACGCCAAGCCCTCCGGGCTGTGCCCCGTGTGCCGCGCGGCCACCGCCGCCACGGCGGGCACGGACAACGCGCTCTTCGCCAGCCTGCGCGGCCGCCTGGCCGTGTGGCGGCAGCTGCGGAGCCCCGGCGGGCCGTGCTGCGGGCGCTGCCGGGCCGAGGCGGCGCGGGTGTGGTGCGAGGAGTGCGAGGAGTTCCTGTGCGGCCGCTGCCTGGAGGAGCACCGCTGGTGGCACAAGAAGGGCGAGCACCGCGTGCGCTGCCTGGACGAGATGCGCCGCAGCTCCGCCAGCAGCTTCCTGCAGGAGTCGCGCGGCTCCTGCAGCCTCTTCTGCACCAGCGCCAGCCACGCCGGGGAGAGCCGCGTGTGCAGGTGAGCGACAGGGAGGGACAGGAGAGCCCAGTGTGCAGGTGAGGGACAGGGAGGGACAGCTGAGTGTGCAGGTGAGGGACAGGGAGGGACAGGAGAGCCGCGTGTGCAGGTGAAGGAGAGCAGGGAAAGCTGAACGTGCAGGTGAGGTAGGACTGAGTGTGCAGGTGAGGGAGGGCAGGTGAGGGAAGGAGATCCCAGATTCTATCCTATGGGATGCAGTGGGTTCGGGGTAGGCATGCTGGATCAGGATGGGCTGGAGCAAGGTGATCCCGAATCACGGTCTGGAGCCAGGTCTCGTCCTGTCCCCAAATTTCCTTCAGTCCCCAAACCTCATACTGTCCCCAAAAATCATCCAGTCCTCAAATCTCATCCTGTCCCCAAATCTCATCCAGCTCCCAAATTTCACCCCATTTCCAAATCTCTTCCCATCCCCAGGTCTCATCTTGTCCCCAAACCTCATGCTGTTCCCAGGTCTCCTCCCGCTCCCAAATCTGACCCGGCTCCCAAACCTCGTCCTGTCCCCAAATCTCATCTGGCTCCCAAATCTCATCCCACTCCCAAATCCCATCCTGCCCCAGGTCTCCTCCTTTCCCCAAATCTTGTCCTGTCCCCAAATCCTATCCTGTCCCCAAACCTCATCCCATCCCCAAATCCCGCCCTGTCCCCAAATCCTGCCCTGTCCCTAGCTCCTGTCCTGTCCCCAAAGCTCTACCCGAGGGGTTTTGTCCCCTGCCATTGGCACAGGACAGTGTGACCCCAGTGCCCCCCGGGTGTGCCCGGGAAGGGCTGGGCTGTGCCAGGGAAGGGCAGGGTGGGATTTAGGGAAAGGTCCCTAAAGCGTCCCAGGCATTGCCCCGGGAATGGTCCCGGCCCCAAGGACAGCTCCCAGGGACAGGAGGCATTTTGGGGTCGGGGGTGGCACCCCGTGATCCTTGGAGTCCTTTCCTGCTCGGGACATCCCACAGCTCCCTGGGGGGCGGGAGGAACCAAGCTGGGTGAGCCCTGTCCATCCGGGAGCCAAATCCCAGAGCAATTCCCGGGGGGAATCAGAGCCGGGAGGCCAATCCCGGTACCCCCGCAGCCATTCCCGGTGGAATTCCCGGAACGCCCGGAGCCATTCCCGGTGGAATTCCCGCTGCCCCCTGACTCCCCCATCTCCCCCATCACAGCATCTACTGCCCGCGCTGCGAGCGCGCTCTGTGCTGTCCGTGCGCGCTGCTGGACACTCGCCACGCTCCCTTCCGCGACCTCCGCGCCGAGAGCCGCCGCCGCCGCGCCGAGCTCCGCGAGCTGCACCGCGACCTGCGGCAGCTCCGCGACTCCTTCGCCGCCTCGCTGGAGCGGCTGCGGGCCGAGGCGGCCCGGCGGGACGAGGCTCGGCGGCTGCTCCGGGAGCGGGTGCGGGCGATCTCGGAGCGGCTGCAGCGCCTGGTGCGGGGCGAGGCCGAGGAGCTGCGGGCGCTGCTGGAGCGCGGCGAGGCGGAGCAGCTGCGGGCGGCCGAGGGCGCGCTGCGGAGGGTGGAGGCGGCCGAGCGGCTGGCCGAGAAGCTGGGCCGCTACGGCGGCGAGCAGGAGCTGATGGACATGGAGCCGCTGGTGCGCGGAGCGCTGCTGGAGCTGCGGAGGCTGCGGCCGCCCGAGGTGCGCGAGATGCGCGAGCCGCGGGACATCGCCGAGTGCCGGGCGCGGCTGCGGGCCATGGTGCAGCGAGTGACGGGCCGCGCCGGTGAGCCGGGGCAAGGCAGGGCGGCCGGGGGGCGAGGGGAGCCGTCCCGGAGCGGGGATGGGGCCGGGGCGGGGCGGGACCTGGCTGGGATGGGCACTGAGAGTGGTGGGGCAGCCGGAACTTCTCCTTCTTCTCCTTCTCCTCCTTCTCCTTCTCCTTCTCCTTCTCCTTCTCCTTCTCCTTCTCCTTCTCCTCTTCCTCTCCTACTCCTCTCCCAGGTCTCTCCCGTGTCTCCCCACTCCCCCAGGATGCGGGGGATCCATATTTTTTCCATAGTTTTGATGGCTAAAGTCCCTTCCCGCTGTCCCCCCGATCCTGCAGTCTCTGGCCATCCTTATTCCCACTTTCCCAGATCCTCCCTAAGCCCCTGAGCCACCCCAAGCCACAGGAAATGGGATCAGAGCTACCCTTTCCCTGCTGTCGGGTGCGATTTTCCCATTCCAGCTGCCGCAGGAGCTCCGGAGGCTCCAGATCGGGATCGCATCCCTGTTTTGTCCCTTCCAGGCACCGATGTCCCCGAGGATGAGGCAGCCCTGGAGAACAACCAGGTGAGACCTCGGGGTGGTGACACCTGGAGAGAGCTCCTGTCCCATCCCAAACCTGGATCCCTCCTTCCCACGCCTGTCCCAAGGGTCTCCTCCTGCTCCCCATCCCAGGATTCCCGGTTTTCCCTCCAAACTCCCAGGACTGAAGAACCCCCTCGTGGTCCTACCCCATCCCTGATTATCCACGGGAAATCCACAACCACGGCACCAACCTTGGTGCCACATCCAGCCCCATCCCGAATTCCCCGTGCCTCAGTTTCCCCATTCCCGAGGGTGTTCCCACCCCTCCCCAAGATCAGAGTCCATCCTAACGCTGCTCTTCCCGCAGGAAGTGGATCCCAGCCTTCCCCAAATCCAGAGTGTCTCCTCTGGCCTTGACGAGATCCCTGGAGAGCAGGTGAGGCCAATCCATCCCATCCCATTATCCCATCCCATCACAATCCCATCCTATTATCCCATCCCATCCCATCCCATCCCATCCCATCCCATCCCATTATCCCATCCCATTATCCCATCCCAATCCCATCCCATCCCAATCCCATCCCATCCCATCCCATTATCCCATCCCATCCCATTATCCCATCCCAATCCAATCCCATCCCATCCCATTAGCCCATCCCAATCCCATCAAATTATCCCATCCCATTATCCCATCCCATTAGCCCATCCCAATCCCATCCCATCCCACTATCCCATTATCCCATCCCAATCCCATCCCATTATCCCCTTATCCCATCCCATCCCGGCGGCAATTCCAGCAGGAATCCCGCAATTCCCGCCCGTCTCTCCTCCCCTTTCCCAGCTGCTCCCAGGCTCCTCCTGGCACAAGCGTCCCCCGCCCTGCGCTGAGAAGAGCAGCCAGATCTCTCCCAAAATCCTGAAGCTGGAATGTGAGCAGGAGCCGGGCCCCAGCCGTCCCGAATCCCGCCGGGAATGCCGCAGGGACACAGGTGGGCAGCGGGAATGGCCGAGTTATCCCGGTTTTTCCCGTCCCGCGGGATCTTTTCCCGACTCTCTGCATCCCATGGGGTGAGGGATCCATGGGGTGAGGGATCCATGGGGTGAAGGATCCATGGGGTGAGGGATCCATGGAGGATCCATGGGGTGAAGGATGCATGGGATCAAGGATTTATGAAGGATCCATGGGGGAAGGTTCCGTGGAGGATCCATGGGATGAAGGATCCATGAATTATCCATGGGATTTGGGATCCGTGGGGTCAACAGCAGTACAGTTCCCCCCACCAAGGCACAACAAATCCCGGGAATGCCAATCCCACAGGATCCCAAATTTCGGGAATTCTGCCTTGCAGGGAGTGACAGCGTCATCGTCTGCAGCTCGGACAGCGACGAGGACACCGTGGTGGTGACAGTGACACCAGAGCCACCGCCCTGATCCCGGAATTCCCAGAATTCCCAGGCTGCCATTCCCGGGAGCTGTTCCCAGAGATTCACTTGGGGTTTCCTCCTCTCCCGAATCGATCCTGAATTCTGTCCCTGGCTAAGACTGAATCCAGAATATCCAGAGCAATCCCAAATCCCACCTGGATCTGCTCCAGGCCAGGATCCTCCTTACAGTTTCCTGGGAATGTCGTTCTCTTCTTCAATCCCATCCGGTTGGATCCCAGAATGAAATTTGGGATGGAATGTGGGATCAGTGCTGGCAGATCCCGCAGATCCCACCCTTGGCTGAGGTGGGGAGATGATCCCAAGGATGAGATCCTCTCTGGGATTCCCCATCCCCACCAGGGAATTCCTTGGGAAACGAGCGCAGCCAGTTTGGGATTGGGATTGGTTTTCCAGAGTAACTGGGATTTTAATCCCTGGTTAATTTTTAATTTAATTTGATTTTAATCCAATTTTTTTTATGACGTGATGCAGAACCTCTCATCAATAAAACTATTCCCAAATAAAATTCCAGCCCTGTCCTGTTTTTCCTGGCTCTCCTGATTGATCCCTAATGGAAGGAAAAAAGGGGAATTATGGGGCACAGATCCCAGGGATGGGATTTTAGGGATGGGAGAAATCCCTGAGTGAGTCAGAGAGCCCAGGGATAAAATTCCCACGTTCCATGAGTGGAATTCCAACCACATTCCCAGCATTCCGAGGCTGTGGGGAGCTGGGAAAGAGGAAAACTGGGAGCCCCATTTCCCGGGAAAAGGGTGCAGGGTTGTCCTGCAGGGAAAACAGGGAATGAGCCGAGGTTGGGGTATGGATTTGGTTTTATTCCACTTTTCCCACAGGGGTATTCCCATCAGAGCTCCTCCTGGCCTGATCCAGGCTGGTTTTCCTGTAGGATTTTCCGGGATCCCATGGAATGGGCAGCTGCAGGAGCTGGATCCCGATGGGATGAGCCCAGAGCAGCAGAAATCCCTGGATTTGTGCTTTCCTGCCTCAATCCCAGCCGGATTCCGGCTCTGCTTTTTTCCCAGATCCCATTTTTGGGATTCCAGGCTTTTGGGGACACCCCAGGCTTTGGGATTCCAAGCACTCCCAGCTTTGGGGACATGGGGCCATCGGCCCAGGGGTGGCACCTGGCCTTGTCCCCATCCCGGCCCCTGGGATTCCCGGCTGGAGTTCCTCAGCCTCGGGGTTGTCCCCAGAGGTGACCCTGGGGGTTATGGGGACACGGAGGGATCCCAAAATCCCAACCCCAACCCTTCTGCCCACCACAGCCCAGGTGTCCCCAGGCAGGTGGCACTGAATGTCCCCACGGAGGTGGCGCTAGGTAAACGCTGGGTCAGTCTCGAGTTAATTAGGGTAATTCATTAACATGCCTATGCAATAAGTGATACAAAGTGACAAAATGAGTGGCACGGCGGCTAGGGACAGATGCCACCGGCAGGTGTCACCTTCGAGCAGCGGATACGGGGCTGGCGCTGCTTTGGGGACACTGGGGACACCTGTGACATCTGTGACACTGGGGACAGTGGGGTGACACTGGGGACACTCAGGACACTGGGGACGTTCAGGACATTGGCGACACTGGGGACACTGGTGACACTGGTTATGGGATGTCATTCCCAATCCCAAAGCTTATGGGATGTCATTCCCACCCCAGCCGCGATCCCAAAGGTTATGGGACATCATTCCCAATCCCAAAGGCTATGGAACTTTATTCCCATGCCAGCAGCGATCCCAAGGGATCCGGGATGTTATTCCCAGAGTCACCAGGCTGTGGGATCAGGATCGGCTATCCCTGCCCTGATCCTGCCAGAAATGGGGCTGGCACTTCAGTGGGGCAGAACAGTGCCAAAAAACCCCCAAAATCCTGGGAAAAGGGTCTAAAACTCCCCAGAATCCCAGTGCCAGCAGGCGGTGTGACACCATCCCAGAAATCCCTTCTGCACTGGGAAAATCCATTTTCTGGGAAGAATGGGAGCATCCCAGGGATTTTGTAGGGCCATAAATAAATTGGGTGAAGGAAGTGGCTCTGCTGGGAGGATATTGATGATCCCGAGTGGATGGGATCAATAATTCATGGCCACATCCAATCCAGCCAGGATCCAAATCTGGGAAAATGGGTCGGGGAGCAGGAGAGGGGGAAATGGGACGGGAAAATGGGATAAATCCTGCCTGGTTATGGAAATGGAATTCTGCCCACCATCCATCCATCCATCCATTCATCCATCCATCCCTCCATGGTTGTTCTTTCCCATTCCTTGGATAATTCTCCCTCATCCCACCTTGGTTTTTCTCACATCCTCCCAAATCCCCCACAGACGGGCAGGAGGCAAATCCAGAACTATTTTAGAGATGGGAAAAAGGAGTCACATCCCAAGGGAGTGACCCCAGTGCTGCCTCAGTTTCACGATGTGCCTCTTCCTGTTCCATTCCCTCTCCATTCCCTCTCCATTCCCTGTTCCATTCCCTGTTCCATTCCCTGTTCCATTCCCTCTCCATTCCCTCTCCATTCTCTCTCCATTCCCTGTTCCATTCCCTGTTCCATTCCCTGTTCCATTCCCTCTCCATTCCCTCTCCATTCCCTGTTCCATTCCCTGTTCCATTCCCTGTTCCATTCCCTCTCCATTCCCTCTCCATTCCCTGTTCCATTCCCTCTCCATTCCCTCTCCATTCCCTGTTCCATTCCCTGTTCCATTCCCTGTTCCATTCCCTCTCCATTCCCTCTCCATCCCCGCTCATCCCCGCTCATTCCCGCTCCCTTCCCGCTCCCTTCCCGCTCCATTCCCGCTCATTCCCGCTGCCGGTGCCTTTAACTCGCCCCTCCCGGCCAGGCCCGGCCCCTCCGGTGACACAGCAGCGGCGGCGGCGCGGGCCGTGCCGGGAGCGCGGGAGCAGCGGCCGGTGGAGCGGGGCCGGGCCGGGGCCCCTCCGCCGCCCATGGCCCTGCCCGGGGCCCGCTCCGCCCGCCCGGAGCCCGCGGGGAGCGCGGAGCAGAGCCCGCAGCGCCGCCGGTGCGTCCGGGGGAGCGGGAGGGCTGCGGAACGGGGGGAGGCCCCGGTGCGTCCCGGGGGAGCGGGGACTGCCCGGCCCTGCCGAGCCCGCAGCGCCGCCGGGCCGTGCCGGGGGTCCCGGAGCGGGGACAGCGGCGGGGGGGCGGGAGAGGGGAGCGAGGGTGTGCGGAGCGGGGATGAAGGGGACAGCGACAGGGGATGGAGGATTGGGACTCTGGGGATGGAAGATGTGGAGCAGGGGATGGAGACTCCGGGGATGGAGGATCCGGGAACCGGGGATGGAGCATTCGGGGATATGGGATGGAGGATTCGGGGAGAGGGGATGGAAGCGCTAGGGATGGAGGATACGGGGAGAGAGGATGGCAAATGAGAGCGGCGGGGATGGGGGATGCAGGGAGCGGGGATCGGGAATGGAGGCTCCGGAGATGGAGGCACCGGGAATGGAAGAGAGCGGCGGGGATGGAGGATCCGGGGAGCGGGAACGGAGGATGCGGGGAGTGGGAATGGAGGGTTCGAGGATAGAGGATGGAGGATTTGGGAACCGGGAATGGAGGATTCGGGAACCGGGAACGGAGGATGAGAGCGGCGGGGCTGGAAGATGTGGAAACCGGGACTGGAAGATGCGGGGAGAGGGGATGGGGAATGCCGGTACCGACATCCTCCATCCCCGAGCCCCGGCGGATGCGGGAACCGGGGCTGGGGAACGCCGGTACCGGGTGAGGGATGGCGGTACCGTGCTGGGCGATGTTGGTACCGAGCTGGGAGATAGCAGTACCGCGTGAGAGATGGCGGAACCGGTTAAGGGATGTCGGTACCGAGCTGGGAGATGTCGGTACCGGGCTGGGAGATGCCGATATCGGGCTGGGAGATGTCGGTACCGGGTGAGAGATGCCGGTACCGGGGTGAGCCATGCCGGTACCGGGCTGAGGACGTCGGTACCGGGCTGACGGGTGGCGGTACCGCGGTGAGGGATGCCGGTACCGGGCTGAAGGATGTCGGTACCGGGAGAGATGAACGTACTGGGTGAGGGATGTCGGTACCGGGCTGAGGGATGTCGGTATCGGGCTGAGGGATGTCGGTACCGGGCTGGGAGATGTCAGTACCGGGGTGAGGATGGCGGTACCGAGGTGGGAGATGCCGGTAGCGGGCTGGAGGATGCCGGTAGCGGGCTGGCAGATGCCGGTACCGGAGCGGCAAACGCGCCCCTCCCGAGCCCCCCGCCCGGGCCCCGCTCCCCCCGCGCCGTCGCCGTTCCCGGGGGGGCATCCGGGGGCACCGGGCGCTCTCCCCCCGCCGCGGCCGAGGCGGGGCCGGGATTTGCGGCGCTCGGGAGGGGAGGGGGAGGGAGCGGCTGTCACCTCCGGTGCCGTGTCTGTCCCCCGGTGAGGTGTCTGTCTGTCTGTCTGTCCCCCGGCACAGGCACCGGAGCACAGCTGCCCCGGTCCCGGTCCCGGTCCCGGCGGGGAAGCCCTGAGGGAGGAGGAGGAGGAGGAGGAGGAGGAAGCACAGGAAGGAGCGGCGGGAGAGGGAAGGACCGGGAGTGGAGCCGGGAGCGGCGGGAGAGCAACGGTGAGGCCCGGGGCCTCGGGGTGTCCCTGTGTCCCTCCGCGTGTCCCTCGGGGTGTCTCCACGTCCGTCTGGGTGCGCCTCTGGGTGTCCCTCTGTCCCTCGGGGTGTCCCTCAGGGTGCCCCTCTGTCCCTCCCTGTGTCCCTCGGGGTGTGCCGGAGCTGCTCGAGTGTCCCTGTGGGTGTCTATCTGGGTGTCCCTGTATCCCCCTGGGTGTCCCTCTGTCCCTCGGGGTGTCCCTCAGGGTGTCCTTCTGTCCCTCCCTGTGTCCCTCAGGGTGTCCCTCTGGGTGTCCCAGTGTCCCGGAGCTGTTGGGTGTCCCCGCGTCTCTCCGGGTGTCCCTCTGTGTGTCCCTGTAGATGTCCCTGTAGATGTCCCCGTGGGTGTCCCCGTGGGTGTCCCTGTAGATGTCCCCGTGGGTGTCCCCGTGTCCCTCTGTCCCTCCAGCCGGCCCCGGGAGGCTCAGACGGGGGGGATGGGGTGGGACAGGGGGAGGTGACAAAGGGGGTGACAGCGCCATCCCCAGGCTCCATCCGGGCTCACCGCGCCCCTTCCCGAGGCTTTTCCGGGCTCCGTGTCCCATTATTGTCCTCACTCGTGCCCCCGTTCCCGCAGGAGAGGACCTTGTCCCAATTGTCCCCAGGACAGCCGGACACCGCCGCTGACCGAGGAGCCGCCGTGAGGGGACACCGAGCCCTCCTCGGGGACACCGAGCCGCGCGTCCCCTTCCCCCTGGAATCCGCGGAATCCCACTCTTTGGAATCGCTCTTCCTGAAAAACCCCAACCTCATCTCCTCCTCCTCCTCCCGGTGTCACCTCACGGCCACCAACTGAACTGCCACCTCTGCCCGGTGCTCGATCCCGGGCCGTCCCGGTCCTGATCCCGCTGGGAGGCACCGGTCCCGATCCTGATCCCCGCCGATCCCACCGGGAAGCTCCACCCGAATTCCCTGGCCGGGAAGCGCCGATCCCAATCCCAATCCCGATCTCTCCCGATTCCACCGGGACGCGCTGCCGGAATTCTCTCACCGGGAAGAGCCGATCCCCATCCCACTGGGAAGCTCCACCAGAAATCCCTGAGCCGGGAAGAGCCGATCCCGATCCGTCCCGATCCCGCCGGGAAGCACCGATCCCGATCCTGATCCCCGCCGATCCCACCGGGCAGCTCCACGGGAATTCCCTGGCCAGGAAGAGCTGCTCCCGATCCGTCCCGATCCCACCGGGCAGCTCCACGGGAATTCCCCGGCCGGGCAGCGCCGATCCCTATCCCGATCCCGATCCCGATCCCGGTCGCTCCCGCTCCCGCTCCCGCTCCCGATCCCGCCGGGCAGCGTTAAGATGGTGAGAGCTCCCCGCGCCGCTGGGGCTGCGCGGACCGGGCCGGGCGGGGAGCAGCGCGATGGACACCGGGCCGGGATCGCCGGGATCGTAGGGACAGGAGGATGGACTCGCGGAACCCCCGGGAAGCGCGGCCCGGGGAGGAGCGGAACCGCCGGGAGGAGCAGCGGCCCGGCAGCAGCGGCAGCAGCGACTGCAGCAGCGGCAGGAGCGACGGCGAGCGGGAGAGGATCCGCGGCCGCATGCGGACGGTGATCGGGCAGCTCGAGGGCATCCTGCAGGAGCTCAAGGAGGTGGCCAAGGAGCTCCGAGAGGTGAGGAAATCCCGGGATAACGGGAGGAAAATGGGAGGGTGATGTTCCTGCTAATGGCCAAGGAGCTCCGAGAGGTGGGAAAATCCTGGGAAGAAGGAGGGAGAATGGGAAAAGCCCAGGTCGGGATGGGGGAGAGGAGGCAGCGCAGTGGCAGCACCGGGAGGGATCTCCTTGAGGTGGATTTCTGAAAAAAAGGAGGGAATTTGGGATGGTTTGCGAAATCCCGAGGCTGGAAAACTCCCGGGATAATGGGGGTGACAATGGGAGAGTCCTGTCCCCATTCCAGAGCCAATTTCCCCATTCCTGGGATGGGATGGGATGGGATGGGGAGAGGAGGAAGATCCGTGGCAGCACCAGGAGGGATCCAGTGCCTAAAAAACAGGAGGAAATTTGGCCTGGATTGCAAAATCCCGAGGTGTGAAAAGTCCTGAGGTTTAGACCCTCAGCCTCTCAGCCACAGGAGGGATCTGGCTCAGGTGCAGCTGGATTTTCCCTAAAAAAGGAGGAAATTTAGGATGGTTTGCAAAATCCTGGGGTGGAAAAACTCCTGGGATAATGGGGGTGACAATGGGAGAGTCCTGTCCCCATTCTAGAGCCAATTGTCCCCATTCCCTTTGATCCCATCAGTTCCCACCCTTTGATCCCATTGGTTCCTTTGATCCCATCAGTTCCCACCCTTTGATCCCGATATCCCATCCCTCTGATCCCAACCCAGATTCCAGGATCTGGAGTCTCCAACCCCAATCCCCAGCAGTGAGCTCCGCCTTGGTCTGCATCCAAAATCCCCCAAATCCCATAAAAACCAGGATGGGGCTCCACATGTTCCACCGGGAAAATTCCTACTTTAGGACAGCCGGGATTTTATTGGGAAGCTCCTGTCTGGCAGCAGGGATTCATCCCAAACCTTGTTCCCTGTTTGTAGGGCACAAATTCCCTGGGAATATCCCTAGGATCTCATCCTGAACTTCCTCAGCTGCTTTTAGGGAGACAAATCCTCCCCAATTCCTTGGGGGACAAATTCTCCCCAGTTTGCTGGGAATTCATCCCCTCCAAGCAGGGAAGGTTTGGGATGAATCCCTGGGATGTTCCAAGGAAATTGGGTGGAATTTTTCCCCCTCGAAGCAGGGAAGGAGGTTTGGGATGAGGGAATTGGGGGGATTTGTTCCTTACAAGCAGCTGAGGAAGTTTGGGATGAATCCCTGGGGATTTTCCCTGGAAATTGGGAATTTTTCCCCTATAAACAGGTGAGGTTTGGGATGAATCCCTGGGGATTTTCCCTGGAAATTGGGAATTTTCCCCCTCCGAGCAGGAAAGGAGCTTTGGGATGAGGTAGCTGGGGGGACTTTTTGCCCTCCAAGCAGGTTTGGGATGAATCCCTGGGTATGTTTCGGGGGAACTGGGGTGGACTTTTTCCCCTCCGAGCTGGAGAAGCTTCACCAGCCTCAGCGAGGGGGAAAAAGGAGGGGGGAGCAAATCCCAAATCCTTCTTTCCATGTAAATCCCCCGCGGGTGCCGGGTGTCAGCGAGGGATTTAACACCCGGCTTAAAATAGGGAATGATCCCAAAAATAGCCCCCATTGACACTAATCCCGGGATGGGGCCCAGAAAGGGATGGGAATGGCCATGAGTGACACTGATCCTGGGATGGGGCCAGGATCGGGATCGGGATTGGGATTGAGATTGGAATTGGGATTTGGATAGGGATTGGGATGCCTTTTCCGCTGTCCCCACACAATCCCATTAATGAGCTCAGGTGACAGCCAACACTGGCCCTGTCCCCAGATTTGTGGGAACAGAGAGGATCCCATTCCTGCAGGATCATTTGGTGCCAGGCCTTTCCCAAACATTCCCGCCCTTCTTCCCGATTCTTCCTTATCCTGAAAAAGAAGAGGTCAGGCAATCCCTGGTTTTCCTCTTTTCCTTGAGTTTTGCCCTTTTTTTCCCAAAGGAAAGTGGAAAAAATTCAAGGAAAATGGGTGGAAAGGGAAAAGGGCTTTTCCTGATTTCTGGACTTCCTTGTGGATGTTCCTTGGAAGTTTTGGGGTGGGAAAACAACTTGGAAATGCCAGGGGAAGAGTTGGGTCCATGCATGGATCCATCCATCATCTATCATCCCTCCATCCATCCATCATCCATCCATCCATCCATCCATCCATCATCCATCCATCCATCCATCATCCATCCATCCACCATCCATCATCCATCATCCATCATCCATCATCCATCCATCATCCATCATCCATCATCCATCATCCATCATCCATCATCCATCCATCATCCATCATCCATCATCCATCCATCCATCATCCATCCATCATCCATCATCCATCATCCATCCATCATCCATCATCCATCATCCATCATCCATCATCCATCCATCCATCATCCATCCATCATCCATCCATCATCCATCATCCATCCATCATCCATCATCCATCATCCATCCATCCATCATCCATCATCCATCATCCATCATCCATCATCCATCATCCATCCATCCATCATCCATCCATCATCCATCCATCATCCATCATCCATCATTCATCCATCATCCATCTATCATCATCCATCATCTATCATCCATCCATCCATAATCCATCCATAATCCATCCATCCCACAATCCCTGTGTCCCCAGGTGGTTTCCCAGATCGATCGCCTCACATCCGACTTCGCTCTGGACCTGGATCCGGACATTTGGACTCCAGCCACAGCCAGCAGCACCTCCAGCAGCGACAAAGGCCCTCTGGACTTTGCCGCCTCCGACATCCTGTCGGACAGCTGGGAATTCTGCTCCTTCCTGGACGCCTCCACTCCGTCCGACCCCGGCGACTGCCCGGATCCCGCGCGGAATGCTGTGGCGCCGTTCCGGCTGATGAACGGGGGCGTTCCCAACGGCGGCACGCCCGACTCCTCCAGCGAGGAATGCTTCGGCAGCGCCGCCCTGCCCAAGCTGCCGGCGGCGCGGCCGGCGGGAACGCGGGAGCGCGTGCGCTTCAGCGACAAGGTGCTGTACCACGCGCTCTGCTGCGACGACGACGGCGACAACGACCCCGCCGCCGACGCTCCCGAGGATCCCGCCGGGAAGGGCCAGCGGGAGCCGATCCCGAGGAATGCGGGAACGATCCCGATGCGGAGGGCCATGAGGAACAGCAGCACGCAGACAGTGGCGGATAAGAGCACCCAGACGCTGCTCCCGTACGTCCCGGCCCGGCGGAGAATTCCCAACAAAAACTGAGGGTTTGGGAAGGGTGGGAGCTGGGGGGGGAAATCCTTGGGAAAGGGGCTGGAAAATATAAATATATATAAATACATATAAATATATATTTCAATAAATCCGTACTCCTCATAAGAGCGGCGTCAGAAGGTGGCACGGAACGTTATCCCAATGAGATCCTGAAATCCTGAGATCCCAAAATCCCAAGATCCCAAAATCCCAATGAGATCCCAAAATCCTGAGATCCGAAGACACTGAAATCCCAATGAGATCCCGAAATCCCAATATCATTGCAAAATCCTGAAATCCTGAGATCCTGAAATCATAAGATCCCAAAATCTAAATGAGATCCTGAAATCCCACTCATTTTCCAGGCTCAGGGAATTTTAAACTGCTTTTTTTTTTAATGGATAGATCAGGGTCAATGGATAGATTGCGATCAATGGATAGACCGGGATCAACGGATAGAGTGGGATCAATGGATAGATCAGGATCAATGGATAGATTGGGATCAATGGATAGAGTGGGATCAATGGATAGACCAGGATCAATGGATAGATCCAGATCAATGGATAGATCAGGATCAATGGATAGAGTGGGATCAATGGATAGATTGGGATCAATGGATAGATCAGGATCAATGGATAGAGTGGGATCAATGGATAGAGTGGGATCAATGGATAGAGTGGGATCAATGGATAGATCAGGATCAATGGATAGATCAGGATCAATGGATAGATCAGGATTAATGGATAGAGTGGGATCAATGGATAGATCGGGATCAATGGATAGATCAGGATCAATGGATAGAGTGGGATCAATGGATAGATCAGGATCAATGGATAGATCGGGATCAATGGATAGATCAGGATCAATAAATCATCCAGCATGGAGAAATAGTATCCACAATATATATATGGACAGCCAGCAGTTCCACAGAGCGGGAATGGGGCATGGATCGGGATTTGGGAATGTTGGAGGAAGGGGAATTTCCCTTTCCCTTGAGGTTTCAAGCAGGTTTGGTTTAGGAGAAATCCATGGGATCAGACTTTTGCCGCTGAGGGGATTCAGGATGGCACTGGGACATCCCTGGGATGTCATTCCCAACTCCGAGAGGGGATCACCAAAACCCCCGGGAATGAGGAGCTGGGCTTGGGAAACCTCCCCCTGCCCAAATTCCCAACTTTTCCAGTGGGAATATCCCTGATCCCAAGCCCTGCATCCATCTGAAAACACTGGAAAATCCTGCTTTTCCTCAAGTCCCTAATTCCGCTTTTCCACCTCAAAACGCTGATTTTTTTGGGAAAAAATCAGGTCTCGCTCCAGAAAACAAAGGAATCTGGAGCTCCAACCCTGCCCTGGGCAGTTTTCCCAGTTTTCCGAGCTTTCCAATGGGGTCAGGCTGTCCCCATGTCCTTCCCGCTGGCATCACTTCCCACAGAGACACATTCCCACCCCGGAGCATTCCTGGCACGGGATTTTTCCAAGGTTTTTCCGAGCCAAAAAACGCCACCTTGACTCCTGGTTCGGAATTCAGGTCAGAGATGCTCCATTCCCAAAGTTTGCCGAGTTTTCTGCGGAATTCTGCTCAATCCCACCCAAATCCGAGCAGGAAAAGGAAGCTTTTCCTCCCAAATTGCATTGGATCCCATTTATATTTGATTTTTCAGGAATATCCTGGGTTCCCATGGGAATATCCAAAACCAGGGTGAAGCCAGCATTTGATTTTTAGGAGTTTTACAGCCCCTGGCCTGTCGGGAAATGCCAATTAATCCATGGAATTTTTGCTGGTTAAAAAAACTTTTCCCAAAGGATGACTGGGAAGGAGAAAAAAATGGAGAGTGAGGGAAAAAGAGGAATGGGGGAAAAGGGGGAATGGAAAAAAAGGGGAATGGGGGGAAAAAAGGGAAATGAAAATAACGGGGAATGGGAGAAAAGGGAAAAGAGGAGGAATGGGGGAAAATGGGAAGATGGGTAAAAAAGGGAAATGGAAAAAAGGAATGGGAAAGAAGAGGGAATGGGGGAAAAGGGGAAAAATGGGAAAAGGAAAATGCAAAAAAAAAAGGGAAATTGGGAAAAATAGGGAGAATGGGGGGAAGAAAGGAAATAGGAAAAAAGGTAGGAGGAAAAGGGAATGGGGGAAAAGGATGAATGGGGAAAAAAGGACGAATGGGGAAAAAAAGAGGGGAATGGAAAAAAATGGGGAAAAAAAGGGGGAATTGGGGAAAAAAAGGGGGAATTGGGAAAAAAAGGGGGAATGGGGGAAAAGAGGGAATGGAGAAAAAAAGGAGAAATGGGGGAAAAAAGGGAACGGGGGGGAAAGGGGCAAATGGGAAAAAAATGGGAATGGGGGAAAAAAGGGGAATGGGGGAAAAAGGGGGAATAGGGGAAAAAAGAGGGGAATCCATGGATTATGGGATCAGTTCCGGTTTTCCCCACCACTGGGTGGCACTGGGGACACGCCTTGGAGCAGCGGGAATTGGGGAAAAGCTGTGGTTGGAAATCCACAAAATCCAGGGAAAAGCCCCCCTGGAAGGACCCTCCGGAGCTTTGGGATTCGGCTGATCCCACTGGAATCTCCAGGAGGGAATTCCTCTGGGAATTCCAATCCCTAAGAGCAATCGCTGCCCCAATCCCAGAGAGCACACGGAGCTGGGAAAGGATGGACCAGAACGATCCCAAATTTATTCTTCAAGGCACAACAATCCCTTCCGATCCCAGATTTTAAATAAGGGATAAAACCGAGGAGCCCTCGGGGGCTTCCCAAGCCTTCAGAGTGGGATTGGGATCGGGATTGGGATCAGGATTGGGATCGGGATCAGGATCAGGACGGTCCAAGGGCACTTGGGGTGACCCCAATAACGATGGGAGGAGCTCGGGATGGGATTCCCAATCCCATGGGAATAACGATCCCTGTTCCCATGGGGGATCTCACCTGGCCAGCAGGTGCTTCCCAAAAAACCCCAATGGGATTGGGCGGTTAGGGCTGGGATGAGTCCAGGGGGAAGCACAGGGAAAAGGATCTGGAGAATCCATTGGGATCCCATTCCCGTTCCCAATGGTCCATCAGGATCCCATTCCTGTTCCCTATGATCCATCAGGATCCCATTCCCGTTCCCAATGATCCATCAGGATCCCATCCCCATTCCCAATGATCCATCAGGATCCCATTCCCAACAATCCATCAGGATCCCATTCCCGTTCCCGATGATCCATCAGGATCCCATTCCTGTTCCTGATGATCCATCAGGATCCCATTCCCATTCCCAACAATCCTTGAGGATCCCAGCCCCATTCCCGATGATCCATCAGGATCCCATTCCCATTCCCAACAATCCACCAGGATCCCATTCCGGTTCCCAATGATCCATCAGGATCCCAGCCCCATTCCCGATGATCCATCAGGATCCCATTCCCGTTCCCGATGATCCATCAGGATCCCATTCCTGTTCCCGGAGCGTCCAGCACTCCAGCCGTCATTCCCGAGGCTCTGGGCTGGGAAGGGCAGGGAAAGAGGCCCTGAAAAGCACCTGGAGCACGGAATGGGGAATGTCTATCCTGGGATGGATTGGGAGGATCCCAATCCCCCATTTCCCTGGGAAGAACAGTCTCCCCAATCCCATATTTCCCTGGGAAGAACCGTTTCCCCAATCTCACATTTCCCTGGGAAGGATGGATCCCAATCCCATATTTCCCTGGGAAGGATGGATCCCAATCCCGCCTTTCCCCCAGAATGGGCTGGGATTGGGATTGGGATTGGGATTGGGATTGGGATGGGATTGGGATGGCAGCAGTTCCATATTCCCGTCGGGAACACCCGGCAGCTCCAGGGGATCCCAGCCGCTGTCAGTCGATTTCCTGGGAAGCTGGAGGGAAAGGAAATCCGGATGAAAAGAATCATCAATGGAGACATGAGAAAAGAATTCCCAGCTCTAAATGAATCAACTCAATCAATATTAAATCAATAAATTAATCTAGTAGCAAATTAATAAATTAGTAGGGCAATAAGTTCAGAAATTCATGAATCAATAAATTACTTATTACATTAATAAATCCACAAATCAATGGATTCACAAACCGATAAACAAATAAATCAATGCATTAAGACATAAAGCAATAAATTACTTCATGATTCCACGAATAAATCAATAAAATAATGAACCAATAAACTGATAAATTAATAAATCAATAGAAGAATAAATTAATAAATTAAGTAATAAATTAATAAGGCAATAAACTCATAGATTGATTTATTCATAAATCTATAAATTACTTAATTATTCCATTAATAAATCCATAAAATAATGCATTTATAAACCAATCAATTAAAAAATCAACAACTTAATAAAGCAATAAAGCAATATGTTCATAAATTAATAAATAAATCACTCCATGATTCCATGAATAAATCCGTAAAATAGTGGATGAATAAACCAATAAATGAATAAATTAATAAAGCAATAAAGCAATAATCTCATAAATTACCGAATTCATAAATCAATTAATTACTTAATGATTCCATGAATAAATCCATTAAATAATAATGAAATAACAATAAAATCGGGAAGGGTTAATTCCCAATAATCAAATCGGGAAGGGATAATCCCCAGTAATAAAATCAGCAAGGAAACCCCAATTCCCACAGAATTCCAGAACATTGATGGAAAAACGGAAAACATGGAGGGGAAAATCCCTCAAACCCCAAGGAATGTTTCCCACCCAGATTTTAGGATGAAAACCAGGGAATGATCCCAAATCTCCCGGGCAGATCCACTCACCCTCTTTGCTCTCCGTGTTTTCCAGCAGCTGCAGGGCTGGGAAAAGGGAAAACATTCCATGGTCAATCCAGCCCCTTCCCGAGGGAACACCCAAAATTCCCATTTTTTGGGAGGAAAAACCCCAAGAGTGTCACTGATCTCTGATTTCCCTACGGAATTCCAAGGGTTTGTTCCCGTGCTGGAGAATAAAGGGAATAACTGGGAGTATCATGGACCTGCTGGGTGTAGGGAAATTTGGGAACTGGGAGGTTTTATTATGGATTTCTGGGGTTTTAGTAAGGAATTGTGGGGTTTTATTATGGATTTCTGGGGTTTTAGTAAGGAATTGTGGGGTTTTAGTAAGGAATTGTTTGGGTTTATTACGGAATTCTGACATTTTATTAAGGAATTGTGAGGTTTTTTAAGGAATTGGGAGTTTTTATCAAGGAATTGTGTGGTTTATTATGGAATTGTTTGGTTCCATTATGGAATTCTGTTGTTTTATTAAGGAATTCAGAGTTTTTATTAAGGAATTGTTTGTTTTTATTAAGGAATTGTCTGGTTTATTAAGGAATTGTTTGGTTTTATTAAGGAATGGGGTGAATTATTAAGGATTTTTTTGTTTTATTATGGAATTGTGAGGTTTGTTAAGGAATTAAGTGAATTACTAAGGACTTGGGGTGTTTTATTAAGGAATTCTGAGGTTTTATCAAGGAATTGTGGGCTTTTATAATGGAATTGTGGGCTTTTATTAAGGAATTGGGACATTTTATTGAGGAATTGTGTGGTTTTATTAAGGAATTGGGACATTTTATTGAGGAATTGTGAGGTTTTATCAAGGAATTGTTTGGTTCTATTATGGAATTTGTTGTTTTATTAAGGAATTGGGAGGTTTTATTAAGGAATAAATAATTTTATTGTGGGGTTCTATCACAGAATTGTGAGGTTTTATGAAGGAATTGTGGGGTTTTATCATGGAATTGTGAGGTTTTATGAAGGAATTGCATGGTTTACCAAGGAATTGGGGTGTTTTCCCGGGTTTCCCGGGTGGTTTCCCAGGGATCAGCCAGCTCAGGGCTGTCGGAACAACCGGGAATTGGGTCTGTGCTGACCTCCCGGAGATCCCCAGGTGAGGCACCCACCTGTCTTGGGCTCTTCCCCCTCCTCATCCTGCTCCTGTGTCCCTGGAAAAGAACAATCCAGGCCTGGCACACCACCCAACCCCATTCCCGAAATTCCCAGCGGGAAAAGCCCTGGATCCCAGGGATATCCCTGCTGCCGGCTGGAATGGCATCCATGGATCCCACAAATCCTTGGGATATCCCCTCAGCCCTTCCCTCTCCCAGAATTCCGGGAGTTTTCCATCCCTGCCATCATTCCCAGCAGGAAAAATTGCTGGAAAAATCACTGCTTCCCAGCCAGACAAAATCCATGGAATAAAGGTCATTCCCGAGGGGCTGCAGTGGAAATTGGGAGCAAAATCCATGGAAAAAACACCATTCCTGAGGGTGTGGAAACTGGGAGCAAAATCCATGGACAAAATATCATTCCTGAGGGTGAAAATTGGGAGCAAAATCCATGGGAAGAAGGTCATTCCCGAGGGTGGTTCCAGAAAAATATCAACAGAGAATTCCTGGGGTTTTTTTCCTGGAGGAAATCCTTCCCTGTGGCCACATCCAGGGATCATTCCCAGCAGAGGAGGAAAAGGAGGAAAAGGAGGAAAAGGAGGAAAAGGGAAGCTCTGGGTCCTGGCTCGGCATTCCAGCAGGGAAAAGCGGGATACACACTGGGAAAAGAGGGATACAGGATGGGAAAAGCAGGAAACAGGCTGGGAAAACTGGGAAACAGGCTGGGAAGAGCAGGAAACACACCTGGAAAAGTCGGATACACACTGGTAGAAGCGAGAAACACATAGGGAAAAGCAGGAAACAGACTGGGAGAAATGGGAAACACACTGGGAAAAGCGGGATACAGGCTGGGAAAAGCTGGAAACAGGCTGGGAAAAGCAGGAAATGCACTGGGAAAAGTGGGAAAAAGGCTGGGAAAAGAGGGATACAGCATGGGAAAAGCAGGAAATGCACTGGGAAAAGTGGGAAAAAGGCTGGGAAAAGAGGGATACAGCATGGGAAAAGCAGGAAATGCACTGGGAAAAATGGCAAACACACAGGGAAAAGTGGGAAACACATAGGGAAAAGCAGGAAACAGGCTGGGAAAAGTGGGAAACGCACTGGGAATAGCAGGAAACAGGATGGGAAAAGCAGGATACAGGCTGGGAAAAGCCATCTGGGAAGGCTCTCCATGACGATGTCCCAGTGCCACCACCCCAGTGTCCCTCGGGAGGTGCCACTGGTCAAACTGGTCCCAGTTCCCCCCGTCCACCCCATTCCCAAGGTTTTTTTCCCTGGAATTTACCGGCGTTCTCCGGCTGCTCCCGGCAGCTGTCGCGCAGTTTCCGGCGGCACACGGCGGCCAGGATGGCCAGCAGGACCAACACACACAGCGCCAGGGCCACCGTCAGCCACAGCGCCACGGCCGGGAACGGGGCAGAATGACCTGGGGACAGGAAATACCGGGATCAGGGGTGGGAAACAGCGGGATCAGGAATGGGAGAACAGCTGGATCAGGAATGAGAAATACCAGGATCAGGGGCAGGAAACAGCAGGATCAGGAGTGGGGAAACAGTGGGATTAGGAATGGGAAAACAGTGGGATCAGGAATGGGAAACAGCGGGACCAGGAGTGGGGAAACAGTGGGATTAGGAATGGGAAACAGCAGGATCAGGAATGGGAAACAGCGGGATCAGGAATGGGAAACAGTGGGATCAGGGGCGGGAAACAGTGGGATCAGGAATGGGAAAAAGCGGGATCAGGAGTGGGAAACAGCAGGATCAGGAATGAGAAATACCAGGATCAGGGGCGGGAAACAGCGGGATCAGGAATGGGACAACAGCAGGATCAGGAGTGGGAAAACAGCGGGATCAGGAGTAGGAAAACAGCGGGATCAGGGGCAGGATCCAGGGGGAGCCCACTGCCAGGGGGAGCTGGGATCCAGGGTAAGCCAGCATACAGGATGATCCAGGACCCAGGGTGATCCCATATCCAGAGGGAGCTGGATCCAGGATGATCCAGGATCCGGGGTGACCCCACACCCAGGGTGACCCCACACCCAGGATGGTCCAACATCCCAGTGCCATGAAATGATTCCCCTGTCCCCTGCGTGCCACTCACCCTTGTTGGGGGCAGACGTGGAATGGTGATATGGGGTGGAATGGGGATACGGGGTGGAATGGGGATATGGGGTGGATATGGGGATATGGGGTGGAATGGGGATATGGGGTGGATATGGGGTAGAATGGCAATACAGGGTGGCTTTGGGCACTGTCCCCCCATAGGTGGCACTGACTGGTGATGGTGACGGAGGCGTGCAATGGGGCTATGGGGTGGAATGGGGCTATGGGGTGGATCTGGGTTGGAATGGGGCTATGGGGTGGATCCGGGGTGGAATGGGGCTATGGGGTGGATCTGGGGTGGCTATGGGGTAGACACAGGGTGGCACTGACTGGTGATGGTGACGGAGGTGTGCAATGGGGCTATGGGGTGGATATGGGGTGGATAGAGGGTGGATCCAGGGTGGATATGGGGTGGACACGGGGCGGCACTGACCGGTGATGGTGACAGAGGCATGCAGTGGGGCTATGGGGTGGATATGGGGTGGATATGGAGTGGATCTGGGGCGGCACTGACCGGTGATGGTGACGGAGGTGTGGGATGGGGCTATGGGGTGGATATGGGGTGGATCCAGGGTGGATATGGGGTGGATCTGGGGTGGATCCAGGGCGGCACTGACCGGTGATGGTGACGGAGGCGTGGCCGCGCTGCCGCAGTGCGGTGTTGAGCACCAGGCAGGAGTAGGTGTCCCCCGGCTCCACGGGCACACGCAGCACGCTGCGCACCTCGAAGAGCCCCTGGGCGTTGGCCACCTGCCACGTGGTGACGTTGGCGCTCAGCGTGGCCCCGCGGCCGTCACGCCACTGCACGCTGGCCTCGGGGTAGCCGCGCGCCGCATGGCAAGTCAGCGCCGCCACGTCCCCCGGCCGCAGCGCCCGGCCCGGCTCCAGGTGCACGCTGGGCTGCGAGTACGGAGCTGCGGGAAAGGAGGGATCGGGATCAGCATCAGGATCGGGATCAGGAGAGAGATGAGGTGGGAATCCAGCTGGCTGGAGGGTCCTGAATTTTGGGGTGATGGGGGCCATGATTCCGACAGGGAATGAGGCACCTGTGGCTGCTGGGCAGAGCCATGGGCACCCAAACTGGGATAAGGTCCAAGGAAAACAAGGGAGTACCATGGGATCCCAGTCCATCCAAGATGGTACAACATCCAGGATGATCCAGGATCCAGGATGACCCCACATGCAGGGAGACCCCACATCCAGGATAACTCAACATCCAGGATGATCCAGGATGACCCAACAGCCAGGGTAACCCAGAATTCATGGATCATCCTGGATAACATGGGAGGGACACACAGGTAGGTGGCATCTCAGGGCTGTCCCCAGCCAGGCCACCCCACTGGAAGGAGACAATCCCACATCCAGGGGGACAATCCCACATCTAGCACCAAAGCGGGAGCACCTTCAGCTGCCAGGAACAACCATGGGCACCCAAACTGGGATAAGGTCCAAGGAAAATGAGGGATGACTATGGGAGGGACACCACATGGGCAGGTGGCATCTCATGACCATCCCCAGCAAAGCCACCTGTCATCCAGGCAGGTGGAACTTCCCTAAAAGTGCCCAGGAAGCACCCAGAGACCTGCCTGGGAACCCCACTGGGAATCCCCTTTGGGCCACCCTTGGGGACACGCTTGGGGACACACCATGGGCCACACCTGGGGACACACCATGAGCCATACTTGGTGCCACACTTTGGGGACACACCTGGGGACACCCTTTGGGCCACACTTTAGGATACAGCTGGGGACACAGTTGGGCCACCCTTTGGGTCAGCCTTTGTGACACCTTTTGGGCCGCCCTTTAGGACACACTTTGGGCCACCCTTGGGGACACTTTGCGACACACCTTGGGACACTTTGGGACACACCTTGGGACACTTTGGGACACACCTTGGAACACACTTGGGGTCACACTTTGGGACACACCTTTAGACACTTTGGGACACACCTTGGGACACTTTGGAACACTTTGTGGTCACCCTTTGGGACATCCTTGGCGCCACACTTTGGGACAGACTTGGAGACACACTTGGCACAAATTTGGGGACACACTTGGGGACACCCTTGGGGACACATTTTTGGACAGACTTTGGGCCACCCTTGGGGACACCCTTGGGACACACACTGGGACACACTTTGGGACAGACTTTGGGCCACCCTTTGGGACATACACTGGGACACACTTGGGGACACACTTTGGGACAGACTTTGGGCCACCCTTCAGGACACCCTCGGGTCACCCCTGGGGACACCCCGTGGCCGGGCCAGCCCTCACCTGCCACCTGCAGAGCCACGGCGGCGCTGCGGTGGTCGCGCACGCGCACGAAGCAGGTGAAGCTGCCCTCGTCCTGGATCTCGACGCGCCGCAGCAGCAGCGACACGTTGCCGCGGGACAGCTCCTCGCGGAACAGCTCGGTGCGGTTGGCGAACGCCCGGCCCTGGTCCTCCAGCCGGTCGCGGCCCTCGGCGAAGCCGTGCACCAGCCGCTTGGTGTCCGTCAGCTGCCAGATCAGGCTCAGCTCCGACAGCGTGAAGTTGGCGTCGGGAGAGAAGGAGCAGCTCAGCGTGGCGTCCTGGCCAAACAGGGCCACCACAGGCTCCTCGGGGACCTGCAGCTCCAGGGCGCCTGCGGAGGGTGAGGGATGTGGGGTGAGCACTCTGGGAGGACCTGTGGCTGAGGAGATCCAGGGATTCATGGGCAGGTGGCAGCTCAGGAGTGTTCCCACAGGAGGGACACACGGGCAGGTGGCAGCTCAGGACTGTCCCCAGCCAAGCCACCCCACTGGAAGGGGACAATCCCACATCCAGTGCCAAACAGGGGCATCTTCAGCTGCCAGGAGCAGCCATGGACACCCAAACCAGGATAACATCCCAGGAAACTGAGGGATGCCCATGACAGGGACACATGGCAGGGCCACATAGGCAGGTGGCATCTCAGAATTGTCCCCAGCCAAGCCACCCAAGTGCCATGACACAATTCCAGCCCAGTGCCATGGAATGATTCCATCCCAGTGCCATGGAATGATTCCATCCCAACGTCATGGAATGATTCCAGTTCATCCCAGTGCCATGGCACAATTCCAGCCACCACCAGGACAGCTTTGTGGGGATGAGGGTGGCACTAAGGACATCTCCCTTGGGGCAGTGTCCCCAGCCCCACTCACCTGCCAGGCCGAGCACCAGGAGCAGCAGGAAGAGCATCCTCAGCACGGGAAAAGCCGGGATGAGGCAGCAGGAGCAGGCAGAGCCTCAGGAATACTCGCAGGGAGGCTCCGCCCTGGGAAGCAGCGCCCTGAGCTGAGGGAAAACACAGGGAAACACCGGGATTGGGCTGGGGAACAGGGACAAAGGGTGAGGGATGGGAATTGGGCTGGGGATCCATCCCACACCAGCCATTCCTGATGGTCCCACTGCAGCCATTCCCGGGGATCATCCCACAGCAGCCATTCCCGGGGATCATCCCACACCAGCCATTCCTGGGGATCATCCCACAGCAGCCATTCCCGGGGATCATCCCACACCAGCCATTCCTGGGGATCATCCCACAGCAGCCATTCCCGGGGATCATCCCACACCAGCCATTCCTGGGGATCATCCCACAGCAGCCATTCCCGGGGATCATCCCACACCAGCCATTCCTGGGGATCATCCCACAGCAGCCATTCCCGGGGAGCACCCACCCCACCATGAAACACGGGAAGGGATCCCTTGGCCCTCCAGCTCTGGCACGGGCCAAGAGATCACAGCATTCCCGGGCCAAGGGATCGCAGCATTCCCGGGCCAAGGGATCGCAGCATTCCCGGGCCAAGGGATCGCAGCATTCCCGGCACTGCAGAGCCGGAGGCAGCTCCGGAGGTGTTGGCCGTGCCCCGGGGAAGCCACGTGAGCCTTTCCCTTCCTCGCCTCCTTCCCCTCTCCTCCTCCTCCCCTTTCGTTGCTGTCTTTCGCAGCTTTTCCCAGCGGGGCCGGGCTGTTCCATGCCCGCGCTCCCGGAGGAGGCAGCTCGATCCCGGTGTCCCAGATTTAACCCCAGGCTGCAGAATCCCGGCTCAGCCCTGGCCGCGGCAGGGACATCTCCGGGATGGGCCCGTCCCGAAAAAGGGGAATTAAAGCGGGGCGGGATGAGGGGAGAGCGAGGGCACAGCGCCCGGACCGCGCTGGATTCCAGCTCATCCCAGCGAGAGATTCCCGAGGATTCCGCGTGACCCGCGCTCCTCCCTCGGCCTGCAATGGGATCGGGATGGGGCGGCCAGCGACACCGCTGCTGTCCCCTCCCTGTCCCACTGCTGTCCCCTCCCTGTCCCTATCCCTGCACATCCCAGGGTCCCGCCGTGTCCCCTCCTTGTCCCCTTCCTGTCCCCTTGGCACTGGCACTGGCACTGGCACATTTGTTGGGTGGTGGGGTGCAGCAGGAGCAGCTCTGGGCTCATTCCCTAAATGCCCTTTAACCAGGGACATGGCAGCCCCAAAGGGCAGCTGAGGTCAGCTCCTGTGGGGGAAACTGAGGCACGGGAATGGGGAAACTGAGGAACGGGAATGGGGAAAAACTGGGGCAGAGGAATGGGGGAAACTGAGGCACAGGAATGGGGGAAAATGAGGCACAGGGAAAAGGGAAAACTGGGGCCCAGGGAATGGGGACACTGAGGCACAAGCGAGGCCCACTGTCCCGGCAAGGGAAACCATGACTCATCCCCCTTGGAACTGCTCCCTTTTCCTGGGGATGCTGAATAAATCCCATTTTCCAGGTATGGTGACCAACAATCCCTGCCAGGCCAGCTCAGGGTGTCACGGTAAGGGGACACCAACCTGTGTCCCCAATCCCCGTCCCACAGTTGGGAGTGCCACTGCTCCGTGACTCAGTTTCCCCATCCCTGTGGTGGGATCTGAGGACACCAGACCTGAGCTCCAGGTGGGATGGAAGGAATCCCACAAAAACCCTCCAAAAACCCAGGGAATAATTCAATCCCTTGGGAATCACATGTCACCCATTCCCTATTATTTTACAATCCCCAGATTTATCCATCGCCAAATTATCACCCTGAGGTGTTGAGGAAACACCTACAGATCCAGGGAGAAGTTCTCGTGGGATGGGGTGTAGAAAAATGGGATACAACCCCCAAATCCCAGGGGGGCAACTGGGGTGTGGTGTCTGGGGTTAGGAAGGGACGGGGATTTGGGGTGATTCCTGGTGGGTGGAAAGGATAAGGCTTTGGGGTGATCCTTGGATGGTGGAAGGGGTGAGGATTTGGGGCAACCCCTGCCAGAGGAAGGCTGAGGATTTGGGGCCATCCCTAACTAGAGGAAGGATGAGGATTTGGGGTGATCCCTGACTGGAGGAAGGATGAGGATTTGGGGCGATCCCTGACTGGAGGAAGGATGAGGATTTGGGGCGATCCCTGCCGGAGGAAGGATGAGGATTTGGGGTGATCCCTAACTAGAGGAAGGATGAGGATTTGGGGCGATTCCTGACTGGAGGAAGGCTGAGGATTTGGGGCGATCCCTGACTGGAGGAAGGATGAGGATTTGGGGCGATCCCTGCCAGAGGAAGGATGAGGATTTGGGGCGATCCCTGCCGGAGGAAGGCTGAGGATTCCGGATGCAGCCCTGGCCGGTAGAAGGAAGGAGCTGGGGGTTATCCCCGCTCTCCGCGCGGGGAACAGGGAAGCAGCACTTCCTCTCGGGATCGTGTCCCACGCTCAGCGCTGCATATCAAACCGGGCGGTTCCAGCGGGATTCCCAACCACCCCGGGACTCCCCTGCCCTGCAGCCACCCCCGCCACGGGGACACCGCTGTCCCCCGGGACTGCCCCGCACCGCGCCGGGGGAACCCCCACAGCCCCCCAAGCCCCGCGGGAGCCCCCGAGCCCCCCAGCCCCGCAGCCCCGAGCGCCCCCGGCCCGGGGAGCGCCATTCATTCCTTTATTCCTCCCTCCGTCCGTCCGTCCGCCCGTGAGTCCCGGAACCCCGCCCGCAGCCCAGCCCCGGCCCGCGGGAGGGGCAGCGGCGGCGGGGCGGCTCCTGCCCCGCTCCCGGCCGGACCCCGAGCCCCCCGAGCCCCCCGAGCCCCCCGAGCCCCCCGAGCCCCCCGGGCCGCGGCACTCACCGGGCCGGCGGCGGAGGCAGCGCGGGCAGCGGGGGCGGCCCGGCACGGCTTGGCTGCGGCCGCTTCCTGTCGGGAAGGGCGCGGGAGGAGCCTGGAGCCGGCACTGGGAACGGGGGACTGGGGAGCTGGGAATGGGGAGCGGGGAGCTGGGAATGGGGGACTGGGGTGCCTGGAGCCGGCACTGGGAATGGGGGATCGGGGAGCGGGGAGCTGGGAATGGGGGATTGGGGAGCCTGAGAATGGGGGACTGGGGAGCTGGGAATGGGGAGCGGGGAGCTGGGAATGGGGGACTGGGGTGCCTGGAGCCGGCACTGGGAATGGGGGACTGGGGAGCTGGGAATGGGGAGCGGGGAGCTGGGAATGGGGGACTGGGGAGCTGGGAATGGGGAGCGGGGAGCTGGGAATGGGGAGCGGGGAGCTGGGAATGGGGAGCGGGGAGCCTGAGAATGGGGAGTACTGATCAGGGATTGGGGTGCACAGAACCAGGGATTTCAGAGACCCCAAATTCAGGATAAGGCGCATGGAGCCAGGGATTTCAGGGACCCCATATTCGGGACGTCCCCTTCCGGTGACACCCAGTCTGGAAGAGCGAGACCCCCAGACTCACAAGGCACCAGGGCAGCCTCCCCCTGCACGGAGGGATCGTGGTTTCCTTGGAAAAGCCATCCCAGCACCTTTTGGGGTGGCTTTTGTGGGGTGCAGCCCCGGGATCCAGCACGTTCCTGCGGCTCCGTGGGAGGTTTGGGGTTTTCAGAGCAAACGAAGCTCCTCACCCTTTTAATTACAGGGAAAGCTGCAACACTCAGAGCTGGAGAGCTGGGAATTCAAAGGCTCTGAGCTAAAATAACCCCAGACGAGCTATATTTAAACCATTCCATGTTTTTTTTCCCTCCCTGGCAGGCGAGGGCGGATTTTGGAGTGAGGGAGCTGGTGAAGGGCTGCCCACCGTGACCTGAGCAAGGATGGCACAGGATGAAACCAAACCACCTCAAAATGGGGAGCCCTGGGCTGCATGCCTAGATGTGCCCTGAAAATCAAGAGGATTTCTTGGAAGGGACTTTCAGGATTGGCTCATCCCACCCCTGCCATGACAGGGACACCTTCCACTATCCCAGGCTGTGCCAAGCTCCATCTAACCTGGCCTAGGACACTTCCAGGGATCCAGGGGCAGTCACCCTGTGCCAGGGCCTCCCCACTCTCACAGGGATTAATTCCTCCCCAATATACCTTCCAACCCTGCCCTCTGGCACTCAGAAGCCATTCCCTGTGTCCTGTCCCTCCATCCCTTGTCCCCAGTCCCTCTCCAGCTCACCTAGAGCCCCTTTAGGCACTGGAAGGGGCTCTAAGGTCTCTCTGGAGCTTCTCCTCTCCAGGTGAACACCCCCAGCTCTTCCAGCCTGGCTCCAGACCAGAGGGGCTCCAGCCCTGGAGCAGCTCCATGGCCTCCTCTGGACCTGTTCCCTGTTGGTGTTGGATCCAGGGCTGGATCTCACCTGGGCAGGGCAGGATTCCCTCCCTCCCTCCCCCACTGCACATGCTGCTGGGAATGTCTGGATGCAGCTGGCACAGTAACTCCATGGGCAGATCCTGCATCAAAGCTCAGCACTCCAAAACCACAGGTGGAATCCAAGTGTTAAATAGAAACACCAAAAAAAATTTAAAAAAACCAAAACCCAAAGAACAGTAAAAATGAAGAAGCTTGGAAACAAAGGCGGGTTTTTAACATCAAAAGACAGAATTAAAATCCGTGCTGTTTGCAGGTCTGCTTGTAATTAAAGATGAAAGGACTTCCAGGGGGAATTTCAGTCAGGGATGTTCTCCATCCCAAATGATTTTTTTGGCTTATTTTCCTTCCTCAACCCCTGCAGTAGCCAAGCTTTATGGGGAGAAGAAATGTGCATGATGGACGGATGATGGATGATGGATGGATGATGGATGGATGATGGATGATGGATGATGGATGATGGATGATGGATGGATGATGGATGATGGATGATGGATGATGGATGATGGATGGATGATGGATGATGGATGATGGATGGATGATGGATGATGGATGGATGATGGATGATGGATGGATGATGGATGATGGATGATGGATGATGGATGATGGATGGATGATGGATGATGGATGATGGATGGATGATGGATGATGATGGATGATGGATGATGGATGATGGATGATGGATGATGGATGATAGATGATGGATGATGGATGATGGATGGATGATGGATGATGGATGATGGATGGATGGATGATGGATGATGGATGATGATGATGGATGGATGATGGATGAATGATGAATGGATGATGGATGATGGATGATGGATGATGGATAGATGATGGATGATAGATGATGGATGATAGATGATGGATGGATGGATGAATGATGATGGATGATGATGATGGATGATAGATGATAGATGGATGATGGATGAATGATGGATGATAGATGATGGATGGATGATGATGATGGATGATGGATGAATGATAGATGGATGATGGATGATGGATGGATGATGGATGATGGATGATGGATGATGGATGGATGATGGATGATGATGGATGGATGATGGATGATGGATGGATGAATGATGGATGATGGATGGATGATAGATGATGGATGATGATGATGGATGAATGGATGATGATGGATGATGGATGATGGATGATGGATGATGGATGGATGGATGATGGATGATGGATGATGGATGATGGATGATGGATGATGGATGGATGGATGGATGATGGATGATGGATGATGGATGGATGATGGATGATGGATGATGGATGGATGATGGATGGATGATGGATGATGGATGATGGATGATGGATGGATGATGGATGGATGATGGATGGATGATGGATGATGGATGATGGATGATGGATGGATGATGATGGATGGATCCATGGATGGAGGGATAGAGGGATCCATGGATCCATGGATGGAGGTGCTGGGACAAATCCAGAGTCTCCCCACAAGGTTTCCATGGCCTGTGGGTCAGCTCTGGAAATTGGGGCTGTTTCTCCATGGAAATGCTGCACAGCTCCAGTTCCCACCCATTTGGGATGTGGGAATTAAACATGTGGTGCCCAGGAGAATCATTCCCCTATTTCCTACCAGCACAGGGCGTCCAGCACTTGTTATCCTCAGCATTGATCCAAGGCAGGGGTTGGAGAGCAAATCCCACCTTCCATCCCCCAAAACCTGCCAGCATCATGGAATCCCGCAATGGTTTGAGTTGGGAGGGACCTTAAATCCCAGCCAGTGCCACCCATGCCATGGCAGGGACACCTTCCACTGTCCTAGGCTGCTCCAAGCCTTGTCCAGCCTGGCCTGGGACACTTCCAGGGATGGGGAAAACAACCCGTTCCATCCTGATGATCCCTTTGGGAAGCCTTTGGTGCTGCATTCCCATGGTGCATTATCCACTGCGGGATCCCTGGATTTATGGAGTGGGAAACTCCATAAATCAGCTCTGGAACATCCCAGTGCCAAACCCGAAGGATGTGGAGCAGCAGGAAGGGGTTTGGGAGGATTTTGAACCATGGGGCAGCACAGTGACAAAAAAAGGAGAAAAAACCCCACAATCCCAACCAGGCTGCCTCTGGATAACCCAAATCCTACTGGCTCAAGAGGAACAGCACTGGGATTCCTTGGATGTGGCCATCCCAGCTGTCCCTCAGTTCACACCAGCTCCAGAAAAGGGTTTTCCCTGAATCAACTGAGGTTTCATCCATCCCCAAATCCCTACAGGACCCAGGATGGCAACAGCTAGAAGTGCCAGAAGTCTGGGATGCTCCGCAATGCAGCTGAACTGATCCCACTGAATTCATTGGAATATTCACCATTTATTGGGGTCAGCTCCCCAGATTCCCACCGGGGTGTCTTGGCACAAGGGAAGGAGTGGGAATGTGCACTGGGGAGTGAGGATAAGGACACTGCAACCACCTGGCATTAATTTTGTCCAAAGCAGTGTGAAATCGCCCCAAGGGGTGTGCAAGGGTGGTGAGGGAGGGTGGGCAGGGGGTCACACCCAGGGCAGGGCCTGCATCCCTGGAAAATGTTCAGGAGAGCCTTCCCGAGCCATGTGCGTGCCAAGGGCAGGCTGTGCCAGCTGTGCCCGGCACTGAGCCCGGCCCACACGGCCTCCCCAGCCCAGAGGTCGTTATTTTTTAAAACGGAATTAAATTTGCAGCAGCGCCGGCAGCAGCCCTGGATCCAGTGACATCCTGGGTGGGATCAGCCATTCCTGAGGGGTTTATCCCACTCGGGGCTCCCGGGGTGGCTGTGGGGCTCCAACACCCCAAACCCACGGCATGCCCTGCCTCCCTGCCTCCCTCGGGAGCGGGGAGATGACTCTGCCCCGTTCACCGAGGTTTTTCCACAGCCTGCAGGATGAAAAGGCTCCTCTGTTCCTGCCAGGCACGCAGGGATATGAGGAGCCAGCTGTTCTCCAGGCCCTCCCCCAGACACGGAAAATGAGGCCTTTTTCCTTCTCCTTTCCTCCTGCTTTGTTCCCACATCCTCCCACACCCAACCCCTCTGCCCTGGGATTCACCATCCCCTCACAGCCAGCAAGGACAGCAGCAAGAGGGCAAAAATGGGGACTTTTTCCCCCCCAAATCGAATAAATATGAGGCCTTCTCCCTCAAAGGTGTCATTCCAGTTTCACAGTGAGACACCCAGGGCCTGTCCTCCCTCATCCTCCTGCAGCCAGCCTGGAAGGCAGCAGAATTCCACCTGAAAAACCTGGGGCCAGAGAAATTCCCAGAGAAGCAGGCAGGAGCCAGAGGTTCCTGCTTCAGTCCCAAAGCACGTGCAGCGTTTGGATCTCCCAGGAAATGAGTTCAGCTCAGCTATCTGTCAAGATCAGCCAGGAGTTTTCTTATCACAGAGAAGCCACCAGGCTTTGCTTCTGCCCAGCAACACCTCTGCAAGATCACTTCCAGCGTGGCTTTCATCACTCAGGGGTTGGGAGAACACAGGTGTTATCCCTAAAACCTGTTATCCTAAAACCTGTTATCCCTACAGTCTGTTATCCCTAAAACATTTAATCACTCCAGAGGCTGGGAGAACACAGGTGTTATCCCTAAACCCTTTCCTATCCCTAAAATCTTTCCTATCCCTACAATCTGTTATCCCGAGAATAATTAATCACTCCAGAGGTTGGGGGAATAGAGGTGCTATCCCTAAAACCTTTCCTGTCCCTAAAACCTGTTATCCCTAAAGCATTTAATCACTCAGGGCTTGGGAGAACAGAGGTGTTATCCCTAAAACCTTTCTTGTCCCTAAAACCTTTCCTATCCCTAAAACCTTTCCTATCCCTGAAACTTTTCCTATCCCTGAAACTTTTCCTATCCCTAAAACTTTTCCTATCCCTAAAACATTTAATAATTCCAGGGGTTGGAAGAACAGAGATGCTATCCCTAAAACCTTTCTATCCCTAAAACTTTTCCTATCCCTAAAATCTTTCCTATCCCTAAAACATTTAGTCATTCCAGGGGTTGGGAGAAGTGTTATCCCTAAAACCTTTCCTATCCCTAAAACCTTTCCTGTCCCTAAAACCTGTTATCCCTAGAGTATTTCATCCCTCCAGGGCTTGGGAGAACAGAGGTGTTATCCCTAAAACCTTTCCTATCCCTAAAATCTTTTCTATCCCTAAAGCCTTGCATCTCTCCAGGGCTTGGGAGAACAGAGGTGTTATTCCTAAAACCTTTCCTGTCCCTAAAATCTGTTATTCCTAGAGCATTTCATCTCTCCAGGGCTTGGGAGAACAGAGGTGTTATCCCTAAAACCTTTCCCTGAGACTTTTTCTTCAAGGAAAAGTTTTCTTCTTAGAAAGAAAGGAGAGGTTTCTTCTAAACCACAAGCGATGTGCCAATAAACACCTGAGCAGTGCCAAGGAACACCTAGAGAGTGCCAAGAAACACCTGGGCAGTGCCAAGAAACTCCTGGGCAGTGCCAAGAAACTCCTTGGAGGGGAGGCCAGGGGTCACCACGTGCCCAGGGAAGTGGTGACAGCACAGCCTAGCTATTAGAAAACAAGCCAGTTAAAAATTTTTTTATGACTTCAATCAGGCTTAGTTGCTTTTGCCTTGAGGAAAAGAATTTTTGAAGTTTTTTTTTGAAATGTGGCACTGCTCTACGGAGATGAGCTTAACATATCAACAAACTGAAAATAAGAACAAACTAAAAAAAGAACAAACATCAACAGAACATCAGCGTTAGGGTTACAAACATCTACCCCAGCCACTGCCTCTGGCAGAGTTGAAGATATCTAGTCCAAAAAAGACTGATAAGAAAAACAAAAATTAAAGAACTAATTAACACCAAAAGCAGAAACATTCAGATCCAATAAAAAGCCAAATACTAAAGGCTACTCAACTTTAGACCAATGAACATTGAAACAATAAATCTCTGTAAGTTTTGACTGTATAAAGTTTGGGGAAAATCTTCCAAAACTCATTAGTCATGGAAGGATTGTCTCTGCACACCTGGGCTATGTGTGGATGGAATGATTTCTGTGGCACATCCTGGCCAGAACAACATCCTGGCCAAAAAATAAAGTCATGCCTTGACTCTAGTCTGGAAAAGACATAAGAAAATCAAAGAATGAAGATCTAATTAACATCAGAGGCGAAGAAATTTGGATCCAGTAGGAAACTGAATACTAGGGGCTGCTCAACTGTGGACCAATGAACTTTGGAACAACACATCTCTATGAGTTTTGACTGTATCAAGTTTGAGAGAAAATCCTGCAAAAACATGTGTGTTTGGAATATTTTCCTTGGCACATCCTGGCCAGAAAATACAGTAATGCCTGATTCTCTATCACTTCAGATATCGTGCTTGATGGTTTTTATTTTCTTCCCGATTTTCAGGGACAGCACCAGGAGATTCCCACTGGCAGGGACGTTGGCACATCAGCTGGCTGCTCCCACACGCTGCTGGGGCAGGCTTGGGGCAGGGACCCACCTGGGGCTGGGCCACAGGGCCATTCCCACAGGAATTCCCACAGGGATACAGGGAACTTCGGGACAGTGATCCATGCAAACGCGGAGCCTTTTTTTAACCTTTACCCCGCGGTTTGTTTGCTCAAACAGAGCCCAGCGAAGGGCAGATGTCAGCAAAGCCTGGAACAACCTCTGCATCCTCCTCGTCTGCTCTGCCTGCACACCGCATGGTCTCGGCAGAGGGGTTTTCCGGAAGTTTGGAAGCCATTCCTGTTGTGTCAGGGAGCAGCTGGAGTCCCCGGGATGGGGACAGAGGGCAGCAGCTGCTCCTGGTGCAGCTGCCCAGGCTCCGAGTGCTGCTCCTGCTGAGCTCAGCCACGCTCTGCACCCACCCGTGGCTTGGGAGAGGCAAAGCTGCCGGCAGGGACTGCAGGGATGAGATTCCTAGCCTTCCTGCCCCTCCAGCCTTTCCCAGCCTTCCTGCCCCTCTCCAGCCTTTCCCAGCCTTCCTGCCCCTCTCCAGGCTTTCCCAGCCTTTCCCAGCCTTCCTGCCCCCCTCCAGCCTTTCCCAGCCTTTCCCAGCCTTCCTGCCCAACTCCAGCCTTTCCCCTCCAGTCTCTCCAAGCCTTCCTGCCCCTCTCCAGCCTTTCCCAGCCTTCCTGCCTCTCTCCAGCCTTTCCCAGCCTTTCCCAGCCTTCCTGCCTCTCTCCAGGCTTTCCCAGCCTTTCCCAGCCTTCCTGCCCAACTCCAGCCTTTCCCCTCCAGTCTTTCCAAGCCTTCCTGCCCCTCTCCAGCCTTTCCCAGCCTTTCTGCCCCTCTCCAGCATTTCCCAGCCTTCCTGCCCCTCTCCAGCCTTCCTGCCCAACTCCAGCCTTTCCCCCTCCAGCCTTTCCCAGCCCTTCCCAGCCTTCCTGCCCCTCACTCCCGGTGAGCCCAGAGCTCCTTCACTCCCCCTGCCCAGCCCCCCCGGCTCAGCATTCCCCTCCAGGCACCCTGACAGAGACACCTCCATCCTTTGCTCCTCTTTAGGGCTGCTCTGCCCAATTGATCATTTTTTTTCCGCAAGAATTTATTATTTTTTCCCCTCGTTCTGCTTTCTAGAAGCATATGGGAAGGCAGTTTCAGCCTTTCCACTGAGACTGGCTTTTTCCTGCGCTCGTGCTTCCCTAAAAGTGTAATTCAAACAACTTTAATTGTACATTATTTTCTCTCTGAATTGCCCCCATGGATAATTTATCTTCTTTTAGTGTAGCTGGAGGGAAATACAATCTTATCTTTCAGCTCCAGCAAGGCTGACAATTTCCTATCTTCTGATGCCTCTTGCTCTTTACTATGTTGGGGCTTTGTTAGAGAGTTGATTAAAGCAAAATTGCTTTTTGCTGCAATTTTGCTGCAATCTAACCCAGAAATGCCCAAAGAATCACAGTCATCTTTCACAATGCTCCTGTGTTCCCTGCTGGAAAAGTCTCTCCTGCCCAGGCTGGAGCAGCTGGAATTCAGCACCGGCTGAAACATTTGCCATCAATTAAACCTCCCCTATTGTCCCTCCTGGGAGCTTTAGGAGGTGAAATAGTGGGGATATTCAGCCCAATCTGGTCACTCACTGTTGTTCATTTCCTCCTGTTGATAAAAAAAAATCTTCTCCTCATAAATTACTTTTCTTTTAACGCCTGCATCCAGCCCCTCCCCGGCCTCTCCACTGCAATTTCCTCAGCTTGTTTTTCAAGAGTCTGAAGGCCAAATATTGTCCCCAACATAGCCAGAGCCTAAAATCCCCAGTTCTCCCATTTTAGCCCGTTTCCAGGCCTTAGTGGACCACAGAACCATGGAATATCCCGAGTTGGAAGGAGCCCACAAGGACCATCAAAGTGCAACTGCTGGCCCTGCAAAGGCCACCCCAGGACACTGAGCAGCACAACCCCAGCCCTGACTCCACTTTTGGGGGTTTAGAGCAATAATTTGGGGCTGGCCTGGGTGACTCTGCGGTTTTGGTAACCCCCAGCCAGCTGGGAGAAGATTCCTGGCTCTACACAGTGCATCACACCTCAGCCTTGGGACAGCTTTCAGGCTCCATCCCTCTCCTTCCAGACCCCAAGGAGAGGTGACCCCATTCACCACGAGAATGTCCCTTTCCCAGCCTGGAAGCCCAAACCAGGCCAGATTCACCTCATTCCAGCTCCAACCAGGAGCAGCTCCCTGACTCTGGAGCACCAGGCAGTGGTTGGGGGTCCCAGGCAGAGCTGCTCCAAGCCATTAAAATCGACCAGTGCCCCCTGGCCGGACCCAGCTCTTCCTCACCGCTGGTGTTTATCTCAGGTGTCCCACCCCCGAGGGAGCATCGATGACAGCATGGCATCACTGGCTGAGCTACACCTGCCCCAGGGCAGCAGAGGAGCTGCTCAGAGCGAGCCGCTGAGGGCAGAAAAACCCCTGGCTGCGGCAGAACAAGCCTATTTATCATTTCCCATGTTCCCAAGGCCAGCTACCGGCATCCGTTTGGATTTAGCCGCGGGAGGATCGGCTGCAGGGCCGGGGGAAATCACCATCCCCCAAGAGGGGCGGGAAGCAGCACAGGGCGGTGTCCCCGCGCTGCCAGGGCTGCCGGTGCCAGCTGGGCATGAGCTGCTGGCTGCCCCTGTGTCATTGCACACTGATCGCGGCTCATTGTCTTCATTTCATGTTAATCACCGCTCTTTAGGCACATGGATTATCGGCCTTTCTGCCTGGCTGCCCGCGCCCCGGGGCGGCTGCGGCCGCGCTCGATGATGGCGGTGGCAGCACAGCTCTCAGCGATGGATGGGGCACTGAGCTGTCCCCAGCTCCACCAACCAGCCCCGGGCACCCCGCAGGGACCCCTGCGTGGGGTGGGACAGGAGCCATGATCCCAGGAGGGAATCCTGGTGCTCGATGATAGCCACGACAGCCAGCTCTCAGCGATGGATGGGGTAGCGACATGTCCCCAGCCTCAGCTCCCTGAGGTGTCCCTGGATGGAACAAACAGGGATGGCACCAGCTCTCCTGCCTCTTGAGCAACCAGTGCTGAGTGCCAAGTGCAGGGGGCACTGAGGGCCCTGGGCAGCCCCACCTGGGATGGGATTCCCACCCTCGGGCTTGGGAACCCTTTGAAGCTCAGCCCAGGGCCGGCCTGGTTAGATCCGAGCCCCTGGGGTGCTGCTCCCTAGCTCAGCCCCAGCTATCCCTGCCCCTCTGGGCCCCAGAGAGCTGAACGCTGGCCTGATTCCCCAGCTGGAGCTCAGGCCTGGATGGTGCCTCTGGCTCTGCCCAGGGATCACCTGGCCGTGTCCAGCCCTGGCTGCTCTCCCTGCCTTGAGGCTGCTCCTTCCCTGCCAGCCACGGTGTGAGAAAAGAGGTCCACTCTCCTGCTAGGATTAAAAAGGTTTAATAAAAGACAATAGGGGACAGATAAAAGCAAAAGGTCAGCGCTGGGTGCTTTGGCATTCAGCCAAAAAAGCACACCTGGTATGGACAGAGACACCCTTTACATACCCTTCAGCTTAATACATATTCATAAACAGTTACACATATTCATATTTTTCTCCAAACTATTTTGCATGTTCTGGGAACTGATCCGCCTCCTGGGAGCATGCGCAGTCATCTGTCATTGATCTCACTCCCAGATTGTGGTTCCTGCGGCGACAGGAGCTGATAGTTGGAGTGTCAGAGGCAGGGTCCGGCCGGGGGATGGGATCCAGTTCAAGCAGACACTTCAAGCATTCGAATCCAACTAGAACAGCTATTTTACTGCTATTAAACTCAACTAGTACTAGAAAGAAAGACCTTAGTCATCATCACACAGCAATTTTTCACAACCAGGCTACCTCTATAAGAAAAGAATTAAAATAATACACATAGTATCCATTGTAATATTTGCGAAAAAACAACATTATATGTATTTATCACACACGGTGTTCCCTTTCCTTCCCCACCCCTTTGCTGCCCCACTTGTCCAAAGCCCGACCCAGGGCTACTAAAATGCCACGGGAACGGGCTGAGTGTTAGCTCAGGACACAGGGCTGTCCCTGCAGCCATCAGAAGAGCCCAAATCGCTGCTTCTCCCCTCCCCAGCCGGAGCTCAGCTGCAGGCACGGCCCTGGAGCCAGCCCTGTGCTAATCCAGGGCTGCCACCTGCCGTCTGCTCCTGCCCGATCAGCCGCAGCTCCACCTCTGCAGCCTGGAAATTCCTCCACATGTTCCAAGTTTTCCCCCTGTGCCTTCCTGGAGCCCCTCACTGGCACTCAGGAGCATGTCAGGGTGTAGGATGGCTGTCCCCACGCATCCTGCCTGTGGCTGGACGGAGCTGCTCCCAAAAGAAGTGATCCCTTTCCTCAGGGCAATGAGGTCAGGGAATGGCTAAGTTGTTGGACCCCATTCCCTAAAAAATTGGGTGGAGAAAAACATTACAGTGGATGAAAAATTCGCAATGGAGACAAATAATTTTGGGCTGGGTCAGAGAGGAGGGAATGGGGGAAGCAGTTTGATTGGTGTCCCTCTCGCTCCTTCCTTACAGAAAATAAGGTCAGACGAACTTTCTGTCAGAACAGAGCTGATCTCAGCCCTGCTGACATTCCCCCCTGGACTGCATGTTTACATTCCAAACCAGCCTGCCCCACATCACCCTTTCTGTCAGGACGTTTGTTGGGCACGGAGAGCCATTCCTGTTCGGAGAGGAAAGCACAGAGTGAGTGACACCACCCTGACACGGCTGACAGAACATCTGAGCACGGGGGAGGAGGGGATGGCTGCGAAGAAACCATTCCCCGTGGGATTGGCAAGTGGCAAGTCAGCTTTCTGCCAAGGAATAAAGCACATCTAGATTTCCTTTATGACTACTCTGAGATCTTTCATGTCGGTTTTTCTTTTCCTGTGCAGCTCTGCCTTTGACTTTTTTCCCTCAGAGCATGTCACTCTGTGATTTTACAAGCTCCCCCTTCTCCTCTCATTCCTCAGAGCATTAGGTTTTTTTTTTTTCAGTTGAATCTTTTCCCGGCTGTTTAAGATGAAAACGGAAGGGGTCACCTGTGCAGCACGGTGTGTGCGAGGCAGAGAGCCTCTGTGGTGACACACCCCGATGGTTTGGTGGCTCCCTTGTTATCTGATGAGGTTAATGTCGTTCTCCAGCTTCATTGTGCCTGTGGGAGATGAATATCCATTAATCAGCTCGGAGTTACCTTTTGGGATCGCTGTTTTCCTGGCACGTGGCCCTGGGAGCATTATCTGATGTTATCTCAGCCCTGAGAGCAGCTGGAAAAGAGGAGGTTTTGCTGGACTCTGAGTGTTTCATGCTCTGCCCTCCACTTGCAACAGATTCAAAAGGTGACTCCAAGTGAGGCAAAGCAAAGAAATTCTTCCCTGAAGGGTGGAGAGGCCCTGGGATGGAATTCCCAGAGAAGCTGTGGCTGCCCCTGGATCCCTGCAAGTGTCCAAGGCCAGGCTGGACAGGGCTTGGAGCAGCCTGGGATGGTGGGAGGTTCTCTGCCCATGGCAGGGGGTGGAATAGGACGATCCTTAAAATCCCTTCGACCCCAAACCATTCTGTGAAAGCTTTCAAGTGCCAAAGGGTGTCAGTAAACACATCAAAATAACAGCAGGGATCTCTCAAACACTCACAGCTGCAAGAAGAAAAATCCCCACCCCCCCCAAAAAAAAGTTCTTTGCTGCTCTCTGAGAACTGAAACTCTCCTCTGAGAACGGAAAGTCTCCTGAATTTCCTGCCGATTATGGGGTTTTTCTTACTTCCTCTTTGCTTGTCTGGCTTCCAGGATTTGCTGTCTTCCTTGTGCTGGAGGAATAAGCAGGGAATAATGAAAACTGAGACCCCCAGGTGAAAAGATGGGTCTTGATTGAAGGGAAAATGCAGGGATTGGAAAACTTTGACAAGCCTGAGTTTTTCCTGTCATTCCTGAAGCCGGGAATCACCATTCCCACAGGAGCCAAACACATCACCCTGCTCACAGTCAATCTGCTGAAATATCAGGACTTTCCTCAGCACTGAGCCACTGTGGTGGATCCAGTGCTGGCAAATCCCCTTTTCCTGCATAGCTCCAGCCGCAAGGGGATTCCCTCATCCATGGAAGATCAGGAGGGGTTTTTTGGCCATAGTTTACATGGCTGGACACCTGAGTACTGCAGAAATAGACCCTGTTTCATAAATATTAGGGATTTGTAGGAACTCTGTGCTCTGAGAGACTCTGGATCAGATCTGTGAGGACACCTCCTGGCCCTGGTGACTTTCTGCCCTGCTCTCTTGTGCTGTATGATCCCAAATCCATGGATCATCTCTGTGCAGAGCCTACATTCTCTGCCTGGGGAACCTCCTCAAACGGGAGCCTTCCAGGGAAGCTCCAGGGCAGTGTCCCAGGTTTGTCCCCAAGGCAGAACCAGAGGAACACAAGTGACAGCTGAGTTATGCAATTGTGGGGAGAAACTCCAGCAAAGCTGAGCTGGTGACAGAGGGGGGAAAAATTCCTGCTGCTAAGTTGGGCGCGGGCCTCTGGCAGCGTGAGTCACCCGGAGCTGCCATGGTTACGGAGCAGGGATTACTGTGCAGATCCAGAGCCCGCTCCCCGGCAGGCACGGCGCTCTCCAGCTCCAAACTTGGAAAACAGGCACTGGAGGTAAGGCCTAATAGCGAGTGGGTGTCTGCGAGGAGCAGATTGACAGCAAAATCCTGGGCAAACAGCGGGCAGAGAGCAGCATGAGGGGCACTGCGGTGTAACACTATGGTTTTGCCCCTTTTTGTCTGCTTTGCAAGGGCTGCTGTCAGAATTGTTCCACAGAGAAGGAGGAAAAAGGGGATGTTTCCGCACCGCGGTGAGAAAAAGCAGAGTAGTGTGACACAGATGAATCAGCTGGCACCACCTGTGAGTCATGGAAATGCACCATGGAAATTCTCCAGCGCAGTGGAATCTCTGAGGCACATCAAACCTGGCATCCTCGGGGAGCCAGGGGCAGCCAGGATGATGTAGGGCACCAGCACGTGGCCAAAACCTCCTGCTCCTCACCGTGACCTCGCCCCTGCCCTCCTCACCCGAGTCCCCAGGTGCTCAGGCAGGGAGTTCAGCAGGGTTTTCATGGGAAAGGAGTGTCTGATCCTTGCTTTCAGTGAGTCACGGCGGCGATGAAAGGACATGGAGTGTGTTTGCTGACGATCAGCTGAGACTGACCCGGGCAGGGTGAAGGAGGAGGGAACTCAAGAAACCAGGATGGTTTGGAATGTCACCACAGTGCTGCACCCACTCCCCACCCCATTGTGGGCACACCAGTGAAACAGGGCTCTGCAGCAAGCTGGAAATCTGATTTGGAGGGATTTTCGGCGATTTTTTTCCTTCTCTGCTGGTGTGTCCCATGATCTCCTACAAGCCTCGTATCTCCCCACCATCAGCTGAGGTCACTGGCACAGAACAAAGCAAGAGCAAGGAGCAAATTTGACCTGGCGCCTGTGATTTATGACAGGAAAATAAGGAAAAGGGACCCAAAGCTCACCAACAGCCAATTTCCAGCCTGCTTGGCTGGTCCAGTCATCCACGAGTGATTTTTTGTGCTTTTTGCCCACAATTCCACTGCTAACATGGAGCAAACACCTTTACTTCATGCAGCCTCGATTTCCTGTTTGTGCAAAAATGACACGGGCCTTCAAAGTTTTTTGTATGGAAGCACAGAAATGATGGATAGAATGGTGTTTAAAATTATTTTGGTCTTTTTGTGGGAGTGTGGACCTGAAGCTGAACAATTTGGGGTGGACTTTGGGTTCCTCTGACGCGCTGCAGCCCCTGCAGAATGGCACAGAAAATCCCTGAATTGAGTATGAACAGAGCCAAATGTGAACCCTTGCCTTGTATTTGCCAGTGTTTTTAGCCCATGAACAGAAGCAAGGAGTGTGGTGCTCCTCACACTGCAGCTGGAGGGGCTCTGCCATGGTGTTGCTGAGGAAGGGCTCTGCCATGGTGTCTTTGAGGGGACAGTTCCCACAGGAGGGGCTCTGCCATGATGTCCCTGAGGGGATGGACTCCTCAGGCAGGCTCTGCCATGGCACCCTCAGTGCCTCTGTTGGAAAATACACCAGCGTAAAAATTTTGTATAACTTTAGTCAAAAAGTTCTGCTTATCTTTACCCCGGAAAAAGGAATTTTAGGTTTCTTCCGGGACATTGTTCTACCAGATGAGGTCTGGTGGACTCAGCCTATTAACAGACTGGGAGTAACCCAAAGATAAAGGCAATCAGCAGACCATCAACAGGACATCAGTGGCTATCTAAAAGCCCAGACCACCTCCAGCAAGAGTGAAGACATCCTGGCCCAGAAAGGACTGATAAGAAAAACCGAAGAAGGAAGAATAATCTAATTAACATCAGAGGCGAGGAGATTCGGATCCAATGGGAAACTGAATACTGGGGGTTTGCTCAACTTTAAACCAATGAACACTGACCAAATACTTTCCTATGTATTTTTACTGTATAAAATATCTGAAAAATCAAATAAAAGTCATGTGTCATGGAATGACTGTCTCTGCACAGCCAGGCTGTGTGTGGATGAGATGATTTCTGTGGTACATCCTGGCCAGAACAACATCCCGGCCAGGTAATAAAGTAATGCCTCGACTCTCTTAACATTAAAATGTTTTTGGAGGGTTTTTCTTTTTCCCGCAGATTCAGTGACACGTCTGAGGGGACAGCTCTCTCAGGCAGGCTCTGCCATGGTGTCTTTGAGGGGACAGCTCCCTCAGGAGGGGCTCTGCCACGGTGTCCCTGAGGAAGGGCTCTGCCATGGTGTCCCTGAGGAAGGGCTCTGCCATGGTGCCTCTGAGGGGACAGTTCCCTTGCAAGGGGCTCCACCATTGCCCTCAGTGGCCCTGAGGAGAGGCTGCCTCAGCTGGGCTTCAGCATGGTGCCCAGAGGCTGGATCCCTCAGGAGGGGATTGCCATCACACCCTCAGTGCCCTACGGGGATGAGATCCCTCAGGCAGGTTCTGCCATGCTGTCCCAGTAGGGGATCCAGCACGCTGCCTCTGAGAGGAAGGTTCCCTCAGCAGGGGCTCTGCCATCTCAGTGCCCCGATGGGGATGGATTCCTTGGGCCAGCTCCTCCACAGTGTCCCTGGGGGGATGAATCACTGAGGAAGGGCTCCACCATGGTGCTCTCAGTGCCCAGACAGGGCAGACTCAGGTGGGGCTCTGCCATGGTGGCCCCGAAAGGACAGATCCCTCTACAGGAGCTCCACCACCGCACTCTCAGCGCCCCAAAGAACTGCTCCCTCAGGCAGGCTCTGCATGGTGTCCCTGAGGGGATGGATCCCCGAGTAGGGGCTCCACCATCAGCCCTCAACGGGAAGCTGCCCGGGGTGGGATCCACCATCGTGCCCTCAGCGCCTGAGACGGTTCCCTCACGCGAGCTCCCTCAGGGTCCCGATCCCTCAGGCCAGCTCCGCCATGGCGCCCGTGGGAGGACGGTTCCTCAGTTCCATCGGGGCCCTCAGGGGAGGCTGCCTCAGGCGGACTCCGCCATGGCGCCCCCGAGGGCACGGCAGAAAGCGCAGAGGACAGCTCCCCGCCGTCTGCGCGTCCCTGTCCCGCCGCGAGCTGGGGAGCTCGGCAAGGAGGGAAAGCCGCAGCGGCGCTGAGGAGAGCACGCTGAGCGCAGCCAACATGGCGGCGCGGGGCGGGCGAGGCGAGCGCTGACACCGCCCCCCCGCTCCCGTCCCTCCCGGCAGCGTCGCCCCCCGCCCCCGGCAGCTCTCGCGAGAGCGGGCGCTGCGCTGCGGTAGGAGGTCGGCGGAGAAGGACGGACGGAGCCGCCGCCGCTCCCGCCGCCGCCTCACCCTCCTCACCTTCCTCCTCCTCCTCTTCCTCCTCCTCCTGCCCCTGCCTCGGGAGGATGCCGCGCTCCGGGCCGCTCCCCGCCGCCTTCTCGCTACTGCTGGTGACGGCCGCGCTGCTGCCGGGACCCGCCGCGGCGCAGAACGGTGAGGGAAGGAGGGAGGGAGGGAGGCGGCGGGGGGAGCGGGAGGGGGCGCGTTGCTATGGCGGCGGGTGCGCTGTGGGCAGCCCCGCGGGTGGGGGGCGACCCTGCCTTTGGGGGGAATCCCTGCTGATTTGGGGCCCTCTGGGGAACGGGGGAAGGAGGAGAAACGGGGGGAACAGTCTAGCCCCCCCTTCCCCCCCGGCTCCTCCTGAGGCGCCTGGTGCCGCCGGTAAAATGGAACATCTCCTCATCTCCTCCCGCCTACTGAACCTGCAGCTGCCGGGCCGCCTTAAATCATTTATAATGCAATAAACCCCCTAGTTCCTTAGCAACTGGAGAGGTCCTTCTGATAGGAGCGTAAAAGAAGGAATTAAAAAAAAAAAAAAAAAAGGAAGAAACAACCAACCCACCACACCCCGAGCGCTCTCGGTTCTTGTAGGATAGCGTGAGCTAAATCCAGCGCGGAGCCTCCTCCCCGGCGAGCTCGCAGCCAAGTGCATGACAATTAGTGGCAGAGCGGAGCGGGGCCAAGAGCTGCTCCTTGCAGCCGAGCCTCCTGCTCCGAGGAGATCCTGCAGCGCCCGGGAGATGGCCGTGTGATCGCGGCGGGCCGGGCAGGGCTGTCTGCCCCAGCGGGGCTCTCCGGAGAGGAGATGCTCCTAGTGCAGCATCATGCTGGGGCTGCTGGGAACGGCAGGCAGCTCGGCTTCAGGAGGCCCTGCTCCGGATCCGTGGGGAAATTCGCCCTCTGGATCCATTGGGAGGAAGGGATGTCTTGTTAACACACCGATTCCACGCTGTTTTCATCATTTTGTCCTTTTTTCCTCTGTCCATCCTTTCTGCTCTGCAGATAATGCTCACTCCTAGAGGTTTTCCTGCTGGTGAGGTGAATTTTGCCTTGCAGCATGAGGTCCTTGGCTCTTTGCTCTAGGGGAATCCTGGAATCCCAGGCTGGCTTGGGTTGGAAGGGATCTTAAAGCTCATCCATTCCACCCTCTGCCATGGGCAGGGACACCTCCCACCAGTCCAGCACTGGGGCTTTCTGTCTGTGTGGCAATGCTAGGAGAAATCTAGATGGGAGAAACGCTGTCCTAAAGATCCCAGATGAGAATTATTGCCTGAGCACGTGCAGATTTTGCAGTGTGAGAGCAGCAGTGAGAGTTTGGCATCCCCACTGAATGAAAATGGGAGGCTCTCTGCAGAGTGAGGCACTTGGTGGAGTGTGGGAAAGCCCTGCTGGGGCTGTGTGGGAATTAGGGATCCAGATGCCGTGGGGTTGTGGATTCAGTGTGGTTCTGTGGCACCTGAGCATCGCCATGGCACTGCTGAGCTCCCAGAGCAGTTCCAGCCCTGGGCTGGGGTGGAGTGAAGTGGGTCGGGTGCTGTTCATGCAGGAGGAGCAGGGAAGGTGTCAAATGCCAGCAGCTGGGATAACAATCCCAAATGGCTGGGGGCAGCGCTGACATTTGGCGTTTGACAGCTGTCACAAGGCTGGAGGGCAACCTTGGAATGAGTTTTGAGGAGAGCTGGAAAATGGCTTTATTGTGACTTTCGTGCTGGGCATGAAGCTGACCCAAGCTGGTCTGGGCATGAGGGGAGATTGCAGACCCCTGGTGTGTCCTGAAAGTTCGTTCATTTTTATTTTTAATGAAGTGGTGAGGGAGATAGAGTTTCTGTGATGCTGGGGGAGCTCACACAGGTGAGTGAAAATCTGCTGGGGAAGAAGTGGAGCACCCCAAGCCAAGTGAAAGGCTGAGACCCTTCTGACAGTTCAACCTGTACCCTAATTTTAATTTAAAGAATGTAGGCCCTGCTGCAGAGGAACTGAGGCTTTCCCAGCAAATAATGGCCCATGGGAAGCTTCCTGAAAAAGAACAATTCCTCTTTGGCATGGAGAACAGGTCCAGCCACTTCCTGAATCGTGGCTATTCCTTTAGATATCCCTTAAAAACCACCTCTCACCCGCGGGTGTGTGCTTTGAAGGGGCAGGGGAGGATCCCAAAGGGCACAGGCAGCAATTGTGTTATCTTTTATTGATGTGGAATCATCAGAGTAGGAAAGGTGATAGTCCAGGTGCTGCCGAGTTCAGGATGATAAAGGAATGGACCTGCTGGAACTTGAGGTCACCTGGAGCAGAAAATTCCCAGTGTTTATGGGAAACAGCTCTTTTTCCCCACCTCTGACGGGAGATCACTGCTGAATTCCCAGTAATTTTTTCCAGGCTTAATGCAATTCAGGATATTTGGAGGCTGGCTCACCTATGGATTTAAGCTTGCTGAAACTGGAAGGAGGTTTTTGACGCTTGGGTGGCTTATTTTGAAAGCTCTTGCATAAACACCTTGAGATCAGAGGAAAATGTGTCAGGAATTGAACTTTTCCTGAATATTCTGCTGGGAAAATTATCAGTTTCTGCTCATGGCTTGTATCCAGAGCAGAGTTGAGATGGAATTGGGAGGGAGATGGAGAAACATGAGGAGGAACAGCTGGAAAAAGTCAGTTTGTCAAGGGGATCTGTGTTTAACTTGTAGTTTCTAAATGTAGCTGTTGGGAAATCACTTCAATGCTTCAAGGCAGACAGCAACTCCTCGTGGAGGTGATGAAAACATGACTTTTCCACTTGCTGTTTCACCTTTAGTATCTTTATTTTCTAAACAAGCGGCTGGAAAACCAGAGGCTCTAGTGTGGTAATAATTCCACCGTAGAGTGGTTGGGGTTCAAAGATGATTTTGTGGTCTCAAATCGCTGCCCCCTGTGAAATCTGCAGTAGTTTTCCAGCAAACCAACACGTGAGTTGGACTGGGAGCAAGTTGGAAAGTTCTTCCCTAAAGTGCACAGAGTTCTTCACCATTCCTGAGGACTTAAGGATGCTTGGGTTGCTCGAAGCTGGACATGAGTGGAAATAAAAGCAAATTAAGCCAGCTGGTGCTTGATTAGTTCATGCTCTGCATGGATGAAGAAAGAACCACCTGGCTAAAACCAGAATGTGGATTTTCTGTTGGCAGAAACCAGTAGAGAAGTGACCATAAAATCAGGAAAATGAGCCGAATTAATCCTTAATTCTTAAAATTAATTTCTCCTTAAAGGAGCAAATGACAAACTTTCCCTTCATCCCTGTTTGTGGCTGCTGAGTCTCATCCATTTCAGCACCGCCTGTGCCGTGCCTTTTAATGGTCCCCAGATAAAAGTGAGGAATGGTTTCCCAGAGCATTTTTGGAGCCTGAGTGTGGGCTGAGCAGCGAGGAGAACGTTCAAAGTTCTCTTCTCCTCCCCACCAGTGCTCTTCTCCCTCCTCCTCCTCCTCCAGCTCCCGCTGGAAGCTGCGATCCAGGCGGGATGACTAACGTGTTGACACTGGGAAATTCCGCCAACAGGTAAAGAGGCAACAACTGCTGACAATGGCCTGAATTCCCTCGAGGAACAGGGAGGGGCTGGAATTGGGGTGGAATCGGAGTGATAACTGCCCTGCCAGCACTGCCCACTAAATCTCGTGCAATCCATCAATGGCTCTCCCTTCACAATGAGCTGTTTCTCCTGCTGCAAGCACAATCCGAGAGGAGTCAGTTGTAAAATCTTGCCTGGTGAAGGACAATGCCAGCCCTGTGATTCATGCCCGGGCTGCTCCGGCTCCCACGGCTGGCATTCCAGCTCAGATCAACTCTTCCTGCTTATCTAGGAGCTCCTGAAATTCCATCGAAACCTTCCCAGCCGCTATTATTTCTGTCAGCGCAGTTCAGAGGGGAGAAGGGTGTCGCCTTTCGCTGGGAATTGTCCCGGTGGTCCTCGGGAAGTTGTTTTCCTCGTTTCTCCAGTCACGTTTTGGACAGTGTGAGGTGTGAACCTGGCCATGCTTCCAGCTGGGCTCAGCCGAGTGGAAGGATCATTCCCAGTGTTTTGCAGATGGCATTCCCGTTTGCATCCCAGATTTTCTTCCAGCAGATCATTGCTGAGCCCTGTCCAGCAGGGTCCTGCCCTGGTCAGCTCTTTGCTGCTGTTGGCATTTCCTCTGCTGGCCAAAGCAAGGAGCTCTTGGATGTTCTGCTCCAGTGGCATCTTCCCCTCTCGTGCTCTTCTCCCAAGTCCTGTTTGATCTTCTTAGCCCAGCCCGAGTTGGCTTGATCAGCCTCAGAGACCCTCTAGCCCATCAGCAACTTAATTTCGTTTTGTTTCCATCTCCTTGGTCATCACTGCAGCCACTAAATTCCACACACGTGCAACACCCGCTCCGTTAATGAAATTTATTTTAGGGTTTTTTTCTATAGGGCAGTGCTGAAACCTTCACTAAACTCAGGAGTAGTGTGTTCATTCTCCTCTAAAGTTTGATTTTGATTAACTTTAGAGCAGAAGGTCACATTGGTGTGGCCAGCAAAGCTCACATAGCCCTCACAGCTTGGATCTTCCTTACCCCAAGCCCTTTCCATTTTTAAGAGTTTCCCTTTCCCAGCAGAATTCTTCTTTCTGGAGGGTGGAATGGGGCTGACTGGTCTGGGATTCCACAGGCTGGTGGATGTTTGAGGATGGGCTTTGTGTGCTCAGGCAGACTCCTCAAATCAGGAGTATTTGGGAATTAATACAGTGACTTTCTTTATCCCCAGTTCTTTCCAGAGTATGAATCCTGATTTCTGTAAAGCTGGAGGAGGGAGATTGGCTGTTAAAGCATAACTTAGGAATTACCAATGCTCTCCATCAAATCCAATATCCAACCATTCAAATCATGATAATTATCTGTGACTTTATTTTCACAGCCCTAAAAATCGTACTTGATCTGTTCCATTTTTTTTTCACTCCAAGTTAAACATTTTTTTTGATGTCTGGTGCTTCTTGGTTTTTTTTTTTTTTTTTTTTTTTTGTGGTATTGGAGGAGATGGAGCTGAAACTAAACATCATTTCAGAATTTCAAAGCTGGAAAGTCTTTATTCCAATGTAACATAACTACCGTAGACCTAGCAAAATTCAATTTTTTTTTGAAAGCCAGGTGGGTTTTTTTGAGGAATACTGTGGAAAACTGTAGGATTTGGGCTGCTGGGCAAATGCTACCTAAAATGGAATCTTAGGGACACAGTGACATCAGCTGTGGTGGCTTTGTTACATCAGAGCAAAAGCAAGGAAGGGATGTTGGGAAAGACAGATTTTCCAGAGCAGGAGCAAAGTACCCAAGACAGGGACTGACAAATTAAAGAGATTTGCACCGTGAGGTGTTTTTATAGAGGAAAATTAGATCAAAATGTCCTGTTCTGGTTTGAATAAACCAAAAAAAGGAGAAAAAAAAACCAAAGGTGGTCTTTGCTGTAATCCCTGTAGTTTTGCATTCCATGGTTTAAAATCCTCATCGGTGACAGGGTGGAACCAAAGTGTAGCTCCTCATTTTGTGAGGGATTTTGGGGCTCCTGCACTCATTTGGAACCCTAAACTAAAGCATTTTGTGATGGTGTGTCACAGCATGGAGAAACGAGAGGAAGGGAAATATCACGGGCTAGAAAAAAAAACCACACTCAGCCCAAAACCTCAGCTGGAAAAGTGGCTGCAAACGCCTGGAATTCCGGAGCTTGGGAAAACTGACAGAGAGCCTTGGAAACGATGAGCAAATCGCTCGGAGTGCCTAGAAAAGAGCTCGGGAGGGCTTTTGGCAGCAGAGAGCTCCCAGCAGCCACGAGGCAGAGCCAGGCAGCCGGGAATAATTCCGTGAGGGCGGACAGCAGGAGTTTGCAAAAACAGATGCTCCGAGCATTTTTAAACCTGAGCCAGCACCAGCTTGGCTCAGCACTCCGGGGGTTCTTTTTTTTTTTTTTTTTTCCTTCCCAGGGTTTGGTGGAAAAGCTTTGTGGTGGTTGAGCAGAGCCTGCCTCGGGTTCAGGCTGCGAGGGGGGGAAGTGTTTTAATTCCTGTCATGTCAGAGTGCTGGGGATGGATTAAATCATGCTGGAGTGGTTTGAGAGCAGCTCTGAAGCAGAGTTCAGCTGCTCTGTCTGTTAGCCTGCTGAAATCCATGCCTGTGGTGGAATGTTAGGAAGCTCCTGTCTCCATAGAGGGTTGGAAAATCCCTAAAATGCAGTTTTGCAGCTTGGTTTTGGTCTGGTTTTCTCTGCAGCTTCAAGCAGCAGCAGCAAATGCTGTTTATTCTCCTGTGGTGGATCCTTCCTGACTGAGGTGTTCCAGCCTCAATGTACAGGTGGTTCACCTAAAGCAGCCTTTCCCAGGGAATGCAGTGGTTGCAAGCAGCTGACTCACATTTTCATGGCATCATGGAAAGGTTTGGGATGGGAGTGGCCTAAAAACTCATCCCTGGCAGGGACACCTCCCCCTGTCCCAGGCTGCTCCAAGCCTGGCCTTGCACACCTCAGGGATCCAGGAATTCCTTCCTAATATTTAACCTAAACCTGTCCTCTTTCACTTCATAGCCATTCCCTGTGTCCTGTCCCTCCATCCCTTGTCCCCAGTCCCTCTCCAGCTCTCCTTTAGCCCCTGGCAGGAGCTCTGAAGTCTCTCTGGAGCTTCTCTTCTGCAGGTGAACATTCCCAGCTCTCCCAGGCGCCACCCTTGGAGCATCCAGGCAAGCCAGGAATAAACAGCATGCAGAAAATAAATAGATATAAATATAAATCTATATAAAGCCAGCCTGCTGGATTTAGCAGAGTGGGAAATGTTTGTGTGGTTTGTAGCTGAAGATGTGCAGTTTGGACTGAAGCTCTGGATTCCCTTGCATCTGCTCTAGTGAATTTTCTTGCTGGGGAGCAAAAAAATAAGAAAAATCCACTGAGGATGCTGCTCTTTGTGCTTCACTTTGCTGTAAGAAATGGGATATTTGGTCCCTGTGGCCTAGAAATTTACCCAGCCAGTTATTTTATGTGGCACCCACCCTGTAATGGTGAAAATCATGGTCAGCTCTGGATTCCCCCTTCCAGCAGCACCTCTGACCTTTGTATTTCTGGAAATACTTCAATTTGATCCTATTTATGCCAATTCTTCATGCGAAGATAAATAATTCTGATGCTTGAGCACCTCCCTGTAAGCTCAGACATGAGGGTAATTTCATATTTTAATTTCTTTTAATAGGATATTTGTGATTAGATTTTTTTTCCCCCACTGTAACTTTCTCTCATTGCTTCTGGGAACAAACCAGAGCCAAGACAATTCCCATTTCTCCCCAGTTTTGAGGGTGCAGAACCCTACAGAAGGCTTAGAGATTGCATTGCTGGTTTCCTTTCGGTCTCAATTTGTTGCATTTTGAACTGACAGGGTTTTCAACACTTAGCTGCAGGTTCTGAAGCGTTCAGCAGCAACTTCTGTTCTCACTTGAGGGTGAAGGATGGTTTAGAGCTGCATCTTTGGGGGCTCAGGCTCCCAGAGCTCCTATTTTTAGCAGCGATTGGGTGACCCCAATCTTGAGCCATATGGAGGAAGGGGGAAAAAAAGGTTAAAAAAAGAAGTGGGTTTTGGTTTCCAGGAAGGGAATTTTTGGGAGAATGGAGCCAAACCGACAGGAGGGGCTGCCCAGGGTGGGCACTGGCTTGGTGCTCTCCTCCTACTGACAGGGGCCTCAGCCTGACAAAATGGATTTATAAATCCCAAAGGATTTTCCAAATGTCACCCCATCGTCCTCCTTTTGCAAAGTGAAGCGGAGCTGTTGCCTCTCAGAGATGGAGAGCTGCTAAATAAAGATTTTCCCTTGAAAAAAAGTGAATTTGCCCTCAGATGGCAATGGGAAAACCACCTTTGGTTCAGGAAAAGCCTCAGCAGCAAATTTCCAAGGGCTGGGAGAAAATTCCTACACATTTGCCCTGTTTTTGCTGTGATCTCCACTGTTCAAGTTGGATACATTTATCTGTGGGGTAAATTCTCCCAGTGCTTTTGCTGGGCTCTAGTAAGGTATTAAAAAAAAATAAATAAAATTTAAAGCTGCTGTAAAATCGCTGCACGATGGGATGTGGCCCCTTGTTGGAGAGCACGAGGGGCTCCTTGGTGCTGTCATCTCGTGAAGGACCAGGTTTTGAACTGAATATAAACCAGAACCTTTTTGCTCGAGGTAAGGGATTAGCTCAGATTTTGTTCGGCTCACCATTTCTGTTCCTCACCATAAAACCCCTACAGTGTAATTCAGCACAATCGCTGTGGGTGCCATGCTGGTGATACTCATTTCTTTAAAATTTCAATTCAGCAGAGGAAGGCTTCTCTCAGTGCTTTATTTCAGCTGCCTTTCCTGCTGCCTGCTCGAGGAGTGCAAATCTGCTTGGCCTTTAATTGGATTTTGCTTTTGCTGGGGAAGCACCGGGAGCTGCTCTGGCTAAAGCTGCAGGGCTCCCCCTCAGCTCCAAAGCCCCAGGCTCCAAAATAACCCCAAACCGGCCTGTTGGGGGTGGTTTTTTGCCCTTCAGCACATGGATATGGCGAGAGGTGGGTGCAGAACGGGGAGATGTGAGCGCTGTGGCTGCAGGGAGGTGATTCCTGCCCGGGGATTAGGATGCACTAATCCTGCCCGGGGCTGCAGTTGAATTTCAGCTCAGAAATGGGGTGTTTGCTGCTGCCCGGGTTATTTTGGGCCCTGTAATCCCAGCGGTGTCAGTAGGCCACCGAGATCAAACCCTGGGCTCTGCTCCTGCATCCCAGCTCCGGGAATACTGCACAGGGCAAACAGGGATTCGGGAGAAATGGGGGAAGCCAAACTGCTGGGGGAAAAGTGCTGCTAAAAATGCAGATTGGAGCAAGGAGCTCGATGAGCAAAGCAGGGCAAATCTGCTCCACAAACTGAGGCATCTCTGCTGCTTCTTAATCCATTTGCTTCCTGATTTTTCCGTGTAACTGGAATTCTGTCATTCTCCTGCTGCCTGGATGCACTGAGGTGACAGAGCTTTGTCCCTCTGGATGCAGCACTGAGCAGGCAGGAATTCTCTCCAGCCATGGAGAGCCTAAACTTGGGATAATGAAAGCATCTTGAATTATCAAACCTGGAATAAGAAAAGCATCTTGCATTCCTAAACTTGGAATAATGAAAGTTAGCCCCCTGTCCTGCAGCAGGGCCAGCATTTCGCACCTCAGGCAGTTCAAACTCTGATTTAGGCTCAGAAATGTTTGCAGTGCATTATCCCCCCTGCTGCTGCCATTCCTTGTGCACACAGAGGAATTATTTTTGTGGCTGAACGGCTTCTCCTCAGCCTCTGTTACATAAGCCAACAATTGAGCAAAGGGCATTTCTTTTGAAAGGTCGCCGGGTGGAAATGTCCTTTCCCTGCCTCAGCCGGAGATGGAGCAGCTCCTGCCTCCTGCAGGATGAACAAAAGGGAGGGAAAAACCAGCTCTGCCATTGAGGAGCTGCTCTGCTGCCGAGAAATGGAATCAGCCTCCTGTCAAACACTCATTCGTTGGATCAGGAAAGGTCAGAGGAGAACGAGGAGCGCTGAAAACCTCGAGTTATTTAAAACCCTCACACTGGGCCGTTAGAGAACTAGGCTGAGGATTTTGAATAACTAATCTGACACAGGATGGTTTTTATTACCAGCATTTTAGGTGTTTTCAGTGTCTCTAAGGCAGAAATTTAATGGTCTTCAAAAATGTTGAGATCTTCAGTTGCTGTGACATGGGGACAGCAAACAAATAGAAATTGCTGTGTGCAGTAATTCTGATTTTCTTTCCAGGGAAAAAATAGTTGTTAACATTTATTTTTTTTTTTTTTTTTTTTTTTTTTTTTTGGCTTTCTGCTCCTGGCTCTTTCTGCTTTGGAGGGATTCTTGTCTATTCCTTAGCCGCAACACTAATATTCCTGTTTTCCCTGAGAAAAAAAGGGGATTAAAGCAACAACTGCTGGCTGGGTGGATTTTCCCCTGCCAGCACCGGTGGCTGTAAGCCTTTGTGTCCCTGAGATGTGCCAGGGAGCAGCGTGAATGGGAAGAGCAGGAGAACAATTCCTGCCTGTGCCGAGGATGAGGTGGGTTTAATCCTCGGAACAAACTCCCTGTGGGAGGAAATCCACAGGCTCTGTGGGACGTGCCAAAGCTGCATTTTCCATGGGATTACAGGGAGTGTAATTCCATGAGCTGGCATTTCCCTGGAATGCTTTGCCATCCCTGTCGGTTTCATTTGGGTTATGTAATCTGTGGAATTGCCTCGGGAAGTTGCCCAGACCTGGCTGTTTTATGGCACAGGATGGAAATGGCACCCAGTACATGGAACTGTGCTTGGGAAGTGCCACAGCACTTCTGCACTGGTATTCTTTCCTACTTTGATTGAAATACGGGGAAAAAGTGCTTTTTAAAGCACTGAACTTGACCTGAGTTCCCAGGCAGGGCTTCAGGTTGGTCAGAGCTGGCTCTGTACCACCTTTATCCATCCATTGTTTATTCCAGAGGGCTGATCCAAGTGTTTGAAGGAAATAGAGTTTCCGTGCTTCCTGCAGAGCTGAATTCTTCCATGCCAAGTTTGCAGATGATGCTGCATCCAGGTTGTCCCAGGCAGACAGAACCACTTCCACAAACTTTATCCCTTCAAACTGCCAAGGCACAGAGCCCTGGAATGTTCTAGTTCATGCTTCGAGGTCTGAAGGGAGCAGATGGGCTCCAAACACCAGGCCTGGGTGAGGAAGGAGCTGCAAATCGGAGCTGAAACTCCATCCAAAGGAGTTTTTGAGGGAAAATCCAGGCAATTCCTGCACTTCAGAAGGTGACTGCAGCCAGTCTGGATGCACAGGTTATAAATTCTTATTCTGACTGTTGTTCCCCTGTGGGATATTCCAGCCTTAAATCCATTCTCAGGATTGTAACCCCTGCCCACAGCCCCTGGAATTGTGTGTTCTGAGCCAGACAGGGATGGATTTGTGGGGAAAGCAATTCCCTGGAGCTGGGGAAAACGTGGCTGTGCTTGGATGTGTTTCCTCAGGGAATTACGGCTGCTGAGAGGAGTTTGTGCATCATAAAGTGTCTGTAAAACAACAGTCGGCTTTCAGAAGTGTGGAGTGGTGCATCCCTGTTTTTATTCCAAGGAAACTTGGATAGGGAGAGTCTCACCCTAATCTGATGGGTTTTTTGGGCCAGAGGAGCTCCAGGAATCCTTCCCAGGATTTCCAGGAATCCTTCCCAGCCCGAATTCCCTGATCATAAGCAGGAGCCGATCCCAGGATGGCCTCACCCAAACCATTCCCTTAGGATGCTCCGAGTTTTCCCTTCAGCAGAGCCACGAATTGTCTATAAATGCCGCAGAGAAATGGTTGCCGCCGAGCTGAATGCAGGGAACGTTTGATCCGGGAGCAATCCTCAGGTTTCCGTGCCTGTGGAATGCTCCTCAGCCCGGCAGCAGCTCATGCATTTTAGATGATGCTCAGGGTAGTGTTTGCCTCTCCTCTCTCCCAGCTCCGGGAAGCTGCAGGATGAGACGGCAGGAATTAAATCCAGGGATTGCTCCACTCCTGGCCTCACCTGGGCACCTCAGGCCTGCCTTAAAGCTGCTCCAGAGCTGGAAAAAAATAAATGGAATTAATGCCGATTTTCTGATTCTGTGCTCCCTGGGGATGAAGGAATGGGAAAGCATCAGCCGTGTGGAAAATGGCTGGGAACAGGCAGGATGCTCTGGTGCCTCCTTGGAATTGAGGGGCTCACCCTCTTCCAGCTCAGTGCTGCTGGCATTTTTTGTGTATTTAACTCTTTTCCAAGATTTTCTGTGAATGTGAGTACTGGAAAGGAACAAAACATCGATTAGGGGAAAAAAACCTGCTTTTTTCCCACCCTTAATGGAGTAAAAATGCGATCTTTGACAAAGTGACAGGGAGACTTTCCCACCTTCAAAACTTCTGTTGCTTAATCAACGCCTTGCAGGGGACAAGGAAGAGGTGTTAATTAGCCAGAGCAGCTGATTAACACAGCCCCAGCTCCTGCCTGGCCTTTGCTGGGATATTCCCATGGAATTATAAAAATTGCCATGGAATGAAGTGGAAATCAGCCAGGCGAAGCCAAGTGGCTCTTGGTGGTCCTTACCTTTTCAGCCTGCATTTTTATTTATTTAGTTGAAGAATAAAAAAAAAAATCTGGCTGTATAATTTAGGGAAAAAAAAACCTCCAGGATTTTCCTAAAGGCCTGAGAGCAGTGAAATCCAAATGCTGAGAAGTTTTCCATGAGGGTTTTCATGTAAATACAGCCAAATTTGAAATCATTCAGTCCCACAGCAGTTACACTTTATTTCTTGTGGCTCCAGCCTGAAAATCGGGTTTATTTTTGCACTTGAGCTGTGTAAACTCTCAGCTGAGCCCTGAGCTGTGTTTTCTGTGTTGATTTAAGGGGGATTCACCTCGAGCAGCAGCCTCAGGGTGGGATGGGAGCATTCTGCTTTTTGGGGATTCCTTGGTCACAGTTGTATTCCTTGGGGTTGGAAACTTCCTTGGAAATAGCTTTTCTTCCTCTTTTGGGACCCAATTTGTCCATTGTGTGTGTTTATGTTCAACCTGGTTTTCGCTGTCTTTGAGCCTGGCTTAGCATCTCCTTCCCTCAGCTTGGGTTTTAAGGCAAAATTTTATTTTTTAAACTCTTTTTTGCACCAGACTTGAACTCTTAGACATGAAAATTCTCCCTGCTTTGTTCCTCCAGGGCCTTTACTCTTAATTCTTTTGCGCTTTAATTCAAATGAAAAAGGGTATTTTTAACCAACAGCACAACAGTTCCTGCAATGCAGGGGTGATTTTTAGATCCTGCTTTGTATATTCTTAGGCTGGCACATTTTACAGCAATTTTTGAGCTCTCAAAATCCTGTCTTTTCTCAAATTTCAACAAGAGTTTGCAAATGTGAGGAGCCCCTGGAATTTCAGTGGAGTTCTTTGTGCAGAACGAAACATTTCCGTGGTTTTAGAATTTTTAATTTAGAAATTAATGTTTCCTCGTCTCCATCCACACACGTGGTGGATGAGATCAAATCTCGAATAAATAAACCACTTTCAGAAGGGATTTCGTATCATTCCCACTTGTTCTTCAGGCAGAAAACCAGCAATAAACTAAAAAAGAAATGAATTGGTTGGAAACACAAACATAGTGGAATTAGCTGCAGGTTCTTAATTATTATCTGGCAGCATCACCTTTGGATGCAGTTGCCTGGTTTCATATTTTTAAGTTATTGCTAAGCTTTGTGCAGAAGTTGTAATAAAAGCTTAGTGATTCCCAGAGCTTTTTATTCCTTTTTATTTATAAAAAGGTTTTTTTATTCCAATTATAGAGACACCTTTTAATAAGAGGATTTCCAGGCTTCAGCTCATGGTCTGTCTGAAACACACCAAAAACCCAAAATTACCCCCAGCAAGGCTGGGCAAGGAGCTGTTTTACCCAGGAATTGCTGCTGGGTATTGGGGCCAGGGAGTGCTGGTCATTGGGGTCAGTGCTGGTCATTGGGGTCAGGGAGTGCTGGTCATTGGGGTCAGTGCTGGTCATTGGGGTCAGGAGTGCTGGTCATTGGGGTCAGAATGCTGATCATTGGGGTCAGGAGTGCTGGTCATTGGGGTGTCAGGAGTGTTGGTCATTGGGGTCAGGGAGAGCTGGTCATTGGGGTGTCAGGAATGCCAGTCAGGAGTGCTGGTCATTGGGGTCAGGGAGGCTGGTCATTGGGGCAGGGAACACACAAACCACAACCACACCACAAACCACCAACCAACCACACACAACACCACAACGTCAGGGAGAGTTGGTCATTGGGGTCAGGGAGAGTTGGTCATTGGGGTCAGGGAATGCTGATCATTTGGGTCAGTGTGTCGTGGTCCCTGGGGTCAGTAGGGCAGCTGGAGCTCACCCTTTCCCTGTCCCCTGTAGGATTTCCCGGTTGTTTCTCAGTGCAGCCCCTCCCCTGCTGGGCAATCCCTGCTCTGCTGAGTCCATAAAGCAAAGCATCTCAGGTTCATTCTGTTCACCTTTACCGTTCCTGTGGCTGTTCTTGCAGCTCCACCCAGCTGCCCTTCCAGCAGCACTGTGCCAGCCAGGGACACTTTCTGGGGACCCTGGGGGCATTGTCTTGCCCCAGTGACCTTCAGGGACACTTTCTGGGGACTCTGGGGGCCTTTTCTTGCCCCAGTGACCTTCAGGGACACTTTCTGGGGACTCTGGGTCCCTTTTCTTGCCCCAGTGACCTTCAGGGACACTTTCTGGGAACTCCTGGGGCCTTTTCTTGCCCCAGTGACCCTTCAGGATGCACCCCTAGTGCAGAGTTCCCGTGTCCTTGTCCAGCTCTGTGTCTCACTGTGGCCACACGAGGGTCAGGTCATTAAATGCTGTTGTTTAATGAGTGTTCACCAGGGATTTTCCAAGGCTCTGAGCCCACCTTTCCATTTCCAAACCCCATGGACTTGTCTGTCATCCTGAAAATGTGAGGAGAGGGAGGAAGCGATCCCAGTTTTCCCCGAGTGTCCCCACGCTGCCGAGGTCCCCTGGAGCACAGCAGCAGCCCAGGTTTTGCTGCATAATCCCTGTGCCAGCTGTGCCCTAATCCCGCAGGTCCAGGGGGGGCTGGGGGAAGGGGCTGGCTTTGAGGCAGCACTGTTCTCCTAAATGTCTCTGGAAATAGGATTGCAGGACAGTTCCGTGTGTGTGCTCCCAGAGGGCTCCGAGGCAGGATTTAGGGCATAACGAGGATATTTTGGCTGGAGCACAGATACCAGCCCAGCAGCTCTCTCTGAAGTGGGGGAACTGCTCAGGTTCCTTTGATGGTTCCCAGCAAAACAACCTTTTGGCCTGGGTGTGTTTATTCCTCTGAAATTTCCTTTCTCCTGGAGCTGGGGGGAGACAGCTACTCCAGGGAAAGAGGTCACTTGTCTCTTGGGGAATTCCCTGCCCTGCTAAGGAGGTGGGAGAGGAGGTCAGAGCAGAGTGGACAGCTGGCACAAGTTTGGGACTTTGCCCCTTGTGGCTCTGTGGATGGGCCAGGTGAAGAATCCTCCTCAGAGAGCAGACACCTAGCCAGGAACACCTTACCCTGCTCCATCCTGAGCTTCCCACAGCTGGAAAAGGCCTGGAAATCCCTTGGTGTGGGTGTACAGGTGCATTCCCAGGGAGCAGAGGATCAGCAGGAATATTGGGAATGCCCTGGTCCCCCTGAGCCGTGTCACTGCCGATGGCCCAAGCTGTGTCACTGCCCTCCCTCCCTGGCCCATCCTGAGGTTCCAATGGCTGAAAAAAGCCTGGAAATCCCTCGGTGTGGGTGTGCAGGTCATTCCCAGGGAGCAGAGGATCAGCAGGAACATTGGGAATTCCCTGCCCTCCATCCCTTGCCCACCCTGCGGGTTGGGGTTGAGGTTCAGCTGAGGTTCCCACGACTGAATAAAGCCTGGGAATCCCTCGGTGTGGAGGTGCAGGTGCATTCCCAGGGAGCAGAGGATCAGCAGGAACCCTGGAAGTGCCCTGGTCCCCCCAGCCGTGTTGCTGCCCATGCTGCCATGTCTCTAACTGTGTTTTCTGCCCCGTGCTTTGCTGTGCGTGAGCCGTGTGTTTCCTGCCACTGTCACTGCGTTTCTGCCGCCCCTCCCTGCAGCCGGGTTTGTCAAGTCGCCCATGTCAGAGACTAAGCTCACGGGGGACGCCTTTGAACTGTACTGTGATGTGGTTGGGAACCCCACTCCGGAGATCCAGTGGTGGTATGCCGAAGTGAACCGAGCTGAGGCTTTCAAACAGCTGTGGGATGGCGCTCGGAAGCGCCGTGTCACCATAAACACTGCCTACGGGGCCAATGGGGTGAGTGTGCTGAGAGTAACCCGCCTTACCTTGGAAGACTCTGGGACTTACGAGTGCAGGGCCAGCAACGATCCCAGGAGGAATGACTTGAGGCAAAACCCCTCCATTACGTGGATTCGAGCCCAGGCTACTATAAGCGTCCTGCAGAGTGAGTCCGGCCCCCAGTAGTGGCACTGTAGTGTCTAGAGGCAGTCTGGTGACCCTGCCCCTGTGTGCCCACCCTGTGCCACCCTGTCCTGTGTCCCGAGCCGCGGGCTGCCCCTCGCCTGTAGTGCTGCCCCCGTGTGCCACCCGTGTCTGTTCTCCCTAGGACCGCAGCGCTCGGCAAAACCTCGGGATGTGTGTTAGAGCTGCCCTGCCGCGTGAGCCCGGCCCCCGCTGCTGGATTCGTGTTTGCTCCCTCCCCCTTTCGTTTTGTGGGAGTTCCCAGCCTCCCTGCCTTCTCCACGAGTGCCTTTCTCTTTGATTTCCCTGTTCTTCCCAGCTCTAACCGTTTTTATTTTGATTTCTTCCGTTCTCTTGGAATTTCTGGGAATGCTGCCTCACCTGGTTTTGGTTACATATCAGCTTCTGGATAAATCCTTCCCTTTCAGTTCCACGTGACCTCTCGTGTGGATTTTTCCATGAAGTCGTGGTGTTTCTTTCCCTCCCTTGCCAGCAGCATGTTCCTGCCGAGTTCTCTGATGCAGCAGCACTGAGGTGATGCAGCCTTTCCTAATCCAGCCTGTGGAAGGAAGGAGGGGGGAGCATCCTCCCCAGGGCTGAACTCAGAGCTTGAGCTCTGTGACTCCAGCCAGGATCAGCTCCTGGCAGCAGCCAAGCTCTGAGAGCAGAGGCTGACACTGGCCCACAATTGCTTTTCCTCTTTGTTGTGACAAGGCTTTCCTGCCTTCACCTTAGGCAGCTTTGAGAATTCACATTGTCAGATTCGGTAGAGGGGAGTTTTGGTCAAGATGTAGCTTGCATTTGCCTGAGGAAGTGTCTGAGTTGCAGGTGGAGGGAATGACATCTGTAGTGTGGAGGTCCAGGAGAACTCGTTTGGGGGGATTCTCAGTGTCCTCAGCTGGCAGAAGAGCAGAGCAAAGGTGTGGGCTTGCTTGTGTGCTCTGTGCAGAAATAACCTTTTATGCTCCCCGGGTGCAAAATACCAAATTTATGTGATGCCTCAGTTATTGATTTGGATACCTTGAAAAGCCCTGCCCAAAGCTGTCCCCAAAGGCTGGTGCTGCCGTTGGCACTGCTGGATCAGAGAGCTTCCCTCTGGAAATGGAAACAGCACTGGAACATGTGGGAAAACGGATGGTGACCCCGGTGGTGTGAAGTGACCAACAACGTCCGAGTGGCACTGGGTCCTTGAGCTGGACCTGCTCTGCTCCAGCCCCACCCTCGGCCCCTCCCGTGTCCTTTGAGCTCCCAAAGGACTGGAATGCTTGCATGACCTCCAGCAGCCAAGCCTGGCATCCCAGGAAACAACTGTGCCCGAGACAGACCGGGAAATGTGGCTCCCAGGAAGTGCTGTGTGCCAGAGCCCCTGCACGGCCCTGCTGTGGGACAGCCACAGTGCTCCACAGGGACTCTGGGGACAAAATCCTTTTCCTGTGCGGAGCCAGGCTTTGGGATGAGCTGCTGGGAAGACGTGTCCATATGGAAAGGGGTTTTTCCCTCGCTCTCTTGGCCCTTGGCCCTGAGCTGCTCCAGGACTGCCGCTCAGCCTCTGCTCTCCCCCGTTCACACCGTGTGTTGCATCTGCTGCTGCTGCCTGGGAGCTGTGTCCTGAATTGCTGCCAAGTGCCTTGTGCCGGGATAACTCCGCTCTGGGGCTCTGCTGTCACGGGGAGATGTGGAACCAAACCCTGGCATGCCTTTGCTCCGTGGTGCTGTGCGTGTTGGGAGAGCTGAGCTGCTCCTGCTGGGGACATGGAGCCCGAGGACATCACTGCTGCCCAACCCCACTGGAACCAAAGTGGGAACAAGGTTTCCAAGGTGGCCCTGGAAGGTGGAGACTCTTCCCTGAGCCTACCCAGATGGCCTCAGCTGGGTCATGATGTGCCTGAGCACAGTTGGGCTGGGAAATGGGGAATATCCTGGCTTGGAATTTGCAGTTAATGGTGGTGACCATTTTGCTGCTGCCCTGCTTTGACACCCACATCACACCAAAGTCTCCAAGAGCCTTTGCAGAGATCAGCTTGCTTGTTGAAAATCTGGCACCCAGGAGCCACCATCTGCCTTCCACCTCATTCCTGATTTGGAACCAGAGTTTCACTTACTGGTTGTTTTTTTTTTAGTTGGTTTGCTTGGGTTTTAACTGTAAAAGCTGAGCTTACATAAAAGGGGCACTTTGGGATGTGTAATAAGTGACTTTTTAGGTGAGCACCGTGCTCTGGCTGCTGCTGTCCCAGTATTCCAGTTGGAATTAAATCAGGAGGTTGATCAATCAATTTGCTTTTTTAAGAGCTAAGTCAAAGTAACCTAAATGCAGGTAAAGCTGAAAATGAGACTGCAGCTGCTTTTCGTTTTCCTAAACTAAAACGGAAAAGGTTGCAGGTCAGCCACTGAGTTACTATTTCAGACACACTGCTGAAAATACTCCCAGAGCTCTGCTTTTGTGGGAATGCAGATGAGCTCCTTGGGGATGGAAAAGCACATGGAATGATGCATGATATGGGCATAACACAACAATTTTAAGCCCAAACAATCCTTGAAAGGATAAAACCCTCAGTGTGGGAGAAATGAGGCAGAAACAGAGTTAAAAATGTGATAATACCAACAGCACCTGCAGTGTCGCAGCAGTTAAAGAATGATTCAAAGAGCTGGGGAAAGGAGGAATTTTAAAAAAGGCTATCCAGGATTGGAATGCTTCTCTGCCTGTGCTGGAATTGCCCAGCTGTGCTCGCTGGAGAGCAGCAGCCACCTGCAGGAGCTGCAGCCAGTGTGGTTCTCAACCACCAGGACGGTGCCCTCAGATTCATTTTAGCACTTCTGAAAGGCTTTGCCCTAAAAAGTGTGGATTTGGTGTTACTGGGTAAGGCTGTGAAGTGCAGAGCTCCTGGGCTCTGTTCATGCACCGAGGCCTTTTTTGTTCTTTGTAAATGTTTATGCTCAGGGTTCCTTTAGAAACAAACCAGCTCCAGCTCCAGTTTTAGCCTGCTGTGCATTCTTCCATTTGATTGTCAAGTTTGAAGTGCTGCTCTCAGCTGTTCTCCCCCAGCCTCGTGCCTTACGTGTTCCCCAGTTCCCGACACCGGGGAAGTTGTGCCATTCGGAATCCCTCGGGTGGGACACGCCAGCCTTTCGCAGGGGGACATCCAGGAATATTCTGGAGAGGCCTGAATGTGAGGGCTGTTTCTGTAAAACATGGGTTTGTTTGAAACCTCAAGGAGAAGAATCAAGCGGCAGCCAGCAAGAAGCTTCAGGAGGAGGAGCGGAGGTCTCGTGTCCAGCCCAGGACTCGTGTTTGCCCGTGGTGTGGGAAGCACAAAGCGTGCCAAGAGTTGCTGGGAGCACTGAAATAACCACTTCCCCCATTCTCTTTTCCATGCAGGAGCGCTGATCCCCGAGCCGTTGCCTCCAGTAGCGCTGAGCCGTTTGCTCGTGGCTTTGTCCCACCGTAGTGCAGTGCCATCCCCCGTGTAGTGCCCTCCCCGCCCTGCTCCCTGTGCCATTAGAGTAGCTGGCACCTCTGTCCCCGGGGATGGGTGCCATCAGGGGCTCCCTGTGTTGCAGAGCCGCGCATCAACGCCAGTGAGGACGTGGTGCTGCACGTGGCCGGCGTGGCCGTCACACTGCAGTGCAACCTGACCACCAGCCCCAGCCCCCTGGCTGCCAGCTACTGGGTGAAGAATGGCGAGGAGATCCCGGGCACCAGGAAAACCTCCAACACCACCGAGTACAAGTGAGTGCCCTGGGAACGAGCCTGGCTGCTAGGGGAGGAGGGCAAACCTGCTGGTGCTGTGGGGTGTTGGGATCTGGGGCTGGAATGCCTAAATTGGGATCTTGCAGGCTGAACTCATCCACTTCTTCTCCAGGGTTCACCTTGGTTTTCTTTTCCTCAGAACAGGAGGTTTTTATCCTGCCCATCTGTCCTTGAGGATGGATCAGTTGCTGCACATCCTTCCTGAGCCCCAGATCCCAGCTGGAATGGGAGATGGGCTGGCGTGGGCAGGGCAGGGTGGTGTTCCCTGAGGTGGTGTTGGGGTTCTGTCCCAGCACTGCTGTGGGATGAGCCCAAACCTTGGCTGGACTTGCTGGGATCATGTGGAGCTCCCTCAGGGCTGCCCTCAGACTCTGTTCCCTGGGGGATTGCTTTGCACTGGTTTTCCTTCCCATCCATTTTTCCCTTGCTGCCAGCATGGACAGCAAATCCAGCCTGCAGCTGGGTGTTCAGCCAAGCCGAGGAGCACTTCAGGGATGTTTTAACCCTGCTGGCAGCTTGGTCCTAGCTATTTGCTGCCTCTAGGATGGCCTTTTTCCACCTAATCCACTGACCCAGGATTAGGGAATGTCCCCAGTTTTCCTGGCCTCTGCAAAGCAGCCTCTCTCATCCACAGCATTAGGGAAGTTGGGTTGGATTCTGAGAAAGGTTTGTCCAAGTTTTTCCTTTTGTTTTCCCTGTTTGAAAGTTTTCCCAGTGAGAACCCAGGCAAGCAACAGCAGCACAGCTGTGGTTAACAGAGGGTATTTACTTCCACCATCTATTTCTATTTTATATTATTTCATCTTTTGTATTCTGTTGATTTGCCTTGGACTTGCAGGTTCTTGTTTTTTCAGTCACTTTGTTTTGCTGTGAGATGTTTTTAGTGCTTGGAGCTCAGAGCTGGGTGCTTTCAGCATCCAGAAAGCTCCAGAATTTCGAGATCCAACTACTTCCCTTTATAATCCCTCCTGTCCCAGCACTGGTGGTGGAATGATTGAAGGTTGAGGTGAGTGAGCACTCTGTTCTCCCCTGCAGGATCCTGAAGGCCCGAGCAGAGGAGTCAGGGGAGTACCTGTGTGTGTTCGTGTTCTCCGGCTCTCCTGTCGCCAACGCCACCATAGAAGTGAGAGGTACTGCTGCCACTGCCATTGCTCCCTTCCCTCTCCCTGGAAATGCCATTCCCTGCCTCCAGCAGCTCCCTTGGGCTCCCCAAAGAAGGGGCAACTCAGGAGGGCTCTCCTCATCACGGGTTAAGAAGATATTTTATTATAAATAATAATTTATATTATGTAGGACAACTCCAGTTCCAAGGGAAAGCCTTGCACACGGTCAGGGAAGGAGCTGAGAGATGGGAACACAGCCATGGTATTTGTGGACACTAAAATACTTCTGTGTCTTGGGCACCTCCTGGCATCTTTAGGAGCCTAAAATGAAGGATAAAACTGCCAAATGGGGAAGTTTGCCCTGGGTGTGGCTGAAGTTGAACCAAAGAGCAGTGCTGGTGTCAGTTAACATTGAGGAATTTCCAGGAATGTGTACCAGCGGGCTGCAGGGAAGGCTGAATTTGGGAATTCCAGATGCCTCAGTGCAGGGTCAGGCCCTGGGATCCAGGTGGGGACTCCATCAGTGTGTGAGAAATGGAATTCAGACACCCCTTGCCTCCAAGGAGCTGGGCTGGCAGTTCAGGGTACACAGGTGGAGAGTGTTCATTTGCCTTCTTTTTCTTTCCTTTGGGATTTTTTCTTTCACTCTGCTCCTTTGCTCTAATTGCTGAATCTCCTAATGTTATCCTAATGAAAATGTTCCATTCTTGCTGCCTCCTCTGGGCTGCTTTAGGCGACAAAACACTGAACTCTGGGTGTAGAGCAAGACCTCTGTCAGCTCTGATCATGTCTGCATTCCCTTTGGGAATGCCTGCCTGGAGCTTGGCTGCTGCTGGTGCCAGGCAGGGCCATCGGGAGAGCCTGGCAGGGAGCTTGGAGGGAGCTGGGAATTCACTCTGGGGGAAGAAAAGCCAACATCTGTGATGGAACTGCAGGAAGAACTAATCCCACTCCCTTCCCATAGGTGATTCATACCTCAGTACTCCTCAGGTGCTTCCCTGGCTGAATGACTGCTGTTCCTGGGAAAGCAGGGATGAGAAATTGGGATTGCATATCAAGCAGATGCGAGGGACAGTGGCACTGCTGCAGATCTGTAACTCAGTATTTACCTGCAAGGGTGGTGGTTGTGCCTGAGCAATTAGCCACAGCTTTAATTGCTGATGGGAGTGATGCTGTGCTGCTCCCTCTCAGCATCCTGAGCCTCTGCAGGGCCCTGTGAGCAGCCTGGGTGGCTCTGCCCATGGCAGGGCTGGCACTGGGTGAGTTTGAAGGTCCCTTTGACCCAAGCCATCCTGGGATTTTCTTAGCCAGTGGGAATCCTGGGGTTCAATGGCAGTGTCTGGTGCCTTTCCTGGGAATTCCAAGGCTGAATTCCAAGTGTCTGGTGGAGGCTTTGTTCTGGCTCAGATTCCCAGAGCTCTGGGGTGCTGTGTGAGGGCAGCTCTGAGCCAGAGCTGGATTTAGGGAGTTGTGCCTTGGAGCAGGGATCCTGTGCCCCCCTTTTCCTTGGCAGCAGCCTGGCTGTGCCCAGGGGGTGATTTTTGTGAGAGCAGTTGCAGTGGGAGTGCCAGGGTGCCCCTCCTCCCCAGCTGGAAGTTTTTAATTGCTCCCTTTCCACACGGGGCGGGGGAATCCCTGCCGTGCTTTTGTTGGGATCTGGGAGCTCTGGAGGCCTGAGGATGAAAAGAAACACAGAGAATGAAACCCAGCCCTGCAGTGCTCCTGCTCTTGGCAGGATCTTGGGAGAAGTGGGAGAGGAAACAGGTGCTGGAAAGCCCTTTTTGATTCCTCTTCCTGTGAGGCCTTTGTGCTCTTACCTCATCAGGGGATTCTCCCAGCTCCCTTCACACCTTCCTGTCCATACTCCTGGGGAAGAGCCTGCTCCTCCATTCCTGGCTGGCTCAGGAAACCTCTGCCTAGCTTCTCTCCTCTGTCCCAGAAATGGGTTCAGTGGGACACTCAGCTGCATCCTGGAGTGATCCAAGGAAATCTCTCCCATTCCCCCTTCTCCCGCAGCATTGCGTGTCCGCAGCCCCTGCCCAGGCTCCAGAGGGACACCAGAAAAAGGAACCTTGCAGAGCCCCTGCTCAGGTCACCCAGAACACATCCCAGTTTTCAGTGAAAGTGTATTTTTAGGTGCTTTTGCCCTAATTAATTAATAATTTTGTCTTTTTAAGGGACACTTGAAGGTTACTGGGCCATGGTTTGGAGATGTTACACATTTAAATTCACCTCTCCTTTTCAGTACTGACAGCAAAGAGCTTGGAAGGGCTGAAGGGCTCCTGTATGGCAGGAAATGGCACTGAGTGCTCCTTATGGAGGGAAAAATCTCTGTTTTCCTTGCTCTGTGAACCCCAAACCACTCAGAAAGCTGCTGCTGGGAGCACTGGAGCCCCATGGTCACCCCAGCACAAACCCCCTTTCTCTAGTGATGTCATTTCAAACTATCAAAGTGGTGCTTATTAGGATTCCTCTCGTGTAAAGCATGCCTCAGTGTCTATTGATTTTGCCTTTATTCATTTTTTTGGTAGCAGTTAATTGAAATTAGCCCTGTTCCTTTTGCTCTTCCAATGCTCTGTTTCCAGCCCACCTTCAGGACTTTTCCCATTGCACAGGCAGGAATTCAGACCTCCCTTTCCCAGGGGCACCATGCTGGTGTCAGTGGTACAGCTCTGAGCAGAGAGGGGATTCCAAATCCTTCCCAGCAAAACCTGCCTCACTCTGGGCTGTAAGGAACAATCCTGCCTTGGAAAGCTTCCCAGGAAAATCCTGCTGAAGCTGTGGGGACAGCAGGACATGATTTCCCACCTGGTCTGGGAGAGAAAACGCTGGATTTGTGTCTGGGTGCCCTGAAACACCAACACTGCTCTGAGAGCTGCAGAAATAGCCCAGTCCCAGCAGAGCCAGCCAGGAGCAGAGGTATTCCTGGCTCTGCTGGGAGAACCCCTGGGATGTGGCCTCTCCTCCTGGCAATGTCACTGTGTCCTGCCTGGAGGGGAGCTCTGCCTCACCCTGGAGTGTGTGGAGGTGTCCTAGAAAGTGTTCCCTCTTCCTGTCCCCATTCCCTCTTCCTGTCCCTGTCCCCTTTTCCAGGCACTGGAGCCCAGCCCATGGGGAGCTGCAGCTCCGATCTGCTCAATCCCATTGCTGCTTTTCCTCATGGGAGATGTTCCCTCTTGGCAGTCCCTTTTGGCATTGCCAGCTCTGGGATTGTTCCCTTGTCACTGCACAGCTGTCCCTTGTGCTCCTGCTGGGCCACTGTGTCTGTAGGCTGCAGGAGATCCCTCCTTGGCATCCTCCAGGCAGCAGAAACCACAGGGAGCTCACCCAGCTCCTGCATGAGGGAGAGCATCCCAAGCCCAGCAGGGCAGTGCTGGCACCTTCCAGTAGATCCCAAGATGAAACTCTCCCCTTGAGCCGTGATTATTCGGGATAAATGTCCTTTTTCTCTCTGAGGCTGGGGAGAGGGGTTGGAAAGGACACGGCAGGGGCTCCACAGTGCCTGGGTGGGATCCTGCAGTGACACTGATTTATTTCCTGCATGGAGACCTCCAGCTCAGAAACTCCTCTTCCTCCAGAGGTTCCTGCCCCTTGCTGGCACAGGGAGTGCAGGATCACCTGGCAGGTGGGGAAAGCTCTTCCCAGCTTCCTTCAGCTTCTGGCAGCAGCTTTTTGCACAAGACCAGGGAATTGTTTGGATCTGGTTCTTCATTCAGTACAGGTTTTATGTCTCTCCGAGGTTTTTTTAGGATTGGGTGTCAGTTTCCTTCAATAAACCCCTTGGGTTTGTTCTTGGCCTGCTCTTACCTATCATGGTTATGGTTGGCATCATCCTGTAATTAATGAGTTGGCATCATCCTGTAATTCATGAGTTGGCATCTGGCTGAGCTCCATCCTTCAGTCAGGACTCCTGCAGAGTCCAGGGCTGTGTTGGAAATGCTGTTGGAATTCCCATGGGTGCTTGGAAAATGCCCTGGGCCTTTCCAGGGGTGCCCTCCCAGGGGCTGGAGCCCAGGTTTTCCCACAGCCATGGATTTCCTGGGGCTCAGGAGCTCCTTTGGATAATGATGTTACTGTCCAAAAAGCCTCTGAGGCACGGGATGCTTCCTGCATTAAAACCCCTTGGAAATACGATAATATGAGGCACTTCAGCTTGCCAGACATTTTCCCAGGGATTTGCAGTGTAATTTTGGGAAGAGCAGGCTCAGCTGCTGTCTGGTGGCACGAGAGGTTTTGTTCACTGTGAATTCCCTTAATTCGCTCAGCTGGCAGCTGGAATCGCTCCCTCTCCGTATCCATGTGCATGGAGTTTGCTGGTGGTGCAGGGGAGGCTCCTGCAGGAAATTCCAGTGCCTGGGGGTCTTTTCCTGGAGCCTTGGGCTGGATTAACAGCTCAGAGCTGCTGCCCTCACACAGCGAGCCACGTGTGTGATTAGGGAGCTGCAGCTTTATGGGATGGGCCCTGCCTGGGGCCATCTGCTCGGGCCAGGGGTCAGCTCGGGCCCTGCCCTGAGCCAGCCTCGCCTGGGGAGGGGTTAGGGCACTGCTGAGGGACACCACAAACAGGGGCATGGGGTTTGGGGCAGTGCTGAGGGACATCACAAACAGGAGCATGGGGTATAGGGACACCACAAACAGGGGTATGGGGTTTGGGGCAGTGCTGAGAGACGTCACAAACAGGAGCACAGGGTTTGGGCAGCCCTGAGGGATGGGACAAACAGGAGCATGGGGTTTGGGGCAGCTCTGAGGGACACCACAAACAGGAGCACAGGTTTTGGGGCTGTTCTGAGGGACAAACAGGAGCACAGGGTTTGGGGCTGCTCTGAGGGACAAAAAGGAGCACAGGCTTGGGGCAGCCCTGAGGGATGGGACAAACAGGAGCACAGGGTTTGGGGCAACCCTGAGGGACACCACAAACAGGAGCACAGGTGTGGGGCTGCTCTGTGGATCACCCACAAACACCAGCACAATTCCCATTCCCGTGGTGTGGGAAAGAACCACTTCCAGGGAGCTGGGAAGATTTTGTGTCCCAGTGAGTGCCAGAAGCCCGTTTGTCCTCACAAGCTGCTGTGCTGTCTTGTAGCCACTCCTGACATCACCGGGCACAAGAGGAGTGAGAACAAGAACGAGGGCCAGGAGGCCCTGATGTACTGCAAGTCCGTGGGCTTCCCCCACCCCGAGTGGGTCTGGCGCAAGAAGGTCAATGGGGTGTTCGAGGTAAGAATGGGGTCAGGGTGTCCCCCCTGCCCAACCCCCCCAGGGAGGGAGGAAAGCAGCACCTGGGGATTAGGGATGAGCTGTTGGAGGTGCTTTACAACTTCCCAACGTGCAGCTCCTCCAAAGGGTGAGTGAGGGGAAATGTTTTCAGCAGCTGTGAGGATGGATGAGTATTTCATTGACACTTACATAATTGGTGTGCGAAAACGTTTCTCACTGCATTGCTGGGCAAAGTTAGGAGCTTACCCTGAAGGCCATTTTCTGGAATCTGCTCCGAACTGCAAGATCTGTGTTGTGAAATATGATTGGAAACCACATTGGGTTATAAATTCCTCCATGTTTTACTGGTTGAGCTCACAAGGCTCAACATGAGGAGGTGGCAGAGATCCCCAGCAGTACTTGGGTGATCTGTTTGTTCCATGTAGCCAGTGATGGAGTGAGCAGGAAAAGGGGAATTAGCAGAGAGGAGCTGGGAATTTCTAACCCCTCCAGCCCAGCTGTTCTCCTGTTGCTGCATGACCTGCCAGGGAGGCAGGAATTGGGTGGATGGATGGAGAAAAAGTGTTAAGCAAATAACAGGATGGGATGAGTGTTCAGTGCCAAGCATGAGTTCAAATCTGTAAGGAGTGGTGAGTGCTGGCAGTGATCAGCAGAGGCCCCCGAGCACAGCGTTCCCCTGTCGCTGCTTTGGTGGTGTCTGGAGACACAAACACCAGGCCTGGCTTCTCCCTCAACTGGACACAGGGCACAGAACTGAAAGCCATTGAGTTTCCCACCCCTGTCCCTTTGGCAGGACATCAACAACTCCTCGGGCAGGTTCTTCATTTCCAACAAAGAGAACTACACCGAGCTGAGCATCACGAACCTGCAGATCAACGAGGACCCCGGCGAGTACCAGTGCAACGCCACCAACCAGGTGGGCTCGGTGTCAGTCACCACCATCCTGCGTGTGCGCAGCCACCTGGCCCCGCTGTGGCCCTTCCTGGGCATCCTGGCCGAGATCGTCATCCTGGTGGTCATCATCGTCATCTACGAGAAGCGGAAGCGGCCGGACGAAGTTCCCGACGGTAAGTCCGCCCAGCGCCGCCTGTGACGGAGCGGAGGAGAAGGAAAGCAGGGAAGTGCCCCGGTGGAGGAACTGAGAGGGGCTTTGTGGCAGGAAGGACCAGCAGCCCAGTCTGTCCAGCTCCGAGCTCTTGGCTTTCTCCTCTGCTCCCTCTGCGGACATTAAGGCCAGAGGGTCCAAGTCCCTGCGCTGGATTTCAGACCGTGGGTTGGGAGGGGGTTACTGATACCTTCAGAGCTTTGTTGCACCAGGGATGGAGTGCTCCCATCTCTTCCCTGGGAATTCCTGTCCATCTGCCCCACTGGACGTAGGGCAGCACAGGGGCAGAGCTGGAAGCACCTCATCCATGATGGCATTCCCTCTTCCCCATGGCCTGGGGCTGTGAGGGGACATCACATTTCAACCAAGCAATCATTGCACTTCAAGGGCTTGGGGCTGCAAAGGTGCTTCACAACTGAACTGTGTGCAGGGGTCAGAGATGGGGGGAGGGCTCTCACTCTGCTGCATAGCTGAATCTGTAGTTAAGGAATGCTCTGGAAACTGTATCTAATTGTAGCCACTGGTTAGATTTTATAAAGTAGCATTTATTATCAGGTTTGATGGTAGCAATAATTAGTTAATCTGTGTTTGGTGCATACAAATAGTATAACTTTTATCTAGGAGCTTCTCCTGCACACCTTCCCCTGTGCACAGCTGGGGAAAGGGGCAGTGTGAGGCTGAGTTTTTGCAAACACCATGCTGAGAAAAGCCTAGAACGTGCTGCTAGCGGCTCACTCCAGCGTGTAGCAAGAACACCTCTCCAAGGAGCCCTTGGGAGGAGCAGCTGCAGTGTCCTGGTGCTGTAGGAACATGATGGATCCAGCATGGAGCAGGTGGAGGGCAGCAGGCTGGAGTGATCCTCAGCACCCTCCTGGGCTGGCCGAGCCTTTCCCAGGGGGAGCTCTTCCCAGGGCAGGCAGGGGTGGCTGTGGAACTGCACCAGGGCCTGAGCCAGCACAGGGGATGGAAACAGATGTGAAACAGTGCTCTGGGGGTGAGGGGTGGGCAAAGCCGCCTTCCCGGGCCTCACCCAGCATCCAGAGCTCATGGAACACACAGTAAATGGGACAGTGGGAGAAGGGCTGAGGCTTGGATCAGAACTGGCTGAAGCAGTGCATCCCTAGAGGAAACCAGCTTGGGTTGTAAGCCTTTAGCACTTACTAGCAGCTTACAGAGCATGTGTGGGGCTGTGTAGCAGCGACAGCTGCCAGGGGCTCAGGGGCTTGTCCTGCCTTCGGCGTGGCCTCAGGGAGCTCCACCAGCCCGGAAAGCCTGGAACAGACACTTCCTGTGTTCTCTTGCACGTACTCACCTCCATGGCAGGGGTTAGAGCTCCTTGCCTTCGGAATGGCATTGGATGAGGTTTCACATGGATCAAAACAAGGCATGGGGAATTTGATACACAAATATTCCCTGCAAGCAGCCCCAGACGAGCTGAGTCCAACAGGAATTGGCTTTGGCCTGAGCAGGTTGCAGCCCAGCCACCGTGGTGGTGCAGGGAGGCTCACACTGGAGGTGAAGAATTCCGTGCCTCCTTCCAAGGCTGGATTTTCCTGGCTGGTCTGGCCACTCCTCAGGCGCCTGAGGGATCCAGGCTCATCATCCCCCCTGGAGCTGTCCAGGATGATGGGCCAAGGAGCTGAGGTTACTTCAGGGCTCACCAGGGCCACTGTTCTGAAGGCAGAGCCTGGACAGTGACATGCCACACCTCTGTGGGGATGGATACTCTCCTTGTCCCCTTTCCTGGAGCAACAATCCCTTCCAAGTATGATAGTCCATACCTGTGGATTAGGCTTGCCTGGCTGATGGGACACAATTGGCATAACGCTGCCTTGAGTCCCACATTCCTTGGATAGTTGTGCATTTCCATCCTGGCATCGAGGCTTTCCGTGAGCAGGGCATTACCAAAGGCATGTGTAAGGAATCACTGGGAGCCTGCTGATTCCCACGTGGGGATGTCTGACTTGGGTTATCCTGGATTTTAGTGTTTTCAAGACATGGTTATGAAATGCCAAAGTTAATGCTGGAATGCAGCAGCTTGCTCAGCGTTTGGAATTTCAGCTCCCTGCTTCCTAAATTGCACCTCCTTATCCGCAGTGAGCGGAGCAGGAACATCAGGGAGCTGTGGCTAAGCCAGCAGCATGAAGCCAAACACCACAGCACCTGTTATCCACGGGATCTGGCACCAGCCGGGAGCTCTCTGCTGGCTTTTCCAGTCCTGGTGTGGGTGGGATGTGCTCAGCTTCAGGGGTTGTGCTCATGGCAGAGCTCCACAGGAGATAGTGCTGCAGCAACCACTGGGCTGTAACTGCTGAGATGGGAATGTTCTCCTCGGACCTCTCCAAATTCGGACACTGAGATTACTTTCTATTCCCCGCCATCACCTCATCTTCCTGGGGTGGAATAACTCTGGAATGCCCTTCCTTAGTCTCGTGGTTTCCCTGATGTGTGAGGAAGAAGCAGCCCAGATCCCAGAGCAGGTTTGAGGATTGATGGCCCCTCTGGCTCTGTGCCCAAGGGATCTTTCCCCTCTGGCTCGGCACGTCATCCCTGCAGATCCGTGGGAGGATCCTGAGGGTTGGGCTGCAGCTATTGGACCTGTACTGTCCCCTCTGCAGCACCTCTGGGTGCCTCAGATCCTCCTCAGGGTGCCTCCCACTGTCCCTCAGGAATCCTCTGATGTCCTGGTCAGCATCTGGCCTGCTGACTGGAGCTCAGGAGTGAGGATTTCTGCACCAATTCCTGCAAAGGGGGCCTGTTCAGGCCACTTGGAATGATTGTTTTTAAAATTGGGAGGTAAGTGGTGCTGCTAAACGTGGCCACTCCCTGTGTTCAGGAAAATCAAAGGCTTTTGGAGTGGGAGGAGCTGTTAATGAGAGCCAGAGCACACCTTGGCACCTGACTGGGGCAGTGCAGGATGAGCTGGGTGGTTTTGGATCCCACTGGGAGCTCTCACCTCGGGCTGTGGCCAGTTGGTGCTTTTAGGGCTGCCTCAGTTAACCCTACACAAATGACAGTGTCTGGGCTGTGCTGGGACAACCCTTTGGTGACACCAGTGTGGTGCTGAGCACGAGTGCCCAGTTAGTCGTGGGGGATGGGATGGGTGGGTGAGAGAATGGGATTGGGATTGAGAAGGTGTTTGGTATTTTTTCCCTGGCACTCGGGAACTCTCCCTGGCCAGCCCAGAGAGACAATGGAATAAATTCCCTGTCCCTCTGATCTCCATGCTCCACGAGCAGGGTACAGATGCCCTGGCTCAGCATGCTCACAGCTCTGTCCCTGGGAAGCTGGCAGGGGTGGATTCCTGGCTACACCTGGAGCAGTTCTGTGTTCACTGCAGAGCTGTGGCAGTTCAGGGGAATCAAGGGCTGCTGCTCCTGAACACTTCCCAGTGTAAAGCTGTCTCTGGAAGAGCAGGGCTACTCCTTTAACTTTGGCATTTCCTGACTGCAGGTCTGGGGTTTGCATGGAGCTGGCTTTGTGTGTCCGTGAGCTGCTTGGGGTGCCTCAGGCCAGGGCTGCTCAGGAGCTCCTTTGCTGATATTTCCTCCTTCTCAGAACTCCGATTTGGGAGGGGATTCTTTCTCCTGCTGCTGGAGAGCAGGCAAAGGAACGTTGCATTCTCCAGTGGCATTGGGGGGTGCCTGTGGATGAGGGGTTCTCCCAGCACATCCAAATCCCATGCTGGAAGGAGGAAAGGAGGGCGGATGGCACTTGAATTCCCACATCCTTTCAGAATGTCAGTTCTGCCTTGCCTTACGCCTGGTAAGGCAGCATCCTGCTCCCATCCTGTTCCCAGGGAGCGGCCATGGGCTGGCACGTCCCGAGGGGGCTGGCCACGTGCAGCTTGCGTGGCTTTGGGGGCAGAGCTGCATGAGCGTGGCATGCCGGGGCCCTGGCACGTGGCTGCATGCCCAGCAGGATGTGGTTCCAGCAGGGAATGCCTCGCGCTCCCCTGGACGTGGAGAGGAAGGGAATGGCTTTGTTCCTCTGTGGGACAGCTTGAGCTGCTTGGTTTCCATGGATCAGCCAGCACAACCTGAGTGTGGTGTAGCAAAGGCTCCTAAAGGGAGTGGGGTTTCTGCTGTTGTTGGATCAAATAGCCTAAAATTAGCCCAGCCCTTGGTTCAGAGGGTGTTTTCTGGGGTAAGTAGAAAGTAAAAACCCTTTGGCTACACTCCCCACAGGAATGGGAGGGGTTTTTACTTGAAAATCCACCGAAGCCATGAGGTGACTGGGTTATAACATGTCCCTTTTCATTCTTCCCCTCTCCTTCCTCAGCCTAATCCAAAGACTTCCCATAAATGTGTTTCTTCTCCTGGCTTTGCAGAAACTCCATCCAAATCCCCACATTCTTTCTAACCCTCTTCTGCTTTTTTCTTGACTTTCCCTGCTCCTGCTATTACTGTAAGTAATTGAAAGAAACAAACTGTTTGAACTGCAACTGTTTACCTTTTGTAACAAATGATTTTGCTGGCTGTTTTTTTTTTCTCCTCCTTTTATCCACATCTTTCTCTCCTACACTTAAAATTCGTCAGGGTGAGGAAATTATGAGGCTGTCACAGGCTCTGGCTGCTCCTTCAAAGCATTTGAGCTGCCCCTGGATCTCTGGAAGTGTGCAAAGCCAGGCTGGATGGGGCTTGGAGCAATCTGGGACAGTGGAAGATGTCCCTGGCTTTAAGGATGGGCTTTAAGGTCCCTCCCAACCCAAACCACTCTGGGATTGATTCTTTGTAGGTTTTAAAGCATGAGCTGAGATGTAGAATCCCTTCAGAAGCAAAAATTGGAATCTTAGTGCTGGAAGAACCTGTTAGTGTTTCATTTTTAACTTCCACCAGTCACAAGATGCTACCCAAGATTAATTTGATATTAAAAATAAACCCTGTAGCTTTCCAAAGGCGGTGAAAGAAGCTGAGTGACATCTAAAATGCCTTGTAAATTAAGGCTGAAAGTGGGGGGGCACAAAACACATTCCCATGCAAGTGGAGGAGCTGAGGGAAATCAACCTGTCATCATCTTCCAGTTTTAATTCTCAGATATTTTTGCCTGCAGGGATTGATTCCATGTGTTAAACACAAGCAGCCTTTCTCCCCTTTTGGTTCAGAAATGTGCGGTTTTGGGGCACCACCAGGCAGGTCATTCCACCCCACAGGAAGGGCCTAGGTGTGTGTGTGGGTCATTGCTGTGTTCTGTACCCAGTAGGGTTTTGGAGCCTGCAGCTGCCCCCAAAGCCCAGCAGAGATCCCACAGGAGGAGGGGCTCGGCGTGCTCAGGGACTGCTCCTAGCAGTGTTTGGGGACGCTGGGAGGATGTCCCAGTGCCGTAGGTGTCACTGCCTGTCCTAAAGCAGGGCTGTGCCATAAAGCTTTGGGTTGTATTGATCTTGTCGGTTACTATGACTTCTTTTTTTTTTTTTCCCCTTCAATTGCATCATACCCTTAAAAAATGGTGGTAAGTGAGAGCTCTGCATGCTTTGGAGTTTGTTTAACCTCCGCTTCAGTCTATACAATGCACAAGTCATAACGTTAACACTCTTGAAAACTTCCTCATTCACGTTCACAACTAATTTGGATTTCAGTTTGCTGTTTTGAACCTTTTCTTTAGTCTGATTTTGTACTGGTTTTTCTGTTGTTCTGTTGCCCCTGGTTTCGCTGAGGGTTCGGTCTGTGTCTGTACTGTACTGGGGATACTTTTCCAGCACTTAATGGCTGACCGGGAATTTCCCTCGGTCGTTTTATCTCTGGTTTAGGTTAGAGGTGGGACAGGGAGGAGTGGTGGGGATCCACCATTTAGTTAAAGTATTCCAGTAGGCTTTTTTGTGAGATCTTTTGAGGAATCACCGATGGCAGCCTTTATAAACATGATGCTTTTTTTTTTTTTTTGAATACACAAACCTGCTGATCTGAAATGGGCATTTAAATCTTTGAGCAGAGAAGGGAAAACGGTCATTTTGTAGTGAGTGTCCACGGTGCCGTTTGATATTGCTGAAGTCCAGCCAAACAAACTCCCAAAGCTGTCGATGGTGCCTGTTGGAGCCGAGCTGGGTCTCGGAGGCAGCGCTGGCGTTGGGGGCCAGGCTTGCTGTCCCTCCCCGGCTCGTCCTGCCCGGAGCTCGGCTGCTCTCAGATCCTTTGATTCCCCGAGATGTTTGTGGAAGGAAGCTGTAGATTCCTCTGCTGTGCTTTGTGTTTGAGTACCTGATGTGTCTCTGTATATCTCACTGTATATACAACAGCACATTGATGTCTGGCTGTCCTTCCTAGTCCCAGTTCTCTGTACCGTGTCCGATAGTTCCTGTTGCTGGTACTGGAATTCTGTGGACACTAGTGTGTCGCTAGTCTGTTCTTTTGGCTGTACAGCTCTTGGTTTGTGGTTAGTTCTTTATTTTTGGAGTATTTTTTGTTCCGGTCACTGTCTGTGCTAGCGGTGGCTTTGCCTCTCCGTTGCCTTGAAGGCCCAGGTGGAGTAATGTCCCTTTCCCTGACATTACTCCTGGCGTGTGCTCATGCGGATGCCTACACTGTAAGACTGTAATTTCCATAACTGCTTCATGTGCACTAAGCACCCTTGTGGAATCCTGCTGAGAGTTTCTCAAAGACTTCCTGAAAAATCCCTCCGGCTCCAGGTGGGAATGGCAACTGTCAAGTGCCCAAACCAGCAGGGCCTGAATTGGTCCCCCCAAAATCCACCTGTGGGAGCGTTAGGTTCCTGGATTGATTCTTGTACTGTGGTGTAAATGCATTTCTGTCTTCTGTGCTGCAGCGTGGGAGAAAATAGTGTTTGAGAATGCCAAAAAAGGCCAGTTGGTCATGAGAGAGTTAATGTGAAACATTCCTCATGGGCAGATTTTTTTTTCCCCACCCGATTCTGAAATGAGAACAATCTTGCCACAGGCTATGGGCAAGACGATGCTGTCAGTCCTCTGCAGCTGAAGTGTGTCCAGAGGTGTCACAGCACCCTGACTCCTCCTGGTGACATCAGATGCCACTGCCCAAGGACCATGGCTGGGGCTGGAATCCAGTGTTCCCCTTCAGCCTCCTCCTAACTTGGTCCCCTGTAATTAAACACTGAGAAGAATGGGGAATGTAGAGGTTGATTCATCCGTGGGAGATGATGAGCGTGGGGTATGTACCCTCTGGGGTACATACGTGGAATTACCTATCAGCAGTGGGAAAATGGCTTAAAAATTAAAATTCGTATTAAAAAAAAAAAAGTCAATGCAAGCAAACATCCAGCAGGATTTTACAACTGAACCGTTGGTTTGTCTCCTCATCAATTTTTTATGAGATTGAACCACTGGAACTTGGGGACAAGATGAGCCTTGACCATGTTGCACCAATCTGTCCGCTCCAGTTGCAGTCCTTCATGACCAGCATTCCAAGTGTTAACTAAACCCATTGAAGCAACATACCTGCCATTAAACCCGAATCCAGAACAGTAACTCATGATCCTTGCACTCCCGACTGGAATGGCCTTTGATGCTGTAGATAGATCAGTTTGCTGCTCGCACTGCAGCCCCTGCAAACACTGACTCTGTTTTTCTTTCCTTCCCTTCTCTCTCCCTGGGTGCATCGCCACGCTTGCTGCAGATGATGAACCAGCTGGGCCAATGTAAGTGTGTTTTAAGGAAAAAACACTATTTGGGTTAATCTGGGGGGTTGTGGGAGGTGATAAATCACAGGATTGATATTGCATGTGACGTTACAGATGGTGTTGGACCCGTTGGTGCAATTCTTAGCACTGGAGGAAAGAAAAGCAGCATCTTGCTAGAAAACAAATATTGTGCTAAAACACAAAGCCTAAAATTGTGCTGTCTTCAGCCAGTTAAATGGAGGAAGAATGAAATGCTGTTTAATGAAGTACAATAATGTCTATTTTTCCTGTATCTGTGACTGATTTTGGTGCACTCCTTTCCGCAGGAAAACCAATTCTACAAACAATCACAAAGACAAAAACTTACGCCAGAGAAACACAAATTAAAAATGCTCATCATGTAAGTATTGCCTGCGCCCGGCTGGGAGCGGGCAGGCTGAGCCCTCCTGCCCGGAGTGCTGGGGGCGCGGTGGCAAACGCGATCCCTGGATTAAAACATTCCTGCTGCGCCGAGGATGGCGCCGGCGCTGGGGGGTACCAAACATTGATTGCCTCAGCCAGGCGGGTGGTGTGAGGACCTGCTTGCTAAAAACTAGCCCGAGCTGCCAAGCCCTCGGCTTCCCCGTTCAAAGGTGGAGCCGGGGCTGGCAGGAGCCGTGCCCCGCGGTGGGAGCGCGGGGATTGCAGGCTGCGGCGGCTCCCGCTGTTCACCATTGACTAGCACCTCTTTCTCGTTTCTTTTTTAGAGCTTTAAGTTTCTGAGAGACTGATGGCAATATGACCTGCTAAATTTAAGGGTTGGAACTCTTGGTTCTAGAACTCCAGTTCTGTCTGATTTCTTTTTTTTCTTTCCTTTCCAAGTGAGCAACAATATGACTGTCTAACGCATGCCTTATTTAGCCTCTCCTGCAAGGATGACCTAGCCAGATGAATTTTAATAATGCTTCCGTGTAGAAGGTGTAAACTCTTTTGGGCTTGATGTGCTGTGAATGTTGCTTTTTTTTTCTCCTTTCCTCTCTTTACACGAGCAGTAGCCAGGCGGGTTCACGCATGCGCTGTTTTTTACTTCCTGTAGCTGTTAAATTCGGCACCGCTCAAACCGCGCCGCTGCCATCTAGTGAGACTTCTTTTGTAAAGTACAGCAAAACTTAAAAGATATATACAGTATATATTTATATTTGGGGGAGGGGAAACCAGAAGTCGTTGTGGTTCATTTTGAAGCTGCTGATATTCATTCCTTACTGTATGGCTGGAAGGAGGGAGCGATGCCGGGCCGGCGCTCGCAGCAGGGACATTGAAATTTCCTTAAGGGCTTTAACCATGGAGCGCGAGGTGTCCTGTCGGGCGTCGGGGCTGGGTGGTGCCAGGGGCTGCTGGTGGTGGTGGGATGCAGTTGGAAACAAAAACAAACCTTCAGTTTATAAATATATATATATGATTGCTTTTTAAGTGATTTTTCTTTTTTTTTTTTTTTTTTTGTTAATTCATGTAAATTCTCAAATCCTTTTGCACTGATGTGTTCGACATATTCTTGTACATTCAATTCAGGCAAACTTTTATAATTTTCTTTTCCTTTTTTTTTGTTTTTTTTTGTTTAAATGATGAAATGTTAACAGCATGGTGATATTCTATGCAACTAGTTATTCCTCTTTAGTTTGACACTGTAATTTCTCATGATTTAAAGATTGTAGAAATAGACCTACCAGGGTTCTCATGATGTGCGTAACTGTAGCTGCATGAACTCGTGTTCTGTGTATTTGTTGAAGTGCAATGATGTATAAAAAGTGGATTCACCTGTTTTTAAAAATAAAACACCGACAAAAAGCCCCGTGGGCCTCGTTTTCCAACCTTTAATCACCGGAGCCGCATGCACCCCGTGGATGGCCAGGCACGCCTCACTCTTCTGCGAGTCTGTGCAGTTCCCTCTCCACGTCCTCCACGAAGGCTGGGAAGTGCTGGTCCAGGAGGCAGAGGCGGATGAGAGGCCCCAGCTCGCGGGCGCTCCAGGCTGGGAGCCGCGGCGCCAGGGGCAGCTCCGCCTGCCGCCGCAGCACCGACTGCCAAGGGAAACATCGGGCAGCTGGCACCGACCTCGGGCACGACCACACGGCCACAGCCCAGCCCTCCTCGGGGCTGGAGGAACAGGGAGCTGCCCTGCCTTTGATGCTCTTGGAATGCTGGGATTTCTCCATGGAGGTTTTGCTCCGATTGCAGGGTGGCTTTTACACAATGTCAAATTCCTCTGTAATTATTCAGACTAGAAATTTCACCTGGAAATGCCAATTTCCTGGAAACAGTGGCTTCCTGGTGGAGATCCACTCTGTAATCACTGTACCCTCTTTATGAGGTGTATACACTGCAACATGTGTTTTGTAGGGATAACCAAGGGTGCACTTCCAATCTCTTAATTGGGCTAAATGTCCTTTAGAAGTAAATGGTGGGGCTTTTTAGTGTTAAAATATCTTTTTCATCCCTGTTTAATCCTCTCTCCCAGCTTTCTCCCTTGGTGGTGGGAGAATTCTGGGCATCATGGCAGTGGGGTTGGAACGAGGTAAAATTTAAGGTCCTTTCCACCCCAACCTAGTCTGGGATTCTGTGCTCCCCCAGTGACTATGAAAGAAGGGTAAGAGAGAACCAAAAAAGCAACTGCACAAAACTAGAGAAGAGCAGAGTTCGCTCATCTGCTGCTGCACTGGCCCAGATTCCCAGTAAGGAGCAATACCTGACTTCCAGGTATTTACCCTGAACTGCTCAGTGAAGGTGTGCATTGAATGTGGGGATCCTCTGCTGTGGGTCAGGGTTGAGAAGGCTCCAGGGAGAGCTCAGAGCCCCTTCCAAGGCCTAAAGGGGCTCCAGGAGAGCTGGAGAGGGACCTGGGACAGGGGCCTGGAGGGACAGGACCAGAGAGAATGGCTTCTGAGTGCCAGAGGGCAGGGATAGGTGGGATATTCTGTGATTCCATGATTGATATTTTCAGACTACAGCTCTGAACTGGCCAAGTCTGTTTCTGCAGAGTCAAACCCGTGCCAGAGCCATTCATTTGGATGTTGCCTCTGGGTATTTCTTTGCTCTCAGTGTGTCATTTGTCCCTATTCAAATGGGGTGATTACACCACCAAACACCTTGTTTTGCAGCTTATTCCCTGGCTCCAGATCATTACACAGATCCAGTGTTTTGTTGTTGTAGATAATGGCATCCTGATGTTCAGAGAAGGCATTTCCCAGATGTTTATGGAGTCTGAGATAGCGCATTCTCAGTTACAGGATCTGAACAAGAGATGTTTATTTTTTACCTGTGCTAGCTGTGCCACAGATCTCCTTTCTCCAAGGCTTGTGCAGGAATCCGGGAGAGGCTCCTCTGGCTAGAAAATACCAAATGCAAATAAGGGCTCGTTACCAAGCAGAGTGTGGGTATGTGCAGGGAGGGAAGCAGTTCCATTTTTAGACCTGACAGAAGGGAATGTGCTCAGCTACCTTCTGCAGTAAAAAGGCATCTTTTTATGGAACCTGCACGCACATCTGCTCCAGTCTTTGAAAACGAAAGACATGACAGTTTAACTACAGGCCCCTTATTTCACGGTTAAATTGAAGTTATAAACTACTTCCTGGGGGTAACTTCAAAGATGCTGTGTATGGATGTTCACAGGAGCACACTGCTTCCTTCCCATGGATCTGAATACCCAAGACAGCATAGGCTGAGGAATAATCACCCTTGGAAATGCTGTCTGTCTTTGCCTTTCCCATTTTTACCTCAAATGTTTGTCTTGGAGAGGGGAAACATTCTGTTCCTGCCAAGATTGCTTTTAGTTGTGCCAGGTTAAGCTCAAATTAATGGGCAGCTGTAGCAGTTCCTATCAGAGCAAACCAGGAGCAGGTAAACACAGAAAGGAGCACCGATCTGGGGTTAACCATGTGGCTCTGATAATTTTTTACCCTGGATAAGCCATTCTCCAGCCCCTAGTTCACGTAGACAGTTTCACAGCTGTAAGAAACGTGTCACGTCCAACTGTAACACTCCGAGCTGACTGTCAGTGTGTGTGCTGTTACTCACTCCGTGCTCGGTTTCCATGCCCTGGGTGTCCTGGCTCAGCTGCTGGCTCTGCTCCTCAGCTCCCTGCACCGGGACGTACTCGCTGAGTTTCTGAACACAGCTGCAGCAGTGCTCCTGCATCTCCTCCCTGGAGTTCCCTCCAAACTGCACACGGAACATGCGGCACTCGTTCTGCTCAAAAACGGGGAAATCAAATTAACTGCAAACCTCCTCAAATGACTTGGATTTAATTAAATCCCTAGTTGTTAAAATTGGGAAGGCAATAGATTCTTGGATCATTGCACCAATTTAAAAACAAACAAGTTTTCCCTGCTGTATTTTCATTTCTCCCAGCAGCTTTAACCAGAAGACTGTGATTCTCAATTTGAAAATCAGGTAAAAATATTCAAGAAAATGGTCGTTGATGCAGGACCACCTGTTACTAATTCAAGGGTTAGCCAAGTGGACAAACCTTGCCAGGACTCAGTTTTTACACTTAGCAGGAAAATTAATTTTTATTGTTGCTGGAAGTAGTATACTGTAAGGGTGTGCCAGCTCTGCACAGTTATTTGTGACAAAAAATTGACACTAAAGTAAACAGAAGTTAACTCTGGATCTGAACTTGGAGTACTGGGAATGGCATGTTCCACTTAGGATTTCCTAGTGCATCAAATCCAACCCTTCCTGGTCTGCTAAACATGTGTTAGCTAAACCAACACATTCAGTTTGACTCTCACCTGGATGTTCCTTGAACAGAAGCCAGCATGTTGATCAGGCATGGAGGAAATTCAAATGCATTGCTTTAAATAGTGAAATACTACTAAAAGCTGTTAAAAACCCCCAGATAGCTCTGGCCACCCAGAATACGTTGTTGGGCTGTACTACAACAGATATTTTTAATCAGTGCACCAGGCCCAGAAGCTGCCCTGAAGTGGGGATGGGAGTGTCTGTGGTGTGTGATAAGCTTGGCCTAAGCACCCTGAGCTGATGTAAGGGAGGTGCGTACTCAATGTGTAGAGAGTGAATTAATGGTACTTTCTGTTTGATCTTGAAATTTCAAATTTAAAACACTTCAAGTTCTAGAAAAGCAGCAACTTCTCCTTGGGCCAGGCTGGCTTATTTAGGTCTTCATCTTCCTGAGGTTCCCACATCAAAGCCATTTCCAATGCCCATTTTTAATTCCACGCTGCCAGCACGAGTGCGAGGACACCTCTCACTTTAAAGCTCCTGTCTCAGAGATAAGCCAGCTCCTCCTGACAGCCCCTGTGTTTACATGCCTGGGACTTGAAGAAGTTGGAATCACACAAAATGATTTTTAGGGCAGGGTAAGCACAAAAGCTTGTCTCGGTGCCTTTTAAAGGGAATAATGTCAAACTGATGTGAAGCGTAGCACTCATTTGCCAGTGTCCAGTTGGATTTCTCCTCATTAATTAAGGAACTGGGGCAGCCTCACAGACCCAAGCACTGAGCTGTGGCATGTCAGACAGGTGAGTTCTCATTTCAGTGACAGAAAGGCAACCTGGCTGGGTTATTTTGGAGACTTTCAAAGACCACTTGCTTGTTTAGAGCCCCAAACCAATTTTGAGGCTGAGCTATTTGGATTCCCTCGGGTTTCTCACAAGGACTGTTAAATACTCCAGATTGCAGTTTATAAACAACAGTGGACTTCGCAAATTAAACATTTTTCCTTTGTGGTAAGAGAGCTGTGATATGTCAAGGTTTATAGCATAAACTGAGTGCTGGGCAGTGACACAACCATCCAAGAGCTGAAGTATTAAAGATCCCTCAGGTCACGGAATCATTAAATTTGCACCTCTTCCATGCTGGGTGGGGGGCTGAGCTCAAGGAAAACAATGAGGGAAAATGATTTATTGCAAAAATATTAAAAACATCTTGCTGCTGTTGATAATTTTGAAACTCATTCGGCTAGCTAAGAGTCCACAGTGCCCTATTGAAGCCATATTTGGAGTGATAAGTTCCACTATAAATGCAGTATTAATGACTTAACAAAAAACAAGGAGTACAAGATAAACCACAAATTCATCATTAAGATGAGCACTGAAGCTACATTCACTGCCAGGATAGAAATCAGTGAAACGGCGTGGCAGAACCACTGCAGTGCCACTAAATGCAGTTGAAGTTGTGTGAATTTGTGGTAAGTAAACATTGAGATGCACCAAATTAATCTCAGCCTCTGTTAATATTCCTCCTTTCCTGCACTGCCCCTCAGAGCTTTGCTCAAGCCTGGGAGTGAGTGGGATGTTGGTTTTGTGTTGCTGGTGAGGAGCAGCAGAATCCCTTGATGCTGCACTGGGGGACTGGCTCTGGTAACTGGGAAGGGAACAACCTGCTGGTTCATCAGAACTAATTCCTGCCCCAGCTGGCTCCAGGTTTTCTAACGAGCTGACAAAAAGTAGAGTGCAGAGGTGCTTTGGGTTCAGGCATAACCCATGAATTTAAACCAGGAAGATACAGTGTATCAGAGTGCATCCAAGAACCAAAAACCTGGGATTTTTTCATGAACTGGTAAGAAAGTGCTGTTTTGATTACTTAAAGGCAAACCAACTGCTTTTCAGCAGAAACTTATGTCTTTCATTCCTTGAGTACCAAATGCATTAACCCCCAGCCTGCTGCTGCAGTGCCAGGGGCCACAACATGGCTCAGTAATTGCTGGGTTAGTTTGTTTGCTGAAGTGCAGTCTGGTTCACAGGTAACATGGAAGAGATTCGCTTCATCTTTTTAATTGTTAGCTATGGCAGATAGATGGTGAAGTAAAACTAGTCTGGCTGTTCTAGCTGCTAGCTCTGGGAGCAGTCTAAAAACTGAGTTATTAGCAGTTACAAAAGACATCAAGATTATTCAATCCATTCTTCTTTAGTATCTAGAGAAAAAAAAATCGAATTTACATAGATAATTTACAACATCTAGTTTAATTTCGCCAATATGAAGGGATTTTCTCCATATCTATGTTGGATATTAGGAATGTTCCAAGCAGCTCAGCTCACCTTGGCCTGTGCCTGGAGCAGCAGGCACTCTGCTCTCCTCACTATCTTCAGCCACTTGTGGGAATCAATCAGGGAAAAGCCTTCCTGAAAGAAAGCACGACACAAACCAGTGGCACAGCAAACAGCAACACCCAGGAGCACATGCTTAAATTCTGTGATGTAATTAAAGCCCTAATGAAGATCAGTCACTGCGGTGTGCAGTTTTTGTAGCTGTCAAACAGCTGCCACTATGGAATTTTTACCACTCTAGGGAATAAATCAGTAGCTCCAGTAATACCACTGCATCAAGGTATGTTCTAATTTCCATCCCTAGCCACATTTGTATTTGTGCATGCTGTGAACATCCCTAGAATCCAGAACAAAGCAGCTGCACTTGGAGGTCTGAGTGCTGAAGTTGCCGGGGAGGGCAGCAGAGGGCAGGCGAATCCGGGGAATGGCACAGCCCTGCTTTATCCAAGGCCCAGGGAGGCCTTGGCTCCAGGTGGCACTCAGGGAAACGAGCAGCAGCTTTGGTAATTGGGTAAAGATGTTTTTATACTGCAGTTGCATCACTGTCAGCCTCGTCAAACTCGACAGACTGCTCAGCCTCCTGTAAAAACACCCCAGGAAGGGGAAAACATCACGAAACAACTGCAAGGCAACGGACTGTGTCTCCCCAGGCACTCTGAGCTGTTACTTAGCAAAGTCCAAGGGAAAAAACCCAAAAAATTACCAAATTTCAGGGTAAGAAGGAAATCAGGTACTTGTTTTACCTGAGCTCACAGTGCTGTCAATGCCCATGGCTTGGGCCCAGGCTGCTTTGCAAGTGATCCTAAGGGTCAAACCCCACAAGTCAAGTCCATCCTGGAGGGCCAGCAGTGTTTGCCACAGTCACCATCCATCTTAGGTGGGTCCAGGCTGGAAAACCATTCTGTTTGTGTACAGGGATCACCTCAGTGGCTCCGCTCCTTTCCTGTGCTGGCACTGGCTTTACAGTCTCATGCAGCAACTGCATGTAGATTTTTGACTGAACTTTCACAGAGGAATCTCTAAATAAAGCTGTGAAGAGTTGAACCAAAGGCAGACTGGATCGCAGACATCTGCTACGACAGACTCCAGAAGTCAACCAGCAGGTAAGTACTATTCCCAAAAGATCTGGTGTCATAGGGAGAAAACGATTTCCCTGTGCACTGTAAAAGTGCTGACAGCAGGTAAGAGGGGCCAGGGCCAGTCCTTGCAGTGTGTCTGTCTGCACTGAGTGCACTCCAGAAGTGCCCTAATGTAGAACTTGTGAGGTGAGAAAGGCCTCAGGGTGAAAACAGGGAGATCTCACGGTGGATGGGACATCAAGGTGGAACTAAGGCCCAAAATGCTGTCAGTGGAGCAATTCTAAACTATTCCTTCACCAGGCCACTTTAACTTGTGCCCACTTGTGCTTGTTCTGTTCAAGTAGTTTCTGTTTTGGAGACACACCAACTGTTTATTTAAATATAGCTCTTCCCATATTCAGTATGGTTTTACAGTGTTTTGCCTTTCAACTGGACATGAAGGTTGGACAAGTTCTGTCTCCTTAAAATAACTGTTTTCAAAGAAATCATAAAAGGCAGTCACTGTTTAACTTTCCTACCAACTATTTTATTGATGTTTCCCAGGTTGTTCTTTTATATGTCCTGTTTCTGAGATAAAACAAGTGGGAAAAACCAGCATTTGGAATTTTTATTTATGTACTCCTGATTATCCAACTCCAACCCCAGAATCTGATTTAACTGAAATTTAACAACTTTATTTTAAAAATCATTGTCCCTGTATTCAGAGTCACTGGTTTGGGTCAGAAGCGACCTTAAAGCTCATTCCACCCCCTGCCATGGGCAGGGACACCTTCCACTGTCCCAGGGTGCTCCAAGCCCCATCCAGCCTGGCCTTGCCCATTTCCAGGGCTGGGGCAGTGCATCTGAAGTCAGGTGAATGAATTCAGACCAACAAGAAGGGAGAGCACAATAAATGCATCCCTTGAGTCACGCTTGAAGCCAGGAGGATCTTTGCCAACGCCCAGGAGCAGGGTGTGGGGCAGAGCCTGGGAAGTGCAAGGCAAAATATCGAGATTGCAGTCCATTTGTGCCTTTCAGGGATGATGAATTGACTCTCGCCGTGCTCTGGACACGGGCAGTGACATAGAAAAAAGCAGCATTCCCTCTGGAGTGGTGCTGCCACCACGCTGCCAGAGGAGGGAACAGAGCAGCTGGTTCCTGTTCCCTTGAGCAGGCAGCATCCATCGTGCTTCAGTCAGAGCTGGGCAGGGGCAAAGCCAGATGGCAGTGTAAGATTAGCCAGAATATCCCCAAAAGGCAGCCTCGAACGGGGCACGGACACAAGAGCTCACACATTCACCATGTGGAGAGAGGAATGGCAGCACTTTCCTAAGTTTGGTCAGGCACATACTCATGTTGTTCTCCACCACTATGCTTGTAACAGAAGTGGGGTAAAGCAAAACTGTTTCCTACATCTGTGACCAAAATCTAAGTTTCTCAGAGGAGGACTGAGTGGAATTAAGCTGAAGCAGAAAACAAAGCAAGATGTTTCCCAAATGTTTTGGAAGCAGGCAAGATGTGACCACAGCTGCCACAAGGCAGAAGCCAAAATGCTGATCCAGCCTCCCAGTCCAGCTCTGACTGGGAAATACTTTTGTTCTGACTTCACATTTCAACATTCAGAAACCTGCTGTGTAATGAGGGCTGTGAGCTGTGCTGGAAGGTACTGTGTGTGATTTATGAATATTTTTTATTGTATCATCTAGAAACCCTGGGGTGCTAAACAACACAGGAACAGATTATCTGTTTTTTTTAGACTGCAGCCTAAGTTCATATTTGTCTGAACTAAATATGACTCTACATCTAAGAAATGTTATTTGTGTAGCAGTTCAGTTATGCTGGCTTGCTTCAGTTTGGATTTGCTGATGCACAAGCCAGATGTTTTCAAACAAAACTATGCATAAACAATAACTTAGGAGGAAAAGGTTTGGGTTTTATTTGGTCACAAACATGAGCTAGTCTGCCCTTAAATTACAACCAGAAAACAAACTAAACCCCACAATGCTACATAGAGACCCATTCTCCAGTCTAGGCTGCCAATTGCAACAGGCCCATGAAATGCAAATGCCTCAGTTTGTTCTGCAAGTTCACAGTTTGAAGGAATGCATGCATTGTATCATGTTATGGATTAAGGACTGAGCTGGGTATCCCACAGCCTGGGAATGTGCATTTGCAGGAAAGGATGAGGGCAGCTTGAGATGGAAGTTTTATTGTATGAATTAACAGTGCACAGCTGCCAGGTGCTGGCTGGGAACTCAGGCAAGATGGCAGAAGAGAAAAGCTACAGGCCTCAGACAGCATCCTTCTTGCACCACTGTGACACAGGCTGGGCACGATTCCCTGGAAAACAGAGCAATCTACTTCCAAAGTTCCCCAGGAGGCACCTGAGACAGCTCTTAACCCCTTCCTTTCCCAAGGTAAGGTACTACTACACAAGTGGGGAGCAAACCTCGCACAGCTCCACTCACAGGGCCCTGGCAAGGCCAAAGGAGGCATTTGGGAAAGCACTTTTGTGGGAAGGGTTGGACGCTGCACTGCTCTGAGCACCCCCTCCAGCTCCTGCAGTGCCCACAGAACCTCCAGGGATGGGTTAAATAACCTGCCACCCTTCCCACACAGACAGGGGCACTGCCCACCTGCTGTGCCACCCTAGCAGAGCCCCACACCCTGGGGACAGAAGTTCTGTCAGCAATCTTTTCCCAAGTAATTATTCACTACCTGGGTTTACAGTGTGTGGTATGTTAAGCTCAAATACCAACATTTTTGACCTGTGGTATTCTGGGTATTATTCCAATTTAACATTTATACTGAGGAACACCTTGCTTATTCTTGAAAGTGCCTAATTTGGTACCACAGCAATGGTAATGTTATTTCCAGGTGTCTCCACACTGTGGTTCTGATCAAAACAAAACCAAGATACTGGAGTTGCAAGGACCATTATTAACCATTGTCTCAAGAGACAGGAAAAATAACAATGTGTGAGCAGGCAGTCTGAAGAAGCTTATAATTATGTTCAAGCATTACAGAACGTTAAAGAACAGGCAAAACTGAGATGCTCTCAGAAAACAAAACTGGACGTGGTGTTTACAGGTAAGTGGTGATCACTTCAATTAGGACTTAATTATTAGCAGGTTATTATAATTAAAACTGCACATACCAGAAACATGACATAAAAATCCTAAATCAAACGGTTGCTTATATTTGAAAAATAGCAATTTTTAACTCCTTGCCTTCCCAAAAGGGAAATGTGAGTTGCTGTTTTTACACTTTTTTCTTAGAATAAGTAGTTTTCTATTTAAAAAGTAAAAATTCATCATTACTGACTGTAGAATAAAGTTGTGAAAATGAAACTTCAACATGATTTCACTGCAGCCTTCATTACTACCTTGTAACACACCTGGAAGTAGAAATTTTCGTCACTTGTGTCATTTTCCATTATCTAAGTCAGACCAGATCCATTAGGTTTGATTTCTGCAGTATGAGCTGAGCTGTCTCAAAAACTGAGTCAAGAGGAGAACATGACCAGAAATAAAATACTCCTCAAGCAAGACAAGAGTGAGGGAAGCACAAAGTTGTCCCTGCAAACATTTCCAACCCTAACAATCACGGCAGACAGCCAGGAGGTAAGGCATAAAAGGATGTTAAGCTCTGCGTTATCCTTTTTCTACCCTCAATCTCTTAGCCCCTCAAATCTTGCTGCTAAGCCTGTTGGATTGTGGCAGAGAACACGCGAGGGCTGAACTCATTAAGCAGAGTGCTCCATGTGTGCACAGGCAGGAAGCTGAGGGAAGGAGGAAATACCTGAGGGGACTTGGCAACCAAAGGATGGCTTTGGCCAAAGTGCAAATGTTGGGTGCAGTAGAGGTTTTTAGATGGGTGCAGACCACAGCCCACTGAAAGAAGAGGTAAGCCCCTACCTCAGGTCAAAGCTTGATACGTCAGAGTGACAACCTGAATTGGTTTGGGGTTTTTTCCTACACTTCAGAACAGTGACACAGAGAGGGGAATGGGATGCTCAGGGATTAGTGGCTAAAGCTCTTCAGGGCATCCCATTAATCTCTCTTTTCATTCCCAATACAAACTACATACTTCCCTAGATCAATACCATAAATTAAACTCTCACTTTAGGCTAAATACACTTCATTAATAGACATCACTAATCTTAAAAAAATATTTTAAGGGGTGGGTTTAGGAGAATTGGGACAAGAGAAAAGGAAAGAGCAGAAGCCCTTGACATGAAACATAAATGGGAAAGCTGATGCAGAAGGATATGCAACTTGTCCAAAACAATCATATCAACAGCACATGTTGAAAAAAACAAATTGAGATTTTTGAACTGCGATTGTGGTACTAAGTAAGTCAACAAAACCTTAATAAAAGAACAACCTTCTGTAGCTCTGCAGTGTTCTACCACAAAGCAGCATTAGCAACCTGCTCACTCCCCAGGTTTCTGTCAGGAGCCCTCAGTTATTGCACAGGGACTGTCTCTGCCCAAGGCACTGCTGTGAATCTCATCTCCAAAATGTGGTGCCTGAGTTTCAGGCACTGCAAAGAGAGCATCAGGAACATGAGAATGCCTGCTGAATGCTTGCCTAATTAATGAGTTAGAATCTACTGTACCCTAAGCACTGGTAGCTTATTACAAGTCATGAGGGGACCAGGAGGGCACTAAGGACATCTAGTCTACACTTCAAAAGATCAGGTCGCAAATCAATTATTCTGGATTAATTTTATCCTATTAAGTAATTCCTCTTCACAATTTCGACTTGTTTAATTTGTAGGATATTACAAATTCTAGCACCAGAAATAATTGCACTGAATAAAACACCAAAATATAATTTCCATGATGGGTTGCTACAGAGAGGAAAGGAAATAAGAGTTGTGGTAAATGGAACATGATGTATCTTGAGTATGGCCAGAAATTAACAGAGATGCTGTTGAGATATTCCTGTAAAATTCCACTGACTACAGAATGCAAGAATGAGGTTTTTCTACCATCAAATATGCAGTCTGTTAGGCAACACTGCAGCAAAAGCAGGTCCTAAAAATACATTATGTAATTTAATTCCAAATGAAGAATTTGGTTTAAAGAAAATAAAACAAAACAAATCAAAACATCTTTTAATTTGCATTATGCATCAGGGATTTTTATGTTTCATGCTCTGAAGTCCCATTTACCCTCCTCTTCATTCCATTACACAAGGAATAGATTGTATTTTGAAAGGAAAACAGTTGTTTCTGTATTTATTAAAAAAAATAAAGCAGTTGTTAGGATATGTGAATATTTTATTGCTGTTTTATAAATATTGTTCTTAGAAACGGATCATAAAAGAGCCAGTGGACTCTAAATAACTACCATTCTTTAAGGAAAAGGTTTCTTAACTCTCCTGCTTAAAGAATATTAAAAGGACTAAGAGAATACATAAGCACACCCATCACAGAGAGAGTATTTTGATAACAAGCAGAAACACCTGAGTATAACTTCTACTGTGGAAGATAATCCAGACATCAATGAAATTGAAGTTTTCTTTTCTACACAACTCTTTCAGTTTTGTGCAAATGTTCACAGGTCAGAAAAAAATCCTTTCATTATTTGTTGATGAAAATGTTACAAAAATACAAGTTCTGCCTGTTGAGAAGGAAATGGTGTCCCTGTGACACAGATCTCGTGCCTCACCCTGTCACTGTGCAGAGGTACAAAGATACAATAATTGTTATCCAGTTCCCTCAAACCCAGGAGCCTGGAGCACATCAAAAGGGCTGAAAGGTAGGGATTAAGAGACAGATCAAAAGACAAGACATCAACAACTTAAAGGATGCAGTTCCAACACAGCACTAAACAGTTCTGTGAGTACATCACAGGGAATTTCAATGCACATAAGGCAGCACACAGGTGTGGGAGGACACCTTGGCAATCCAAAGGACACGGCCCAGCCCAGGCCAGCAAGAGGAAAAGAGAGCACAAGTAAAATCACGCCAACACTTGCAGCATTCCATCAAAGTTGATCCATTCCCTCTGGAGCAGTAGTGGTGCATTATCCCCTCTGACAGAATGTCCATGATAATGGACCCCCAGTGAGTGGATTTGGTGTGTGACAGGCTCCAAGCACAGTCTGTACTTAGGCGTGCAAAGCCTGGTTAAATATTGTGACAGGTTTGTGACAGCACTGACAGCTGGGGACTGGAGGGAGATGGTACGACAGAGATTAACCATTTCTGATGATTTCTGCAGCAAAACCACAGCCTGAGCAGCACTGCAAGCTGGTTTATTGCTGTAGGGCATCTCAGGAAGGAGTCTGCAAGATGCCCCACCCTCAAGAACAGGCTGCAGGGAGCTCTGAGCACCCTGGGACAGTGGAAGTTGTCCCTGCCCATGGCAGGGGGTGGCACTGGATGGGCTTTGAGGTCCCTTCCAACCCAAACCACTCAGTGAGTCTATGAAAACAAGCAGACTGGATATTTGGTGGATTTTTCAGCCACTCAGGTTTGTTTCAGAGGACAAGGGGGAGGATTGCAGCTGGCCCAATCTCAGAAACACATGCAGTCCCAACTCACAGCAGTGCTGCTCCCCCCAGTTCAGCCCTGCACAGAACACTCCTGCACCACCACCCCAACACACCTGCTCAAAGACCTGCACCAAGGCAATCAACAGCTTGTCAAATCAACTTTGTGTAACAACTTTTCTCTAAATGTTAGTGTGTCAACTTTAAGGTTGCCACAGAAGCATTGCCAAAATAAATGTTTAAATAAATGTTAAAAAAAAAAGAAAAAAAAAGAACTTTTTTTTTTCTTTTGAACTCTCAGTACCATATTGTGTTCACATCTACCAAGCATGTCTGTTCCACCTCTCCTGCACTATGTGATAGCTATTGCAGTATCTCAGTGTCTCCTAGAAGCTGGAACAGACCTGATGGATCCCAGAAATTCCTCATCTGGCATTTCATGCAAAACAGCTGCCTGAAAGCTTCACTAGCCACTAAACACAAGAGCTGCAAGAAAATGCTTTTCTCAGCCAAGTTTGTAGAAAGCTTTTCTGATCCCTCATCCTTTCCAACAGCACACTTTTATCTGCCCTGCTACTTGCCAGATTCAGTCTTTGCCAGGCGAGTCTTTGAAGGGCTGCAGCTTTGGGTTGTGCCTGTTTTGCACTTTAGTTAGTTATTAAAAGTTTCAGTTAGCTTTTATATGGTTATTTCAAGGCCTTTTAGAGTCATGTAAGTTAGTGGTCACAAACAGACACAGCCACTGGGAACAGGAGCATCCTGCATCGTTCCAAGCAGAATTTGGTAAGGGAGGGCAGCAAGTATAATTTCTATTTCCATTTTCAATTCTTCATTCTTTTTTTCTTATTCAATACAACTATTCAATACCAAATATGAGCTGAGGGCCATCCACAGTAACAGCTCTCTGTTAGCTCATGGATTAACTGTTCGATATTCCTAACACACTCAGGCTAAAAAACTCAAGGGTATCCTTGGTTCTCCCCTATACTTAAATTTCTGTAAGTTTGAGAGCCTTTAAGAGGCACAGTAAAAACCAATTTATAAGCTTATACATATTTAAAGCTGCAATGTAGTCTCTTACACATTCTGTATTAAAAAAGCTTTGTTATCTTCCTACTGCAGCATCTTCCAGTTGTTTGTAATACCTTTCTAGCATATTTATCAGCCAGTTCCTATTCGTTATCACCCCTGAGTACTGGTGATCTGCACTGAACACACTTAATTCCACCTTCCAGCAAGGTCTTCCATGTCATATGAGCATCAAACCCTCTCCTTCTAGATAGGATTTGCCTTTTAAAATCTTTGGTGTGATTGTGAAATTCTTACTCTAGCAGATGGTTATGCTTCAGCAAGGGCAGGCTACAGGAAAACTAGTTGACTGGTTTGGGGTTTCTTTTTTGTCTCCAAGGGTGTATGTTGTATGTTACATCTCATTATCCAACACAGAAATCTCAAACCCTTTGATAAACCAAACTGTCAAACCAAAAGAAGCAAGAAGGTCATTGGCAAGAAATCAGCCAGATCATACAGCAAATTACAGTTTTAGCTATTTCCAAACAGGATATCTATTTTCTTAGTCAGAAGAATAATGAAAAAACCCCAAATATTTTTCAACATCAGCAGCATTACCTCTTAATCTAGATTTTTAGAAGCACAGAAGAAACGCTGATCCTCAGTATGAAATAATGCATTATTCTGATAAATGTGAAGGGAAAGCAGCACTTGAGAATTACCACGAGCAAAACAGAACTGACAATTCCCACTCAGTGTGAGAGAAGATGAAACTGGGAAAGGAAACGAAGTTAATACTGAGGGTAACATGAAGGAAAAATGTTCTTTACACACAACAAACTTACCAGCACTGTTCGCCCTTGGGAAATAAAGAAATGGCCAGACACCACAATGGTGAGGACAAGAGGGCCTGATTCTCCGTTCGATTCAAACACCTTTAAAAAGACAGACAAAGGAAAATCTGGCCCTGTAAGCACAGAATCTACAATTCCCATTTCCAGTGCCAAATAAAAGGTTTCAAAGGTCGCTGTGAGAAGCTGGGTGTGTAATTCACATCTCAGCAATGCAACTTGCCCTCCACTCCCACAGACAGGAGGCATATTAAATGATTTTTTTCACTAATTATACTTCCATACAGATTTAACTACTTTGAACAACCCTCTGGATACTTCCAACTTGATCTCTAGATTTTAACACCACAGGTCACTGCTAAACGAAGGAATAAACAAAAAAAAGTGGGCCACTAACTCTGATGTGGTGTCATTAATAATTCATGAAGCAAAAATCTCTCCCGATTCTTGCTTTAGCTCTGGACTTGCAAAAAGACACCTGAAAGGCCTCCTTTATTCGTGTTTGCCTCACAGCAGAGCCAGTTACCCCACACCGCCCCGCCACCCTCCCCGCGCCGCCGGCACCTTCCAAGAGGTGTTTTGCCCCACATCGTCACCGTCCTTCGGGGGGAGGAAGCGACCGTAGCGCTTCAAGGGCCACGTTGTGGCGCTGCCGAGGAGCGAGGCGTCGCCGGCGCTGCTCGGCGCTGAGCCCGGCCCGGGCTGGGAGCCGCGAAAGGTGCCGGCCGCCGCCATCCCGCGCTGAGGGGGCTGAGGGACTGCAGCGCTGAGAGCTCTGAGGGCTGTGAGGGGGCTGAGGGCTCTGAGGAGGCTGACGGCTCTGAGGAGCACTGAAGGCTCTGAGGGGGCTGAAGGCTCTGAGAGGGCTATGAAGAGGCTGAGGGCTCTGAGGAGCACTGAAGGCTCTGAGGGGGCTGAAGGCTCTGAGAGGGCTATGAAGAGGCTGAGGGCTCTGAGGAGCACTGAAGGCTCTGAGGGGGCTGAAGGCTCTGAGAGGGCTATGAAGAGGCTGAGGGCTCTGAGGAGCACTGAAGGCTCTGAGGGGGCTGAAGGCTCTGAGAGGGCTATGAAGAGGCTGAGGGCTCTGAGGAGGACTGAAGGCTCTGAGGGGGCTGAAGGCTCTGAGGGCTATGAAGAGGCTGAGGGCTCTGAGGAGGACTGAAGGCTCTGAGGGGGCTGAAGGCTCTGAGGGCTATGAAGAGGCTGAGGGCCCTGAAGGGGCTGAAGGCTCTGAAGGGGCTGAGGAGGGCTGAGGGGGCAGCGGCGGGCAGCGCGCGGGAGCTGGGCGGGAAGCAGCAGCCAATAGGAAGGCGGACAGGGCGAGTGGCGGGAATTGTTCGCCAATCAGCGCGAGGCGGGCCGGGCTCGCGCCGCTCCTCCTGTGGCCACCCGACTGCCGGAGCTGAGGTGGCTTCGTTCGCCTCAGCGGTGTCGCGGGCAGCTCCTGCCTGCTTCCTCTCCTTCTCTTTGCTTTTCTTCTTTTTCCTGTCCCGCTCCAAGGGCAGTGTGGCTACAGCCTCCTGCTTCTCCCAGGCAAGGACGGGCCATGCTGATGTTTCGGGCCTGCCCGCCGGCGCCGAGGGGAGAGCGGAGCCATGTTGTGGCGTGTGAGGGAGCGCGGCTGAGGCTGCGCAGCGAGCAGGAGGGGCAAGAAGTGGAGCTGCCGCGGGCTGTCGCTGCTTTCCGTGACATGCCTGATGAACCCGGCCACGATGTCAGCACACTCAGTTGAAACGCAAGATCTGTAAAAACAATGTACTACAGCGTTTCAATTTCTTGGTGGCGTTCGCTTCCCAGAGTTGCAACAGGGCTTTTTGTGTTCAGACCCCTGAATTGGGGTCTGTTGAAAAAGCTGCTTTCAATGTGCACGGCATGGTTTTAGCCAGCATGAGCAGACAGCTGGATTAGTGAGTCAAAGTTGCACTCTTCTCCCTATATTACTGACTTCCAGCTATTAGGTGTTTCTGCAATGATGTAATGCTACACTTTCCTTGGACAAAGAATTAATGCGAAATGACTGCATCCAGGCATTCCATTTATAGCGCATACCTTGGCCCATTAACAGTAAGAATGTGTATGAGGTGGTTGAGGTCACTGAGAGGCACAGAGGATCCAGGTGCCGTTCAGGACTGACCCAGATGGGCTTGTGGATGCCCAGCACCACTGGCCACAGTGAAAGCATCAGCTGCCTGAGGGAACCATCCCAGTGCTTTTCATGCCAGTTCTGTGCTTTGCCCACTGCCAGCAGCATACACCTGACCACGATGAAACTTGGCTGAAATGGCAGAGCAATGACATTTATGCCATTTTTTTCCTGTTTTTTCTTACCTTTATGATTTGCACTGATGATGGGGTCTTGGCTGATAGGAATAAAGTTAAAATAGAATGAGCTGCTACTGTCTCATCTGAAATAAACCTACAGGGGCAAGGTTAACATATTAAACTGCCATGGTTTAATCTGCATGGTTTAATCTAGATGGTTTAATTAAAAAGATTAGATTGACATTTGTGTCCTGTGGCCCGTGTGTTTCCATCCTATGTTGCACCCGAGAGCCAGTTTAGCATCTGAGGAACTACTTCCAAAATAAACAATTTTACAGTGTTTCCAAAAGGGAGGTGTTTATCTAAACATTTTGCAGATAGGGAAAGGCAGGCAGAAAGGCATTAAATGGCTTGACAAGGTCATCCAGAGACATCACTAATGAAACAGGGAATACAGTGTGGGCTTCCCAGCTGCCAGTTGCCTTCTCTAATCACTGCTTCCCCATGAGGCTTTCTCAAATTGTGCTTGTCAAACATTCAGAATTTGCCAGTAGACTTGGGACTTCCTTGGAAGCTATAGAAGAAGCTAAATATTACTGTCAGAGAAAGATAGTATGAGTACATATAGGGAAAATATTCTCCCATATTTTAGCTGGAAATGGAAATGGAAATGTTTGAAGCATTTATTTTCTGTGGAAAACAGTTTCCAGTGTCTGTTTTCCAAGAGTGATTTCTGGCTTCTGCAGGAGGAAAGCAAAAGCTTAATACTTCACTGAAACAAAAATTAAAAAATGTGAATTTGAATGAGGCAGATGGAAACCAAGAGCATCAGATACTTCCATCTCCTCACAGATTTTTGCCTTACTAGGCTCTGCTAGTTTGCTTCTACTTTTTGGACATGAACGTGTGATTTTTCACGTACATAAAGTAAAATGAGCATTGTGTTGAGACTGATGCACAAGCTTTGCTGATTCTCATTTCCTTGGGAAATTGCATGATTAACTCTGGATGCAGAGAGTAGATATAGGAAACTGGTTAAAAGGCTTTTTTTTTTTTTTTTTTTTTATAAAAGGCTACAGAAGCTGCCAATTTTTTAAAATTACAGAATAAAATGTAGAAGGAGACAAGTAAAAGCTGTCAGGAGACTGACAGGTTAAAATGTGTTTCATCAGAGATCAGATGGCAAATCCCATATAGATGCCAAGGATTTATCACTGTGGTATACTTTAGGTTTGCTGAGACTTCACGGACTGCAGTAGTACAAATTAATTTTCTCACTGCAGAAGTATCTGCTCTTGTTAATAAATTAGAGAAAGTGCCAAAAGCAGAGCTCTCCATGCAGGGAGAGAGATCCCTTCCTGCATCATATGGATTTGAAAATGTGTTAGTAATTGTAAGATGTACAACAGTCGATTCTGGTACTGGGTATTTTACTGAACAATCTCCATTATTGATTTTTAATAATAATGGTGGTGATAACAGCAACAATAAAATCACATCACTGTGACTTTATTGTCAAGTGTTAGTCACAAGTGCAGGGGATGGACTGGAGTAACTCACAAAATAATGTATTAACAGCACCAAGGCTGCCAGATGCACGAAGTGGATAAAGTAAGCAACAAAGGGTGCTTTTTAGCAATTCTGAAGGTTTCCCTGTGGTACTGACCACTTCCCATCTGCTGCTACCCAGGTGAGTTAAAGGCATGAATGGGATTCCTTACAGTGGCATAAATCAAAGGCTAGTGGAAATGTTCTGTTCAGAATACTTGATTTATTGCTTGGATTTCTGTAATAAATAGGGTTGTATTGTGCTTTAGTTGCTTTGTTAGTGGTTGTGGTATTTTCTCAGGTTCATTCCATTAATTAACATTTCATGTACTTGTTCCCACTTTCCTTGGAATGAGATCTGCAGTCAGCAGCCTCCCTGCCCAGATCTCTGAGTGCTGATGAAATTCCAGCTTTCTGGATTATTGCGTGGCAGTTCTGTACTCCCCTCCCCAAAATACCTCATCCAGCTCTGTCAGCATGAGTCAGTGTAGGGGGAGATGAATTTAACAGTTTATTTTGCAGAAATTTGAAGGGAGGCCCCTGTGTTGTTCTGGGCTGTGGCACCATGGCCTCTGCAGTCCTGAGGAGCGTCAGATGTTCACACACCTCTGGGAGACCTCATTCCCCAGCTTTTGGGATCTGCAGGCACTGGATTTTACTCATCACTTTTATCCTGTTCCACTTTTTTCCTTGACAAAATCTACCCCTTCGCAGTAAGCTTTACATTTTCAAATGAAAAAATCAGACCAAATCAATGTGTTTCTGACTGAATGGACTTCAAGTATCAGTGTAAGGTAGAGGTAAAGTCTGATGACTTGTGTTTGGCACCAGAGTCCCACAGAAGCCCGGAATGGTTTAGGTGGGAAGGGTCCTTAAATCCCATCCAGTGCCACCCCTGCCATGGGCAGGGACACCTTCCACTGTCCCAGGCTGCTCCAAAGCCCGTCCAGCCTGGCCTTGGACATGTTCAGGGATCCAGGGGCAGCCACAGCTTCTCTGGCACCCTGTGCCAGGGCCTCACCACCCTCACAGGGAGGAATTCCTTTCTGGTATCCCATCTATCCCTGTCCTCTGGCAGTGGGAAGCCATTCTCCTTGTCCTGTCACTATCTGCCCATACAAAAAGTGCCTCTCCTCTTTATAAGCCTCCTCTAGGCACTGGCAGGAGCTCTAAGGTCTCTCTGGAGCTTCTCTTCCCCAGGTGATCACCCCCAGCTCTCCCAGCCTGGCTCCAGAGCAGAGGGTCTCCAGCCCTCAGAACATCTCCATGGCCTCCTCTGGACTTGCTCCAGCAGCTCCAGTCTTGTGCTGAGGACCCCAGCTGTAATTTGCAGTTACACTTCACAGACTCTCTCTTCAGTGGCCATATCAAGATAAGGATTGGCTTGAGAATCCACCCTTCAAGCACCACGAGAATTAAAGTGTCCTCCCTGCTGAGTGTCTTCAATTATCCTTTCTATTTTCAGAAGTTTCTCAGTTCAGTGTGTCTCCAGAGATTGATCCCTTAAGTTCACATACTGTTTCTGTTTATCTAATGAATGGTGTTCCTAACTTGTCAAATATCACATACCTCAATGACACCTTCACTAGATGATCTTTAAGGTCGCTTCCAACCCAAACCATTCTGTGATTCTGTGCTCTTCCTCCCTGAAAGTATGTAATTTGTGTGGGTTTATAGGCAGCTGTGGAAGCTCCTGAAGCAGTGGCTGTTACATGCACACTTAGTTCAGTGACAGCCAAAGGAGCCACGTGGGGCTGTGGTTTGTGTATCGTGGTTATCACTGCTGCAGGATGTGCTGGAGTGTTTCAAACTGAGCCAGAATCTGGGAACAGCTCAGTGAACAGAGGTGCCAGAAAAGCCTTATCTCCGTGAGGGCTGTATGGGAGGCAGGAAGAGCCCTGGGCCAGGCCTTTGGTGAGCAGGTGCTGGGGACAGAAAGCAGAGTTGTCCTCTGTCCCTCAGTCCGCAGGGACACACCAGAGCCAGCGTGAAGCCCTGACTTCATGGGGTCTTTGACCTCATGGTGTGATTTGTGACCTGCTCCATAAAGCCTTGGACTTTTCCTAGGGAAGGTCACATTTATTCAAGGCATAATTTATTTGCATTTCCTTTATTTCCTTTTAAGTTGTCTAACTTTAGCACTCGGGGCACAGATGAAGGAGCTGCTGCCTCACAGATTTTCCATTTACATAAAAACCCCACCCACAAACACCCTTCACTGTCAGTGCATCCATTTTGCTGAGTGCTTTTCATTTTCCATGACCTTGAAAACATAAGGGCGTTTATTAATTAATTCAAATTTACAGCTGGGTGGAGGGGAGAATTGCAGATCGGAGATAAGCAATTTGTTGTGTGCCCCTTATTTGATGAGGATTGTAGGAGAAATAGTCCAAGCAGTTGCCAAGATTTCCCATCCCAATCAACTCTGGTTTTCATTTAACCGCTGGGTAAAGAGTGACCCTAGCAGGAGGAGAGTCTGAACTTAGAGGGATTGTTGTGAACTGAATTCCTGACAGTCTTGAATATGGACAGGAGCTGGAATTCTTTCTGCTTTTAACTCTTGCACCAATTAACTCTCAACATTTCCTAAAGTAAACCTTTACATACTGCTATATAAACACAGAAGTAAAGGGAATTCTGACTTTAACAACGCTGTCAAAATTTGTTTCTGTCCAAGTTTGTGTCTTTTGTAAAGAAAAATCGATTTTTTTCCACCCTTCAGCTGCATTTTACTGATTTTAGCAGTTCTTGCAGTGAGCTTGTAGTAGAAAATACATCTTTGATTCTTTCTTTAAGCCTTAGTCCCAAAGCTGATGTCAGGGAGAGTTATGTGTGCATAAAGAGGAAGAAAATGTCTTGAACTTTCGTGCATTCTCAAAGAAGGATATTCCCTTCTCACCACCCTCATTCTGAATTCTCTTTCTAGACTACTGGATTATCATGTGTTCAACCAAGGATTTAGTGGAGCAGGTGAAGAGAGGACTCTAAATATGTCTAGCTAGTGTAATACATCTGTGCCTCTTTGTGCCTGAATAGAATAAAATGAAATAGAATATATTATATTTCAGCTTCTGTTCCAAATATACAGCCTTTTAAAATAGAGAAAAAAATGTGTAAGGTTAAGTGACGTGAGATTTTGACATGCACCTGAGCAGTCAGTGTGCCTTCTGCTAAAGAGCCTGACACTGAAACCCACCTTGCCATCTTCAGCTGTCCTTCTGACACCTACCCTGGACTCTGTGCCACATGAGAAGGAGCCTTGAGTCCCCTGAATCCCACACTGGTTAGGAAGCAAGCAGCAGAATGCTAATAAATTTAATTTACTTGCTTAATCTCCCCTGTGTTTTGTATTCATATGAATAGCATTACAGGAGCGGGGATGTGCTTATATAACAAAATGTTGTCCTTCAGCTTAAGGTTAATTTAGTTACTCGTATTTACCACCCATGAAATGGGGGCTTAATCTGCTGCAGCAGGATACCAGCAACTTGTGTGAAAGTTATATTGGCTGCCAGGAGCCTGTGAGCCATGGAATGGGATATCACCTCTGTAGCTTCCCCAAATCCTGTAATATTAGATACTGGAGATGTTCCCATCTCACCACAGATGACACAATGGGCATGTGCAGGAGACTAGTATTGATCCAAACATGGATTTGCCTTGTTTGCTTTAATAGCCTAAAACACAAATAAAGGCCTGATTTTTCTCCATCACTCAAAGGCTTCTGCTTTGCTATTGGATTGCACGTGGTGCAGTGTAGAAATGAAGCTGTACTGTAATGTACACTGCTCTTGTTAATTAAAAGGAGTGAGATTGATCATTTTTCCTGTCAGCGCTGTGGGTCAGGTTCCCTCCAGCCCACACTGATGGAGCTCACTGGTGACAGTGCACTGAGCAGCACTGCAGTGCTCGACTGACTCACAGACACCCAGCACAAGGGAATGTGCCATGAGATTATCTTCTCTCAATCAGCACCAGCACAGGATCTGTCCCTGCTCTGGGGTGCTTCTTCCTGTACATCATAAGAATTTAATCTGTGAAATTGTGATAAGGTGCAGATATCAGTCTGTCATGCTCCCAGTCTCCTCCATTGTCCCTGACTTCACAGGGGACATTTGCCTCATGGGCAAGCATGGATAAGCTTTGGACATGTCTTCAGGATACAGTTTTATAACCCATTTTCATCTCTGAGCCTGCTTCTGTACTCTTGGACATGAGCTGTGTTTGTTTGCCTGTGGTTTTAGAGTCAGGGTAATACCACCATTTCATGAGCATGGAATATCTTCTCTGTGCTCCATGTTTTTGTTAATTTTAATACAGGAGGCAGCTGCTCAGTTCAGTCTAATTTATTTGCTGCATGAAAACAGAGATGTCTGTTGTCTTTCTGTGCAGAATGTGGCACGATTCTGATATTCCAGCGAGTTCACAGCCCAATTTTGCCAGTTTCAGCTTATTTCTTCTGATACTGTTTGATAGAAGGTAAGAGTGAGAGCCTCGCTCAGTCTTATTTGTTGTTGTTACAGAAGACCTGGCCAGACAGGGATGCAAATAAATCCAATCTTAGTTGTTATTCTCAGCAAAATATCAAGTGTGATAGCTGGAATGTCATTTGTGATGGAAGATAGTTTGTTTTCCTATCTCAGCTTTCCAGAGATAGAGTATTTGCTAACGTTTGCAGCAGCCTGATGTCAGTGGAAAACTCAGATGCCATTTGACATAAGCTCTCACATTAATCAAGAAAAATGTAGGTTTTGAGAGAGTTTCTGCTACCTGAACAGAAATGAAGCTTGGGGTCACAGTGGAAGGTTGGAGATCATTCTCAAGCTGCTTTTTCTCCTACATACTGCAAAGCTATTTTTTTTAAAAAACAGCCCCTTCCAAAAAAAAAAAAAAAAAAAAGGCATTTTCCTGGCTTCATTACATTAATTATAAAGGTAGATGTAAAAATGTCTTAATTCCAGCAGTGCTAATGTCAAATAATTGTTTGTGTTTCTGCTTTAAGAGGCTGACAGGATATCTTAATTTGAGGGTAAAGGACTGGAAGGGAATGGTTTTATATTTATTGTGCTAACATTTCCAGTGCCTCAGAGTCTATCTCATGTGCAAGGTCTCTTGAAGGTTTATAAAGTAAATACAATGCAGTAATCTGAGAGTTTCTTGTAAAACAAAGAAAAAGATATTTCATATTTTAGAAGGTTTTATTCTTTTAAAGAAAAATGCATAAAAATACAGAGCACTGATTGTTTGTTTCTGACTGTACAGAAACAAACAATTAATCTAGGGCTGTCTTTGCCATAGGGTGTTGTGGGAACCAGACTTTTATCTGGATCTGAAAAGGAATTGGAGAAATGCAAGGGAAGAAAAGATATCTCTGATGGGTCATTACCCCTGGAGATAATAACCCTCAGAGCCAGAGAGCCCTTGAGCCACAGGTTGCTGAAGGTTTGAGAGGATAGCAGGGAAGTGTTTTCATGGGATTTTCCTCCAAAACACTCCCAACAGTGGCCACTGCTCCCCCAAGGTATGCAGCGAGGTGGGGGATTCTGAGAGAGGTTTCCCAGGCACTTGTGGTGCTGCAGAGGCCAAGCTTGGCAGGCAAGAAAGTCTCAGTGCAGCTTTGGGGTGCATATAAATAAAAAATGGAGGGGGGTAAAAGCAGGGCTGGAAGAATGCAGCCTGGCCCACCACATGGATGTGGTGTCTCCCTCTTTCTCAGAGGAAACTGGAGCCCCTGTGAACCTGCATTAGGAATGTGCCCACTGGCTGCTGCTGGAGGCTGGACTCGAAACAGATCTTTAGTCTGTTCCTCTGCTCTTATGATCCTTTTCTTATTCAAAATCACATTTTTCTAGTTGCTTCTTTGAGTGATAGAAACCATAGGGAAATAAATAGATGTTGTATTAGCCATGTATAATATGCAGGAAATCAAATCAGCCACAAAACCCAGGCACCATCTTTATTAATACTACAGAGTTTTTGGTAGTTTTTTTTTTTTTTTTTAAAAAAAAAGCTATTTTATTCAGACTTTTAAAAGGGATGAATAAAATCCCTTTATTCATTCTTTAAAAATATCCAGACAACTCCAACTAAAAGAAACTCTCAGCATATCATATCCAGCAGCTGGGGAAGTGAATTTTGCACACAGTACACACATTATCCATTCCAGCAGCGTGCACACCTTTATCCTCTGTCTCCTACCTGCTTTCATAATGAGCCTTCAAGAAGCAAGAACACATGTCCTGAAACAACTTCTAGGGGTTACTTAATTGCTCAGTGACCTTTTCTAGATTTGCCAAATCGCTGAGGCTCAAGCACCACTCATCAGTATTTAATGTATACCATGAAGTGCCACTCAATTTTCAAATACTTAGTTCTGAACTTGGTTGTTATTTCCGTGAAGAAGGATTTCCAAATTACTCCCTCATGTCAGAATGCAAGCAGATAAAACTGGGTAAATCCTCAGCTACCTGAAATATGCTAGGAGACAACCAGCAGGGTCACTCTGTCACACTCTTTGAACTCAGATTTTTGTTTTAAAATGGTTGTAAATTTGTGAAAATGACCTTCAGAATCAGAGGGTCAGAGACACTGCTTGGGGAAAAGGTGTGCAACAGATGTTGTGAATTTTCTCCCATTAAAACCCATATAAAGCAATGTTTTGATGACACAATATCTTAAGTGTTGTATCATATGCTCATAAATATGGAAATGAATAATATTTTCCCCTACCAAGGTCTCTGAAAACAAAAACAATTGAGAATTGGTAGGTGAGCTTTAAGAGTTCATTCTATTGCCATGACCTCTGCAATTGGTAATGCCTGGCCAGAATCATGTGTGGCTAGAAATACAACTGGTTTTTTACCAGAAAAAGGTGGGAGTATCTGTTCATGATGTGACACTAAGAACTGAAGATTTCAGCTAATGTTATAACTTTAAAATTTAATCTGGGTCATGTGGCAGAGCGGCCATGATACTTCCTATTATTGAAGTGTATGGATATATTATTGCAAGGATGAGAACAACATCCCAGAAAGAAATGTCCAGAAAGGAGTTAAATAGATAGAAGACAAAATTCTGCTCTGAAGACTTCAAAACACTCATTGAAACCGCATGGAGATCCAGGAGACACTGGCAAGTCATTGCTGGTCAGAGGGAACAAGTCAGGGTGCTCAGGTTCCAGCTGATGACTTTTCCTATACGAGAGTTTACAAATTCCATTACACCCATGTTAACTTCAGAGTTGTTCTTGCTAACTTCCTCCATTGAAGTGCATTGCTTGAAACTTGATAAAATAGCAAAAGTAATTATAACTTTGGCTGGAAGACAGGCAGGAGCTATGTCTGGTTGGATCCGTGGCTGTTCAATATTCATTTTTCTTCTTCCATTTTACACAGTGACAGGGCACAATTTATTTTTGCAATTGTATTGAGATATTTTGTGGATGCTCTCAGAGGAGCAATTTAGTTGGAATCTTCTCTGTGTACTAAGAAGCTGCTGTTGGTCAGTGCTTTGATTCATATACCACAGAGTTCAGAGCTCCAGGAAAAAAGGACTGCACTAAGGAAGAGTACAGTTCAGGAGACAGTTTCCTGAGGATTAAGGGCCCTGTTGGGAATGTCTGATTTGAAGATGATGCTGAAGTTGTTGAATGAAGTCATGAATCCAGGGAAGCCCTGGCTGATGGCCTACAGAGTGTGATAGATGGAGCAGTTTCTCTGTCAGGCATTGCTGTGCCCAGGGAGAACTGCTCTGCAGGGTTTCCTGCAAGTGGCAGCTGCTATGCTTGAAGCAGAAAGGAATTTGAGGAAAAATCTGCAGTGTCTCAGAGTTGCTTTGAATTAGGGGTGGGTAGGAATGACTCTTCCTGCTGGATGCAGGAGAAAGGTGGTGCAGTCATTCTCCATGAAGTGAAGAGTATGTGGGGTGTGTATGGTGGACACTGCTATTGCCTAGCCAGGCCCATGCTTACCTGGCAGCCTTGGCAAGGAAAGCAGATGGCAGCAGGGAGCTGAGGGGCAAGGACAGGTCATGGCAGGGCACTTCCCTCTCTCCAGTACACATTGCTGAGCCCACCAGAGGATCCTGCAGGAGATGGCAGGAAGGAGAAGGGCTCCAGTGTTTGCTTGCAGCCAGGCACCTGAGTGAGGTACTTGCTGAGTCCTTCTTTTGTCTGAGGCTAGCGCTGACTCCTGCCATAAGGTACTGGGGTATTTTTACTCGAAAAGCACAGTCTGAAAAGGCTAACTTGTTCTGCCATGTATAGCAAACGATCCGTCTGCTGAGCCACCTGGAAGGCCTCTATTTTTAGGCTCTTTCCTCGGAGCAGTTGTAACTTGAATTGACATATTGTTAGCCAAAAGCATGGCACACGAGGCAGGAGTCTGTCTGGAGCCACGCAAGCCACTGATTGTTAGCAGCACTGGCAACAGGGGCCCTGACAAGAGCCAGTTTGCTTTTTCCAAGCAGGGAAACAAGCACGCAGGTTTAACCAGTACAGACCTGGCTTTCTGCAGCCAGTGCTCAGCAGCCTTGACAAGTTAGTCCTTTAGCTGCAAGAGGGGAAAAGGATGAAGGACACCTTTAATCTGTTGGGCAGAGTTCAGCCTGTCAGTCGCCAGTTACAATGCGAGCACACCCAAGGGAGTGGCCTGAGTTGCACTGCTGAAGTGAGGTGCCTAAAGCCTCATCTGTGCACTGCAGGGATGCAGCTTTGGCTAACATTTTACAGAGTTGCTTTTTTTGTAATTAAGACATCTTTTTCACTGATCTTCATGCTTCTTCCTCACTTCCCAGCTGTTTATAGCCCATGGTCGCAGAAGCCCCAAGAGCTCACACAAGCAGTTCTTTTCAGGGCCACTGTCAGGCTACAATCCCCTAATCTTCAGATCTTTCCACATTTTCTTCGTGTATGTTTGACTTTGAATACTGCTGTATTACATCACACTATGTTCTACTGACAGATGAGTCCTTATTTATCACTTTGCCAATCTTTGTCTCATTCCCACAAGGAACGGGCAAAGCTTTCCTATCTGTGGATCCTCAGGAAGTTAATTTGAATTACTTTCTGTGTGTATTTCTCTGTGGGTGCAGGTGGATATTTCTGTTTGCTTTCTTACCTGTGTTAAATCCTGGACCCAGGGAATTTTGGTTCCTTTTTCCCAGATAAACTTTGGCAACTCCATCATTACAGATTTGCTTGGAAATCTGATTTCCTGTTTGTTCTGTTGCATTTTGAGAGTGGAGAAGTGTAATTTCTGCCCCGTGTTCTAGTTCTGCAAGATGCCACTGCTGAAGCTTTGCCAAATGGAAACCCTGAGTATTCCCAGGAAAGCAGAAGCACCTCTATGTGTTGGGCTTGTGCATCACTTGTACAAATGTTTGCAGTTTAGGTGCTAATTTTTATTAAACTGTGGACAAGGAAGTACTTTGATTCCACTCAGTCAGTTTGCAACAGGCTTTCCTTGCTCTGAAACACAGTCAGAATCTCAGCAGTCCATACTCTGTCTCTAAAAATATGCATTCATTGAGTTTAAAATGATTTCCACTTCGTTTTCTGTTGGGAAGGCTGTCACACCAGTGTATTATCCAGCAATTGGAGCTGACTGGAGGAGTTTTCTTCTGTAATCTTTCTCTGCAGCAGTACCAAGGTGAGGAAGTCAGCAGAATGCTGGTGTGTTTGGTCTCTGGCTTTTTTGTGGAACTGCTGTGTGTGCTCCAGATGTGCAGGCAGAAAACCAGGACTGTGAGGCACTTTATTGCTGCTGGAGTACCGAGCTGTTTATATATAAATATATATACACACTTCAGCTCACCAGCACTGCAGCTGCTCAGAACTTGGGGTAATTGTGGGACACACTTTGACCCTATTTGTCAAAACAATCAGTAACTCAGGGAGAGGATTTCTACCCAGGCTGCAGCATATTCCTGTGGGATATGGAAACTTCTGCCCTGTGTAATGGAGGACGTGATTAATTCTGACTGTGCTGATACAAGAAGGTTATTGAATAGGATTTCCTTGTGAATGGGCACATCCATTCCCAGAAGAAAATCATTACAGAGATGTCAAACACACTCCCATTGTATTCTGAACACCCACCCCAAGGTTGCATTAAAACCAACTCAGGGCGTTCGTAATTAAAAGTTGCAGAGAAGCATCTGCAAACTTGTGCATTTCATAGTAAAAACAATCTGAAGACTCATTTATTGAAGGAAAATTTTAACTGTGCAGCCTGAGTCTCCTCAGCCTCTGTGTTCTCAGCACCAGTGGAGCTGGGCCTGCATTGACTATGGAGAGAGCTGAGTCAGTGACTGAGCTCTGACTGCAGGCACCCAGGTCTGGTCAAACAAATCCCTCCTGAGCAATGCATTCGTCACTGGTAGCCTCTAGAAAGGAGCCAAGGACCTTGACAAATCCAGACTCCTTCTGCCTCAATGTGAGGTGCACGACATCCTGACATTTGACACCAAATATGTGACATGCAGCTGGCTCCAGCTGACCTGCACATGCCTTCCCCCTACTGAGAGGACGGAAGAACCGGTGACAGATGTTACTCATGGTGCTCTGAGCACTCTGAAAGGTGTTTTGGTGTGAGGTCATGGATGTCACATGGATATGTAGCATTCCTGCTGAATTCCCTAAGATTTAAGTGTGCATTAGAGCCACACTGCTCACCTTGCTGTTGCTGCATTAAGCTCACTGAAGGCAGTGGAAGGACTTGCAGCTATTGAAAGCCAGGGACAGTAATTGTTACCCCCACGAAGAAGTTCTGATCTGCTCCTTTGGCAGCTGTTGGAAAGCTCTGCCCATGACTCATAAAGGCTTCTCTTTATTCTGCCTGTTCCTGGCAGGGCCATTGTGGTGGACAGAGCAGTGTCCTTGGGGATGGCAGGGACAGCTGGGGATGCCGTGGGACACTGTGCTGGTGCCACAAGAGAACCAGGGACACCAGCAGAGAGTCCTGCAGCAGCATTGTGTCATTGCAGGGCCCTCTTGGCTGGCTGCTGGTGTAGATTCCCTTGGAATCTCCATGTCATTCCCTTGGAAATAGCTTATCCTGGTCACAGTACGAAAGGGTGCTTGACACAGCACAAAGTAAGAAAAACAACACTGGCAATTTCTGCCATCTCCTGCATATATGGGATGCCTTCTAACTAGAATATAAAGACAGCTCTGTGAAGGATCAAGAGATTTTGTATATTTTCTTTCCGTGAGATGTTTCAGGGATGTGGTAGGTTTGGGAATTATTAATCGGCACCCTGAGTCCCTGCTGCAGCTTTCTAGGAGCATCAAGCACCTGAGGAGAATATCTCTTAAAATACTGCATGCTAGTAGGAGTCTCATGCTTAGTGGAAGAATGATACTAAAATATTAAGAATTATTCTTAATAATTAAGAATTATTGACTGTTAATACACATTAAAAACCTCAGTGCAGAGAGCCATGGGAAAGGAAACAGTTCAGAAAGTTTTCTGTCCTCCACTAGTCAAGAATTAGGCTGGGGGAGCCTCGAATTTCAAATACTTCTTAATATTTTGTATACATAAGATATAACCTACAGGTCACTAATTATTCAGTAGCCACTAATTAAACCCTGTAAATGCATAAATCATCTAAATTATGTTATTATTTCTTGCTGTTGTTAGTGTGAAATCCTAGAATCATCCTTTTACTTGGATAGATCTTACTGATCAAGTAAGATTTTTTTTCCAAGTAAAAAGTTCATAAAATTAAATGTTATTTTCAGGGTTGTGCTTATTTTAGAAGTTAATGGGATTCCAGGCAGCTGCCTGTTCTATTTATTTCTGCTTTTGTATATTAATTGGTTCTATCCTTCCTTCTGCCTCTGAGGTCTGGAGGTGGAAACTTTACAGCTTAATTAATCAGTGCTTTTGCTATTTTAATGTCGTTGTGGAATTTGGGATTGGATGGGATTCTTCTGCTCTAAGTGATGTTGAGAACCATTTGTGTGAAGCTTCTTTTCCAAAGCATGCTCAGCTTTGGGTTCATGGGCTTCGCTTTGCTCTCAGACTCACTGAGCAAACAGCCAGGAATCCATCCCAGTGTCATCAGTGCAGGTATTCTAAAATATCTTACAGTTAATCTGATTTTTAAGAATTCATTGATGCCCCTTCTGTGTTGGCATAAGGAATTCCAATTGCCTGTGCCATCTGGAGAGGACGCTTGGATCATTTCTCCCGTGTAAGCAGCAGCCCACTTGGAGAAATCTGGTGTATTTTAAGTTTGCCTCTCTGGCTCAGCTTGTCAGCTGTGGCAGTTTAAATACAGTTCCTTCAACAACATAGTTACATCCCAAATTTTTCTTTCTTTTGGTTCTCAAAATATTTGGTGCTTCTTGAATGCGGCATCTTCCAAATTAAGAGTACGAGGCAAACATCACAGATTCATGTTGTTATTTGTTTTGGGGGGTGGTAGTGAAAGATAAGAGTTCTAGATGAGGAAAAGCATTGAATATTGAATAACATTGTTAGCCAGACATTACTTCAAAGGTTTTATGTCTTTCATGTGTTTGCTGTTTAATGAATGTCACACTTCAGCCTCTTTGAGAGTTCTGCTTCCATATCCTTATCTTGGTTTGGACAGGATAAAACACTGGACCACCACTACTAAGTTTTGCTTGAGCTAAAGAACCAAGTTAGAGAAATAAATATTTGCTAGTAAAGGTGCACAAAAGTAAATGTGTATCAGACTCAGTCCAATATACAAAATATTCTCAAGGTGGGATGGTACTATCTCACATACTTTATGGCTAATATATACCTCAGACAAACTCAAAAGAACCCCAAAAGTATCACTTCAGGGGAAGAAAAAAGTGAAAATACATGGTGTGGAAAATGCCTTTTTATCCCAGTCTCATTATCAACAGGGTGCCTCTATCCAAGGCATCATCATCAGTTATACCTTCTCCCCCAGAGCTGTTTACTGTACAGATCTATTTTCAGAGCTCTGTGTAGGAGCAGCAACAACAACAACAACAAGAAAGGCAAAGCAAACGGGCCTTTTCCCCTTCAGGTGCAGAGCAGAGGATCTATTAGTGACAGAGATGCTATTTCAGAGGCACTGCCACTGTCACACTTATTCACGGGTCTCATCCATCCATCCATCTACCTTCCAAGAACCTGTAACAATGCGGGAGGAGAGCCTTTAGCCAGATGTGCGTGCCTCGCTGCTGTTTAATGGTGTGTTGGGTGAGTGAGCTGAAAGGCTCTTTCCGTGTCAGTCCCTGCCCCAGTTCCGACCCTGCCACAGTCCTGCAGGGTGTGACACGCTGATCCAGCACAGCGGCCTCTGCGTCCCTCTGCTGTAAATGCTGCCACTGGCAGCACACAGCGACTGCTGAGGAGCAGAGGTGCTCAGAGTTAATGCCTTTCTGACCTGCAGGGAAGAGCCGAGTGCCCCCAGGGCCACAATGCCATCGGTGTAATCCCTGCTCCAGGCAATCCTGCTTTAGGGCTCCATGTTTTCCAGCAGGGTGCGAGGCTGTTGGAGCAGCCTGAAGTTTGATCCTGGCTCTGTTGTCCACCCAACAGTTGTAGAAGCTGGAAGTGCCAGGAGTTCAGTGCACAAATCCTGACCTTCGTTTTCTCTGGGTAAACTTAAGAGCAAAGGGCCTCTGAGTGTGTGTGACAAATCATCCTTACAGATAGATGTGCTCTGGCTTTAAGGCAAGTTTGTTCCTGGACATCTTCCCCAGTGTGGGAGCTACTCTTGAAATTTACTTTGCTCAGTAACTGTCTAGCGCTTGGATTGGAAACTGAGATGCTGTAACCTTGGGGGAGTCATGGAATTGCATATGACCCTATTTGCAAGTTTGGGATATTAAAATGCTCTTCTCGAAGAAGGGCAAGAAGAAGTCTATTAAGTTCCCTAGGAGGCAGACTGCTGGGAAATGAGCATCATTGCAATTCACATGCTTGAGTGAGACATGAGTACAATTTGCTGTGAGCTCTGCAGCATGAGCAGCAGTTTCTTCATTCTGTTGTACTGAGATTTTATAATTTCATTACTTTAAATTGAATAGAACATGAAGGCAAATCCATCTATGGAATAGAAGCATACTTCAGTGCATCCACTCATCCTTTAATATCTTTAGACAGGGGCACATCACATTGGAAGTAGTTCGTGCCTATGTTGTGAAAAGCTTCATCTAGGAAACTGAGGCATGCATCCTTCAGATTACTCACCTGCCCAAAAGCTTGTGCCTTCTTTTCAAATTACACTCCCATTGAAAATGGATGGTTTTCATAATGATAAATATTTAACAGCCCTGAAGAATTCCAGACTTTTGCATATTTATCAAATTATTCATGCAGAAAACCTTGTCCTCTCCTTGCATGCGCCACTCTAAAAAGGGAGAAAGTTTGCTTTCCATGGCTCATTCAGTTCTTAATAGGCAAGGCAGTTTTAGTCTGGGAGCAAACTGAAATCCTTTAGTGCTCTCAGTGCAGTCATCAGGTGCAGACATTGGTTCTGGCTCTCTGCAGGTAGAGCAGTGTGAGCCATTCTCTAGTTGCTCTGTCTTTTTCCAAACCCTTATCCCAAATTCATGAAACACTCCTTATCATATCCCCCAGCCTACTTAGTCCTGAGACCATTGTTTCGTTTTGTTACTGACGGTGAATTCCATGATGGATGCATGCAAAAGGAGAGAACTGCAAATGAGAAAATACTCAGGGAAGAATTGCTTCTTCCATCCCACCCCAAGCATCCCATCCCTCTCACACACATCCGTTGCCCTCACAGAGAGGTGGAATTACTAAAGGAGCAGGAGAAGCAGGGCTGTTCCAGAGGAAAGGCAAGCCAGCAGCTGAGGGAGCCCACAGCACAGGCAGGAGCAGCATCCTCCCCAACAGGGCACAGCCCCACAGCACCTCACTGGGCGAGCAGGACAGGGCTCGTGAGCAAAACAAGTACAGGAAAGTCAAATAATTCAGGAACAAACATGAGCAAACAGCAGAGCTCAGGGCAGGGCTGGGTGCAGGACTGAGGATTCCAACACTGCAGCTTGAACAGAGATCCGTCACTAAAAGGTGAGTGTTCCCTGCTCTGTCTCCTCATTCAGCCTCCATGACACAGGGAATGCAGAGCTGCTGTTTCCTTCATTCCAGTGGAAGGAATCTCCTAAAGCCACTCACAGCCTGACCATCACAAGCAATTTATGGTAAAGCAATTCTCTTGTTTGCTAAGTGTCACACCAAGACAATTTGAAATCCGGGTTTATCTTCCCATTTCTTTAACTGCTGTTTCGTGCAAATTCACAGCACAGAATAAATGAAGAGCACACAGTAATAAATCACTTTTGTTGAGGCTGCTTGGTGTCCAAACACTGCAGCCAGAAAGAGATGTCACACCTTTGTTCGGGTGACAGTGAAAGCAGTGAAGGATGATGCTACCCCCTCCCTCAGCTCCAGGCAGGAGATTCCAGCTATCATATCACTTCAGTCCTTGATGGGTGCCAGCTGCCATTCATTGAGCAGCACTGGAGAATTTCCATCCATCCCCAGCACATCTGATTTACTGACCAAACACTGGGAGCCTTTCCTAAAGGAAACACCTTGTTCCTCCCCTCCTTCACACACACAGCAGTTTGAGGTGGGGATATCTTTTCTTCCTTAATTCCTAACAATTTATTTTGGAAGCAACCAAACAGCTGCCTTATTTCCTAACCACTTTTAATGTCTTCCTATTTTACAGGCTCTTCCATGGACAGCTCCTGAGCTATCCTTTTAGACATGGCAGCTTGGCTTCTGCTCCGTGGGATGCTTTGCCCCAGTTCAAGGCTAAACATGAGGCTGTTCCCCAAAAGTCCATATTGCAATCAGCTGCTCCAGCTGAGGGCTGAGCCCTTTCAGTCCTACTCAGGAGAAGCACTACAGAGGTCGCTTGTTAAAGGAGAAGCCACATTTTCTCGTTTGGTACTCTTTAGTCTTGGGTCCTGCGCCTTGGGGCTGCCTGAAGCATTGTCTCCGCAAAAGCTGTTTTAAAACAGACTTTGCATCAGGTTCCTGAGAATTAAAGATGATCTGACAGTGTTTGGTGCCATAACTGTTCTTCTTTGTGCTCCCTATATTAGCACATTCTTAGGAAGAGAGCTTTGTGATAATCTCTCCCAAATCCTGCAGAAACCTGCTTTTTCCTGGGCTGCCTAGGGCTCTGGTGTGGAGAGGTTGGATTTGGGATTTAGATGCTCTTGGCTGCATGGTCCTACTTACACCTGATGGACTCTTCCAGATCAGGGGGATGATCCCTCTGATTCACAGCCTCTTCTTCCTGACTCATTGTTGGTTACTGAAAGCAAGGGATTCTCCAGCTGTGCCATGATGGGCTTCCAAACCTATTTGGCTTCTTTTTGGTTTTGATGGGAAATGAGCCCCACTTCTGCCTTCAGTGTAGTGAGCAAAGAGAAGGCTGACTTACAGCTCATGTCCTCCAAAAGAAGCCAAACACTCCTGTGGAGGTCAATACATTCAGTTTTGTACCAGTTTGAACTTGATGACAGCTGGCAGCCTAGGCACAGAGAGGTGCTGCATCTTTTTGTTCTCCCAAGACATCTAATTTTCTAGAAGATGATATAAATATTAACAAATAATTGCTGTTCTGGTTAATAAAAGAACCCATTTTCCTTCATCCCAGGAGCAGACATTGATTTCTGCAGAAATTCAGCAATCTCTGATCCAGAGAACAGACCTGTTCACTATTTATGACTTACACTGAATGGTTTTCTGAAAAATAGAGTCAGGGATTTGTTCTTGAATGATTCATGGAAATCAGAAAAAGGTCGGTCCCCAAGAAGTTCTGATAAGTATTTCAGAATCACAGCAGCACCCTCCCAGACTGTATTCCTGGCTCAGTTATCATCTTCAAACTCTCCATTAGTCGCTGATTTCTTTCTGTCTTGCCCATAACCATCCTGACTAAATCCAGGGACAGGCAATTCCATCACTGTCTCTGTTAAGCTGCCAGCACTTGTTCCTGAGTTACCACAACAACAAGGATTACGTGACAAGCAAATGAAGAACCAGTCAGATAATGGAGTTTTTAAAATGGGGATTACTGGTGCTGAAGATGTAATGGCCTCTTTGATGCTGTTACTATCTATAGCACAAATCCTTCTCAGTCTTTGGACTATTGACCTGACACACTGAAAAGGCTCCTTTGCAGCCCCCATTGTCCAGAGAAAGGGAAAGACGTCTTCAAGGCACAGGAGAAACACAAGGCAAAGAGATAAGCTTGGTAATTTGAAAGCATTTGATTTCTTTCAAGCACAATCCCAGCGTTTTAGCTGAAACTGATATCCTGATCTTATCTGTGTGGCTTTTTCTCCAAGGTGTGCACTCAATACTTTGTTATTTCTAAAGATACTCTGAGCTGATCTTCCAGCAGCTTGCAAATCAGATCTTCTGGAAAAGACTGCCTGGGGAGATTTTGGGGAAAAAGTTGTCCCTGACTCTTGGGCCATTGAACCTCTTGGAGTGCCTACAGGCCTCTCCAACAGGGTGATTGGATATTGACCTTGACCACCTAAGAATAAAGAAAGAGCTGGATTTTGGGAATAACTAGGCTGGTTATTCTTGGTTTGTGAGACATCAGTTGATGGCAGTGGGATAATCTGCAGAAAGGTGAGAGTTTTTAGCCTTTGTCCATAACATAATGTTGATTCCCTGCAGAGCTGGTAAAGTCCAGGGAACCTGGACAAGCATCAGCCCTTTTCTCATCCAGAGAGTTCTGGGGTGTTTTGGCAAATAGATTATCAAGTTCATAATATTGTGAGGAAGCAGGGGACTGTAATGCTGCCTATTTTACAGATCTAAGGTGGAATTCTCTCCTGAATTAGGGCAACATCGTGCTTTCTTGCAGAGTTAGGAAGGCTGCCTGCAGGAGCTTAACAGGTGTAGCTGTTCACATACACACTCCCCAGCTCGGTCCTCTGATTAGTCCCTGGTTTTGTGAGAGCTCTGTGGGATACCATGCAATTAGCAAGTGTTGGACCACTTTCAGTTTGCTCGGAGACTGAAAATACGTGGGCACAAGAAAACTGAGGGGTGAGGCTGAAAGCTGCACTTGAAGAGAAGTTGCCTCCCTCCGTTTTGACTCTGCTCCTCAGCTGCATTCAAGGGCAGGCTCATGGAAAGTGGGACTCATTCAAGTGTCCTTTCCTGAACATCCTTCTCCTCAGTGTCACCACGAGCTCTGCTCCTCAAGGCTGCTGTTTCCCTGTGCATGACCAGGCCCCTGCTGGTGCCAACACGTTCATTGTGTGACACTGCCCAAGGTCACAGGGGCTGCTGCTTCCTTTCTCCTAAGGACTCCAAACACTTGTCCAGGAGCTTGCAGTAGGTGAAGTGACTTCTACACTGACTTCAGGGCATCTTCCCTTCCAGTGTTCCAGTTCTGGATATCAGAGCTGTTCGGGCATTTGTGCTCAAGACCTTTATTTCCACAAGTCTTGGACATGTCTCTTCCCAGTTGCATGGTTCATGTAGCATCAATATGTCACTGGCAGCAGCTTGTCACTGGCAGGAAACTCTGGGGATTTAGCCTGTGCTGCCGTTACTCCATTCGTCTTCCCTTCCTTCTCATGATAGCACCCCATAACAAACTGGATTGCCCTTCTCAATTCAAACCCTTCAGCTACTGGGAGGTGGCTTTCAGGGCCCCCAGTCACTGCTGAGCCAAGCTATACATACTTAATTGGATTAATTTAATCTTTCTGCACAAGTCAGTCCTTTCAGCTCCCTCATCACTTGTGTCACTTTTTTCTGAACCCTCTGCAAACTCTGTCAATAAGGAACCTACCACAGAGCACCACATTATAGATGCAACTTCACCACAGTGGGAAAGAAGGCATTTTACTGTTTCCTTCTTTCATAATGCAGTGCCACTGCAGATTCTCCCTGAAAATTCCTTTGCTTTCTCTTTCATTTTTCTGATACATTTTAGTGAAAAGTTACCTCCAGTTTTTCATGAGGCCCCAGGTCTTGCCCATGGCCACACACAGTATGTAGGATGTGGGGAAGCTATTGGCCTTAAATTAAGAACAATTCAACATCTTTTGGTTTTCATTTGTGAGAAGGAGGGTGGGCTTACTTATCAGAGTGGAGAGAGGTGCTGACAGGAGACCCTGGAGGCACAGCAGTTTAAACAGAACTCAGGTAATGAGTCACAGCCAGAGCTGAGAACACAAGACAGGAGCTCTGGTTGCTATTTTCTGCATCAACCTTTGCCCTCACACCCCAGATCCACAGGCACCTTCCTGCCTGGGGAATGGACCCTATCTGGAGTGCTCTTCTGAGCTGCCCGGGCAACCTGAGCAGCAGCACTTCCACACTGATGTGTCTGTGCAGGCACACCCGAGCTGGGTGCTGCAGCCCTGTGGGACACCAGGGTGGTAAACCCGAGCTGGGTGGTGCCCCACACAACACCACCACCCCAACACAACACCACCACCCACACAACACCACTGCAGCCCTGCAGGAACACCAGGGTTGTACAGCCGAGCTGGGTGGTGCAGCCCTGCAGGAACACCAGGGTTGTACAGCCGAGCTGGGTGGTGCAGCCCCGCAGGGACACCAGGGTTGTACAGCCGAGCTGGGTGGTGCAGCCCTGCAGGAACACCAGGGTTGTACAGCCGAGCTGGGTGGTGCAGCCCTGCAGGGACAGCAGGGTTGTACAGCCGAGCTGGGTGGTGCAGCCCTGCAGGAACACCAGGGTTGTACAGCCGAGCTGGGTGGTGCAGCCCTGCAGGAACACCAGGGTTGTACACCCGAGCTGGGTGGTGCAGCCCTGCAGGGACAGCAGGGTTGTACAGCCGAGCTGGGTGGTGCAGCCCTGCAGGGACACCAGAGTTGTACACCCGAGCTGGGTGGTGCAGCCTTGCAGGAACACCAGGGTTATTCATAATGCAGCTACACACATTCCACACTGCACTGTGTGAACTGATCTGTTGAGACTGGAGCTGGTTTAGGTGTGATCTGTTCCATACACAGTGAGGCTGTGGCAATGGAAAATGAGTTGACGTCTCAAAGTGTCACAGCAGAGACTCGGTGTGAGTACACTGACCTGGCTTGGTGCTCAGGACACCTTGCCCTACACCTGCCTTCCCCACTGACTGACTCTGTGAGCATGACTGAAGCACCTTCCCACCCTTGGCTTCTCTTTGCTCCCTGACCGTTCAGTTAGAACATCAGCCCTCTCAAACAGCAGCTTTGAGACTTTTTTTTATGTAGTGCCTTATCAGCAAGGGCTGGGTTTAGCTGGGATTCTCTCAATCACTCTAATGAAGCCCATCACAACAGAACAAACAAAAGCAGAGCAGAGTGATAACCCCTCACTAAGGTATTAGAATTGCAGCAGGACTAAATCCCACTCAATCTGCTGAGGACAGGGCTGGCAGCAAGGGACTTTCAGTAATGTAATACATGTATTTTTAAACAGGGAAATAAGGAATGTCTGGGGAGCTACACGCCAGGCAGTCTCACCTCAGGACCCAGCAAGATGGAGCAGATCTGCACTGAGGCAGATGGAAAATAAGGAGGTGATTGGTGACAGCCAGCATGGCTTCACAGAGGGCAAATCCTGTCTGACAAATTTGGTGACCTTCTGTGACAGGATTACAGTGTTGAGGGGTGAGGGAACAGCAACTGAATCATCTGCCTGAAATTGTGCAAAGCATCAGACATTGTCCTGCATGATCCCAGTCTCTGAACTGGAGAGACATGGATGGACCACAGGGTGGGTGAGGAATTGGCTGGATGGTCACAACTGCGAGTTGTGGTCAGTGGCTCAGTGTCCAAGTGACCAGTGGTGTCCTCAGGGGTCGGATTGGGACTGGTGCTGTTTGACATCTTTGTCAGTGATAGGACAGTGGCATCAAGTGAAGGACACCAAGCTGTGTGGTGTGGTCAGCCTGGGGCCCTGGCACAGGGTGCCCAGAGAAGTTGTGGCTGCCCCTGGATCCCTGGAAGTATCCCAGGCCAGGATGGACAGGGATTGGAGCAACCTGGGACAGTGGAAGGTGTCCCTGCCCATGGCAGAGGGTGGCACTGGATGGGATTTAAGGTCCCTTCCAGCCCAAAGCAGTCTGTGATTCTGTGTGTGAGCTCATACACACGGCCTTGAGTGCTCCACAAGGAAATTCAGGCTGAAAAGTTGGAGAAGAGCTTTCTAAGCATCAAGCCGGGTATGTTCTGGAAGAGTTTCCCACTAAGGAAGTTGGAGATAGATGACATAACCTTTTGTGCTAACTGTAAATACCCTTTGAACTTTAAAACGTGGACAAGTAATGAAGTTTAGTGACAGATTCCTACTCCACATCTTCCCTTCTCAAAGCCATGCCAGATCTTCGTTTCATCTCTCTTATTTTTTAGCTTTAATTCCTACCAAGCCTTTCATTCAGTTAACCTGAAAAAGAGTCTAAAACAAATTTAGAAGCCAAGTTGAGGTCAGATCACAGGGTTTGACCTGTCCATTCTAAACCTGAGAAACTGTGGCTTCCCAGTGAGGACTTCTAACAGGATTTTTGTCCAAACCACATTACTATAATGGAGATAATTTATTCCTTGATTGCAGCAGTCCACTTAGGGAAGTTTGCAGCTGGATTGTGCAAGCAAGTGCACCTTGTTCCCCATGAGCAGGAAGGGAGGCTGTGCTCCCTTGCCTGGCACCTGAGATTTCTGCAGCTCTCCAGGCCGTGCCTGTGCCTTAACTAGGTCAGTCAATATGGAAAGTGGAACCTTAGCTGGTTATCGCCGTCAGGAAAAGCACTGGCTTGGGTTTCAGCACAAGCTGCCCATCCAACCTGCGGGGAAAATGACTGCAGTGGAAAAAGCTACTTTTGTGAAGGAACAAAGCAGAGGGGAATCTGAATGGACTTGAGAGTAGCTGAGAAACTCTGCCTGGTACCTGCCTGCCTTTGTGCCCCCTGTCCTTACTGTGCATGTGCTCTAAAACACACAGCACAAGAACAAGCTCCTTGGAGTGTGAAATCCCAGGAATTCTGCCTGAACAGATCAGTGTCACTCCCATGCCATGGTGTGGCTGTGACAGAGCTGCTGGATACAGACATCCAATAGTAACCTCCAGGCCCAGGCAACACTTGCTCATAAGAGGCGGGTTCACAGCATCCTTTTCCGGGAGGTTTTGCAGGACATGTGACTGGCAGGCAAGAACAATCTCCCACAGACCCTGCATAGGATGTGGGTTGGGAAATACACTCTGGATCCATTGGTTCTGTTAGGGATCTTCGTCCATTGTGTGCTTCACTGCTTTGTCCTTTCTCCCGTGATGAGAAGGAAGGCAGATCACAGTTGCTCTGTGCTTTTTGACAGGAGTTACGTGTACAGCTGAAATCAGAGTCCTGAGCCTCCCCTAAAGGCACCACCTGATACTGCCCAGGCAGAGCCCAGAACACAGTGTCCTGCAGGGCTTCTAGCACCTCTTTCTCAAAACATCCCGACAGCTTTCCTGGCAAGGAGTCCTTTCCTGGCATCTCCACCTCACCTTGCTATTCTGTATGCCACAATGAACCTGAGATAAAGGTTATTGCCTCTGAAAGAGAGGAGCTGCATTTCCCCAGCCACCTCCTACACTCTGCTGCTTTTACTGCCTCTGGCTCTCAGCAGGGGCTTTAAAAAACTGATGGAGTCTTCTAATCTGTCAGACAACCAAGGAAGCAAAACAAAAAATTCTTCATTTTTCTGGATTAGGAAATAGAAATGTTTGTGAAAGTCCTGTGAATGCAAGGAAAAAGGAAGGGAGAGCAGAACTGGACCATGAAGACCACCTCTCCTGTTTGATCCACAGCTGTAGTTGCATCCTATATTTTCCAAAACATTAGGAAAAACTGAAAAGCTGAAAACATAGAACCAATTTTCATAGTTCAGAGCGATATCTCTCCTAATGATGCCAAAATACCTACAGGATAATTATCACAGACCACAAAGCACATGAATGTAGCGTCCTTCTTTCTAGGTAGATTTTGGCAGAATACAACCCTTAATAGTGAATATTCTTCTCTTGGGGTGGAGTCTAGGCTAGAAGAAATAAAGAATTAGCTTGTCCCCATGGAACACAGGGTGGTGTAGTGCTGTCAGAACTTCCACCTGCACCTCTGGTTGCAGATTCACCCTGGAGAACCCTTCTCCTGCTCTCTAGTGGTAGAAGCACAAAAAGGCCAAAAATGTTCTGCTTCTTCCCGACCAACTCACACATCCACGCCTCATTCTTGCTGCACAGCCCTGGAAATGGTTCCCAATTCCAAGCTGGAATAGTTCAGTCCAGGATATATCTGTATGCCTAGTGTAACTCCAGAGTGTCAGAGCAATCTTTGTGCTGGATTCTTGAGAATTTTAAAGAGTAAAGGCCTTACCCAGCTCCCTGCCTCTTGTGCCAGGGGTGGGTAACTCACTGTTTATTGCAGTAATAGCACAGAGGCTCCCTGGCTGCCTGGCAGCTGAGGACGCAGTCCCTAAACACACCTGCAAACACACATAGAAACAGAGCTGCCCAAACGAAATTAAAGGTGAATCTGGATTTTGAACGTGCAAACATTTGCAGAATAGTGACGTGTCCTGGATAATAAACTAAACAAAAGTCCCCTGTAAGGCTTGCTTTAACACAGGCAACTGAGAACAGATGAGTCAGTGCTGGAAAATTGCAGATTATTCTCTTCTTCATCCCATCCAGTTGCAAAATAAGGAATATAAACTTTTTCCTAGTTGTCTGCTGACGTGCGAATAACATGGTTTGATACCTGGACAGGCAGTCCTCAGCTGAACTTCCTCAGTTGCTGAAGGATCCATTTTAATCAGAGTTGCACAGCACCCTCTTCTGCTGAGAGGAGCTGAGCCGTGGAACTCCCTGGGCTGTCTCTTTCCCTGTCTCTGATGGGCATTTATACACTGAAGAGCAAGGTAAGGATAAAAACTCAATTACAGCAACTAGGGCAGAATCAATAAAGGAATGAGAGGCTGGCAGCTGCACGGATGGGGCTTTATCTCTGCAGCAGAATCCTGACACACGACATTACAAGAACATGGAGTGCTCAGATGAGTTATGAAGATTGATATTTATGATTATGACTTGCAATTGTGCTATTTAAAAAACCCACCTATTTGGTAATGAAAACCTGCTGGCAAGATCTGCTCAAAGAGGTGAAATTGCAGGAAGAGTAAAATCAGATCAGTAAATCAAATGCTCTAAATCATCAGTGAGACACACTACAATTAGGGTTGGATTCAGGCAGGCAGACTTATTGAACTGCAAGCATAAATCCATGTCACGCGTGTGCTGCCATTCCTTCTGGGAAACACACCCTCACCTCCAGCATCTCCAGACTGACCTCTGCCAAGGGCAGCAGGATAACCACTGTCTTCCAACACAATGATTCCCACAGACTGCAGTGGGTGCAGTTCTCCAGAGGCTCCACAGGCTGGGAGGATCCCCATTTCCTTCCCTCAGGCTCATGGAGCACACAGGTGGATGGGGCAGAGAGAGCTGCTGGAGGCTCAGAGACCTTGGCTCACTCTGCCTGGGAGGTTGCTCATTGTTACTGATCTAAAATGCAGAACAACCTTGGAACAGCAGGGCCTTCTCCTTTTCTGACTACAAACCTGGGCTCTTTTTGTTAATCCCACTTGCTCTGTTTGCCCTACGAAGACTTCCAGTTCCTGATGAGATGATCTACTGGCCAGTGTATGGAATCTGCAGGAATGGAAGGTGAAGGAGGTCCTCTGGGTAATGCAGCACCAGCCCTTGTGTACTGCACTGTTATCCCTTTCCTTATACACCACAGGAAAAACGGGAGGCTGTCAAGCCATAAAACTCCAGCCTGGGATTTCCTTTCTGGTCAGAACATTGCCATCAGCTGGAGATTGAAGTGGGTCGTTCCAGAAGTTGTGGCAGCTGGCTCATCAGGTTTAGTGCAAACAAACCTGCCTGGGAATGCATTTAGGGAAATGCTTAACAAAAGCTGCTTTCAGCTCAGTGGCAACAGCTGGATTCTGGTGTTAAGAGGCAGCACTGAACAAGCACAAGTGGAGAGGAATAGCTTGTTCCAGTGGGCTGATTATGGCATGAGGAATTAGGAAATCCTGCATTTTAGTTCCTACCACTGCTTTGTTGAGAGGCCTTGGTGAAATCTTTTGGATTCTCTCTGGTGAGCATCTTCCTTATTTCATCTCCTGTAGCAATAAAACTTGCTTCAGTGAGCAGTCACAAAGGCTGCCAGCTTGACATGCTACAAATGAGCCTTGCTTAGAGAATTTGAGCAGGGCATATGGTTTCCCTGGTTTAATTTTTAGTAGAGAGGAAAATTGTCCCAGCAGTGCGCATGGGAGTGATAATATCTGTGAATTTCCTGTTCTCACTCAGGCAAAACACAGATCTAAGAGCACTTCTGCCTGTTTTCCCCTATTTCAGATCCTCTCTCCTTGGTCCCTTTATGAAGAGGAATTAGAATGAAAGAGTGGATTTATGAGGAAAGAACCCCTCAAACTAATTGGGATTTTCGCTACAGGATGCTGAGTAACGATTTGAAAGTGACAGCAAGGCTGTTGAAGGTTTTTAATCCCGAGTCCAACATCGATTTTGTTGTGGTAATCTGGCCAAGGTGACCATTCTTCCTCATTTTCCCTGCACAGAAAGCAGACGGAAGGTGCTGAAGTGAATTTGTGCACCTAGTCTAAGTAGCACCTTTGGTGCAAAGTGGTTATTTCAGTGGCTCCTTGATTTCCTTTGTATGTATCCTGCAAAACTGCCGGAGGGAGCTTAGTAAATGAATGGTTACTTGTCATCCAGCCTTGGGAATGGCTCCATCAGTTCTCCAAAGTGCCAGTTTATTACTCATTTTACTGAGCTACGAGGCATTAATAAAACATGAAGGCTGAAGCTGACTTCATTGCACTTGGAAATCCAGGCAATACAATCACCCAGACCGGGAAATCTCATCATTCTGCTTTCCGTTTCTACAGGAAAACAGACATTTTGCACCAACAGAATTTGCTGTTTGTGGGTTTCAGTTTGGATTCACCATCAGACCACACTGCTGTGCTCCCAGCAAAAATCAGAGACAACCCCAAAAAATTGATTCATTCTGAGTCTTCCTTTGAAGCAGGTCGAAATGGTGGTCAAACAGATCACTGTAACCAAACCCAGAATCCTGAATTCTGAGCACCACAAACCTCCTACAGGACATGAATTTGGATCAAAAGGATCTACTTCCGTCCACTTGGGACAGGTCAAAAGGAGTCCTGAGAGTTTACAAACCTCTTGGACATTTGGAAGAGTCATCAATAAATGGAATAAGGGAGATCTGATTTATGCTGCCCATTGGAATTTTCGAAAGGCTTTGGCAAATCCATTTTTTGAGGAACTAAGCAGCCAAAGAGGCCAAGGGAAGGTCCTAACATGGATAGACAAAAGAAAGGGATGGTAAAAGTTACCAATCAAACCCCACAATAGTGCCAGAAGAGCTCTTTAGGGATTTGTGCTGGATGTAAGCAGTAGAGCATATTCACAAATGACTCAGAAAAGAGTGTGAGCATTCTAGTCACTATTCCTGTTCACTTGCCTTTCCGTTTTCCAGGATTTAATATAGAAAGGAACATTATTAACATTTACGCTGCCTTCCTGTGTGACATGAGCTGGGACGAACCCAAATTGATTGCAGATTCAAATCTAGTATCTGGGATTGAGCTGAGGCAGACCTTTTATGAAAAAAATATCTAATCTTCTTAAAATTTCCCGTGACAGAGAGTCTACGAGAACTTCATCATGTTAATCTAGAGGTTAGTTGCCCTCAACATTAAAAATTATTAACTTAATTCTGGCCTGGAGGCGTGGAGCTTCCAGGCAGCGTGTTTTGTGCGACTCCATCTGCTGGTGTGAGGAGTCCTCCGTGTCCAGGTCTCCACCTCTCCATGTGGGTACTTAGAGATGATTATCAAATAATTACTTACACTTCCTTCTGCTTAACCAGAAAAGATTAAGCTCACAGGATCTTTTCTATTAAAGTCTGTCTCCCAGTTCTTTTCCGCTGAGCAGGATCTTCATCTTAGATTTGGTGCCAACACCTGCTCCCACAAGTCCTGGGGAGAGTTTAACCATCTCTGTGAGGGTCTGCTTCAGTAGAAACCCTTCCAGCCAAGGGGAAGGGCAGGATCATTCTCTGACCATCCCACTCCAGTCTTGTCACTGCTAGAGAAAGTTAAGCATTCCCAGTATGGAAAGTCATAGTTGGCAAACACCTGCTCTGAACTCTTCCCCTCCTGAGAAGTTTGAATTTAGAAAAGCAACAACAAAATTGTGAGCTTTCCCCCCCACTACTCATGAATGAGGGATTTCACCACAGGTTTCCAAAGAAATCCTGGAACCTAATCCTGTTAAGTGAAGCCTGCAAATCCAAGAAAGTGGAAGTTTGTTGCTCCACTGAAATGAGGATTTGCGAAAGGTTTTGCAGAAGGTGATAAACAAAGAATTAACAAGCCCAGAAGCGGCTAATCATTTATGCAATTCGTTTTTGAGCAGACTTTGATCCCAGCTTGTCAAGCGTCTGCTGTGACACGAAGTTGCTCTGAAGGGGGACAGTGATGGCTTTGTTGTTGTTGTTGTTGTTTAAGCTTTCCCTGGGCTGCAGTGTGCCCTGAGGTGTCACCTCCTCAGCCTGCCCTCTCTCCATGGGAGCAGGAGGGAACGATGGCAGTGTCTGGGTGTGCTTAGCCACTTTCTGTGTCTAGGGATGTGAGCAGAAACAGCCGGCAGAAATCAGTGTTTTGTGCCAGACACCATGGGGACATGGAGACCCTGGGAAGCTGGAGGGACACGTGGGCTGTGCCACCTCGGGCAAGGCTTGATCCAGCCCCACTGAAGGGCAGAAATGCTCCAAGGCGTTCTGTGTGTAACTCCTGGGGCCCAGCCAGAGGGGGACACTGAACCTCTCCGAGCTCTGGTGGCTCTCTGGGGACCATGGCCAGCCTGCGTGCCAAGGAAGCAGCCAAGCCACCAGGGAAATGCTGCCAAAATCAGGTTACCACAAATTGCTGCTCCCCATTGTCTCACCACAGATCAGCCATGTGTAGGGCTGCATGCATCATCCAGAACTCTGCCAGAAAGATTTAAGCTTTTCTTCTAAAGAACCCAAAAACCAGAATTATTTTCATTCTCCTCCTAAATCAGCGGGTGAAGCAAATGCCACTTCCCCGTTTGCCTGGTGTCCCACAGGAAGCATCTCAGAGAAGCTGCTCCATTGAACAGAAGATTTAAGACATCATCAGGCAGTAGGAGAGCACAGGAGGGAATATCATTCTGTCAGCAAATGGTTATGGGGAAATCAGGAAGGCCTGTCTTGTGTCCTGCTCCCAGCAATGTCTCTGCAATTCACATGGGACAGGGCACTGTCAGGAGCAGGAAGCAGCATCTAGAGCTGCTGGGTGTTGTCCTGCCCTTGCACCCAGCAGCACTGAGCACTAACAGCTGCAATTTCTCATTGATTCCACCAAAATAAGCTTCAGTGTCCACAGAGGATCCAGGTGAGGGATCCCTCCCCCTCACAAAAACACACACAACCAAGGCTACCATCCACCGAGGCACATTTATTGCAGTGATGAACTGATACTAGCAAGGCAATGGTCTCAAGAGCCTGCAGAGCTTTGTTTAAACCCTCACACAAAGGTCAGCAGTGTGTTGAAAACAAACAACAGCACAGGCTGGAAATCATGTGGGGAGAAAAAAAATCATTGTGAAAACCATTGTGAAAATCAATCCGTGGGGAGTCCCTGCGTGGGCCCTGGGAATGTGCAGGGGGCAGGGCTGGGCACTGTGCTTCCCCCTGCTCAGCTCCAGGAGCATCCCAGCATTTGGCATGGTTTCATCAGGGTGCCTCTGGCGAGGAGGAAATCTTGGTTAGTCCTTGGCCTGAGAGCCAGGGAGGTGCCTGCAGGATGGAATTCATTAGCACAAGGCAAGGGGCATCCAGGGAAGGGCAGGCACAGGTAGGGAAACATGGAATGAACCTTCTGCCTTCCCCCTCCTGGCTTTACTGGTGTTTCATCTTTGTCAAGTGTTGCACTTACACATTCTTTTATTAGGAAGCCCAAATCTCGTTCTCTTATTAACCACTTGGGTAATACATTGGCTCCTCAACTACCATGTAAAAAAGAGGGAAAAACACATTTTCTCTTTTTTTCTCTTCTACACATTCAACCTTCTTGTTTCCAAAGCCAGCCGGTTTTGCTTTATCTTTCAAAAGAAGGAAATTCCCTTTTTGGTAAAGATAAGGTGTTCAGAATGTCAGCTGAGATAGCTGAGATGAAGAATGACCATGAAGCGGCTTAGAATGGAAGTTCAGATTGTCCTTTACTGGTGGCATTGCAAGCACAACTTTATCATGCAGTGCAGACAATTCTCCCCCTGCCCTCCTCCCATGTTTCCAGGGAGCTCTGCCCTGCTCCTCTGCTTTGGATCTTCCTTTTGTCTTTTCTCTGCTCAGCTCCTCTCACCAAAGCTTTCTCTGAACCTAAACAAGCAAAAAGGAAGCAGCTCTGAGCTGGCATTTGGACACCCCGAGCTTGTTTCCTCTGCTGCCACATTCTCTGCTGGCTTTTGACATCAGCAGCATTTTATGTAACACCTGTAATTATCCAACAGCAACAAATGACACACAGAGGCCCACACTGGATCAGGAGTACATTTTTGATCCAGAATTGAGGCCAAAGTTTGACCAGCACAGGCACAAACACGCAGGTGTAGACACAGGCAGGGAATAACCTGGGATTTAGGATAACCATGAGACCTCTCTGGTGTTGAGCAGGCTACAGGCAGTACCACCCAAGAGTGGTTCTAAGCAAAGCCCAGACAGAGCAGGCTTTTATTTTAATCACAGAATTATTTCCAGCCTTATCAAGTGAAGCCTTTTCCCCTTCCTTTCCTTATCTCCTGCCTCCTGAGGTGCTGGACAGTGCTGACACTGCTGCTGAGCCACACATGTGGTGGTGGCACAAATCCCCCCTTTCCCTCCAGGATAATGGGAATGTCTGGAGGACTCAGGCTGGCCTAGCCTGTCTGCTTGTTTGTAGAGGATGTGCTTGTGCCAGTGAGAATGAAATGCAGGCAGAAAAAATGTGTGTCCCTTGGCTGGGTTTTCATCTTAGTGAAACTCTGCTCCACTGAAGTTATGGAGGGTAGGGATAACTCCTGAAAATCCCTCTGTGGGCACCATGGCCAGGAGGGGTGTCTGGGAGGGGCAACTGGCATCTGCTTGAAGCTCTTCTCCTTCAGACATGCTAGCCAAGCTCAGGTTTGCAGTTTGGCTGTTCTCACAAGTCCAGAAATGGTGACTCAGAGTGGAAATGTCTTGAGGTTGTTCTCCCAAATCCTGGCTTCTTGCTGCCTGCCTGAAGAAGGGAATCTTGCAGAGTCACACCTGGTATCCATCAGTGTGTCAGGTCCCTCCTACTGATATTTCAACCTGTTTGATAATTTAAAGCAAATTTGACAGAGGGATTTTGTCTCAAAGTGAGTATCTTCCTACATATTTATGGAGGTAGGTGGCTGCAGTAAAGAGAGAATTCCTCTTGAGTCACAGCATTATAGAATTAGAAGGTAATTTAGGTTAGAAGGGATCTCTGAGAGTCTCCTGCTCAAAGCTGCTGCTCGTGGCACCAGCATCAATAAATGTGTAGCCATTGGAGAATCCATGGCAGCAGAGCTGTGAATTATGGAGGGAAGGTTTGTGCTATTTCCTACACGTCAGACATGGGAGACTCCACTCACAGGGATCTTCTTTTATGGCCATTTTGCTGGCAGAGCATCTTGTTTCTAATTAGTCTCTTATTTCAGATTTTCCAATCTTCTGCCTGTCTCAGCAGCTGGAGAGAGGGAGGCATTGCTAAAGTACATCCCTGAGGATTATGAATTCCTAAATCAGAGCTGTACAAGTGCCTGACATGGGGTATGGCTGTGAAACCTTGGATTTGGAAATGTGATGTTGAGTTTGTTTGGTAACTTCTGAAAATAAGAGAGAGTTAAAGTGAGCCCAGACAGAATGCAGCTCACCAAGAGCAGAGTCTGGACTTGCCAAAGCTGGAGGCTGTTGTGGGACACAGGGGCACATTTCCCATCCAGTGCAGCACTGCCTGATGATCCAGAATAGTGCAGTGGATGCAGACAGGAGATACATCAGCAGGACAGGCTCAGTAGAGAGATCCTTTATTGTCTGGGAGATTGCAGCTCATTCAATGCTGCTGAAAGACACCATTTGGTAAGGAGTTGTTTGATAAGCACTAAGCTGATCCAGCTGGGGCAAACCTCCCTGTGCTGGCTGAACCCTCTCCTGAATAACTCCAGATCAGGGGAGGAAAATAAGCCAGTGCTTGGGTTTTAAATGAAAATTTGATGGAATATGTATTTGGAAGGTAAATTTTATTGAAGTCCAAGATATAAGCTCAATATGAGCATTTCTGTGAATATTGGAGAATTCATTTGTAGAGTTTAGACCACGATGTAAAAATTGTGGTACTTTGTAAGCTAATTGTGACTAAATCGTGCATCTGCTCTAATCTCAGCAGCTCCTCTGAGCTCTGTCACTTCTCTTCCTTTCAGCTCCATCCATGTTACCTGTCTCTGTTTTCCTATTTCTAGGAAGGTTCCTCTTCTCCATGGGGAATATTAAAGGTCAGGTGGCAAGATGCTCATGCTAATCACTCTGTCCCTAGCTGGGATTTTCAGCTGCTTGCTCCAGTGAGGATTACCATCTTTTGCAAAACATCCTGAAAATCTCAGGGGGTTATTTGCTGCAGAGTCTGGGAATTCTTTCCATAGCCACCAGCATGGCTGAATTTTTGGATAACACTTCCTTTTTTCAGTCCAGTGGCAAAGCTGTTTGTTGGCTGTCAGCACATTCCCAGCAACCCCCTTACATCCTAGACAAGTACTCACATTTTGCTCTTGGTTACGAGGGTGAAGAGAGTGGGCTTGCTCCAGCTTTGTTTACCACTGGGAGCTGGAATGAATATTGCTCTCCAAGCACTTCCTGGTAGCAGCTTTTCCATCCTGCTGTGTATCTGAGCTCCTGCTGCTGCCTCCCGTGCCAGGCTCTTCAATCCCATCGCTGGGGATCTGCTCAGTATCTCTGTGCTCCCAGTGATGGACTTTGAACTGTTCTGCCTCAAAATCCTCAGCAGCTCTTCCTTCCATCCCAGCACCAGCCCTGTGGGATCCTCTGTCTGTCCCCCTGCCCAGAGCCCAGCATCCAGGCATGGATCTCCCTTCCCATTGCTCAGCTGGTTCTTCATCCAGCCAGGATAAAGATTGTGCCTTCAACTGGCCTCAGCAGAAGTTCCAATCCCCACTCTGCAGCTCCTCTGAGGAACACAGAGAGCAGGAAGAGAGCCCTGGCTGAATTTCAATGAGTGCAGTGTGACAGCACACCTGGGTAATGAACAGGGCTGAGGGGGAGCCAGGATTTGTGTATTTATCACTATTATTTCTTCATTATCTCCCAGCTGTGATGGAAGCTGCAGAGGCAGCGAGCGCAGCCTCTCCCACCAGAACTCCAAGGTAGAATTTCCCTGGTTTGTAGTGGTGAATATTTCATGAGTTTCAAATGCCAATTATGAGTTACCTGCTGCCTGCTAGGAACAACAGGCAGCTTTGAAAGGACTTGTTCCTATTCCTGCAAGCCCTGCCACATGTTCAGTGACTCATTTTTCACCTGAGAATCCAGAGGCTCAAGGTGTTGATGGAAGCTCTCACCCAAGCAAAGGTGGGCCTAAAAGACCAGCTTGCACTGCTGCTTTCTGTACCCTGAGCTACAGATAGCAGCTTTTATGGCTCTCAGTCTGTCCTGCTGGAGTCCTGAGCTCATTTGCAATGGGATCGTTCACATTTGCAGTGCAGCACTGGATTCTTATCAAAATACCATGTAAATGTATATATATATATAAATAAATACATACAAATATGAGCTGGCAAAATTCCTTAAGAAACAAACCAATCTTTGGCTGCTTCACCTGCATTGTCCCTACTAAATCCATTCCCTTAGTATCTATGCCAAGTCCCTTAGAGGAGTATCTGACAAATATTGTTAAAAAGAAGATAATTTCCCTCAAAACCAGTTCTGCCTTTTCCTGACAGTTGACACCTCCATACCCCCTCTGAATGTACCGTGCAGCCAATGATAGGCAAGACTTAGTGAAGTACTGTAAAAATCTGCCTCTAAAGGTGCATTGCTGCCATGGAGAGCAGTGCCACAATGCTGGCAATAAATTCCATCCATGACAGTGGTTTCATACCATTAGACAAGGATAATTCCATCCCCTACACTTAGTTCTTGGAAGGCTCTCAAATAAAATATCATTACTTTGAAGTTCTCTCAACACAAAATTGTCACTACATTTTAAAGACCCGAAAAATTCCTCTGAGTTTGGTTACCTGGAACTGCTAGAGCCAATTTTTTATGAGTGTTTAGGAACCCACACTTGGGGGCAGAGGTACACAGGGAGGTACCATCTGGATTTGGCACTTCAGGTGATTCCACGGAGCATCATGCTTTCTAGAGAAATGCAAAGGCAGCTGTGGTCTGTAAGGAATTCTGTGAGGAATGACAGGTGTAATTGATAGTTGAAAACAAATGTGACAGATGTATGGACTGGGCAGTGGGGGCTGGGCAGTGCCAGCTCCCGGGCACAGGGATCTCTCCATCCCTCTGGAATGGTGCAGTGTGTGCCAGCAGCCTTTGCTGGCAGCCTTTCCTCCTGCACAAGGGATAGAGGGCAGTTGTGCTGCTGGATGCCCTGGGCTGTTCTCCCCCCTCTGCAGGGCTCTGACTGACTGACAGACTGTTCTTCCCCCTCTCCAGACCCTGATCCCTGTCCCCAAACCAGGCAGAACAATCCCAGCAAGGCCAGGGAACAGAGTGTGGCATTTTCCGAGTGCCAGCTAGAACACCTACAGCTGGGAGAGGACAAACAGCCTGATTCCTTGAGCATGTCCTTTCCTGCTCTGTCATTCCCTGGGAACAGGAGCGACTACGCTCAAGGAGCTGCATCAGTTTCAGATGTTGTGCACCTCATTAATCAAAACACATCCTTTTGGAAGGCAGTTGATTGCAGCTGAGGCACAGAAGTGCTTACACCTCAGCATCCCCAGTGCCTGGAGGAGGGAAGAAAAACAGGGAAAAGACCTTTAGTGCTCTCCCTGGCTTAGTTCACATTATCTAATCTACAGGAGCATTGAAAAACTGAAATTTATTTCCCCGGAAAAGCTTGTTTTATTAGAAATGGTGATGAAAATAATAATATTAAATGATATTTGCACTGTAGAGTATTTGGAATGAGTCACAGGCAGTCTGGCTGCGCCAGGAGGTGGGAGGAGAAGAGGAGCAGGTGAACACATGGGAGAAAGGATTGGGGAGAGAGCGAGGGAGAGGCAAACAAAGATGAGGAAGCATGTGCTGTGTGTGTGCCTGCTGAAGTCACTGCTGAGCAGCAATTCCTTGCCGTGGAGCTGCAGGAACATCCTGCGGCTTTCCGTGGCACCGTCACCCCTGGCCAGTGGCTCCTGCAAGGGAAAGGGGAATATTTGCTCCCGAAAGCAGCAGCACGGAGGTGAGGTGGGGATTTCCTCCCTGCCTGCCGTGGGCATTCCTTGCCTGTGCTCAGCCTCCCTGCCTGCGCAGTTCACGTGGTTTCCTTCTCCCAGCAGGTAGGATTTGCAATGTCTGAAACAACAAACATTCTAGAAAGCCTCAGATGCTGAATCTCTACAAAAATATACACCAGAATCTCTCATATGGCCAAACAGATTCCTAATCAAACACCACTGATTTCAAAGGCTTGGCACTAGGAATGATTTGAACCAGTTTATCAGTCTAAGAGCTTTTTAAACAGAATAAACAGCTATTCCCAAAGATGCACAGGCAGAGCTGATTGCCACCTCTTTCCCTCTTTTTCTCCAAAAAACCCTCTCAAATATCAAAACGGAGGGCAATACCTAATTCTAGCCATTTTCCCCACTGCTTTGGTCTCGTGGCTGGAGGTGCCTTGTGGCCAGCAGTGAGGGGTGGAAGGATTCCCAGCCGGAGCTGTTGTTTTCCCGGGAGCAGCTGCCGGGACCGGCGGGAAGTGCTGACTCAGGAGCCCACTGGGAAGTGGGGTTCCCCCGTCAGGGAGAGCCCACGCATCCCACACTGCCTCCGCCAGCCCAGCCCAGCCCAGCCCAGCCCAGCCTCCCGCAGGCCGGCGGGGAAGCTCGCCCAGATGCGGCTGCCCTTTATTTTTATTTTTTTGAATGACTTCTCCAGATCCAAGCCCGCAGGAGAGCAGTAGTACCGGTTAGCGAGGCTACCGGGGAAGCGAGACAGCCTAGGAAAAAGGATCCTTCCGAAGCTCCGGGACGCTGCAGACGGGGGCAAAGGCAGCGTGTTCCCAGCAGGCAAACTTCTGCTAGGGAACACAGGCACTCCCCGAGCCCCTGCTTTGCATGCAAGTGAGATTTTCAAGGTGAACCGCTGGTTTTCCCTTAGATTTGGGTTCGCCCTTTCCCACAAAACCCCCCGTGCCTCCGCGAGCAAACCTGCCCCCAGCAGCCACAGCACCGGGCGGAGCGGGGAGCGCCCGCATCCCAGAGAAAAAGGCATATTCTCGCTCCCGTTTATTGACTTTGTCATGTTTACGATGCTGCTATTTATACCGTGGCGGCGGCCCGGCGGCGGGGGCCGCTGAGGCGGGGCGGGCCCGGGCCCGGCTCTGCCCGCTGCCCGCAGCGCGGTGCCCGCAGCGCCCGGGGAGCGGTGCCCGCGGCGGCCGCAGCCCCGCGCTTGCCGGGCGTTGCCCCTTTAAGAAGCCCGGGTGCTGTCTCAGGTAGGCAGAGCCTGTGCGCTGTAGTCGCTCCTATGGCAACCCAATAGAATGGGATCGCTTCATGAATATTCCCAGGAGCAGGGGCTGCATGAGGAATAAGTGATGACAGTGATGTAAGCAAGCAGTGGCCGCTGCAGGTTGCAGTTCATTGTGTTATTGGCCGGCAGGTTGAGGAGTTTGAGGTTCGAGCTTCGCTTTCCGGATGATGTCTGCCCGCCGGGAGCCACGGCACATTTGCATCTCGAAGCCAACATGGCAAGGCGGCTGCTGCCGCCGCTGCCGCCCTCCCTCGCCTTCCAGCCAGAAGTGTGTGGCTCTCCTCTAGACTTCTTGCCCAGTGCTCAGCATCTGAGCAGACAGGGATTGCAGTGACACTCACCAAGGGGAGACAAGCAGCAAGTCGCCAAATCGGGACAACGGAGGAGAAGGGGGTGGCTTTTTGCCTTCCCTCTTTTTTTCTTTTTTTTTTTTTTTTTCCTTCCCTTCCCTTCTGGATGCAGAGCCTGTGTTTTGATGCAGAGCCTGTGGATGCCACAGCCTGGTAAGGAGATGCCACGCCAGCCTCTGGTCCCCCGTGCCCCGTGAGCCGGGGGCAGGGGCCTGGGGGCAGAGCCGCTTCCCCTCGCCGGGCAGAGCGCGGGGGTCTCTCCCTGTCCCCGAGCAGCAGCAGCAGCAGCAGCAGCAGCGGCCATGGACAAGCTGCCCCCCTCCATGCGCAAGAGGCTCTACAGCCTGCCCCAGCAGATCGGACCCAAGGCGTCGATCATGGACGAGGAGGATGACAGCGACAAGGACACCCGCAGGAAAAGCATCAGGCTCAAGCCACTGCCTTCGCCCTCTGCTGGGAGCACCCGGGCCCTAGCGGGGGACCCCGGCCGAGGGGGAGACCCCGGCCTGCTGGAGACGGAGGCCGGCGGCAAGGGCGCCAAGACCAGCACCAACGGGGACTGCCGCCGCTTCAAAGGGAGCCTGTCCTCGCTCACCAGCCGGCACCTCCACGACGCGGCCGAGGAGAAGCGGCTCATCGGCGGCGAGGGCGAGCCGGCCTCCCCCGGCGAGGACAGGAGCCCCCCCGGCAGCGGGGAGCTGGAGCAGGGGCTGCCCGTGCCCCCACCGCCCGCCTCCCCCCCGGAGCCCCAGCAGCCGCCCCCCCGGGCCTGCTCCTCTACCTCCATCAAAGTGGAGGCAGGCGCAGGGTGCGACCAGATCACCCCAGATGAGGAGCAGAGGCTGGGCCAGGCCGGGTTCATGCAGAGGCAGTTTGGGGCCATGCTCCAGCCGGGAGTCAACAAATTCTCCTTGAGGATGTTTGGCAGCCAGAAGGCCGTGGAGAGGGAGCAGGAAAGGGTTAAGTCTGCCGGGTTCTGGATCATCCATCCCTACAGCGACTTCAGGTACAACCCCCCCTTTCCCGGCCCACTCCAAACTAGCTGGCCTGCCGCTTCCCATGCCACCTCCTGCCCAGGGCACCCACCCCGATGGAACTTTCCCGGGTCATTTCCTAGTGAGGAGCTGGAGGACACAGCCAGGATCTGCTCCGCTCAAACAAGCCGCAGGCTTCACTTACATTTCACCTTACCTTTAGTGTCCCTACACTATCAGTCATTTTAAATTGTCTTTAAACCAATTGCCTTTGGCTTTTTATAATGGAAAGGCTCTCCTTAAGTTCAGCGTAAATGGTGAAAAATGTTCCCACCTGCTGCACAACTCTAGACTAAAAGCATGGTGTGTGATCTTAACTAGTCCTACATCTCCATGGATGCTCTGCCTGATTGATGCTTCCCATTTTCACACCTCCAAGTCTTTTCCCTTCTCCTTCCCAAGAGTTAGGCAGGGATGTTGCTACTGTTGCTGCTCTGTGGGCGTCTTACTGCAGCATGGCTTGTCAGGAATTGGGATGTGCCGGGGATGGCAGCATTCATTACCAGAGAAAGAGCCTCTCTTGCATCTCTACATCCTCATTTGCAAAATTATTTGGGATAGGGAATAGTTAACACTGACTTCAGGAAAGTAATGGCTTGCTCTCACTCCACAGCAGCATTTCCATGGAGGTTAATAAGGAAATTAACTTGGAAACCCTAGAGCCAGTTTTTGAAAATTCCTGCTTAGCAGAGGGGCTGTGTTTGGGTATTTCAGAGCAAAGTATCGTCTGCTGCACAGGTGAATTGTCCTCTGCAATATGTATGTAGAGTACTGCAATCAATAATTAATTACTGGGTGCAATCAATGGCTAAGGTTTATTGCTTCAACTTTAATTACAACAGGCTTGCATCTCACATTCAGAAGCATACAGGAGAAGAATATTATTCAAACATATCTTTGTCACAGTCCGTGATTTTATTGAATTCTGGGACTCTGCAAGGAACCTTGTACAATTCCCCAAAATACAGTTAGCAAGATAATTGCAGGAAGGAGTTTTGGGGTGGATTTGGGCTCCCAAAGGCAGGAATGACAGAAACCTCTTGACACCGCCAATTAGGGATTTAGCGAGCAGCCCAGACGCTTAGCAGATTCAGCACTGGCACTGACCAGATTCCTTGATATTTGCTTGGATTAACAAATGTTATTAGAAGGCTCTGTGAGTTGGAAGACTGCACTGTCATTTAAATTCAGTGCATTCAAGTGTCCCAAGCACACAGCTGACTGAGCTTAGGAGGGTTTCCAGCAGCTACAGCATGAGACAGAGTGCTTGCAAGCACAGCCTTACCCAATCCCACACTGGAACCAGGAGAAAATTGCCTCACAGTGAGACTGATCGAGTAATAGCTCCCAAACACTGAAATGTGAGAATGAGCAGCCTTCAAAAGAACAAAACCAGTTTCATACTCAGCTGTATTTGCAATATTTGCCATGGGTCTGTAGTTTAACTACCGTGCTTCCCTGGGTTACTATAGCAAGTGTGCTCTGTGTGTCGCACCCTCAGGAAATCTTGGATTTAGTCTCTGGATTGTGTCTGAATTTGTGCAAAAGCAGCATTCAGCTTCCGTATCCTTCTGTCTCTGTAGTGGGTTTACTCCCTTCCATATCTCTGCCTGTTTTCAGCACAGACCCAGCCTGGCAAACTTCAGCAGCAGGAGCTGAGATCACCACCTTGCCCAAGGTGAGATGGTCCCAAGAGTTGGGGTTTGTAAGGGTGCTTATTCCATAAAATGATGAGGTAACTCTTGATTCCTGAGGCACTGGGCTATGGGGCCACTGCTAGCCTTGCCCAAAGGAACGGGATCTGCTGGCCAGCCTTGGCTTCCCAAGGCAGATGATGCCAGGGAGCCTGCTGGCGCTGAGCTGCTCCATGCACGCAGAGCTCCGCGGATGCATGGGGGATGCCTGGCGCTCCTAACAGAATCCTGCCCTGGCAGAGCTGGCAATCTGTGCAGGGAGGGCACAGGGAGCTGGGTTTCTGTACCCTGGGGCACGTTCCAGGTGGGCTTGTGTTTCTTGTGCATCGGTGTAGCAGCTCAGCCCAGCTGAGCAGCACGGGCTGTGTCCCTGCTGTCACCCTGGGACGGGGCAGTGGGATGAGTGTCCAGAGCCATGTGATGAGGCCAGGAGGAGCTGCATGCAGCACTGCCTGGCCGGGGGGGATATTTTCAGGGAGGGTCTGCTCACCCCTGTTTCTGGGTCACTTGCAGCAGATCTGTTCGGATAGGAATGCTGCTTGGGGAACATGCGTGGGCTTCCATGGAAAATGACCTATGGACAATGGCTGCCTTGAAGGGGAAGAGCTTCCACCTTCTGTTTGGGCTTTGTGTTCCCTCTTTCCCTCTGCTGAAGCATCACTCCTGGAAACAACTCCTGTGAATATGGCTAACATTTTTTGACCTCTGGAATGCAGCAGATTGCACCAGAGTAGATCTTATCAAAATATTTGCAGGAGCTCTATCTGTGGCCCAAAGGAGGGTGTTGTGTGCTTTGGGAATTACACAGTGCAATTCCTGACCGCTCCATGTTCCAGCCAGGTGCGGATCCGGAGCCTTGGGGTCTTGGAGGCTCCATTATCCTGCCCTTTTCTGGCACCAAAGCTGTGCAGCAGCGTTTGCTGGTCAAGTTTCCAGCTAAGAAAGGTTTAGCCCCCGAGCTTGCTTTCTGTGTTCTTGGAGCAAGCTGCTTCACCTCTCCAGGCTCGGGCTCTGGTGGGGCTCCAGCCCTCGTGACTCGGAGCAGCTGGAGCTGGGAAGTTTGCATGGAACACTCCAGGCCGGTGCACTGCTGTGAAATGACATTGGTGCGATTCTCCGACTCCACGGAGCCGCCGCTCCTTCGCGCTCTGCTTCCAGAGGAGCTCCTGATTTAGAATAGAACACAGGCTTTCATCATTGTCTCATTAAATTACCATTTTAGCATCTAATAGGGCTAATTCCAGTGGCAAATCTATGACCCTCCTAGAGTAAAACAAATTAATATAGATTCAGGCTCTGTTGATCTCTGCTTTTAGTCCATTGTGAGGGGAAAAGACATCAAATGACCTTTATAAAAATCAAGCTTGGTGCCCCTGAGTACTCCTGACTAATGCAGTGGGCTGCTTCTAGAAGCACTTAAAAGGTGTCTTAGCAATTTCTAATGAAAATTAAGAATCCTGGCTCCCATTCTGAGGTGCAGATGTGTGTGCTGGCAGCTGGAGTTCATTTGCATCTGTGGTTGATTGCACATCAGTGCAGAGCCACACTGTATTTCCTAGATCGAGATTTATCTGTGACTTTGAAAGCTCTTCCACTGGGTAGACAGAATTGTATTTTATTGCTTAGAGGAAGCATTGATCCAGTACAATTGGTTTAATAAAAAAATTCCAGGCAAACAATGATCTGTCTAGTTTGTAGCTGACTGAAGCATATGGGTTGGAGCAGCTGCCCAGAATTGCTTGCAAAAAAAGTGTAGCATGCTGCTTTTAGAAAGACCTGAGAACAGATACACTATCTGAGGGCCCAAAATAGTTCCAGCAGTGGATGTAAATAGAACTGCACATTATTCACTGCCCAGTAATCTATTAACTTCCTCACACTGAAGAGAAGCTGCTGTCTCTTTGAAAACAATGGCAAACATTCCACTCGATAGCAGACCCAGCTACAGATTTTAGACTTTCTCTTTTCACTGGTCTCCATTACTTGTAATACTTGTGTGCAAACAGATCCTTTATTCCTTTTGCTGCCTCTGTCCAAGCTCCCTGGCTGCTCGGACCCTGGGGAGGTCCAGGTGCTCAGGTGTGAGATATAAGGTAGGAGAAAGAACAAAATCCTTGCTTCCCTTCATGCTGCAATGTCCTCGGCCTCTCTTCTCAGGGGGAATCAGTGGGATTCACTAATTATCATCCTAAGAACTGAACCCAGCAGCTCTGGGGGATGGAGCAGAAATGGGAGGGATGTGTGTCTACCTTTCCCACTCTCCTGAGCAGCCCTGATTTCCAGTGCCTGTCCGAGTGCTGCTGTTTGTGCAGACTCTTCTCACTGGGGAGCTTTCTGCTGTGTTTCAGGAGGGTGAGCAGTTTGTGGAGTGTCCAGCCGTGCTGACTGACTTTGGCAGCTCCCTTGGAGGGAGTAGCTCCCTGCTCTCGGGCAGTAATGCCCTTTTCTCCATCTCCTGCCCAAAGTGCTGCTCCTCGTGCCACCCTCCCTCCAGTCCTGCCCAAACTGATCCTATGACTCGGCCTTTGCTCCGAGTGTCCCGTGTGGAGCTGGATGTGCAGCACTTGGGAATTCTGGGTCAGGGAACACTGCGCTCAGGGAAAGGGCAGGGAACAGTGGCTTTGGGGCAGAACCTGTGCCTGGTGTTGGAATGGAGCAGGAAGGGCCAACAGGCTGGGTTTGGAGGGGGCAGCTCCCAGGTTTGGCTCTCTTCCCCTCTTCTTTGTGCTGATGGGGTTGCCTTGGAATAGCAGGGGGACACTGAATGTAGAGATTGGAGACAGACCCCCTGTGTTTGCTGCAGAGAATTGCTTGGCAATTCCCAGGGCAGAACGAGGGGATCCAAACAAGAGTAATGTAAAGGATAATCTGTGTTCCACTGACAGCATGGTTTGGGTCTGTGTTGTCTTCAGTGCACTTTCAGTCAGGCTGCAGAAGAGCCACGGGTTTGTGACTGTGACCTAATGGAATGAAACTCCTGCATCCAAACTTCTCATGTCCATAGGCAAGTCAGGCTTCATGCCCCAGCTCACTTGTCAGGGGGCACAGCATAAATAATCCCACACCAAACAATCTGTGTAGGAATACAGCTTTTTGTAGGAGCCATGTCCAGGTGCCTGAGCTGGAAATCAGGAAGGCCTCAATAAAGGCAACACCTCAGTGGATCACCATGATAAAATATTTTGGGACTAATATTATGGTGTTTTCATGTGGGGAAAATGAGATAAAATAACATAAATAAAAACTAAAGCAATCATTGAGATTTAACAAAGGGCTGTGATTAAGATTTTCTGCATAAACTCAAGTCAGGCCCTTCATACCAATCTCTGCCAGTAGATGAAGACATTATCTCTCCCACAGAAGCTCCTCCCTCAGTGCACTCAGGGCTGGCTTCTTTGGGAAAAACAATTTAACATTTTCTTCATCTCTCCTTGTAAGATAACGTATCTTATTTATTATATCTCGTTCAGATCCTGGTGTGAAAAAAAAGGGTAATTTTCTCATGGCTGTACAAAATATTCAACTGTGCTAACAATAAATGTTCAATTCACTTCCTGACAGCAAGGAAATTGGAAATATCATCCCCAGATTGTAGTGAGGTGGCACAGACCAGTGGGGATTGAGGTCAAACCATTTCTGAACTGGGTGTGGTGGAACTGAGGTCCGTGTGTGCAGAGCAGGAGGCCTCTGACAGCATCCCCTTGGTCAGAGCTCTGCCCTGGGGGGCTCCGGAGGGAATGTGCCATCCCTGGCACTCCGAGAAGGGCACAGAGCTCATGAGGACCTGCTTTAGGAGCCATGGGTGCTCTGAGAGGACTGGCACGTTCTGGTTTGGACCATTTCTTAGGCTGGCTCCGTGAGCAGCCAGACTGGGAAATGGGCCCATCCCACCCACCCTCTTCCCAAGGCTCTGCTGATGTTGGTTTGTCTGTTGTTATAGCAAAAAATCATCACTGCTGTAAACAATGACATCGTGTTCTCTGCCATCATCCTCTCCGAATGTTATTCCAGTTCCAGTTTGGGATTGGGCCCCTTGCCTGACACTTCTGCAGGAGCTTTCTGGCCGAGAGGGAGGCTCTGGGCCCTGCTCACCTGCCCTGGCCAGCACAGCTCACCCTGCAGTTCCGTATCTCCTCCACTGCAAACCTGCAGGCTGGGCAGCAAACAGGCTCCTGTGGAAAATCTCCTTCCTGCACACACCTGCCCCAAGCCCTCCTCGTCCTGAAGGAGGCAGGAATTCTCTGGGAAGCACTGGTTCGATCCATGTCATGCTGTAACATAACACAGCCAAGCCCCTGTCTGCTGCTTTCCCTGACCCCGAGCTTTTGACTTTGCAGTCTGATTTTTAATGCAGTGTTTTGTACAGTTGTTAAGGTTTTAAAAACAACTCAGTCTCTACCCTTGGCACAATAATATCTCTGGGTTCGTTACAGGTGTGGAGCTTTTCAGGGCTGTGCTGCACTGCCCTCTGCTCTGAGTGAAGCAGTGGTCATGGCAGGGAGTTACAGCAAAGGAGAGATGCTGCACCACATTCCTGGGTTATTCCAGGCTCCAGAGGAAACACACTCTGCCTGTTACAAACTCCCTGCTTGTTTTCTCCTTCTCACCTTCAGCACCAGGCTCTCCAACCTGTTGTCTTCCCCATCTCTCACCTGAGGTTTGTGTTTCTCACCCCCCAGTGCCATCTCCATTTTCTGGGCTCCTCGTGGCAGGTTTCTTGCCCATCCAGTCCTAGATCCCAATGTCCAGCTTCCTTCTCATCTGATCATTGATTTCCCCCTCGTTCTCAGTAATGCCTCACCCCTTGCAATGTTCCAGTGTGTTCACTTGGCATTTACTCACTCCAGTTCTGGTCTCCATCCTTATCCTTCAGCTTTTTCTCTGGGTGGGTCTCTCCAAACCAGCTCCTTCTCCTACATATTCTTAGTTGCTCTTGTCCTTCCCACTCTTCAATCTCATTTTTCTCCATCCCCTTCCTGATTTAAGAATGGATCATTTTTCCCAGTAATTTAAAACCCTTCCACATTATCCTTCTCTCTATCCTTGGACACTGCCAGTGTTTAGACAAAGACACCCATTTTCTGTTATTTAAATTTGAAAGATCTCAATCCTCAGACCTAGGCATTTAAAATGATGAATTTGTCTAGAAGCACAATCTCCACTGCAGGAGAATGAAATAGATTTTATTTGAAGGAAAAATGTGGTTTCTGAGGGCAAAACCCACAGAATCAGTGTAGGACTTTGCAGTCCTATTTTAAGGAGGTAAACTTGGGGTTTCAATCCAGTGTTATTCTGGTTAGGTAACTGTGCTAGTGCTTTCTGTGGCACTGAGGTTTTTTCTGCTCTAGAGCCACTGCTGCTGCACTGAAATCCATTTATTATACAGATAAAAGAGTGATCTTTGTCTGGAGATAACATAGTGTCATTTTAGCTCGAAACCATTGAAATTTGTCTTTGTTTCTGATGTGTTATGAGCATCTCATTAGCAAGCCCATGAATCCCTCAGTTTGCTCTTGAAACCAACTATCTGAGCTCTCATCTTTGCCAGAGCAGAGATTTCCTCCTTTCTCTTATTTTTGAAAGCTGTGTTGGTGCCAAGGCAGTTATAGGTCAATTGAGTTATTGTTGGTTCTAATTGGCACTCTAACAAGCTATTAAATCAATTTACCTACAGATGAATGTCACTCAAAAAGCAAGGTGCCAGCTCCTTTTGAGAACTTCAAAAAGCCCATTTCCACTGCAGAGTGTGAGGGAAAGGTCAGGCTGCAGGGAAGTGGCTACTCGAGATTTGCCCCCGAAACGTTTGTGCCACGAGCTCTGTGGCTGAACACAGGCCAGGCTGAGAGGAGGGGTGAGACCATTTCCAGAACTCGAGGCCAAGAGGAAGAATTAAGAACATCACCAACTCTGACAGATGCTCTTACATCCCTTCCCTGGTGTGTGACAGAGCTTATGGGCTTATTTCCATGGGAAAGATGCAGGTGCTGTCCTCCTCCTTCCCAGGTGTGTCCCACGTGTGTTCCTGCGACTGTGGCTGCAGGTGCAGTGTCCACAACCATCTCTCAAGCCAGGCAGTGCTCAGCTGGTGACATCATTGCCTTTCAGATGTCCAGAGATTCACGAGATTTACTTGCTTCCCTTGCACAGGAGTCAGAGTCCTTACGGTGAAAGGGTTGATTTAAGTTCCTTTGTGAAACGTTTGGATGACCTCTCTCCCCAGCAGCGCTCAGAGCTCATCCCCACAGAGCTGAGCACTCCTTGGTGAGGTGGCTGTAAATCTGTCCCTCCTGAGCCTGCAGGGCAGGACAAGGGCTCTTGCCCAAGCAGCCCTGCACGTTCAGAATGCAGGTTGCTCTCCAGGAGGAGCAGCGAGGAGTGCTCAGGTCCCCCGGAGCAGGCTGGGCGTGGGGAGGCCCAGGGCAGAGCAGGACGCAGCTTGGCTCCGTGCAGCTCTGCAGTGCTGACAGCACCCAGCCCGGCTTTGTCAGCAGACACGGCGCTCACACCTCCAGAAACACAGCACGGGGAGCGGATGTGTGCTGGGCTAACAAGGTGCTCTTGGAGAGCCCTTTTCCTGCCCCTTGCCATGCTGAATGCTTTGCTAGCTGGGAAGTCCCTTCCACACTGGAATTATTCATTGCGTGCAGTATCAAACGTGGTCACCCCGTGCCTGGTGTTAGCACCAGGATGGAGGAAAACCAGGCTCTTATCTCCGGAGGAGACGCCGCAGGCAGCAGGGGAAGACAGTGCCGTGAGAGCAAAGCAGATGAGCATCCAAAGGGGAATTCCAAGGTCAGCTCGAGGGCCCACCACTCACACATTCCAGGGGCACAGCAGCTTCTCCAGCGATGCACGAGAGCTAATCTCATTTGTGGTGACTCGTCCAAATGTGCTAATTAAGGATTTAACTCTCGGCCTCTTTAGATGGAGAGGTTGTCTGTGCTTGTGCATGCATTGTTGCTCAGAGGCAGGAGAGGAGCTGCAGGTTGCCAGCTGACTCCGGTGCAGGAGCTCTGACTCCTGGTTTTGATTGTCACAGCTGTGCTCGGGGTGTCTGTGAGCGCCAGGCAGTCAGGAGCTGTTCAGGGAGTGCCTGCTCAGCCCTGTGCGCAGTTCCACTGGGACTGGGAGCACAGGAACTCTGCTGGGAGCCACTTCTGCTCCTGCTCAGAGCCTGGGCACTGTCACAGCGTGATCCTCATTCCACCTGAGCACGGCGAGGGCATGGAAAGCCCTGGAAACCGCGGGGAGGTGCATTTGGATTTGCTGGGTGAGGGAAGGCAAGGTCTGGCAGTTATCAGCGCTCGGGAGGAGATAACAGCTGCATTCCAGAGACTGGGGGACTCCACTGAACAAATCCTTTCCTTCCCAGTGATTCCAGAGCATGGGGTTCACTCAGCTCAGCACTGACATCACCCAAGGCACTTGTGCCTTGTGCATCTCAGCGGCTCTGGAGGCACTGGAGACCCACAGGGTACCTCCCTGTGTCCCCCTCTGTGTTCCCATGCAGAGAATCAGCACAGGGACAGCCTGGCTCTGCAGAGCAGCAGCTGCATCAGGCAGAGCCAGGCAGTGCCCACCTCACTCCTGGCATGGCCTGGACCAGCTCTCCCAGCAGCCCAGGCGATAAGAGAAAAGATAATGATGCCAGGCTCTGTGCAGCTTTTTTAACAACAGCAAACCCACTTTCATTAAGCACAAATTCTTGATGCTTGACCTTTCCCCCTTCACTTCAAAGTACTAATGCATGCACAAGTTATACTTCTATTAATAACAAGAGGAATATGTTTTTCCATCCCTCTTTTCCTGTGAATCGTGGGGAGGGCAGGAGGCAGGACCAGTCTAGACTGCAGATGATGGTCTGTTCTCCTTGATGCCCATACAAAGCACTCGTATCATGCTCATTTAGCTGTGGATGCACTTGGAATGACAAGCAGTGCCTAGCAGACAGAAGGACAAGCTGGAAGGGATGTCAGGCATACAGTTAGGACCTGTCAGCCATCCTGAACTGAATTCTCCATGCCTTGATTTCTCCAGCTTGGAAAAAGGGGGTGATGGTGCTGCCAGGGGCCACGGAGGATGCTGGGGGACTCTAAAATATTTTCATGTAACAGCAGATGCCAGAGGAGATGCCAGCAGGGGTGGGGTTGGCATCTGCCAGGCAGTTTCATGAGAATTTCTTTGGGATTCTCCTTTTCTGTGTAGTGCTGTGGATGTGGTCTCATCTGTTGTCTGTCTTTTATTTGGACCCCAAAAATGAGTGGATCCATGTACTGTTAGGTGATTTCTGAATCGTTGGTTCCTTTGTCCTAGTAAGGAAGGTGGTTCCATGTATGGTGCTCAATTGTCTGGCACATTTAGAACTAGGCTGGAAAAAGATAGGAGAAAAGCCTGCATGGAGAGGCAGGCAAGATGGATTTTACCTTTTATGTCCATAAATGAGAATTGTGCAGCCCCTGCATGGGGTTTGGAGATGCTCTAAGAAGAAAATGTTCCATCTTTCCCTCGCCAGTCATGTGTACTGCAGGGTGTGCTACCCTTTCTTTGGGAATGTGTGACTCCTGACTTCAGTAAACACTCCCAAGGACCAGGGCTGGCACAGGAGCTGCCAAGGTGTCTGTCCCTGCTGTGCTGTGGCAGCTCTAGAAACCATCCCTGAAGCTGGGTGGCTTCAGGATCCTTTGGGTGACCCTTGGCTTTTAGGGCAAACGCAAGGAGCATGCCAGCCTTGGTTAGGGCAATGCTGTGTGTGTGCTGTGGCTGGAACAGCCAGGCTGTCCCACAGCTGGGAACTGGAACAAAACCCTGCCTCACAGAAATGCCTAAATCACACTCCACATGTGTCAAACCCCTGCCTCACAGACATGCTTAAATCACACTCCACATGTGTCAAACCCCTGCCTCACAGACATGCTTAAATCACACTCCACATGTCAAACCCTGCCTCACAGACATGCTTAAATCACACTCCACATGTGTCAAAACCCTGCCTCACAAACATGCTTAAATCACACTCCACATGTGTCAGGGGCTGCTGGCTGCACCCTGGCTGCTTCTGGACAGTTCTGGGTGCTCAGTTTGTGAAACCACAGGGAAGGTTGCACCCTTTGGGGCTCTCCTCCTGTAGTCCCGTTGTGATGGGCTCCTCCCTCATCCTCTCCTGTGAATCCCACTGGCTTCTCCTTGGTCCTGGTGGGAAGCTGGGCCCAAGCCTTCCAAACCAGGGCAACTCCTTCTGCAGCACGAGCAGGAATTTGGGCTAACAGTGGCAGCTGTGGGTATGGCCTAGGACTCCTGCTTTCCAACAGGGGATCTGGAAGCCTCATTTGCAAGTAAATTCACACAGCCAAATCTGCACTGCAGACAAAAAAAGATTTGCCTTGACATCATCTGCCCTGCTCTGCGCTCCGCAGTCAGTCAGGAGAGCAGAGCACAGCTCCAGCCTCTCCAGCTCAGCAGAATTAAGGCTAATCTTCATCATGAGCTAATGCAAGCTGTTCCCACCCCAAATAATTGGCTGCTGCATGCTTTGTGTCTGTCTAGCCATTGCTGCGTGTGGGTGGATGTGTTGTGTGTGTGTGAATGAGTCTGCTGAGGAAATTAATGCATAACATCGGGGGTGCAGCTAATAATAAAGTACCTTGGGAGTGCTGGGCTGGGAGCAGCGTGAGCCAGAGCTGAGCCCCTCAAACATCTGCACAGAGATAGATCCCTCTGCCTGCTCCCACAGTGTGGGCATTCCCACTCCCACACCACCACCACCTCTGTTTTGCTCTTCCTCCCACCCTAAACCCCCTCAGAGGTGCTTCCAGTCCTGGTTCCCACAGCTGAGATGTAAAAGCAGGGCACAAAGCAGTGTGATTCTCCAAAGCTCAGTCCCCCTGTCAGCCCAGCCCTCTGCAGGGGAATGGGAAATGCTAGAGGTGCTGGTTTGTCCGTGAGGATGGCAGACAGTGCAAGCCATGAGTGTGGCTGTGGGGACACTGAAGGTAGGGCTGAACCCCTCTGGGACCTGGCAGCTGTGCTAGGCCATGGCTGTCACAGGGCTGAGCTGTTCTCCAACACTTCCTCCAGTGCAATCCTCACACACACACACTCTCAGGAGTGGCAGGCCAGCAGCATTTCTTCCCTCTCCCAGAGAAGAGGTGCAGAGACAAGCTGTGAAAGAGCTCAACTAGATGCCTGCAGTTAGGCCCTCCCATCTCTGCAGCTTGGCCCAAAGCCTCGGGCCTTGCTTTGTCTCCACACCCTCATGGCCGAGGTTTTTCTGGGGAAAGGGCACCTCTCTGGAGTCAGGACAGGTCAGTGGGAACTTGTGCCTGCCCCAGACTGGGATACCAGGATCTGCAGCCCAGTTAGGGAAAAAGAATATGGGTGGCTGTACCTCCAGAGTGGAGCGCAGCTGGGCACTTGAGGAGGGAAGAAAATTCTTCACAAGCTCTTTGAGAACTTGCTTTTCCAAGGCAAATTATGGCTCTGGCTGGCTCAGGAAGAGGAAGGGAGGATATTCCCAATAAAGGAGTTCTGTAGCAATATAAAGTGCCCTCTGATAAAAGCCTGTGGCTGTTGGCAGAGCAGGCTGCTGACCTTTGCAGGCAGGCAGGTGACACTGTAAGGGCAGCACAGTTCAGGTGCTCCAGCTTTGCTCCCCTCCTGCCCTGGAGCTGCAGTGGCTCTGCTGTATCCCCCCAGCTCAGCCTGCCTGCAGGGCAGGGTGACACTGTACCTCCACATACCAGGGCTCTCCTGGATGCACGAGGATTGATCAGCATTCCTTGGGAACGAGGTTCATTAGCAGACATATGGAGCCAAATCCACTGGGGAGGATGGCCCTGGGGATGAGTTTCCCTCCTTGGGGGCACCTCAGGCCCGTGTGTGTCCTGTACAGGAACGCTGAGACTCATCCAGGCTCTGGGTGGGCCCTGCTGGTGTCACTCTTCTGTCGCTGATCCCACATTCCACTCCCAGCCTGGTGTTTGTGCAGTGGCTCTTCAAGGCAGGATTCAGGGAGCCTGGCACTCTCTTGCTACAATGGAAGTGGTTCAGAGCCCAGAATTTCCTGCTCTTTGCCCACAAAACAGCTCTTTCTGATTCAAGGTGCCTTTCCTGCAGGAGATCCCTAATTTACTGTCTGAATCACTAATGAACATCTAGTATGGGTTTGGATGCACTGGAGAGCAGAGCTGATCCCTGGCCTGCAGAGACAGACCCTCTGCTGTTCCCTCCTGGAGCACTGCTGGAGTGCCTTCAGAGCTTTCTCCAGGTACCCTCACCGCTGACCCCTCTTCCTCCTCCTCTTCCTCAGCCTCCCTGTGCTCTCCTAGTGCCAACTGGGCTGAGGCACAGCACAGACCTTGCTGCTGGGATGAAAGAACAAGAGCAAAACCCCAGCTCTTGCCCTACTCTGGGCTTTCTTAAGCAGAAGGACTACATTAATTAAAAAAGAAGGAAACCACAGAAATCATGTAATCATGATGGAAGTGCACAAGTTCCCAGCCAATTTATGTGATAGCCCAGCACATCCCTGCTGAAATCAAAAGCTGAGCCAGTGCCTGCTGCAGTGGCCTTCAAATTGAGGCCTGTGTGTGCAGAAGGAAAAACTACAAGGATGGTTCATGTTTTAGAGAAGAGGGCCCTTTGAGAGTGTGTTCTTCTTGGAAAAGCTGGAATTCATCGAGACACCGCTGCCATCCTACATTCCCAAAACAGGGCAGGGAACAGACTTGCCTCTAGGCACCACAACCAAAGGATAAGACTTGTCTTTTCTTTTAAGGCACAAAACTTAAAAGCCTGGAATGGTCTTTTGTGGCTGTGACTCTCAGATCCCAGAGCATGTTTAGGTTCTTTAAGAGTTTCTTTTAGAGTTTCCTCTTTCTCACTCAGGACCAGAAGCAGACTTTTCTAGACTGGTGAGGAGGGCAAAGTGCCAATCTCAGAGTTCCTTGTGCTTGTCTGGGCTCAGGCATGAACAGCCCCTGTGTTGAGTTCCTGCCTTGATGTATGGATTTAAAACTGAAAATACACATTTAGACCTCATTTAGCAGAATCGGCACCTTTGAGTGTTTGGCTATCACTGCCTTGGCACAGGCAGCTGTCCCGCTGTCCTTTTGGTGATAATTTATGGTGTCAGCATGTCTCACATCTAAAGGCTGTGGCAGTTCTATGTCCCAAACTCCTTGCAGAGGCTGTTATTTCACATTCCCCTTGCAGCATGTCTGAGCCTGATGCTAAAGTGCAAATGCAAGGAGGGGGTGTCATTATTTACTGGGTTTGCATGACTCTCATATCTGCACTGCCCCAGCTGTGTGTGGGAATAGCTTTGTCATATTCCTGTGGAATGGCAGGGAGATACATTCCCATTTTATGGCTGGAATAGGAATATACAGATAAACTCCATTATTCACTCTCGGGTTGCTCACACAGACTGAACCTGAGTGATGCAGGCATTACAAGCAGCTCCTCAGTGACAGCCCTGCCCTGCTGGTCCCTCAGTGTCCCTTTCCCAGCCTGTCCCTCTGGCAGGCTGGAGCCTCCTCATTCTGAATTGACGGAAAATGCATCAAGCTGAATATATTTCTGAAACAGCTTGTTTCTGGCAGGTTGTTCATTCTAAAAATATATTTATTTCTAATTGCTGAGCGGAATGCTTAATGAATTCTTCCTTCCCAAGAACAATTAATCAAAGAAATGATTTAGGGCTGGCACTTGCTCCCCCAGGGCTCAATGGCTTTGTTCCATTGACTTAAATAGAGCAGGGCAAGTCCAGCCCATAGTGGGAAAGATTTATCTGAGCATTTTTCATGGTGCCCATCACTGTCTGTCTGCCTGTCTCTGGCACTCTGTGTGTTGGGGGAGCACAGCAGAGTTACAGCAAGGTTTGTGCACTCCCCATATCCTAGTGAGGATTTGGGATGCTGAGCACAGAAGAGGCTGCAGCTCCAGCTGCCTCTGGAAGGGTTTTGAATAGGAAAAAGACTGGAAAGAACTCTGTGGGTCACTGAGACCCTGCAACACTGGATAAAGGAGAAGCCCCTGGGAATCCCCACCTGTCCACAAAGATCAACAGTCAGAAATTTGCAGCATGTCCTGGAGAGAGCAGGAGAGATCCAGCAGCATCACAGGTCCTGGCAAAAGGCAGGAGGTGCTCAGTGGAAGGGCCTGGATCCCCTGCTCCTTTCCAGGATTGTGCATAGCACTGTCTGACAGGAAGGGAAAGGCCTTGGATGTCCTGAATGTGGCCACCAAATTCTTTATTTTGTGTATAATTGTGATTCAGTTCCCCTTTCTGGGGACATTTTACATGTCCACTGTGTGAGTTTTTCATTCTTCTGTCTCAGAGTGTGCACCAGGTCCTCCTCATTTCCCCCCAGCCTCCTGCTGCCCCTCAGTTTCTGCTCGGTTTCCTTGTTTCGTCAGTCCAGTGAAGGGACATTTGGAGGGACAGTCACAGCTCCTCAGGAGCTGGAAGGGGCTTTGGAGCCTGGTGGCTCCTGGTATGAGGAGCTGAAGTTGAGAGCTGAGTGCCCTTCAGACACCAGAGTGGATGTCAGAATTCCTGGGCTCTCCTTTCTGCTGAGGGAGTGAGACCCTCTGGAATATCTGCCCTCTGTGCCTCAGTCTCCCTGGCTGGCAGATGCTGCTGGGAGACTCAGCCACCTGCCCTAAAAAGCTTTGAGGTCAAAAGGGAACCAAGCTCTGGGGAGCTCCACAGTGCTTCAGTACAGGCAGTAATTAATTCAGCAGCCATTCCAGGGGGAGGGATAGTGGATTCACGTGGATGCCTTAGGTAAGCACAGCCTCAGTACAGTATGTTTCTTCTGAGACTGAAAATAATCAGAAGCAATTGGACTTTTTATTTTTTTTCTTAACTGCTGCATTTTTAGAAGGTGATTCATCTCTTGTCTGGGGTCTGGGCTACCTGAATAGCCCCAAGATCCCAGCAGCATTAGTCTTTTTGAGGATTCATTGTGCTCCATTGCAGCCTGAATAACTCATTACAAACAAGAGTGTGATGTGAGCAGCAGGAGAGCTGGGCAGGAGCAGCACTGTGTGCTTTGGAGGCTGCAGGACACACAGGCAGTGCCTCGTTACCTTTTGGGGACCTTACTCCCTTCCATCCCACTCCTTGCCCATGCAAGGAGGCTCTGGCTGGCACTGGTGCTGAACTTTATCTGCAGCACTGGTGCCAACACCAACATTCCCCACCAGGGCTAAAGCAAGGGTGCAAATCAGTGAGGATTCCCATAAAGTAATAGGGATCACGAGGAGCTGAAGGTCAGAAACACAATGTGATCCATCCTCCATCCATCCCAATCCATGGCTTAGGCCATATTCACTGGGTACAGAAAATCCACACTGGAGTGGACATCCCTTTTGGCCAGAGTGTTTTTAGCCCCAGAGCAACACTTGGGAAAGAAGGGATTTGGCTGGGAGTGACCCCTCTCTTGCAGTGTCCTTTGCCTGTGCTGTGTGACCCTCAGGGCTGTGGGGAGCTGTCCTTGCCAGGGGTGACAGCCACAAGCAGCCAGCACCTTCTGTCACTCTGGCTGAACTTGTGCTCTAGGAAGTCTGGAGCCTTTCAAGTGAGGCAGCTTTGAATATGATCATTCCAGCAGGCCACTGGAAAACCCCAAACTGCTTCTGTCACCTCTTTCTGGCAGCTTTTAGGATTCCCATGCTGCCATTCAGCAGGAAAGAGGTCTGACTTTCCTCCCTGCCCCATCTGGCATATCCAGGGCTCACGCAGCAGGAATGTGTGCACAGTGCTGAAGTCTGGCAGATGCTGTTGCTTGTCTCAGACATAAATCCTGGGAACTTTGGAAGGTGGAGAGAGATGCTGAGGGAGCAGAGATGGAGTAAATCCTGGAGCTGAACAGCAGCTCCCTCAGCTTCAGGTTTGGTCCATCCTTGGGCACAGGGAGCTCTGCCTGTGCTTTTTGGTCTTTCACTGTTGCTGTTGAGCCACTAGCAAAGAAAGGACCTGGATTCTCAGCGTGGCAAGAAAAGAGAACTTTATTATTTTGATTCCAACTTATATAGACTTTTCAGAAGTCACCCAGATTGGTCAGTCAGAAACCTCCCCCTAGGCCCGACTGGCCAGGCCTGAACTGTCCAAATCTCGAGACACTGTTTTAATAACATCCAAACTTTATCTTTGTTTATAAAACACAGGAGAAAGTTCTCATGGGAAAGACCTGTGCTAGCCACATTTCACTGTGGGGTAGGTGGATGTGACCAGCCCAGTGCTCAGCTAGCTACACACAGAGATGTTTGTGCCTGTGAGGGACCTGTGGGGATGTGGTTCTCGTGCTGCATGGTTCAGAGGTTACAGCAGCTATCCCAAAACTGGGCTCTGCAGCCTCCAGGAGACCCTGACTGTTGGAATAATCACAGAATCCCAGAAGGGTTTGGCTTGGAAAAGGCCTTAATGCCCATCCAGTGCCACCCCCTGCCATAGGCAAGGACACCTTCCACTATCCCAGGTGCTCCAAGCCCTGCCCAGCCTGGCCTTGAACATGTTCAGGGATCCACAGCTTCTCTGGGCACCCTGTGCCAGGGCCTCCCCACCCTCACAGGGAGGAATTTCTCCCCAAGATCCCATCTAACCCTGCCTCTGGCAGTGGGAAGCCATTAAGAAACCTCACTTTCCTCTGGGGCCACTGGAGCTGTGAGTCCCAACCCACACGAGCAGGGCACAGCAATGCCCAGGAGGAACATTTATAGCATCTCAGGTGGCAGCAAGTCTTGTTCTCAGCTGGCAGATGACTTAGCTGGGTTTGTCACTTCCTTGGGGACGACTGCAGAGTATGAGGGCATAAATATGTCAGTGCAAGGCACACCAACAGCTCGCAGAGAGCGCTGCAATGTCCCCTCCACACCCCCCACTCTCCAAACTGGGATTCTTACCTACTTGTGTGACTCATGTCATTTCTATGCCTTATTTTAGTGCTTGATTTTAGTAAATTTGGCTTCCTAGTGGCGAGAGTGACATCCTCAGCTCGCATAAACCCATATTATGTCAAGACAGACACGTCAACACAAAATATTTAAGAACGCAGCCTGTCATCCTTGTGACTTCCTGAGGAGAGGAGTGTGGAAAGTCCCTGTTGTTGGTGTTGTGTGTCCTGTGTCACTCTTGGAGCAGCTCTGAGCTCACAGACATGCCCAGAAGCCCCTGCCCTGGGCTGATCCCCAGCGTGGGCAGCAGGGCAAGGGGAATTCTCCCCTGTGCCCTGTGCTCACGTGAGACCTGCAGAGCTGCCCCAGCCCTGGGGAACAGCACAGGAAGGACCTGGAGCTGCTGGAGAGAGTGCAGAGCAGGCACCAGGGTGAGCAGAGGGATGGAGCAGCTCTGCTGGGAGAGCTGGGATTGTTCAGCCTGGAGAGGAGAAGCTTGGGGGTGGCCTAATTGTGGCCTGAAGGAGCCATAAGAAAGATGGAGAAAGACTGTTTCCAAGGGATGGAAGGAAACATGGATGGATGTTTTCCATGGACAGATGGATGTGCATTCAGTACACAGGGAATGGCTTCACGCTGGAAACTTGTAGGTTTAGTTTGGATATTTGGAAGAAATCTTTCCCTGTGAGGATGGTGAAGTCCTGGCACAGGGTGCCCAGAGAAGCTGTGGCTGCCCCTGGATCCCGGGAAGTGTCCAAGGCCAGGCTGGACAGGGCTTGGAGCAGCCTGGGACAGTGGCAGGTGTCCCTGCCCATGGCAGGGGTGGCACTGGATGGGCTTTAAGGCCCTTCAACCCAAAGCACTCAGTGATTCCGTGATACATATTCACAGCATTCATACAAAGCCAATAATTTTCCTTCCTATCCCTGTGTACAAAGCAATCCTTCCCCAATATTGCAGCTCTGAGACAGCTCAGAGCTCCCTGGTGCAGATCCACCTTCCTGCCCGCCTGCCCATCACTGGGCTTTGACTCATGCTGGATGTTGGACATGGGCCAGGGCCTGAACTTCATCATGTCACAACTTATGCATGTCTTTAGGCTTTAATCCTTCCCATTCCACAACATATTCCTGATGACTTGGAAGCTGCAGCCCTTATTGATCCATCCCTTCTCTACAACAGCAGCATGTGGCATGTTTCCATGGCAATAGGTCCCCCCTGAAGGGGCTTCCTTCCTTTCCTCACTTTATTGGGCTTTTTCATTATTAAATCATCAGAGATAAATGCACACAGGAGAAGGGTCAATGTCTGGATCAATGGGCAGCAAACAAAGAGGAACCTTTCCATATTCATACAAGCAGGAGATTTCGGGAGATCAAACAATGCAGAATTGCCAGACCCTGAGCATGGCAGCTCATGCATAATGTATTCTGGGAACTCTGGAATCAATACACATCCAGCACCTTGGAAACCCCTGGGATTCAGCTGCAGGTGGGCAGGACGAGGGGAATCCACAAATATTGATGAGTGCCATAGGGTGGGGCATGAAGACAGGGTTAACTCTGCTTTGTGCCATCAGCACAGCTTTGGCTCAGTGCTGCAAACAGACCATGGGGCTGAATTCTGTAACCCTGCAGGCTGTGGGGTGGGAGTTTCCTTCTGGTGGGACTTGGTGAGCCAGGTGTTCAGTAGAATCTGCCTTGTGCAGTGCTGTGGGTGAGGAGGGGGTCCCCTCAGCAGGGACCCAAAATGATCTGGCCTTCCATGGGGACAGGAGTTCTCCAGACATGGGGCTGCTGGTGGCTGCACTGCCCTGCCTCCCTTCCTGAGGAATCCTGTAAACCTCGCAGTGAATGCACCATTCCATCTTCACATGGTGTCTCCAGCCTCTGCTGCAGTGAATTCCCACTGCAGGACAATTTATATCTGTGCTCTCCTCGGTGGTGCTGTGAGAACGCCAATAAACTGTCTAGGTTCAGTGTGTAAACACTGCTCCTTTGGGCCTTCACACTGAGCGGGGAGAAGCTTTCCTAGGAGTAGTACCCATAAAAATTTCACTGCTTCTGCAGCTTGTTGCAGGGGAATTCTCCATGAGATATTAATAGCTGTGTCCAAGCAAGTGAGAAAATATTAATAATACTGCTTTAGTCGGAAATGGGATGTGTGCTCTATTGGCCTCCATGCTCCAAATTTAGAGCCGGAACAAACCAAGTCTCTTGTGGCTATCTCTGGTTCCGTGTGAGAAATGAAATCTTGTTTATTTTTACCTTTCTGGGAAGATTGGGTTCTAAGTATAGATTTAAGATAGGCTTTAATTTGTTAGGCTGCTGTCTGCAGGCAGGAAGGCAGCAGGAGCTGCGGACAGTGGGCATTGACCCCTTGGGGCCAAACCCACTGGGACTTTCCTTAGCCTTGTGCCATGGTGGGAAGGGAAGTGCAGGAGCATCTTGGTTCTGTAGGACTGGGAGTTCACCAGATAGCAGGGTGCACACAAACCCTGGGAATACTTGTCCAGGTCCCGTGGAGCCCCTTGCAGGGTTAGCTTGGGCTTAGAGCCCTCGTTATCCTGGGACAGATGCAAGGCAGGCTGCAGCACTTCAGCCTCCAGGAGCCTTTCTGTCCTGATGTGGTTTGCTCAGTCTTTGAGGCTGAGCTTGGGGATAGCCCAGCCTGTGGATCCACTCACACCTTGGAGGGTCTCTGTCTCACAGTTGGAGTGCTGCTGTCCTGGCCAAGGCACTTCAGCCCCATCCTCACTTCCCAGTGTGACTGGAAGTGCACACACCTCTGAGCAGGGGTGGCAGCAGCTCCTTGGGATAAGAGCCTGTTGGTTTTTTCACATGCTTGAACAACACTCCACGGGGTTTGGTTCATGGCTGGTGCACTTGAGCACAAAGATAACGCCAAGTGCTGGGATTTCTGAGGCAGGAAAGCAGGGGACACCATGAGGATGTTCCAGGAAAGTTGCAGAAGGTCAGGACTGTCCATCTTGGCTGATTCATAAAGCCTCTTGCAGACCGAGATGGAGGCCAGGGAAATGTCTGCATCTTGGTGACTGGAATTTCTGCAAAGGACACTCAGCACAGCTTCCTGGGGGCTCCTCTGCAGCTCCCTGGGTGATCCTGAGTGTCCCAGCACGGCGCTGGTTCTCCCTCCCATCCCTCCTGAGGTGATACCTGATGGAAAAGGCAGCTGAGCACTGAGCACTGAGCACTGAGCACTGAGCTGCTCCTTCATCCCAGCAAACCCTTTCCTTGGTGGATTGCCTTCGACAGAAGCTCTGCTTTCCTAGGCCTCAGTTCTTCTGAATTCTCCTGCAAAAATCACTGTCACATGGATTCATAGAATGGTGTGGGTTGGGAGGGACCTTGTAGCCCATCCAGTGCCACCCCTGCCATGGACAGGGACACCTGCCACTGTCCCAGGTTGCTCCAAGCCCTGTCCAGTCTGGCCTTGGACACTGCCAGGGATCCAGGGGCAGCCACAGCTTCTCTGGGCAACCTGAGGGTTGAACCTCTCTGAGCCAGGGCCTCAGCACCCTCACAGCCAAGAATTCCTTCCTAATATTTAACCTAAACCTTAACTCTTTCACTTCATAGCCATTCCCTGTGTCCTGTCCCTCCATGCCTTGTCCCAAGTCCCTCTCCAGCTCTCCTAGAGCTCCTTTAGGCACTGGAGGGGCTCAGATCTCCTGGAGCTTCTCCTCTCCAGGTGATCACCCCCAGCTCTCCCAGCCTGGCTCCAGAGCAGAGGAGCTCCAGCCCTGGAACATCTCCATGACCTCTCTGGACTCTCTCCAGCAGCTCCACGTCCTGCTGCTGTTGGCCCCAGGGCTGGGGCAGCTCTGCAGGTGAGGTGTCACCTGAGCACAGGGCACAGGGACAGAATCCCTGCTCCCCTGCTGCCCACGCTGGGGATGACAGGGGGTTTCAGGGCTGGGTCATTTCCAGCTCTCACCCCCAGCACCCCCAGGGCTGCTCTCGATCCCTACATGCCCAGCCTGGATTGATCCCGGGGGTTGTCCCCACCCAGGTGCAGCACCGGCCCTTGGCCATGTTGGATTTGCTGAGGGTCACCCCGAGCTGCCTCTGCAGCCTGTCCAGGTGCCCCTGGATGTCACTCAGGTGCCACCTCTCTGGGCAGCCTGGCAGCAGTGGGTGCAGAGCAGAGAGGCTGCAATTGCAGCTCAGTGCGATTGATAGAGTGCCCTGTGTTTTGGGAGTTAAGGAAAGGGCATCATTCACAATGTACCCAGTCATAATTGCTTAAATCCATCAGTGCCTCACACGGGGTGTTTGCAAATTGTCAACTATTACTGCTGGAATAAAAACACCTCTAAGTAATGTGTATATTTATATTTTTACAATGGAAAAGAGAAGAAATTTCCCCATTGCTGTTGCTGATCAAATTATAGATTATAACATGACTGGAAACCTCTCTTGAGTGTAGACAACCACATTTACTGGGTGGTACTTCTACCTCTGAATAAGTTTCTTTAATCTTCAGTATCTCATAGCCTATCTGCAATATAGGATGATAATACCTTCCTAATTATATCTGCTGGGATTTAATTAATGTTTGGACATTACTTTGAAAAATGTAGGTGTTGATTATTGTTTAATAATGTAGTGTTAGATTTAAAAATTAATGATAGAGAAGCAATGAAAATGCTTCCTTGCTTGGACTGCAAATGCCATCTCCAAGTATTACATAAGCAATAGCTTCCTTAATTTTCCACTTACCAAAACCCATGTAATTATATTTTAAGGTAATAATATGAGCATATGTTCCAAACTTGAAACATGGTTTGGAATTGGGCACTGCTCGGAGGAGATTAGGTGAGCAATTATGGAGATTGAAGATAATCCAAGTCAAAGGCTAAGTGCAGCCCTTGGAGAATATCTTGCCTCGGGTAAAACTGCCAGCTGCATTCGATGGGAATTCTGTCAGGGACAGCGCAGGAGCTTTAAGGAATCCAGATGCAAAGTGCTGCTGGGCCCAGAGCTCGTTTGTGCTGGGAGCTCTCCCCACTTTTCCCACTGATAATGGAAGCATTCGAGCCATAGCTGTCCCCCAGGCCTTGTGCTCCTGGCAGGGGACAGAATTCCATCCCATCCTAGTAACGCTGCAGCCAGCTGAGCACCGCGGTGACCGAAGGGACGGGAGAGGCTCCCTGCTGTCACCCGGAGGAGGTGCTGTGGGTGCAGCCCTTTCCCAGCCAGCCAGCCCCGCTGCATCCCCACTGTTGGTTTTCCATGCCCCGCAGTGCCGCTGGATTTGGTGCCCCCGTGCCCAGCAGCAGCCGGGAGCCAGCACAGCTCCAGGAGAAGCAAATATCCAGGGAATCCTGGAGCAGGCTGGGACCCAGCAGCACTCTGCTCTGCTGTCTAATGCGTGGCTAATTAGCAGTGCTTCCGGGAGCTTTAGTCAGGATGGCAGAGGAGAGCGAGTATTTGCATAGATCGGTCAGGAGGAATTAAAACTGTTTGTCTTTTCCTTCAGCCGGGTCCTTTCCCATTACACAGCACTCAGAATATTTTTGTAACTCGTTTGAGTCTTTCTTCTGGTGAGTATTCATGGCAAAGTGCACAGGTACTTGAGTAAACTCCCTATAAATAAATGAATTCTTCCCACAAGGGAATTGTTGGACTCGCAGCTGGTTCAGTGTCCTTCAGCGTGTTTAGGAGCAGTGAATCACCGTGTTCCTCCCGTTATCCCTGGGATAAAGCAAAGTCTGTAACTCTGCAGTACAAACACACCTATTCTGGGACAAGTAATGCTTCCAGAGGTAGGCAAGGATCTCCTCCTGCCTTTTCTCTTGCTCCCTCCGTGTTCAGCCGTGTTCAGTTCTCTGTGAATGGCTGTTTCTGGAGTCAACTTTGCTCCCACCGTGGCTGCAGCCACCCTGACCTGGCCAATGCTCTTTCCAAGAGGTGATTTCTATTTCCAGCCCCACGGCACTCCTGGGAATTGCAGCACGACCTGTTTCCTGCCAGGCCGCCGGTGAGCACGGCAGTCTGATCCGCTGTGCAGTGCAGAGCGAGGCAAGGCAGCTGCCACTCCGGGCAGAAGGGCAGGTTTCCATCAGCTCTGCGGGAATTCAGGAGCAGTTCCTCCCCACCGAGCAGGGCATGCAGATTCCGTGTGGGACTCAGTAGGTGGCACTCTGTTTCTGGAGTCAGCACCGAGCCGCGGGACAGCGGCTGGGCTTGCCTTGGGGCTTGGCTTGAACAAGCTGCGGTCATTCAGAAGCCGTTCTTGGGAGGTCAGCAGGGCTGGCCACGGGGTGAGAGCTGAATTCCAGGGCTGGGAGAATCTCCTGGCTCCTGGCATCGCCAGGCAGGTGCGTTTTTATTTGTGCTTCACTGAGAGGCAGCACCTCACTTCAGCCCAGAGCTGCAAGCACCCAAAAAGCTTTGCTACTTTGGAGGTGAGGCTACTCCAGGCCATTTTCTCTGAACTCTGCAAACACTACAGAGCCAGAACAGAGGTTCAGAAACCACAAATGTGCCCCACTCAGGGGCAGGGTTTGGGTGCTGTTGTGACCCGGTGATGCTGCTGGACCTCTGACCTCTGGGATTGACTGCTTTCTCTCCAATTCCTCACAACCCTTCCTGAGCTCATGCACTGGAATTGCCCACACTGCACCGTGCAATGGTTTTGAAAAAGGAAATTTCATTTCATTGTAAAAAATGACTTCCAAAAGCAATATTGCTGACCTGCTGTTCCAGTGTGCCCTAGGCGAAGCAGGAAGATGGTCCAACATTCCAAACCTGCAAAGCAATACCTACAGAGTGTACAGGCTGTCACATCAGCTGAGTGACACAGCAGTGCTTAAGGAGCACAGATTCCTGAAGTGTCTGTGCCACACTAATTCTCAGACACGTTCTGTTTAAATAATAGATCAGGAATTAAGAGATCCGAGGTAGTGGTGCATGTTAAAATGTGATTTTCAAATCCAAGGAGCGTGCAGAGAGTAGGATGGAGTATAAAAACCAAGGGTGTTTGAACAAGACATCTGGTTTATATAGTGCTGCCTGTTCCCTGTGCTCTGAGCTGTTCAGTTGCACTGAGTCAACTGTAATAAAACAATACATTCATATTTATTAATTTTTTATGTAGGCTTTTGGAAACAGGAAGAGAAGTGAGAAGAAGGCAAGATATCAGAGGGAGATGTCCGAGAGATGCATCTCTGTTAGGCTCTTTTGCAAGCCATATGAATGGCTTCAGATCTGGTTAAACTCAACAATCAGATTGAGATCCTGACCCTTGCTTAGCCTCAGACTTCTGTGGACAAATCCCATGCTCTTCACTTTGCCATGTGGCTCCTCTGTGTGCAAGGCAGGGATAATCACTCTGCCTCTCCTGGGTGCAGCGGAGCCAATTTCATCACTGTCAGCCCCGTGGAATCCCTGGGTGAAAGGAACAACAAAAATGCAGAAAACATGGGTTATTAATAGCTGGTGCTTGCCCTTACATACATCACATGCACCGTTAGTCATTGTGGCCAGTAATTTACAGGGAGGGAAAAGATGTTCCTCGGAGCAAATGCAAAATGACACTTGGATGGTATCAGACCTCGGAGGTGTTGCGGGCCCAGAGAGTCTAATTAAGTCTAAATGCACTGATGCCACCCTGAGCAGATCCTGCTTCCTATGTGGGTGAAATGAAAATGTGCAGGAGCTGTGGAAATCTTAATAGGGAGATTTTAACTCCCAGGCAGTTCTCAGTGGAAAGGCAGGTGCTGGAGTTGGTGTGCAGACCAAATTCTCGGTGGTTTCCAGCTTTTTCTGCCTCCTCCATAAAGCCTGAAGGTTATCTGCTCCCTGACACCTTTGTTAGAGGGATCACTGGATACCAAAGTTTCCCTCGTGTGGTTTTAAGTGGTGGCTTTCAAGGTCAGAGCTGTGACAACATCTGGAGTCGGTAGAGCAGCCCTGAGGAGAGCTGTGCAGTAGGGAGCACACAGCACTGGGGTTCAGCACTGCACCTCTCCTGCCCACACTGCACACCCTGGGGAACGGCAGCCTGCAGGGAAGAGCTGCTGGAGCTTCGGCTGGGAGAGCAGAAAATGCTGGAAATCAGGATGCAGGACAGCTAACCACACTGGACATGGAGAGGCTGGGGCAGCAGGGAGTGCTGCAGGCAGGGGAAAGCATTTCACTGGGCTTGTGTGTGTTGGAAACACGTTCCTTGAACTGGGAGCCATCCTGCCACTGTTGGCAGTGTCCCCAGTCACTGCCAAGCGTAGAAATCCCCACCCAGCCCAAAAAAGAGGCACAGAAATGCAAAGATCTCAGAAAAAAGGCATTTACCTTCCTGTCTCCGCAAACCTGGCTGTGCCAGGCTCATGCCATTAATTTGAAACTTGGGAAAACTCATTTTCTTTGTGCACATCTCCTTGTGTATTCCCTAAGGTGCATGAAAGATGGCTGGGAGGTTATTTATTTTCGGTAATAATGCACACACTGCTTCCAGACTTCCTGCTATTGTGCGATTATCCAGATTAATTGCCTGGGAAAGCTGCAGCATCATCTCAGGCCCTTATTAAGGAAGCTCACAGCACAGATTGATATTAATGCATATTGCTGGGTGCCACAGCCTCGCTCCTGAGGCAGATGGACAAATCCCACTGCTGAGTGCTGCCAGCACCCCTGGACCTGCAGGCTGAGGGGAGGATTCCTGGCACCCTGAGAGCCAGGCAGAGAGAGTTGAGGGCATTTTTAGAAAGCTATTTGGTGAATAACTTTGCTTATTGTGAAATCAGTTCCCATCAGCCCCTGCTGAATGATTGAGAGAATTGCTGGGGTGCTGCTGGCTGCTGACCCTGTCTGTACATGGGCAGGGGCTGGAATCTGAAAGATGCTTTTAGGTGCTTTAAAGTGTTCTTAGCAGGGAGAGAGGCTCTAGACAGAGAAGTCTTTTAAGGCATATTCTGCCCTTTTGGTTTCCCTGCTGAGAGTTTAACAAACCATGTCATTGCCCTGCTCTGGAGCTCCTGTTCTGCAGCAGCTCAGCCTGGTCCAGGTTACAGCCAAACCTGGTAGGACGAAGGTAGAGCTTGAGGGTCTTTAAAGCAAATCCTGAAACATTTCAGGGGTTTTGGCTGAAAGTGTTAGACAGAGGAGCAGCATGTGCATGTCCTTCAGGAGCCCAACACTTCCCTTGGACAAGTCTGTGTAAATCCAGGGTCACACTGATGCTCTCACTGCTGTTGAGGTGATTGCTCATCTCCTGTGCCGAGGTGGTGATTATTGTATTAACAACTAACAATATTAGATTATTGTATTAATAACTAACGATATCAGAGTATTGACCTATAGTACACAACGTGGAGCTGGTGGAATCTTGTCAATGGGAGCCCACAGTGCATCAGCATCTCTGTGTGACACATTTGGAGGGGCTGTGCTGAGCAGTGAGGCTCCTCAGCAAACTCTGGCACTGGGAAAGGTGTTAGCCCTCACTCTTGGGCACTTGTGGCCACATTGTCTGATTGTGGATCTGTGAAAAATCTTTTAAAAATCCCAAACAAATAAATTAGGGTTCTACTCAGACTGTGTGTGCCTTCACAACAAAACTGAGTGTTACTGTAAGGTCCACTGGATAACACTGAGCTGCCACTGAAGTGGGGATAAGCTTCCTGGAGCCTGTGCTTCATGGAACAGGAGTTAAATGTTGGTGTTACTGTCCTTAGAAACGGAATAGGTATTTCCAGGCACGTGACTCCGAGCTTTATTGATTGTTTCTGTACAACACAGGAGCCTGCAGAGTGTGGACTAAACTGCTGGAGCCCAGGCTCAGCAGGAATCTGAACGGAAGGCTGTCGATGAGAACACAGGCTTCAGGTCCTTCCTGATCCCAAAGCTGTCAGTGCTGGCTGCTTCTGAAGAAGGATCAGGAAGCAGGAGCAAGGCCTGATGGTTTAACCCCAAACGCTTTATTGGCACACAGACTCCAAAGCCTCCCAAGTCCTCGTTCTCTCCTTACTCAGCAACCCCTGTAGCACCACAGGTCTGTCAGTCTCTCCTCAGGCAGCTCCCAGCTCCCAGGAAAGCGTTCAAGCAGGCATGCCCAGCCCTGGCTCAGCTCCTTTCTGAGCCCTCGAAGCTCAGAGCAGGAGTGTTGCTCTGATATTAATTAGCCAATTAGCAGCCTGTGCAGTGTGTGTGCTCAGGGGATGACTGACAGCAGAGATGGATGAGTTCATCCGTGCTGCTGACCCAGGCTGCCCGACCTCCTGCTCCATGGCTGATCTCACATGTCTCTGTCTCGCTGTCCAGGTTCTACTGGGACCTGACCATGCTGCTGCTGATGGTGGGGAACCTGATCATCATCCCTGTGGGCATCACCTTCTTCAAGGATGAAAACACCACCCCGTGGATTGTCTTCAACGTGGTTTCAGACACGTTCTTCCTCATCGACCTCGTCCTCAACTTCCGGACAGGCATTGTGGTGGAGGACAACACCGAGATCATCCTGGACCCGCAGAGGATCAAGATGAAGTACCTGAAGAGCTGGTTCGTGGTGGATTTTATCTCCTCCATCCCCGTGGACTACATCTTCCTGATCGTGGAGACGCGCATCGACTCCGAGGTGTACAAGACGGCACGGGCCCTGCGCATCGTGCGCTTCACCAAGATCCTGAGCCTGCTGCGCCTGCTGCGCCTGTCCCGCCTCATCCGCTACATCCACCAGTGGGAGGAGGTGAGACACAGCCCTGGGCGTTTTGCTAGCTCTGCTCTCCCACAAGGGCTTGCCTCGAGTGCCCGTGCTCCTTCCTGCCACTTGTGTGGGGGCAGGTTCCCAAGGGAATTCTGCAGATTGTTGGGAATGTGCTGTGGGCTCCACCATCAGCATCCACGTGATCCGTGGAGATGCTGCGTGGGCTGGGAGCAGGGTGGGCACAGGTGGGGCCCCTTGCAGGAATTGTGTAGCTGGTGAGCAGAGCAATCAGCCAGACAGCGAGGGCTTGCCCTCCCAGAGCCCCCAAAGGTCCAGGAACAGCTCTGAGCACTGGGCTGGACACAGCTGATCTGCAGAACCTGTGGCATCTGTTTGCCATCTGCTGCTTCTCCATGCTTATGTCTTGGATAAAGAGATAAGCATGGGGATGTGTTAGAAGCCTCTTGCTTTCTGCAATCTCTGACACTGTGCTAAGGGGAAGAGGAAGGAGGAGCAATCTGCAGACAAAAGTCTGGTGAAAAGCAACATCCCCACTACCCCATGACCCCGTGCTGTTCCCAGGGGGAATTCCAGGATGCAGGGCGAGTTGTCAGGCGTCATGTGGGTGAAGCCACAACCTTGCAAGCAGCTTGAGAATAATTTTTTTCCTCCCATCTCCGTGCTCTCCAAAGCAGAGAGAAAACTCCCTGCATCTTTCATGTCAGGAGCATATTTTCAGGCCAAGGAAAGCTGGTCAAGGCCATTTCATCGTCCTCCCCATACGCTGTGTTGAGCTTTGGAGCAGAGCCCGCTGCAGAGCATGATCTAATGCAGAGCATGCTGCTGGGAATGTGAAGGGGAAGCAGCCATGCAAGTCATGGCTGGGTTGCAGCGAGCTGTCACAACACTAATTCCTGGTGGAGCTGAGCCCTTCCCTCCTGCCAGCAGCCCAAGCTCATGAGGAGAGCACTGGAGCACACTTCCCAAACCTCATCCTTGTGCTGCTATAATTTGTGAGTGCTTCACTCAGAGCAGAGCAGAGCTTTGCTGCGGTCTGGGGTGACATTGGGCAAGGTGCTGGGCACGTGCTGGGGGGAGGCAGCCACAGCCCTCAGAATTCACTGCTGTGTTCATTTGCTTCAAGGCTCAGGCAGGAGTGCACAGAGAGGTGGAAATGAATAAAGCTGAAGTGTCCTTCTGGGGTGATTCAGGGAGCCAGGGGCTGAGCAGAGCACTGAAATCTCTCCAGGTGTGTTTTCCTGTCCCGTAGTTGCTTTGCTTCCCTATCCTCCAATCCGAGAGGCTCGAGAGAGGCAAGGTGGTGGCTCAGGCTGTTGTTAAAGTGGCTCCTTCGCCCAGATTTACAGGCACCCACAGCAGTGCTTCCCCCTGCTCCTTGACTTCCCTTCCAGGAGGTGCTAGAGGAGGATTGAAGGATATTTGCTGTTGATTGTATTGGATTTGTTTGAAAAACGATCAAATAGAAGCAGATCAGCTTTTTTCCCTCTCTCGCTTCTCACAGTTTGACTGTGCAGCCATTTCCAGGGTGTCTCATGATGGGACTGCTGGGACGCTGTTGCTGTGTGCTGCTGCCCTGGGAACAGCACAGCTGGGTGTCCCCTGTGCCCCGGGGGAGGCAGTGCTGCCCGTGCAGGGCACAGAAGGTGCTGGGCTGGGCACTGCAATGCAGACTCTGCCGTGCACTGCAGCGCCCGCACAGCAACCAGCAGCGGCCGTGCAAACAGGGCTCACCCGAGCAGCCCTTCCTGCAGACAGGGTGTCCCTGGGAGCTCTTCCACCTTCCCCACGGGGCAGGGAGGCAGAGGGCAGGGCTGATCCCCAGGCAGTGATGCAGTGCCTGCCACAGAGCACCAGGGACACGGGAAGGGGAGTGCTGCTCCATCCTCACTGGGAGTTGTGCTCCCTGCAGCCACGCTGACAGCTCTCTCTCCCTCTGAAGTGCCTACAGATGATCCCTGTCTGAAAGGCCACATCCATCTCTCCTTCCTGCACCATCAGTGGTGATCTGGGAGTGCTGCAAGGAGCAGTGTTGGACTGGACTGACTGGGTGTGCACAGCTACAGAAGGAGGAGCACTGTTGGCAGAGGGGTTGCTGCAGGCCTGCTCTGCTGTGCTCCCCACAGTCCCACTCCGTGCTCATCTGCTGGCAGTGCCCTTCTCTCTTCAGCTCTTTGCCTATGACCAGAGCAGCTGAAAGGACGTGTGCCAGGGCATGCTGGGCCTCTGGAGAGCAGTGTATGAAGCAGAACTTGTGTAGGGTGCCCTGAGGCAGAGTTACCCGAGGGGGATGCACAGAGGGATCACTGGGGCACTGTGTGTGGGCAGAGCATCCCCACTCTGCAGTCACTGCCCGGGGAGGGAGGGGCCCAGCACCACGGCCCCCTCCTCACTCAGCCTCCTCGTATCCCTGGATGAGGGCAGGAGAAGTGGGTGTTTCCTGAGCTCCCAGCGAGCCTCTCTGCTCGTTCCCCTGCAGTTGTCCCTGCTCAGCATGGATTTATCATCGAGGCTGCAGCGAGCAGCCCTCAGCAGGGCTGCAGTGCTGTAAAGCAGCCAGGCACTCATCAGTTCCACATCAGCGCTGCTCAGGAGTCCGTGGGCTCCGAGCTGGGGCTGCAGCCACCTGCACTGCTGGGGCTCAGAGCAGCCCTCCTCCCCCAGAGCCCACTGAGGTGCTCTGGGGATACAGCTGGGCAAACAACCTAAAGAGAAAAGGAAGGGGAAAGGCAGGAAAAACAATCTGAGGCACTCGTGTTCACCGGAGTACGAAAATAAGCTTAATTCCAAATGTAGCAGTTTCATTTGCATGATGCATTTTGCCTGAGTGGTCCCACGAATGAATTTACCAGGAGGGCAGAATATAAATAGAGTCTTTTTGAAGTGTCTGCCATGTCTCCCCTGCAGTTGGAAGTTTGATTAGCTGCACTCACCCTGGCTGGGGCCTGGCTTGCCCCAAATCCATAGCCCAGTCCCAGTGTCCTGGAGCTCCCCAGCTGGGAGCAGAGATCCAGCAGGGTCAGAGCAAACAGGGCTGCTCCAGTTGTGCCTTGTCCTCCCCCAGGGAAACTGTCATCATCTCAGCCTTTGAACCACTCCAGGCTGGTCAGTGGTTCCTGGATCTGCAGCACATTGGCCCCTTGTCCCATTGTCCCACTGTCCCAGGGTCAAGGATTTGGGCCTTCCCACTACTGGGCTGTCCAAGTGTGCAGGGCAAGGACATCCAAACAGGAACATCCTACAAACTTCATCCCAAGGTCCCCCAGCAGAAAGAAAAATTGCAGAAAAACCATGGAACCTATGGATTCAATTAGGATGAACCATCCAGGTCAGACTAGGAGTCACAAATCCTCACTTTTCTGAGATTTCCCTGATGTATGCACAGCATCTACCCTGTGGTTGATGCTGGGGTGCAGTAACCTGCATTTAGGATCAAACTATGTTGACTTATTTACTGGAAAAATAGCACAATCTTGCTCCCATAAATTGGTTTCCAAATAGCACACAGGCCAAGATAACCAAAATGTTTTGATTGCAGACTCTGTGGGAGGGATTATGATGGGAAGGAAAGGAACTATCTGGGTTTGATATATACCACAATGATAAGATTCTCATAAGTGAGGATTTTTTTCGGATTTTTTTTCAGATTTTTGTCAGGAAAAAAAATACAGCTTTTGTGTTTTGCAGCTGAAACCTGAAGCAAAGGACAATTTGGTGATTTTCAGGCTGTTATGTTACTGAAACCTTGCAAACTTGCCTGAGTGCTGTCCTTCCCTCGAGCTTCCATATTACAGAGAAGCTTTAGGACAGACGGAATGCGTCCTCTCAGGTCCCAGTAGCCACTTCCCACTCTCAGCTGGAGGGGGATTGGGGGCTGGGTTTCTTCCCAAATTTGCATTACCTCATTTCTGAAGCCTTATTAAGCACTGGTCTTTAATGTGCTTACAGGAGCTTATTAAAACCATAATGCAAGGTACAGGAATTTTCATTCTCACTGCACAAAGTGACCCAAAATTGGAGACATCTTTGCCTCTCCGAGAAAATCCTGGCTGCCCTGAAACAAATGGCAAAACTCTCTTGTTGAAATACTAGTCAGAGGGTTTTTGAAATTTTACCACAGCCTTTTACATGGAACTGTTGTCACTTGTGCAGCACAACATCCTTGTGGAGGGAGAGCAGACAACAGAAGGAAACAGATTCTCTTCATTCCTTTACATTGAATTTTCCCTCTCCTTCCCATGGGCATCCCCAGTGCTCCATCCCCTGCCTTGTGGGAGGAGAAAGACACCCAGAAAAGTTTTTTTGGAGGAGCTGGTCTTTGGCAGGAAATTCTGCTGCTCTAATGCAAATTCAGCTCCCCACCTGGGCACTGGGAATACAGTTTCAAAGAGAATATCATCAAAAATGGCTTCTAATGAATTTATAAGGAGCCAGGCAAATATTTGAATAGCTGTGCAGCCACGGAGGTTGCCATGAAAAGGAAAAAGCTTTTCTTTTTTCTCCAGTCACCTTCTGGCAGTGCTGCAAGTGTCTTGTGTCAACAGCAGGGTGTGAGCAGGGAGTACTTGCTCTGGGGTTTGGGATTGGCACGTTTGTCTCCAGGTCAGGGGTCCAGAGCTGGTTTGTAGGGAGATGAGAGCCCTCTGGTGTCTCAGGGGTGGCTCTGCCCTGCTGTGTTGTCAGCACAGAGGTGCCCGTGGGACCAAACCTGCCCTAGGCAGCAGCACTGGGGTCAAACGCTCCCTTCTGGAGTGCCCACAGAGCAGGGGGTGGGCAGTGGCAATGACAGGGTCCTGCCAGGGCTCAGGCTGTGCTCTGGGGGCACAGGGTCCCTCAGGCTGGGCTTTCGTGCTGGGCTGGGATTTCAGGGGCTTCCTAAAGCCAAGGGCTGCTCTCCTGATGCTCCCTGGTCGCTGGGAGAGCTGCGTGCTGCACCAGCCTTTGCTTCTTCCCTTCCCTAAACTCCTGCAGCCTCTGCACAGTGTCCCTGCTCTGGCCCTCTGGGGTCCCCTGTGGGTTCCCCTGTCCCTTGGGGAGTTCATAGCCCTTCCCTGGCCCTGTGGGGTCCCCTGTGGGTTCTCCAGTCTCTCAGGGAGTTCACGGCCCTTCCCTGGCCCTGTGGGGTCCCCTGTGGGTTCCCCTGTGGGTTCCCCAGTCTCTGGGGCAGCTCACAGCCCCTCTGCTGTGCCAGCATCAGCTGCCTCAGCTCTGTGCCCAGCCGTGCCTCAGGCCGCTGTGGTTGGAGGCTGCATCATCGCTGCTGTGTGACAATAACAGAGGTGGCAGAGTTCCTCCTGCCACTGTCACTTCCCAAGGTTTAATGCCATGGAGCTTTGCTGATGGGGTTTATTGCCCCGGGCCCAGCCTGCCCTGGTGCTGTCCCACAGGGGACAGCAGAGGAGGTGTCACCTAGGGCAGAGTCACGGGGTGGGTCAGGCTGGAAGGCACCACCCAGGCACAGCTCTGGAATATCCCCAGTGAGGGACACTCCACCCTCTCTCTGGACAATCTGTTCAGGGCCTGGTCACTGCACAGTGGAGAAGTTGTGCCTCCTGTGCCAGGAGAACTCTCTGGGCTCAGTCCCTGCCGTTCCTCTGGTGCCACTGCTGGGTCCCTGGAGCAGAGCCTGGCCCTGCTCTGAGCTCCCTGCACACAGGGACACCCAGGGCTCAGGGCCCTCAGGAGGGTGAACAGTCCCAGCTCCCTCAGCCTTCCTGGGCACCGAGGTGCTCCAGGCCCTTCCTCATCTCCAAAGCCTCTCCAGCTCCGTGTCCCTCCATGACACAGCACTCCAGATGTGCCGTACCAGGGCTGTTTGTGACAGCCCCATATTCCAATGGCAGAGTGTGGGGAACTTCTGAATCCCATCAAAATGCTGTGAGCCCAGCAAGCAGCAAGGGCAGTGCCCATTCCCTGGAATGTGTAGGAGCACAGATTTACCCCTCAGGAGGGCTGTGCTCTGTAGAAAGAACACCCTGAAGGCCTCTGGAAGGGCTGTACCCTCCCTGGAGCTGGAACAGAGCCCCTCAGGGTGTGTCTGTGCCCCCCAGCCCACCCAGCCTGGTGCCAGTACATCTTCTGTGCGGCACACACACAGTGCTGCTGCTGGGCACAGCTGAGCAGCTGCTGAACCACTCACGGGGACATTCCTGATGCCAGTTGGGCTCCTGATCCAATGCCAGGTCTGGTTGTGTCCCTTAGACTCGTGTTCAGCCCAGACTTGGAGGCCAGTTTGTCTAAGGCACATTAGCCCTGGCAAGTGGGTGCAAATTAATGGCTCCTCTTCAAAGCCTCTTCCAGGAAGGCACTATTGATTGCATTCATATCAAGTGGGAAACTTTAATGAGACAGCTGGAGAGAACAGCATTTCCCTGCCTCGCTCATTGTGTTCAGCAAGCAGGGCTGGAGAGGAGCGTGCCAGAGCTGGGAGTGCTGGGAATGAGGCAGCAGCTCGGCCCAGACAGGACCGTGGACAAAAATCAACTTGGCTGCTGGAGGACAAGGGAAAGGGGGCTTGGAAAAAACTTGGCACTGTGTAGTTGCTTTGTGCCAGGAGAGACTGAAGTCAGTTTGCATCCTCATGCTCCAAGCACGGCCAAGGGGCACAGGGCAGTGCCAGCCCTGCAGAAAGGTCAGGGCTGGCTCTGAAAGGAAGGAATGCTCTTCCACAGGGCACCAAATCCTGAGGCCAGCCTTTGCCCCTGAGCAGCTCTTGCTTCCACTCCAGAGAACAACTGGCCTGCCACAGTTCCAGGCTCTGTGTGTGGGGGGGGAGCTGGAGCAGGAAACCCCAGCCCTGAGGACAGCTTTGGTTTTGACCCACTTTTCTCCTTGCCAGAAATATGGCAATGGAATAAAACAGCAATGCCTTCCCCACTAGTGTGAGGCGAAGGAAGGAGAAATCTTCCTCAGGAAGGACAAGAGCCCGAGCCAGAGGTGTGTGAGAGTTTCATGGGCAGCAGCCTCATTGATGAAGTTATTTTCTGAGCCCCGCTGTGAAAAGAGCTGTTTGGAAGACAGTTTCAGGACATGCAATTATCCAGTTTGCCAGCTTAATGCATTCAACTTAACCTCATTTTTATGAAGCAGAAATCAATGTGGTAACTTTTTCAGGGCTAAGAGATGACATTTTATTCTTGCTTCTCTCATAAGGATGCATATTTTTAAGCTTCATTGTCTGCTCTAACTCCTCCCTCTCCCAGTTTTGATAAAGCAGGAATACTCCAAGGGCTAGAGGAAAGAGTGAGGCAATCTCCACATTCCCAGAGTCACACTGGAATGGAAAATGTTTCTGAAATCTCTTTGCAATGCATGGGGAAACTTTCCTTCTTGGAAAAGGACTTGGAAGTGCATTTAGAACTTCAATCCAAGCACTTTTTCCATCAATTTCATCAAAGCACCCCTGCACCAGGTGATCTTCCCCCAGGGAATGCATGGCCTCCATCCTCTGTTATTCCAGTGTCTATCACCCTCTCTCCTCCCACATGCTCAGGAGTATTTGGGTACCTGTTCCTGCCTTGTGTCCTGTCCCTCCCCAAGCCACAAGTCCTGCAGAGCAGCAGCTGCCGGGGCTGGGTGATGCCTGCCCAGTTCCCCAGCAGGGCTGTGCCACAGAGCTGCAGAGAGCAGGCTAATTGCCCTGCTGTTCATTAATGTGCCCCTGCCCAGCCCCTGGTACGTCCTCGTGTGGGTGGCAGCACCCGCGGAGGGTTCGGTGACACACAGAGCCCTGCTCCCTGCTGAGCTGCTGGTGATGGTATCTGCCATTTGCTCATCCAGTATTTATGAGGGAGAAGCCAGGAATCAGGGAGGGCCTCCTCAGGGGGAACATTGTGCCTTTGGTGACAGCTGGAAAAAGGAAGTGAGAGATGTGATCTGAAAACAGAAACACCAGGATTCTTCTGGCTCCCTTCTGGGCTTGGGCTGAGCTGCGAGAGCCACGAAATGAAGGCAGTAATGCAGTCACCTCACAGATCCCAGACAGCTGCAGCTCCTTCAGCCCCTGAGGTGCCACCCTGCACCATCCCACTGATCTGTGGCACAGGCACTCACCTCTCTGCAAGGTGCCCTCTCCTCACTGGGAACAGCCCTGAGCCAGGGTGGCACATTCCCATCTTCATCTCAGCCTCATCAGTTTGGGATGTCTCCAGTGTCCACTGTCGTTAGGGAGTGTGAGCAGAGAGAGAGTGGGGTCATGGCTTCTCTGGATCTCTGATCCAAGGGCTTGGGAGAGAATGGGGCATTTGGAGGGGATGTTTCTGAGGTTTGGATCCAGCCAGGATGGATCATCAAGGAAGGATCAGGGTCTGTGTGAATGGATTTGGAGCAGAGGGAGGCTGGTCTGAGGGGACATCAGGGCTGAGTGAGGGGCTGAAGATGACTGGAGCCAGAGAGCAGCTGGAGCCTGCTCTCCCCCAGGATCACCTGAGGTCTGCTCCACCGTGGAGCAGCTCCAGAGGGTGAACTTTGGGAGAACCTCTCTCTGTGCTGCCACTGACAAGCAGTCAAACATGCAGCAGCAGCGCTTCCTTGTAAACACTGCAGAGGAACTGGGAGGATAATGTCCCTTAAAGTAGCTGACAGGCCTGCTTTTCCTCAAGTCCCTGGAGAGGGTGGAGAGCAGTTAAGACGCAGCAGCTGTGTTTGTTTTTTCTTCATTTATATATTTTTTCCACCCAGCAAAGTGGCGGGTGTTAATTCCTCTTGATTTGCTCAGTGCAGCCCAGTTTGGAGAGGCCGTCCCTGGAATAGGGCTGATTAGCCTCCTCTCCAGCGTGCATCACCCAAACAGCCACTAATTCCACTTTATCCCAACTGTGCTCCTGCTTGCTGAGGCTGCAGGGAATCAGGCTGGAACTGTGGAGTTCATTACCAGACTTGGGGCAGCCAAAGCCCAGAGGCTTCTCTCAGACCCACTCCCCAGCTGCAGGGGATGTTCCTCTGGTGGCCTGGAGTGGATCAATGCCCCGCTGGACTTTGGGGTCGTGAGCCCAGCACTTCACTCTCCCTGGATCTCTCTGTGTCCCTGCCCTGTGCTGGAGCATCCATGGCAGGTGCAGAGTGGAGTCATCACCTTCCTCTCTGTTCCTGTCTCCTCTTGCACAGGAAGGATGACAATGACCTTTGTGGAGAGAGGAGAAAAAACCCCTCTTCCTTCTCCAGCAGATTCCTCCCCACAGGAATGGGGTGAGCCTTGTCCCTCTGCACTCCCAACCCCCTCCCCAGGTGTGTTCCCTGCCAGCAGTCAGACATCCCACCAGGAGCCCATTCAGCTGATAAACCACCCCAGGCTTGGGGGAAGGACAGATAAGGACCTTTCTCTCTAGCTCCCTTCCCTCCAGACTCGAGAGACATGCTGGTAATTTGGTGTTGAACAGAAGGCAGAGCCAGGCCAGCTCTGGAATGGGAAGGAGATGCAGGAGAGGAGGGAAGTAGGATGAAGGGGGCTCCTGTGAAAGGAGACAGGAGAGAGGAGAGCTGGGGAGGGCCTGTGGCATCCCCCAGTGTGTCCTGGTGCTGCTCTGTCTGATCTGCAGGGGCTGTTTCACATCAGTTCAATGTTCCAAGCAGCAACATTTGTCACGTTTTGGAGCTGTCCATCCAGCAGTGCTCCCCATGATGCAGTGGGAAGAGTGCAGTTGCACTCCAGGGAACTTGAGGGATCCTCCCTGGAGCTCCTCTCGTGTCCCATGGACATGAGGTATGAGCACACCACGATGGTGCTTCTCATACATGGACTATTTGCCCCTCTCCTTTTCCTCCTCAAGGTCATTTCAGCAGCTGGCAGGGAAGGAAGAGCACAGCCCACTTTGGGAAGATGGAAAAAAACCTTGTTTCCATCCTGGCTGGCTGAGAGCTGGGAATGCAGGCGGTGAGGTCTGGAGCCAGGCTGGAACGTGTTCCTGTGGCCTTTAGCCTCTCCCTCCTCCCCTCCCAGAGAGGCAGCACGCAGCAAATTCCTCCAGGAGCCCCAGCCTTTGGAAGGAGCCTTATCTCAGAGCTCTCTCCCTTATCTGCAGCCCTCAGCCGTGGCCGTGCTGCACAGAGTGCTGACTGGGGCCCTGCAGCTGCTGGCAGCACTTGCCATCTGCTGCTGGAAGGGGGCAGCTCTGGAGCCTCCTCTCAGTCCGTGTGCAGCTGCACAGCCAGGCCACAGGGATCCCTGCTCCTGCTCAGGACCTTCCCCAGCACTGCTTTGGGTGTCAGTGACCCCAGAGAGGGGCACCTTCCACAGCCCCTGCATCCAAACTGGGCTGGGTCTGTGCCCCTCTGGGTGTCAGTGACACCTTCCACAGCCCCTGCCCAGCCCTGGCCCGGCTGCATCCTCCTGTTTTGCATCCCAGCACACCCTGGGCTCGGGGAGCAGGGGGAAGCTCCCAAGGATGATGGCACTGGAGGGCTCTGCTGCTGCCTTGCCAGGCTGTGCTGCTCCCGCAGCCTTCCCCTCCCAGCCCTGCAGGCTCTCCAGGCAGAGGAGCAGAGCTGCAGAGCCCAGCAGTTGACCCTGATCAGCTAAGGGGGGATTAGGAAGGGAGGGGAGCCGGTGCTGCAATCAGTGAAGCAGTGCCTGTTTTGATTAGCCAGCAATTTTTATGGTCATTTGGAGACAAAATTTGCCTGCCTGTGCTCCCTCGTGCTCCCTCCTTCCTGGGGGAGATGTGAGCTGTTGGATCCCACCCAAAACTCCCTCTGCTGTTTGGGAAATGGGGAAAAACAGGATATTTGCACAGAGACTGAAGTAGAAAGCCCAAGCTGAAAGGGATGGAGAATATTTGATGGCAGCCAAGGCATTTCCTGAGCAGGAGGGCTGGAGCCCAGCACCCCCCACAGGAAGGATGGCTCCTTCCTGCTGCCATCCGTGGTTTGCAGGTGCTGCAGAGCTTCCCGTGCCTCCCCGGGGCTGGCACTGCCCTGCTCTGTGGAGCCAGGAAGGTGGGGAGGCTGCACGAGGTGCCAGCTCCACTGACAGTTGGCACAGAGCAGGGGATGTGCTGATGGATCGGGGCAGCTGCCAGCTCCACATGCCAGCACTGGCACCAGGAAGGGACAGGACACAGGGCCAGGAACAAGCGGGGCTGGCGTGGGGCAGAGCCTGGGACAGCACCACACAGGGGGCAGGGCCTGACTCCGGGTGGGAGCCTGGGCATGTGGCAGCCCAGGTGGCTGCCCAGGAGGTGACACTGCAAGGACAGCAGTGTCCTTGGAGCCTCCTGGGAGCAGGAGCAAAGCTGTGCCCTGCCCTGCTTCCTGCTGGCAGCACAGGGAGCCAGGTGTGACAGGCTTGGTTCCTGCAGCAGGGACACAGCCAGCACTTCCCAGGATGGCCAGGAGAGATCCTGCTGGCTCCTGGAGCCATGGTCACCGCTGGGAGCCAGGTGTGACAGACTCCTGCAGCAGGGACATGGCCAACACTTCCCAGGATGGGAATGGATCCTTCCTGGAGCCATGGGCACCGCTGGGAGCAGGACATCCTCTCATCCTGCCTGTGAGCCCTCAGCACAGCCCCGCTGGCCCTGCTGCAGGTGACAGCACAGACGGGCCACACTCAGCTTTGTGCTGGCCCGGCCTGTCCCTGCCTGTCACTGCTGGGCTCCCCTGGGTGGCTTTTCCAGGTTTGCCAGGTCACCCTGGCTGCTGTGAGTCAAAGCCAGGATGTGCTGGGCTGGGCAGATCCCAGCTGCCCACAAGAGCCTCCTGTGCTCCCCTCAGCCCTGATTCCCAGTGCCCTAAATCCTGTGGGCTCCTGCCTTTCCTTCAGCAAGGTGATGCTGCTGTGTCACAGAATCATGGAATTCCAGACTGCTTTGGGATGGAAGGATCTTAAAGCTCATCTCGTCCCACCCCTGCCATGGGCACAGACACCTTCCACCATCCCAGATTGCTCCAAGCCCTGTCCAACCTGGCCTTGAACACTTCCAGGGATCCAGGGGCAGAGACTCTGAAAGACTCTTCCAGTCAGTATTTTCCCTTGAGGTCCAGTTTAGGGTTTTCTCCGACTGCATCCCAATACATTCTGCTCCAACCCCTTCACCTCATCCCTCATGTTCCTCAACACTTCCCTCCTCACCTTCCTGTCCCTATCCAGCAGATCTGAAGAGGAGACAATCACCACATTCTTTGTCTTGTCAGAAGGGTTTTTGTCCTCCACGGTATCTGAAGCACAGCTGAAATCCATAATGAAATCCTGATGTTCAGATCATCTCTTGGCTATGGCAGGGAATTGCAAAGCTCAGCTTCAAACACTCATTAAACATTTGAACACTGCTCCAATCCTTCCAGAGCCTGAAGTTCCTGGTGCTTTAGGGAGATCCAGACTGGGATATCAGACATCTGTTCCTGACTCCTATTCCCAGCCTTCCCCTGGGGGCTGGGAAATATTGGATCCCTCTGGTTATTTTGTTTATTGCACTTAGGAGTACTCACCCCCTCCATGTGCTTCCAAGCAAATTCCCTGGGGGAGGTCACCAGCTCCTGGGTGGTCATGAGGAGAATCTTCTCTGAATTCCCAGGTCTCACCCACCATGGACACTAAACTCTGGAATGTGATGGTGCTGTGAGTGCAGATTTAGTGCAAGGAGGAAAACTCGTACATTCTGTGGGATTTCAAGTGGATGGGACACAGACCTGGGGTCCCACAGTTCTGAGCCCTACACTGATGGAGCAGGATCACATCTGGGTTCTCCCATCTGGGCTTCGAAATCTGAAGAGCTCTGGTTTGGTGCCCTGCATTTGCTTCATCCCATGCTCAGTTTAACCTCTGGTTTTTGAGGTTTTTGAGGTTTTGAAACAGCCCAACTTCCTCAGGCAGAATTCCTCATGTGCAGCTTAATCCCTGTTCCTTCTGTGGAGGGAGAGAACCACAAGTACAGAGATAGAACTTAGTGGTGTTATTTGAAACAGGAAGCCATGGAGTGCCAAAGCTTTCCAAAAGGAGGATTTAATGTTGCCTAGGAAGTGTCCCTCGTGCCCTGCTGGTTCCCCTTGCCTGATCCCATACAGTGCAGCTGCTCCTGGTGTCTCCATCCTCTGCCTGGCGTGTCCTGATTCCTATTCTTTGCTCTGCTAAAGCTCTGTGGTGTCAGGGATCCAGCTTCATTCATAATCATCTGACACTGAATTATAATTCCACCTTGGGTTGGAAGTGCTCTTGGCAAAGACACTCATGATGGGAAATGCAAAGCACTGGAGCACTGCACGGCTGCCTTCTCCATCCCTCCTACAGCAGGGCTCACTCTCAAGGGCACAGAGCCAGCCCTATTGCAGTCTGACCACTCCAGTAGGAATTTCTGGGGTAGAAAAGGCAGTGTCAGCCTTCCTTGATTCCTGCTGTGGGTCTGAACCTCTTCTGGAGTCCCAGCTTGAGTGGGATCTGCACTGTCAGTACAAATCCAGACATGGAGCAGGCACAGCCTTCATGGAATTGTGGTCTCACAGAATGGTTGGGTTGGACAGCACCTGAAAGATCATCCGGTTCCAAACCCTCTGCCATGGGCAGGACACCTTCACTCCCAGCATGGATGGGCTGAGTGTTTTTCTTTGCACAGCTCTCATCCACAGGGGTGGAGTGGTCAGGGCAGGAGTGATTCTCTGATTCCCAGAGCCCTCCCAGATCCAGGAGTGATTCCCTGAGCCCTCCCAGATCCAGTGCTGGTGGTGTGAGCCAAGAAATCATCAGTGCTGTTATTCTCCAGGAGTTCAATCCCCAATTCTGGCCATTCCTCATTGCTGCCACCATCATTTTTTCTTCTTCTGATGGGGGCAGATTTTCCTGCTGCTGGGCTGGGGGTTCACAGCGATGAGGTGTCCTTAAAGCAGCTTGGAGAATTCTCCAGACTGCGGAGGGCAAGGCAGGAGAGGTGCAGTGAGCAGTGAATTCCCACCGGACTGAGCTTCTTTTCCACTGAACAAGAACCAAGCAGAGTAAACACCAGGAACTAAAGCAGCTCTGTTGGTGTTTTGTAGTGGAGTTTCTCTATAGGAGCTGCTTCTCTGTAGCTTCTTCCCTTCTGCTTCTCTGCTGGAGGGGATGAAAAGAGAGTGGGGATTGAGGGAGCACAGGGAGGAGACAGGCACTAAAAATAATCAAAATGGCCATTGTAGGTTAACTGAGTCTAAAAATAACCCAATTTTAGTTACTTGGGCCACTTCTGCACCAGAGAGTAAAGCGGGTTCAGAGAAATCTGATGAGAACAACCTGGAAGAAAGGAAAAGCTTGGCATTCTTTCCTTTAAGGGAAGAGATTAAAAGAAAAAAAAAAGCCTGCAAAGCAATAAGGCAGCTAGAAAAAGATGAGGACTATATTTATTTCTCCAGCTATATTCAGCAAAGAGAGGGGCAGTCAATGGAATTGAAAAGGCAGCAAATTCCAGAAGCCATCCAGGAAACATTCCTTGAGACAGCAGCTGTTCAGCCATGGGAGCTCCTGCCACAGGGAACTCCTTCCAGGGGCTCTCTGGGGGATTCTGGGGGTCTCTTTCCACAGGGAACCCCTTCCAGGGGCACTTTGGGGGATTCTGGGGGTCTCTTTCCACAGGGAACTCCTTCCAGGGGCACTTTGGGGGATTCTGGGGGTCTCCTAACACAGGGAACCCCTTCCAGGGGCACTCTGGGGGTTCCAGGGGCTCTCTTTCCACAGGGAACTCCTTCCAGGGCACTTTGGGAGTTTGGGGATCTCCAGGTGTATTGAGGGCTGTCAGGTGGACAAGAGCAATGATTCCAAGCATGCTGTGGGTGAGGGAGGTCAGGCCAGGAGAGGAGAGAATCCAGGCCCCATTCCCAGCAGGATTCAAAGGAAAACTCCAACTTTTGCAGCAGCCAAGCCATTTTAGAAGGAAAACAGCATAGACTGGGTGGGAGCAAGGAGCTTTGTTTCAATAATTCTATCCCACAATGTGCTTTTTGGAGAGGAACACCACTGAAATGCTCTGTGCTCACGTGGTGCAGCCAGAAGAAAAGGTTTGATCAGGGCTTTGTCACCATCTGTGGGAACATCTTGCCATGCTCTGCTGCTGGCTGGGGCTGTTCCAGCACGGACTGGCCTGGCACAGAATTCCTACTGCTTTTTTGGGGGGAAGGATGGAAACCTGCCTGTGGAGAAAGCTCCTGGAACCCCCAAAGTGCCCCTGGAAGGGGTTCTCTGCTCCCAAGAACCCCCAAAGTGCCCCTGGAAGGGGTTCTCTGCTCCCAAGAACCCCCACACTGTCTCAAGGACAGAAATCCAGGGAATTAGAAGGGGACTCCATCCTCTCCAAACCCCAGGCTCGGAGGCACAGAGACACAGGGATGGGTTTGTAACACCCCTGAATTTTGCCTGACCCTACAGCAGCCCTGTCCAGCTGTTCCTGTTCCTGGGATTCCTGGGATATTGGAGTGCTACACCCCACAAAGAGCTGTGCACATCTCCTGCTTTTCCCTGGCTGAGGCTCCTGGGATTTTTGCCCTGATAGCTGTCATCAGGCAGCATTTCCTGTTGGGTTTCTAATTAACATGGCAGCCTTTGGGGACTCTCTTCCTGCCCAGCAGATATGAATGGAGGGGTTGGAATATTTTAGGCAGAGTTTAAATACTGCTTTTCAAGGTCTTTGTTCTGCCTGAGCTTGTTTTTTATATAATTTATACACAACCAGAGTGGGGATTAATCCCCCATGTGTTCATAAATACCACCTAGGCTGCATGGTAGTTAAAAACCAGTTTTCCCTGGCTTAGATTCCTCGAGGAAATGAAGAATTTCCCCAGCACTTCCCCCTGTGCTCTCCTGCTGGGGCTGGAGCAGCCTCAGCTGTGTGTCCCAAGGTTATGGGAGGTGCAGCTTCTCAGGATTCCCTTTCCCTGTGCTGTCCCCTTGGGAGCTGTCCCCTCTCAGGTGCAGCAGGAAAAGCTGACCTGGCTGCTGTAGCACATTTGTGTCCCTGTCCCCCGTCCTGGGCCGCCTGGGACGTGTGGCACTGCGTGAATATGCATTTCCATCAGTCTGGGCAGTGAAAGTGTCAGTGCTGAGCCCCCAGGATGGTTCATCCTTGCTGGGTCCCTGTCACAGCAATTCAGGGCAAGCCCAGCACTGACCAAGTTGTGCTCCTGGTGCCCACAGCCTGGCCCAGCTTCTGTCTGCCTAAAACAGAGGCTAGACAAAGATAGATTAAAAAGCAGTTAAATGTATTGAAGGCCTCGAAGGCACATTTAGGGCAGACAAAGCCTCTCAAGAGGCTACACCCAAAATGGACACTGAGTCACAAATTTTTCATATTTTGTAAGTTTTGTTCATTAACATATTGAACCTTAGTCCACCAATTACACCTTCAGCTGATGATGTCAATTACCCCAAGTTTCCTCCCCCCAGTTCACTGCTGTTTGTATATTTTGGGACCCTGAGGCAGCAAAAGTGTCCTTGGATTTCCAGCTTAGAGGAATTGTTTTGTCTAAAGAGGCTGAGAACAGCAGCTTAGCACCCTGTATGGAGTCCAAAATCACACACTGAAACTACAGATACACGAAAGTATAGAAGCTAAAGATCCTAAGGCATCACCGGGGCACAGGAAACATTGCCAGCTCCCTGCAGGCCGGCCAGGAGCCCCTCCCTGGCTGGTACAGCCACCGACAGCATCCCAGGAGTCCGGGCTGGAAGTTGTGCCTGGTTGCCGTGGTTGTAATGGAATTAAAGCCAGGATGGAGTTCGGCGAGAGCACTCGGGGTCCCTGCAGAGCACGGAGTGTCCTGTGCCCAGCTGCAGCAGCCACAGCTCCTGCTTTGGGGCAAACAGAACTAAATCTCACCCCAGGCATGTGCCAGGACCTCACCTGCCCCTTGCCCTGCCCAGCAGAGACAACCTGGCCTAAGAAGTAATTCTCTCAAAAAACCCCAAACCAAACCCTGAAACACCGACTGGGGTTGCTTACAAGATCTGCTTTTAAAAGACTCCATATCTTTGCATGCAGTTCATAAAAGTGCCTCTCTGTATTTTATCATTTCCTCTGGTATTTAAAAGTATGCTCAAATGCTGTACTGCAAAAATTAGGTAATGGCAAAAATCAGAACAAAACCTTAGGAGTCCATCTTTAATGGCTCCTCTGAGAAAAAGTAGAGGTTAAATGGTAAGCAGGAAGTTGGATTTATAGCTGGTTTGTGTAAATCTGAACTCATAGTCACACTGAGAAAGCATTCTTAGCTTTTTGTAACATTGGCTCCTTTTGGGGAGTGCATTTTGGGCTCTCTTCTTCCCCTGTGCTCCTACAGAAACCCCAGCTGGGTTAGCAGAGGGATCTCATGTGTGTGCTTTGCTCTCCTGATTGAAATGCAGGTAGCCTGAAAGAAATAATGTGAATTGATCAAGAGCAAACTGCAGGAGTTCCTCAGTTCCTCAGCAAGGTTGTGGTTCCAGGGCAGGACCTGATGAGTTCATATCCAATCTCAGGTGTTAATCATATGGATCCCTGGGGATCCAGCTAGGATTTTAAAAATCTGTTCTGAATTTTAAACAAAAAAAAAAAAAAAATCCAGGTGGGACTGAAAGGGGTGAGAAAACAAAGGTTGCTGCTGATTTCTTTCTCCAGATTGGGAACGAGGGCTGTTCTGCAGGCAGTGTGAATTCTGAGAAGACAATTCCCTTTCCCATTTGAAGAGTTTGTTCTCTGGCTGTGATTGCCTTTGTGCCGTGTCCTGGCTGTGGATGTTGTTTATGGATACAAACAGAGCTGGCAGTCCCTGGCTCCTGGGCTGGGGACAGGGAGGCACCTGTGGCCCACCAGACGTTCCTTGGGTCTGCTCTCAGTGCTGCACAGGGAGCTTCAGATGAAGTCCAACAGCAGCTCTGAAACAAGAAATAGATTTAATTTCCGGGGGTTTAACTTCTACCTCCTGATCAGGGACCTTCAGACTGCACTGAAGCTCTCACTTCATGCAAGTCCAACAGCTTCCAAGGAGTCGTGACACGGCCCAGCTCTGGGAGGAACAGGGTTGGGATCCCCTTTCTGAGCACAGCTTTGGAATGTCCTGGCTGGAAATGGATCCAGGCACTGCCCAGGGGATGGCAGAACCTGCTCAGTGCTGCCAGCAGTGCTTTGTGTCTGTGCTGCTCCCAACCAGCTGCCTCCACCCAGGGTGGGCCTGGCAGCTCAGGGCATTCCAGGGGCTCTTCCCACTTAGCCCAGGGAGCTTTGGATCAGGCAGACCCCACATGAGCCCTCCTGGTAGAGGCTGCAGCCTCAGCTACAGCCCCGAGCCAGGCATCCATCACCTCCTCGTGCTGCTCTGCTCCCTGTTCCCAGGGAATCCTGCCCCGAGTCAGAGCCTGGCAGCCCCCTGTACACCCTCAGTGCCCCTTCTGGAGCCATTTCCAGGGGAATCCTGCCCCGAGTCAGAGCCTGGCACCCCCCTGTACACCCTCAGTGCCCCTTCTGGAGCCATTTCCAGGGGAATCCTGCCCCGAGTCAGAGCCTGGCACCCCCCTGTACACCCTCAGTGCCCCTTCTGGAGCCATTTCCAGGCCCCAGTTTCCAACCACTTGTGCTCCTTGTCCCTTTCTCAGGTGTCAAAGCCTCCTTTTCCCTCAGCATCCCAGATTTTCCTTTCCCTGGGCACAGCTATGTTTAGCTCCTGAGCAAGGCAGACCTTTTGTCTGGTGACTGTGGTCATTCTTAAACGTCCCAAAAAGCCCATGACCTATTTCCAGCCGTGATTCATTGCCAGCCTCTCAGGAGAACTCCAGTTCCCAAAGATGCAGATAAGAGCCACGAGAGATTAGAGCCAGCCTGGGACAGGTGAGAGATCTAATTCCCCTTGAGAACGAGACACCCAACCTATTCACAGTTCTGGGGGCTCGTCTGCCTTCCCTTTTCCCAAAGGCATTTCACCATACCGAGAATCCTGTGGAAAGCCTGAGCTGGGGGCATGTGGGAACACAAACCCCATGGAAAAGCAAAGGAGACCTTCCTCCAAAGTCACAGAGCTGCTGGAAAAAGCCTCAGTGCTGGTGTTGCTGTTCCCTGGGAGGTGACAATGCCACAGTCTCACACCCTGCTCAACCCGACCCCAAATGGTTTTTCCTGGAGGTTTAAAGGGAACCGTGCAGGAATGACAGTCGCTCGAGGTGTGCTAGAAAATATTTTTAAAAGTCTGTGTCACGTTGCCGTGGTGACAAAAGTTCTTAAAATGATGAAGATTAAAGTCTAGGCTGGGAATGGTGGCATGGGGAGAGGAAGGGGGGCTGCTGTCATGACAACCTCAACTCCGAGAGTGCAAGAGGCACAACACACGGTGGTGGCAGGATCTTGGGGGTTTATATATATCCATCAACATCTGCCAGCCACGCCAGCCTTCCCCGTGCTAATTAGCCCTGCTATTTCACCTTTCTCTGCTGTAAATATTTTCCAGTAGACACAAGTCTCGGAGGGAGAAGGCAAGAAAATACCTTTTTTTCCCTTTTGCACGAGCTTGCTGCTATTTTCTGTTCCCTGAGCTCCTCCTACGTGTGGAAGAACTTCCATGAGGCAGGAGCAGGCTGCCTGGGAAGGGTTAAATCCTGGGAAGGGGAGGAGCTGGAGGCTTGCATGGTGCCCTCCAGAGCTTCCCAGCCCCAGGCTGTGCTGCCCTGCCTGGGAAGGACACCCCTCGGCCTGCCTCCTTCACAGCCCGGGAGATCACAGCTGCCATCCCCTGCTCGGGGTCCAAACTGTGCCCTCAGCTTCCCTGCTGTGTGCCCTGCTGGCCCCTCTGGAATATCCCTGGAGGGAGGGAACACAGCAGATCAATGTCAGCACAGCCCCCCGAGAGCTGCGGAGGAAAAGTGCCACGGCAGCACAAAGGATTTGAAGTGTAAAATCTGCCTGAGTATCTCTGCTCCCACCTGGGCCTGGGAGCACTTCCCTCCAATGGCAGCAGCCGGGCCAGACTCAGCCCCAGGCCCAACCCCTTCTCCCGAGCAGCCCGGGAATCATCACAGCCCTGACTCCAGGCAGCATCAGCAACTCTGCTGACATTGATTATGTCACCGGCTGCAGAGCAAGCAGAAAAAGATAATCAACCCCAAACTCTTGCCTCCGTGTAAAACCTGATCTCCTGGCTCTGGGTGTGCGTGCTGGCACAGCAGAAAGCAGTGAGCCCAGAGCCCCAGCCCGTGTGGGCAGAGCGGGCACAGAATCAGATGTGCCTGTGCCCACAGAGTGTCCCTGCTCACACCTCCATCTGCTCGGGGGCCTGTGCTGCCAGCCTGCCCCAAACAGCCTGGAAATCTGGATCCCAACTCCTCCTGAGCCTGGCCCAAACAATCTGGAAATCTGGATCCCAACTCCTCCTAGCCCTGCCCCAAACAATCTGGAAATCTGGGTCCCAACTCCTCCTGAGCCTGCCCCAAACAATCTGGATCCCAACTCCTCCTGAGCCCTGCCCCAAACAATCTGGATCCCAACTCCTCCTCCTGAGCTTTGGCCCAACCAGTCTGGATCCCAGCTCCTCCTGGCAGACACACTGTGCCCAGCACAGCCCAGAGGTGTCCGGCCCAGCGCTGTGCCTTCCAAAGGGATCCCTCTTCCCAAGGTGGGAATAAACCCAGCTGGGTTCCTCCACGTGATTCTCCTTCCCCAGCTCAGCCTGTTTGCAGCAACAGTTGCCTCGGAAATTGGGAGTTTCTACCTCTGTATAGTTGAGTGGCTGGAACAGCGTTTTGTCCATCCTTCGAAAGAAAAAAGTGTGAAAATGTGCCCATTCTTCTCAAAGAAGAAGGTGGCCATTCTTCACCAAAACCCGAGCAGCTACTCAGGACAGGAGACCTTTTGGAGTAAAACCAGTTTATATTTTGACACATCTTAAGCGTGCCATCACTGGAGGAATAAAAAGGAAGTTGGGGAGGGTGAAAAAGGAGCAAGGAGAGGGTTGAGGGTGCATTTCCCAGAGCAGCACCAGGAGAGGGGAGAGAGCAGCTGAGAGGTTGCTTTGTCTTCCTGCAACCCCCCAGTGTGTCCCAGTGGGGTGGGCTCACTGCTCAGGGGCAATTCCTGGGGGAGCTGCCCTTGCCCTGGCAGCCCTGAGTCCTGGCTGGGCCACGGGTGGCTCAGGGTTGACTCTGGCTGTGCTCAGGGTGGCTCTGTGTGCCCTGGCTGTGCTCTGGGTGTGCCCTGGCTGTGCTCAGGCTGTACTCAGGCTGTGCTCAGGCTGTGCTCAGGGTGGCTCTGTGTGCCCTGGCTGTGCTCAGGCTGTGCTCAGGGTGGGCTCAGGCTGTGCCCTGGCTGTGCTCAGGCTGTGTTCAGGCTGTGCTCAGGCTGTGCTCAGGCTGTGCTCAGGGTGGCTCAGGGTGGCTCTGTGTGGCCTGGCTGTGCTCAGACTGTGCTCAGGCTGTGCTCAGGATGGCTCTGTTGCCCAGGCTGTGCTCAGGCTGTGCTCAGGGTGGGTTCAGGCTGTGCCCTGGCTGTGCTCAGGCTGTGCTCAGGCTGTGCTCAGGGTGGCTCAGGGTGGCTCTGTGTGCCCTGGCTGTGCTCAGACTGTGTTCAGGCTGTGCTCAGGGTGGCTCTGTGTGCCCTGGCTGTGCTCAGGCTGTGCTCAGGGTGGCTCTGTGTGCCCTGGCCATGCTCAGGGTGGCTCAGGGTGGCTCTGTGTCCCTGGCTGTGCTCAGGGCTCCTGGCCATGCCCCAGTGCTCTGTGTGTGCCCAGGGAGGGTTTGTCCCCTGGGAAAGCCCCTCCTGCCAGCTGTGTGTTCATTGTCTGTCCCTCCCAGGATGGATCTGCACATCCCAGCCCTCCCCTCCTCCCTGGCTTGTGTCAGTCAGGACTCAGGCTGAGTGTGGAGAAGGTGCCATTTGCCACAAGAACCAGCACTGATCCCAAATTAGCCAAGCCCTGGTGTTCTAGTGAGCTGCCTGTGGGTGGATGCTGGCTGGAAGGAGCTCCCTGCCCAGGCTGGGCTTGGAGCTGACCAGGATGAGTGGTCGGGTGAAGCACAGAGCCCTCAGCACAGCCCCCTCAGCGATGTGGCTACACTGGATTTTGGGCTCAGAAGAGCTCAGGCAGCACCCAGCTATCCCCAGCCTTGCGGGAGATTAGCACCGAGGTTTGAAAAGGCAGCTAATGCCTCTGGGAGGAAAAGGGATCTTTACCTCTCTTATCTTCAAAAGCCAAGGAGAGCAAGGCAGGCTGAAAGACATGTCAACTTTCTTCCCCAAAGTCCACAAATACTCTTCTTAAATGTGAGTAAACACATTTTTCCTCCCAGCAGAACACCCTTAACGCTGACCCTGGAGCACTCACAGCAACACACGAGGCTGTTGTGATTCTCTGTGGAGATTTGCGTTTCCTTCTCAGGTCTGCGGGCTTTTTAAGCCATAAATGAAGAGTGAATTCCTTGCTTCCTATGAAGCTGGAGCAGGGTCACAGCTCCTTGATGATCCCCAGGGATTTATCCCAGCTGTACATGAACCATGGTGTGGGTACAGACACCAATGCTGGCTCGAGACCAGCGGCACTGGAGCTGCAGAATTCCTGCTGTGCTGGCATGCAGCAGTGAAGGGCAGCAAGCAGTTCCAGTGTCTTCCTGTGCAGCAGGATCTGTCCAGGAGCCCCAGAGGTGCTGCTGGCTCAGCCTGGCTCCAGGGGGGATCGTCAGGATCTGTGGGATCCTCTACAGCACGACCCTCAGACCCCAGGGAACCCCCTTTGTTCCAGGCACAGCACCTCCACAACAGGAAAAGCCAGTAGGGATGTGCAGTGCCATCCCAGCCCAGATGTGCAGTGCCATCCCATCCCATCCCATCCCATCTCAGATGTGCACTGCCATCCCATCCCATCCCAGCTGTGCAGTGCCATCCCATCCTGGACATGCAGTGCCATCCCAGCCCAGCTGTGCCCGCAGAGCCCAGGCCCAGGGGCTGTGCCCAGAGCAGTTCCTGCCCTGCTCCAGGCTGCTCCCCCTGGCCCCAGCCAGCCCGGGTAGAGGGCTCCTGGTGGCCATGGTGCCAGCACAAAGCCACCCAATGAAACCCAGCCTTGACTGGAGCCACTGCCCAATCCAGGCCCCCTTTCCCCGAGGTGTCCTTGATTCCTGCAGGAATGCTGCTGCAGTCCAGGATGGGCAGGGCTGCACAGTGATTTGGGGCTGACAGGATTTCAGATTCCTTCTGATAGCATCCCAATAGCTCGTTCCATAGAAGTGGAATTTCCAAGATGGAGCTCTTACATAACCAGTGATGACTTTTGGAGGGAATTTTGGTCCTCCCACTTTCCCAAGCTGTCCTTTCAGGAAGAACTGCAAGGTGTCCTTAGGCTGGAAGGACAGAGCCCATTTTGTAGCAGGGATATAGAAACCCTGGTTGGGGTTTTGGACTGTCAGGAAACAGGGATAGCTCTATCCAAGAATATCTTCTAAATGTGAATCCATGCTCTCCTCCTGCTCCTGGCTCCAGCAGGAACTCCTGAGACATTTGGAGCTGGAGGTGTCTCACCAGCAGCTCAGACATTTGCAGTTCATAGTCATAATTACTTCTGGGAATCCCTCAGCCACTGTGCACCTCCTTCCCAGGTGTGTCACCCTCAGGGGCTCTGTCCCCACCCAGTGGCTCCAGTGTTCAAACGCAGATCCCAAGGTGCAGGGCAGGAGCTGAATCCACCCTCTGCCCTCTCTGCGTGCACCAAAATCCAGGCCCTGTGCCCTCCCCTGACTGGGATAGATCCCAACCATCCTGTCAGAAGCTCCACATCCATCACCTGTTCCCAGAGCCATCCATGCCCTCGGGCTCTTCGCTCTCTGCTTTTCATCTATCAAACGAAGGAAGGCACTTCCTCGGTCTGACAGGGCTTCTCCCTGTCCCTGGCTGGAGTTCCCTGGGTTATGGCAGGGCTGGAGCTCTTTGAAAAACACCCAGAGGTGTGAGAGGAAAAGTCATTAGCACAGAAAAACCCTGCTGGCACAAAAGATCCTTCTGCAAACTGCTGCTCCAGCTTCATTAAAAGCACAGCCCCGGGCTCTCATTCCAACAGGATGGATTCGCTCTGGGTTATCCAAATGAGAATGATCATTTCTGCAGGGGGAGGAAAAAAGAGGAAACCAGGAGGAATTATTCTTTATGAATTATGTGCTCAGCTTTCATGCTGCCCTATTGAGTCAGCAGCGAGAGCTGGATTTCCTGGAACAGCCTTTCATGCTGGATTTTGGAGATATTCTTCTTTTCAGCCCCGAAAGATCACTCGAATGGCCTTTCTCACACCGGCAGTGTGGGCTCCAGCCTGGATGCAGGGAAATAATGGAGTTAGCAGCAGTTATCCAAATCACTCATCCTGCTGCATTCCAGCATCCTTTGTGCTCCCTTAGTGTGGGCTGGGCATGTGGGCATCACTTGGGGTGTGTGACCCTTCGGTGGGGATGGCTGCTGGAAACAGCCATTCCAGCCGGACAGCCAGCTCTGACAGCAGAGGGGTGAGCCAGTGCCAGCTGGAAAAACAGGATTCCTTTCCCTGCTAACAGAGGTTTTCTGCCTGTTTAGCTCTGTGGGATCAGAGGCCAATCCCTGGGGTGGGCGAAGGCGGCAGTGCCATGGTGGTGGGAGGAGCAGGAGTGTCCCTGTTGGGGCAGCCAGGAGCTGCATGGATTTGGCCACACATCACACAGCCTTTCCCCTGTGTCACAAACCCCCCTGGCACTCCTCTCCCCCAGGTGAGGCACCTGAGCCTGGATCAGGGGCTGTGTCCCTTCTGACCTGTAAGCAGGTTGTGTTCGCAGCTTTATTTTACACGTGGAGAGCTGACAGACCAGGCAAACCAGGCCTCTCTGCCGTGGCTCTTTTCCTTGCCCACCTTGGCAGGGAGGTAGCAGCAGAACACCAGGAACACGAGAGAAGAGGTGGATCAGATGCTCTTGCAGAAGCCTCTGTGAGCTGGAGGCTGTTCCTTGCATTTGCTGTGTGCAGGGACTGCAGCTGACACCCAGCACAAAGGCCACTGTGCAACACACATCCAGCCAGAACAGAAATCAGAACAAGGCATTGCAGCTGAAAGATGGAATGGTAGAGTTTATTCCTGAGGAGTGGCCAGTGGGCCAGAAATATTTGCAATCAGCTTGTTTTGTAGAAGGAGTTACGGAGCTTTTAATGGTCAATTAGAAGGCAAAATCCCAGGGCAAGAGGAGTGACAGATGATGATTTTGTATTTTGGGTTTTAAGCCGTTTTTCAGCTGGTTCTGCTTACTGGTTTTTCTTGCTGGTTTCAGCAAGGTTCTGCTTGCATGCTGTGCCTGACCGGAGCTGGTGCAGCTTTTCCATCCCTCTAGCAGGGTTCTGGACCCTGACCCTGCTGGAATTGCACTGGGGTGGCTTTTGGGGGAGCTGCCCTCTAACCCTGGGGTGGTTTTTGGGGAGCTGCCCTCTAACCTGCTGCTGTGGCCCCACAGATCTTCCACATGACCTACGACTTGGCCAGCGCCGTGGTGAGGATTGTCAACCTGATCGGGATGATGCTGCTGCTGTGCCACTGGGATGGCTGCCTGCAGTTCCTGGTGCCCATGCTGCAGGACTTCCCTGACGACTGCTGGGTGTCCCTCAACCGCATGGTGGTGAGTGCCACACAGAGAGCCCTGGGACCTGCTTGCCTTTCCTCCTTTTTCCCCTGTTTCCCCCAATTTCCACTCTCATTCCAAAGGGAAGGCCCCCGGTGAGTGAGGCTGATGAGCAGAGCCCTCGCCAGGGGTTGGATCTTTTCATCCCCTTCATCAGCCCCCAAATAAATAATTATAAATAATCAGCTCAGGGGTGGTGGGTGGGGTCTGCCGTCCAGAGCATCCCCATCCTGTGCTTCCCAGCCCACCTCTCAGCCCTAAGCCCAGCCCCTGGGTCACAGCCCTCCAGCGCCCACTGCCATCCCAGAGATTCCCATTCCTCCTTACATCCCCTGGGGCTGTCCCACCGATTTCCAGCAGATCCCACAGTGACACAGTCCCGGGGCACAGGGACAGATCCTGCACGGACACAGGACAGATCCTACAGGGACACAGTCCCGGGGCACAAGGACAGATCCTGCAGGGACACAGGACAGATCCTGCAGGGACAGATCCTACAGGGACACAGGACAGATCCTGCAGGGACAGATCCTACAGGGACACAGGACAGATCCTGCAGGGACAGATCCTACAGGGACACAGGACAGATCCTGCAGGGACACAGGACAGATCCTGCAGGGACACAGGACAGATCCTTCAGGGACAGATCCTACAGGGACACAGGACAGATCCTGCAGGGACAGATCCTACAGGGACACAGTCCCGGGGCACAAGGACAGATCCTGCAGGGACACAGGACAGATCCTGCAGGGACAGATCCTACAGGGACACAGGACAGATCCTGCAGGGACACAGGACAGATCCTGCAGGGGCAGATCCTGCAGGAACACAGGACATATCCTGCAGGGACACAGGACAGATCCTGCAGGGACACAGGACAGACCCTGCAGGGACACAGTCCCGCGGCTCGGAGCAGCAGCAGCCCCGGCAGAGCCGCGCACGGCAGCAGCCAGGCTCCCTCTCCTGGCATGGAGCAGCAAGGAGCAGCACGGCAACGGCATCCCGCCGGGATGCGGGCACAGGGAGTCCCAGAGGCAGGGTGGGGCCGATCCACAATTCCCACCGTGCCATCCCTGTGCCCCATCCCCGTGGAAGGGGCGGTGGTACCCCCACCCGCACTGGACACAGCCAGGATGCCCAGTGCCGTGCCAGGCCGTGCCCTGCTGGCGCTGCGAGCGAGGCTGGCACCATATGGCAGAGGCACGGCGAGCTCGTGGTACCTCTCAGCCATCTCGCTGAGAATCCAGGAGCTTTTATTCAAAGGGACAATGTCCAGTTGATTAAGCAGCAAAAACTGACAAAGCTTAAAAAATTGCCTATTGCAGTTCTTAACCTCCAGATTCCCCCAGCCAATTTCTTGTTGAACAAAAGGAAATAATCAGGCACTGGGGCAGAACAGAACAAATGGAAAATGGATCAAAGATGTGCCAGCCTGCCGTGCCTCCCACACGCAGGGCTGTGGGCATAGGCTGGCCGTGCCTGGAGCAGTGAGCATCCATGGAAAAGTCGTCTGTTTGCTGTTTGTTTATTCCTTTCTCCCCTCTGCAAGGATGGTTCACTTCCTGCTGCAGCCAGGTGCCAGACTGCCTGCTCTGGAGCCTGGAGTTTCTGCTGATCTCCAGCAACCCATGCCCAGCTGCCTGGGCGTTCCCACACTGCCTTTCTATCATTGGTATGGCAGGAGCAGTCAAGATTGGGGCTCACTGTGCTGTTCAGGGCTACAAGGACACTCAGCTCATCCTCCGAGGGGCAGGTGGACTCAACCCACATGCAGCTGGTTGTGGTGCCCTTGCAGGATGGCTTTGGAGCAGCAGATCTGGAGCACAATTGCCGACATTTGGCTGCCGATGGCAGCAGCTCCTGCCTCTTCCCATCCATCCCTGGGGAAGAGCTACAGCCTGGGGGTGAAGCTGCCAACTGTGCTCAAGGGGCGGGAGATGGGACAGAAGGAGAAAAGGTGTAGCCAGGGCAAATCCTAGCAGCTAGGCTGTGGAGAGGGGGAAGGATGCATTCCAGAGGCAGAGGGCTCAGCAGGCTCCAGGAGGAAGCTCCTCTCCAGAGCAGAGCTTTCCTCATGCCGCAGCCTTGAGAGCCTCTGAAGCTGGGAATTAAACTTGCCTTGGGGGATTTTTTTCCCTGCTTCTTCTCTGCAGCTAAATCACCTTCTTTTTTTTTCTTTTGTTCCACTTAATAGAAGAGGGGAAAAAAATCATTATCCCTGAAAATGGAGCCTCAGGAATGAGGGACGAAGAACTGGAGAAATGCCCCACCAATAGTTCAGGGGGCTTCCACCCCAGCTGTGCAGGAACATGCCAGCCCCAAAATAGCCTGGGGTTAGAATATTTAACAAACAGTGCCAGGAGTGTTTCTGGTGGAACCAGATTGTTTTTTTCTCACAATCATGTCCTTTAATGTCCTGAGAAGATTTCCAGATGCGTCCTAGGGAGTGGATGTGGATGGCATTACCAGTGAAACAATTTACATCTGGGCTAGAGGAAAGTGTTGGGAGAGGCCACTGGGTCAGGAAACGAGGAACTGGAGCTCTGGGCTCTTCTCAGGTGCCAGGATGTGGCTGGGAGTTTCCAGCATGGCTCTGTGTGATGGACAGGGCTGGGAGGGGAGATGGCCTCTGTGCCAGGGAGCTGGGAGGTTGCATTTTGGGGCATTTTGGGACATTTGGGACATTCTGTCCTGGCCTGGTCAGTGCTCTGAGGAGATAAATAAATATCCTTGGTGCACAGCTGCTCTGATTACACACAGGAGCCAGAAATCTGGGGGAAAGGGATCTTCTGGAGCTGCTGCAGCCAAGGGGAGCTGGCAATGAGGTCCAAGTGCTTTGGAGGCTTTGTCCATGAGTGTGCTGGTGCTGCTCTCCCTCTGCTCCGGGGTTTCCCACACTTGGCACTCCATAAAACCAGCCCTGATTTCCATGCAGCAGGGGAGGAAGATTCATCACCTCCTCACCTCCCATCTGCTTCCGAAAGGTTTGATCCTCGTCCAGGGGATTTGTGAGGGGTCTGGTGTTGCCAAAATCATCTCAGGCCCTCGATAGATCCCCCAGTCCGGTTCATCCTGGTGTTTTCCATGTGCCTCGTGCTCCATCTCCAGCAGCACTTGGTGCCTGGCTGCATCCTGAGGCAGGATTTGTTTGCAGGATTTGTTGCCGAGCTCCAGGGGCTCCAGCATCAGCTACAGGAGAGAGGGAAGAGGAAAGGCTGCAGGCTCTGGGAGAGAGAGAGATCCTGTGTGGGTCTGCTGCAATTCCCAACTCCCCCAGAGCCTCTGGCCTGGCACATCCCTGCTGCCCTCTTCAGCAGGCACAGCGATCTCAGCAGGAGATTTCTTGTTCCAGAAAGTCTGTCAGGAGTGGCAATAGCAGGGCTGATCCCCTGGGATGGGATCCTGGAGCCAAGGGGGACAGACGTGGGGAGTGCTCAGATAAGGTGTGGGTGCTCAGACAAGGTGTGGGTGCTCAGACAAGGTGTGGGTGCTCAGGTGGGTGCTCAGACAGGGTGTGGGTGCTCAGACCAGGTATGGGTGCCCAGATGAGGTGTGGGTGCTCAGATGAGGTGCGAGTGCTCAGACAAGGTGTGGGTGCTCAGACCAGGTGTGGGTGCCCAGATGAGGTGTGGGTGCTCAGGTGGGGGCTCAGACCAGGTGTGGGTGCCCAGGCCTGCAGCTCCAGGAGCAGAGGGGGCTCAGGGGTGTCCCAGGAAAGGCTGACTGGGACAATTGGGACAGGGGCACTTCGAGCTCTGAGCAAATCCCTGATTCAGGTGCAGGCCCTGCGGAGCTTCCCTTGGGAACATGCCCGGGACAGGCAGCTTCTGTCCCAAGTGAAGTCTGATCTGCCATCCCCATTCCTTCTCCCACTATTCCCATCCTTTCCCTGCATCTGGAGGTGTGTTTCCCCAGTGCAGCAGTTCCAGGGGTGGGCAGGGATGGCCAGGGACAGCTCCTGAGTTCATGGTGTCAGTCAGGATAATGCTGTGCCCAAGGACTGTGCCCCTATCCCAAGAGCTTCCAGTACTTCTCCATGTCCTTACTCCCCTCATTCCTCCTCTCCAGGGAGGATCCAACCAGACACACTCACATGTCCATCAGAACCACAATACCCCATCAGACCCCACAGTTTGCCTTTGGGTGCTTCTGTGAGGTACTCCAGAACCCAGCAGGGCCTTTGAAGTGTTCCAGGAAGTGTCTCCAAGTATTCCAAGGTGGATCTGAGCAGGCCAGGCTCTGATGCCAGAGAAGCCCTTCCAGCACTGCTAGTGTGGCTGTTAAACACAAACCAGTCTGAGAAACTGCTTCAGAGTCATCTCACTGCCTTCTGCAAGCGCTCAGTGCCTCTGAGATCACCCCCTCTTGACTGGGATCAGGCACAGATCCATAGCTCCACTTCTGCTTTGGGATTTGCTTCACGAGGAGTCATTTTCCCCTGCAGTTTAAGGCCTCCTTCCCCTGCCCTAATGGGCTATTTTAGCCACTCTGGGATGTGAGAAGTGGGATGGGTGTAGTGGGGTATTCCATAGGGTATGGCTCTCATGGGAATGAGCCGTGGCACTGTGAATGACAAACCTGTGCCCACACTGCATTCGGGACCTCTTCTAGGCTGCCCTAAAGCACTCGGGTCTTGACCTGCCTGCTCATCCTGTGGTAAACAAAAAGCCTGAAAACTAAAGCTGTATGAGAGCTGTAAGTGCAGAATCATCAGAGAGCAGCCCAGAGCTCTTTCCACTCGGTATCCTGAAGGTAATTGCTCTGAAAGGCTTCCCCTGCACAGAAGAGCCTCTCTGAGCAGTCCTTGATGTGTTCAGGGTTTGTTTGCAGAGCTCCGTGTTTTCCTGCAGCTCTGCCCTCTGTCTGCCATCCCCGAGCCCTCCTCAGGCTGGCAGCCTGTCCTGCTGGGAGCTGGGGCTGGAGCTGTGCGATTCCCAGTGAGCCCGTAGTGTTTCTGCAGGCTGCAGGGGTGGTGAATGCTGGAGTTGGGGATGACTAATTCCTACAAAACACTGGCAAGCTTCCTTGTAAACAGCACTCCTGAGCAGCAAGCCGCTGCAAGAATGCCTTTTAAACCTCCAGCCTGCCTGCTGCCCAGATGTTCACAGCCACTACAGACCCTGGCAGTTTTCTAGCTGAGCTGTTCTTGCTCTGTCTGCCCAGATTCCCTGTGGAATTTCAGCTCGGTGCTTGCTTTGTGCCTGCTCTCAGCTCTGCGGTGAGATGTGCTGCCCTGTTAAACTACTGCCACACTGAACTCAGGGCAGCAGCCTTCCTGCAGCACCCACTGGGGAATGGGGGAGGAATTCTTTTAGAGGGGGATGGGACAGGACCCCTGCCCTGCTCCCTGTGCCCAGCACAGCCAGGAATGTGCTGCCCACCCTCGCAGGGATGCAGCATTTTCAGCACAGGTGTGACACACAAGTGTGACAGCTCCCTGCTGCTGCCCCGGGATGAGGGACAATGAGTGGGCTCAGCTGCCATTCCCGAGTGCAGGGAGTGCCAGGACTGCAGGGCCGAGGGGAAGGGGCTCCTGGAAGTGCAGGATGCAGGGATGCCCAGGGGAGCTGTAGGAGAGGCTGGCTGCCTGCATGGAGCAGAAGTGGGGCTGCAAAGTGCCACCAAACCTGGGGTGAAAAATGTCCCCCCCCATTCCTTTGGCCAGGACTCAGAGCCACAGCACAGGCCTGGGGGCCAAGGAGCAGCAGGAGTCACTCCTGTGGCCTTGCACCTCCAGCAGCTCCCATGGCCAGACCCTTCCTGTGCCCCGGCCAAGGGAAAAACTCCCCTTGCCCTCTCCTGCCAGTGGCTCCTTTGGGCTGTGGCTCCTTGCCCACGAGTCAAAGACACAGCCAGCAGCAGTCCCCAATGCCCATTTTATCCCTTACCCCTCTCTCTTGGTCCCAGGGTGGTTTTGCACAGGTTCCTGCTTTGCTAGGAGGTGAGCCCCGCCAGGCTGGCACAGGCAGGAGCAAGAGCAGTCTGTCCTGGGTGGGGACTATGCCACTTGTCCAATGTCAGCTCCACTGTCACCTGCGTGGCTTTGCCCTTCTTGCTGCAGTGGGAATCAGGCCTGTCTTGCATGATGAAACCAAACGCGGCCAGGTAATGCTATCACCTGGCTCTGTGCTTATCTCCTAACTGAGCCTCAGCCCCTGCAGAGGTTCCAGCCCTGTGCCACAGCTCCCAGCCAGCTTTGTCACTGTTTGCCCCCTGGAAGAGCAGGGGACATTTCCATGAGCATCAATGGCCCTGGGGAGCTGTTTGCAGAGAGGTCACTGGCCTCCCAGGTGGGATCAGATACCTCCAGGAGGTGCCCAGTGAACTCCAGGGCTCCCAGCAGTGCTCTGGGTGGAGGTCACAGGAGAATTCTCTGTTTCTTGACAAGCCACCAGGCCACCTGTGCAGTGACCTGAGTGCCGCAGCAGTGTCTGCAGAGCTCCATCCAGAACCTCTGCCCCTTCCCCAGAGCAGAGAGCAGCTGAGGAATGCCCAGTGCTGCCACGAGTGCCACCCAGCAGAGGCTTTCCTTGTCAGAGCAGAGTGTGATGACAGAGCATTTCCCCAACAAGGTTTGCCAGCAGGGCTTGCTGGCAGATGAACCCCCAGGATGGTAAATGCACCTCAAGCTGTTCTGTGAGCTCACCCTGATCACAACCAGCAGGAAAGCAGTGCTAGTTTTCTCCCTGGGCCACGGTGTCATCACTGAGCTGCAGTGCAGAGCACGACGTGTCTCAGGACACCTCTGCTGGCAGGATGGTTCTGCTCTCAAATGAGACCATTTGTAGTTCCTTAACTCCCTGAAAAAGCCCCATTTTCCACTGAGAAGAACTCCCTGTCCAGACATTATCAGCTTCATGTTGTGCCCTTCTCCTCTCTCCGGGTAATGACCAGAGATCGTGGCTATTTCCTAAATTGCTGGGCAGTGATTTCCCCCCCTCGGATCCCAGTGCTGGCAGCCTCACTCAGGCTCTCTGTCACAGCTCTGTTCCAATCCATTTCCCAGGGCAGGGAATGATTCCCTTCAGTTCCTTCTCCCACACTGGGTCCCTGTGAAAATCCCCCAGTGCAGCATCCAGGTTTATCCCAGCTTCCAGTGGGGCAGGCTGGCTGCCTTCCCTGCTGGGAAAAACACGTGGGATCAGGAAAAAATGGGGCCAAGTGGGGATCTCAGATGGCTGAATCTGGGCTTGTTTTTCCAAATGGAGTGAGCTGGGCTGTGGGGGCATTGAGGTATAGGGGCTCTGTGAGGGATATGGGAGTTATGGGGGCTGTGGGGGCATTGAGGTATAGGGGCTCTGCAGGCTATAGGGTCAGTCAGGGATATGGGAGTTATGAAGTTTCTGAGGGGTTTGAGGTATAGCGGCTCTGCAGGCTGTAGGATCAGTGAGGGATATGGGGGTTATGGGGGTTATGAGGGGTTGGAGGTATAGGGGCTCTGTGGGCTATAGGGCCAGTGAGGGATATAGGAGTTACAGTGGATTTGAGGAGTTTGGGGGCTCAAAGACACCACAGCCTCCAGAGCCCTCCAAGCCCCCAGGGAATTCAGCTGCATGTGTAACCTATCGAGGTGCTTTGACCATGGATTTGGGGTGTTTCCTGCCTCACCCCCGGAACAGCCGGGTGCTGAGGCCGTGCCTGTCCCCGCAGAACGACTCGTGGGGGAAGCAGTACTCGTACGCCCTGTTCAAGGCCATGAGCCACATGCTGTGCATCGGCTACGGGCAGCAGGCGCCGGTGGGCATGTCGGACGTGTGGCTCACCATGCTCAGCATGATCGTGGGGGCAACCTGCTACGCCATGTTCATCGGCCACGCCACCGCCCTCATCCAGTCCCTCGACTCGTCACGGCGCCAGTACCAGGAGAAGGTAAGGCAACCCTGCTGGGGGCTTGGGGGGATGGCCAGAGGGAGCCCGGGGTGGTGGCCAGAGGGAGCCCGGGGTGGTGGCCAGAGGGAGCCCAGGGGGTGGTCAGAGGGAGCCCAGGGGGTGGTCAGAGGGAGCCTGGAGTGGTGGCCAGAGGGAGCCCAGGGGGTGGTCAGAGGGAGCCCAGGGGGATGGCCAGAGGAAGCCCAGGGGGTGGTCAGAGGGAGCCTGGAGTGGTGGCCAGAGGCAGCCCAGGATGGTCTCTGTGCGGGCTGGAGGAGCCCGCTGTGGTCTCTGTGCTGGGACTGCTGTCCCTTGGCCATCCATCCCCATCCAAGCACTCCAGCACCCCTCAGGAAGAAACAGAAGCAAGATCAGTTACCAGCAGCAGGGCGAGGGGGTGATTGTTGTTGTTTCTGTCTGTCTTTGTACATCACTGTTATCAATGTCACCGGGATGTAAAATCGTGAGGTGCTTTTTCCTTTCCCACGTCTTTTTCAAAGCCCAAGTGAACGTTCCAGAATGTGCAGCTTTTGTTTAGCAAGTGCTCTCTTTGAAAGTATCCAGATTATTCACTCCGGTGCTTCCAAGTGCAGCTCCAGAACAACCCCCAAAGCCCTGATCAGGGCACGGGAGCTCGGAGCAGCTTCTGCAGGTGGCTGCTGAATTCATGGCACTGCTGTTGGATTGCAGGATGAAGGGCACAGCCACAAATGGCACAGCTGATCAGGCTGCCACTGCCAGTCACTGAATTTGTCAGCTGGGCAGGGCATCAAAAAAAAGCAGCTGCCCTCAGTTAGTGGGGCTGAGGATGCTGTGGGCAGGGAGATTTTATGGATCTTATGGATACATTGGATCTGGAGATTAGGAAGAGGAATTGTTCCTATTCTGACCCTGCCAGGTGCAGTTTAGGTGAGAGAGGAGCTGTGATTCAGGTGGGGAAACTGTGGCCAGCACTGGGCATGTGAATTTTAAATCCAGGGAGGAGGTGGGATGACCTTGGAACAGGTTTGAGACACTGGGATTACAACAGGAAGAGAGCAGGGCAGAGGGGGAGAGCAAAGAACACCAGAGGCTGACTCATGCTCAGAGGATAGGGAAGATCCCAAACCCCAGCTGGAGCTAAAAGAAGGGAGAAGCCCAGGAGAAGAGCATGGAGGCCTGGGATGCATCCAGAGCATCCCAAGTTCCAGCTCTGTGGTCCAGCTCGGCCGGGCTGATCCCGCTGGAGAGCAGGGCATGCCAGGGAGAAGGACACTGCAGCACTGGAGCACAGGCTGATCCAATCTCGGCACGCAGAGGATTCATTCCAATGTGCTGGAAGGAGCAGAGGAGTCAAGGACTGATTTGCAAAGCCAAGCACCTGGGCAGCCTGGCGCTGCCAAGGCTGCACCTGCGGCACTGGGCACTCGGGCTTTTGACAAGGGCATAGCCTCACCCTGGCACTTGTATCTCGGTCCATGCTCAGGGAAATCAGGCCCCAGGAAGGCAGCAGGGACTGCAGAAGGGTGCCAGGGGCAGTAGGAAACATTAAACCCTCGTGGGAACGTGGGGATATGAGTGAAAGGGTTCCCAGCCCCAGGAGAAGGGCTCTGGGACAAAGGCAGTGGGGAGAGAACTGGACAGAGGGTGCATTTCCTGTGCCGTGCTTCTGGCAGGCTCATTCCCCAAGTTCTCCTGCTAGATCAAAGCCCCAGGGATTGAGCACGTTCATTCTCCTCTTGCAAACGGGACAAGTGATGGCCTAAAAACAAATATGTATTTACTTTCTGCATTCCTTAGCACTTGAGTAGCCACGATTAAAATGAGGCTGCTGCGTGATTTGCAGCCCTGCAACTCAATTTAGTTCAGTCCTCCTGGGACAAAGTGTCTGCTGGAGCAGATTAGAGAAAGAATCTCAACAAGTTTGGAGGTCGATTGGTGAAAGCCAGCAGCAATTGAGAGACCTCAGCTGAGCACCCTGAGGGCTCAGCTCAGCCTGCAGGGGCTGTGGAGCTGTTCTGGGAGCTGCTGAGGAAAGGGACCCGGTGGAGAGGGAGAGGCACAGCATGAGCACAAACAGGAGACAAGGCTGGAGCTGGGAACTGCCCTGGAGGCTCTGCTCTGTGGGACCCTTGGGACAAGACTCAGGAGTGGATTTCTGGGAGGTTTCAGACTGTCCAGACCTCTGCCAAGCCACTGGTTCTTCCCTTGGACAAACAGGGAAAAGTGGAGTAAACGCCAAGCTGTGCTGCCTAATGGCTCCAAGAGGAGCCTTGGATTCCCTGAGCTTTGGGACCTTCAATCCCTGTCCTGTTCAAATCTTCTTCTGCAGCATCTCCCTTGGTGCTGTGCTGGTTCAGGCAGGCAGGGAAGCTGGGTGGGATTCACAGGGTGGCAGGAACCGTGGGGAATTTGGAGGGGGAATTCTGTCCTCCAGGGCAGGGAGCTGCTGAGGTTCCCATCTGGGGTGCCAGAAAAACTGATGCCTTGCTGGGCTTACCTAAAGCAGAGACTAGACAAAGTTAGGAGAATAAAAAGCAGTTACATTTATTGAAGGGCCTTCAGGTGCATTTAGGGCACTCACAGCCCACCCAGGGGCTACACCCTAAATGGCAAACAGGTCATGGGTTTTTCATACTTTATAAGCTTTCTCCATTTGCATATGAGAGGTTAATCCTCCAATTACAGCTTCAGGTAATTAAGTCAATTAGTCCAAGTTTGCTCCCCCAGAATTCACTGTTGTTTACATATCTTGGGGCCTGAGACAGTAAGGTGTCCTTGAGTTTTGGGCTTAGAGAGGGATTGTTTTGTCTAAAAACGCTGAGAGCAGTAGCTTAGCACCCTGTATGGAGCCTAGAATTGTACACTACAGGATTACAGATAGATGAAAAATATAGAAGCTAAAATCCTAAGGCATCCCCCGAGTCCCTTGTGGCACAGAGCACTCCCAGCACGTGGAGGTGGCACAGCCATGGTGCAGCTCCAGCCCTGGCCTCCCTTTGAACAGGAACAGCTCTGCAGATGTGGCTCTCTGAAGGGACTGGGTGACTGCAGGCCAGGGGCAAGGGGAGCAGGGCCCTGTCTGTGTCATCAGAGCTTCCCATGGGCACAGACAATGCAGGATCAGAGCTGATCCTCTCTCTTAACCTCCCTCTGGAGTCTAACTCCATGATATACCCAAGGCTGGTGTCTGTTTCCTGCGTGTGAGATAACACCACGGCAGGTCCATCCTGAAGGGTTCTGACAGGAACATTTCCCAAAGTGGTGGTGTGCAGTTCCATGTTGCACCTGAACGGATGTGACAGCTCTGACCAAGAACACCCCTGCTCTCACCCACAGCTCCCTGTGCTCAGCTGGCCATGCTCTTCTAGCTTCCCAGACCCTCCCTGAGCTCATTTCTTCTCCCAGGTCAGTTTTCTGCCACATTAGTGGGTGGAAAGAGCTGATTTTCGAGCCCAATCAGTGCCAGAGCTGGTGTGGGTGCTGTGGAGGGAATCAAGGACAGGAGCAGAGGTACAAGACTCCCTTCAACTGTTCATGGATTAGCTCAAGCATTAACTGAGCTCCTCACTGATTGCAGAATTCCCCCCCAGCCTGTGTAACCGTGGCTCTCATGAGAGGAAAAGCGTTCCTTGCCCAGGAGAAGAACAAGCTAGCCAGATATGCAAGTTATTGTCATTCTTTTTGCAGGTTCTCCCATTAATTTCTTCCCCTAATCCTGCAGCTCAGCTGGATTAGTATTTCTGTCGAGTCACCACGCACACCCTGTCATCCTCCCCAGCACTCTGTAACCTTGAGGGCTGGCCAGGGTGACTGTGCTGCTCGCTGCAGCTCCGTGGAGCAGGGCAGGGACGTTCTAGACTCGCTCTCACTCCCAGCAGGACACAGGGAGGCTCAGCTCCCCAGCTTCACGCAGAGCAGGGAACTGCTGCTGTCAGCACTGCAGAGCCCAGCCAAGCCCTAATCTCTCCTTGCACAGCCTCACCTCCCCTCAGGATCTGCTCTCCACCCTCCTTCCTCGCTCCTCCTCCTCCCTGAGCAGTCCCTCCAGTGCCTCTCGTGCTTAAAATACATCCTGGCTCCGGGCAGAGAGCTGCACACCGCCTTGGCAGGATCCTGGAGCAGCACGTGCTGCAGCACCATTGCAGGGGGACGGGCAGGGAGCGCTGGGGAGAGAGAGCATCACTCCAGAGCCCTGCAGAGCACTGACATCACCCCAGCTCCTCAAACACGGCACAGCCCTTCTGCCCACAGTTATCCCCTGCTCTGCCCATCCCAGCACTTCATTGTCCAGGTTTAACATCTCAGCCATTCTGCCAGCACCCTGAATTCGACAGAGAGAAATTGGGGAAAGTTTAATAATGGAAAAGGCTGAAATACGACTGGAATGTTCTACCCAAGCATTTCCTTGCCCAGCTTTAACATTTCAGCCCTTCTGTCAGCACTCTGAATTCGGGAAAGAGAAACTGGGGAAAGTTTACTCATGGGAAAGGCTGAAATACAACAACTGGAATGTTCTACCCAAGCACTTCATTGTCCAGGTTTAACATCTCAGCCCTTCTGCCAGCACCCTGAATTCGGGAAAGAGAAACTGAAAAACGTGTAATCATGGTAAAGGCTGAAATGCAGCAACTGGAATGTTCTATCCCTGTTGGAGATGTTGGACCAGTATTTTTTGGAGGGGATTTCTGACCATGCCCTTGGGCTGCCCACTGCTCTGAGAGCTGAGAGTCTGTCCTTGGTTTAGACAGTCCTTGCTCCTTCTTGGAGAGCAGCAGCAGAGTTTTGTTAGCAGCAGTTTAAGGAGTGATTTGGGCTTTTTTATGGTCCATAATGAAACTGCGGAACTCACAGCTCCAGGGTGCTGCAGAGCTCCAGGGTCTGATTAACCTCAGAGTATTTAGACAAATTGACTTGAGGCAAACCTTTCAGGTGTTGCTGAGTGCCCAGATGCAGATCCAGGCCCTGGCAGAGGGAATTCCAAATCTGCTTTGTCAGGAGCTGGAGTTCTCCTCCTCCTCCTCCTCCAAGCAGCTGGCCCAGCCCCAGCACAGGGGGAGAGGAGCTCTCTGTGCCCTTGGTGGCTTTGGGCTGCTCTGAGCTGCCTCCCCAGGAGCTGTGCAGGGAATGGGGGGACACAGCTCCCACCTGGGCTCCTGGATAACCCCAACACAGCTGATTAACCCTGTGCTGGAGCTGTGGGAATTCCTGGGGCTCCAGGGCTGCCTGGGGGACACTGGGCTGGGCAGACATTGCCACAAACCTGGCAAGGGGGAAGCTTCGCGTCCTTTACCGGTCCAGGAAGGATTGGAAGTGACATTCCCGAGAGGATTGGTCACCAGTGAGTTCTCAGGGATCATTCCCACATTCCTGGAGCTCAGGAGTCTCCTCCTGAGCCAGCATCCCCTGTGGAGGTCAGAGAAGCTGCAAAGCTCCCTCATTCCTTGGGTAATGTGTGTGAAGGAGAGGGCAGGGAGTGCAGCACTCCAGAAATTAAAGGTGTTTGCAGCACTTAATCAAATGCAAGATGTAATCAAATTCCCTAATTGGAAAAAGTTTGGAGAGCCTGGCTTTATCCCATCGTGCCTGCAGTGGGTTTTGTTCCCTCTGTGGAGGGATGGCCTGAGAACTGCTGTGTCCCATGCTGCTGTCAGTCAGAACAGCCGGGGTTGATGGCAAGGCTGATCAGTGATGTCCTTCAGGGATGGTGTCACCTGCTGTGCCCTGGGGTGCAGCACTGCCTCAGGGCAGCTTTTCTGCACCCAGGGGGTTCTGGTGGTCTGCAGGGTCAAAAAAACATAAAAAACAGGGAATGGGGTGTTATAAATAACATCCAGTTGTGCCAATTGTTTTAGGGTTATTTCATCCATTCCCTGAAAGAATCCTGGGTTGGTTATAAAACAGAAATGTTTGCTTCATGAATTTCTTTCCAGAATGTCTTGCAGTGCAAACTGCCTCAACCAAAGTGGGGTTAAGTAGTTCCTGCTCTTGCAGAAGAATATTTCATGGTGAATTTACACTTGGTTTCCCACTCCTGAGAGAAGGGCCACTCTGAAGCTGTAAAACGTGTCAGGAACAGTGGAGTCGCAGCTCAGATGTGACACCTTCACTCTGAGGGTGGCAGGCAGACAGGGCGTGGTGCCCTGTGCCCATCACAGTGGCACCTGCTCCGAGCCATGGCTGCCTGTGCTGGCATGGCAGGGAATGTCCCTGCCCAGCAGCTCCTCCCATCCCAGCGAGGGGTTTCAAACTTCATTATCAGCCTGCAGATTCATTTTGGCACCTGAGCTGTACATAAAGAAGGAAAGAGCTGGTGCTGCAGCCTCCCCGCAGAGCCTGTCCTGCTGCTCCCCCAGTGCTGCTCCCTCTCTGCACACACTCCCTGCTCCCCTGTCCCCATCCCCAGCCCCTGGGGGCAGATTGCACCTCCTCTGCCTCCTGCTGCTCCTCTGGGGTCAGCCCTGCTGCCCTTTTCCCTGTCCCACTATAGCTGTGTGGATCCAGTGGCATCTCCACAATATCCTGGGACATTTCTAAAGATGGATTGATCGTGCCCACAGGTGCCCTGTGCTGGCCCAGTGCCTTGTGCCAGGATGGGGCCTCTCCAGCCCAGCCAGGCATTCCCTCCTGTGCCATTCCCAGGGAAAACAGGCTGCTTCCATAGCCAGGTGTGCAGCTTTGTCCATGCTGCATCCACCATGGGATGCCCAGGGTTACACCTTGGGGCTCAGCACCCACACAACCAAAAACCACCACCACCAACCAAAACCCCACACCCACAGCATTTATTCCATGGAAAGGGATTTGTCCCACACCTCCTGGGTCTGCTTCCCTCAGAACCCTGAGCAGCAGGGATGGCTGGAGGCAAACAAGGGCTTCACCAGGCTCATTATTGATCCTCCTCAGCCCAGTGCCATTCCAGCCCAGCAATGGGATTGTCCAAAGCATAATCCCTGCCTCAACAGCAGCTGGTGCACAGCAAGGGGAGGCAGTTGATCCTTGCAGCCCTCCCCAGGGAATGAATGTTGGAGAGAAAGTGGGAGAGAAGCTCCAGGAATTGTCTGTGCCCCAGCAAGGGATCAGGGATCTCTGGGTGAGATAATTCCCAAAGGTACTGTACAGTGAGAGGAAAGGTGTCTCAGGTTTTCCTGGAGGGGACACTTCAAACTCATTTTCTGGTGGCAAAATGAGCAAGGGCTGTGGTACAGGAATTAATTAATCCAGCCTTTGGAAAGGCTCACAACCAGAACATCACATCGAGCCTTTGCAGAATGGAGGTGGCTCCCAACCTATGTCCCAGAACTTCTCTGTCCTTCCCTTGAACCCCTCCTGCAGTCCTGTGATTCCATGGGAATGATTATGTGGAGTAAAGCGTAGATCTGGTCACGGGATAAATCCTGAGGGTGGGAATATGAGAGAGAAAAAGCCAAAAACTCAGCATTTCTTTGGGTTTGATGACTACTGAGTGCTGGGGAGCTGCACTGTTTGACTCCTAATCCGGTATCAGGGAAAATAAAACAAATATTCTGCTGTGTCCTGTCAGGACCCTCCATGGGGTGGATTCCATGAGCTGATCCTTCCCCTGTGGAGCACTGATCCACAAGAGAGTCCTAGCACTGGACAGGATGGCTCTTTCCCCAGCCTCCAAGGATATCCTGCAGACAGAGCACCACAGCCCTTCCCTGAGCCTCCTTCTCCTTCCACAAGTGCATCTCTGGTGACTTCCATGGAGTCCAAATAGGGAGGCTGTGATTGGAGTTAAACCCGGTGCCATGGTGATCCCAGCCTAATCCTGGAAGGATCCCAGCAGTGCCAGTGGAATATTCTGGGTTGGAAGGGACCCACAGGGATCATGGAGCCCTGCACAGGACACCCCAAAAGTCACATCATGAGCCTGGTTTTTATGGTCAGAGCCAGGGCAAGGAAATGGTTGAGCCTCTTCAGTGATTTATCCCTGTCAGAGGAGGATTCCTGATGGATATTGAGGGCATGGAAGGAGTTAAAAATATCTGGTTTGCATTGGGCTGTGAGTGATCTGAGCTTTGGTGGAAAGGGAGGGAAGTGGTGAGACAGGGAGGGAAAGTGGCCAGCTATAGAGGCAGAAATACTCAGCTAAATGGTTTCCTTTTGATATATTAATGCCTCCTTCAAGGGCTGTTTGAGGAAAAACAGTCTTAAGAAAATGAGCTGGGATTGAAGTGGGCTCGATTGTCTTCAGAGAGATTGAAATAATTCCTAAATGAGTGTTTTCAGCTGAACTCAGAGAGGCCACCGAGCTCTGAGCACAGGTCAGGCTGGGGACAGGGAGACGAGGGAGGCTGAGCAGGGAGGAGGAGGAGGGGAAGGGGCTGCAGGGGTGGCCTGGCCACAGCTGGAAGGCAGCAAAGGGACCCCGAGTGGCTCTAGAGAGGGCCAGCTGTGCGTGGCACCGTGCCTGACCCTGCCAGAGCAGCAGCTCCAGGGGAAGGGGGAAACCCAAGGGAATCCTCAGTTTCTCACCATGAAAAGGAGGGGTCGATGCTTTCTGCCCCAATTTCTGCACAAGGGAGAGCTGAGGGCTCCCAAAACCCTCCTGGGTGAGAGGAGGGAGCACAAGCAGAGGCAGCAGAGACAAGATGTCCCTCTCACTCACCACGACAGAGAATGATGGCTCCTTATTTCACAGTTCTCTTTTCCAACCCTGATGTTCATTTGCAATGGGAAGCAGCACCTCTCCTTGTGGGGAAGTCAATTTGTCCTGTTTTCCCTGGGAGCCTTATCTGGGGCCAGCGGTGGCAGGGGAATGTGACAACCCCGGGGACACTGCAGAGCAGGAATTTATTGCTCTTTGTGGCAGAGCAATAAATCCATGCTCCATGATGTATGAGCAGAGTCCCAGTCACCCATCCAGCCCAGGCTGGTGGATCTTTGGAGTGTGGGGATGTTTTTCCCAGCGAGCAGAGGGCAGGTGAAGATGGAGGGGAGGAGAGGGACAGGGGCAGGAGGCTGCAGCAGGTGAGGAGAGGCACTGGTGGCACTGGTGACACTGGTCACTGGTCCTGCTCAACCACTGCTCTAAGACTGAGAGAACAAGGGGATATTTTTGGCAAATCATTTATTCGACAAAAATGCAGCATTAAAGCAAGCAGAACCCTTTGTGGATTTTAGATAAATTTCATAAACCTGAGCCAGCAGAAGCTCGTTCCTAATGATTTCCCTTTCCATAGTGAGTGTCCCACATCCTGTGCCCACTTTGCCCAGTCCATGGATGTCTCATGCTGCCTCTCCAGTGGTAGGAGACATCTGCGGTCAGATGAGCCAAAACCCCTTAAACTTTCTGCTCTGAACCTGCAAAATTCTCTTTGGCCCACGAGGGAGCTGCTGTTTTCCACTCCTTTCCCCTCCCTCATTCCCTCTGGGCACCCAGCAGGTGGCACATCCTGTCCTGCCACCGGCAGTCCCCACAGAGCCTGAGCCATCCAGGTGACAAAGGGCAGGGCTTCCTGCCAGTGGGACGTGGTGACTCCTTGCCTTGGCCAGGCTGGAGGGATCAGGAATTTCATGGCCAGTTCCTGTGCTTTGGGGATGCCAGGAAGCCCCAGTGTCCCCTGTGCCACCTTGGCTCCCGGGGGTGATTCCTGCTCCCCGTGCTGCGGGTGGCATTGGTGGCAGTGCCAGCACAGGCTGTGCCTGGAGCAGGGACTTGTGCTGAGCACAACTTCACTGATCACCTCTCCAGCTCCGGCTGCACTGAAGGGACACTCAGGGACACACTGATCAGGGAAAAAGGGCAGGGAAAGGAGCAGCACAGTCCTTGTGTCAGCTTTCGCCGTCACACACACTCGGGGTCATGTCCTGTACTGCCACCACTGACCACCAGTGACCACCAGTGACCCTCCCCTGCACACACCTTGTCCTGCAGCACCTCAAGGACAACAGGGCCCTGATACAGCCATGGCCCTCGGGGATGCCTCATTTGTTCACAGAAAGCACCATTTATCCCCAAAACTGCCCTGCCATCAGTCAGGGTGTGCCCTCGGATTGCCCTCAAAGCGACACGGTGGAAGTGCAAACCATAGGTAAAAATATGGGTGGGTTAGGATGAGTGCAGGGGGCACAGGTGTTGCCTTTTTCAGCCTAGACATGGAACTCGAGAGAATTTCAGTCGAGGAGCTCATAGAAAAGTGGATCTTTCTTGCAGCTCCAGGACCACTTCTGGAAGAATACCCACAGAAGTCCAGCCCCAGAGGGCTGAATACAGTCTTCTAAATTTTAGAAAATTAGCATAGTTGATAAATAGCACCAGTTTGGAGGACAAGTGGTGATGCAATTTCCCCCAGGTCAAGCCCCTTCTCTGGAGCCCCCACCCTTGGTACTAGCTGTACCTGTTTATAAAAATGTGTCTCAAAGACCTTGGTCCCCAGGAAGAACCAAGATAGGACAGGGGCCTTGTGCTTCCCCAGGCTTGGAGCTCTGGAATGTGTTTGGTCTTTCTAGCTGGGGAAAAGGGTAGGCAGAAGTACTGGGAAGGTTACAAATATATAAAAGAAAAAGAGGCAAAAATCATCCGGCATCACAGGAAGCAGGAAAAGGGGGAGACATTAATGGGGAAGGAGAGGTGCCATGGTGGCAGGGCGGGCAGGAACACAGAGGGGAGGAGCAGCAGGCTGGGCTGTGCAGCTCCAGCCCAATAACCGGGATTTGATCCCAGTGTGCCCTCAGCTGGGCTGGGAGTGCACACCGGGCAGGCTCTGTGCTTCCCCTGGCACAGCCCCAAGGGGCTGCACCTCTGTGCCTGGGCACCATCCTGCTGTGTGCCTCGGGCAACCTTCACTGGGAGCAGGGGAACTGTCCTGCTGCCATCCTGCACCATTTGCTGAGGGGACATTCCTCAGCCCTGCTCCCAACCCTGGCCATGGGTGAGGGTGATCCCTAAAATGCTGGTAAAAATTGAGATGCAGACGTCGCAGTACAGGAAAAAGGGTATTACCTTGGTTTAATAGGATCCCAGGTGCACCTTTGTCAAAGGTGGTACCACGACGGAAAAAGCAACCGTGGGTACCATGCGTATACAATTTCTACACCTCACCAATTAGCATACCTATCTAAAATTCCCCAATAAGAAACCTAACAAATGAAGTAATTGCCCCCTTATGCTAATTACCTCCCCCCCAAAAGGCTACAATTTAGTTTACAAAAACATGTCTCAAGGATGAGGCTCTGTTCAAAGTTGGTGCTTCATATTCTTGAGATTGTAGAGATGTTTCGTCTTCTCCAAAAAATTCTAAACTAAGCTATACTACAAAAGTTATAAACATGTGGAGCTAAAATAAAGGGAGTAAAAGTACACGAATAGGAAAGGATATGAAGTATATTAAAAGGGTATAAAAGTATAATGAAAAAAACCAAAAAAACCCATCAGACATCAAGGGAAGCACAGGCTGCTCAGCACCCAGGGAACCTGGAGGAGTCTCCTTAGGCCACCTGGCCGACGATGGGTTTCAAAGTCCCAGAGTGGGGCAGCCCTTTGGGGGACACAACAACAGGGCCTGCCGCTCCTCCCAGTGGGATCAGGCAGCCACTCTGTCCCACTCTGGATTCCCTGCGTGGCCGAAGGGAGCAGTCCCCGCCGGTGGCCTGTCCTGGTGACTGTCCCCCCTGTGTCCCACACAGTACAAACAGGTGGAGCAGTACATGTCCTTCCACAAGCTGCCGGCCGACATGCGGCAGCGCATCCACGACTACTACGAGCACCGCTACCAGGGCAAGATGTTCGACGAGGAGAGCATCCTGGGGGAGCTGAGCGAGCCGCTGCGCGAGGTGAGAGGGGCGGGGAGCAGGCGGGGAGCGTTCCAGTGCCGCTGGGGTAGCGGCTCAGCAACTCCCAACTCATGGGTTTGGCTAAAACCCTGTGCTGGCCTCATTCGTGCCCATCCACCAGGTGGAACAGCAGTGCAGCCAAAGGAAGAAGGAGCCTTCAGAGAAGCCCCCTTCCCCCTCCCCTTCCTTTGATTCCCTGCTGCATCCTGGCAGTGCAGGGTGTCCCAGGTGTGTCCCCACTGTCCCCCACCAGCCCCAGGAAGGCCTGCCTTCTGCCTCCCTCCCCCAGCAATGCCTCTCCACGGTGGAGAAAAGAGCTCAGCGAGTGCTAGCCAGATTTTAAACCCGGTTTTGCCCAAGTTTCCAAGGGCACCCCTCTGAAACCCTCCCTGGGGAGCAGACAGATCTTTCCAGCTATCCTCCTTCCAACTCCAGTTATCCCCATTCCCGTGGAGTGCTGTGCTGGGGGATTGACTCAGCAGCGCATCCTGAGCAGGAGCTGCCAGGGCACGGAGCAGCTCCTGAGCTGTCACCCTGCGAGTGACACAGAGCCCCGGGGGAGGCACGGCCCGGCTGTGCTGACAGCTGAGCAGCTGAGCTGGGCGTTCTTCAGCCGGCCTTGGTGATCCAGCCCCTGCTGGTGCCTGCTGAGCTCCTCTCCTTGCCCTCCCTGGCACTGTCCCCATCTGCCCAGGATGGTTCCTCCTCGGGGCACATTTGTGCTGTTTTGTACCTCACTGCCTAGCACGGGCAGCAGAGAGCCGGGGTGGCCAAGGTGAGCTGTGACACTGCCCAGAGAGGAGCCCTGGGTTTGTCACCCAGCATCTCACAGTGCTGTGCTCCCTCCCAGCCCACGGCGTCCTGCACAGACAGGGCTGCTGGGTGTGTTGGGGAGGAGGGAGCAGAGGGATGAAGGCAGTGAAGGTGGTGTTGGGTCCAGCTCGCCCTGCTCCATGCTCAGAGCATCCAGCGCCTGCCCCAGCCTGCACAGGCAGCCAGACCGAGGCAGCAGCAAGTTTCTCCCACCTGGCAATGCACAGCTCAGGTGGGGAATCTCCACAGGTGTTCACTAACCACATGTGTCCTCTCTGCTCCCCATCCCCTCCTCTTCGTGTCTCTCCTTCGCACCCCACGTGGGCAGGAAATCATCAACTTCAACTGCCGCAAGCTGGTGGCCTCCATGCCCCTGTTTGCCAACGCCGACCCCAACTTCGTGACATCCATGCTGACCAAGCTGAAGTTCGAGGTGTTCCAGCCCGGGGACTACATCATCCGCGAGGGCACCATCGGCAAGAAGATGTACTTCATCCAGCACGGCGTGGTCAGTGTCCTCACCAAGGGCAACAAGGAGACCAAGCTGGCCGACGGCTCCTACTTTGGAGGTGCGTGCTGCTCTCTCCCCCTCCCACAGCCACAGCCCTGCTGGGCTCAGGCATTCCTGACATCAGCCTGGATCCACTGGGAGTGACCCCCAGCACCTCCAGCTCCACCTGCAGAGCTCACCAGAGAGGGGATGGTGCAGTGGGAGGGGACTGGTGGGCACTGCAGGAGCCTGGGTCACAAATAACAACAAAACACAGCAGGGAAACTTGGTCCTTGCAGGTTCTTTCTGACAGCTCGACGAAGCTGAGAACCTAAAGGTAAAAAACAGCCTGTTCTCAGATCTCCAGGCACATTCCTACTCCTGCTGTCTGGCACCTGCCACACGAGGGGCTGGAGAAACAGGGAGGGAAGAGCAGTCCCTCACCTGCCCTGCCTGTGGCTCAGCAGAGTGTCCTGGAGGTCAGCAGGCAGGCAGAATGTGTGAGCAGCAGAGCTCCGGAGCAGTGGGAGCGGCAGGAGGCTGGGAAGGATTTAGGGCATTGCTCTCAGGAGTGACACAAAGCCCCCTCTGCTGTCAGAGCCCGTGAGAGCTCCGAGAGCCCGAGGCAGGCAGCAGGACAAGCTCCGAGTGCAGCTCCTTTAATGATCTGCTGAGGGGAGGCAGAGCCAAACCTGCCTTGCCTTCCCTTCTGGGAGGCTTTTCCTCTCAAAAATCTCTGTCATGCATTTCCCACTCTCCTGCTGCTCTTGGTTCATGTGAAACAAGCTGTCTGGACCTCCCTGGACCACCAGGGGTTTGCAGGCTGGGACTGGGAGCTGGAGGGTTGGAGTCAGGATCCCCTGACTGACAGATGGGATTGGAACTGCCCATGACATTCCATCACAGCCCCTCACACACACAGCACTGCCTCCTGAGCATCATTTCCTTGGGAAAGCAGTGATGCCTTGCTGGGCTTACCTAAAGCAGAGGCTAGACAAAGTTAGGAGAATAAAAAGCAGTTATATTTATTGAAGGGCCTTCAGGTGCATTTAGGGCACTCACAGCCCACCCAGGGGCTACACCCTAAATGGCAAACAGGTCATGGGTTTTTCATACTTTATAAGTTCTGTCCTTTTGCATATCTGGGGTTAATCCTCCAATTACAGCTTCAGGTAATGAAGTCAATTAGCCCAAGTTTGCTCCCCATAATTCACTGGTTTTTGCATATCTTGGGGCCTGAGACAGTAAGGTGTCCTTGAGTTTTGGGCTTAGAGAGGAATTGTTTTGTCTAAAAATGAGAGAGCAGGAGCTTAGCACCCTATATGGAGTTATACACTAAAAGGCATTACAAGGTTACAGATAGATGAAAAATACAGAAGCTAAAATCCTAAGGCATCAGCAGCCTGGGAATGCACTCACAACCTTGTGGTGCTGCTGGAGCAGGGCTTTGGGCAGACTTAGCATGAATCCTGCTGGGGAGCAGGGAGCTGTCACTCTGCAGCTCACACCATCTGTCCTGAGTGCCTGTCTGCTGCCCAGACTGTCAGCAGTGGGACAGCAGGGTTTGGGAGCTCTCTGGTGAGTGTTCAGGGAGCTGTGGGTGAATCAAGGGCTGTGTGTTTGTACCCAGCTGAGTGCTGAGGAGAGCATGGCAGCAGTGTAAACACACACAGAGCTGGGAGGTGCCCCTGACATGTTGCCCCTGGCAGTGCTTGTGGCACAGACATAAAAATCTTTGAAAACTCTGGAAAGAGAAATGTTCCAGGTGCAGGGATCGAAATTCCAACCAGGCACCAAAGGCACAGGTCAGCACAGGGCCTCACTACTAATCTAGAGAGATTTGGCTTCAAAGAGAGCACGGCTTGACCTCCTGCTCCCAGTGCCCACCAGGAGCTGGAGAAAGACAATTCCTCCAATGGGAATGCACGATGCCACCTTTGATACTTCCCCAGAACAAACCTTGCCAGGCTGATTGGGCCAGCAGAGCCCCTGAGGAGCAGCTGTGTGTGGCACTGCCACAGCTGAGCCCCCGCGACTTGGAAATGTTGGTGCACACACAGAGTGTTCACCCTGGCTGTGTGTTCTGGGGCAGAGCAGGCTGGGAGGGGGCTCTGAGGGGCAGGGAGGGATTTTAGGGGTCCTGGTGTCCCTGCCCTGCTCTCAGCCCTCTCCCTTGCAGAAATCTGCCTGCTGACCCGTGGCCGGCGCACGGCCAGCGTCCGAGCCGACACCTACTGCCGCCTCTACTCCCTGTCTGTGGACAACTTCAACGAGGTGCTGGAGGAGTACCCCATGATGAGGAGAGCCTTCGAGACCGTGGCTCTGGACAGGCTGGACAGGATTGGTGAGTACAAGGGGGAGAGGCTCCGTCTTTCCCTGCTGCCTTGGCAGCCTTCTCCAGGCTCGGGGCTCAGTTCCTGGGCGGGGGCTGGGAAAGGAAGGAGATCCCAGTCTGTCTGTCCTCCAGGACCCTAATCTAAACCTACTGAGGGTGAGCTTAGGTTGGATATTAGGGATAAATTCCTCCCCGTGAGGGTGGTGAGGCCCTGACACAGGTTGCCCAGAGAAGCTGTGGCTGCTCCTGGATCCCTGGAAGTGTCCCAGGCCAGGCTGGACAGGGTTTGGAGCAACCTGGGATAGTGGAAGGTGTCCCTGCCCATGGCAGGGGTCGGATGAGATGAACTTTAAGGTCCTTCCAACCCAAACCACCCTGGGATTCTGTGATTGTTCCAGCTCACAGTGACCCATCACAGGATGCTCCCTGTCCTGTGTGGGACACAGCCTGTGCTGTAGACATCCTTTTCTAGTTGTCTCCTCTCCCACTAAGGAAGACCAGGATAACATTCCTTGGTCACAGCCAGAGGTGCTCAGCTCAGAGAGATGAAGTGACCAATGCACAGTCATGCAGGAAGGCTGCAGAGCTGAGGAGCATTTTGGAGTCCCAGTGTCACTTGCTCAGCTCCTTATCCATCCCTGCAAAGTGCTTGCATTCCCACTGCTTCCCGCATGGAAAGGTCACGGAGCTCTGAGCACAATGCCGAGGGTGAGGAGGATGATGGGCTGAGGGGATAGGGACTGAGCTCCATCCCTGCCAGGGGGCAGTGCCTCTGGGGCTTCTCCTGCCAGGAGCATTGGATTCTGTGCATCTCATTAGCTGCTGCAGATCATGGAGTGTGACCCTGAGGAGCAGTTTGGCAAAGCCCAAGCTCAGGAGGCCCTGGTGGAAGTGGCAGCAGGCCCAGCCCTTGGGTAATTGAAATGAGGCTGTACAAACCACAGTGAAAATGTGATATCAGTGCCAGGATGGGCTAGCTTGGCTTGATCTCAAGTTCTGCAGGTCTGGCTGCTCACTGCTGCTCAGCCTGCTGCTCTCTGGGACTGTGGGATCAGGTGTGCAGATCATCCTGTGCTTCTTGTCTTGAGCTCTGTGCCCCTGCACACGGAACTGAAATCCACAGAAAATTCTGACCCAGCACAAAGAGCCTCACATGCTCCTTCCCCAGGGAGAAATCCCCTTCCCCAGGCAGCTGCAAATGTCAGCACGAGGTCAGAAAGTGACACAAAGCAAGTGGAACAGCAGCTCCTCAGGTGCAGGGCTGTGCCACTGCCCCCCTTGCTTCTGCTGTGCTGCTGTCCTGAGCCAGCACCAGTCCCTGTGCCCCTGGAAACCCTGCTGTCCCTGGCAGTCACACTGAGAGCTGCCTCCCCCCAGCTCCACATCTCATCTATTGGGAAACAGCTCCTCCCGAGCCCATTCCAGCCCTGTGGTGCCCAGCACTCCATGGCTGGAATTGCCCCATGGACTTGCCCAGAGGAGCTCTGTGCACCCTGCTGGAGCTGGCAGATCCTGTGGAATTGCCTTTTTCCATAAGGCATTTCCTCCCTTCCCCTGGCACATGCACCCTCCAGAAGAAGCAGGGCAGTAGCTCTGTACCAGCATGTGATTTTGGAAGGAATTCAAGGTTGCCATGTTCTGCTGAGACTCTCTGGAAGTACAGGAATCATCCTGGAGGACTGGAGCTGAGGAACAGCAGATCTTGAAAACCAGGGATGAACAGAAGCAGGACCATATAGTGGCTCCTGTCCCAACCAGCTCAGGATCTGTGCACAAGGTGGAAGCAAAGGGGAGCCTCCTTCCAAGTCGGTGGTGCATTCCCTAGCTCCCTTCTGCCAGGTGATGTGTCCTTGGGAAGGCCAGTGTTACAATGTCCTTGGGAAAGCCAGGGTGGCAACATGTCCTTGGGCAGGCCAGGGTGACAAAGTCCCTGGGCAGGCCAGGGTGACAAAGTCCCTGGGAAGGCCAGGGTGACAATGTCCCTGGGAAGGCCAGACCTCACTGGGTACAGGAGATTGCTCAGAGGGCCCTGTCACTGTTGTGGTACCAGGACAAGATCCATCCAGTATTCCCCCTGTGCATCAAGGGAGCAGGCAGGAAAATCTCAGTCCATGCAGTCCCAGTGACTGGAGAGACATCTGTGGGATTTCTGCCACTGGAGGGTTTGGGAAGCAGCAGGAAGGGATTAGTCTCCGTGAATTGACAGAGGCTGGGATGCTACAAAGATCTGTGGCCCTGCTTAAGTCTGAGTAACTTCAGCCTCTGAGAACTCCTCAGCCTGCAGAATGTCTCACTTGTGACACTCCACAGGCTCAGGGCTGGAAGGCTGACACTGAGAGAAATTGGGCTGATCACTGATTAATGATCATTTACCCCCAATTAAATCAGCCCCTGTTCTGGTTCCTGCCCAGGCTCTAAGGCTGTGTGTAGGATTTGTGTGTGGCAGAGGCTCTGTGGGTTCTGCAGTGAGGGATTCTCTCCCTGTGTGTGACAGTGTCTGTGGAGTGCCCCAGTTTGCAGTGCCCCGTTACGTAAGTCACACCATTCTGCTCCTGCCTGCCTTTGGAACTGGCTTTCAGTGACCACTGGAGCTTCAAATTAGATTTTCACAAGTATTTGCACTTGTAAAACACCACCACTTAAATGCTCATTGAAAGTAAAGCCAGCAAGGGTGGTGAATATTGGCAAACCCAAGTGCTCTGAAGCATTAAGGAATATTGGGGACAATGCTCTTCCGCTGCTCCATGGGCTGAAATGAATCCCAGGAATGCCTGGCACTAGGTCCTCCCCACCCACATCAAGGTCACTGGTGAGAGCTGAAGGCCTCCTAGAAGCCAGAGGAAGTTCTTGTTTCCATTTTCCTCAGGAATTGTTTGCCACGTGGTTTGAAATGCAGATACTTTGAATGCCACTTGCATATGTTTTGCTACAAAGATGCCAGTTAAGTCAGGATTAAAGATGCCTCTGGTTTCCTCCAGGCATTGCAGATGCTAAAAAACCAAGGAAAAGCCAAGACAACACAATTCCAGCCTCTAAATATAATTTATGATATTATTGCAGCGTGAGAGTGTCTGTTCAAGATACTCCGGTGGCAGGAATTTGAAAAGCTTTGTCTATAAAAAGCCACAAAAATAGCTGTCCCCAAACTTCTGGCCTGCCAGCTCGTGACCACACTCCTGCAGCTGAGATCCCGTTGGGTTTGTAGCCCAGGTGTGCAGGGGGAGCGTGGCTGTGCTTTGGCACAAAGCTTCATTGCAAATTCCCACTGGACAGGGCTGGAATTTCCTATTCAAGTCCTGAGAGGGAACACAGGTGCTCCTGAGAGGTGTCCTCTCTCCTCCCCTGAATAACCCACAAATGTCACTGTCCATGAGGACTCACACTGAAGTGACACTGGATATTCCTCTGACTCAAAATTGTCTCCCATCATCTCCAGTGTGGAGCTCTGGATTTATCCAGCAGAGAGAAAAAGGCATTTAGAGGTTATGTGTCTCTCCTCAGGTGGCTCCTGAGGTGGCTCAGGTGAATCACACCTGGAAGGGCTCCCTGGCACAGGGTGGGAGCTCAGACTTCAGCAGGAGCTGAGCCCCTGAATCTCTTTTTCTTTGGAATGGAAGGCCGTGACTCAGAGCATTTTGTGTTTAGCCTGAGGAGAGGTGTCAGTAACTCACCAGCCATGGGGGAATGCCAATTACTTCAGCTTAATTAAGGGGAGCTGGCAGCCCTGCTCACCTGAATATGAAGTGCCATTCCTCCTGTGACTCCAGAAGGAGCTCACAGCCCCGGGCACACCAGAGAGGAGCAGTGGGGGTGCTGAGGAGAGCTCAGGAGCCCTGGTTTGACCTTGCTCTCTGCTGGCCACAAAGCTCTTTGCTGGCTGCATCCAGATAAAACGCCTGCTCAGGTAACATTTCACCATCCCAGCACCTTGATAAATAATTTCCAACCCTCTTTTTAATCACACGAAGGAGGCCCTGCTCACCAATGACACCTCTCCTCCTGAGGGACTTTCCCTGCCTTGAAGGCACTCCAGGAGCTGTCTGCAGCCAGCCCACACTTCAGCGCACCAGCTGGCAGTGCCAGCGTGCCCACAGTGTCCCAGAGCGTGTCCTGTCACAGCTGCCAGCTCCGGAGGGCACTGGGGAGGGAGGGCAGGAGCCTTGGCACCTCTTGGCTTCAGCCTGCAGTGCTGAGCAAGAGCCACGAGTGCCCGAGGCAGCCCAGGGTGTCACAGCCCCGGGAATGGCACAGCCCTGCACCTTTTGTGACTGTCACAGCCTGCCCAGCTCACGGTGTCACAACCCCCAGAATGGCACAGCCCTGCACCTTTTGTGACAGTCACAGCCTGCCCAGCCCAGGGTGTCACAGCCCCCGGAATGGCACAGCCCTGCACCCTCTGTGGAGTCACAGCCGCAGGAATGGCACAGCCCTGCACCCTCCATGACAGTCACAGCCTGCCCAGCTCTGGATAATTCCCTGTTTTCATTCTGCACAGCTCTGTGTGGAGAGTGGGAGGGAAGAGCTTCATTTATCCGGAATGGAGCTGTGCTGGGATTCATCAGGTGCCATTATTCCGTGTGTGTTTGACCTGCTGTGCTCTAGCTGTCCACAGGGACACCACGTGTTTTGGGGGATAATCTGCTTTTTGGAAGCGGGGAAGCAATCAGCAACAGGCCCAAGCTGTACAGGGAGGGAAGGAATTGTCCATCCTAAATGTGCCCCCAGGGCTCACACATCCATGGATTTCCACAGCCAGGCTCTCGGGGCAGTCACTGCAAGCGTCCAGAGCAGTTTGGGAAGTATTCTGAGGATGCTCTGAACGTTGATCCAGCTGGCTTTGCTGAGCTCTTTTCCAAGAGCTCCTTCAGCTGCGAGCAGAACCCTTCCCACGGCAGGGAATACAGCTCAGTGCGGATTCATCTGTGCTTTTATCCATCCATTTTTCACATCTCTCCAACAGGGAAAGAGCCCTTATTCTGGGGGTTAACAATTCCTTTGAGCTGGGATGTGCAAAGCCTTGGTCCCAGGACAATCAGTGAGGAGCTGTGGGAAGTGCCCTGTGCAGGGAGCAGCCACGCCAACAGCAGGCCAGGGCAGGAGGCAGCCTCATAAAACGAGATTATTGCAAATACATGCAAATTCAGAAAGCAATTTAGTGACCTGAATTCTTAAAGTGCAGCCACTGGGCTCGGAGAGAACTGAAAGGAGAAAGGAACAGAAAGTCACAGCTGATTTCCCCTGTGTCTGGGCAGAATTTTAACAACAGAAAGCTAATTTTGATTGTTTGATAGACGAATTATTGTTGAGTGCTGGCTCCTTTTATGAAATCACATGAGCCTTTTTCCCTGTTCTTTTGTGTGCTATCTACAGTGGAGGCAAATCTGACTTTGCAGTTCTTAATTAGGGGAGCAACATCTGTTTGCTTCGTTTCCATAATTTTACATACCCCACTCCACTTCAAAGCACCAGGAGCTTTGCTCTGAACATCTCCAAGGCTCGAAATATCCTCCTTTCCCCCCCTATATTTAGCCCATTGTTGCAGTGAGGCAAACAGGGAGTTTTCAGAGCCCAGAGGGTGTTCTGAAGGCAGGGAGGGGAGGTGGTGCTCGGGGTGGTTGCAGATGGTTCCTCTGCTCTGGGGCATGTGGGAAGCAGCATTTTCTCCAGCAGCAACCAGCGGGGCTCGTATTGGCACGTGGAAACATCATGTAAATTATGCACTTCATTACAATGGCGAAGCCAATTCATTTTTCAGCTTGCCAGCCAATTACAATTTTGAAAAATGGCTTGGAAAAAATTCTTCTCCCCTTCAATGGCTGGAAGAACATTTTCAGTAATCTTCTGCAGGGTTCTGGAGGAGAAATTTGATATTTTCTTGGCAAAACAGAAGACAAAAATGTGATCTAATGAAACAGTTAATAGAGGCAAGCTGGGCTCAGGGAAACAGTGAAGTGTAATGGGATTTTCAAAGGGGAAAATGGAGTGTTCTGTTTTAAAAACCAACAGGAAGAATCACTCCAAGGTTTTTACTGGCATTACTTTATCAACTTGACACAAACCTAAGGAGCTTTGATCCAACCATTTCCAGTAAATACCAGGCACATTTGGGAAGCATCAGCATGGTGTGTTCAGCCCTTCCAAGGAACCAGGGGCTGTGGCTGCTCCCTGAGCTGGGGACACCAACCCCAGCATCCAGGGCGATTTATCCCATGCTTCCCCTGGGAATCAGCCCAGAGAGCAGCCAGGAGCCACAGCCAGCTGACAGGGAGTTCCAGCAGTGGGATGAGCTGTGATGACAACAGCACAGGGCCGTGGCTGCCGGCGAGTTTTTGGGAAGCTGTTCCCCCTCCTCCCGCTCTGGCCATTCCCTCGGGCTGGTTTTATCTGGGGACAGCAGCTTTGTCACCTGCCTGCTTTGAGCTCAGCATGCTGTCCCCAGCCACAGCCTGACCTTGCAGCGCTGCAGGAGCTGCACATTGCCCATGCTGGGATTTGTCCCTTCGACTCCGGGAAGGGAAGGCAAAGTTGCAGTCTGGGTCCCTCTGGAATTCTGGAGCACTGGCCACCTCCTCCCTTCCCTGCACTAGGCAGGTTCTCCTCTCTCCAGTTGGTGTCTCTGAGTGTGTTCAAGCAGCTCTTTGGTTCTAATTTGATGGGATTTCAGTAGATCCAGGTGGGAATGACTCCGTGTGACCTCCTGTGCCATTCCCTGCCAAACCCCATTTGAAGGTGACGTTGGTGCTGCCTTAGGCTCTGGGCAGGAGCAGGATCTGTCCCTCCAGGGGTACCCAGTGCTATTCCAGTCCAGCAGAACAGCCATTATAGAATTCCTACACACGTACTTCCAGCCCCTGGAATGACTTTAGCTGCTCCAAACTGTCTGCCCTCAGGATTGGGTCCTCATCAGGCTGGGATCTTGCTCTGAGTGGAAAAAAAGTGCCTTTCTGCCTATTTTTTTGAAGGGAGTGATTGGCAGTAGGCAAAACAGCAGAGCTTTGAGCATCCCATCCCATCCCATCCCATCCCATCCCATCCCATCCCCCACATCCCCGCAGAACCAGGATCAGAACTCTGGCAGCATTTCAGGGCAGCTCAGCCCACAGCAGCTTTCCCCACAGAGCCCTCAGAGCCACTCCCTGGCCTTTGTGGGGTGAGAAAGGCCCGATTTGAAAAGGGGAAGGGAAGGGAAAATCTTCACTGTGTTCCTCCAGTGTGTATCTGCAATTCCAGTCAGATTGCTCCTGCCTTTCCGTGGGCTTGGCTCAGAGCAGTCTGCTGGTTCCTTCTGGAGGGAAGGCAATGCTGGGGAACAGCTCCCTTTGTCGCTGAGGAACCACCTCTGTTCTGAGAGGAGTTGAGCATGCTGTCCTTACTCCCTGCTGTTGTCCATGGGGGGATTTTCTGTACTTCCCATGCTTTGCAGTGAGAACTCAACATACTTTATCTTCCCAGTATCACGGTGGAAGTGACTGCAATCTCCCTCCTGTTTCACAATTTCCTCTTTATTGGCACAAGAGTTGTTTCACCTTTTTCTGGCGGTGGATTTGGAACTCAGTGAGTTCTATGCAAGACTCTGCCGTTTCAGAGTGGCTTTTTAGGACACCAGGGTGCCACCTACCCTCTTCAGAGTGTCACTCCAGCTCTCTCCTGCCAGATGTTTGATTTTCCATTTGGCTGGAGTAAGAGGCATGTCCTTAAACTCTTACTCTTTTATCTGTTACACATTTAAAAGCTACATCCTGCACTAAAAAAAAACCAACCATCTGGTTGTCATCTAGATGTGCCTCAGATCAGAAAGATCTGAGAGCTGGCTGGGTGGGATCCAAAGGAGATTCCTCTGGTTCCAGGCCCTGCCCCTGCCCTGGTGGCTCTGTCCCTCAGGCTAGGATTCATCCCACTGGTGCCAGGTGCACTTCCAGGCTGGACAAACCATTCCACCACATTTTCCAGCCCAGTGCAAAGGCAAAGCACTGGGAATCTCTGGCTGCAGGCTGGGAATCCAGCTGGAACATTCCCTAAAGCTGGGGCTCTAAGGGCACAGCCAGGTTCAGATGGCAGCTGCAGGATGCCTGAGGGCCCTACCTGGCCCAGCTGAGCTTTTCCAGCTCACAAAGTCATGGGATGGAACCACAGAATCCTTCAGGTTGGAAAAGACTCCAAGATCACCAAGTCCTAACTCAGAGAAATTTCCTTCAAGTGAAGCCCCATCTTTGACTCCAGAGTGACTGAGGCACATGAGACAGAGGAGGAGAAGGTGAAGCTGGAGAGTGGCTGGAGACCTCACTGGATTTATATTCTGAGGGTTTATTGTCTTTTCCTAATGGAAACTCAGGTACAAAAAGGAAATCTTCCAAATCCTTAGCTTTGCCGCCAGCCTGCCATGCTTACCAGAAGCTTCTTTACTCTCCAAGGAGCAGTGTCCTGCAGGACACGGTTCTGCGGGATCTCGAGGTTGTTTGTTCCCCAGGAGCAGGAGCTATGGTGTTTGTCACCTTGCTGCTGGAGCAGGGACTGTGCACAGATCCCACAGGGACAGCGGAGGGAGGCATTCCAGGGAAGCCTGGCAGGAAGCCCCACAATGACCCTTTCTCTCTTCCCTCATCCACAGGCAAGAAGAACTCCATCCTGCTGCACAAAGTGCAGCACGACCTCAACTCGGGGGTGTTCAACTACCAGGAGAACGAGATCATCCAGCAGATCGTGCAGCACGACCGCGAGATGGCCCACTGCGCCCACAACGTGCAGGCCGCCGCCGCCGCCGCCTCCACACCCACGCCGGTCATCTGGACGCCGCTGATCCAGGCCCCGCTGCAGGCGGCCGCCGCCACCACCTCGGTGGCCATCGCCCTGACCCACCACCCGCGCCTGCCCACGGCCATCTTCCGGCCGCCCGTGTCCGTGCTGGGCTCCCTGGGCCAGCAGCCCAACCAGACTCCGCGGCAGCTGAAGCGGTTCCAGTCGCTGGTGCCGTCCGCCGGCCCCTCGGCCGTGGGCTCCCCGTCCAGCACGCCGTCCCAGCTGCACACGCCGGGCGCCGAGACGCCCTCGTCCTCCTCCTTCCACATCCAGCAGCTCGCCGGCTTCTCGGCCGCCGCCGGCCTGGGCCACTTCCAGGTGGGATCCCCACCCGGAGGCTCCGGCCAGCCGGGGCTGAGCAGCACCTCGTCGGCGGGGCTGAGCCAGTTCCAAAATGCACCCTCGGGGTCACCCTTGGGCTCAGCTCAGCCCCTGCAGCAGCAGCAGCAGCCGCAGCAGCAACAGCCACAGCCTCAGCAGCAGCAGCAGCCGCAGCAGCAACAGCCACAGCCTCAGCAGCAGCAGCAGCAGCAGCAGCAGCAGCAGCAGCAGCAGCAGCAGCCAGCTCTCTCCAGCAGTGGATTTGGGCACTTCCAGCAAGCCACAACCAGCTCCCCATCGACATCCCTCACGCAGCTCTCATCAAACTCGCCCCCCAGCCTCCTGAACCAGTTCCAGCCCAGCACGAGACCACTGCAGGGGGGACAGTTGCAGCAGCTCTCGGGCAGCGGGACCCTGGCGGGGATGAACCACTTCCAGCCCCCTCTTTCCTCCAACTCTCCCTCGTCCAGCCTCAGCCAGCTGGCGCAGGCCTCGGGCGGGCCGGCCCCGGGCCCGTGCCAAACACATCCAAGTGCTTTAGGATCTCTGACGGGAACCGTAGCCCAGCTGCACCACGAGCGGCCTCCCTTCGCCTCCGCGTCCCCGCTGCAGCAGCCCGCCGTGGGCTCGCCCTGTTTCACCCCTTCCGGCCTTAGCCCCCCCAGCCAGAGCCCGGCGGCCAGCAGGACTCTGCAGTGCGGCCCCGCGGGGGCCGGGGGCTCGCAGGGCTCTCTGCTGCTGCCGCAGCCCGCCAGCCCCCCGGGCCAGCCCCAGCCGCTGCGGGCCGCGGGGCCCCCGGGCCGCCTCAACCAGGACATCAAGCTCATCTCGGCCTCCCAGCCCTCCCTGCCCCACGAGCTGCCGCAGCCGCTGGGCCACCGCAGCTCTCCTCATTCCTCCAGGGAATCCGTGTCCGGCTTCTCGCCGTTCCCCGGCGGCGGACTGCTGGGCAAGCCGTGCAGCTCCATCCCCGGGCGGGTGACTTTGCCACGCCAGATGTCCTCAGGTTCTCTGCCGCACCCGCTGGTGTTCGGGGCCGGCGCTGCTGCTGTGACCGCGGGCGGGCGGAAGGAGTCCATCGTGCTCACGGGGGATCTGGAGCCCGTCAGGTCCAAACTGCCCTCCAATTTGTGAGGACTCCCGGGGGAGCTGCCCGTGCCAGCCCTGCCATCAGCTCCTGATGAGTTCACCGAGCAGTTCTTGCCTTTCCTTCCCCCCGCGCCACTCCCGCTTTTTTCTCTTTTTTTCCTCCATTTCTTTTGTTTAGGTTTAACTGTGCTTAGAAACAAAGAAAAAAACAACGAAAAAAAAAAAGAAGATAACCAGGTATTCTTAGAGCTATAGATTTTTGGTCACTTGATTTTATAGAATATTTTAATACATGGAACAAAAGGATACGAGCAAATTTAATCCAACGAGGTAATGCACAGCCGGGGCACGTGCCTGAGCTGGAACACGTGAATGAGCAGCCATAGAAGCCACCAAAAAAGGTTTTCCTGTTGAGACAAAGCCCCGAGGTTGACGTGGGCTGTGGAAGAGGCCGCGGGGTCAGGCTGGAGCTGCTGTTTGTGGAACAGCCCTGGCTGTGACCCTGGGGCTGGGGGACAGGGGTGGCCCAGCGCACACCAAAAGTGTCCCTCCCCCCTTCCCAGGTCACCTCCTGAGCTCAGCAGGTGGCAGAGGAACCGGGAAGGGGGGTTTCATCCTTGGAGACCCCTCCAGGGATTTCCCAAGGGCTGAGGGCTGGGTTGGACTCCAGCTGAGGAAGATGAAGGTGACCAGGAGATGGCCAGGCCTCACTGCGGATTGTCCCTCTCTTACTCCGGGGAACAGGGAGCAATCCCTCGTAAGGCACTGGGAGGGCAGGCATTATCCCTCTGTGCTCTGGGATGTGGGCAGTGGGAGCAGCTCTGGCTCAGACAGCACTCCGGGCAGAAAGCCCCAAGCTTCAGCCTCTCCGTGGTGTGTGCAAAGCACGGGGAGGGATGGAGGAAGAGGCAGCGCTTTAACTCTGTCCCCTCTGTCACTTATCTCGGTTGTCCATGGGTGACTGCTCTGAGGAGAACTAGGAGGGTTGAGCAGTGGGTGCAGCCCTCAGCTCAGGGCAATGTGGGGCACCCAGGACAGCCCTGGTGCAGTCCCCAGCCCTGCTCCTCCTCAGCCCAGGGTGGTTTGGGGGCACCCAGGACAGCTCTGGTGCCCAGGCAAGAACTCTCCAGATTTACAGGTGTTTTTACCATTACAACCAGATCAGCCCAGAAATTTGGCCAGCCATGGTGTGTGCTTGTCCCCTGCTGGGGGAACCGAAATCCTTGGTTTGATTTCACCAGCAATAAGAGCCTGCGCCTGCTGGGCTTCCCTGTCCCCTGCAGCGTCAGCAGACACGCCTGGGGCACCTGGAGAGGGTCTGGGCTCCCTGACCTGGGCCAGCCGCCGTGGGGAGAGCATAGAGTGGGGCCAGCAGCACTGAGAAGCCACAGCCTTTACCTCCAGGGCAAACGTCTCCTTTGGTGTCACTCTGATCCCTCCTCTCTCTCTGGCCGGGGTTTCCTTAGGCCTGGGGGTGTCTGTGGCCACCTCTCTGTCCAAGTCAGGTGCTCAACTTTTCTAACACTCGTTAGATTCACATGCAGCCTCCCTGTCCCAGCTCTCCCGGCTCCCAGCCCTCCAGGGAATGCAGGACTCCATGCAGCAGTGCCAAAACCTTGCCTGACCCCAGTGCCGACCCCTCCCTCTGAGCTCCCCCAGCCCTGCTGGCAGTTGTTTTTATACCGAATCGTTTGCAGAACTCTCTGCCACGTGCCTGTACCTTGAGTGTTGCATTCCTGGGCACTCCTGCTTCCCCCTGCTCTGGTGGCTCCGGATTCAGATGGGATCAGCTTTGGTCTTCCTTAAAGGGTCGGGGGGACTCTGGAAATGTTTTTTTCTAGCGGCTCCATGCACCTCTGTCCGTGTGAGCGTGTGTGGCGGGAGGGTGAGCATGTGTGTGTGGGTGTGGGTGTGTGTGGATAGATTTTATAGATGTGTCTATATCTACACACAGCTTTTATATCCATAGGGTAGCCACACACATCTGTAGCCTATTTATGCACACGTGTCAGCACACACACACACACATTTATATATATATATGTATATCCTAGTTTTAAAATACATGTCAATCCTGACCCTCCTGTAGGACTGATTGGCAGGTGACAATTATAACCTCTAGATCCTGCTTTTCCAAATATGTACAGGCTCACCTGGAAACAGGAATTGAAGCAGACTCACAGAACCTCTCATGTTTTCAGAGGTAGAAGGAAGACTCACAATATCCTTTTCTGTTCTTTTGGGTTTTTAGCAAACCTTTCCCCCCCTCCGTGTGCCAGAGTGCCCCTGGCCGAGCACCTGGAGAGCTCGGGAGCTCCGTTTGGATCTGGGTGGGAAGGCAGGTGGGCAAGGCCTCCATCCCCCTGGATCCCTGTCCCGTGGCTGCTGCGCTGGCACTGAGCCCCAGGGACACCCAGGGGCAGCCGGGGCTGGCTGTGCCCAGCTGTGCCCAGCTGTGCCACCCTCGCTGTGGGACATCTCCTTGGCTTTGCTTCCCTCGGGGATCTGCTTTGGGTTTCCAGCTCTCAGCACTGCAGTAGCCAACATTGAGTTATTCTGGCTGGACCCCAGTCAACACTAGGCTTGTCTCAGTAGGTGGAACTATATTTATTACTATTATTATTATTATTATTATTATTATTGTTCTATTTTGGTTTCTTTTGGGGGGAAGGGAGGGGAAGAGTTCTAGGGGTGGGGTTTGCAATATAAAACACACAATAAAAACCTTAGTAAATAAAAACATGAAAAACCCACCCCTCTGACTCGCTGTGTGCTTCCCCTGGTGAGCTCCAGGCAACATGAGGTGAGCTCTGAAGAAGGAAAATCTCATTTCAGCCCTTTGCCTTGTCCTGCTCTGTTCCCTTTAGTAGGGTTTTCACCACCTCACACATCCTCTCAAGTCTTTCTGGGTTTCCTGATGCCTCTGGAGCTCTGGCAGGGCATTCACCCCTCACACATTCTCTGTATTGAGCCCCTGGTAGGAAAAGTTCAAAACTTCCCCCTCCACTTGAGTTTTCACCAGACCAAGGGAGAAGTGTGGCAGTTGCTTTGCAGATTTGGGCTGGAAAATCCTTCACTTTAGCACAGACATGGGAGCCATGGCTGGAGAGAAGCCCTGTCCAGGACACAGCCCTGGAGCCAGGGACTGTCCCAGGAGCCACACAGGGAGCAGAGGAGCAGCTGCAGGAGGATGCCAAGGGCGGCAGCTGAAGTGTTTTAGGAGGGTAAAGCTGGCCTTGACTCTGAGCTTTGAGTTCCTCCTGTCCAAACCCACCGGGCAGTGACTCCTGGGGGTCACCTTGGCCTGGTGTTTCCATGAGGGAATTCAGGCACTCAGATGTTTGGTTTGCCTTTCAAAAGGAGCTTCTAGGCCAGATTTTTTATTTTCCATGCCATTCCTATTACAGGGGGAACAGATTGTTACTCCTGCCCGAGCCAACATTTCTTTTAAAATTAAGATTTCACAGAAGATGCGTAAACTTGCAAGGTTGGACTAGAACAAAATCCAAGATCTGAGCTCTTAAAGCACACTTGGAAGGCCTGGCTGGACCAGCTGCCCACCCCACTCCCCCTGTGCCCCGGAGAACAGCAGGCTCTGGCTTTGGAGAGAGGCAGCAGCTCCTGGGCTCACAATCGATGCACCCTCTGGCAGATTTTGGGGTTACAGAGACAACACAACAAAGCAATTCCCAGCAGTGCCTTCCCACTGAGTGCTTTTTTCATGTCCTCTGCAGTTTCAGGGATCTCGCAGCACTGGGCACAGGACTGGAGAGCTCAGGTACCCTGCCAGGTATTCCTGGGAATACCCAGAAGGAAAATACTCCCTCCCTACCACGAGTAAGCTGGGAAGCACCCCTTTAAAGAAATCAATACATCAGGGTGTGTATTTGACCTCAAATACAGCAAACCCGGCAGCAGTGCCAGCTTTCAGTGCCCCAGCCCCAGGGCTGAGCTCGGAGGTGCCAGCCGGGCACTGCTGGGACAGTGGCACACAGCTGCAGGCCGTGAGGCACACTGCAACCAGTTACTGTGTGAAAGGACCCCTTTGGGAGGTGGGACAGGGGCACAAGGCACTGCCCCACCCCTGGCCAAGGCACAGAGTGTGAACAGCGCATGGGGGGGATTTAGGGCCTGGCAGAGCCCCCAGTGCTGCCCCTGGGGCACAGGGACACCTCGCTGCTCACCCCTGAGCGCTGCCAGGGGACTTTCCCGTGCCTTGGGAATGCCCTGGTGCCAGAGCTGGAGCAGGGCACCCCCTGAGGGCCCCAAATGCAGAGTGAGACTGGAGATGTGGTGAGGGAACAGCACCAGCCCAGCCCAGCCCTGCCAGCTGCCGTGTACCTGCCTGGGACAGGGACACAGCATGGGAATCCAGCCCCAGGGAGCCAGGCTGGGAGCAAAGCCTGAGCTGAGGGAGCCCAGAGAGGGACAGCACAGGGGTCAGGCTTGGCCTCCCACAGGGAAGGGAGCTGGAGGCAGAGCTGGCACCTGGGGAGGCAGGACCCTTCCCTGGGGTAATTCATTCCCTGAGGAGGCAGGACCCTTCCCTGGGGTAATTCATTCCCTGAGGAGGCAGGAGCCTTCCCTTGGGGTAACTGCCCTGCCCAGCACTGCTGCCACCTCTCCAGCCCCTGCAGGGGGAGGAGAACAGAGCAGGGCAAGCTGCAGGCTATTTTGCAGCAGCTTTCCATCGTCCCTGCTGTTCCTTGGTCCCCCCGTTTGTCCCTTTCCCCACCCCAGCAAATGCCCCCGTTGTGACCCCAGGGGGTGTGTGTGCCTCTGACCCCTCTGCCCCGGTTTGTCAGCCCAAAGCTCAGCTCAGAAAGCTGCAGAAATGAAATGCAGCTGCTCAGGCATGTTGGGAGCGATGCTATCGGCTCCTGGCAGAGCTGCAGCCTGGGCTGGACGCTGCTCTGCTGGCAGGGGAACCCGGGGGAGAGGCTGGAACAGCCCAAGGTGCTGAGAACCTCTGCTTCCAGTGCAGACCCTCCGTGCTGGAGCCTGAGCTCCCAGGGTGCTCCCCGGGCAAGCTGTGGGCTGGAGCGAGAGGCTGCTCCCAGTGACCCCTGGGGAGCTGGGGGTCAGAGCCAGCACAGTGACAGTGTCCCCAGCCCTGTCCCTGCCCCAGGGCACTGCTCCCTGCATGGGCAGGGATGTCTCCAAACCCATCCCTCCCTGCCAATGAAAGGGGCTGAATTTTAGCACGAGTTTGGTGTCTACACTGGTTTTGTCACATCATTTGCAGAGGCCCCAGACATTGTGTCTCACTGATTCCAGCACCCTCCTCTCAAGCCCCGCTCCGGCTTTAGGCTCTGATTTTAATGGAGCTGGAGACAGCGCCATCTCCTCCGGCCAGTGAGGGAACAAAGCCCTGAGCCGGTTGTGCCATTTCAGAGGCAGGAGAGCCGATCGCTCCCCTCTGCAGCAGCAGCAGCGCAGCCCTGCAGCTCCCGGCTGAGCCCAAAGCGCTCCCCGCAGCCCCCTTTCCCCAGCTCCCGATCGGAACACACACCGCCCGGAGCCTCTCCGGAGAGGGAGATGCTCCTTTGCTTCAGTGAGGAGACACCGCAGTTTCCTGGGTTCCAACGGGAACTGCGGCCCTGCAAATGCCAGGCCTTTTGTGGGAATTCCACCCAGGCACGTGGGGCAGGAGCTGTCCCAGCCTGGCCGGCGGGAAGGGAAGGGAAGGGCCCGGGAGCAGCCCGGAGATGCACTGCCGGCCCGGGCAGGAAGGCGTTAACAGCATGTCGCGGTGCCACGCGTCCGAACGCCTTCCCTCCCCGGGGAGCCGCTGTCCCCGGCTGTGCTGCAAATTACAGAGCTCTCCAGGGTCATTTTCGCTCTTCCCTTTCATTCCGTGTCTTTCCCCAGCCGCTTTGTTCGGCTGCCATGGCAGCGGCGCTCACGCGGTGCGGGCGCAGCAGCACACGTGCTGTCCCCTCCACCTGGCCCTGGGGGTGACCCGGGGTCAGCTGTCCTCCCCAGCCTCGGGGGTGGCTCCCGGCCACCGCTGCGGCCGCAGGATGTGGTGGTCAGCTCCGGCCAGCATCCCTTCAGCCCCTCCGCAAGACCACGGCGGGGCTGGAGCTGCCGGGATGGGAGCTCCGGCTGGTGCTGCAGCCCGGGAACAGCGCTGGAGAAGGGAGCGCCCTGGGCAGAGGGAACAGGCTGGAGAAGGGAGCGCCCTGGGCAGAGGGAACAGGCTGGAGAAGGGAGCGCCCTGGGCAGAGGGAACAGGCTGGAGAAGGGAGCGCCATGGGCAGAGGGAACAGCCGCTGCGGAGAAACCCAGCGGAGCCGCCGCGCCGGGGAGCTTCTCCCTCTCGGGAGGAGGGATAGGGGACAGGGCTGCAGCGCCGCCCCTCCGTGAGCATTCCTGCTTTCCGTGGGTTCCCTGGAGCACAGGACCCGCGGGAAGGAGCGGCACGGCGCTGAGGGCACATCCCTGCCCGCACACGTCTGTCCGGGCAGGAGCGCTGGCCTGAGGGATTCTTGCCCGCTCCCTGCCGCCATGGGAGCGCCGGGACAGCTCGTGTTCATGTCCCGCTGAGCCCGGTGCTCCCGGGGAGGCCGTGGGGCTCAGGACAGCATACAGCTCTGCAGAGCTGCTGAGATGAGCCTTCGATCGGTTCTGCCGTGAAAGCTCCACCCCACAGACCCAGCAGGGGCTGCCGAGGGACGAGCAGGGACACCTGGGGGCACTCGTGACACAACTCACGCATTTTTTCCTCCCCGTCTGCAGCAGAGTGGTGTCCAAAATCACAGGGTTTGGTTCAAGTGGTACAAAAGCAGGCAGATACCGGCCTTGGGCGCTCGGGGATATCCTCTAGGAGTCTGTGAGTCACAGCCACTGCGGGGACTCGGCATCCATTTCTCATTTATTGTGATGCTGATCTCTGCTTGGTGGGTTTTATTAGATCCCAATGGCTCTCACAGAGCAGCCTTGGCTGAGAAGGGCCGTCCTTAATCCAACTCCCATCCCATTAACGCCCCACTGCTCCCAGCCCCCTTTCCAGCCAAAGCAGAGCCCAGCTGGGAGGGCAGAGACTGGAGCAGCTCCAGCCTGGAGCAGCTGGGCTGGGCACTCAGGGAAATGTCCTGCAGCTGGGGAAGGCCCTGGCCTGGGCATGGAGATGGGAAGCACCTGGGAGGGAGAGGGGAAACACCTGGGAGGGAGGTGATGGGGAACACCTGAGGAGTGTGGGGTACAAGCAGGTTCCAATTTAGCTTATCCCAGTTCTTTGCAGCAGACAGCAAGAAGGAGCAGTAGGAAGGAGTAGCAGGTCCCTCTGTGTGTGCCTAGGTAAGAGTGCTGGGGGATTTGGGGTGACTCGCTACCCAAACCCCCTTTCTTGAGGGTGCTGCTGCTCCTTCTAACTCCTGGCTGCTGGGGGCAGCTGTGGGGCAAGGCTGAGCCCCAGCTCTGTGCTCTGTCCCCCTGGCCATGGCTGCTTCCCCTGGAGGTGCTCTGTGGCCTTGGTTGGAGAGGAAGGCTGTGGAAGGTGCTGGCTCTGGGAATGGGGCTGTGTGCTCTGTTTTTAGGGTCCTCTCTGTGCTGGCAGGTTTGGGGCCAGGACTGGGTAGCTTTTCCCCTCCTGCCCCATGTCTGGGGCTGCCTTGTCCTTTGTGGCATCCCCACCTTCCCAGCTGGGGAGAAGCACCCCAGGGATCTGTGCTGGTGCCCAGAGCCGGGCAGGGAGGGCAGGAATTGCTGTAGGGATCCAGGAGGGAATGCAGCTCTGGAAGCCCCTGTTCCTGCAGCCTGGCCTCGGGACATGGGAATGCTGTGAGAGCTCTGCGCCCTTGCGGGAAAAGGTGGAGAAATCTACAGAAGCAGGAGCAGCCAGGCAGGAACAGAGGGCGGGAGAGGGTCTAGGCTGGGGAGGGCAGGACACGGTCCCAGTGCTAGGGGGAAGCTGCTCCCCGGGACAGGAACACCCCCGCCCGGGATAACCCCGGAACAACCCTCGGGGCTGGGGGGGCCGGGAGAGGGTTTGGGATAGCACCGGCAGTGATGGAGAGCCCCTGGCAGGGTTTCCCTGGCAGCTGCTCCCTGCCAGCGCCTACGCGCCCGTCCCCGGTGCCAGGGACTGTTTGTCACCGCAGCGGGAGTGATGGGAGCGGGTGGGAGCGGGATGTGCCCGGCGCAGCAGCGGCTGCCAGGGAAAACCCCTGCGGGAGAGAGGGAGGGATGCACCCGGCCCTGGCAGGGCTGGCATGGATGGCGGGGCTGCTGTCACCGCGGAGGGGATGCTGTCACCATGGAGACGCTGCCGCCGGGGAGCGATGGGCTCCGCCGTTTTCTGGCGCACAGGGATGCCGGAATGCGGCTGTCGGGAACGCAGCCTCCCTGGGCTTCCACCGGGAAAACCCCTGCCCGGGCTGTCCCTGGCGTGTCTGACCCCAAAGCTGTGTCCTGCAGCCCCCGGAGTCCCCAGCCTGCTCCCCGTGTCCTGGCGGTCAGCAGCAGCCTCGTGCTCACTGCAGAAATGTCCCAAGAGGGGCTGGAGTTCAGCTCAGGCCTTCCCTGCCCCTGGATGCTCCAGCTCTGCCTTCAAGGCCCTGCCAGCCGCTGGTGGAGCTTCTGCTTCCCTTCTCCTGAGGTCTGCAGCCAGGGGCGAAGCTCTCCCCTCCTGGAGAGGAGATCAGAGGAGCTGGAGGCACAGCCAGTCTGGAGTGACAGAGGGGACAAGGGGACATGGCCACAGCTCCAGGCACAGGGGCCTGGGGCAGCCCAGCTTTCCCTGCTTGCATCTCCCAAGAGTGAGTCCTGGTTTGGGTTCAGTTCATGGGGGATGATTTTATTGCTGCATCCCAGCTTGTCTCCTCCCAGCCTCTGCAGCAGCTGGAGAACATCCCATCACAGCGATGCAGCGTGTTGGATCCACAGCTCCAGGTCCTGGAGCAGCACCACTTCCTGCTCCCAGGCTGGCACTAGTGCCACTGGTGCATTTGGGGGCTAAAAAAGGGCTGTGGTGACACTGTCACTGTGACCAACCTGCTGTGGGCAGAGCTCCCTTGGGGCTGGGATGTCCTGGAACAGCCTGTTTGGGGAACAGGATTTTCTCCTAAGGAATCACCAGGAAAAGTCAGTGTTTTCCCAGAGTTTGCCTGTGGGAGCCATGGTCCCTGTGCCTGTGGAGAGGGAAGGGCAGAGTGTGCTGGAAGAAGGGTGGGAAGCAGGAGCTGGAATTGGGAAGTAGTTGGGAAAAGTTGATTTGGGATTGCTAAAGGCCAGGGGAAAACTTGCTGTCCTCATGCAGCTGCCTGCAGCCCTGCCTGTGGAGGGAAAGCACTGCTCAGAAGAGTTTCCCCCACAGCCAGTGGGGAGCCCCAGAGTGAATCCTTGCTGGATTTCACTTTGTCCCTGGCACTCCATGGCATTCAGGCTTTCCCTGTCCTTCCCCAGGCAGGTGTGCAGGCTGGACCTGGGCTGTTCTCCCCTCTTTCCCCTTTATGTTCACATTCCCGTGGCTGCTTTCCCACACGGTTGCCAAGGTTGACTTTCCCTTTCCAGACCTGCCATGCCCTGCCAGCCCTACATGTTTCCTGGGATGTCCCTTCCCTGGACTTCTGTGGTGCCACCACATTGCAGAGCTGGCAAACTGCTTTAGAGGCAGGAATTTCGCTGTGTCTGGAAGGTTCTGGAGAGCCACAGTGCAGCTCCAGGCTTGGCTTTCAAGACTCACATGGAGGTGTGTCACCAGCTGGAAGCCTCAGTGAGGCTGGGGAAGCCCTGATCCCACAGAAACAGGCTGGAAGAGCTGGGGTGATCACCTGGAGAGGAGAAGCTCCAGGGAGACCTCAGAGACCCTTCCAGTGCCTAAAGGGGCTCCAAGAGAGCTGGAGAGGGACTTGGAACAAGGGATGGAGGGACAGGACAAGGGGAAATGGCTTCCCACTGCCAGAGGGCAGGGATAGATGGGATACTGGGGAGGAATTGTTCCCTGTGAGGGTGGTGAGGCCCTGGCACAGGGTGCCCAGAGAAGCTGTGGCTGCCCCTGGATCCCTAAACATGTCCAAGGCCAGGCTGGACGGGCTTTGGAGCAGCCTGGGACAGTGGAAGGTGTCCCTGCCCATGGCAGGGATGGCACTGTTTGGGCTTTAAGGTCCCTTCCATCCAAACCATGCTCTGATCCTATGAAAAGCTGCAATGGGTCAGTGGTTTTGGCAAAGGCTGTTGAGTTAAATCACCCTGAGCTGCTGCAGGAACACTTGTTTGAAGGTGACTTGGTTTAAATCCAGTCTCAGTTCAGGTGGAGCTGGGCAGCTGTTCTTCCTGGGGAAAAGTCTACAAGTGCTGCACCAATTTATTGCAGGTGTTTGAGGCAACCCTTGGTCCTAGGTTGGGAGCCACAGCTTCCATGGGAAAAATGGGATTTCCAGCCTGAGTTCTTCCCTGAGCTGCCACTCGGAAGCAGCAGCACCAGCGTGGGTCTCCCATGCCGTGCAGCTTTTCAGCAGCGAGGCAGCGCTGCCATCTGCTGTCCCCGGGCTGCGCTGCCACCCCGGCCGTGGCACAGCCCCGGGCGCAGCTCACGGCCAAGGGGCTCCGCCGTGCCCAGGGAACGCTCGCTGTGTCCCAGAACCTGCAGCTGGGAAGGGAGCTCAGCCTGGAGCAAAGGAGGCTCAGGGGAACCTTGTGGCTCTACACAGCTGCTGACAGAAGGGGACAGCCGGGGGGTCAGGCTGTGCTCCAGGGAACAGGGACAGGAACAGAACAGCCTCAGACTGGGCTAGGGGAGGCTCAGGGTGGACAGCAGCAGGAATTTCTCCATGGAAAGGGTGGTCAGGCCTTAGAACTGCCCAGGGAGGTTTGCAGTCCCCATCCCTGCAGGTGTCCAAGGAATTCCTGAATGTGGCACTCGGTGCTCTGGGCTGGGGACAAGGTGGGCATTGGGCACAGCTTGGACTCAGTGGTCTGGGAGCTCTTTTCCCACCTCAGTGATTCCGTGTGAATGAATCCCAGCCAGGTTTGGCTGGAAAAGTTCATCTGCTGCCCCCTGCCACGGGCAGTGTCCCCCAGGCTCGGAGACAGCTCGGCGACCCCAGGGCAGGTGTTTCTCTGCTCTCCCTGGACACGGGAAATGTTGCCATTCCTGCTCCCCTGGCACGGCTGAGCTGCCCCTGCCCCGCTCCAGGAGAACTGCAGGGTCTCCTCCCAGCCCGGAGGTGTGAGAGCACCATGGGAGGAGGGGACAGGAGGATTTCAGGGACAATCGGGGAGCAGGGGTGGCACAGGCAGTGGCCACTGCCCCTGGCAGGGAGAGGCTGCTGCTCCTGGGATTCAGGACACAGCCGGGAAGGGGCTGATGAGCAGGGAGAGCCTCCAGGACAAAACAGCTGGAAGAGCCTGGAATCAGCTTGGGAAGTGGCAGCAACTGTATCAAGTCTTGCACTTCAAAATCTAGATACAGAAAGTGCAGAATCCCAGAATTATGGAGTGATTTTCCCATTTTTCCATGATTTCCCTGTTTAGTAAGGCTATTAATTGCATTTTCATTGATTTGAACCCCTTCCTTCTCTGCTTGCTCATTAAAAGGTGATATTTTTACTATGGATCTTGGAAATAAAGGGAGACAGGAAGATGTTCCATGTTCAGTGTCTGCATAAAGCCTGAGGGAGGGACAACAGTTTTCCTTTTTTTCTTTGGAGAACACAACCCACAGCCAAAAAAAGGGCAAGTGAAACTCCAGACCTGGTCACTGTACTGAGTAGGAATAAACAAACAAACTCTTCAAGCAGCCCAGGAGTTGATTGGATTAAAAAAAGTGTATTGGATGCCCAATACAAAATAATGAACATGAAGTTATTAAAAAAAGCCATAGAGGATACAGCAAATACTACAGAAAAGCAAAAAAATTGTACAGAAAGGTCGACATCTACAGCAGTCCTTGAAATTCTTCTACATGAGAATCATAAAACAATGTACAGGTTTGGTTTGTTCCTTTTCCCCAAAAGTCTGAGGGAAGCTGTCACTGCACAGCTGGACCATGACACTACAAGGATACACAATGTCCCAAAGGGAAAATCACAGGATATGGAAGAAAACGTAGCATTAAAATGTGAAAAAGTGCAATACAGATTGTACACTGAATTGAATAAATGTTTTTTCTTTTTTTTTTTTCAGTTTAACCTTAAAAAACCAACTTTGAACAGTTGTTTTAATCATTAAAAATATTCCCCCTCCCCAAATTCAATGACAATATTAACATTCATGGTGTTCTACATCAGGAATATTCACAAAGGCCCCCAGCTGGGAATACTGTGTGGGTAGGACGGCATTTCTTTGGGTATAGGTAAAAAACAGGAAAAGGAAAAGCTCCACACCCTCCTTTCAGGCCAGGGGGTGGATTTGATTCTTTAAATACAGATTCTGTAGCTTATTTTGCCCTGAACTGTGCTGATCAAAAGTCCAAATATTAATTATCCAGGTGGCCCATGGTGCTCTGATTTATTCAATTCCCTCCCCTCCCTCCAATAATAAATAAATGCAGGAAATGGCCCAGAAATGACAACCCAGAGCCCAGGAAGGGAAAGGATGTGTCCCCACCCCAAATCCCTGCTGCTCCCCAAGGTTCCATGGCTCTCCCCTCTCCCAGTGCCAGGACTGGGAGCTCCAGTTCTGTGGATAATGGGAAGTGAAAGAAGCAAAGTTCTTTTTGCCATTGCAGTGGAAATCACATTTCCCCCTGGCAGAGGCACAGAGGGACCTGAGCCTCCCACACCCCAAATCCTGGCCCACCAACCATCAGAAAGTTGGAGTTTCCTTTCATCCCAGAAGTGAAATTGCACAGGAGTTCCACGGCAGCTGGGGGTTGGGGTTTCTCACTTTTCTCTCATTTTACTGAATTCCAGCCCCTTTTTTATGCAGAGAAGGACAGAGCCAGGCAACCCCACAAAGCGAGAAGGAAAATCCCTCTTCCCTCCCCCCCTGGAGCTCCCTGTTCTCTCTCCCTTTCCAGCCAGGTCTGTGAGCAGCACCTGAGTCACCAATATGGGTTTGCTTCTCACTCAGTTTCCAAAGTGTAAAAAAATACCTTTTTGCCTTGTTCTGTGTCTAAGAAATCCTTGGATGCAGGATTCCCTGGATGGCCTGGGACAGAAGGTGCTGCTGCAGGACCCTGTGGGCACTCAGTGCTCTCCCAGGCAGGATCTGGGCTGTTGGGAATGGGAAGATCCCAAAGTTCTGAACCTAGGGGACTCAACCCCAGCCCTGCTGAGCTCTCACTGCATTTCCAAGGCTCCTGCTCCAGCTTTAAACCAACGCCACCAGCCCAGCTGCCAAAAGAAGCTTCCTGCAGGGTCACCTGAACAGGAGGAACCCCAATTTCCCAGAGGAATTCTCTGACTGTTCCTAAAGGAGCCTCTCCCTGCACTGTGACAGAGACAGCACAGCTGAAGGTGTTTCCATGCTCTTCAGTCTTCCCAGTCACTGGAAAAGGACAGGAAAACACCAGGAATTAACCCTCCCCTGAATACCCTCCCCTTCCCCAGCTACTTCTCCCCCCACTCAAAATATTTAAACTGCACAAAAAGTGACAAACAAGGCTCTCCAATTACACCTCAACTCAAACAGACCGGGAATCTCACAGTGATGAGAGGAGAAAGTCAGGCTTTTAATAATTATAATATAAAAATAATAAAAAAAGCTTACAAAGAGCAGTGCAGCATCCCAAAAGGCTATGGATTAACTGCCAGAAGGGGACGTAATTATACGCAGAATAAAAAACAAAACAGAACAACCCACACTGGCAATGAATTTTCATACACAATAGAACAAGCAGTCAAACCTCAGCCTAGGCTGTGGAAAACAACAGTTTCTCCCTTTTTTTTTATTACAATATTTTTTTTCCTTTTTATAAAAAAAGATAAAATAAAAACACAAATAAAATTGTACATAAATGCCAATGTCCAACACTGAAAAGGCAGGGCAATCACACCACTGAGACAAAACCTGACCAGAAAAAAACTTAACGGCGAGTCCACTTTGCTTTGCTTTTGTCCTGCTGGGTTTTTCCCAGCCCGGCTGCCAGGGCCCATCCTGCCCAGGCTCTGCTGGAATCCCACGTGGCTCCTGCAGGACAATGGGTGACACTGGGGTCACCCCTGGCTGCTTCCTCTCTCCATTGCTCTCATGTGCTGTCCCTCTTTCTGCTTTGTTTTTTTTTTTTTTCCTCTTTTTCTTTTTTTTCCTTTAGTTTTTCCTCTGTACAATTCCTTGTGTTCCAAGGCTGAGTCCAAGACTGGCGGCGTGGTTTGGAGTCACGTCCAGGTGGTCACGCCGTGGTGATGGCATTGAGGTCCTTCATGAGTCCTTCCAGGTGGGCCATTTCTTTGGTCAGCTCGTCTGGCTCGTAGCTCTGGGGAGAGGGAAAGGGTCACTCAGGGAGCTGCGACTGCCCTTGCAAGGGACAGAGCAGGAATCCTGGGAATGGCACTCCCTGGGGCACCTCCTGACCCCGACTCAATGAGCACAGATGGGTTTATGGATGATCCCACAAACCAATTAGGTGAAAGATCCCTCTATTTTGAGTGCAGCTCTTTGGGCAGTTGTGGCTCAGAGCTCCACTGACCACCCCCAGGAGCATCTGACCTGTTTCCCCATCTCAATTCCCGCCTTTGAACCAAAGCAGGAAGTTGAGAAGAATCTCTCCAGCTTAATGGGAAAAAAGACCAAAGGAATCCCTTCAACAAAGCTGTTTTGGGATCAGGGTGGTTGCCAAACCCACACATTTTTAGGCTCAGTTGTTTGGTTTCTGTCACCACAGCGTGGTTCATCTCCAAACCTTTCCTGACCAAGTCCTTCCCAGTTCTGAGCAGTTTCCAGCCCTGACCTGCTCTCCTTTCCTGTGCTCCTCCACAAAAACCTCCTCCTTCATTTAAACAGCAAAGAACTTCCAGTTTACCGAACAGCTGCACTGGACCAGAAAAGTCACCTCAGTCCTACATAGTAATATAATATAAATGTGTGTCCAACACATTACCTGCCAACTACCGACAAGGATAAATAGCAGCAGCTGAAAGTCAACTCATTCCTACAGGTTCACATAAAAAACCAGAATTAATTCAAATACTACCCAACCCTAAACCTCATAATTTAACTTGTAATTTATATTTCAAGACCCCTAGTTGAACCAGCAATTTAATTTAACCAGGTTTTTGTGCTGACTCTACCTTGCACTAATTCATTAATGAAAAAAATCATTAATGGCTCCACTTAAATATTGCAAATTTGTTGAAGAATATGGGTTTGGTACTGACCAAACAAAATGAATAAAACAGGAGTGACAGAAGGACAAAAGCCAGATCAAGTTTCCAGACCAGCACATACAGAAATAAAATCAGAAAAGTAAAATAACAGTTGGCTGCACCTTTTCCAAAAGTCAGGAAACTTTCCCTTGAAAATCTACAAACATAATTGGGGTGATGGCTTGGCATTAATGCCCAATGTTCTGTGTGCAGTGACCCTGGGAATGCTGTGCAGCAGCTCAGGAAGCTGCAACTGCACGACTTCAGCAGGATCCTCCCTGGAGAAGGTGTCTCCCCTACATTTTTCATCCGGATTCACAGGCACTGGAGCTGGTGAAGCCCAGAGCCTGAAAAGGTGTCAAGCCCCATTCCCTGTGCCTGGGAAGGTGTCAGTGCACAATTCCTGCAGTTCCAGCCCCGTTCCCTGTGCCTGGGAAGGTGTCAGTGCACAATTCCCCCCGGAGCCCGGGTGAGGGCCCTGCCCAGCCCGGGCAGGGTGGTACCTACGCTCTCCGAGTCCTCCAGCATCCGCGTGGTCTCCTGCACCTCGGGGGCGCTGGGCACCACCACGGGCATGGGCGGCCGGCTCCTGCCCAGGGTGCCGATGGACGCTGTCTTCACCGCGTGCACTGCGTGCCCAGGAGCTGCAAAGGAGTGCCACAGGCTCAGCCTCAGCGCACTGGGACTGCTGCCTGCTCAGGAAGCTCCTAAAAGGAGCAGAGGAAGGACACAGGGAATGGCTGCCCACTGCCAGGGTGAATAGGATACTGGGGAGTAATTCCTCCCTGTGAGGGTGGGGAGGTCCTGGGAGGTTGCCCAGAGAAGCTGTGGCTGCCCCTGGATCCCTGGCAGTGTCCAAGGCCAGGTTGGATGGGGCTTGGGCAGCCTGGGACAGTGGGAGGTGTCCCTGCCCATGGCAGGGCTGGAACTGGATGGGCTTTAAAGCTCCCCTCCAACCCAAATCCATCTGGGATGTTTCTATGAAGGAAAAGGATTCCATGAGGAGAAAAGGAACACCTGAATTATGGAATGCTGGATTTGTATTTTCTCTTATCTATGCACAGAAAATGACATCAATAAAATTCACCCCAGCCTCTGCCACATCCCCGTTGATGCCCAACCCTTTGTTCCCAAAACCGCGGTTGTCCAGCCTCACCTTGCTGTGTCAGCAGCGGGGTGCTGGGCAGGGCAGGGTCGAAGGGTCCCCCTGCGGGCACGGCGGGCACGGCGAAGCTCTTGAGGGGGTGCGAGGGGCGCACGTGGGCCGTGGGGGGACCCTGGGGCTCCTCCTCAGGGGGCAGGAATGGCCCCTCGGGCTCCGGCAGCTCCGCGCCGGCCGCGGCTGAGGCTGCCGGCATCGTGTCCGTGCTGGGCGTGTTCCGCACCGACTCTGCAACACAAACAGCGCCGGGGCTCGTTCCTCACGGCAATGGGCTCTGCGAGCAGGGGCAGCAGCTCCTCCTCTGGGAGCACCGTGTCCGTGCGGGGAATCCCCCACGGCTGCTCCGGGCTAAGCATCGGCTGTCTGGGGGCTGAGGGATTCCAGCTCTCCAGCAACGCTTTGCACTGGAACAGCTCCATGTTCAAATCTTCACATAAACGGCACAGAACATACATCTGCAGCCTCCTTTTACCCCAGAGCACCTCCCAGTATTGGCATTTTTAACCAGCAACGCTTCAAGCACACAGCACTGCGGTGGTCACAGAGGAGCTGCACTTGAAATCCATCTACTGAGAATCATGGAATGGTTTGGGTTGGAATGGACCTTGCAGCCTCAGGAATTGTTTTCATATGGAAACAACACTTCTGGCTGTGACACCTTAAAATGTCGGCCTTAAAACAGAAAAGCTCAGAGTTCACTTCATTCCAACTTTCATGTGCATGTTCAGCAACACCACTGCTTGGAATTTTTCAGAGCACTGGAGACTCTGGTGCTCTCCAGAACTATGCCAATGATTCTGATCGAGCCTGGAAGTGCTACACAGAAATCACCCCATTCTCTGTGTGCCCCCATGCTCAGTAGCCAAGCCTGGACTTTCCTCTCCTCTTGGTTTCAAATGATATTAATTAGGGGCGAAGTTATCCAATGAAGCAGCTCAGATATAATCTGTTTCGGACTCCAGGGCTGGAGGCTCTAGCAGGAGGATCCCCCAGTTTGGAGCTGTGTATACAACATTCAACCCCCTTTTCCAAGGACACCATGATGGATGTCAACGATCAATATCTGAGCCAGCCTGTCCAGGATTCTGTCTGCACTGAGCCCATCCCTCGGGGAGCCCTGCAGTGGAGACTGACCGAGCTCAGGCTCTGATTTCCAGGTGTTCCCCGCACTTTTGCACAAAGCAGCACCTCCCTGAGGGTTCATCTCTCACCTGTGGAGTCGGCCCTGTCCGAATGGGACATGGCAGAGCCCAGGGGCCACGGGCTGAGCTGGTGGTGCAGGAAGCTGCGGGTTGGAGAGGCGAGGCTGCCGGAGTGGAAATGGTGGTGAGGGGGATCGAGGGAATGGATGGGATGAGCACTAATCACGGCTGTGGATGAACACAAGACAGAGAAACACTTAACACACACACACGACAGCCTGGGGACACCCCTCCCTGCTCCCTGCTCCAAAGGGAGCCACACCCCTGGCTGATGCACAACCCAGCTTCAACTCCTGGGCTATCACACCTCAAATGTGCTTAGAACAAAAAAACACCCAATTACAGCTCCAAAAACTGTGCCACCAGCTCCTAATGCACTGCCTGATTCTAAGGAAAAGTCCAGATGAAGAATGAAGAGAATACAGATCTATTATCAATATCGATTCTATTGATAAAGAGGAAATGTGCTGTGTTAAAACAGAAAATAGAAACAGCCCTTTGCTTCCCCATATCCTTCCAGAATTCCTGTGTTCCAGCAGTTAAAGAAGAGAGTAATTAGGTACACAAAATTACTGCAAATTAGACTAAAATGGCACAGAGTAGATAATCACAATTCAGTACCCAACAGGTAAAAAAATTGTAACTGCATCTGAAGGCTGCAGTGGGTGGAAGAAAGCCATGGAAGATTGTGCAGGCCCAGAGTGGGACACAAGGAATGGCCCTGGTGGGGCTCACTGGGCAAGGGCCTCATGCCAGGGTGAGCTTCTCACCCAACTCTGCAAACATACAAAGGCTGTCGAACAAGAACATTCACAAACTGAGCAATGAGGACATCAGGACACTTGAAAAAGTAGGCAGAGATCAAGAACACCAAGTCCTCAGTTTGATTTTTGATTAAGGCAAAAAGGGAGTGGGAATGTAATGGACTGCTCTGCAATAATTCCATCAAACACAACGGGTTGTGGCAGCCACAGGTGGAACACAATCCCAGAGCTCAGGGAAGGCTGAAGTTCAGCCCAGGGGAGCTTGGGATGATTTTGCCTCCCAGGCCTGTCCCTGCACAGTAACTCCTGAGCTGCTCACTGGTGTTCTTACACAGGGCTTTGATGTGGCTGTTCAGACGTTTAGCCAAGTCCCTTTCCACCTTGGAGTCATTTGAAAATTAGATATATTGTTTAATTCTTAAAATATTTCATAATAATGATAATAGTAGTGAAAATTTTGGGATCAGAGAAGGATCCCAGGACAAAGAGGGCTCAAGGAGCTCAGAGCGAAGTCAGAGAAGGCTCTGAGAGCAGCAACTGCAGAGATAAAGGGGATGGAGCCTCATGAAGAGGCTGCAAAGGTGTGACCGCTTGGGCTGGGAGAGCAAAACCAACAGTGGGGAACCTGTCAGAGATTCCAGCTCTCTCCAGCCCCCATGGAGCAGCTGGATGCTGGCAGAGTTCCAAGGAAACAACTCCAAGAAGCAGCCAGGCCTGCAGGGTGCTCCTGGAGAGCCCAGAATGCGATGGACAGAGCTGGACATGCTCTTGCCCCTGCCCCTGTCCTGCCCTCACCCCAGCACAGCCACTCTTGGTCCCTCCTGCTGTGGCCTCACTCTGCCCTGGCCAGGAGGGGCTCAGGAGCCTCCCCTGAGCTGTTCCTGCTGCCCAGGATGGGATTTCTGGGGAGCAGGGAGGGGCTGCTCCCAGCTCCAGCAGCAGCAGAGGTGTTCACTTACGCTGAGGTGGCTGAGAGTCAAAAGGCATCATCATCTTGGGCCTCATGCCCCTTCTTCCCGCCAGCGTGGACATGCTGTCCTCGGACTCGTGTCCTGGGGGAGAACAGCCAGGTTATTCCCTCTGAGCCACGCTCCTGGGGAACCACACCAGCATTCCGACACTCCTCTCCTCATTCCTGTTCCCAGGCAGGTCTGCAGTCACCACTGATAAAAAAAGCCTATTTTTTCCCCTTTGCTGGGAGGTGGGAACAGGACAGTGAGGGTGATGATTTTTGGGCACTGGCCCCAGTGCAAAGCTCTGGCAGTGGTTCAGCTCTGGGCTGGAAGGTTAGACACAACTCCAAGGGTTTGATATGAAGTGAGATGATCTTCCCATTAACAATGAGTATTTACTAAGTAATGATTTAACTCTTGGATACTCCATTTCCTCACTAAAACATGTGATCCAACCTTTTCGGAGTCTCAGAAACCAGGAACAAACCCAATTCACTACTTGGAAAATAAGAGCAAAAAAGAGTAACTAAATAATCTGTCAATAAAGTAATTTCATCAGCCACAGTAAAATGTGTTTCACTCCTCATGGTCACTCACCTCTGTAGGAATTGCGCCTCTGATGGATGTTGCTGTCCATGGAATTATCCACCGGGGTGATGTCCTGGGAGTTGCGAGGGATCGGGGTGTCTGTCATGATTGGATTGGGATCTGGGGATTTATCAATGGGTTTGAGCTCCAGCCTCTCGTGATGGATCCAAAGGTCTGGGGGTTTGACATCTTTGGAGTTCCCTTTGTACTTGTGGGAGCCATTCACGGATTTGCAGGCGGCTCTTTTCCTGGGAAGGACAACAGAGATGTTCTTCACTTGTTGGAAAAGGTGACTTTTCCTTGAGATTCCCCTCAGATCCTGCATCCAGCTGGGCACAAGTTTCCCACTGGGCAGGGAGCTTTGAATTTTGCACACAAGTCCCAGTGACACCTCAAAGCACATCCTGAATTCCAGTGCCATGGAATTTGTCTCCGATGGTACCCCACGTGCAGCCCTGGCTCTGCAGCCCCAGCCTTCATTAGCAAAAATGACATTTGCAGAAACTCTGGTTGTTAAGAGAATATTCCAATGGTGTGCTCATATCCCAGGCTCACCAAGGCCCAGCAGCTGCTGGAGAAGGAGCTGCAGACAGTCAACAGCCAACAGGATGGGAACCCAGGATTAATGACAGAACACTCCTTCCTGCCCCACTCAGGTCGGACATCTCCCACTGGGGAGGTTCCCATCCTGTTCAGCAGTAGCAGCAAACCATGGTGAGGCAGAGATTTGGGATGGCAGGATTTTGGGAAAGTGTAGATTCCAGCACTGCCTCCATGCCCACTCCTCACTTTGGACCTTGGCAAAGCTGGAGGAGGAAGGAGTCCCCTTGGGAGCAGAGTGCCTGGGAATGGCTCAGACATGGCTAACTGTCCCTGGCAGAGCCATCACAGGGGTGACTCCCACATCCTGCTCCCACTGGAGCTGATGAGTGACAGGGATCAGGTTATTCCCTGGCTGGGGCACTCAGAAATTGAGATTTCACGGGTTATTTCTGCTCAGAGAATAAAACTCCTGGCACAGGCCCCTCCATGCTGCCCTCCCCCCAACACGGCCCAGCTGCCAGGTACTGTCACATCCCTGCTCCCTGTCCTGCAGTTCTGCAGGATGCTCCTGCCGCAGCACAGCAGGGGCAGATGATCTTCCTAGCCTGGCTTTCAATCACTTCCTTAAAACCTGTTTTGCATAACAGCATCTTTTCAAACCTAAAGCACAGCACTGGTCTTTCAAAGAACATGCAAAGAGAACCTTCAGGAGCCCCTAAATGGGAGCATCACTGCCGCAGGATTAATGCAGATGCTCTAAATGAGGGAAGAATTCAGACACAAACACCAGGATTTGGGATTTTGGAGTACTTTTCTAAGGAATCCAGCACCACATCCAGATTCCACTCCTGTAATCCTACTAAAAGCTGGATATTGTCAAACTCAGCCTGTGCACTGAGCCCACACATGCAGGAGTGAGGAGCTGCCTGAGCTCTTGGGCTCTCCCAGCTGCCAATACATGGACTGGCTGCATTTTGGGAACTTTTACACAACAGAGAGGGGCAAGTGCAGGTACACCTGCAAACACTGCCCCAGTTTGGGTGTGAACTCCTGAGGGTTTGGACCTCTGGGATATCGACAGGAAAACCAGAGCAGCAGCAGCAGCACCTACAGGACTTGTAAGGAATAAACTCTAAAGCATCCTAAAAGACAGAATAATAAGATTAATGAAGGCAGGCAGGCCCAGGCCCCCAGCCCCATTACTTTTTCTGGTGGGACGTGGTGCGGCGCGTGCAGAAAACGGCGACAATGACGACGATGACGATGGTGATGACGCCCACAGACACGATGATCACCAGCAGCATGTTGCTGTCCAGGGGGGACGTGGGGCTGCCGTGGGGACTGTTACTGCCTGCGAGGGTGGGCAGGGGAGAAAAGGGCATTTGTTACACAGGAAAAGTAAGCAGTGCCCACCAGAGACACCCGGAATGCTGCAGGTCAGCGGGAGGGGATGGATCTCATGGGAACATTTATTTCCTTGGCCTTTGCCAACTGTTTCTCTACAACTGTTCCACTGGAAGTTGATTCATAGATCCTTTTCCTACTAAGTCTATCAGAATTTAAGTGCAGCTTACTCAATTATCACCAAAAACTCACCACTCTAAGCAGAGTCAGTATGGGATCCTGCTAAGCCTGCAGGAGCCAAACCCCGCTGGCATTGGATCAGGATCCTCCAGGGGTCAGCTGGCTCTGAAGGAAACCCTCTATCTACCACTAGGGAGCATTCCCTGAGGATAGGGCATCCCAACACACAGCACTGACCAGGAGAAGGAGCCAGAGGAGGCTTCTCCTTCCTAATCTGCTCCCACAGAATTGATTTCACACTCCAGCAGCCACTGACCACCACGCTGGGAGTAGATCTGGTAATGGAAATGCTGTGATGGTTCAGCAGCAGCAGGGACACCACGGCAGGAGTGTGATGGGATTTCCTGAACCCATCAGGGCTCAGGGATCATCCTGAGGAACAGGGATCATCCCAGGGAGCAGAAGTTGTGGAACTGTTGCTGGCTTATTCCCTGCGTGATACCAAAGTGGAGTCAAACCTGTGGCCATGGAGCAGCTGTGGCCCTCACTCACCTCCCAGGGGTGGTTTGTAGTCTGGTCCCAAATCCACAGGGCGGCTCCCCTTCCCGGCAGATCCCGAGGCTGCAAAGGTGGGACACAGTGGAATTTTACACACACATACAGGCACAGCTCAGCTTCTCTGAGTCCTCCTCTAGAACCTCCCCAACCCCCAGGAGCAACTTTTCCCCTCCTTTTCTGTATTTTTACAACTTTGCACAGCACCTGTTCCTCCAAGGAAAGAACCTCTTAGCCAAAGGAGGTCTTTAACAGTTTCCCAGTTATTATTTTCCTCATTAAGCTGAGGAGTCTCTACTAATTTCATTTTTAAGTGATAATAAAGCCCATTTGCAGTAAGGCACAGGGACATGTTGAGACAAATGGCTTTGCCCCACTTGTACTGGCAGTTCCTCACCCTCATGCAGGAACTATCCAGGTTTCTCTTCCTAACACCAGCAGGTGGGGGAGACTGGAAATGGGTGGAGGATGCAAAGGACAGTAAGTGTAATATTAAGACCCTGCCTATCCATAAAAACCTGCTTTCAGCTCCTCCCTGTGCTCTCCTGTGCACCACAAATGCCAACAAAGCACCACAAAAATTGTTTGGATGAAACCTGAGGAAACAATTAAATAGTCACATCCAAACCTGGCCCTTTCACTCTGTGTTTTCATTAAAATGCACTAATGCAAAACTAAGGAGAGAGATACTGGAGTAGGGGAAACATTCAGCAATGGAGCAAAGAATAATATTCCTCTGGTCTCAGGAACCCAGAATATTCTGCACATTTTCACACTGTTCTACAAACACCCCCCGCCCCCCAAGAAGTCAGGCAATGCGGCAGTTGCGTAGCCGGACGGATTTCTTCAGTTAAAAATCCCCTTTAATCAAGAAGTAATAAGTGTTAAAGGATGTGTAACAAATGGAAACTGAACCTCCAGTGAGGGCCTGTGAATTCCTGACTGAAATAAAGACAAATGGCAAAAGCAGGCAGGGGCAGGGAACAAGGGGGGACATTGGGGGGGAACAAGGAGAACATTCGGAGTGTGCAGAGAGGTGCTGCAGCCTGCAGTGATGGAAAGGATGCACTGCAGGACAAATGACTTGGAAAACCCATGGAGCTGCCAGGCTGGAGAGGACACTGCCCCAGGGCTCCCTTTGTGGGAACTCATCATCCTGCAGCACTGACAGACCGAAACAGCCTTTGGAACAGTTTCTGTTTCATGTATTCCTGCTTGTTTGATCCCTTAACCTGCGCTGGGAAGGTGGGAAACCCCTAGAAGGACTCTGGATCCCTGAGCCTGGCCCTGAGGAGCTGCTAGATCTCCCAGGCACAGAAGCTGGGGCAGAAGGGGGAATTTGAATACCCAGCAATGTTTTAGGAGAACAATCAGACACCCTGAGCATTTCTGGTGTAGCAGCTGGAGCTCTAACGCAGGTGAGATGATGGAAAAGGGGAGGAAGAGGAGATGGCATGTACCTTATATCCATCTTTCTGTTTTATGGAAAACAGGTATTTTCAACAAAACTAAATGTCAGCCCATAAACGGGGCTGGTAACAGTAACTATGCAGATATATAATGGGATATATAAAATATACTGCATTTAGGCTTCCAGAAAGCATCTGACAGAGTGCTGTGCAATGCTTTGTTAAAATAGCACCATAAAAAAGCCATGTGGAACCTATTAACAAGATTAACAACAAATTAACTGATAAAAATGAGAATTATTCACAAGGAATGTTTCTAATGCATTCTGCAAGGACTTGTGCTTGGCCAAGTGCAGCTCAATATCCTGAATAACACCATGGAAGAGAAGGGAATAACTGCCCTGGGGTCAGGAGGGGACACAAAGCCGGGGTAGGTAAGAGAGACAATGCACAATGATCCTCATGGAACCCATGTCCTTTCTGGTGAATTTAGGATGAAATTCAGGTACCCAACCAAAGTGCTTGTCAGGATCCAATTCCTAAACCCAGAGACCAACAGTTTAAACCTTTCAATTCCAGGAAGCTCCATCTCTTATGCAGAACAACCTATTTTAAGGAAGAGTTTAAGACAGCATTTGCTTGGAATTATTTTCCATTCAGCCTGTGAACCTCCATGTTACAATATATCCATGGGACAAGAGATTTAACTTTGGGTGACTTCAGGATGGCTTTACTTGATCAGAGACCTTCATCTTTGCTTTAGGACAAGGGCAGTGCCACCCCCTGAAGCCTGAGAGCAACAGGCCCTGAGCTCTGACCCAGGGAGCTCTGTGCTCCAGGAGGGTGTTGGAAAACAGAACTGTGTGCTGAGTTCAGAAGGATAACATTAAAGATAGAAAAGAGAGAAAAAGAACCATTAGGGGCAGAGGATCAATCCCATTTAGTTCTGGCCCCAGCCTGAGTGACTTGCTGGCCCTTTCCTGCAGGTCCCAGTTTGGCAGTTCTGTGCTGCTGTCACAGAGCAGCTCTGCAGCTCCTCTCCTGCACTCCCTCTGCCTTCCCCTTTCCCACATTTCAGCTACTGCCAGGATTTCATATCTCCCAGTGTTCTTACAGGAATTCCCAAACAAAATTCTTGGCTTTTATGATTTATAAAAAATGGGATGGGATAAAAATTGATCATTACTGGGAGAACATGTTACTTTAGGATGCAACAGTGGCTAAAATGGGGCTGGAACAGAAAGCAGCAACTTTTTCCTAAAACCACGTAACCTTCCCTGATTCCCTCCCGCTGCAGGTGAACAGGACAGTGACATTGGAGCTTCCCCTGGGGAGTATCTGCTCCCCAGACAGCCCAAACCTCATCCCCACCTCTGGACACAGAGCTGGGGATCAAATGGCTCACAAACTGCCTCTGCTGCCAGCACTGCCTGGTACAGAGGAAAAGCACATTTAATAAATTACTCCAACTACCACAATGAGGAGCCAAGTGAGGAGCAGCTCCCTCAGAGCCCCTGTAGGATCTCTTTAATTGCATGTCTAAGCTGTTTGCCAATGGCCTCTTTAACTCATCCCTTCAGACTAATTCTGCCTCTTTTTATGGGGCTTGGAGGTTATTTGGAAGAAAGCAAGAAGAGCCCTGGGACATCCACCTTCTAATTTGATGTAGGAAACTCAAAGCTCCCATTTTTCAAGCAAACATTTTAAAACCTTAAGGCTTTTAGGAGCCAGGGCCAAGCTCCTCAGGAGAGTCTGGGCTCCAAATGAGCTGACAGGCAGAATCTCTCCTGCACAGAGCTTTCCAGGGCTTCCCTGCTTCAGTACAGAATGAATCCTCACAAGCAGCACTTGTGCTCATCAGAATCTCTTTGATCTTCCACCCCCTCACACATGGATGGGCTGGATGGGGCACCTCTGGATCCAAAGCCATTCCCACAGAAGGATTCAGCATTGGCACAGCCCCTGTGGCCCTCCTGGGACATCTCTACAGAGATCACTTCACATTCCCACCACCCACACCCAGACTTCCAGCTCTGCCCGTGAGCACAGCAGGAACTCGCCCGTTCCCATGGGAGCAGCAGGATTTTTCACTTAGAAAATGTCCCAGCACATGGACAGCAGAGCAGAACAGTGAGGGATGGAGAGAATAGAAATGTGGCTGTTCATTTACCTTGATCATTGGGCATTTTATCTGAGGACTCAGCTTAATGGGGCAAGCACAGGGAGGAAAAAACAAGAGACACATCACAAGGCTTGAAGGAGTGAGACAGAATTCCAAGTTTCCCACAGCACAGGGTACAGCTCTTGATTTTCAGCACTAAAACTCACATGGAGAAGTGTCCAAGGCCAGGCTGGACAGGGCTTGGAGCAACCTGGGCTGGTGGAGTGTCCCTGCCCATGGATGGGCTGTAAGGTCCCTCCCAACCCAATTCTGTGATAGGATTCTATGACAATCAACTCGTAACTTTATTTTCCCAAGCTCTCTCACATTTTACTATTTACCAGTTGCCTGTTGCCATCAGTTCCTGAATTAGGGGCCTGTTGTATCCCACAAATTTCCCCTGCACCACCCCATTCCCAGTGAGCAGATGTGACACTCAGGACCTGGACTTTTCCTGCAGCCTCCCCAGGTCTGTAACAACTGAATGACCCCAGTGCTCCCAGTCTCTGTGGAACAGCAATTAACCCAGCAGCTGAGCTGCATCCACAGGGATTCATTCCATGCAAGACAAAGCCCATGAGAAATGCCTCCTGCAGCCCCAGTGTGAGTGCAGCCCCTGCTCCCAGTGCCTCACCCCAGGACAGCCAGGTTACCTTTGGGGGTGCGGAACTGCACGGCCTCAGACATGGGCCCCATGCCCTTGGAGTTGCGAGCCTGGATCTTGAAGAAGTAGGGAGTGTCCAGGGTGAGCTCCTGGATCTGGTGCGTCAGGCGGTTGCCCACCACAGGCTCGATGACCCAGTCGTGGATCTCAGCGTTGACGTCTGTGCTGTAGTAGATGATGTACCCTGGGCAGGACAGAGGGACATTGCATCCACAGCGGCACAGGGAATGTTCTGCTTGCCCCGGGAAACCACTGGGCCTGCCCGAGGCTGCTCTGGCTTTGTCAGCCACTCAAACCACACTCAGCCATCAGCCGGCCCTGCCACCCTCCAGCTGAACTCTTCAAAGCAGATGGTAAAGGGGAAAAAGCCATTTAAAACATCGAGAGAATTTCTGAGTGCCATTCTCTGAACATGGACAAATTGCTCATTTCCATCCCTTTACCTATTCACAAACCAAATGACGCAAAATAAAAGAAAGCTGCCATTATTAAAACATCCTCAAAAAATTAGTATTATATTATTTAAATTACGTTAAAACAGCAAACCATTCTCATGCACAGCTAAACAACTTGTATTTGTAATTATTTCACTATTTTTCAGTGTATTGACAAAGGCAACAAGAATCTGAAGAGAATTGAGGCTGTCTTGTACATCCCAGAAAAAAAGGTATGGGAAAAGTTTATATTCTGTTGTTAAAATATACTGAAATCACGTATCAGTATGAAGCAAAAGCTTTATAACTTTTTAATATAAAATAAATACTTGAACCTCTATATATTTATATATACATAGAAATAAATACTTGAACTTCTATTTAATATATACACTGTACATAATATACATTACATATATTATTTATATATTTTTATCTATTATTTATAAACTAAATACTTGAGCCTGGATATAGGTATATGTAACATATACATAAATATCTATCTATCTATCTATCTATATATATATATCTGAAGTGATGCTAAAAGCATTTTAACAGTCTAGAGGCACAAGTACTGAATTAATTTCTGAGTGTCCTAATTAGTCAGCAGCCCTAATGATGTCCGAGCATGTTGGGCCCAGACAGGCCCAGCTCAGGATTCCCTGCCCAGCCCATCCTCAGCCAGGGAGACTGGAGCTGCAAAGCCAAGTATTCCATGGACATGGAATGACATCAGCACTCAGAATTCTGGCACCACTGACAGCCCAGAGTGAGTTAATGAGTAATTAATTAGTGCTGGGTTCTCAGCCAGGGCTGTTCCCGCCAGAGGGCACTCGGGCCCCACATGCCAAAAACTGCCTGGGCTCTGGGAAAGGGGAACTGGTGATGGCTCTGGAAAAGGGGAGCTGGGGATAGGATCTGGGAAAGGGGAGCTGGGGATGGGATCTGGAAAAGGGGAGCTGGGGATGGGATCTGGGAAAGGGGAGCTGGGGATGGGATCTGGGAAAGGGGAGCTGGGGATGGGATCTGGGAAAGGGGAGCTGGGGATGGGATCTGGGAAAGGGGAGCTGGGGATGGGATCTGGGAAAGGGGAGCTGGGGATGGGATCTGGGAAAGGGGAGCTGGGGATGGGATCTGGAAAAGGGGAGCTGGGGATGGGATCTGGGAAAGGGGAGCTGGGGATGGGATCTGGGAAAGGGGAGCTGGGGATGGGATCTGGGAAAGGGGAGCTGGGGATGGGATCTGGGAAAGGGGAGCTGGTGCCTGCTGCACTCAGACTTACCCTGAATCACCATTTTATTTCATTTTTAAGCTGTTAACTGCTGTGTATGCAAAAACTGATAAATACTGAACAGGTCTGTTCCCCATATGGATAACCAAGGGTTTTCTTCACTGCCAGGGGATTTTGGAGCTGGGTAATGGGATGATTTTCCAACCCTGTGCAGGTCAGTACTGCTCTCTGTAGCTGTCTCCCCTCCTTGGGTGTGCCCTGGTGTGAGACATTTGTGCCCCTCACTGGCAGCCAAAGGCTCCTGTGTCTCCAACCCTCCTTTGCCATGGAGAGGAAATATTTTGCTGCCTTTTCCCAGGGATTTAATTGATTTTAGTCTCCTGTCCAGAGCCTGGCCTTCAGTCCTGCCTCATCAGTTGGTGTCCCAGGTTTAATTCTGCACCATGGTTCATTCTGAGCTCAGACCCAAACCCAGGCACTGCAAACATGCCATGAAAACCTGATTTCACCTTAACCTGGGGTAAAAAAAGAATTAAAATTGAAGTAGGTAATTTCAGAAAGGCCTTTCAAATGGGAATCAAAACAGAAATTACAGAAGGGAATCAGTAATTATTACTTCTGAAAAGTGATTTATCCTACATGGCAGTAATGTAGTTAAAGGCAAATAACAGTTTAATCCTAATGGTTCTGTCAGGGGAATAACAAACTACCCTGGAGTCTGTTCTGTGACACAAAAATGCCACAGAGATGACAGAGCACTGCGATGGCCTCTCCTAAATAAACTCTGATGTGCCAGAGGCACCAAGGATCATTTCTGGAGGCCTGCTATTGGAACAGTGCAAGCAAAGGTTATGGAGATATTTAAACTTCCAATTGGATTTCTGGTTCCACTCCTATTTTCCCCTGCAGACGGTTTAGATCTGAATATATCTTGATGAGGTCCAGAAGTAAATAATGAATCGGAGCTAGTGCAGAGATTGGCAGAGCAGCTGTGGCTAAGGGAGGCCAGGCCACGTTCCCAGGGATGATCCCTGGTGAGATCCAGCCCTGGAGCCCCAGAGCCCCACTGAGCCCCCAGAGCCCCTGGCCCACCTGTGATTTTGCCATTGGCCTCGGAGGGTGGCTGCCAGTTGACGATGATGGTGCGAGGTTTGCCCTCCTTGCTCACCACGGTCACATCCTTGGGGGGCGAGGTTGGCACTGCAACACAGAACCAGAGAGTCAGCAATGGCTGCTCTGTCCCAGCAGAGGAACAACCACCTCAGGGCTCTGATTTTCATCTGATGTGGAATACAGTTCTAGTTGGGTTATTCTCTCTGGATTACTGCTCTCAATCCCTCACCCTCCTGCAGGGTCTCACTGATTTACTCCCTCACTGCCCAGTGCTGTCCAGTGTCAGCACCTCCTTCCCACATGGAGCTCCCCCTCCCAGAGCACTTCTAGCACCACAGGTGTTCCAGGACTGAACGTCCTCAAAAACCTGGCACCTCTCACCTGGATTTTCAGGCATCAGAAAAATCACACAAACTTGTGAAATATACATTTTATATAGGTAGGCATCTGAAACATCTGTTTTCAGGTTTGTGGTGGGACTCAGACCTGGAAATGCCAATTTGCCACTTAAATCCCAATCAGCAAAGTAAATCCACCAGTAATTTAGAATTACACCAGCCTGGAATGGTTTGGGCTGGTAGGGACCTTAAAGCCTGTCCAGTGCCACCCCTGCCATGGGCAGGGACACTTTCCACTATCCCAGGTTGCTCCAAGCCCTGTCCAGTCTGGCCTTGGGGACTTCCAGGGATCCAGGGGCAGCCATAGTTTTGCTGGGGAACAATCTCTGGGCAAAGCTGTAATTGCGGATTGACTTTCCAAAGAATGATTTGAAATCTGGAAGGATTCTGCACCACAGAGATGTCTGAAATGCAGAAATATTTGCTGAGCACAACTGGCCTTGGGTTGCCAGAAAGCAGCACCAAGGGAAAGAAAGGAGGGGAGAGTTTTCCTTCTCCCATCAGCCTCTGCTGCTGAAAATTCAGAAATGGCACAAACTTCTCCAGCAGAAAACTGAAATCCTTGCTGGGCTGACCCAGAGCTGTGGCTCCAGAGGGCACTGATCATCCCTGCAGTGCCACATCGTGAAATCCATGAGGCTTCTGAGGGAGCAACGCAGAGTAAATCCACCTTGGGTATTTTATCCAACCACAGTAACATTGAACTTTCTACATTTCCTGAGCTTTATGTACATGACCTATTAGAAATCAATACATAAATCCACTGGGATGGCCACCAATTATCCCTGTGATGAACAGCTGAAAACCAGGGACAGCCAAAGCCCAAAAGTTACTGCCCCAAATATGTAAAAACAGGATTCAGAAGAAACAAAAAGAGAAAATCAGGAGCAGCCCACAGGAGATCAGGAATCTGCAGACAACAAAGAGCTCAGAATTTCATATTTTCCTTTTAGGACCAAGTCCTATACAACTACTCAGGAGTATCCCAAAATAATGAGCCACTCACTCAGCAATTTGGACAGTTCCATAGATTACAAGACCTGCTATGAGAAAATATATTTAGTCTTTTTTTAACTTAGTTTTTAAAAATTTTCTTCTTAGTTCCCAAGCTTTTGGGTCCTATTTGTAAATATTCCTTCCAACCACTTCCACCTGGCCCTTTCTATTTAAATGCACTGAGACCTCCTGCATTGTGCCCTTTGTGGGTGTCAAATTCCCTCTAGAAACTTTATTTGTGCAACTTTTACAGAACCTGCACTCAGTGCAGAGTTAGGGCTGAGGATTGAACATGTGTCAGCAAAAGTAACAAATGGAGTGTTTAATGTGGGCTGAGAACAGTGGGATGGGAAAGGAGCCCCAGCCCAGAGCTGGCCCCACATCATGGAATTCCCACCCAAAACCACCACAATCTTTTCAAAAGCAACTGAAGCTCACTGGGACTTCAGAGTAAGTTCGGAGAGTTCAGATTCTATCCTGGGTTTGTTTTTCTAAAGTAGAAATTAGAGAATTTCTGTTCCAGAATATCTGGAAGATCTCACTAATTCTTGGCACGTTTGATTTTTTGGCAGTATTTTAATTTAGCAGGAGAACTCCAGGCTCATTTGGATGGGCTTTGTGTCCTCCACAGTCCATCCAAAGAGAAACCTAAGCATAATAAGCAGTAAATTTAATTGCCTGAAGTTCATTTAGCACTGCAGGATCAGAAGGATAATGAGGGGCAGGTCGGGGAGAGGGTCTGGCCCTCAGTCACTCCCTGTGCCCAAGTATTCCCTGGCAGCTACAAGCCCTCCTCTGTTCTGCACTGAACAGGAATTCAGGGCTCATTTGGATGTCTTAATTCCTACTGTGACCTTTTTGTCTTCATTTGCCTCATGCACCTTCTCACTCTGTAACAATTAACATCACATTTACAGCAAATTTTAATTATTATTTGCTGAAGTGTTTTCTTTGTATTTGGTGCTAATGTGCTTCTTGTGAGACTTTGTTCTCTCCTGCCCATGAACTGTGGTACATTATTCATGACTTCTCTGTAATTTGATGTAAATTCTCCTGCAATCATCCCTTGGAATTTTGAAGTATGTTGTTGTTTTTTAATCAGGATTTCTGACAGAACTATTCAGACCTCCCCAGCAAGTGCTAATCAGCAGAACCATTTCAGAAACAGGGAGCTGGTGGTTCCTCTATGAAATCCCAGCCCTTGCAGAGGCAAGCAGTACCTAATTCAAAGGTTGTCCCATGTGCTGTCATGCTCCAGGTGCTGGACCTCCTGCCCTTGGTCACCATCACTGAGAACTCGTAGAGGGTGTTTGGCTTCAGCCCCGTCACCAGGTAGCTCAGAGTGGTGGCATTTGCAGTCTGAAAGGAAAACCAGGCTCAGCACTTCCCAAACCCAGCAGTTGCAGCCCTCAGACAGCCCCAGCCCACGTGTTCCCAGCATTTCCATAACCACAGTCATTAATCTGGGACTGGTTCTTCTCTGTCATGCCAATTCATTAATCAAATATCAACGTTTATCCTCCACTGGAAATTCTGCAATCAGCAGCAGCACTTAGCAGCAGTCAATTAGAAATGAAAAAAAGGCAACATAAGATCCAGGGCTCACTTGTTCTGCAGAGGTTAAATCCCTGTTTACCTGGGGGGTTCATAACTCCTCTGGCTGGGGAAAACAAAAAGCACAGCAAGGAACAGTCCTGCTTGGAACCTGGAGCTGCCTCCCAGATTCCTGCTAGAATTTCCAGTGCAACCTTAAATGTAATAAACAATCACACTTCTGAGACTTGAAGAGAATGAAGCTTTACTAATATATAGATTTTTTTCAGAAAAAATGGTTATTTAGGATCACACAAGGGAACTACACGTGTCTCACAGTGGAATTTGTAATTCAGCATTTATAAATATTTGGTATTTGTTACAAATGGCTTCAGCACCAACAGAATGTCCTGGGGGCCCATGGAAAAGAAGGAAAGCTGTATTTACAGATATGTATATCCTCACCTTGACCTGCAGTGCTGTAAACACAGAATTAAGGAGTTGTTCCAGGATTTGACAGGGCCATACAACAACTGGCACAGCCACTGCCTCCAGAAACCACTGACTGCAGCTGATTTATTGCCAAGGTGAAGGCACCGTTCCTGAAGGCTCCAGCAGTGACAGGGAAACCCTGAGATCTCAGTATCTTTATATCTTTTTCCTTACACCAGGTGGAATTCAGGGAATGGTGATCCAGGGGATGGTTGTGATTTGTGCCCAGGGCTTTGCTGTCTGTGGCCAGACAACAAAGACAAGTAAAAGGAATTAAAATTAAATCCTCCATTGGCTTTAAACCTTGACTTGGTACAAACTCTGCAGTTTGGGGTAGGTGGGAGTGAGGGGCTGTGACACAGCTGGGATGGGCTCAGCTCCCTGGGACAGGAGGGATGGAATGCCAAGTCCAAGGCAGGAACCTTTCCCTCCCAGCTGGCACTACCAGCTGCCTTAGCCCAACAAGTGCTCTTCCTCTCTGGGATGCCTCTGGGAATTCCCTGCAGCATTTAAGCTTTCCAATATTAGTATTATTTGATGTGGCTCCTTCTCCAGGTGAAAGTTCTGGTTTCCATCTCTGGCTTTCAATTTTGGGATCTTTCAGTTTCCCTGTGCACCCCACTGAGTGTAAACAACACCTCACAGACCATCTGCAGGGTCAGACTCCATCATTTAACACCACTTGATCGTTTTTAAGATCCCAACCTATCCCATGGTACCAAGCCCTGCTCACCTGCTAGAAATAAACTCCATAAATACTGCCCTGAAGAATTGGCTTCACTTTTATGCAATCCTGAAAGATCCAAGATTTAATATTCTCATTTATCCCAGGTGGACCCCAGGTAGCTGCAGGCCAACCCCACACACCAACAAGGAGGAGTTGGAAAACTGCTCCTTGCTGGTGCAGAGACACTGCTCAAAGCCCAGGAGCTGCAGCCCATCTGTCCCAGTGCTCCCAGGCTCAGACTGGCACAATCCTGCACAAACTGAGGAAAACCAGACTCCTTGGGGAGGAAGCACTCGTGTTGGGAGCACTCATCCTCTTCCTCAGTTTGTGCTGGTGTAGGAATGGGGCAAAGGCAGAAAATCTCAATGAATGGTCTCAGCACCCAGTTTAGGGATGAGAGGGAGGACAAAACCTCCCTGAGCTGAGCTCATGCAGCTCTGGATCCTGGAGAGGGGACACAGGATTTCTGTACCCAAGGCTGCAGTATGGAGATGCTCCAAAGCCTCTGGATGGAGCAGGAGCTGCAGAGGGGCCAGACAGGCACTGCAGTGAAGTCACCACAGCCTGACCGAGACCCAGCACCTCCCTGGAAGGGGTTTGGCCTCCCTAAAAATATCCAACAGAGCAGGAGAGTATTTCCAATGGAAACCAGGGAAGAAAAGCAGAACGTGGGTTCTCCAGACATTACGGATTACATGTGATCAGAGCAAAGACCTCAAACTTCTGTCCTTCAGGCAAATCCTTTCCACAGTTGTGAGTAATTTTGAAATATATTCCATCATTCCATGTTGGTTTTGGTCACAGTGAAACTTGTTGCCCACTGACCACCATGAAAAGCTGGAATATTTCATTTGCTATTTCATTCCATTTTCTATTTTATTTCATTCCTTTAAGCAATCAGCTAATGAAACTGTAGCTTTATTTAAACTCCTGAGACATCCTCTGCACATGCCTCAGGAATGTGGCTCAGAAGTAACTTGCCTTTAGAGGAGGAATACACACATATTTACATCTTTTCATTTCAATACAGAGAAATCTGGATTATAACAAGATGGCTCTGCAGGAGCATAAAGGGAGCTCCACTGGCTGGGTATTTTAACAATCAGCTCCTCTGAGCCTTGTTGCAAATGTGAAACTTGCAGTCAGCAGCTTTGAGCCCTCCAGGTAACTCTGAAAATTAATAAAAATACAACCAAGCACCGAACCAAACCCCAAATCCAGTCTCCAAATCAAAACAGATGGAAATAGAGGAAGGCAGGGATATCATAAAGTTATTGTTGTGTATTTTGCATTCAGTCAGCTCCCAAAGGAAAGGTTCACTATCAACTTTGCACGAACAGAACAGGTTGGAAAGGAAACTTCAAACCATCAGGGTAAATCTGCTTTCCCTGCACGACTCATCCCCAGAGAGGAACCCCAGTCACACACACCTTGGAATGCTTTAGGGCCTCTCCACAGGGGAGCCCACACCTCCCACTCCCAGGGATCGTGGCAGTGGGAAGCACTACACTGTCACTGTGTCCACAGAGTGGAAAAACTCTGCAAGCGTCTGCTCCTCCCCTGAACCAGCTCTTCCACCAACTCCCACAGCACCCCAGAGCCCTTTCCCACTATTCCCATTGCACCTGGAGGACTCCTGCCCCTCCAAAGCCCCCAGCAGCGTTCCCAGAGCTGTGCTATCCCCTGCCTGGAGCAGGAATGTCCTGTGGCACTCAATACCTTGTACTTGGTGTTGGCAGGGATGTTGGTTTTCCAGCGGACGGTGTAGAAGCGAGCGTCCGTGATCTTCTGGTTCTTGGGCAGGGAGTTGTCTGCCCAAGTGATCCGGATGGTGTCATGGCTCAGGATGGAAGCCTGAACTCCCACCGGGGGCATCATGGGAGACGGATCTGGCACTGGAGTGTATGGAGCATTAATAACAAACAAATCAACCTCGGAAGTGTCTGTGCAATCCATGGGGGAAAGGCCGTGGTTTATAATTAAAAAGGGAGGAGGAGGTGGCATTTTAATGTCAACCAAAACAAAAAAGAGGGGATGCAGGGAAGTGCAATGAGATGGAAGGTGAGGAATGGAGAGAAAGAGAGAAAAGCCAGAGTTAATAGGTGACATCAGACTGGGCAATAACATCACTCTTGCATCGTCCTCCCTCCTCCAGACAGTCAGACAACACATCCCTGTTGGCATATCCCTAATTAGAGCCCAGTGCACTCAGCCAGGACTTGGGAACCCCAAACAGTCACTGTAAATTCATTTGCCTGGAGTGTGCACTGAGTCCTGTCCCAGAAAACAGAGCTGGAGCTCGGGATAGACAAATGCCACTTCCCAAACACACGGGGACCTCCCAAAAGGCACCTCCAAAGGAAGGTTCCAAATATGACAACAACACAGACAAACATGCAGTAACTGTGAAACTGCAATTCCAGCATCCTCTGGAGAATCCCCAGGATTCCAGCTTATCAAGACTATCCCCAAGTGTTGCACCTCCACCAAATTCCTGGGTGGTGTCAGCAGGCTGGGAGGGACCCCAGCGAGCCATGGCATGGCAACAGCTCACCCGCAGCTCCTCTGCTTAAACTCTTGTCTTTATGGAAGACAAGGCCAAATAAAAACTGCCCAGAACCGGTTTGGTGTGAGTGACAACAGAGGGAGACACACAAAGCAAACACAGGCATCATGTTCCAAACTCTCAGCGTGAAACCCCAGCTCAGGGCCTTCAGAACTGCACCCACACAACCTGTGCTCAGGTGAGGGGAATGTCTGGAGTGAGAACATCCATTAGTAGCTGCCAGATGAGTTTGGGATTTACAAATGAGCCCAATTTTAGGTGGTTTAGCAGGAACGTGTGAGGCTGAGCAGGGACAGGGACAGAGAGCATGGGATGCACTGCCCAACAGGGCCCTGCCATCACCGCCAGCTGTTCCAGCTGCTGGGCAGGACTCACCCGAGTGGGGCCGGGTCACGGCGCTCTCATACAGGGGGATCCCTTCCCCCACGTTGTTGAAGGCTTTCAGGGTTATCACGTAGTGGGAGCTGGGGTCTGAAGGAGAAAAAAAAAATCAGCACAACCAAAGAATCCTTTTTCTGCTTCTCCATATCCTCTTTGTTCCATATTTTAATTTTGAACTGGAATATGTGAAACAACTAGATTTGAGCTGAGAAAGTCTCCACACAGACCCTGTTTGTGTTCACAGAATTCCAGACTGGTTTGGGTTGGAAGGGACCTTAAAGCCTATCTCATTCCACCCCCGGGGCAGGGACACCACAGCTCAAGTCTACAGTCACAGCAAATCTGCCTTTAAGCAGAGACAAATTAGGAGTGAGAAAAACAATTTAAAAGGAACAAAACCAAAATGACTCAAACATCCGATCTGATGGAATTCCCAATACTGCTGTTTCTCTCACTTTCAGACTATTCCACCTCCCACAGAGAGTTCTGTAGAGGGGTGAATCTTTATTTTCCTTTAGAAGGAGCCACCAGTGAATCCTGGTGATATTTCAGTCCCTTTTCCTCCCGCAGCTCCCTGCGGGGCACTCGTGCTGCTGCTGCCGGGGAAGCTGCTGTGAGGATGCTGAGGGAGCATCCTGGGGCCCAGAAGCAAATCCCCTGCACTCACCCAGGTTCTCTATGGTGTAGTATCTCTGCTTGTAGTCCACCTTGATGGTCTGGGCGTGGGGGCTGCCGATGCCGTAGCCGATGGCGTAGCCCCTGACCACCACGTCCTGGTTCTCGGGGGGCGTCCAGCTCACCACGATGCTGGTGACCAGTGGCCGCACGTGCAGGGAGCTGGGCACCTCGGGCACACGGCTTTCTGCAGGAAAAGGCAGGGATGGCAGGGCTTTCTCTCCAGGAAAGGCAGTGACATGGAGAAAGTGAGGCAGGAAGGGCAAACAAAGTATTTCTCTGCGCTGGAATGAGCACATTCCAATGGAGAGCTTTGGGGTGCAGGAGAGAGCAGAGAGCTCCAACAGCAGAATATTAACATTACATTCCAATAGATCCTCCCTTTAAAAGTAAGGACAGTCGTACTGAAGCTTAGGGGGGTGGGATGGTTTTTGTACCAGATCTGCTCAGGCATTTTGGATGGTTGTGCATGTTGTCACCAGTTTTTCCAAACAGGCACTGGTTTTATCCCATCGTTCCCCTCCACAAATTCATCACCTTTCAATTCCATTATATTCCTTACTTGTGGGTATTACAATAACTACATGGAGAATTCTGGTGATGAAAGAAAGGTTCCTGAGGTGGTTGTAGCATGAAATAGGATATTCCACAGCTCTAAGAACTGCACTGCAAAGGGTTCTTCTCGCTTGTCCTACACGTGTCGCTGCCAAAATCCTCAGATTCCCATAATTCCCAAAATATATGCGGGAACTACACAGCCATACTAAAAGTTAAAGAAATAAAGAGTCCATATCAAATGTTCAAACCCTTTCCCCAAAAGTAACACCGCACCCCACGGAGACACGGAATGTGGATCCCCAGCTCCAGAACACTTCCACAGCATGCCACTGTAAGCCCATAATATTTTTCCTAAGAGGCTTTTCCCCACTGCTGAGTGGAACCTAAAAGCAATCTCCCAGCTGTCCCTGGAGTGTCCCTAACTTTGGGTTCACTTCTCAAGAATGAAATAAATCCTTTTGTCGGGTGCCGGCGGATTAGGGATAATTCCCTGCAATAGCAAACTGAGCTCCCCACTCCAAATGGAATCAAGGCCTTGTGCTTCCTGCAGGGATTTCATTTTAATGAAACACGCTGCATTTCTCTACAAACATTTAATAAAGCACCACAACAGGATTATTTGGATCACAGCACAGCCCTGGCCCCCAGCCCGGGGAGCTCTTGGGCTGCTGCTGACACAGCCCAGCAATTCCAGCTCCCAGCTAAACACAGCAAAGCTCTGACTGCAAAGGAGAGGTGACATTTCCACTGCACTGGGGACAAACTTTGTACAACTGCTCAACACCTCCTGCTCTGCACTCAGGGGGAGCTGCTCTGACTCCGGCACGGAACTGGAACACTCCAGCTACCTTTACATCCATGGGACTCTCCTGGGAATTATTTTCTATTTAAACTCCAAAAGCAGCCCTGGAATAATAAGAAATTATGTCTCATGTGTCTGCTAAACCTAAGAAATGCAAGATGAGCTGTAAATACATTTGCATGGTGTTAAAATTATCCACGTGAGCTTTCTAAAGAAAGAAACCCAAAAAATGCAGTGTGCACATACAGAACTCACAGGTGTATGCAGAGTTATACAAATATGATGTTAGGTTGTCTTAAATGTCAATTTTTATTACTTTATTTAGTGGAAAGAATGTATAGAAAGTCAGATTTCCTACAACATTCTGAGGTGAAAAAAATCAAATTACTAAATCACAGGTTCTTTTTTTCTTCCTCCTTCTGCTCTGTCTAAATTTAAATTTAATCCTGGGGCTGTCCCCTGGCAAAGTGCTGTTAACTCCAGCTCAGGGACACTTCCATCACCCTGTGAGGTGCTCATTCACAGAGCTCTGCCCCACTCTGGGCCCTGGCAGCTCCAGGGGTGTGTCATATCCATGTAGGGGATGGCAGACACACAGATCAGGGAATTTGCATATCTGCATCCCTGCACTGCTCTGTTCCCACCGCAGAACGAGCAGCAGGAGCACCAGGACTGAGCTGAGCATCAGCTGTGCACAGACATTTCCACTGTTTCACCTCCTGGCTGCCAGGATCACTGAGCCTGCTCTGACCCAGGACACGGATCCATGGATATGGGGGAACACCCTCTGTCGAGGAGAGCTCTTTGCAGCACATGCAAAGAGCTTTGGAATATCCCCTTTAATGCTCTAACCATCTCAGGAACCTTTCTGCCATCATCAGAATTTTCAGTATCATTATTCTAATACCCACAATTCTGATATAACTGTTTAATACCCCAAATTTTGATGGAATTATTTAATACCCACAACTGAATTCCTGATGGGAGACACGGTGCAGACCAGTCCACCACTACAAAAATATAACCTATCTCCCTTCTCTTCTGTACAAAATATCAGTTACTGTGGGCCAAAGAAAGCACAGCACCAACATGGGGGTAAGGCTGCAAAGAGCTGTGGATAACAATGTTTCCCAGGATTTCTTTCCCATTGACATCTCATTGTCACTATAAAGGAGTATTTCTCAGCAGAAAATACCTGGTGCCAACTTACAGCACTAGGAGTGTAGCAGCACAGTTTCATTTCAAGCCACCTGATTGACGTGGCAAGAATTTTCTGTTAAAACAGACATGGATGTCACTGAATCCTAAATAAACCCCACTGTGCACCTGGGCCAGCAGTGCCAAGGCAGAGGTTTGCCTTTCAGAGAGGCAGTGGGATGTCAGTGCAGTGAATGGATGAATTCCCCCAAGCCAGGTCTCTCACCATCCAGGTCGCTCTCGAAGGTCTCTGCCGACACCCAGTCGGTGGCAGGGCCGGTGCCGTTGATGGTCATGGCAGCCACTCGGAAGCTGTACTCGGTGCCTCGCTCCAGCCCTGTGGGACACCGATCCCATCAGCTCAGAATTCCCACCCATGCGCTTAAATCCCGGGATAACCCAGGGCAATCAGCCCTCCACCCCCTGCAGTGTCACGGGAGGTCAGCGCGGGGAGGGCCTGTCTGCAGCCAGCTTGAATTTATGGTTGTTAATTAGTTTAATTAATTGGTTTTAACTGCAGGAACACTCCTACCATCATCAAACCTGTGGGTGGCACAGAGGCAGCAGGTGAGCAAACTCACACCCTTCTTCAATGTGTGCAAGGGTCTGTACTAAAAAATCAGAGCACTGGGAAAAGGCTTTCAAAATTTGATATATGGAACCTGTTAAACAGGCTTTGTTGCTGGCAAAAATATACTAAAATTACAGGAATATCTCAATTCTGTTATTTACTAAGTTTTACTAAGATTTACTAAGTCACAGCTGGAGTTTCTGAGGAAAAATCATGAGTATCTTGTTAGAAACTCCTCTAGAACTTCCCAGTTTCTCCTCTTTTGCCCAACCATTCATTTACAGAGATTGCAGAGGAACACAATGTGGTGTTGCTCCTGTTCTCATGACTGCTTGTTCCTGCTGAACACAATTCTAGCTCTGGAAGCAACATGCCACTGACACTAAGGGATGGACTAGACTGGATTTTTAAGTGTACAAAAGGGTAAACTGCATTCCCTCTAGAATATTCCATGGACACGAGGTGATATACTCCAGGCATGTCCAAGGTCAGCCATTCCCAGGGCTCAGGGCTGGGTCCAGGTGCCCGTGCCAACCCTGCCCAGCCCTTGCTCCTCCTCCACACCTCTATCCCTGGCATTTGGGCACACAATGAGCCCAGGGTCACCTTCTCCAGGCCTTTTATAAACATTTTATAAGGAATCATCCAGTCCACTTCATAAATCCATGGCAAAATCAGGGGCAGAAATCAGGTCACCAGACCCCAGGCACTGCTTGCAGCCCACACAACCCCAGAGCTTCTTTGGGAGCTGCTTCTGTTTGTCTTCCCAAGCAGGAGCCCAATGCAATCCTGTCCCTGAGCCCACCAAACACAGCCAGGCACCCCTGGAGAGGACAGGTCCCCCTCACCTTCGATGAGCTGGGACAGCTGGGTGCCCCCCACGCTCTCGGTGACGTCACTCTTGCGGGAAACTTTCCGGTAGCGGATTTTGTATCCCGTGATTTGCCCACTGTGGGTCCCGGCAGGAGGGGGCTGCCACTGCAGCAGGATGCTCTGGGGAAGGCAGCACATGAAAGTATTCAGAAAAAACTTTTTGGGAAAGGCATTAAAAAAAATCTCCACTCACAATCCCAAAGGCACAATGGCCAAGTATTCGATTTTCTCTTCCCAAGTGCCCAGGACACCCCAAAAGTGTGTCTGTGTGTGCCCACACTGCAAACAGTGAGCAGGGACTGCAGCTCTGCTCCTTCAGGCTCTTGGCCCTTCCATCATGCATCCCACCGTGGACATCCACAGCTGGACTGGAGTTTCTCCAAGCCCCACATGCAGATATTCTCTACAAAGAGCTCAAAAGCTGCATGGGAGAAAAAAGACCCAAAGCAGCTCCAAAATGTGGCCAATCTAAGACCTCCCAGTCTTTTATTTACCCATTGGCAGCAGGAAATCTTCCAATCTTACCTTGGAATTCCGTACCTCCAGTGTTAGATTCTGCGGTGGAGCACTGGGGACTGGAAACATTGAAGGAATTACAACTCCAAAACTTTCAAGTATTGTATTTCCACACCCAACTGCCCTCTGCTCTCATTTGCTAAGGAAGTACAGACTATTCTGGTTTAAGACACCATATAAAGGAACTACCAAATCCTCCACAGCTACTTTCTGACAGAGTGACTGGCTGAGGAGGATTCTGTATTTCATCATGAAGAACAAACTCTTTATTCAGGTCTTTACTTATCACAGCTATCTAAATAAAAAATATTTTATATTTAAAAGTACTTCTCAAACTCTCAGAGAAGAGATCCCACCCAGTTCTTTCCCAAGGCAAATCTTTAATGAACACACTGCTTGATTTGGGGACCCACATTTCAAATTCCAGCTGTGGGTTTTGTTACCCTGATTTTCAGACAGAAAAGCTCCAACTCACCAGGGCCCTGTGACAGTGAGGAGGTGAAGAGCACCTCAAACACTGGGGCTGTCTTTAAACTCTCACTCTTTGCTTGTTCTTTACTTGCTGCTCACGGCAGTGAAATCCACACAAAAAGGGAGCAGAGGGGAGACCCTGGGAGCAGGGAATTCCTTGTGGCACCACAGCAAAAGTCAGCCCCGTGAAGAGGAGATGATCCAAAGCCAACCTCTCTTTGCTCAAACAGTGCCACCCCTGCTATGAGCAGGGACACCTTCCACTATCCCAGGGCACCCCAAGCCCCATCCAGCCTGGCCTGGGACATTTCCAGGGATCCAGGGGCAGCCACAGCTTCTCTGGGAAATCCATCCCAGGGCCTCCCCAACCTCCCTGGGAAGAACAGGGATTTCCTATGGAAAGGCATCTCCTGGAGTGGGACAGCACAGGGAGAGCAGCCAGGCAGGAGCACCAGAACAGGCTGATGCTCACAGACTTCAATGCTCAGATTCCATTCCCAGCTGTAATCCCTGATCAGGAATTCTAGGAGAGGAGAAGCTATCCTCAGGAGCAGCATGTAAACCTGGGTTCAAATGGTAATACCTGCAGAGTTATCCCTGCAACAAGGCACTGTAACAGATTAGGAGCAAAAACCCACATAAAAATGCAGATGCTTTTTTAAATCAGGGCTAGAGGAAGCTTACTGAGAAATCCCTGCTGGGAACAAGGAGATTGCTCCTGGACACCGCAACAGGAAAACACAGGAGGAAAATGTGCATCATTTCAGAAAGATTTGAGAGCTTGCAGGGTTATCAGGCTGTAAGAAGCAAGATGACACCCTTCAGAGAGCTTTAGAAAAGAAGTACCTATAGGTTGAGTGTGAAACCTAAGTTGGACAAGAAAGAACTCCAGGAAAACTTCAAAATGACATGATAGCTAATAATAAATTCTTCTTCAAACAACTAAGGAGCTGGCAGCCCTGCAGAGAAATCAGTGAGCAAATGGTCAGGTCAGGCAGAAAAAGACACAGATAAGGCCACACAAGTCTGTCTTTGCATTGGTGGTGAGGGGAAGGGAAAGGAGAGGTTTCCATGACACCCTCCCAAAGGATTCCCATGGTCTCTCCAACTGAAATGTCAATGTGAGGGATTATGGAAGAGTCAGACATAGGGAACAGCAGCCTCCTGCCAGGGTTGTGTTATCCATCCAGAATTCCTCAAGAAACTGGGGAATGAAATATCTGCAAGACTTCTTTAACCCCTCCCAGTTTATCTTGACCCTGGGAGGTTGCAAAGTGGGGCCAGCATTGAAACGGGATAACTCCAACTCCACCTGCTGGGTCAGACACTTCTGTGGGGCAAACCAACTGACACAACAGTAAGACATGAAATTCAGAGGGCAAGAGTGAGAATGGGAGCAGTAAGAAGGATCTCTCCCTTTTTCAAGGGGAATCCCTTCTATTTTAAGCAATGAGGCCATGAGGGCATGGGAGGGAAGTGCTCACTGGAGTAAAGACCTGGTTGAAAGAAAGTTCAGAGCAGGAAGGAAGGTGGGGGAAATGAGCTGGGGACATCCCACAGTATGATCCTGTGCTAAAGAACTGCACAAAGACCTTGGGATGTTTCCTCTCAGTGCTCAGAAGGAACCCAAAAAAGCCACTTAAGTGCAAGTAACATCTCACTTGTACCTTTGATACCATTTTAGTCTCCTCTACTTGCGTTTTTAAAGCAAAGGAGAAAAGATACCTGGAGAAAAGTTAAGGAAAGGGCACTAAAGGTTGAAAGAGTTCCACAGGAGAAATGGGTAACCATTCCTGTGCCTTTGGAATCTGGAAAATGGATGAACCAGGGAGACCACGGAAAGGTCCCCAGAACGAGGAGGGGGACAGAGGAATTATCAGTGGACACTCATCATTCCTTCTCTCAGGAGCACAGCCCCAGGCAACAAGGGACACCTACACAGGGCAGGGACAGAACAGACACAAAGGGGGAATTTTCAGAGGAAATTTTCAGAAGAACTTTTGTCCACTTGATGCTGTGGATAAAAGCTGGGTGGGTTCAAGAAGATGCTGACAGGAGCTCATGGAACAGAAGATGACTTAGTAAAGACACAGAAACTCCTGCAAAGTCAAAAAGTGCCCCAGGAACAAACCTGGACCCACAGACTTTGGGACAATACCCCTCTCTGCTCCTGGTCACTCCTGGAGAGAGGATTCTACACTCGGTTGCCTTTCCATTGGAGTGTTCTCACATATAAATATACTCCTCTATAACCAATATAAGTTAACATTAACTCTGATCACTCTGCAGTTGCTCATGTATCTCTGTTTGCTCACATCACCTCTGTATCTGCCTTATAAAAAATCCTGACCTCACGTCCTGCTCTCACCACTCCATGCACTGGATTTAACAGTATCTCTGCTGGAGTGCAACCACAGGAACACAATTAAAATAACACCACTCCAAAACCAAGATTCTGCTCATATGTAAAAATGTGAGTGAACTGAAAAATAATTTAGAGTTGCTGCCTTCAGGATACTTTTTTTTTCTGTCCACGCTCAATGTAAGCTCAATAATCCATGAAATAAATGGCTGATGCTGGAATGAAGGACACCATTGTTCTGGAATCACAATCCCAGATCCTTCTGCAGGTGTAGCAATTTTTCTTCACCCAGTTCTGGAAGGCCTCGGGGGGAATTGCGACCATGAACAGCCACACGCAACAACGAGCAAACCCCCTAAAAGCCTGGTTAAAGATTCACTTGTCGGAAATTGGTGGATAATTCCCGGAAAACCCCCCAATGCCAAAGGAGCGGAGCAGCGTTACCGTCGGACAGGGTGCGCACCACGACGTCGTGGGTGGAGACGCCGGGGCCGTGCTTGTTGTAGGCGACCACGCGGAAGCTGTACTCGGTGAACTTCTTCAGCCCCGTGACCGTGTGGGACAGGCCTGCCACGTCCACGTCCTGCCCCAACACACACCCAGGCAAGCTCAGGTCAGCACTCAGTGTCACCAACACCCAAAACTCCTGCACAGCTCAGAGCCCATGGCAGCAGTGGCACCTCTAGGCACCTCTAGGCACAGCCAGGACTCATGGGGATGTCAGCTCTGAGTTTACAGGAAAAAATTCACCCTCTCCTATTTAAATCCTAACACGGACGCTGTTCCTGGACATCAAAACTCTCAAAAACCATCACGATATATATCACTATAATTGGAATAGCGGGATGCAGAAGTAGAAGAGGCAACAGCCCTGTTTTAAAATATTCTTCCCTTTGCTTTTTAAAGCTGGAATGATACTGATCTGCAATTGGATGGGAATGTGGCTGTGAGGACTGGGATTAATCCTCATTATTCCAGGTGGCAGCCCATGCTTCAACAGAACACACTGAATGCTTCAGTGGAATCCTAAGAAAATTTAAACAATCAGATGCTCAGTAATATCAAAGTATCAATCACTGGGTCCAAGAACTCAAAGTTTGGATTAGGGATCATGCCAAAATCAGTAGTTAGCTTGAATCACTAAAACCCAGGCCATAATTCTGTGCAGCATCTTTGAAATCATCTGCACCAGAGCTGTCAATGATGACATGGCTGTTCTTTGCCTTCTCCTCCCATGATATGATGGAATTCCCCAAAAGCTACTTGATGTTGACAAATGCCAAAACAGGGCATCATGAAAAAAATGGTTTTCATTCCCAGACACAAACATTGCATGCTGGAATTCCGATTTTACATAATTCCCATATTTGAGGCTGAAGGATTCAGTCCGTCAGGAAAGCAGACCCTTGCCAAGAAGTTCAGGGCAGTCTCAGTGGGTGCATCAGGCCCCTTACCTGCTCCGTGTCCTGCCCCTTCTCCATGTAGTAGAGTTTGTAGTTCTGGATGTCGCCGTTGCCCGAGAGCGGCGTCTCCCAGGTGACAGTGACGGAGGTGGGGGAGCCAGAGAAGGCACGGATGTTGGGAGCAGGGCCAGGCAGCTGGACTGGAGCACAAGGGGGAATTGTTAGTGCCAAGCTGAGTCTGCCGACCCTAGCCATCAACCCCACGGAAAACCGGGATTTCTCCCATTGTGACATTCCACACAGATCCACTGCAGGGTGGAAAGGTGGGACCCAATTCCCAAAGGAGATCCTACTCCCAGGGTCCCTTTTGTCTGGAATGACTCTAGCAAGTGACTTGATATTGGCTTACAGTTCTCCCTCTTTCAGAGAATAACAATTTAGAAGTATTCCTTTTGTAACAGTTTGGAGAATTCAGCAAGGAATGTCCCATCAGTCTTAATGGTGACAATAAATCCCACAAGCCCACCAACCTGGAAAGTCTTTGGAAACTGTGGTCTGCAAGTACAACTTTTAAACAGCATCAAATTCTGGGAAAGGTTACGAATGAGGAGAATAAAAAATAAACTCAGTATTGCTCCCAAAGCAAGGAAAACTCCAGGAATATCCTGGCTCACCCTCAGGCTGTGTTGCCACCTTGAGCGGTGCTGAGCTCTCGCCAGGGCCATGCCGGTTCTGGGCCACCACCCGAAACACATACACTGTCTCTGGCATCAGGTTCTGGATCATCACCTGTGTCTCTCCAGCACGACTCGTGTTTTCCACACGTTCCCTTTGGGAAACAGAAGGGTTGGGCACAGACACCAGCACGGATTAGTAAATAAGGAGTAGTTGTACCGCAGCATGTCCCGTCTGAAGGCAGCCACTGTGTAACCGATGTGGGATTTACACAGCACGACACCACAGCCATGTGCCAAAAGTGCTGCTGACAAACTGCTCCCGATTTTGCAACTTCTCTTTGCACAAAACCAAACGTGCTGAAGGAACAGAATAAATTACACTTGACACCCCCAAACTCGGAGTGGTTTCTTTGCTATTCCCGTGACAGTAAGTGAGAATTCACTGTGACAGTTTATCCTACAGCTCGGGAGCCAGCAGAGAAACTATTTTAGCAGCACGCAAAGTCTGGCGAGATTTAGGGCATTCCTGTTAATATTGCAGGGCTGCTTTTTGGGGATTTTTCAAAGGAGCTGTTTTAACGTATTCTTCCACCTCCAGCCTTCCCTCAGCTCCTCGCTGGCGTTTGGATTTGTTTGGAATATGCAGGGCATGGCCATGGCACCGACACTGGTTCTACATACGGAGTGGAGGCAAAGCGGCTCTGTTGGACCGGAGCGGAGATTCCATCCTCCAGCAATGCCTGCAGACAGATCCAGGCCACCAGACCCTCCCCATGGAAGGAATACACGTGGCATGGGAAGGGCACCTGTCAGGGCAGCATTTTGCAAGCTGGCAGCTTTAACCCAGCTGGGAGTGCATGGGAAATGTGGGGGCACCAGAAGGGTCAGTGTTGGTGCTCAGTGACCCTCCAGTGCACCCCCGGCACCGGAACACGACACTACCCCTGCAGAACGAGGCCTCTGCCAAAATCCGCCCAGGAAACTCCATCTGTTCTTATCAAGGATTGAGAGGAAGATTAGGAGATTAATCATTAACTAAGGGCAGCCTTTATTTCCGACATGGCCGTGCACCTGAGCTTGCTCAGAGCTGTGTTTGGGTGATGCCATCCGCCCTTCCTTGGGAAAGAGCTCCCCACTCCCTGTGAATGCCAACAACTCCAGAAGGAGAAATCAGAAACTTCCCACCAAGCAAATGCAGGGCACTGTGCCTGTTCTGAGCACCATCCTGCCCCTGTGGACTGCCAGGTTCCCCGTGGGACAGGGACAGGCAGGGACAGGCCAGTCTCAGCCCCACTAACACATATTAGAGCATTTCTGACACAGAAACTCTGGCAGAGCCATGCCAGTTTCCCTTTCCTCCCTTCCAACCTCTCTGCTGCAGTTTCTACCAGACAAATAAGATGCCAAACCCCCCATTTTTAATTTATTTCTCTTTACATCCACCGGTGTGGTTGATTTAGCAGAATTTGGCTGAAAACATTCTGAAATCCCTGTTGGTTTCTGCACTATTACCCTGTAGCTATAGAGAAGGGAACAATGCACTCTCTGTAACTAAACACCTATTTACACCCATTTTCTAGAATGTTCCCCTTCATAAGCTCAGCTAAAATGGCACTGCATAAAACAGTTTCATTTATTGCAGCTTTTTATTAATTTTCATTGCTAATTTTTCCACTTCTACCAGAATGTTTTCTTGAAAACATGTTTCCAAATTGAGTTTCCTTTAAGACATGCTGTAGCTACAAGGATGGGGTCTGAAAGCCCAGCCTAAATGCCAATGGATTCACAGCTGTGGAGTAACATCCGGCTCCCATTAACATGCAAAATATTGCATTTTCTGCCTCAAGTGGAAGTGCACTCCCTGGTTTGATTGAGGAAAAAATGGTAATCAGCAAACCAAGGTTATTATTTAAAATTAGAAAAAACCTCAGAACTCTTTTACGGGGAAGGCAACATTTACCAAAAATAAACAGCCATGTCACAGTATTGCAATTTTCAGTAATAACCAGGAATGTGGCTTCACAATACTGTGGTAAAAATAGGGAGAGATTGATCTAATTAATTGCTGTGTGAATCCCTCCTTTATGGCCTTTCCTGGGGAGCCTGGAGCACCTTTCCCAACATGCTCAGGTTGGGATAACAGGCACCAAGCAGATGGGCCCGGGAACAAGTGCATTACCCTGCAGATCGTTATGGCTTTCCATGATCCCACTTTAATCCCCAATTAAGGAACTCCAGTGAAGGTTCACAGGAGCTCTCACATACCCACAGGAAGAGCCTCCAGTGCAACCCCAGGAGTTTGGCTGGAAATGCCAAGAGTAAAGTTGCACTTACACCTAAAAAGGCACTTTTGGGGAGCTGTGAGAGAGTGGATATTGTGTGTGCCAGATGTGCCAGCTGTGGGGCCTAGTAGGGATCTCCAGGGGCATTCTGAGTGTGTTTACACACAATTAAGCTCCATTTGCTGTGTTTGAAGCACACCACAGTGAACTGTGAGTTTCGGAGTGTTTTAAACATCCCATATGTGTAATTCAGAGCAGCATTATGCTGCCATTTCTTTTATTTTTGTCCAGATCTTGAAGTCTGCAGTTCTTCTGCCTGAGTGCTTGTCTAAAGTTCCCAGAATTAAACCTCCCTCCAGCATTTTGGAATTTTCACACCCTTTCAAGGGGAACTGCCTTGAGTGTGGAATAAATAAATACCTGACAGGGGGACGAAATAACCCTGCAGCTGTGTGAGACAGTGACATCCATCTGATCAGATTCCTTGAGATCTCCAGGAGGTGAAACAGGAAAGCCCCAGGACACCCCTTTCCTCCCACGCCACTGCCTCCAGGGGAGCCACTGCAATGTCACCAGGCCAAGGTGAGACAAGTCATGGCTGGTGACACTGTGCAGCCCCTGGAGCAGAAATGTGTCCTCCACAGCTACTTCCTCACTTTGAAATGCTCCTCTTGGAATCACAGAATGGGTTGGGTTGGAAGGGAAATTAAAGGCGATCCAGTGCCACCCCTGCCATGGGCAGGGACACCTTCCACTGTCCCAGGCTGCTCCAAGCCCTGTCCAGCTTGCCCTTGGACATGTTCCAGGATCCAGGGGCAGCCACAGCTTCTCTGGCACCCTGTGCCAGGGCCTCACCATCCTCACAGGGAACAATTCCTCCCCAATATCCCATCCAACCCTGCCCTCTGGCACTCAGAAGCCATTCCCTGTGTCCTGTCCCTCCATCCCTTGTCCCCAGTCCCTCTCCAGCTCTCTTGGAGCCCCTTTAGGCACTGGCAGGGGCTCTGAGGTCTCTCTGGAGCTTCTCCTCTCCAGGTGAACACCCCCAGCTCTCCCAGCCTGGCTCCAGAGCAGAGGGGCTCCAGACCTGGGGCAGCTCTGGGGTCTCTTCTGGACTTGCTCCAGCAGCTGGAATAAGTGCAAGGGGCAGAGGGGAGGAGGCCTTGCCATGGTCCTGAATCTCCTCTCCTTTAACAGGTGAAAAGTGAAGGAGGCTGAGCCAGCAGAAGCTGAGGCAGTCAAAACTTCAGAACCTCAGAGGGATTTGGGGGCTCCTGCACTCACAAGAGGAAGGTGACTCTTACAGATGTTTTAGAGATGTCAGAGTCCCCACAAACCCACTCCTGTTACATGGATTTTTTCATTTCCACAGGCCTGATTTAAAAGGCAAATAAATCCAACCCCTGGTTAGACCCCTACTCAAATGCAAGCAAGGGAGACAACACTTGGGGTCCTACAGGGAGCCAGGAATCCAGGCAATGAAAGGGGACAGAGGGGCAAGATGTAACAGCCTGAGCTGGCACAGATGCACTTAAACCACAGCAAATGTTTAATCGTCCATAATTCAGGAGCTACAAAGTGGCTGCTTAAGCAGGGCTTTGTTCTGCTGAGGAAGGAGGCAGAGTGGCACAGCCAGGCTTGACTTCAAAACTCTCTGACTTGGACTGCTCAGGTGTGTGACAGTCACCAAGTGATATTTCCCCAGGCCTGATCAAGTGGTCAGAAGTCCCATGGAACCTCAAAATGGCCAAGAGAACCTTTGTCTTTCTTATTCTTTTTTTTTGTTTTTTTAATTATTGTTCTCATTCTCTAAATCCAGGGTGAGTGGCAGGACCTTGAGTATTTCCATACCTGTCTCTGAAACATGTGATCCCATGTGTCCTGCACGTGTTGTTGTTGGCTGAACAGGAATGCTTTCTGGATTGCTGTAAACTTGGTATGGAGCAGAAAGAGGTGGATTTTGTTTCCTCTAAGAGGACAGGGAAGGACATGAAGCCATCCCCAGCAAATCCCTTTCTAAAAGCCCAGCGGGTGGAGTGGTTACAACCAGGAACATGGAGAAGGAGAGGCAGGAAGCTAGGATGGCCGGCAGGATCCCACCTTCTTCCTCTGTCACTTAAAATGTCTCCAATGAGAACAAATGGTATCACATGGAATGGTTCAGGTTGGAAGGGGCCTTAAAGCTCATTTAATTCCACCCCTGCCATGGGCAAGGATACCTTCCACAAGACCAGGTTGCTCCAAGCCCTGTCCAACTTGGCCTGGAACACCTTGGATATTACCAAAGTAAGGCAGCAGCAGAAAAACATTTGTGAGGCAAATAGAATGTTACTAATTGCCTCAATTAATTGCCCTGAGACTGGAAAAGATGTCTATTCACAGGATGAAGGAACAGTAGGAACGCTCCCATCTAGAGTGTTTTCTGTTCCAAATGACTTTGTTGAGTCTCACACTCTCATCAATAAGGTGACAGATAATTTTACCTTGAGTAATAAATCTGATAAGCTAATTTGCAATAATTAAGCATTGCTCCAAATGAATGTTCACTCCAGTTTCCTCAAACTTATCACAATTTAAAACTGTAATTCCCAGCAGTAGATCCCATCAGGAAAGAGAAGGGGTAGATTGATATTATCCAGAAGCTGATGATAGTGAGGCATTAACTAGATTTCTGTTTACAGGGATTACTAGGAGGGAATTGGTGTTTACCCAGCACTGACCATGGTGTTTAACCAAACACTGACCACAGTGTTTAATCAGCACAGACTGTGCTGTTTAACCAGCACTGACCATGGTGTTTCAACAACACCTACTACATGGCTGTCCCTGAAATAAGAGGGAATTTGCAGGGGTTTGGAGCCTGATGTGGCTTCCAGAGGGTGTTCCTGTGCCTCCTGAGGAGCTGTGACAGCCCTGCTGTCCCCAACAGGCTGCTAAAGGCAGTTAGCAACTGCCGGAATTGTTTGCAGTCAACCAAACCATGCACCAGCACTGCCTGTGAAATCTGTGGTGCAGGAAGGAGAAAGGGGAGCGCAACCCCTCCACCTCACAGACTTCGTGTCCAAGCAAAGCCAGAGGGAAGAGGAGTCCCAAGAGAGCCCCTTTCCCCCTGCTTACCTGTTGATGCCCTCCTTGGTGTAGAAGATGGAGTAGGTGAGGTTGTCTCCCTGCGGGTCCGAGGCCGGCGGCCGCCACGTGAGCCGGATGAAGCGAGTGGACACGAGGGTGGCCACGACGTCCCGCGGGGCGGAGGGCAGGGGTCCCGCTGTGGCTGGTGCTAGATGGTCATTAGTGGCACTGGTCAGTGAAGTGGGAGGTAATGTTGGGATGGCAACATCTTGGCATGTGCAAACATTGGGGAATATGAAGGGCAAACATCACCACGGTTTAAAAAAAAAAAGAGAACAGAAAAAAAAAACGTAAAAGAAATAAACAAAACCACGATGGGAAACAGAAGAAAATGAACACACAAAAAAGGCCATTAAACTGAAGGCTGACATGCAGGCAGAGGTAACTACTGACCACTAATGGGGATACAGGACACGGCACTGTCAGGCAAGCAGACCAAATCTCCACTGTAATGGAAGTGGCAGGGGAGGGGAGGGTGGAACTGGGGGTAAAATAGAGCTGGAGAGGAGACCAGCAGCAAACAACAGTGTCAGTGCTTTGTGAGCACAGCTGATGCCACACGGGTGACAGTCACACCCAGTCTGGGGTAACGATTCAAATACACACCCAGAGCCCACTTCTGCTGCGGCTCATTAACACGCACAGTTCATTTCTGTGATTCTCACTCGTAACTAAATGACAAAGGAATACATAGAATTCCTTCCAGTGCAAACTCAGCCAGTCAAACCCTTCTGACCCAGCTGGGTTCTGCCCCTGCCCATGGCACTGGAACTTTTCCCCACTGTTTTCCTTCCATCAGGGCTCTCCCTCCCTCCCCAAACCCCCATTTCATCCTTTTACGACGACTCTAACAAGCAGAAACAACTCTTGCTCTGGATGATACCCACACTCTCCAAATTTTTAGCCTCAGTCATGTTGTCTTCCTATGTTGCTACTCCAAGCCAGGATAAATCCAGGGATTATTGCATTAAAAGGTTGGTGATTTAACAGCACAAGCTGTACCATAGGAAGAGCCACTCTCCAAATCCTATTAAAGCAATCCAGCCAGTAAATGTAACAGTGAGATTCCAGCAGCTGGACCCCAATTACCACTGAGTGTTCCTAGCAGATCAATTAATAACAAACCCCCAAAGCTCAGGATACCCAGAATTTTTCTGGATTTTTAACTATTTACCAGGCTTAAGCCACCTGATGACATTTTCCACATGGGAATCCACACTGCCAAATACACTTATTCCTTTATTAATTATGGAAACTAACTCAAATAGCTGTGATTTTCCCCAGAAAGAAGTTCAGGACTTGAAGACCAGTTGCTGAGCTGCAGCATCCCCACCGGAACACGTGGACTTGTGTCTTGGTATCAAGAAGAAAACCTCCCAAAAAACCTGACTCAAGGAGAAAATGTTGTGTGAATGACCAAACCTTCAGGGAAAAACACTGAGGCGTCTTCCATCAGCAACAACCTGATTTTAAACTGACAGAGCCCCTTGACATCCCAAGCATCAGTTTGGGAGGTCCTCAATTGGCAGAACTCTCATTTTTCCTGTTCTGTTTCTTAGGGAACTCCTGACAGAGACGTAAGAACCAGCCACGGGTTTTAATTTGATTTGCCCAGTTTGTAATTTGTAACACCAGTCAGTCCGTGGGCAGAACTGGGACACAGATTTCCAGAGCCAGCACCATTTTGGTATTCCAAATATGGATCACAGAGAGACACATACTCCAGGGTATCTCCTTAATTATCCTTCCACACTCTAATAGCTAAAGATCCCAATTAAGTGCTCTCCAGCAGCCCCTCCTGATCAATACCCGACACCATTAATTTCACATTCATTGTAAAATCTATTTTTATCTAAAGCCCCTATTTTTACGTCCCATAATTGGATTTCTTGTAGGAATGAACCATGTTTAGCTCTTCTGGTCCCAGACAGGACCCCATTCCCTCAGGGATCCTCCCCTGCTGTTGCAGATCACTCGGGAGAACCCTGACTGGGGCCAGGGGATCTTCCCAAACCATCTCCCTGCTCCTGAACAATTCCAGTGCTGATCCAGTACCACACCAGACTTTTCCTGTGTTTAAATCTCAACCCTTGTAACAGCTCCCTTGGACTGGAGACCTTTGCACTGCACCTGACAAATCCTTCTCTGTTCCCACTGAGGAACAAGGGATAAAAACTGCAGAACTCTCTTTTCAGCACCTTCCCCACTGTCCTGCTTGGCTTGCAGTTCACTTCAAATCTCAAACGCTTATGCTTGGGTTTCTCTCACCTCTCTTGGCAATACTGTCATGTGATCTCCACATTACATGGTTTTGATGTGAAATCCACCCCACACCAAGCTTTAAAATTCATTCCATTAAAATGGAATATTTTTTAAATTCATCTGCTTAGTCTAAACCCCATCCCCACACACTCGTGTGTTTTTCTTCCCAGATCCTGAAATGGATGCATCTCTCCTGAAGTGACGTGCACACAGAGCTGATGAGTCTGGGAGAGCTGCCAGGATTTCCCAGAGAACAGACACCCAGTTCTACCCTCGTGCAAGGCTCAAGCCTGGAATGTTCCTTCCCACAGCACTGCAGGAGAATGGGCACAGACAACAAACTCCTAATGGTGCCTGAAAAATCAGCTGTGACCCAGAGAGAGCACCCAGGACCTGAAACCCTCCAGGTGAGGTGAGCAGGGCCAGACCCCAGAACTCCCCCCACACTGCACTTCAACGCTTTTGGGACTGCCCAAGCTGGGGATTATACTCTGAAGATTAAGGGATTTCCTTCCTTTTCCCCCTATTTTTGCTCCAAGTCCTCAAGTGATGTTACAGAGGCTTCATCCCCAGCCAGGAGAGCAGAGCTCAGCAGTCAGAGCTCTGTTAATGAGCAATTACGCCCAAATTAACTCTAACGTCAAACAGGGAGGTGCTTTGTCACTTCCAGCCTTCAGCACTGTGGAAGAAGCAGCTCAAGTCTCCATTCTCACATCTCCTTCATCACTTCCTCAACAGTAACTCCAACTCTGGACTGTTCTTTGAAGCTATTCCTGCACAGCTTCACATGAATCTCATTTTTAAAAAGCACATTCTGCAAGTGACTTGTGCTTTGCAGGATAATTTATCTCCTGCTGTGGATTAACTGGGACCACAAGGATGCTGGAACTCCTGAACAACTCCAGGTAGCAGAGTTCCACTCCTGCATCACAGCCCCTGCAGGGCAGGCAGGAATTCCCAGGAACATGGGAAGCAGAACTTCTTAACCTTGCCCTAGAAATTATCTTCCCCATGGAAATAATTTTCCCCACTTCCCAGAGGATTCCAGGACTCCAAGAAGCAAGAATCTATGTTTGCACTGCCTGGGTGTGACACCAACACTGCCAGCCAAGGCAGCCCCACAGGAATCCCACGGATCCAGGGTGAGAGGACATTCCAACTGCTAATCCTCAAGCCCCTTCTATCAAGCTGCCCATTCCAGAGCTCTTTCGGAGCAGACATCAAATAGTGCAACTATTTTATCAAAATACTCTGCGGGGCGTGCAAACACTCCCAAGAATTTGGACTCAAATCAATCAATACTGAGGTTTTAATTGCCCCAACACTGGGCTGGTGACACCCAAGAGGTTAAGATGCCCATGGGGTGGGTGCTCTGGTGTGGTCCCAGCTTTTCATCTTGCAGGAAAACTGCAGGATAACAAAGAGCTGGACTGTGCCTGGGGAGCTGCTCCATGGCCACCACCCAGGGGGCCCAGGAGAGCTTTTCCAAACAACTCTGCCACACCTGAAAACCACTCATTGAAACACTCTGGTTGTTATGAAATCACTGGAAATACTTTCCATGCTGTCCAGCCCCTCCGGTTCAGATTTCCCTTTTCCTGCCTTCCCCCCTCTGGTGGTTGGCTTCCTCCTGTTTGGAACAACATTCCAACACCATTGGCTCCACAGACAAAGGGGAAGGGAACAGGAACGTTATCTGCTCTAGCCTTATCTGAACGACCGGGACACTCCAATCCCCTGGCACTGCCACCACCTGCCTTGTGACGGGGTGTGGAAATGCAGGGATCCAGACCTATAAACACTCGAGGAAATGGTTAATGGCCATATTTAGGCTATTTTGGCCATATCCAGGTGTTTGCAAAGTCCTGGTTCCAGCACCTGCCCAGGTACAGAGCTGGGGATTTTGGAAGCAGTAGATCCAGGTGTTCCTGGAGCCCAGGGCCTGCATCCAATGGAGCTTTGGAGCGGCTCACCCCAAACACCCAGCAGGAACCCCAGGGCATCTCCCAGCCCAGAGCCACCGAGATCCAAGACTCCCTGAGCTGCAGTCAGAGGGTGAGGAGCACGAATGGGCTGGGAATGCCAACTGTGTCCATGAACCCTCCCAGGGTGGAGTGGATTCCACACGTGGAGAATGAGAAGGATCTTCCCAATGGGAATCATTTACAGGGACAACGACAAATAGGGGCACCACTTCATACCTACAGGAGAAGAGACAGAACTCCTTGGAAGGACTTCAGGGTGGATTTTAGAGATTTGAAATAGATTTGAAACATGAATATATCTTTGATTTCAACAACAAAGATCTACTACAACTCAAAACAGCAAGTAACTATTTTGTCTACAAACCTGTTGGAAAAACATGACCTAAGGACATTCAGATCTCAACAGCTCTAAGATTTTAACTGTACTGCCTCAGAAAACAATATCTCAGAGGCACCAAAATGTTTTTGACTTGGGCTATTCATATAAAACTGTGTATTCAGTATTAGTTTTCCCATAAATCCATTTAACTGATTCCAGAAAGGTAATAACGACTTTCAAACTTTTTCTTTTACCTAATGCACTCTTCTCCTAAATTTGAACTTTAGATCATGGTGTCCCAATGGAAGGATTCAACTTGGATCAGGATTAAGGAGCTGGGATGCTTCAGAGTCAAATCCCACTGATTTCATTAAGCTCATACTATTTGAAAATAAAAGCATTTGACTGGAACACAATAAGAAAAATGAAATGGCAAAATTAGGAAGTTCCCACTACACATCACCCTTCAAAATTTTGTGTTCTCTCCTATTTTTACCCCGTGTTCTAAATTGTATCTAATTGTTGTCCTTGTTGAAATGCTCAATACATAAATTTCCAATAGAACACCATCATCTTGTTATTCGCTGAATGACACCACACTCCACGAAAGCCACGTTACCTGGCCCTAATAATTCCTCTCAGGACAAATGGCCCCAGTCAGTCTCACCAGATCAGTTGTAATAATGGAATTAACTCCTTCCCTGGGAAAAGCCCATTAAGGAAGTCTGTGGGATTCCTGTTCCTCCACTGATTTTGTGCAAAGCTGGAACAGAGACTGAACAGACGTGGAAAGAAGAGGGTATAAAATAATTTCTGCATTACAGAATGAACACAAATGTCCTGGAATGTGAATCCTGAATGTCCCGAATCTCCTGGATTTCCAGCGACAGCCACCATCACCCCCAATCCCCTGGTGTAAGACACAGATCCACATCTGCTTGACATAAAACCCCCTCAGATTTAGGATTTTGTAGACATATTTACTCTTTATGAGCTGATTTAAACTGCAGAACTTTGTGTGGCACTTGGAAATGTGTCAGAAACAAGACAGTGCTGGGACCAACAGCTCCAGGGAATCACAGCTGGACATGGAGCTGCTGACCTGGGCATCCCTTTGGGAATTACACCTGCAGGATCCATGGGAAACACAAAGAATGTGGGATTTCCCTGGATCATCTCACTCAAGGGAGAGGTTTGAGGACAAGAACCCAGCTCAATACTTGGAATCAATTTCATCCCTCACAAACTTAAAAAGCCAAATTCAACCCCCCACCCTGAGGAACAGACCCTTCTCCAAAAATATCCTTCATTTTCCTCAGAAATTAAATAAAGATGCTTCCTTATTTATTCCTCTGTGCTGACACGTTTAGCCCAGAGCAGGCAAAATGCCTTATTTTTAATTTTTAATTGCCTTAGATTAATTTACATCACCACTGGGAGCGAGAACTGTTATTTACTCTTCACTCAATGCACAGCATCGCAAAAAACTCCCCAAAACTCCAGACCAAGCAAATGTTTAACTGACATCAGTGATTCTGATTTTTAGGCATTTACTTGGTTCTGTTTTGCATTGTGAATGGCCACTGCTGGGTGCTCAATAAATTGGGATATATAAATATAGTGATAAACACATTCTGACTGGGAGCCTGTGCTTTAAAGGAAGTCATAAACCCCCTCCTGATAACGAGCCCTCCTCCCATTCCCATTTCACCATGAAATGCTTTGGTGGAGAGGAAACAATTTGATTTTTTCCTGTCTCATAAAACAACCCTCAAAAAGGCGTGACGGCCCTGCTGACGCATTCCAGGGAAACCGAGCAGGAACCCCTCGGTTCCAACCACATCCCAGGGCTCCAGGGGAGGAGGCAAAGGGAAAAAGCCCTGCAGGGATTTCAGTCACGAGACTCAGGTTATTAAAAAAATGGAAGTAAGCCAAACACACCTCACCTGTCCCCAGGGAGTTTAAAACTGCTTTGAAATGCATTTTGCTAGTGGAAAGAAATTCAAACCATAACACATATTTCAAAATGACCTTCAAAATCAGTGGTGAATATCCAATTTTTTTTTTTTTTTTAACAACCACTACTTGAGTAAAGAATGAAAAACCCAAACCCAAAACAAAACCCAGAGATAGAATCTGAGCCAGGAAAACTGCCTGGAAGTGCCGCCAAAGAACCCAGGCCAGGGTCTCCTCTTACTGTAAATATTCATCAGCTGAACTCCTCTGAAGAATTAAAAAATCTCCTGAGAGCAGCAGAGCCTGCACCAGCGTTCTGCAATGTGACTTTAATAACAGCAGGAGAGCAGTGATTTTATTCCCAAGTAGCTGTGATTTGTTCAAGCACAGCCCTCGGAGGGGCAGGGATGAACAAAGCCCTGTGTGCTGTGCAAAGGGCTCAGCTCTGCTCCAGCCACTGCACAGCTGAGGAGCTCAGGATCACTCTTCTCAAGTTCCCCTGGGCCCTGCCAAGAACCCATTTTGCCCCGTGAGCAGCTCCCTTCCCTTCCCACCTCTCCCTCCGTGGTATCCACAGGGATGCTCAGCTGGCGCTCCTGAGGGTGAGAGGTGCTGGGAGCTCTGGGAATGCTGCAATCATCCCCAAGAATCCTCCAGCCAGGCAGGGCAGGAATCACTGCTGGGCTGGGAGAGCACGACCAACCATCCCTGGAGTGTCCAAGGCCAGGCTGGATGGGGTTTGGGGCACCCTGGGACAGTGGAAAGTGTCCCTGCCCATGGCAGAGGTGGACAGGATCGGCTTTAAAGTCCTTCCAGCCCAACCCACCCTGGGATTCCATGACCATACCTCGACTATTTCAGGATGTATTTTCAAAGGAACACCACAGGAACAGCCTAAACTGAAATAAATGAGCCCATAAAAAGCAAATCCTGCTGCTGTTCCAGGCTGCTGCTCAGAGATCCCTAAGAACCCCTGACTTTCATCTGCAGTATCTTCTCTAAGTGACTGCCATGCTCCCCAAAGTGCCTCTGGGTAAGACATCCTGTCCCCATCTGGGCCACCTGCAGGGGGACACAGGGTGCAGTTCAGTGTCACCCTACATGGCTGCTTTTCTCCATGAAATACGTTGGAAGTGGGAGATCTTTTCCCTCTGTTTGGGAGCTGTTGATGCTTGGAAAAACTTGGCAGCACCAACTCTGCCAAACCAGAGCTGCAGCAGATGAGGCTGAACAAGCCGTTTGTAGGCAAAATTGTCCTTATTTCTCCAAGCTCTTCATCAAACTTATTTCAACTACTTATGAACTACTTATTTATCTACTTGTTTCTTACACACATCTACCTCACTCTATTTTCCTACCTTCAGGTTTATATACCCACAATTATTATTCTTTAAGGGAGAGAAGGTACCCCTTGAAACCCCCATTTCCTCTTTCAGTCCATAACCACCTACAGAGCAGCTCTATTAGATGTGGTACTGGATTTTGTATTAATTTTCACTGGATTTCTCTGCTAAAGGCCACTTGTACCTGCTCCTTGCTGCTCACCTCAGACCCACCCATTTTTATAGGAACTGGAGGAGTTTCAGGATGTTTGGGAATCTTACAAACTCTTAATTAAGACTTTTTCCCTTTCTATTTTTAAAGCTGTAATATTCCCTCACTTCCTCATGTTTATAATTTTAACAGAAAGAGTGAACCCCATGAGTGTTTTTAAAGAACAACTGCATTTCCCAGCCCAGAGGCTTGGGAATTTGGTGTGCACTTCCCAGCAAACAAGAATTGCAGGTTATTCCCCAGAAGTATATATGTGATGGGGTTTATAGCAAGAGATGCAATGTTTAAATGTGGACTTACTCTGGTCACTGTCCACTGTTAAAAATGCCTAAACCCCACGTTTTTAAAGCAGTTTACAAATGTAAATTGGTGCTGAGGAGCGGTCAAGGTGGACTGTCCATCCCCAATCAGCTCTGACCTGGATCCAGGCATGAGTTTCCTCCCCCTCCTTTCTTTTCCTTTAGTACCTTCAGTGCTGATGTGCCACCAGGAAAACCACACAGAATCCATTTGTCCTTTAAAGACTCTGGATCCACAATTATGAGCTTCTTTATGGGGAGAAGAGAGATGATAGGAGAGGGGAAACAAGCAGGAGAACAAGAAATCCCCACTCCAGGCTATTCTGTCCTGGTGAGAACAGTGACATTTACAGCTGGTTTCAATACTGAGCCCACGTTATCAAAAACTGCATTTCTTTGTTAGATTTATTCCATTTCCTTAGGGCATAAACCCCTTGAGCCCATCCAGGTTATCCTGTCAGTAAGTAGCAGGGGCTTCTCCCACCTCCTGATCATCATCTGCAGGAGCCCTGTTACCCCTCAGCCCAAGTGAAAACCAATCCTCTCCCTCCTCTCCAAACGCATTCAGCTGTCTCTGCTATTCATGGGTAATTTAGCAACTCTGAAATATAAGCAACCAATTAAGACCAACCCCACCCATTTGCTCTCCCCACTGGTGCGAGACTGACAAAATCTGATCTTTCCCTTTCCAACCTGAGCCTGGGTTCAATTACAAATTAAGGGTGTTTCTGTCAATCTTCCCAGCCCTGGCCATGAGGAATAAAGGCAGAGGAAATGCCGTGGGTAATGGTGACGGATATCAAGCTACAGCTAATCCTGCCCTTGCACTCAGCCAGGGATGGAAAAAGCACAGCCACTAAAAACAACAGCCCTCGTGACCCTCTGCAGTGGCTGCTCTTGCCCTGATGATTTGTATTTTCCTCTCTAAGCAGGAGCCAGACCCAGGCACAGGAGCCCTGAGCCATCACTGCCCAGCCAGAGCTGGGCTTGTGTCCGGAGCGGCACCGCTTTGTTCCCAGGAGAAAGCACTCCTGCCATGACATCACCCAGCCAAGCTGCCAGGAATATATAAAATATGAGCATAAACATGACTGGAATGGGTGGATTTCAGGGCTATTGAGGGAGGTGTATGTGCTGTTATTAATCAGCCCTTCCGCTGGCCAAGAGCCTTTAAGGGACTGAGAACCTCTCTTGGGAATTCCAGATTAGCCGTAAGAGATGAGACAAAATGGACTCAGAGCCTTCCACACTCATCCTACCTCAGTCCACTTATGCAGGGGTACAATAAATATGGAATAAGCCAGGTGCAGGACAGCAAACATGTATTAATGTGTGCTGTGTGTCTCAGAACATACCGAAGCTTTTTGCCCCTACTCTGCCTCCACTGGACATTCCTCACGTATCATTCCTTTCCCAACGTGGCATGGAATTTCTTTAAGTACCTTTTAGCCATTAACTCCCCTCCTGAAAACCAAAATTCAAGGTGCCAGTCCCCGTGTTTCCAAGCACAGTTGCACAAGCAGCATCCCCACATCCCCACATTTGTGGGGCAAACTGGAGCCACAGTGCCTGATCCTGTACGAATTCCATCAGGAGGTTCCCATTTCTTTGCCAAGCCAACTGTAAATACAGTCATAAAACAAGAAATGAGAACTAATAAGCACAATATAAATGCTGTTCTGCCTCCCTGCGATTCACGGCGCGCTGGCAAACATTAATCTGTTCCTAATTTAATCTAAATTAGAGCAATTCATTCAAAGCCCGTGCCAGCTTTAAACATGAATAGGCTACTGAGAACTGCTTAGCTCCCGTTTCATCAAGCTAAACGTTCAAGAAGTTTGGGATCTAGGGTGGTTTAATCAGTTCTGCTTCTCAATAAGACTGTATATAAGCAGGGCCCATAAAGAGGGAATAAATAAAGATCATTTATTAAACAGGAATTGAGTCAAGAAATGGAACCAACTGAATTCAAACAGCTCCCAGGCCATTTTGAACAGACATGCAGCCATGAGAAACACAAATGCTGCCTTTCCCTGAGGAATAATAGCTAAGTCATGTAAATTAAAATCAAAATTAAACCCAAAAACCCCACTCTTTCAGCACTAAAGAGGAGCACACACTGCTGTGTTTACAGAAAATTAGCACTGGAGTGTACACAACCAGTACCAAACATTCCTCGAGTTTGGCTTTGGCTGTGACTGTTTGAAGTCAGTTTGTGATTTCAGATGCTGTTTATGTTCCTGAAGCACAACTCTCCAAATGAGGCTTCCAAGCTGTTCCTGCTCCATCCATCTGACGCCGGGTGGATGCCGGAGGGCCGGGATGGAGGCAGAGACTCTGGCAATGCTCTCGGCTCCGGGGAGCCCCGGCACTGCCACGAGTTCCTAAATGTTCACTGGGGCGTCCTGTGGAGGTGGAATTTGACATTTGCTGCTTTTAAAGCTTTTTGGGGACAAACCTTAATCCTGGTGAGTGGAAACCCATGTGGATATGTGGATATAAAATAGATGTTACAGGGAGGGAGCTCCCCTGCTACACCTGGCTCTGATGACGCTCATCCCAGTGGATTTGCCATTCTCCTACTTTTGGATCTTTCCCCCACCAGACCAGAGGTTCTCCCTCATGTCCCTAGGTCTCCAGCCCAGCAGAGCCAGGTGCCCTCAGCACAGACCTGCTCTCCCAGAACAATGGGATTAGGCTGGAAGGGACCTTGAACACCCACAGTTCCACTCCAGGTCTGTCACTATCTCCCACTCCCCTGAAATTCACAGTTCTTTCCTTCAAATACTTTTTCCTCTTGACAGAAAATGGGAATTTTTGTCTGCAAGGCTTTGCAGCCTCCCTGCTCAGTTTTCATCCACGAATCATTTCCTCCCTAGTGGACACAGATTCCTGAAAGCCACTCCTGGAAACCACAGGGACCTCTTCCCATTTTCCTTCATTAAGACATGCAAAATTGGACAAGGCAGAAAGAACATTAGAACATTTCTGTCTGAGAGAAGAAACACAAGACTCTGCAAAGGAACACCCAGAGTCCTTCTCTATTCTTCAAAGAACCCTTTTTATCTTGCTCTGGCATTTCACTCACAACACCCTGCAGATTTTTCAAGTACTTCTGCAGTCTCCAAGAACTCCAGAGAATTGCATGGACTGTAAAAGTTTCTACTTTATTACCTTGACAACAACACTAAATGCTTTCATTCACAATATGTGACTAAAAAATACTCTAAAGCATCACCTTCATGAGTGAGAGAATCCAGGAAGTGGCATTTGATATCTGTGAAATCATTCAAAATAGGTCCTGAGGTGACATGAGAGGTGTTTGCCTCAGGGCTTGAACCAGGCAAGGCTCTATTGATGTGATTTTTTACACATGGCAAATACCCAAACATATAACTGAGTTTTTCAAAGCACAGCACAGGCCTGGTAGTGCCAACTTTTGCATTTCTTTTAGTAGGAGCCAAAACTCGTCAACAAGAACTTCTATTTGCCTCCTACAAACAGCATCATGAAACTTACAGTTATGGAAAATACAGAATACTTCATATGTCCTGACTGAAATGAAGTTTTTGACATTGCCTTTGACATCCAGCTCTAGCTGAGAATCTTTTCAGTCACTTCAGGGGAGCTGAAATGGTCACTTGTGAGGAATGGAAATCTCCAGGTCAGCCTGAAGTGACCTCAAACAGCACAGCACCACTTGCAGTGCAGGAATGATAGATTTCCAGCACAATCTCAACTGAAATGAGCTCGCTGTGGAAACTTGGATTAGAATCCTGATGTTCTCCACCCTGCTGGGGGTCAGAGAAGCCCCCAGCCCACCCAGCTCCTTTCAGTGCTCCCAAACTGGACACAGCTCATGGCCAAACCTTGGTAGAGAGATACTAACATAAAATGGAATTGTTCCTGCAGCAACAGGCCTGGACAGAATTCAATTGCTTAAGAGAGCCCCAGTTTCAGGCAAATAAATGAGGTCTTTAAAACTCCCTCCAAATTATGATCCCTGGAATGTGACTCAGCAGAAGAATTGATATCATTCAGTGGTATCAGACTTGAACCAAACAGGGTTTGTGCTGCCACCACAACAGCACCAGGCAGTTGTTTCTCCCAAGGAGATCAGCAGGAAACACATCCCACAGAATTGTCCTATTTGGTATCACGTGCAGAGCACAGACACCAAGAGGGTCCATCCCCACCCCTGCCCCACAGAACAGGTCTGGGAGCTCACCTGAAACCCCTTGGGCAGAGCCACCTTTGACCAGGCTGCTCAGGGCCCTGTCCAGGTGTGTCTTCAGTATGTCTAAGAGCAGAAACTTCCAAACTTCCCTGGGCAGCCTGTTGGACTCCAGCTCCCCTCCCTGTGAAACCACTTTCTCTGATCAGAAATCCCATGTTTTTCAGTTTTCCCTTGTCACCCCCACCTGCTCTGTGTCCCCCTGCCTGCCTGAGCAGCAACATGTTTTCAGGCTGAATCAAAACCAGCACATCCAGTGCATCACATCTCCCCAGTTTTTGTGACATCCCACACATCCCCCCAGTCCAGTCCAGTCTGGATTTGCCCACTTTATCTTCAGGGATACCCCTGGAGACAGCACCAAAGGCCTGGCTAAAGGCAAAGCAAACAAATTCCACTTCTCTCCTCTGAGCCACAGGCCCAACCATTTCATCTCAGAAGGCCACAGGAACAGTTGGGCAGAGTTTGTCCTTGGCAAATCCACACTGGATTTTCCCAATCATCATCCCTTTCATGTACCCAAAGCATGACCTTCAGGAAACTTTCCATAACCTTTCTTGAAAATGTTCCAGCTCCAGATGAGCTTTGTCTTTCCTACATCCCTCCACATCCAGGCAATTTTCTGCCTTTGATTCCAGATTCTCTGTGCTTTCACCCTGTGTTGGAACCCAGCTGGCAGCTCCTTCTTTCTCCCCCCTCGTCTGTCTCCTGGACACACATGCTCAACTCCTGCCCCTTGGAGCAGACCTTCCTGTGCTTTGGTCCTTTGGGATCAAATGGTTTGCCTCTTGTCCATTAACACAGTCTCCAATGGGAACCTACCAATAATATCCCAAACAAGCTGAAACCTCTCGTCTGGAAGCTCAAGGCTGGAATTCTCAGCTCCACTCACCAGCCAGACACAGACTGGTTCCATTCCAGCCTGCTGTGGAAACTCCCTGTCCTGCCTGTCCCACAGGGAACTGCCACCCCAGCAGACCCAGATCGCTCCAACCCCACACAAGTATCAGGACTGTAAAAAGGCCCATCTCCTCCCTGCTGCACAGGACTTGGGCTGAAGCAGCCACACACAGGACCCTGCTGTCCTTCCAGTCACTGATCCCTGTGCTAAAGCTCCCAGCTGGCTCATCACTGTCTCCAAGGTGATGGACCATTGGAGTGAGCCCTCCAGTGTGACCCAGTTCCCTGCTTCCCTGCCCCCTCCTTCCTAAAGAACCTGCACCCAATCCCTTGGAGCCATCCTCAGACATCTCTGTGATCCCAAAGGCCTCACAGCTCTACAACTACACCCAGATTTCTAATTCCTCCTCCTCATTGCTTCCCATGCTGGGAATATTAAATCACATGCAGAACATCCTTGCTTGGACAGAGACCTTTCTTCATGAAAAAGCTGAGTTTAAAGAAATGGATCGTTCCACTACAAACAATCCTGACATGGTTCCTGCAGCACCATATCCAATGCATGCTCTCCCAGATCTCACTCCTCTACTACTCCCACTAAACTGAATAAACCCCAATTTTGTGGTATAAAAGTACAAAGGTCCCGCAGTGCACCTGCCTTCAGTTCTGAAGGTGACACAGTGCATCTCAAAGGATCGTTTGAAATTGCTCTCCCAATGTGTGGCATATTTGTTTCCAGTCCAGGCTGTGCTTCCCACAGTGTTCAGGCATCGCTCCTGGTTTTTCCTGGTGCCTGAGTACTCATCAATGCCTTTCACACAGGGTGACAGGGAACCATCTGCCTCCCTCCTCCTACTTGTTGCCACCTGTTCTTTTCCCAGTCTCCACATGGCAGCGTGAGCAGGGCCAGATTCCCTGGACAAGGCTGGGTTACAGGACCAAGAAACCCCAAAAGCCTCTGCTACCCCGAGGGTCTCACTCACCACACACAAAAATGCTGCAGAAGTGATGACAAGGAATGGCTTTGTGTAATTAAGAGTATCTGCTCCATAATTGGGACATTCAGGGCCTGAGCAATGAGCATTGGAAGTAAAGCAAGTTGGTTTTGTGTAAAACACAGGGAGGAGAGATTTGAGGTTGCTGAGAGAGTCATTCCCAAGGCATGATGGAGGCTCTGGGATACACAGGCGTCCTCCTTAGGGGCACCTGCAGGACATCAAACCACTCATCTCCTCAGCAAGGAGGCAAAGAGAGGAGCACTGAGACTGAGATATACAAGTGCAGGGCAGTGAGGTCATTAAGGAATTTCCCCTCCTTTAGGGAGCTCCCATAGTCTCCCTGAAAGGCAGAGCAGGCAGCAGTTCCAGGGAAATTCCCAAAGGCACAGAGTGTCCAGGGCCAGGATCTGAGAAACAGGGACATAGCTTCAAATCCCAAAGTGGTTGGGAAGCACATGAGAGGCTTTTCAAGTCCCTTGCAGAATCCTACACCTGGTGTTCAGTACAGGGGATAAAGAGGATTTAACTCAGACCACTGACCCAAATCCTCCTCCCACTTCGATCCTTCCAACCTTCTCAATTACAAAGATTTGTCCTAAAACTCTCTCCTCTCATTGCCACAATTCTTTCATATAACCCTGGAACAGTGAGAGTTGTGGACTCTGTATGGGCAGTCCCTTTCCAGGCGTAGTCTTTTCTATATTTATTAACAGAATTTCAAAAGTTGGGAAGAAAAACCACTCAAGAAGACTTTCAATTCAGCCATTCAATTCCCTGTTTTAACATTTTCCACAAGGAACTTTCTTGTGTACTAAAAGCTACCCAGAACTCACCCCAAACACAAAAAAGCCCAACCTAGAAGGTTACGTCTGATCCATGATTATATTGAGCTCATTGTAGAAGATGAGAGTCACATATAGACTTTCTGTAGGTTGCTGTGTGGCTGTGCCCACGCTGTGCAGAAGGTGAATCACCAAATTCCTGCTCTCTCCAAGTCAGAAATCTGTCCAAACACAGACAGCCTCCTGTTGTAGCAGATAAATGCACTTCCCTCACTGCATTTAAAACTTACACAGCCTTCCATCACCACAAAAAACAGATGTGTGATTTTATTTGGATGAGAGAACTCACGTGGCCTCCCCGAGAAACTCTCCAGGGCTTACACTTTCTCATTTGCATTCAATTCATTCAAGATCAATTTGATAAGCAACAGGGCTAATGAGAAATGGTTTGTAAATAGCCAGATGTTTGCCAATTCCAGCAGGAAGGAGAAAACAGCAGCACGGGAAGGGAAGCGCTGCTAACTGGGAAGAACTTTGATGAACACTTAATCAACATTTTTCTCACTGAAGTTACTTTTCAAATTGGCAAAGTTAGAATTTCTCATCAGCAGCTACAAAATAATAAAAAAAACCCCAACTTCCTGAATTAATGATTGAAATGTCCAAAATAGTTTTTGCTCAAATTAGAAAAAAAATACAGCATGTGATACCTTCTCCCTCTTTCCCACAACAGTTTCCTTCTCCACTGCTCATGGATTGAGAGAAGATATTTTAAACCACAATATCAGTATTTCCACCTGTGAACTGCCAGTTTTCACATCTCACAGCTAGGACACAGCACACTCATTCCCCACGGCACTCCTTGTCATTCCCCACTGCACAGCACAATCCCATTGTCCCTCAGAGGTGTTCCATGGGTGTCCCAGTGCTGGAGAACAACACCTCAGCGACCCCAGAGCTCCGGGGTGGTCTCTACACCCACAGTGAGACTCCAGCACTGCATCCCCAATCCTTGGCAGCGTGCAAAAGAGAAAGGACATCGTGAGGCAAAGTCCTTCAGGATGAGGGGCTGGAGCAGAGCAGGAAGGAGGAACCACAGCACAAACAGCAGTGCAGGGAAAGGAAGAGGAGTGAGACCGCAGGAACTACAACAACAACAGCGAGAGGCATTTCTAAACCACTGCTGGGAACTGGGTGCAAGCACAGGCTTGGGCAGGGCCCAAAGCCAAGGCCATTCATTATTCAGTGTTTTCAGACGTGCAGAATATGGAATAATGCTTCTGCTGGAAAGGGCTGGAAACCACTCAGGTGATTAATGCACGGAGCAGAAATTAAATTACTTTCAATAATTTTTCTGGCAAGCTGATGACAGCAGGGCAGTGCTGGATGCAGACTCCTGACACTGCTCCGAGGCTGGAATCCCACGGCTCTGTGGCATTACAGCTCCTGAACCCAGGAGAGGGCACACTGCATTCCCCAAATAATTGTGGGGGGTTGCCTGTGGCTCTTCAGCCAGCAGTGCCACACACCCAGATCCACACAGGATTTCAGAGGAAGTTGTAAGTACACAGCTACTCAACAAAACAACTGGAAATTAAACAGGAAATCTCTCTTTATAGCTCGCCCCTAAGTTTACTCTCTGCACACTGGACACCGAACCCAGGGACAGCAGATCCACACCTCTTAAATTGCAGGTGTGAAGTTCCATCAAACCTTCAACCACAGGGAAGAGTGTTTCCCCTAAATCCTCTTCATCCAAATAAGAAAGAAATTAGAATTTAAAACAATCCTCTCCCAAAATGCCAAATGCAAAAGCTCCCCCTGCCCTCCAGCATGGTTTTAGTATTTTCTTGTCTGACTGCTCTCCCCTCATCCTCTGCATTATTGGTTTTCTTCCTTGGGCTCTTAAAAATTATTTCTAAGAACTGTGTGACCTGAAAGAGCAAAACAAGGTGCTATCTTGGTGATAATATTTTTAGCATCTCTTCTTTTGGGTCTTTAATCTCAACACCAATTGTTCTGCTTTGCCATCCCAGCCATGCAATGCAGGACACTGCAAGGGGAGCACCGGCAGCAGTTCCACTGACTGGACCACAGGGACAAATATGTACCTTAAGCTGCAGCTGTAACCCACCAGATGTGCAGCTGCAGTTGCAGGAATGACAAAGTTCACTATTTTTTACACTAACAGCAGAAAAAAGGCTTCTGACACTGGAATGACTTTGATATAAAATACGTGATTTGGGGTGTGCTCCATGAGTGCTTCTTTTTCAGGTTTGTGCTTTTAGTGACTATTTTGATTTTGGCTATTGTGCTATTGCTTGTAAACCTCAGCACGGATCATTTCTGGGCATGGTTTATTATTGCACCAAATATTTCCCGAAACAAAGGGTGAATCCTGTAGAATTCCTTAAATTCTCCTCAGTAACTTAGTGTTCAGAAAACAACACTGGATCATTCACATAATTAAAAAAAAATCACCCTGCTCTAGCTGAGTTATTGACAAATCCCATCAAGTGGGAAAGGTCCCTTGGAATGGTCCCTCCCACTTCTGCCTCTCTGCTGTCACAGTTTATCTTACCAAGGTCAAGTATGATCAGCTGGGCTCCAGCCTGTGCATTTCCAACATCATTTTCTGCAATGCACTGATAGAATCCTTCATCAGACTTCACCAGCCCCAAAACTTGCAGGTTATGTTCTTTCTGAGGAGCAAAGGGAGAAAACAACGCTTAGAAATGGGCTGCAATTGCCAAAACAACAGTGTCAGCACGGCATGTTCTGACAGGAGAGTGGCAGGAGAAACTTCTGACAGCAACTGGGAAAAGTCTGTTTGGAGTTCCCAGATTTCACCTCCCTTGCACTGAATCCTCACCTTCTAGGGGATCAAAAAGCAGCAGAAGCTCTAACTAATGTCTGTCATTGCCTAGCATCACACAGCACTGGCAAATGCTAACATCTCCCCAGCCATTCTGGTGGTATTTTGGGCACTGACTGAACCTCACAGCACCACAACTCTGGCACTCCCAATTCTACAAACATTAAAATTACACAGCCTTTAAGTTCTCAGCTATGTCTCAATAATGCCTTTCACTGCATCTAAAATCTCCCTGTAGAAGCACCCATGTGCCAAACTCACCATCCACACCTCAGTTACATTTACATTTGAGCTCCTGCTTGAAATTGTAATTTTTATGGAGCACAGAGTGCAGCGCACACAGCCAGTGGTCATGTTGAACTCATACTCTGACAGTGCATTTAGTCACTCCACGTGGCTGGAAAACTCAAGCTATAAAGACATCAACTCTTAAAACATAAGCAACGTGCACTAAAGGATTCAAGAAGTCATTCCTCTTCCAGGCTCCGAACATCAATAGGACAAAACCAGGAAGCAGGTCCCATAAAAGAACCTGATTCCCATGACTCTGTGTAGAACTGACAGGCCAACTGCCTACAAACCTGCAGGATGGCCAACGCACTCACCACGATTTTGAAGTAGTCACTTGGGATGACCATGTCCCCATTCTTGACCCACTTCACAGTGGGCATGGGTTTCCCAGTCACCTCGCACTCAAACACGATGTCCATGGACTCGTGGGCATAGATGTTTGCAGGGCGCTTCAGGAACATGGGGGGAACTGCAGGGAGAAGGGAAGAAAGACAAAAAGATGATATTAGACCTGAAGAAACAGAGCTTACAGAGCTTACAGAGCTTACAGCCTCAAACAGAGTCAGCTCAACACAGTGATGGACTGAGCACAGGCGCAGCAAAGTTGACAGGAACCTGCAGCTCAGGTCTGACAGACACTGATAAAGCCTGGAGTTCTTTCAGAATTACATTTGGACCAGGTTGGATGGGGCTTGGAGCAGTGGAAGGTGTCCCTGGCCATGGCAGCAGTAGAAATGAGATGATCGCTAAGGTCCCCTCCCTCCAACCCTGGGATCCAGCCAATTGGGAATGACCTGTTGAGGCTGAAAGAAATGGAACTGAGGTGAAACCTCAGGTAGTTCAAGTCAATAGGAAAACAAAAGCTACAATTATATCAAAAAGTACTTTTAAAAATGAATGGACACAAAATTGAGATGAAACTTTCCCAGGGCACCACAGCTTCATGCTCCTGTGAAGCAGCTGAGGTTATCAGACAGTGCTGCTCTGATCCCAGGGGTTCTTCCTCTGGCCTGTAGAAGCCAAGGAAAGAGGACAGACAGGAGCAGCCCTGTGCCTTTGTACCACAGTGATAACACACCACAAATATACAGGAGGGAAGCTGCATATTTCTAACACAGCACAAGTTCTGAACGTAAATTCTACAAAGAACTGAAGTTCTTCACTTACAGCACACACCAAAGGTGTTACTCTGGGACTTGCCTGCCTTTGAAATGTCCTTAAGTCCTCAGAGTCAGATTAATTCCATCAAATATATTTAAAACCATACCAACTTGGAGATACAGATGTTTTGGTAACACCAGTCCCAATGTGTGGCAGCGTCACAGTTTTTCCCATCTTCCTCCACCAAGCCTCTGGCTGCACCCAGGGCCTCTGCTCTCATCTGGCTCAGCAGCACCAAGCCCTGCAGGCACTTACTCCATGGGTATTCTCTTTGTAAAGAACACCCACCTGTTTATTTGTGTTTACTACACTCCCAGACACAGGGCAATTCCATTACTTGTGCTGGCAGCTCGGATTGTTGGAGTTCCAGGAAGGCCCAAGGCAGCCTTTTGCCCTTTAATATTTAGCATGGAAAGTCAATATGGCAGGGCCACAGGGCTTAGACAAACAATTTACACACTTGGCCTCTCAACAGGGTTTATTTGGTGCTGAGGATAAGGAATCCTAGGTCAGGTTTACTCCTTCCTGTGAAAAGATCCCTAAAGTTTGTAGGTGGATTTAATACTTCTAAAAACAGCTGGAGGTGAGCAGCCCCCCAACCCACCTCAGGTTTTAGATTATAAATGAATTAAGAGAACATTAATATATGGAAATACTTTACAGGAAGAAGGTGGTTTAACTCTCAGGTAAGGGTGTAAACCTACACGAAGATGCACATTGACTGCTCAAACTCTCACACAGGAGCAAAAACCTGGATGGGGTCAAGCCCAGCTGCCTGTGAATTCAAACATCCCTTTCATATTAACTTCCCCAAAATCTACCAAACACCCCACAAATTCCACCTTAAAAAGGCTCAGATATTTCTGTGTGTACTGTCTGATGGCTGCTACCACCGTACACAACTCTGACATTTCAAAACTCTCTCCTGAATTTATTTGCCACCAAATTGCTGTAATTTATTCTCTATCAAAATGATTTTTATTCCTCCCTGGTATTTATCCTGGGCACTGTTATTTATTGCTGTGCTCCTCCTCCCTCCCTTCCCATACCCCAGCCTTATTTTGGGTGGCTCGACGAGTCGTGTTTGCTTTGCTGTGCTGTGACAATTCCTCACATCCCCCTGGATGTGCTCCAGCCTGAATCCATCTCGGAGCCCGTGGAGTTTCAATCATTTACATGCAATTTCAGCTGTGTCTCAGCAGTGCCTTGAAAAATGGCATAAATACGGTGTTAGCACTGCAGCAAATCCCTCACCAGAGCATCCCTGTGCCTCTGCCCTTCCCACATGCATCATCCCTGCCAGCCTGGGACACATCATTGCCCGCTCATCGTTAGCCCTTTTTAACTAATGACTCATTTTGTTCAGCCTGCCTGATCAATAGTTTATGTTCTCATTTCCCTTCCATCTCTGTCTCCGGCTGTATTCACACGCACGGATCGATTCCCGCGGTGCTTGCACAGTTGAAAAAAGGGAATACAAGAATTGGAAAAGTTGTTTTTCCATGAAAGTGCAATGCCTCCATTTCCCAAATATTCATTACAGGTGAGCCTTAATTCCTTAGCCACGTATTAATCTTGTCAAAGGAACCCAAAGGGACACCAGCCCGTAACATTCACTGTCAAAAGCACAAAAACTTGTGTGAAAAACTCATCATGGAATCCCAGAATGGTTTGGGCTGGACAGTTCCTTAAAGATCATTTCATTCCACCCTGCCATGGGCAGGGACACCTTCCACTATCCCAGGCTGCTCCAAGCCCCATCCAGCCTGGCCTTGGGCACTTCCAGGGATCCAGGGGCAGCCACAGCTTCTCTGGGCACCCTGTGCCAGGGCCTCTCCACCCTCACGGGGAAGATCTGAATCCCCAGACTGAACCACAAGAAAGTTCTTATTCTCCACTAATGTTTAACGTGTAATGAAGACATTTGGAAAGAACTCAAATATCTTTGGCAACTGATATTGCTCCAATTTGGGACATCATCCAGAAAGAGGTATTAATTTTGAATCGTAAGAGTCAGGATTTTTGACAGAAAAAATGGAAGTTGAACTAGATATTCTCCTGCTCTCAATTATTTTTGATTTAGGAGATTAAGAATTTTAAACACATTATTTTTTCAAAGTGACTTTGCTTCTGTGGCTCACAGAGCAAATGCAAGCTGCTCACAAAGGGATAATAATATGAGGAGCACTCATTTTATCAATTACTTCCCAGTTAATGAATTAATAAATGCTTTTCAAACACACTCTTCTGGTTTCACTATATCAATGTTTAGCATTAACACAATGCAAGTACAGATGTTTGTGGTAGAGAAGTTCAATTGATAACCAGCGAGCAAACGAGCCAATTACCCCAGAAAACCAGATTTGTAAGGGAGGATCGTGTGCTCTGTTCCCAAACACACAATTAAACTTCAAAGCCTTGAAGACTTGGCAGCTCAGCCCCCTCTTCGTGTCAGCACAGAACAACTCCTGAAAAGGCAAAATGCTTGAACAGAATTTCACACCCCCCAGGGAGCCCTACCCAGGAAGATCTGCCACCCTTTTGGAGATGGAAGAAAATATTTTGATCACAACAGTGATCAAAAGATGAACCCCCCCCACCTACATCAGCAATTGGTTCAAACTTCTAAGCTACATCCCAATAAAGGTGAAATATTTGAAAAATAAAATGCTTTTTTAAGCCAGCTGCTCTAAAATGATGGGCAGAGCTGAGGAACTACACACATGAAGCAGGAATTGCACCCAAGGTGACGTGGAAATGGGAATGGATGCTGGAGATGCATCCCATTCCACATGTACAGGTGATCAGAAGGAAACGGAAATGAATTCCAGAGGTGTGTAGCTCTGTTGTGCAGGAAGAGCACAGCAATGGTCTACTTTGGACACACAGGCTGCAAAGATAATTTTAAAAAGACTCATTCTCTCTTAAAAAAGCATTAATAAATCATCTGCTGGTCCAAGCACAGCATCCAACAAATCCCAAATAAACACGACCAAACAGTGGCTCCCAACACTCTCAAGTCACAGAATCCCAGAGTGGTTTGGGTGGGAAGGGACCTCAAAGCCCATCCAGTGCCATGGCAGGGACACCTTCCACTGTCCCAGGCTGCCCCAAGCCCCATCCAGCCTGGCCTTGCACACTTCCAGGGACAGGAACACTTCCAGCACTATTCCTGAAGCAGCCTCAGAGCTTCTGTAACAGCCTCAGCCACCAAAGGGATGAATTTACAAATTGGAAACATTCAGGACAGCACAGAAATACCATTTCTGCCTCCTCAGCCACCTCCAAGTGCCCTCAATCCCTGAAAGTCAGGAGTGTGTTTTTCAGAGTCACCAGTGAAATCCCAGTTCCTGCCACTCCTCCTCATCCCCCTCCTCCCACATTTTGTCCATGACCAGTGGATCTCCACCATCCCTTACCAAAGCATTTACTCATTCTAGAAGTTTCCCCACAGCCCAAAGAGCACAAACACAAACTAAGCAGAGTGGCCACATTTTCAGTGTCTCTCAAATAATCCTGACTCCAGCATTCCCAGTAGGTTCCATTTATAACCCATTCCTGAGGGATGCTGAGGGCACAATCCCTAGCTTGTATTTCACTTACAAATCTGGATTACCAGCAGTATTTAAAATTGACATTTTACCACAAAACCCATTTCATACCAGCCTAAAATGGTAAATCCACAGGGATTTTATTTCCTCCTCCAGGGATAACAACCTATTCCATTAGGATATGCTCCAAATCCTATTAGAATCATTATAAAGGTAAATGCAATTTTCACAACTGCAATTTTTTTTCTAGAAAGGACCCAACTGCAACATGACCATCACCCTGTTAATGCATCCCCTCCTGCCATTCCCCCAACACACAGATAAAATGCATGGATTGATGTTTGAGAGCAGAACTTTTGATTTTTATCTTTTAATTCCGTAAGTTAGGTGTACAAATTAGTTGGTTTTCTTCAAGGGTATCCTGAAAAAAAGGAATTTACACTTGAAATGGGAATGGGGAGTCACAATTCTCTTCCTTAAAAATGAGTAGAAGTATATGGATAATAGGAAAAAAAGAGATTTAAACCCCAAAACTATGTTGTAGGCAAGACAAGTTCTTCCCAACCTCTGAGCAGGGATATGATGTCCTTAAAACATACTTAATATGCAGCTACAAAATCTGCAAAGCAAACACAAGCTGACAAAAAGGGTTCTTCTAGAGAAATACAAGAAAGTGTCAATTAATGTACCAAAATCAGCATACCAATACACAAAAAGGTTATAAAAATGTAAACTACTACAGCGATTTTTACTGCACCAAAACCAGAATTGCAGTTTATGAACAGTTCTGGTGGCAGTGACATTCTCTAATTCAGTAAATGGTTATTTTTTGTATCTATTTTAGAGAATCAAAGCCTATAGAGAAGCAGTGCCTGTGGCATCCTGAGTGGTGGGAATCTTCCCCACTTGTTTAATAGCCCGAGCAGAGAGAGAGGGCCTGGTCTGCCTTCTCTAATGACCTCGTTAACCTCTGCTCAGCAGCTGGAATGGCCCCAAAGCAGCATCTGATGTCCCATGTTTTGCTCCTCGGGACAGTTCGGTCCTTTACAATTTCCTTGGCAAGTGCCAAACCCCAGATCCATGGAGAGCTGGTTCCACCATGGAGTGGTGGCAGAAGGGCAGGCCTGAATTAAAACAACTATTTTACATCTACAGTGAAAAGCTTTCATTCATAAATTGCTAAATATGATCCATGCTTCATTCAGAGACCTGCCCCTAAATAAACATCGCAGAGGCAGAAACTAAAAAACCCAATATTCAATGTTGGAAGAACGATCAAGAAACCAGATGAGTAGTACAGAACAAAAATAAAGTAAAATTATATTGATCAATTAGTGCAAAAAACTCATGCTGAAATTCAATATATGTGGGGTTTTTTCAGGGAGAAATAATTAATTGTAGATTTATGGAATATGAGGTAATAGCACTAAAGGCTGCAGAGAAAGGCCTGAGAAACAAGGATTTTATCATGAACTGGAGATGAGTCCCAGTGTCATACTGGGATGGAAAAACTGCCCATACTGGAGTCTGACAGCAGCTCCCCCTCCTTGCCTCGCCCAACTGTGATATTGGAGCCCCACATTTCAAGGAAAACAGGAACTCTGATTTACAAGAAAGCAATGAAAATGATCAGTGACTCAGAAAATTGACTCCAAAAGAAAAATGGAAGTGCTGGAATGGGTTGTTTGAGCAAAGGCAGGATTATGCAGTCATGAAACTGGACACCTCAAATAGCAGCTTAACAGAGAAATGTTCAGTGCTGCAGAAAGGAAAGCAGTGTGTGTGTGTATAAATATATCCATATCTATATCTATATTTATGTATCACTCCTGTGCAGGAAGATCTCCTACACATGGACTAACTTCTCCATCCCTGCCCTGCCCTAGGATAATACTCCAAACAATTAACTGCTCACTCTTGCACATTGGGATGGAAATGGGTTTCCCTTCCCAGCACAAGCTGCAGTAAAATCAAATGATCCCTGAACACAGAAGCTCGCAGTGTGCAGCAGCCTCGTCTCCAGCAAGGCTCCCATGCAGAGCTGGCAGCTCCAGCCTGGCACAGGGATTGGCACTGCAGGAAAGCAGAGCTCACAGACATGGAGCCACAAATGGAATTGCCTGGGAAGTTCTCCAGGTGCACAAACACACAGTGAGTTCTTGGAGCACCCTGCACACGAGTAAGACTTTTCTTTCAGGGCTCTTGATTTGCCTTAGCAGTTGCAGCCCTGTTCAGACACCAACAGCATGTCGGCAGGAAACCTCTGGCAAGGTTGGACCATCACCCCACACTCCCTTCAATCCCTTCTGCACAAACCCAGTGGAAACAATGAAATGATGTCCCTCCTGCCAGCCCTGCTCAGCCATGGTGCCACGGAGCACTGCTGCAGGTGTGTGAGTGCCTGCCATGCCCTCAGCCCCAGAGGCTCCTCAGCAGCAGGACACATCCAGGGACATCCACACACCAAGGGTGGATGTGCCACTCAGCAGCCAAGGCCAGATGCCTGGGAGGGAGCAAAAGAAAAGCAGAAAAGCAAAGTAACTCCAGATATTCCCCAGCATTGAGCAACCCCTGGCTGAGGGATTTCCTGAGAAAGAGGAGATACCCTTGTGTTTGCTGCTCCTGGTTAGATTTTGCCTTTAAAAAGCTGCTTTCTGGCTCCAGGCAAGCCTTCAGCAGCCCTAAAGCTCACAGTGATGAGTTCCATGTGATGCTCCCAGAGAAAATTTACCAACTTTTGCATGTTTTGGGGTCAAACAGCCACAGGATGTCTCTTGGTTTTTGCCAATGAAGAGAAAAGAGCATTGATTTCCCACTTCTTCCCCCTGTAACAGTCATGATTTACAGAACAGAACTGGTTTTGACACAGCCCTGAGCACCCTGGGACAGTGGAAGGTGTCCCCATCCAGGGCAGGGGGTGGGACTAGATGGGCTTTAAGGTCCCTTCCAACACAGACCACCCCATGATCCCTGGTACACCCTACACCTTCCCACCCAAACCACCCCATGATCCCTGTTACATCCTACAGCTACTCTGGCTGTACTACACTCAGGAGCTTTGCTATGTTTAGGGGAGGAAGGAACAAGAACTGCTCATCCTGTTTAATATCCAGTCCCACAGTGATTTTTCTGCTCAGTTGTCTATTCCTTTTTATTCCTTTCCTAACAATTCCTACCATTCCATTTGGTTTTTGAGATCTTTCATTTTCTGAAGACCCACATATTCCAGCTGCGGTATTTCAGGGTCATGAAAAGCCCCAGGTCAGAGACCATGGCTATATTATAGAAATTGATAGAGCTGCATTCACCTGTGTAACCCATGTGCAGTGCATTGAACTTTACTGTCATTTAATTACCTGGATTACTGTAATTACACCACAAGGTGTTTCCAAGGTTCTTCACTGGCAGGATTTGTTTTCAGAACCCCAATGAACTCAGGACACCCCTAATCCCCTTTTCCACACTGCACAGTGAGGACTCAGCTCCATTGATAAAAACAACACCTTATTCCCACTCTAATATCCTAATAAACAATGAATTCATTCCCTTTTTCCTGCAGGAGGGAATTCTCTCTGACTCCCACCAGTGGCCCTCAAGGCTCTTAGTGAATCACACTGTCAGAAGGGCTCTAGGAAAGGAAGGGCAACAACATCCTGCAAAAGGTTCTCCATAGCAAACTGTGGCTTTTTCCACATAAAATACACATGGATGGATTCAAGCATCTATCAACACTATATTTTATTTTAATTTTTGTCATTTAGCAGGTCCAGACATCAGATTAACTCACCCAGAGTTTCCTGTATCACCCCCAAAAGGCTCCTAAACCCCTCATGTCACACTGACCAAATCTCTTTAGTCTGATTTTTTCAGCCTGCTGATTTAGGTGCTAGGTTACACAGCACACTTGGGAACTCAGGATTTCACACTTCAGCTCCTCGAGAAATGTGGAGTGAAGACCATCTGGTCCTGATGATTCCTCACTGTTCACTTCAGGGATTTGCTCTCAAATAGATTTTACTAACACTGCAAATTCAGGTACGGCCTCCCCCCACCTCCTTCTATTAGAAAAGCTAAAATAAAATATAAGACAAAAGTCTCCAATTTTGCAAAGAACACAGACAGCAGGAATTAACTTTTCTGCTTGAGGCCATCTTCTCACCCCTTTCTCCTCACACTCCATCATGTGCTGACCCTGTGCTGTCCCTGGCAGATGTCCCAGCTCTGACAGGCTCAGAGAAAATTATCACAAGATTTGTATGTTATTAGCAAATGACTGAAAGCTTTGTATTAATTTACTTGCAAATAAACAGGAGATAATAATTCCTTTCTGTTGTCCTTAGGACATCTCTGGGGAAGTTTGGAGGTTTTTCTCTTCTCACTGTAACTTGTCATTACTGTTGGGTGCTCCCTATGAACACAAACACCACATGCCCAGTATTTATTTAACCTCTTTGGCTGTGCCTTTGCTTTGTGTTTTTAGTAAACTTCCTCGAACTATTTAATTTTTAGTTAACTTCTATTATACAGATCCCCCTCTACAGACTAAATGCTGATGGTGGTGATGGATGGCACCACCCTGGTATGGCCATCAGTTTACAGCCCTAATACCCTGCTGAATTTCGGATTTGAGCCTGGATTCTCCACGTGTTCCACTGGCTACAAGGCATCACCTGTCCCGTGGGGTTGGGAACATTGGTGTTTGGGCAGAGGCTGGTGAGTCCCTCAGTGACACAACACTGCTGAGATCCACTAGGAACAGAGGGAGCGAGGGAAGCTGGGGCTGGAGAACCTCTGTGCCCATGCAAACACACAAACAACCCCCTTTGCCCACAGTGCCATGGAAGGGCTGTTCCTGTGGGACCACCCCACCTGGAGCCCCACAGAGGTGCAGGAGCAGGTGTAGGATCTGCAGAAGGAATTCCTGTGTGCCTGGAGATGATGGACACCCCAGGTGGGTGATGCTCTGACCCAATGCACCCCATGGACTGGGAGGTGAACAATGGAATGCCCCAGCCAGGCTGAGCTTGGGGGAAGATGTGCCAGAACTCCCTCTGCTATTCCCTGCAGCAATGAAACACTGAACTCCATCCAAGATCAGGGAAAAGCTGCTTCCATCACACTTTTCAGTGGTGCCCGGTGACAGGGTGAGGAACAATGGGCACAAAAATTCAATCACAGGTTCCACCTCAGTGTGAGGAAGAACTTGGCATGGAGGGTGGCAGAGCCCTGGAACAGCAGCCCAGGGAGGGTGTGGAGTCTCCCTTGCTGGAGACATTCAAATGCCACGTGGGAGTGTTCCTGTGTCACCAGCTCCAGGTGATCCTGGATGGTGATCCAGAGGTCCCCTCCAACCCCAGCTGCACAGTGAGCCTGCCTCAAGAATACCCAGCCCCACCAGTGACTGCCCATCCTGCACTAACCTGAGAACACACAAGTGAAAAGTCAAACCACCTGCTGACTGAAGAGGTGCAAATTTACAGATGCCCATTTCCTTCTGTGGGAGAGTGTTTGCCTCAACACCTCCTGTACTTGTCACCCCTCCCCTCCAGTAAAGCCCCTCCATGACCAAAGACACCAAAGATTTATTTCCTTCTTGGTCAGACTGAGCCCACTCTTTGGGTGAGGACATCTCCCAAAATCTGTAGAGGCACAGGTTGGGATTAACCTGCTGCTCTCAGGGTGAACTCCCCAATTAAGGAGAAATTCAGACAAAGAACAGATGACAGAAGAGATTTCTATATGGAAATGAGATATCCAGATCATATGGAAAAGCTTATCAACTGTAATAAACTAAAGCAGAGCTCAGTCCATGCTTATCAGAAGGTATTACTGATTATCATTCAAAGCAAGCCTTCCAAGCAACTTCTCGGGCGATTTTTAGAAGAAAAAACCTTAATCTGGGCATCAATAATGTAAAACTGTTACATTCATTATTTCTCTGTTTTACTAAGCTCTCCTTCCCCAGCCCTTCTAGGAGAAATCTCGCCTGTTTGACCCTGAATCTACTCCAAGTACCATGGAAACATCTGAGTAACAAGAACGCTCATCAAAATTTAAACTTCTTACAGCAGCGCCAAAGGCAATGAAATTTTTATTGAATTCCAGAGCCCTCACTTTCCGCACAAAGGCGAGCTGGAGAAGAGGCCTCAGACAGCCCTGAGCACGATGAGGCCCCGAGCCTTTGGGGCTCATTTGTTTCCCATTTCCAGCTATTTCCAGGCAAAACCCTCAACCCCATTCCCACCATGCTGCCTCTTGTGTCTATTTACATCCCTCCTGCCCCTTCCAAATAAAACTCCAGCCTACTCCAGGACATCCTCCACCTACCCTGGGACTATTTAGTGGAAGGACCTGCAGCACTGCTATGATCACTGTGAACAATAAAGTGTTACTTCAGGATTTAGGGGTGTTTATTCTGGGTATATATGGATGTATACAGTGGATATAGGGCTGAGGCCTCCCTCCACAGGGAATGACACCCAAATGCCTTGGTAAGAAGTGCTTCATAACTGGGCAAATTGAGAATATGGCACGTTTTCCACTGGTACTTTCTTCCTTGAGTCACCTCTTTCAAAAGCTCAAATCCTAAGTTTACAATTGTTCAAATAATTTTGGTAAGTGAAGATTAAAAAAATCTATTAAAAGATTAAAAAATCTATTTTTAAATTAAAAAATACTAAAAAAAATTGTTCACTTTGTCAAAGATGACAGGGTGATGCCTGGAGAAGGGACTGGAGGGTGGCAAAGGCACCATGAATAGGGAATGAATGGTCCTGGATCCAACAGTGCCCTGGAATTCCAGGTGTCTTCCCTGACTCCACCTCTGATGGGACTGGATGGACGTCTATGGAGTAAATTCTGGTTTTGAGAGGTGACTGTGGCCCCTCAGCCCCTTCTCCAGGACAGTCCCAACTCTGAAGGGACAGATTATGAGATGCATATTCTGAAAAATCAATGCTGAAGTGTCTCACACTGGGCACTAAAACAGCTGGATACATTTCCTCTTAATTTTTCTGTGTCCCAGTCAATTTTTTAAATGGATTCAATGCCACTTCATTTCAGCAGAGTGCAAAAATACATTCATTAGTGGTTATGAATGATTCAGGTGCCATGGAGCTGAATACCAAAACAGGAATAAATATGGATTTGAACCGAGCATAATAAATAAATCATGGGCCTCTCCCCTGAATAAGGAAAAGTATCAAATATTGAATATTTTCTCAATAGAGTAGCACTGTGAAGTTTGTGCAGTGCACAGGAAGTGAGATCCTGGGGAGAAACAGCAGGAGAAGACATATTTAAGAATTTCCTAACTCCATCCCATAACAAGGGGAAAGAGGACGTGACAAATTAAAGACAGCAAGCCTTGACATCCCATGTCTTTGAATATTTCCCAGTGCAGCCCCCGCAGTGGGAGGGTTCATTTGTGTGCTGCAGACCGAGGAGCTCCCCAGGCCAGGGAGGACACACATTTTAAGATCATTTCAAATATTAAGCTGTTTGTTCACTGAATACAGAATACCTCAGATCACTCCGGGAAAAGACAAACTGGGGCTGGGAACAGTAAAAATAATTTATGGGATCAACTGAGGCCCTCTCATGTTCACCAATGGCTGCTGCAGGATCCAGGTACATCCTGGCACTAGGAAAAATATCTTTTTTCTGATCAAGTTCGAAAGAAAATATAGAGAGTTCCTGCTTTTCCACGTTTTTGTCGTGTAACGACAAATTCTGCATGTTGGCTTTACACATCAGTTCCAATTCCCTTCCAGCTCACTGAATGCAGCCCCATCTTCACATCAAAGTCCCTCCTAATTCACAAATCCCCAAAATAACCTTAATTACAAACCACGTCAATAATAGCTTCCGTGTAAGGAACAGGCAAACAACACTCTGCAGTCTGAAAAGAAACAAGGCAAAGGACTCAAAAAAAGGCCTAGAAAAACACGCCTGGTGTAGTGGGGGAATAAGGACAGACTGGCTCAGCCTTTCCCGTGAAAGTTGGGAAAAGAAAAACCAAATCAATTTAACAGATTAGCTCAAAATAAAGAAAAAAAAAATGTGTTGTTCGTCCCAGAGCCATGGGATGAGGGGGACACAAGTGCTTACATGGGGGGGGTGGGAGAGGAAAATGGATTAGTAGAAATCTATGGGGGATTGATAAATAATGGAGAAACTGCTGGGGAAACCCCAATCTGCCTGGGATATGAGACATTACTCAGGGGAAATAACAACTGTTCTTGCCCTTTACTTAAATTCCCTCAGCCATCTGCCTGTCCTCTGTCAGGAACACAAGAACTGCAGTATTCCCTGTTCCAGAGCCACTGCAGGACAGGAGCTGCCACACCCTGCCTGGGTGCCACCATCAAACAGGAGCTCGTGGGGGGCTCTACCAAAACACATTCTCATTTCACTTATTTTTTGGTCTTTAATTGGATGCCAACCACTGAAATACAGAAAGATACAAAATAAACTCGGCAATCTTTGTAAACTGTGCCATTAGTTGCACAAAAATCTTCTCAATCTCTCAGCTTTCCAGAATTACAGAAGTTGGAATCTGGGGCTGTTTCTTCCCACACTGCACAGGGACAGATTTGCCTTTACAGTCTCATGCTGAAACCTGGCCCAGCACACGAGGCACTGCTGCCACTGACAGCAGCAGGAATTCTGAACAGGAGCTCAGGAAAGCACAGACCCCACTAACACTCTTTTTTCTTAAATAAAACACAGCAATTTGGGTTCCTCAAGATAAAGAAATTGAGATGGGTATTATGGATCAGGTGCACACCTCAAATCCAAGGAAGTTTTTAATATTTAAATTTCCAACATTCCGGAAAAGAATTTTTCTTTCAAAGATAAACAGACTGCAGAGCATTCACTCATCTAAAATACAAATGAGTAACAGGTAATAGATTAGGAAGGTCAAAGAGTGTCCAGTACCCAGATTTCAAATCAGTAAATTAAACAGTGACCACTTGAACAAAAGTTCTGGAGCCTCCCTAGAAAAGAGCTGGTCAGTAATTCTAAAGACTATCTCATAACTATTTTTGGCAAGGTGGTACAACAATGGATCCCTACAAGGGAAAGATGCTCTTCCAAATGAAATTTTACTTCTCTGAGCTGTTCTAGGCAAACAAAAGAAACCTCTGGGCTGGAAATTACCTCCAAGATCATAGAGTCTCACCATTCCCCCAGCACTGCCAGATCCATCACTAAACCACAGCCCCAAGCACTACATCCAGAATTTAAATACTTCCTTTAATATTCAATACTTTCCTGCTCTTCAAAGAATTTTCTCTTTTCCTTGGAAAACAATAATCAGCAATTGCAATCCCATGTGAAACTAAAGAAGCCAAGTTCAAGTTTCCAAGAGAAACAGCTTAAGATTTGAACCCACAATACTGATTTGAACCCAACTACTCCAAGCTCTGATTTAACGTTGCTGTGGTTGATGTGACGATGCAGAGCTCTGGTAGAAGCACCAGCAGTCCAGGCACACCTTTTGGAGGCTCCTTTATTCCTTGTGCTCCTGCACTGCTCACACTCAGTGAAATTTTGCAGGAATTAACAGACTAATGGTGGAAATCCTCACATCTCCTGCTCAGAATCCTCTGAGCTGCTGCCTGTACCATTCCAGCTGCAATCTGAAGCAGCAGCAGGGAGAGCAGCAGCTCTGCAATCACTCCTCTAATGGTTAATCACACTAATGATCGTTTAAGCAAATTAGCAGAGCAAGAAGCATGCACTGTGCAGATGAAGTGTGTGACTGGGAGCACAGCTAGCGCCAAGGACATCCCCAGAAACCCAAGCTCACAGAACTGAACCTCCTTCCCAGCCCCACAAAGCTCCCAGTGCTTCTTTTCCCTTCCACTCCATGCAAATTCCTGGAGAGTTGTCCAAAGCAAAATTTCAGCTAATTATTTAAAGATCAATGATTTGAGCTTTTTTTTTTTATGCTTTGTTCTCCAGCCAAGAGAATGTAATAGGATAGTGGTCATGAACTCTTATTTTTCTGTTATCTTCCCATTGGACGCACCTTCCTAAAATACAGTTTCTTCTCTATATGGCATTTCAGGATGTGCTACAGGAAACAGGCAAAAGATAAACACTATAAATCAGAGCTATGTTATTGTTGACATTGTCAGTAAACAAAGTTATTAATTATACATGTACTGGGAAAGCTGAAGAAAAATTATTTGCCCAAAAGGGAAAGGAATGGCAAAATTATGTTTTAAAGATTCTCCCCAAAGCGGGGCACACAGCTTATTGTAAATCATTAGAATTTAGTGAAATGTTTGTTCTGCAGCCCTGACTCAGCTCTCAGAGCTATGAGCTGCTATAAACTCATCTCAAAAGAGACTTTCAGTACAGAAAAGTGACATATTGGAAGTTCTACTTCAGCCTCTTCAGTTCTTGCTGTGCACAAAGCCTCCCTGAGCTTCCCAGCCAGCAGCAGCTGCATCCCTGTCGCAGAGCCCCAGGGTGTGCCAGGGCCTCCCCACACTCACAGGGAACCTGCTGACCACAATTCCTCATCCACCCAGTGGCCCATCCATCAAATCCACGACTCTCCAGAGTCTGAGGTGAGCCAGAACATGGTCTGTTGCTTTGCACAAGCCCAGGAAGATGATTCAGGCTCTTCCCTCACCCACCTCCTCATTTTCCATGTGCCTTAGTGCTGTTCCCAGAGGACCTCCATGACCCTGCTGGGCACAGGGGTGGCATTGACTGCCCTGTAGTTCCTGGGGTCTTTCATAGACATTATTCCATCAGGATAAACAATGAACAATAATTTAAGGTTGGTGCTCCAAAACACTACAAAGCTTGCTGAGTTAGGGAGCACAAAGCACAATTATTTTCAAAGGCTGCCAAAATTTTAGCATCTCCTTCAAGCCCCATTCAACTCTGCCACATTCCTGTGGAAACATACATTGTCCTGCCTAAGGGAACTGCTCCTTGTATTTACAGATCCAGCTCTCGACTGATAAGCAGCACTTTTGGGGAAGGTTTTGCAACTTGCATGCCTACACCCACTGCAGGCAACACATAAAGGGAAATCCTAAGTAATCCTAAGTAAGCATTAACGTATCAGTGATGAGGAGGTTCCAGGAGCCTTCCAAGCATTTTAACTCAGGATGAACACAAAACCCCTTTTATTCAAATTGTGTTCACAGAAGCTAAAACCATCTGCCATGAGAGAGACACACAACCTGGGGAATGGCACCTCCAGAGCACAGGGTGCTTTAAGGTACCATGGCACTGCAATTTATATCCTCACCTGCAAAATGCTTTGGTTCATGTTATACTGAGACTATATTTAAGCTCCTAAGGATGTGAAAAAGAGAGATCAGAGATGCAACCTTTGAGTCAGCACTTGACCAGCAGAGCTGCCAGAATTTGGGACTGCTCAGAAAAACATTCAATATAAAAATAGCGTTCTGCCCTTTATTAACCATTAACCAGCCTGCTATGAGCCTGGATTCCTTCTGTGAGTACTCTGGATCCTGTTCCCATTTTCCTCCAGACCTGCCCCCACGAGGGCACCTCACAGAGCACAGAACACCTTCCTGAGGCAGCTCCCACCTTTATTACACAGCTCACACCTGCCTGCAAGCCTCCCTATCTCCTCCAGAACACTGCAAGTGTTTCACTTCCACTGGCACTGTAACCAAACCCTGTTTACTCCAGGAATCCAAACTGCACCGTGGTTTTCCTTTAAATTATTCTCCTCACAAAGACAAACTAATTAACTGCAAGACTGAGTAGGGAATCAGCCACCACAGATAAGAGCCCTCCTCCTTCCCACAAATTGCTGGATTGTTTCATCTCTGCAACTTTGGGAGAAACTTCCCTGCCAAGACTAGAGTTGGGATAATGAGACATCCAGTAATGGCAATAATCTGGCTCCCATTAGAGAAATCAATTATCTGGTAGATGAGAGTCAGCTTAACCATCATAAAAATTTAACTTGAAAGCAAGCCTATGTTCACTTTATGGCATGGACTCTCTCTCAAGACTGATTGATGTCTGGTGTTCCTCAGCATTTCCACTTTAACATCACCCTCAGTTTTCATCACGAAATCTGGTGGTGCGAAAACAGTGCAAAACTTTCTGCTGAAATGGAAAAAAAAATAAATCCCATAAATTGAAAAATTAAACCTAGTGCTTGCTTCGACCAATTTAAAAGGAAGGATGACCCTGATGCACAGAGAAAAGTACTCACCATTTAGGGCACAACTCCTATAAAAAGAGCTCTCACTTCGAGGAAAAAGGCATTTTAATGAGCTGCTTAGTTCACACATTCACATTTCTTGGAAGTATCTGGCATGTGCAACTTAAAAATTACTACTGAATCCTTCAGCTTTTAGTTTGCAATGGAAAATCTGTCATCTCCTTTTGATGGGGAATAAAACCAGTATTAAAATCCCTATATCTTATCTCTGGTACATATATCTACCATATCCTTGAGTCCTTACAAGCATCCTAGAGCACCTGGGATCATGAGCCAGCTAGGATTACCTTTCCTACAGCCTTGCATGAAAAATATACTTCAAAAAGAGTAAATCCTGTATTGAGCAAAGCCTGCTCTAAACTAAAAAGCATATTTTTACTTTGGAGACCAAACAAAAAAGAACCCCTAAATATGAACCTTGGGCAAATGCCTGTGTTTTCTGTAACTGCCCTGTCTAGGCCAAAAGCACAGCCTCAGCTTATTGTTTTAAAAGCCATTTGGGGGGAAAAGGACTTCTCTCCCTAAAGCAGCAGCTGGTTCAAACCCTGTTAATATGATCTTAATTTATCAGAAACTCTGGCCGAAAGAGAAGCCAGCTTTTACAATTCCCTCAGTTCAATATCAGTTTCGACACTGTAGATATTTAAGACACTACTGTTTAATTTAGTAACATTTTCATTATCCCCAGGGATTGCTCAAGAACATTTACAAGGAAAACCATTTGTGTGAATTGTATGAGTAACTGATCATTTGGTTTTGTCTTTCTTAATGGTATTTTTTTTTAAATATATATATATCTCACAAAGAGGGTTTAATTCCATGTGTACCTCATCTTCCTGGCACGTGCAGGTCTAGAGCCCTTACCCCCAATCAATGTACCACTCTGTTATGGACACCCACCCCAAAGGATCTCACCCCTCTCCTCATCAACCCCAGCCCATTTTGGGGCTCTTTTGCAACTGTTTTGTCAGTGCCACAAAAATCTGTTTGAAAACTCTGCAGCACCTCTGTAATGCAAAGACAACTTTTCCAGATAGACTTGTCCAGGGAATTCCAGATGTTTCATGTACAAGAACCTCATGGTTAACGGTTGATACTTTCGGAGAGGAGAGGCCTTCCTTGCAGCAGGATTATCCGTGGCCTCCACAGCCCATGGAGCCAGGGGTGGTCCCTATGGAGGGGCTGCACATTCCCCCTGCCCAGCTCCGGGATCATCCCAGCCTTCTCCTGCCACAGGGATCCCAGTGCTGCCATGCACAGCCCCAGGCACACACAGCAGCTGCCTCTGCTCAGCCCCAACCCTGGGAAAAGTTGGAAAACCTTCCCAGCCTGAGCTTCCCAGGGCCTGCCCACCTGGAACACGGCAGCAAGGGAGATCATGGCCTGCCAGGGCTCCTCTGAGCTGCTCCTACAGCACATTTCACTGTTCTCTGACATCACCATGGAATGTTAACCATCTGCACTGCTACCAGGGAATCCTCCTTCAAATTCCAGCACAGCTCATCCATGACTTTTGGAAATACAACTAAAGAAAATAAATGTTGGTGCCCCCACCAAGAAACGTGGCAAGCTCTCTTCAACAAGCTTTGTGCTTCTGAATGTGTCAAGGACTGGACAAATGTTCCTCCTGGTCTTAGAAAACCAGCAAGACAGACCGAAAAACGCCAAACTTACAACAGCCCAACTACAGGGCAAAATTTAGACACTGAGCAGGAAAAGCACAGGTTCTGCTGAGCCCAAGCCCTGTGGAACAGAAGTCAGATCACAGAGTCTTTAAACACAAGAGTGGGACTTCTGCATGATGCAAAGAACATTTTCTTTCAGGGGAAGTTTACATTTAGCATTAAAAATTACACCTCTCCTGAAGATGGTCTTTTCTGGTGTCCAGGTAAAGCCTGAACAAGTGATTAGAGTTAAAATAACGCTCCCAAGTCCTTCCTCTCCCGTGTGAGTATCTGAGTATCTGTTTATAACTTTTTCACCAGCAACACTTGCCTTGAATACAAATATGAGAGAGGCAAAAATTCCCAGTTAGCTGAATCTACAAGTAAACCCTGAACTCCACACACATTAAACTACACTTAGGATGAGCATTGAGGACTTCTAGAAAGGCTTTTCAGGCAACAGTGCAGTGGTAGAGACACAAACTCCAGAGAGCTCAGCGCACCCACCTTCCCCACACCAGACTCCTGGACTCACTGCCCCTGTTTGCATCACTACAGAAAGAGAATCACTAATCATTACACTTTCAGGGTAAGAAATAACTCCTGGGAAGCCAAGGTACAGTTTTTACTTCCAAGAGTTCCCCCAAACGGCACATTCCGAGAGCCCCCAAAAGGACAATACTTTGTCCCCCACATGAGATATTAACAGCTTCAGGTTCAGCTGCATCTCCTGAATCTCTAATTGAGGGGCAGCCCATTATCAAGATACAGCACTGAGCTTAATTAGAGAGGGAAATCGATGAAGATCATCTAGAAGGTATGAGAAAGGTTTGAGCAATTTTCAGTGATGGTTCAAATTTCTTCCCTGGAATTGTTTCCAATAATAATGAAAGTCTAATGCAAAAATAAGAGTTACCCAGACATATTACTCTGCTTCTGCAGGACTTAATGTGCTCTGCAAACAGCTACAATTTCTGGGGCTGGATGGCATCAGCTTTTATCAAAGCAGCTGCCCCAGAGAACCCTGGAAAACAAGCCCAGGATTCTTCTCGTTCAGGCTCTTCCTTCTGCAGGTGTCCTGGTTTTGTTTGAAAGAAAAGTCTTGACTTGCCTCACACATCCTGGCACATTCTCACTTTATTTTAATAACAGGTCATATATTAATAGATGTATAATCACAACTAGTTTTTAAGCCAAAGTCTTCAAATAAAAAATTTAAGTAATTGCCTGACATGGGTAATCAAAGTGTTCTTGTACTTGAGGCCCCATCCCAGCAAGTGCAAAGGGAACAGGGAAATCAAGGTGAGGCATTGCTGCCAACCCAACAAAACGCAGAAATTACTGTTCCCTTACACTGCAGGTCCAACGCTGCAATACATCTATTTTCTGCTAAAATAAGGCTTTGCCATTGGCATAAGCCTTGTCAGCTCTACTGAAAATATTTCCAACGCTTCCTTCTAAAGCACAACATGGACAATTCCATCAAAACAGTGCTGCATTGGGTTTTTTCCATACAGTTTGCTCTGGCGGCATGAATGAGGCCATGATCAGCCTCTCAGTTGCCATGTCCAGCCTCTGATTTATCACTACAGATACCTCAAAATAAGCTTTTCTTTTCTTATTTTTAATTTTGGTTACATTAACACAGTGAGGCATGTAACACATCATATTTAAGATACACTATTAGACACTGAATGCTGTCCTAGACAACTCACAAGTTGACTTTCTGCTATTCCAAAAACTCAGTGAAAGGGAGTAACAAACAGTAATAAAGAGCAACTCTGACTCTTCCCCCACAAACGCAGGGACTCATTTATTTTAGAGACTTCAGACCTGCCATATCAATTTTACAGGAGAATGAAAATGGAAATTTTTTTGGTTTATAATTTTCTGGTTCATTATTAACTGCAGTAAATATTTCAACACGGACAGTACACTCTCCCCAAGCTGCTGGTCCCTACCCCAGCACCAAGGCAGGCCACAGGAAGCCCCTGAGGTGACCTCACTCAGTCCCAGCCCATGCACAAATCCCTGGAGCACTGGGCACAGCCATAAATTTGAAATATTGCCCAGATGAAGACTGAACTCATGACCTTCCCAGTATTTAACTGCCACTCTGGCTCTCCCAGGCTGAGCAGATTAAATACAGTGACTACCTGTTTCCCCAGCTGTGCTGTCATCACTTCCCACTCTTATCTGAGGGAAATGCTACGGATTCTTTCACGGCTGGGGAGAGCAAAACAAATTTTTCCAGTGCTCTTGGCTCATTCCAGGTGTTGCAAATAACCTGATACCAGCACCCACAGTGAGGGGAGAGCATTGTCAGGACAGCCAAGAGAGGCAAATTCTTGCCTCCATCACGGGAAGTGTCCTGCCCTCCTTGGCCTGGGACTGGTGACACCAGCTTTGGGCACCCAAGGAGAAGCCAGGAGGTCCCTTGTCCATATTCTGTGATATTCCAGGTACAAAGATGCACACACGTTTTATCCATTTAGTGCTTGGCCCTACAATACCTCAGCCACAGGCAGGATTCAGCAGTGCTCAGCTTTAGGGGCTTGGGACCCTCTCAGCTGCAGGTCCTCCCTCAGATATTCCCTGTTCTCTTCCAACTTAAACCATTTTCAGATGCCCCAGACAAAGGTTCAGCATGTGACCAGAGGGTCCATGAAATCTCCAATATGCACATACACAGAATCACTGAATCCTACAAGGTTTGGGGGGGAAGGACCTTACAGATCACTACATTCACCCCCTGCCATGGGCAGGGACATCTTCCACTGTCCCAGGGTGCTCCAAGCCCTGTCCAGCCTGGCATCGGACACTGCCAGAGATCCGGGGCAGCCAAAACGTTCTTCCAAAGTTGAGGAAATTTCATGACTCCACCTCCCAGATACACACTGTACATAAAGAGACTGATGACACAAATTTGTGTAGAATTCTTCTGAACCCTTTAGCACCTTTCTAGTCAAGTTAAAAGCCATTTTCCTGATTCAGTCCTTCTGTGACGTATGTAGGGAAATAAATCCCAATCATTTTTTAAACCTGACATGACGACAACAGAAAGCTCCTCTATCACCTTTTATTTCTGAGACAGGGGTTCAACTATTTTCAGGTACGTGAAACTGGTGATATCCTTAAGTGTCCCCAGTAGGATCTGAGTAACTGCACTGCACTGAAGGTACCATTTATCCCAATTGAAAATGGTGTCAAAAGTAACAGAAAACACCCCAGGAACTCCCACAATTGGTGGCTGTACATTCCCATATCAGTTGGAATAAGCTTTCCCCAATCACCTCCCTCGTACATTCCCTGAACCCATTGTAAATCTCAGGTATTTTCCTGCCAGCTGAGCACAGCCTCAGTGTGAGAAACCTGAAGGCACCCTGCCTCTAGGGATGGTCAGGAATTCCATCCCCACTGCCATGGGAGGAGGAGTATTCCATCCAGGCCCAGGCACTGGTTGGCACCACATCAGACACACGTTTGCTTCCAGGGTTTCGTATCCTTGTAAAGGACACAGAAAAGCTGGTCATGGAGCTAAGAGCAATCCTTTGAGCTCATGCACAAATTAATCTTACAGCTGGATAAAGCAGGTTGTTTCTGCCTGAAAATTTCAGTCAGTCTGTACCTGGCACTGCTAGGAAATCTCAGCCACAGGAGCACCTCTCTGGTTGCACTGCCCTAACACTGCCAAGCAATGGCACCGAAGTCCATGTCTGAACTGCCATGGGGAAACGTTAATAGAAGGAAAAAGATTGGCTGCCTGAGCACAATCCCCAGTATAGAGTGAAACCTCTTAGACAAAACACAGGCTCCAAGGAGAGCTGCAGAAAAATACAGGAGAAGGGAGTTAGTACCCAAAAAATGGATTTCTTGTCTGAAACGCTGCCAGACTAATTTCCAAGGATGGCAGAAAGAACTTAAATTAAGCAGAATCATGCTGTTATTAGGTGGGGAGAGATGACAATTTCTCTGGTCTAGAAGAAAATGATCCAGGGATCAGGTAACAGTTATTCAAGCTATTCAACCCTGCACCAAATTACAGTAATGCAGAAATACAATTACTCCCTACAGTGACCTCTCAAAGGAAAGCAGAATTAAGATTAGAACTAAGAAGTAAAATCAGAAATGGCACTATCCAAAATGCACTCTGTAGAATCTTTAATATATTTTAATATTCGAGCGTTAAAGGATTTTCTTGCCAGTGCCAGGTGCATAACGAAAATTCAGCACGGAAGAACTGGCAGAACATATTCTAAATCTTCACAACCAAGTGAGGAAATCCTCTACATTGCTTCAGATAAGGAGCAGAAGAGTTGTCTCCAATTCACTTTCATCCCCAGGAGACCTGGCTGGGTGTCCTGCACTAAGGCTACTCTCAGCTTTATCCACAACCTGCTAATTGCATCACATCATTAATGTTATTAATTGCTGTCACTGCCCATTAAACACAAACCCAATTCTGTAAAATAGAGAGGCTGGAACTGAATTAAACACAGCACATTGTGAGCTGTGTGACACCATCACAGAGTGCTCTACAGCCTCAGGCTTGGAGGTATTTCCAAAGCCAGAGCACCAAACCTTTATTCTTTTGGCCCAAGACACAAGGTAAGAAAAACGTGGGATTTTCTGCATTACCAAATTGAATCCAAGCCCTTCCTTTTTGGCCAGAAAGGTTTTGTCCATAGAAAACCCTTCATTTATGGATGTTCAGTGAATAAATTCCTCCCGTCAGAATTACTTTTTAGACCAACTTTGTAGAACCACAATCCACAGTAAAACAAGTCAGTTAAGCTCTTACAAGGACCTTGCATATGTCATAGAACTCCAGAGAAAGAACTGTAAACCCATATTAGCATCCAATTAAGAAAAAAGGCATATTTCCTCATGGAATGTAAGAAAGGACAGGAAGCCAAACTTCTACCTGGATTTTTTTCCCACTCCTTACCAAGCCTATTTTTCTTTGCTTACCAAGCCTGCTTTATTTACTTTTTATGTATAGTAAGATGCTTTTAAAACTACATTATCAATATTTCAGTGCTTTTTCTAGTAAAAATAGTTTGCAAGAATAAGCAAAACAGTTACACACACAATAAACCAGCATATTACCAAATATCTCTGCTTTTATCTTCTTGCAAGCTCATTGAAAACAACAATATATTTAAGGATTATGAAAAATGCATTAGAGATGTCCTTTCCAAAGACAACCAAGGTTGCAGTACCACAGGCTGACTTTCAGATGGGATCACACTGTTGCCTTGGTCCTCCTTTAAGTATGTGACATCAAGCACATTTAATATTATAGGAGCAGATAGAGCAGACTTAACCATGCTCAGGCTGTATTATATAAGCACATTCCCTCACTTGGCTATTTAGGAAATTCTAAGCAGTCTGGATAATAAATCAGAATGACAACCTTTGTAACAGAATTGGAGGATGCTTGTTTTTTAACGGGGCACAAAACTGAACAGGGCCTGTGACTGATCACAGAATAAAATAGGTGTTTCATCAGCTGGAGAACTGTTCCCTTTGAGAATTCTAGTCTCTGACCTACCTTGGACTGTCAGCTCTGCCTGGGCCTCCAGGGTGTCGTTGCCGCTCTCAGCGATGCAGGTGAAAGTCCCAGCATCAGCCTCGGTCACATCCCGGATCTCCAGGGTACCCCCGGCCAGCAGCTGGAACCGGCTGGACCTGTGCAAACAGGGACAGGGTCATTCCATGGACACGGCCATTCCATGGACACCGCCATTCCATGGACAGGGCCATTCCATGGACAGGGCCATTCCATGGACAGGGCCATTCCATGGACACCACCCAAGCCACGTCCCGGATCTCCGGGATACCCCCAGCTGGACCTGCACACACAGGGATACAGTCATTCCATGGACACCATCCCAGCAGTGTTTTAAACCCACAGAGGAGTTTTAATTACACCATCACATCCCACATTTCAGCTCCACCATGAAAATTAAGTTCAACCCTATCAATTCCCAAGAGCAGATCATCTTTTTGCACTTGCAGCTTCACTTGTTCTTAATTAAATGTGATCCAAGGTATTTAGTCAAGAGCGGTCAGAACTAAAGAAAAATGAAGTATTGTAATCACATCATTAAAAAAAAGGCATTCTGCAGATCCAGCTGGAATGACTTACTGCTCAGAAAGCTGAGGAAATGCACGTTATACAATGTAGATGAACTGAATTTTTGTGAAAAGGTAAGCCATCCCTAAGAGGTGAAATGTTTCAGAATAAGATACAGGTTAAAAGAAATTCAAAATGCAGATTCATCAGGTTACAAAGGGTCTTGTACAGAACCTCCCCCTCCAACTTGCAAAGGCTGGGGAAGGGTTTCTAATTCAAAAGTAGTCGCTTTGAAAAATGTGGCAGATAAAGGCAGCATTTGATTCTAACCAAGCATACTCAGCCTCCAGCCACATCCTCCTCCCACTGCAGCCATCACAGCCCCTTCACCTCTGATAGAAATTGGTGCAAGGCTTTTCCTAGATCCTTCAACACTCCAGATTCCCACAATAAAGTGCCAAAAGCAAAATGCTGAGAAATCTAAGCCAGGACAAGAAGTTGTGCCTGGATGCTGAGCCAGAACCATTCTTATTTGTAGGTGGAAAAGGAAGAGTCTGGGGGAAAAGGAAGAGAACCTGGTGGCTTCCTGCCTGGCACTCTCAAGCCATGGCTTGTAGGCAGGAGGGGACTGAATTCTGTCCATATATGAACATTACAATAATTGCCCTTTTTGGTCTCTGTTCGGAATGGCCAGTGAACAAAAATCAACCTCACTGCTTTCTCCATTTGAAATTTTCCTAGAATTACCTCAGTAGGACCAGTACTCAGGTTAGTATGGAAATGTATTCAGGTTGAGTAGTTCTACTAACCTTTTAATTACTCAGGAGGACCAATTACCAACAGGTAAATTGCTGGGACACAGATTTTTGCCTCATCTCACTATTATTTATCACATGAATATTGATTTATGATCCTACTATAACTGCTGATCAAATTTTCTGATTAATACATTTAAAAGCAGAGCAAACAAAACCCTAAGTGGCAGTAAGTGTTAAAAGCATCCATAGAGATGTCCCTATCCAGGTACTCTGTAAGGAAAGCCATGCAGTTCCCGTGAGTAATACCAGGACTACAGAAAGGTTTGTTTGGAAGAAGTGCAGGGAATCTGAGTGAAGATATGAGTTTGAAAAAAAAATATTAAGAGTTTCCCAAATGCTGGGAAAAATGTCCCAGGCTTGTGTGGGAACAGCACATTAGACATGCTCTAAAACCAGGCATGAAGAAAAACACCAGAGTAAGAGGAGCCTGGACCCTGACACATCCATACATGAGGTTTTCTACCTTCCTTTATTATGTAAAACAGCTGCTCTGACTTTTTGTTCTTGCAGCACAGAATGTGCTGAAGGCTGAGATGAAAGCAGGGAGCTGGATCTGCCAGGGACAGAGGGACACAGAGCAGGGAGTGAGCTGTGCCCCAAGAATGGAGACTGTCAGACCCTGAAGGAATCAAAGGCCATCAGGATGTCCGCAGCATTCTGAGGACATTAATGCTTTCTCCAGGATATCCACTGTTACCCTCTAAAAGCAACATGTGCCTGAGGACTCTCCTTTTCCCACTGCCAGCCTCTGGAAAAGTTACTGACAGCACTTGTTACTAAAATTATTAAAAATTACTCCTCTAACAGCAGTTGTTACTAAAACTATTAAAAATTACTCCTCATTGTCACTTTAGGCAACAGAAGTTTGTCCTAGGGAATCTCACAAACTACTTGTAGCATGGGAACATTTATGGGAATTCTCCTGTTCAGCCATCTCAATGTGTGCCATGTTTAAATTCCCTTTGATTATTTTCCTCCAGAAAACCCAGAGTTGAGTTCAATTTCCCAATAGGTGATTCCGGGGAAGTTTAATGGAAGAAAACAATCTGCCAGATTCCTTGGTGGTTCCCTCTGTATGAATCAGCTGTGGAAAAGTCCTGGGCTTAAAGGAAAGCTGCTTTTGTAATAAAGCAAAACATCTTAATTTTGTAAGGACAATGAAGCATTTGCACAAAAGAGTGAAGCAATCAGATTTCAGACACTGGAGACAAAGATCAGCTTAATATAAAAGTGATAACATAATTTGAAGTGTCATTAAAAACAACAAAGATTGATCACTCAGATGTCAGGGAAGAGGAAAATCAAATTCCAGCCTTTTATATGCATTCCATACAGCCCTCACTTGCACCCCATAACACACAATTACCAAGCTACTCTGGATGCCTCACTCACAGGCGCTTTGTGTTTCATTATCACAAAATATAGTGAGCCTTTATTAATTTACTGTAGTCAAACTGTCACTTATACCCTGAGGTTTGGGCTTTTTCCCCCCTCTTTTAAATTACTATTCCCCAAACATCTTATAATCTATTTGCTGTCTCAGTAAAGTACAGCAGATAAAATTAGACAGTAAATTAGATTATTTTGTGGGATCTACTACCAGCAAAATCTCCATAATTACTCTGCTATGTTTAACCTTTCCTGAGCTGGGCAAGTGTAATTCACTCTGTACTAATCACCCAGAGCCCTGCAAACAGGGATGTGTAAAAATGGGAATATCACACATTTGCAGGAAGCACTGAGGAAAACCCTGCATCAAGAGTGATCATACAATCACAGACTTCATGTGACCACAGCCAGCAGAGCAGAAATGAACATGGCACAAGTGCCCTCAGCTGTGTCACCTCCTCACTGCAGGAAAACATCAACTGTACAACCATGTTTGTGCAGCAGTTTATCAATTACATGAAATTTTGCTAAACTGAACAGCCCAAACCTGGTGCAGAGTTTGCTGGGCTTTACAGCCTTATTAAAATATTAATGCTGAAGTCCTTTCAATGTTTTAATATCAGATTAACCATATCAGCCACTGTAGGTTTTTTAAGAACCTGTGGCACCTGCATTTGGACTTTGTCCCGCAGAAATGGCCCAGTATAAATGAAGATACACAACATATGCTGTTGGAGCACATACTGACCCACACACTGCAAAGTTTTCAGAGCAGATCATCTTCCAGACATTTCCTGCTCTGTGCCTGTGTCCCAGGCTCTGAAAACCCACCTTGGCAGCCACCTGGAACTTCCCTTTCCAAGTCAGAATTGTCAAAAGCAAAAAGTGACTCCTGCACTTGCTGAAGAACAGACCCTTCCACAGCAGGAGCCTCACCCAGACTAGAGACTGAAATAAAAAATATTCACCCGGTGAGAAAGGCTCCAAGTTGGCTCAGATCTGAAGAACTACTCAACCTGAATGTAACATTTCCATACAAACCTTTTGTACCAAACAATGTTGACACTACAGTGTTTTTGACTTCAGGAAACTTTCCGTAAAGGGCCTAAGATTTACTCCAATAACTTTGTACTTCAGTGTCTTCCCTGCTTCCTTCCACTTCCCTCAGCATTGTCCACATTCCTGGCTCTCTCAGAGCCATTCCTATTACTCTCTCGGAGTCCATGGAGGCAATCCAGCTGCAAAAGCAGGAGGGCATTCCCTGTGCTGAACCCACAGATGATGTCTGTCCATGTGCCAGCATTACAGACCAACGAGGTGCCCTCCCTCCACCATGGATCACACACGAGGCTGGAGCTTCCTTTGGATTTTAGAGCTCTAATTTGGAGCTACATCTCAACCCAGAGCAGGTTTTGATCTTTTCCTTTCTTTACAGACAGTGGAGTTTTGGGAAAACTATAAAATATGCAGATTACAAGCCGGACCAGAGAGCAAATTCAAGGGGAAACTTCTTAGTCTTTAATGGGACTTTTTACAGAGAACCAGCAGTCTCTCCATCAGATTTCTTTAAAAATCTTCAAGTTAGTGAGTTCTGAAGGATTCCTTGGAGTTCTAACAACCTTGTTCCAATGGAATCTTGGAGCGTTAGCTTCCGCCTCTCACCCAACACCCAAAGCTTCCTTCTCTCGCACTCTAATTAATTTGGAAAATATTTTATCACAGCAACTAATTTCACAATATATTGCGTTACAGGCTGTCTGAACAACTGCCAAGGCTGCCATCACTCAAGTTTACTCATATTTATCCATTAACATAAATTTTATTGCAGTCTTCAACAAATACTCCGTCAAATTTAATCGCCTTCCCTTTTTTCTGGATCTTATAACAAATATTTAATTTCAAAACCTCACCATTCCTTATCCTTAAAATTAATCTATTTTTCCGAAAAATGCAGGCTTGTGTCCATATTCTCCTTAGGAATACAGCTTGAAAGGCAAACATCATTCAATTTTGTATTAATTACTTACCACTGTTACGACAAAGTAAGAATAAGGTTTTGTGTAAAACCCTTTAACAATGAGTCAAAATTAGGGATGAAACTGCCCATGCTGTCCATGTTTTGTTTCTGCAGTCCAGGCACACAGAGAGATATGTCCCAATATATATGGCAATACCTACATATATTTATGTTCATGTTTGGAGTGGGGGAGTGCACAAACAAACATAGACTTTCAGAGCTTTCCCAGGCAGAAGGGACATTAAAACCTGTCCTGATGAAAAGAATCAATTTTTTTCTTAGGATAAAGAAAAGCCATGCTAAGAAAGTTGTACTTTTACATCAAAAAGGGATTTTAATACAAATTAAATGTGATTTAATTTGTAATTACATTAACAGACCATGCATAACAAGCTAAGGTAGCTATTTAGCAACAGTAACTGCAGGCTTTTCTCCAACAAAGAATCTTAATTTCTGGAGATTTTCCAGTTATTCTATTCACACCAATAACACAATAGCTGGAGGGTAAATGGAGTTTAAGAGGTTTCTGTTCTCTGCTCTTTGAGTCTCTTCCCTGTTCAGCCACAGTCAAGAGCAGCAGACTCGGGAGCTTTGGCACAGTTTGATCACTTGAAGGAACAATGAAGGAATTTTACCCCCACAGAGGGGAAAAGGATCAAATTCCCTCCTTTACCCACCTTAAAAGTCAAGTCTACAATGAGCACACATTTCACTGTAAGAAAAGAAGAGCTGAGTGTTGCTAGAAGAAAAAAGCCAACTGGAACCTGTTCTTGTGATAAAGGGACATAACACTAAAAATTAACGCTAAACATTCTGAAAAATCAGGTTAGACCTGGTTCAAACTGAGTACATTAGAAGATCAAGTATATTTACAAATGTTATGCCCCAGCCCTCCAGACCAATTTCTCACTCTGAATTTTGAGAAACAAAAATACCAGTGAAGCCCTCAGAAGTTATCGTGGCAACCTCAAGGAATGAGGGGAGGGAATTCCTAAGGGAATTAACAGCACTGTATTCAGGGGTGGGAAAATCTGGGCTTTATGTTTCAAAAATCAAGGAAATAAAAGAGCTTGAACCTCCCTGTGCCCTGAATGTGCCACCACCTAGAGAAGAATGGGGCAGCAAAACTTCATAAAGATGTGACATGACATCACTTTACATACAAGAAAAACAAATTAAGATCTTTCCAGGCACATTTATTCTGACATTTCAGCCCATTTGATTGTGCAGCTCTAATGAGGCTGTACCAGCCTTCGTAGGGGAGTGATTTCTTACATTTACAAAAACCCTCGAATTTAAATCATGTGCCTTCAGACTGACACCAGCACCATCTCTCAGGGGCACAGGGCTGTTTGTCATTTCCCACAGCAGCCTCCCAACACAGACACTTCAAATTACCAGCCCCTGGATTCTTTTAATTTAGGAGTTGCCAAAGAAGAGATATATTATATCCCTGGTGCTGCAGAGACTTGTGCATTGCTGTAGCTGCTTTCTGCATCAGCCACACCACAATTTACCTCTCCTTGTTCCATGATTAACTTGGCTCCCCATTAATCTCATCACTGACTTTGAGGGACATGGAAAACTTTCAAATATCTGTTTGTAATCCTGTTCTGGGATGTACATTCATTACTCAGACAAAAATGGCCGTGGTAAGATTTGTTCTACTTTTTTAATATAGATTTTCTAACACATTATTCTGACTGACTGCACCAGCAATGACAACGTATAAGTTTTCACTTGAAGCATTTCTGAAAGCTCACTAATTTTTTGCCATCATGCCTACCATTTTAGTATTCTATTTTAATGAGAAAATATGTCACTTTGCTTTAAACACCACTTCTTCAATTCCCATGGGACATTCTGACACACAGTGGACATTTCCATTGCAGAAAGAATGAGTGCAGGGCTTCACACTCACCCAGAATACCCCAACACCAAGTCATCCTTCTCCTGCAGTGTCTTATTCCCTTAATTGCTGCTTCTGCTTCAGTGCCAATCTAAAAGTAATCTATTCTTAATAACCTCACTTCAGACAAGATTTGCCTTGCTTCAGACAAGATTTCTTGGTTTCAAATGGCTGCATAAAACACCCTGAGACTGTTCCAAAGCCTCCTGAACTCCCTCCCTTGTCCCAGCACTGAGTCCCAAAGCCCTCCTGCATTTGGGATCAACCTCTGCTCTCCAGGTTTGGAGCCCAAAGGAAGGTGTGCACTAATCCCAAATCGCGGCTCCAGCTGGATTCCTGCCATCAGACAAAACCAGGGCTGTCCCATGACTCACCCATCTGTGGGAAGCTCCTCCTCGTTCCTTGTCCACCTGACGGATGGAGTTGGGAATCCCGTGGTGACACAGGGGAACACAGCGCTCTGCCCCGGCAGCCTGCTGAGGGACGAGGGTGGCTTCAGCAGCACCAGGCTCTGCGACTCCTCTGCATCTGCAAACGTTACACAGCACAGCTATCACCAGGTGCAAAACCACCTCATGGGCATGTTAAAAACCACCAAAAAAACCCCCTGAACCAAAACTCAACCAGCCAAAGAAAACCACAAATTAAATCTCTAATTCCTTTCCTAGATCTTCCTGAGTCCTCCACAGGATTCCATCCCCACCTAACCCACAGCCTCTGTCAGAGCCTCTCCCAGCCTCTTTATATTTCCTCCAGACACGGAAAACTGATTCCCCACCTTTGGATTCTCACTCTTCCAACTCCCTGGGAAACTATTCCAGCTCAAAGCCACAGCCCTGAAACTGGAACTTCCACCAGGCAGTAGAGATTTAGGAAAGAAAGTTTGCATCTGTCCAGCTAGCCTTGGGCTTCATCAGGGAGCTGCCTGAGGAAGTGCTTTTACATGCTAGAAAATGAAATTATTGCAGCAGAGACTCAGCCCATGTCAAACACAACAACCAGGGAATGTGCACACTGAAGTAATACAGAACAAAATTCCCCCACCATGGCTTTTCATCCTTATAAAAACAGGGAATCCTCTGAAGTAATTTTGCATTGAATTAGGCTGGAGAAGGGCTGGTTCCTTTCTCTCCCCCCCTTAAGAAGAAGTACAAGCTGAGTGCATGTTTACTCAGCCCCTACTCCAGTGTGTAGCCTCTGTCTGTGCCCTGCACCATACCCAGAGGAAAAGAGTTCTCCTGAGCTGCAGTTTGGGCTAAGTTAGCTCTGCTCACCCTTTGTTCATCCTGCACTAATTCCCCATTCCCAGCACTCTGAGGGGTGTGTGGAGCTGTGATGGCAGCAAAGCTCCACAAATGGCCAAGCCCTCAAACTACTGCTGCCGACCTAAGTGGGGCAGAGTACTCTGTATATACTCTACTCCTGCTCTCTGAATGAAGCACATTCTGTCTCTCATTTGGCTGCTCTCTCACTTGGGCCTGAGGTGATACTCACAGGGATTCCTGGAAGTTGCTGTTTTGGTATTTTTCAGCTCAAAACACTGAAAAGAACACCAAGTGTTCACAGCACTGAGCTCAGGGCATGCACGAGCTCCAAGGTCCAACACAAGGAGGTGCCATGACACTCGGGGGTAGCAGAACAGGTGGAAATCCCATGTGGGAGTTGGTGTGGGCAGAGGCAGCAAAGCTCTGAGCAGTCCTGGGTCAACCAACCCCACCCCTGTGGCTCTGCCCACATTTCCTGACAGGAACTGCTCTGCCTGCCCTGCTGTGAACGGGGGCATAACGCAGTGACATAACGTGGAGCCAGCCAGGTGGAAAGCAGGGATACAGCATTTCCAGGAAAGCAGGGATACAGCATTTCCAGGTAGCCATCCTTACAGGGAGAGGAGCTGGAGACACAACTCTGACTGCTCCCAGCTCCCAGAAGGGAGTTCAGCTCACAGGTAAATGGCAACTGGATCCAAATATTAAGTGACATTTTTCCCTTGCACTCCTATGTTTGAAAGCACCTGCTGTCAGGCAGCAGAGCCCAGAAATGCATCCTCTTGCCCAGTGGCAGCCTGGTATGAGACAAAGCAGAACATTTAAGAGGCAGAACGTTGTCCAGGGATGCAAATTCCTGGGATGCAGGAGTGTGCTGGGTGTGTTTCAAAGCCTGGGAAGCAGTGGTGGGTTCACTGTCAGCCACACATCAGATAACCATTTAAAAGGGGAATAAACTGAATAAAGAACAGATTAATTCAAATCCTCCTTTCAAATACATCTCAGGCCAAACAATCAATTATGGGGCCGCTCAAGACTAAAGGAGCTTTCCCTTCAACAGCTTAATCCCACTTTTTAAAAAAAGCCTGGTGGGAGAGATTTCACCAAACTTCACTATCGACACTTTCAGATTCATGACTGAGCAAAGAAACAGCACCATGTGAATTCCCTAACACAGCTCTATTTCATCACCTTCAGCAAAGCATTATAAAAGCAAGAAAACTACAGCTGGAGCCAAAAGAATTCAAAAGACCAGTGTAATATGGATGTTTATCAAGAAATCTTCTGTATCCAAAAAAATCAGCAAAATCCTCAGCATTTGAAGGGCTGCAGAAACATGAAGGCAATCCAAACTACAGGAATTCAATTAAGCATCTTTTCCAAAAGCACTTTCCTTCAAACCCTGTATCCTTAGTTGGAGAAAAGACAAGGCTTTGGAAAGGCTAAAGAGCTGAATGAAACAAATTCCTATTTTAGGCATGATTCATTTCCAACCCTCCAATTTCAAAAGACAGCTGCAATTGTAAAATCAGGATATTTTACAGAATAATTTAGTATTTCAAGTAGAGAAGGGCCATAGTCAGGAGAAACAGAACTATTCCTTGAAAGGAACCCCTAAGGTGCCCCCACCTGCCTGAAGTTGACCTGTCACCCACACCAGGTCATGCCAACCGCACTGTCCAGCCTAACCCTGAGAGCCTCCCGAGATGGAAAAGCCACTCCCTCCAGCAGCTCTCCAAGAGTAACAACTGAATCAGAATTCCTACATGGAGACCAATCCAGAAGAGAGAGCTCTGGGAACAATTAAGGAACCTCATATGAAACACAGGCAGTATTTCCCTAGTTTGGGAAAGCACGACCCACATTCCTGTCCTATTTTTGGTCACTTTTCAAACCTTTGTGTTAGAACAGCTGGTGACACAACAGTGCCACTGGGAACAGAACAGACTGAATGTGCCAACAGTTTACATCAGCACTGGACTTCTGTTCTAACAAAAATATCTCAACATTTCAGCACAACAGGCAAAGCTGAACCTTCCAAAAGAAAATGTCACCCCCCTCTGGGGGTTGGAGAGTTCCCAAAAGGTCCCATTGCTTAGACAATAAGAATTTCCTGAATATTGGGAAGAATTAAAAGCACCTCAGCTTGAGCATCCCACAAGCAAGGGACTAAGCACCAATTTCTTTAGGAAACTTGAACAGGTTTTGAAACATGGGATTTAACCTGAGAAACTCAGAAATCCGCAAACTTTTATACTCATAGAAACAGCCAGTTCCCTTTCTGCATCATGACACAATGAAAGTGTATTACTGGGGGCTTTTTAAAAGAAGTCTTTCCCCAAAATGCCTTAAAAGAGGAGCCATTAAGTATGGGAAGGAAGCTGTGAGTGTCTCTAGCCTGTCTCCAATCACAGCAAAGAGCTCAGGTGCTGGAGACAAAGACCCTGGATTGGAGACTTCCCCAAAGGTCCCACTGTTTAGATGGCCCAAACTTCCTGAATATGGGAAGAATTAAAAGCACCTCAGCTTAAGCATCCAAAGAGCAAGGGACTAAGCAGTAATTTCTGTGGGAAACTTCCACAGGGCTTGGAACACGGGATTCAACCTGAAAAAATGTAGAAGTCCCCGTTTATACTCAAACAGTCAGTTCCCCCTTTGCAACACGTCACAATGGAAGTGTATTACTGGGGGCTTTTTAAAAGAAGTCTTTCCCCAAAATGCCTTAAGAGCGGATCCATTAAATATGGGAAGGAAGCCGTGAGTGTCTCTAGCCCCTGGAGACGCAGAAGGAGCTGAGCTAGAGAGAAGCAGCTGCAGGTACCTGGCAGGACTTTGAGCTCGGCCTCGTCGCTGTACTTGGGGCTGCCCGCGCTGTCGATGGCGCAGCGGTAGAGCCCCGCGTCCGTGTCCGAGGCGTTGGTGAGCAGCAGGGCCCCGCTGGGCAGCTTCAGCAGGCGCCCCTCGGGCTCCAGGGGCAGCGCCTGGCGGTCGCGCTCCCAGCGCAGCAGCAGCGCCAGCTCCGCCGTCACCTCGCAGCCCAGCACGGCGCTGCCGCCTCTGCGCACGGAGGTGGGCTCTGGCTGGCTCGTGAACCTGGGCAGGCCTGCAAGAAAAACAAAACAACAACACATTGGAGATGTTCTCACCAAACCTGGGAAGTCCAAGGTTCATGAACGTAGTCTTTAAAAAATTAAGCTGCTCTCCAAAGCTTTGAAAACATTAACAGCTGACAGGACAATGCTAAACACGGATGGAATAAAGGCAAATAAACTCAATAATCACAGAATCCCAGACTGATTTGGGCTGGAAGGGACCTTAAAGACCACCTCATTCCACCCCCTGCCATGGGCAGTGACACCTTCCACTTAATCCCAGGTTACTCCAAGCCCCATCCAGCCTGGCCTGGAACACTTCCAGGGATCCAGGGGCAGCACAGCTTCTACAATACAGCCTACACAACACCTTCATCTCCAGCTACAAAAGCCTCTGTACAGTGCCACAGGGTAAATATTGAGATAAATATTATTGAGGTAAGTATTTGCATATGAACATTCTCAGTGTGGCTGAGACCTGAGTTTCCCCAGGGCACACCACAGAGCTGACCCAGCAGCAATGCACAACTCTTGTGTCACCTTTTTCATTGAAATGTTCTCCAGAAACACCCAGAGCCCACTGAATGGCTTCACAGCTGGGCTGGGGAGGCCACACCCTTGGGGGAGCTGTGGGAAGGGGTTGGGGACACAGCTGGAGCTGGTTCCATGGAGCCACAGCTGAGACAGCCAGTGAAGCTGGGGGCACATCCATAAAGCACATCCATGCAACAGCAGTGAGGAAAGCGTGAGGAACATGCCTGGAGTGAGCAGGTCGGAGGAGGAGGAGGGAGAGGAGGAAGGGCAGCTTTGGGTGTTGCCCTGGGGAGACCAAGGTAGAGCAGGACACTGAAGAATTGGGAATGAAGGCAAGGAATTGAGCCTGGAAAATGGGGAGACAGCAGGGAGAGGTGCTTTAGTTTGGTTTTGGTTTTTTACCACTCAACTTAAATGTCAAGAAATTAAATTAATTCTCCTCAAGACAAGGTTGTCCTGCCATTACAGTAACTGAGAGAGATCCCATCTTGACTCAGTAACTTTAATCTTACTTCCTGTCGATCCTGCTGAGGATCAGAATGAGGGAGCAGCTGGACAGCCAGCCAGCCACGGTCACCCCACCCCAGGTATTTGCACACAGAAATTACCGAATCTGTCACAGTTCAACCGAGTATTTTCACAAGTCTCACTTAAGACGTACCACGAATGCACTGAAAATGTACCAGTAGAAGGACAATTCCTTCAGGATAGCCATACTGAATCCTAACAGAGGAGAATCTTAACATATAAATCACTTCTGTCCTGTCAAGTTCCTCCCATAACCCTGTACAATTCATCTCCAATTGCTACGTATTTTCTCCTCTCTCAGAATCCTACCTGGAGGCTCCTTCCCTAACTTCATTCGTCTGAGAAACTCTGTTTCTAGTTTCCCCTCCCAGTGTACTTCCAACCAACTTGCAGTCCTTTGATCTTGACCTTGTTTTGATATTTTGCATCTTTGATATTTATCCCTTAGTCCCTCTGAGGTATTCATAGGAACAAAAACCACAACTTCTTTCTTTCAACTTTCCTTCTGCTTAATGAAGCTACGATCTTTAGTTTCTTTCCCTCATTCCCCTAACATCCTGTCCAGCTTTAAAGATGCAGACTGGCAGGATAATTTGGGGAGGAAGGGACCCCGACAGAGCAGAGTCAGCTACGAGGTCGGAGCTGGTTACTTAGGGATTTGTCCAGTCAGACCTCAAAAATCCCCAAGGATGGGGACTGAACAACTCAGGCAACCTGTTCTACTTTGTGACTGTTCTTATGGAGCAGACCTTCCTCCTTTAATCCCGTCAGAACCTCCTTTGCTCCAACTGATCCCCAATGCCTCCTGTTCTCCCACCAAGCACCCCTGGCAGAAGGACAAACCCAAGCACCTGCTATAATTTAAGATCCCAAACACCCACAGAAATATTACAAAACTGCTTCTTTGTCTATTGAAAAGACCTTCCCAAAAGATGGAACCATCTCAGTGGCTCCGTACAATCAATCCTAGGACCCAGGTAACTTCTTCCTCTCCCGAATCACCTGTTCCTCTGTCCTGGCACAACTCCAGGGTATCTCTGTACCTGCCCGGCTTTGCACACTGTGCCGTAAGTTCCATCCTTCGTCAGTCTGCAGCATTATTTAATTCTTCCTGTGAGACCATGGAGGCCACAGCAAAGGTAACAAGGTCCCCTCGTTTGCCACACTTGCTAATTTAGTGGGTAAATAGGTTGTTCTTCCAGCTGATGAGGCTGTTAACCCTGAGCCTCTGAACTCCAGTCTCTGAGGCATCTGTCCTTCCTGAAAACCTCTTTCTTGATAAAACATATTCAATGTTCATAATTACATCTGATTCTTATCTCTCTCAATATTCTCATTTATTAAGAGCCCAGCATGTTAAGCCAGTTCTTTCCCCAGACGGAGAGGAATCCTGGGTCACCTCCTTTTGCCAGGTGACCCCATGACTTCTGTTTTCACCTCACCTGTGACTCATGTTTACACCTCACCTGTTGCCATCTCTTTGCTCCCAGCAACCACCACTGGTACAGCCAGCTCCACACCGGTAACCTGAAGCACAAGTGAGAACCTTCCTGGAGGACTAAAACCCTGCAATTTCTCACATCCAGCTCAAATATGCTTTAATTTAAATCCCTTACAAGCACTATTCATTTCCTGGACAAGACAGACCTACTGCCTTCTGTTGTATGCAGGTGCTCCACAAAGGTTAAATAAGCTTTATTCAAGATGGTTTCATTACTCACTAGAACTGAAATTACAGCTCATTTTCCAAGTCATCTTAAATGCCACTAAAACCTGTATTTCGTCATAGTCCTGTGTGTTTTTAAAATATACATTTTAACCTAGCCTATAATTTTGCCCTAAAGAGTAATTTTCTCTTATTCTACAATTATTGGCAATTTGCAGTGCTTAAAAGCCACCATTGTGGAGGAGGACCCTTTGCTTTAGCCAACAAACAACCACAAAACAATCACAATGCATTACAAAAAGCACTCCAAATCCAGGCCTTAATTACTATTAATTCGGAGACCTGTTTATAAATCCAGGAGCAGGTCCTGGAGCGCTGGCACACCTCCTGCAGCAGCGAGCCACTAGAAAATACCCTTTCATCTCCCAGCCCAGAACCTTTCCATTACAGAGCTGCTCCTTCCCTCTTCAAAATAACAATTATCGACTTCCAAGCCAGCATTTCCTGAACTTTGTGTAATCATTTTTGAATGCATTACCATGTAAGCCAGTTCAGTCCAGTTAAACTACAAACACTTTAAAAACAATTTTTAAGTTAACTTTTTTAAAAGTTGATACTTTTTTCTCTGTGGTTTTTATTCCCAAAACACCTCAATCAAGAAGGCTGAGCAAGAAGATCTAATGATGAGCAGAATCCCAGAACTGTTTGACTTGGAAGGGACCTTAAAGCTCATCCAGTCCCACCCCCTGCCATGGGCAGGGACACCTTCCACTGTCCCAGGCTGCTTCAAGCCCCACCCAGCCCGGCCTTGGACACTTCCAGGGATGGAAGACACATTCCTAAGGAGGAAGTAGCCCCCACTCCTCACCCACGTGTTGCAGGGAAATCAGTTGAAGACATCAGCCCATCTTTTGGTAAATGAATGTCATGATAAACGACACTTTGGGCTTCTGACATTAAAGACAATTTTTTCATGTTTGTACACACATTAATCATTCTGTGGCAGTGCACATACATTAGGTATCGATTTTAGGACACCAAAGGAAAATACTACTGACCTAGCAAGAATGCAGGTTAATAAACTCAATTTAGGAAGGATGATTTTCCATTTGGAATGTTCTCTAAACACAGGAAGGAGAACACATAAGCAACAGTGCACTCACGTGCATCTAACAGGGATTAGATGCATCCCAAACTCCGTGTTTCTGCTAGGCCAATGAAAATGGGAGAGAAGGGGGGGAAGTCAGCTCTGTGCCTCTTTTCTCCTTCCCTTTTGTCTCTCCCTTCCCTTCATCGAAGCCCAGAGCAATTGCACGATTGTGAACGAACAATCTATTAATGCTAATGTAGTGCATTCAATCAGCATTCCCAGTCTCAGCGTTACTAGATTTGTGGCCCATTGTCTCCATTTCTGAAAAAGATGTGCCTAGAAGAGCAATAATTCCCATGCTCCTGGAAAACACAGATGGTTAAAATTCTGGCTGTAGTCTCCTGCCCTCAATGGAGCCAGTATTTCATCTCCTGGAGTCTGCAGGAGCAGGGAATTCACTGCCCTGAGCCAGATGCCAATCTAGCTCAGCAGCCTCCCTGTGACTGCAGCCAGTGCCAATCATGTCCAAGGAGACTGAAAGGAAAAAACCTTCCATAATCAACCATTACTGAATAACTCACTCATCTGAGGGTAGGAAGTAACTCCAGAGTCACACCTGCCTCTGCTCAGCACCACTGGGAACACTGTTCTATTTATCGTGGCTGCCACTGCCATAGACACATTTCATCCCCCCAGAGTCCCACCAACCTTTTGGGACTCACCAAATCAACACTGCAAGATGAAAGTGAGAAGACAGAACCATCTCCTTGTCTCTATGGAACAGAGAGCTGTGGAGGAATCACCTTTTCCTGCCCTGGCAGGGCTGTACCTTTACAAGTGGTCACAAGCCTTTGTGAGTGTTTTCCTCACGTGCCTCCCTTCTGTTGCCACTGCTGGACTGGAATTTAAGGTAACACTTTGTGCAAGCATTAAACTGCTTTAAACACACACACATCACATGTTTGTGCAATTAACATTTCCCCAAAGCTGGTTTCAGGCTTTCTTGTGACATCTCGATATTCTCAGCAAATGTTTTCCATTTTTCCTCCCTTTCTGTTGCAATATGGAAAAAGTAAAGCACAGGAGCAGCTGGCAGGTTTTCCATCCTGTTCCCTCCTGGATACCATCTGTGAAAAGCCTCTGCTGCCCAGAGTTAACTTTTACTTAAGTTTCTCCTAACTTACCCTACTCTAACTTCAGCAGCACCAGCTCTAAACATTCCACCCTACAGCTTCCACTCTCAATCTGAAATTCATCCAACTGGTCTGTGAATGATCCCACAAACTGCTTGCAATTTTGAGGCACTTGAATTTTCCCCATTGCCGTCTGCCTGATCAAATTTGAACTCATGACAAATCCATAACTACAACTCTTTTCCCCAGACAGCCTCTTGGGGAGTGTGAGGATTTCAGCACCACAAGGAGGTACTGGAGAATGGGAACATGATCCCCTATTGTTAGGACAGCTCCAACATCTGCTACCCTTCAGCGACGCAGCCGACCACAAAGACGCCGCATATTTTGTTAGTGCATCAGCTCCTCACCCCAACCCTGCTAAAAAATTAATAAGTCCGGCCATCTGTGGACACTTCATTAAATTATCACAGCTCCTTCTCTCCAACATTATTCAGCATCATTTGTTGGAGCGGCAGAGGTGTGAAACGGCTTAAAATACACTCCTGTTAATGAGACGTATTTCATGGATCTCACTGGCAAATGGAACAGACTTCATAATTACAGACACTCCTGGAGAACACAAGTCCAGCACAACCTGAATTAGGATAAGGCCAGATGCTTCCAGTCCTTGCTACAAACACCAACCGGCACATCATTCTCCCCCCTTGCTTAGGCAAACCAGACAGGGAGAATACAAGCAGAAATCTGGGCAGGAGACAGCTCCTAAGGGAAGGGAAGAGGATTTTTACAAAGATTCTAACATGGAGAGAGAAAAACCTACCAAATGTCCTTGCTGGCCAACCAGAAGTGGAAAGTGTGTGGAATACAGAACACACATGAGGAATGTCAGGGCATAACTAGAACCCTGACTTGGCTGAACACAGCCATGACAGCATGGATAGCATGGCACATGCTGATTAAAAACAGTGTCCTTTGGAATGTAGGAAAAGAGGGAAAGGGAGAGGATGTCACTACAGACACGGATACTATACACACACAGTCACACAGGGAGTGACCTGGTGACACCTCAGAGCTGTTCTGAACAAACAGCTGAACTCTGCATCTCCCAAAGCCCCTTCCAAGCTCAATTATCCAATGACATGGAGAAGGTACACAAAAAACCATAGTGAGAAATAGCAAAATATTGCACAAAATATTGTCCAACCTGGCCTTGGACACTTCCAGGGATCCAGGGCAGCCACAGCTTCTCTGGCCAACCTCTGCCAGGGCCTCCCCACCCTCACAGGGAAGAGTTTCTCCCTTATATCTACTACACATGCAAAAGTTTTAGAGGGTCTTTGGACAAGGAAAACACACCAGCATAGTATGGTGTGTATGATGAAACCTGGCAAAACAAGCAAATCCAAATTCTAGTCAGGTGATATCAAGAAGAGACCAATAAATTATTCCAGGAATGAAACGGGAGCAAGAAAAATGATTGAAGGAAGATCTTCAAAAATACAGACATCACTGCTGACAACCACAACTACGAGAAAAGCAGTGGGGGGGAGGTGGGGATGTCAGTCCATGGCAAACGGTCAGGCTCAAGAAGTGCTACAAAGAACAGCACAGAAATAAAGAAAAAATATATCTGGTAGAAGAAGTGAAATAGTACCATGAAAATTGGAAACAGGACTGGAAGCTCAAGGGCCAAACAACACAAAAGCTCCAGCAGCAGCAGGAAAAGCTGCAGCAGTCACAATGAATCTGATCTCCACAGACACCAAGAAACAGCTAAAATAACATTCTAATGCCAGAAAAAATGAATTGAGAGCATGCAAACCATGGAGTCATTTATTTGCTACTGTTGAAGAACATTCTAATAGCAAGGCCAGTGAAGAAACCCCTGTGGGATTTCATGAGAAGCCCTAAAGATAAGGCACACAGATTGCCTCATCATTTAAGGAACTTCAGGTCTTCATCAATAGACTGCCTAAAAATAAGAACCCTACAGGCTCACAATTACTCTTTCCAAAACAAAATCGAGAGCCGTAACAAAGGAAGAATAAGATCCGAGGGTTGTGGTGGAAGAAAAGAGCTTGACAGGTTAAATAATTTTAGATCCAGGCAAGGCTATCAATTACGGAAGCTCATGTGAACAAGCTATTCAAAGAAGATTAATGCACAGAGAGGACTGTCAGGATAAATTTATCACTAAACTGGAAGAAAGGAAAGATCTGAAAAACTTTTGCAGGCAACTCTATAGACAGTGACAAAGACAGCTGGTACCTGACAACAGGCATTTAGAGACAGGAAATAACCAACAATTTCACTGCGAGCTCCTCGGGATGCGTGAATGGCAAAGAAACCCTGCAAAACCAGCGTGCTTGAAGGCTGACAGAACAGCAGACAAACACAAAGCACAATGAACTTCTACAGACACAAACATGCAGCTCAAAGAGATGCCTGCAGACAACACGGGAGCGTGGCATGATAAAGGAGAACACTAAGAGCCGTATAACTGCAAATTATCCGACACAAGCACAGCTCGGTCCCAGGGACAGGGGCAGCACAGCTCAGGTGGGGTCAGCGCACCACTGACCCCTCCAGCAGTTGCCATGGACCTCAGAGTGTCAGGGAGAGAGTTTGAGAGATCTCTCCATAACAAAACCTTTCTTTGCCTAATTTTCACTCTGTTTAATTTAAAAGCAGACTGACAGTGCATGTAAGCCAGGGCTAACTTCAGAAGCTGTTACAGAAGGAAGAGCAACACCTTTACAGAAACATATAAATTATCTAGAGACATTTCCCCACGTTCCCCCCAAAATAGGGGTTTCTATATGCAAATGAGAGTTTGGAGAGTTTTTAGTGTTTTGCAACATCTTTACTTCCTATGTATTTATGTGAATGGTGAGACATACCCTATGTTTTTAAGGACATTACCAAGAACTAACCTCACTGAAATCGACCCTAGCAAATGTCATAACTTCATTTTTCCTTATTAAAAATAATTTTTCCTCCATTTTGTTTCCTTTTCAGGGTCATTAAACTTCCTCTTGAATTTTTGTTACAGAAAAATACTGCATTAATCAGAAACACACTTGTGCCATGGTACTTCTTACCCTGGCTGGTTTTGTGTCACCTTTCACTTGGGGTGACAATACAGGTTCTTACAATTTTCAAATGCAATATTCAGTCAATCAGAAACCTGAACAATGTCAGCACACAGACCCTTCACTGTACACTAATAAAGCTGAAATCTCTGGCCGAGTCCACTGGAGCAGGCAGGGAGTGAAGAACGTAGAATGAAGAGGCAGATGTAACCATCACTCTGCTAACAGCTCGGGATTCCGTGCAAACTTGTCAAACAGAATTACATGGGGATTGCTGGGGCTGACATGCACAGCAGAAAGAGGGGAAAATCTGATCTGAGTCAAAATATTAACAAATCCAATCTGAACAAAACTCGGCCAAGCTTCTTGTTTAGGGTGTTGATGCACCATCAATATGGTATCACTCTGTCCTCCTCTCCCCATCCAGACACCCCAACCGAGTGTCAGACTAAGGTATTTCAGGGGTCTGGCCCTCCATCTCCCTTCCACAAAACTCCTGTTTCTCCACAAATTAAGTCTATCACCTGCCAGATTTTCAAAGGCAGAGGTCAAGATGGAATGTATGCTGAAAAGAGCTCCCACTTATTATGATTTACAGGAAGTTTATAATATTCCGAAGGATATGAACACGACTTTGGCCACGAATTAAATGCACAAAGGATATTCTCTTTGCCAATTACGAGACTTGAATTGCACTGGACTTAAATTTCACTCCAGAAAACACATCCAAGTTTTTCTCTATTACATCATTACTAAAGCAAGAAGCTCAGGCACGAGTGCCACACATTTCCCTGTGCCCCCTCTGCTCCAGCTTCAGCAGATCATTTGTCACCCTCCAGCGAGCACAAATAAGCTTTAACTGGCTCACTGACCCACAGAATTTGGGACAGGGATAGTATTAGTCAGAATGGACTCCTGGATTTGGTTCGATATAAGGTGTAATAAATTTGAAATATAAAAGCTTAAGAAAATCTGCATTTTTCAACAGGTACTAGTTTTAATATCATTCAGCAAGCAAATTAAGAGTCTCTTCACCTGGACTCTAACTTGGTCATTAGACGTCAAAGAAGAGTTTCAAAACAAGCAGGTCACATTCCCTGCTGGGCTTTCCCCAGGATTCCAGTGGTGATCCAGCTGCAGGCAAGGCCTGCCCTTCTCTGCCCTGGACATGGCAAGAGGCTCTGGTATTAAATCCCAATACGAGACTAAAAATTTATAATGGTTTTGAAACTTTGCCCCCAGTCCAAGAACTGAAGACTAGTTCAAAGGCTCACATAGATTTTCTTCCCTACTCTAACTGGACAAATGTGGATTGCAAGAATTGAGAATGACACAAGGTGGAACATTTATTATCTTAAATGTCTAAACTCTCACACTTTCAGTAACACTTGACAGAACCTGTACAAACTGCTGTTGTGTTAAAACCACCTTTCCCATTTACCCGTCATGAAGAAATGCATTTTGATCTGAGCCAATTTATGAAAAACACATATGCTTTTTTCATAGAAAAATATATTTCTGCAAGGAAAATTTATCACCCGTGTCACTTACTAGCTAAATGCTCTTAAGTACCCTCCTCTGAAGTATCTCTGCTCTGAGGCTTCCTACTCCAAGGTACAGAATGTTCTTTATTCATAAAGATCTGATCAAGATTACTTTTTCCCCTTTGCTGTTAGAGGAAATGTGCAATCCTGGGTAAAAATGTGCTGTTACTTCTAACACAACCCCATCTCCAAAGAGCCAGGACAGTTTGTCCTGTGCTTTGCTCTCACCTTTTAGGTATGCCACAGACTCCAGGAAGAAAAGGAAGATTACAACTGAGTAGTTTTAGGTTTGACAAATTTCTCAAAGGGCAAGAGCAAACAGAGCCAAACAACCTGGCTACTTCTGTGAAGTTCCTTGTAAGCATGGCAAAAAGCAAAGATAAAATGTCAGCTCGAATTAATGTTTGAAAAAAATCCTTATCTATTCCCCATGATATTCACAGAAACAAGTGATCGATATTAAATAGCTAAGCTCTCTAGCACCCCAGAAGGAAACACAGCACACCTCTGCTGCTGGGCTTTGCAGTGCTCTACCTTTAACTGCAGGCCCACATCCCTCCAGGTCCTGCTCCCTCCCATAGGCTGTGCCCAGGGAATGGCCTGGACAATCATTTCTTGGCCACAACTTCACCCACTGCCTATCATCCAGTGGATACAGAATTACTTATCTGTAATTGGATACAGAATTACTTATCTCTGCCTGCCCTCCTCATTTGCAGCATCTTGGTTCATTATAGAAAGTAATACTTTAAATTTATTGGAGAGAAATCCTTTATTAGCCTGTGAAGAAAAGGCAAAGCATGGAGATCTGGAGCTGGTGCCATGAGCTGCACCAGAAGCAGGATGAGACCCTGGCATCTCCTGGTCCAGAACTCAATTAACTCCTCCAAGCCACAGAACCACAGCAGTCCATCCAGGCCCCCTGCAATTCCAGTGACAGCTCTCCCAGCCATCAGTTTGGAAGCTCCAAGCTGACACATGCAAGATGCAAACAAACCTTGCAAAGGCAATGTGCTCAGCTAAAAGCTGGAGCAATTTCCCAAGTGAAGTCCATTCCTGACATGCGACGTATGGAGGAGCTCCCAGCAGTGAACCCCAACCGACGGCCAGGTCCCTCCTCCCCGCAGGGACACTCGGCATGGTCACGCCGGCAATGTCTGGGGTGGGGACAGCCGACCTCACCCACACAACAGGCTACAGGGGCTTCTACTGCACTTGTGAGAGCACACACTTGGTTAAAGTGCACTTCTGAGAGCACACACTTTGTCACTAGCCCTGTGCCGCAGCACCGCAGTCCGGAGGAGCCAGAGCTATGGGTGTGCTGCATGAGCCAGCAGGAGGGGATTTACCCAGGGCAGGAGAGCTGAGACACCATGCTTAAGAGCACGCCTGGAATTGAACTCCAAATCCTTCTTCCAAGTATGGACACGATGGGCCCCAGCCTGCTCCAGTGTCCCTAGTAGCTGTAAGTGGAAAACAGGAAGTCTCCCAAGGTTTTAACACAGAAAAACACATGAAGCTTCACCGTGGCATTTCCTGAGTCACTTTTCAGGAAGAAACGTTCTCCTCTTGGGCTGTGCTGCCCCTGCAATGTGCTCAATGGTTCTGAAGGATATAGGACACTTTTACTAAGTACATGTCACATTTTCCTGGTTCGTGAAGCATTTTAGAGTTTGACACTCCATGGCAGGAGCATTTCTTAACAGAAGTGATTTGTCTGTGCTTTTTCTAAAAATAATTACAAAATGAAGGCTTGAAAATAAAGTTTTTGGGAATACTTAAATGAGAAATAATAATTCAAGGAGATTATTTAGTTGAGGTGAGAAAAAACAAATCAGAAGTTGTTCACCAAGTGCTTTTGAATTAATGAAACTCAGACACACCTGAAGTTTGTACCAAGGCAGCTTCACAGCTGCCTCATCACAGCCGAGCCAATGACACAAAGCTCAAAGCCAAGGATTATCAAATGCAAGGATAAGTGGAAGAAGAGGAAGTAAAACAGCTGGATTCACTTGAGGAAAGAAGATGACAGGAGGTGAAACAAATAATTTAGTGAGCAGTCTTTAAATGGATATATAGAGCAAATAAATCTGCATGATCAAACTCAGTGGCCCTGTCACACTTCCTAGCTTTTAGATCCTCAAGTATCTGTTTTCTGAATAAAAGCTTTAGGAAAGCTTTAACCAAGCCACAGTAACCAGTGACTGGGGAAAGATCATCTCGGGAATATTTCCAGCTCGTGTCATTATACTTTTTATTAAAATACATACATATTTATTTTTCCAAGATGAATTACAGACACAGATCTCAAAAACTTTGTAAATCTATTTTTAATCCATGTTTTACAGCAGCTTTTTCAAACCCTCTACCCTTCTTAAGATCTAACTGGCACTTAAGTATCAAAGGCAGATTTGCATTTCAAAACCCAATTAAAAAACATACTGTACCAAGGCACTGATTAAAGTGTTGTGGCTTTACATAAATTAGGCAGCTTCTTTGACTTTCCCTACTTCAAATCCATCATAACAATGGGGAAAATCCTATATATTACACAGACTGTACGACCACCACACCTTCTTCTCCACTGCCCTAAGAAACTGCTGATGACAAACTCCACCTTCCTTTGCTTGGAGGAACCAAAATGTGGAGGTTCACACTTCTGAATGGGAAAGAGATACCGGTGCCCCAAACTGCTGCTCATTAAAGAAAACTAACATTTATTGCTGTTTGCAGTTCCTAAAAATCAAGAATTTGCCACTACAAGTCTGGCAGAACAGCACTTTACTACCAAGGTGTAGCAGTACACATTTCAAGTTAGAGACTAATTCAAGCATTCTTCATAATGGAGTATTTCATCATATCTTCTGACTTGTTTTTTAAAACTAAAGACAGCAAAAATCAGTTTCTTTAAGAGGCTCAGTTGCCACGGAACCTCTTGATCCTCACACCTCCAAGAACCTGAAGAGCAAAGTCTTCTCATGGATTATGACGTTTGGAAAAGGTCCTTTAAGGGCACGGTGCCAAGTACACAGTGCACCTGCCATGATCCACTGCCCTGGACGGCACATTCAGAGCAGGGTCAAACACATAAATTGATGCAAACCCAAGCAAGTCTGTCTCTAACAGAATTCCTTCAGTGCCTGTCCAAGTACTCCATGCTCAGGCACTCAGACTGTGTTTTGGGCTGAGTTCTCCATCCAGGGATTCACAAAACCCCATCATCCTATAGCAGTAAAAAAGCTTCAGATTCCAACACCCAAAAATTTTAGATCCTTCAAACTAGAATCTATTGGAAGTCTTTTAAATAATTTGAGAAACTTTCCCAATTTGGCCACCTTCCTGTAGGACTCTGGTAGATTGCTGAGGATCATCCATCAGCTGTGCAGTTCCAACACTGAGAACTCCAACCCTGCATCCCTATGATGGAACACAATATGTTTTTTACTGGGTTTTCCTTGTCCTGGCCTCCATGACTCACCTGAACTTGTTTTCAAGAGTTCTTTAATGAGTAAGAAGCTGTGAAAACATGCAACCTATGCTTCAGAATGTTCCCTATTAGACATCAGGTGCATGGCAGCACCACACTGACACACACTAGAGGAACCGCACACACCACTGCTCAATTAAGAGGGGAATTAGCTCCCTCCCCCTGGAATGTTGAGGCTGAGGGGAGCCCTGACTATGCTAACAATGCCCACACTCACCACAGCCTGAAAGCTGCCAATTAAAACCAAGAGGGTGGGAAGGAATATTAAAAACCACTATTAAAACTGAGGGATTCAAATGAGGACAAGAAAAGCAATAGACTAAACCAGAATTTAAATATTCCACCTCTTATTGCAAAGCCTTCAGCAACCAAAGTGCCCTTCCCCCAGCAAGAGGATTAAACTTGGTGTGGCTTTGCCCAGCTCTTGGCACTTGGCTGGGGTGGTAAATAGGTTTTCACACACCCACATCTGCCAAAGTTTCTGCAGCAGTGCAGCCAGAGGATGCTCTGGGGCAGGTTTCCAATGCTCAGGACGGCAGAAGGCAATGCACAACATGTATCACCAGCCTTTCCTCTAGTTCTGGGCAATAAAACTACCGTTTTATTGCATGGAATCAATCAATAATCTTATAACACAGCTGTCAGGCCAGTGTGTGCCAAAGGGGCAACTGGTTGTGTGGGAAAGATCCTTATTGTTTTGTGTTACGCTGTATTTGTTGTTTTCTAGCTAAGATAGTTCGGGAAAAAAAAACCTCACCAGAACTGCATTGTTGTTTGTTGTGGGTTTTTTTCAAGTAAGCTCTTGGGGTATTTTTTCCCAAGTACTTGGGTTCTTTTTCAAGTACTAAAAGGCTTTTAAAGATTCCATCATTTTAGAAAAAAAAAATGTATCTATTGAAATAGTACTTTTTACCCAGATAGGGGAAAATGGAAGTGGAAATTCGGCAGACATTTCGGCTTACCTTCATTTTTAACCCCATTAACCTCACCTAATGATCATATAGAGCAGGCTGATGGCAGAGGCAGGAGGCTGAAGGCTCTCATGTGGAAAGCAGCAGAATTAATCCCGACAGCAGCGATGCAAGGAGGTGGTAATTGCTCGAGAGAAGTGTGGGAGAACTGCCTTTATTGTCCTCATTGCCAAGAAGCTCGGAAATCTATTCCTCATTAAGAGACTCTCAAAGTCACTCTTTTAAGGTATAAAACCCCAATTTTTCTATTTCTGACACTGCTGATGTTTCACAACAATGATACAAGCCAAGTTAATGGGAACAACATCCGAATACAAACGATGGAAGCGGCAGCTCTGGGGGATGCAGGAGCACCAGTCACGAAGAATTCATTACCCCGAGACATTTATTAAGCAAAGGAAAAAAAAACTGTTTGAAAAAGGCTGGCAAACATCATTAGAGAAACAAAGGAAAATTGCTTCATAGGCTTTTCTCCTAGTACAGTGCCTTAGTTTACCTTGTTTTTTTCATTTTGGTTCGTTTTTGAAGTCTCACCCTTGCTCAGTAATTACAAGCCTCTTCTTGCTTTACTGTTTACAAGACACAAACTGACAGTCCCAAGCCCTGAGAAATAAGCAAGTGACAGAACAGATCACTTTCCCCAGCCATAATCTTTATTTTTACCAGCAAACTTCACTCCCTCAGCTTTTATTCAGGGGGTAGAAAGCAATACCACCTATCAAGTCTAAACGGTTCTTGAAACACCAAAGTTGAGGTCACAACTTGGGCTTTTTAAAGGCAATTTTTATACATTTGGTTGATTGTTACTTTTCAAACTTCCTTGTTCATACCTGATACTCATGAAACAAAAATACAAACCTGCAGCACTCCTTTCTGTACTTGTCTCCCAGTCCCGTAGGGATTGTACATAGTGCTGTCAGGAACTTCCCAGATGTTTCAGACAGAGCACGTAAATCTCCACACACAAGCACAGAAAGTTATTTTAAGGTTATTTATGCATAAAGAAATCAAAATCCTGGTTTTTTTCCCCCTTCTAAGCTGTGGTAAATCTCCATTGTGATTACAGACACCTGACACTTCTCTTAATCCATTCACTGTGGCTTTCCTGACCTGCAGCATTTCCTGAGAAATACCCACACATTAAGCTGCTTACAGGAACAGAACACATGCCAACTTCCAGCCAGTAAAATGAGAGACAGCCCCAGTTTTCCTGACAGCTGATGGAACCAGCTCATGTTCCTTGGGAAGCACCTTCCTGTTTTTCCAAGGGCAGAGATTCCCTCTCCATCACCACATTCTCAGTCACACTCCCAAGCCAGAGCCTTACCTGCCACGGTGAGCTTTGCTGTCCTGCTCACAATGGTCCCCAGGCTGTCCACAGTTGCCACGCACTGGTAATATCCTTCATCAGGTTTATTGTGCTTGGAATGCACCACGCTGTTAATTAATAAAGATCCATCAGGCAGCAGCTGGCGGCGGTCGTCCGACACCAAGTTGAGGAAAGTGCCATCCTTTTTCCACTCGATTTTGGGAGGGGTCTCGCAGTGAGCTGAGCAGTTCATGATCACTGATGCTCCACGCACTGCCAGCACGTCCAGGGGCTCCACCAGGAAGTAGAAAGGAGTGAAGGTTCTCACAAGGGATTCTGGAAAACATTGCACAAGTTTTGGGTTAGTTTTCCACAGATTTTAATACGAAACGCACCCTCCTTCAAGATACCGTAATGAGCACAAGCACTACCACCACCCACATCCTCTCCCTGGATAGAATAAAACCAGCTTGATCTGTATCACAGTGTTTTCTGCTTTCACTATTCACATAATGGACTCTCAGATTTTGAGACATTTTCATCCCCAAAATGTATTTCCCTGCTCTGCTCCCAACTCTTCTGGGATGGGTGCCCTCACAGCAGGGCTGTCCTGTGGTTTGTGTAACCAAGATTAGGAACCATCAAGAACAATTCAGCCCTCAAGAGAAAGTCTCCCATTCTGAGCTTAACACATCTTGCAAGTGTCATACAGTGGTTTTTTTACTTCCATTCTAGCCCATGATAAACATGATTACTTTTTCGTTTTAAGTATTCCCCAAAGAGTTCTGTAATTAACATCTCCTTTGCATTAAGAAGTGGATTTTAATTACTGTCTTTCTGGTGTATTTGGTCAAGCAGAACGATTGTGTGTCAATATCACTTTGACTTGCCTGAACTTAATAATCCATAGGAAACCAGAAGACAAATTCTTCCAGGGAAGAACGATTTTCCACATCAGCATAACGTTGGGTTCAGGGAAAAGGGGGTCTTGGATTTTAAAGCCCACCTTATTAATAAATAATACCCACATAACAATACCAAACACCTGCACTCAGCTCAAAACCATTTCATCTTTCACAGGTCAATAAAAAAATGCTCAAGTATGTTAAGACTACCTTAAAGACAAATATGCATTTACTTATTAATGGAATTGGTTTAATTAAGCCACGGAATAATTCTGGGGTTTGAGGAAAAAGCACAACTCTGAAAGCGACCTTTACTTGCAAACAAAGGCTGTCCTGTAATCACTGCAGCTTCTCCCATTGCTTGGTTGTTTGTGGGGTTTTTAAAATGGGATTTATCTTCTAAAATGACCTTAATTAACAAATTGATATGATTCCCTCTATCACTGAACTACACAGAGACTCCCTGGTCTCCAAAGAGTCTCCAGCTTCCCTGGAGAGGCACTCCAGCCTTCCTGCACTGAGCCCATTGTCTCTGCTACTCACAATTCACAGCAACTTGGAGATAAGGCAGGAGTGGTGTGAAAGAAACAACAGATAAATCAGCCTTTGCAGCTGATAGCACTCAAATGCTCTTTTACCTTCAAGAATTCAAACAGGAAATAAAAGAAAACATTCTAGAAAGACTGAAGTTTCCCTAGTTACAGCATCAGGCCAGAGACCTGTTAGGTTGGGATCCAAATCCTTGGGATTGTCTTTCTTGAGGATAATAGAGACACCCAAAACACCCCCCCAGCCCAAACATACAGAAAAAAAAAGGTCAAAAAAATGTAAACAATTTCTAGGAGCTGCTTATGTTACTCTGGTTTGTACCATCACCTACGTGTGGATGTTCTCGATTCTCTGAGGCTCTGAAATCCTGTCTCAGCTCTCCTGAACCAAATGGCAGAGCAGAAACAAGAGCCATGAGCAGCAGGAAAATCTTTGACTTGTTTATCACTATAATCTCTTCCAGTGCCCCAGAAACCTAAAGGTCTTTGTAAAATTAAAGATTGAGCTGCACAGTCCCTGGGTTTTCCAAGGGAAGCACTCTCTCCCGGCTATTGACCTTCTTTTTTCCCCCCTCAACGACAAGCTTCTCTAAGTTTCTCCAATATAGATCCAGGCCCCTGTGAGAACAAAATACACTGGTTTGAGTTTTCCTTTGCTGTGGCTTTTCAAATAAACCCCAGGAAACCTTTGAAAGGGGGATGGCAGCTTTTTGTTTGCCCTGCCTGTCTCCAGTGCAGACTGGGGCAGATCAATCCCATTGCTGGGATAAGATCAGTCTTGCCCCGGAAGCAACAAGGTGTCCAAGGAAATAGAGCATAGCAGAGGATGTCAAGAGAGAACGCATCAAGACCTAAAAGCAGCACAATGGGGATTATAAACCTTGAGGAAGAATGGGGAGGAAGATTCTCAGCCAGGTTTCAGAGGTACCAAATTCTGCCAAGAGCTCTGGGAAGGCACAGCACAAGCTGCTTCATCCCAGGACATCACCATGCTCCTGCACTGAACGCAGTGGGGAAAAATGCAAGGAGTCAGTGAATAACTCTATCCCAGCTTGAAGGAAGTTAAACCAAGACTGAGACCATTTTTCTGAGGATTTGCAGTCTGGGTTTGGGGCACTCTGGAGAACCACATTGCAGCCAGCTGAGCTCATGCTGCCCTCAAGCCTCGATTCGGCACAAAAGGGTCAGTACACACTCGACCTTAATAAACTCCTATTTCTGCCAATGAGCCATTTCTCCCACTCCATCAACCTACTGATTACTCAGCTCGATAACAGCATCTGATTCTGGGCAGAAGAGGTGTATTTGGTGCAGGGGGTTCTTCCCCTTTCCACACACTGATGTACATGGGCATGGACACAGCACTGTCTCCATCTGTGCTAATACTGGCCCAAGGAGTTGACACTAAAGCCAGACAAGTCTGTCTGCCTGCTCGGTAACAGGAACAGGTAAACCTCACTCATTCCCACTAGGTTTGGGTTTACTTCCCCCTAGATCTGCTCTGGAGAGGAGTGGCAGGGAGCAAGCCATGCCAAAACATGACACAGGGCCCTGGCCCAGACAACATCTGCATGAGCTGCAGATACAGAGTCATTTCTCATGTTCTGGAAGCTCCACAACTCCCTTCCTCAGCCCTGCCAGCTCACAGGCAGTCGGGTTTAGCCCTCCTGGGCGCATCCCAGCTCACAGGCAGTCAGGTTTAGTTCAGCAATGCAGCACTGCTGACTATATCACTACCATAATCCCCAGATCCTGTCCTTGGAAGCTGCTGTAAGGCTTGTTCCTTTCCATTTCATGTTAGACTAGCTAATTATTCCTGCCTAACTGTATTAAATTGCACTTGGCTCCTCCAAATTTTTCGACCTTCCAAGAAAAAGTTTACCACTCTCACCTAAGTGGTGTGAAAATGTAAAAAATGCAGTCTACTCCATCAACCAGGATGGGAGGGAAAGGCAGCAGATACAAGTCTACCTAGAACATACCACTGCAAAATCCCCACAAAGCAGCCCCCAACATCAACACCAGGACCTGGAGCTGCTGGAGCAAGTCCAGAGGAGGCCACAGAGCTGCTCCAAGGGCTGGAACCCCTCTGCTCTGGAGCCAGGCTGGGAGAGCTGGGGGTGTTCACCTGGAGAGGAGAAGCTCCAGGGAGACCTCAGAGCCCCTTCCAGGGCCAAAAGGGGCTCTAGGTGAGCTGGAGAGGGACTGGGGACAAGGGATGGAGGGACAGGACAAGGGGAAATGGCTTCCCACTGCCAGATGGCAGGGATAGATGGGATATTGGGAAGGAATTATTCCCAGTGAGGGTGGGGAGGCCCTGGCACAGGGTGCCCAAATTAGCTGTGGCTGTCCCTGAATCCCTGGCAGTGTCCAAGGCCAGGCTGGACAGGGCTTGGAACACCCTGGGATAGTGGAAGGTGTCCCTGCCCATGACAAGGGGGTGGAATGGGCTGAGTTTTAAGGTCCCTTCCAACCCAAACCATTCCAGGATTCTGTGATTCTCAGTTAGGGAAGTAAGAGTTTGTTCAACTCACCCAGTTTGCCCAGGAAGTGATGCCCAGTTGACTACTTTTATACATTCCTACCCCTTACTATTAAAAATACTCTGAGGTGTTCTAGTCCTCCTTGTAGCTCCTCTCTCCTCAAACTCTCACAATTAACCATCAGTTCTGACACTGTTTCAGCCAAGACAAAACCCACTACCCACCACCCGCAGTGATCTGACAGTATTTAACCATGAGGTGCTTCCAGCCTGTCCTACACCATTTTCTGTGCAGAGGGACGTTTTTATAAGGCCTCAGGTGAGCAATGTCTAGAACAGTAAATGCCAAGCAGCTGCACAAGTCAGAAGAAGCTTCTCTTCATTATCCAGCTCATTTCTGGAAGACACAAGCACTCCAATATCCACCTTAAATCACTGAAATGTGTCCATTAAAAACTGCCTGCCACAAGCTCCTCAGCAATTACAGCAGTTGGGAAAATAACTCCAGACAAAACCACTCTGATCTCAGTCCTACTGACTCCACACAAATCACCTCTAACTGGTGCACGACAACATGTCCTGAGATTTTACCACCAGTGCCCCAGATGTGACTTGGATTCAGTGCTGCCACCAGAACTGTTCAGTTGTGATGCTCTCCTGAGGACAAGCATCAGCTACATCCCAAGCAATGGACTCCAACACCACATTTCACACCATTTTGGAAAGAAACTGCATTGCATTTCACAAGGACCAAAAGCAACATATCCAGAAGGAAAATGTGAAGCACAGGTGTAATTTCAGAATTCCTTTTTCCAAACAGGATGATAATTTAAAGGCAGCCAAACACATCTTCCATCACAGTTAGCTGAGCTGAGGCTAGCAGTACACCAGGCTTTTGGTTTGGAAGGAGCCAACCCAGGCTTTGTTGAAGAAATATCGCTGACTGTTCCGAGCTGAGGAACGACATGGCACCAGGGTGTGATAGCTGTCCTTCTACGTTAGAGGCAAGGCAATGGAAGGGTATGGATATGACACCCTTCAAACCTGACGTGGAAAACAGAAGCACCTGACAAATCCTGATCAGACTGGCAGGAACTGTTCTAAAGCCCCATCTCATGTACAGCGAGTCAACGATAAAAGCTCCAAGCTCTCTGGCTGCAGGATTGCACTTTTTAAAGCTATTCCCCAGAATTTAATTAACGTTCCCAATGGCCCCTGTAATCCTAAAGACAGTGTCATGCCCTTCCTAACCCACATCATTACAAAAAGCTGCCTCAATAATCAGCCAGACGTAGTTTAAGTGAAGATGTTCCCCACGCCATTCCCTGCAGGCTGCCAGCAGGGAACTTGTTCTGTGGTTTTGTTCACATATTCATAGCTAAGGAGCATGTTATCTATGTGGGCAAATTGCTGCATGTGGTAAGCTCTAAATAAATGTAAATATTACCAGCTTGGTAATTTATCTTCTGTGACAACATCGGAAGATTCTGCACTCCCCAATAAGTAACATTCACCAATGATATTACAATGTACCAATGTTTAGACAAAGATGTATTTTCTGCTTAATATTACATTTTTCCCTTATAGGTAATAGAGATTATAGACCACCCGACCAAATTAAACTCTGACAGCAATTTACACCAGCCAAGCATCTTTAGATTTTACCTTCATAGGGCACTTCCAAAGCCCAACTATACACAGGGTGCTTGGCAAGTTCACCACACTCAAAAACCAAGGTCACATTTCTTAACTGCGTTCTCAAAATGCCACTTCAGCTCCTGCTTCACAAAGACTACGCAATCCACAAATTATATGAGACAAAAATTATCACGCACTTACGCATCAAGAAAAACAGGAAGAAGTGTAAGAGCTACCCGCAACTGTAGAGGTAGAGTATAAATCCTGCTGGTACTTCCCTAATTCTAGCAGTGGGCTGACAGTGGAACCTGGCAGAGCAAGTGATGTAACATCAGAAGGTAAGTAAAGCCTTGTTTAAACCTAGACTTTCACAGACTTAGTAGATTCCTCTCTCCTTCAACTAAAGAGATTTCCTCCTCTGATGATTTAACACACTGTGACAAAGATATCCATGAGGAAGAGTAACTCCTCTTCACACCAGCATGGCTGGGAACTGTGGGCTGAGAATTGTGCATGGGGAATGCTGTGGTGCCTCAGATTCCTCCCTGCCCACAAGGGAGGGGGCTGCTCTGAGATCCCCAAGGGAGAGAGATCCTTTCAGGATATAGGATGATGTGTGGAAGAAATCCTTCCCTGTGAGGTAGGCAGGCCCTGGCACAGGGTGCCCAGAGAAGCTGTGGCTGCCCCTGGATCCCTGGATGTGTCCCAGGCCAGGTTGGACAGGGCTTGGAGCTCCCTGGGACAGTGGAAGGTGACCCTGCCCATGGAAGGGGTGGCACTGAATGGGCTTTAAGGTCCCTTCCAACCCAAACCATTCCAGGATTCTGTGATGTTACTGAGTTGAGAAGATTTTTCACACCATGTACCAACAAGAACACAAAAATCAAGACAGTCACCATAATTACAGTAATTATTGTAACAAAGAAAGAGATATGTTTCAAGACTTTGCCCTAGTTACTTGGGAGTATCCCTGCCTTCCAGACAGCACAGTCAATAAACACAGAACCAGTCATGCAAAGTAAACCATATTTTGCAATGATGCCTTTAGAGCTTTGTTTATATTTCCTGTTACTTTTCATTTGTTAAATAAAAAATTCTTCTTGGCTTAACCTTAACTGACCTTCTTGATGGACCTCAAGCACAAAATTATATTTTAAAAAATTAGCCCGTTAAAAATGTGTGCAGGAATAGAATGAAGAAGTCTCCAAATAGCATGGTGTGTCTGCAGTAAATCACTGCAAGGAAGCATCCCTGCATCTACTCCAACCACTCCCTCTGTAAGCAATACCATCACCTCATATATTATTAAATAATGGCAAGAAAAACATGATAATGATCAGCAGCCAAATCCAAACACAGATTGTAATCTCCAAGATCAGATGTCTGTGGAGATGCATTTATCTAGTGTTCAGTTCCACCGCCTTCAAACACCTCGAGGGAGTCGGGCATTTTTACCTGCATTTGGAACATGTGGAATGATTTTATTCTTCACAGTTAATTGTCCCAGGTGCTGTGCCATGGCTCCCTTCAGCAGCTGCTCGCAAGCACTGTCAGGTCATAACCCCTCTGTCCCTTTACTGTGGGGCTGCAGTTCCATTCAGCTTGGAAAACTGCAGGAGCAAAGATGGTACCAACTCCTCTTCCTCTAAAGCAGGACTCCCTGGAACCATTTCTGGTACCTTTGTGCAACTTACCCCAAAACAGTCTCCACCAAGGAGATGCCCCTCATGTCCAGTCCACATTCCCACTCTTTAACAGTTTCCTTCTCACAAAGATTTATTCACCTGCCTTAAATCCACACTTTAAAAAAAAGTAAAATAAAAAGCTGCCTACCAGCTGAGCTTCAAAAACAACTTCTGGTGCACTTTTTGTTCCTCCTGATGTGCCAGGAAAAAAAATCCTTTTTAAGCACTAAGCCCAAAAATGTGGATATCTTTCAGGTTGTTAAAAAATATCCTTGGGTTTTACAGAACTCGCACGCAGAAGCTGAGCCCCACAAACCTCTCACCTTGTGTAAGAAACATCCTTTCAAAGACATTTTGCTTTTATTAATCAAAAGAAACACAACTCAGACCATCTAATACCATATATTTGAATTCAGCCAATGAAGGAACCTCTCTGAAGGTTCTAACTGCAAAATTCCTTCTTGTAACCATTTCAGAGGGAGAGCTTAAAGGATTTTACCCAGCTTTTCCTTTTTTTTTGTGGAATTACCAAAGTAATTTCTCCCATTTCAAGCAACTATCAGTTTTTATTATCAGCAAGGCTTCCTGTGAAAAGCACCTCGGTCCCAGGGGACCAGAGCTCCATTATTTATTTAATTTTTCATTCTTCCAGGGACCACTTTCATTACTTTCTCCACCTGGGCTGAGAAACATCCCTCCAGCATTTCTCCACAGGTTTACTAGAGGGCACTGTAAAGACACAACTACAAAAGGAAGAAAATGCATTTCTGTTCCTCTCAGTGAACAATAGTACTTTGACTTTTCCCTAGAAATAGCTCCCAGATGTTGGCTCCTGACAATGCTGCAGTTGTTACAGCAGGTGAAGAGGAATTTCCATTTTTTTCCTGGAGTAAAGGATTTCCTCTCCCAGAGTTCCAATCTTCTGAGTACTCAAGCACCTGATTTACCTCTTCAAAGATGTGAGAGAGAGTGGCTTTCCAAGGGTTAAGGACAAACAGAAAACCCACTTGTAAGGCTCAAAAAACACATTGCACGCAATGCAAGGAGGTTCCTCATCCTGCCCCACTTCCCCTGGTCTGGGCTCCACTGAAACCACCCTGCTCAGACCCGAGGAACTGGTTCCCCAGACCCTCCCAGGGTCAGACAAGACCTTAAGCTCCCTATGGAGATTCCCTGATGGTTTGCAAACCAAGCCCAGATAATCAGGGAGAAGATTCCTTGCTTCAGACAGGGTGGGGTTTTTTGCCAGACTTGTACTTCAAAAATGCTTTAGAATATAAATACAGAAAAAAATCCCCGCACATCACAAGAGAATTATTTGCTGAGACCAAGTACTTAAATATTTCCCAAGTGTAAACATGCTGCAGCATCCAAGAACTATGCATCAAGGGGAAAGCAGTTTTACCACTTCTCAGATGCCAACGAGGTTATGGGGCACTCAACAGAACTAATTCAGCTAAAGATGCTCTTGCCTCTTAAGGCAAGCCTTGCACTCAGTGAATGATTTCCCTTCCCCAGGCCACCTCTTCAATCCAGGGCTCCAGGGGGACCACAGAGATGCCAAGAGATGCTCACAGGTGTGATGCTGTTGTCAACTCAGGGGGGCTCCAGTCACAGCAATGGTCAGAAAAGCCACACAGGAATATTGGGAGGAAAAGAAAAAAAAAAACTTGGTTTCTATGGGAAGCTTAAAGGGAAAAAAAAAAGGAGAACATGAAAAAAAGATACAAGGAAGAACCAAAAGGAAAGTTGCTGAACATCATTTCCAGTGTCTTTCTAAAGACAGAGACCTTTGTCCTACTTCATGAAAGAGGAAAAAACTTCTTAACAAACACCTTTAATGTCAGATCAAGCAAGGAATATCTGAGAGGAGCTGGAAACAGGAGAACAGCAGCACTGGATCAGAGCAGAAAGAATCCCTTTAACTCAGAGTTGTGTGACAGCAGCCGAGAGCAGATGCTGGGGAGCACCCAAGGGCAGAACCAACACCAGCAAAGCTCCCCACAGGCAGCTCCAGCACCTCCCACTCACAGCCCATGGACAGCAGGGTTTGTTCCTCTGTCCTGGAGGAAAAGCACAACCAGTAACCTCTGCCAGCACCTCGGAGCTGCCTTGGGGGCACAGAGGGAAAACAAACACAAGCTCAGCATTTGATTTGAGGGTCCCTAATTTAGGGGACTGGTGCAGAAAGATCAGGATAATCAGTTAATTCTGTACATTCAGTTCATCTAATTGTACAGCCCTTCCTTCTCTGGTTTCCTACCAACCACTTCCCAGTCACACCATTGATCCACAATATATAAAAATATAATAACCTTAGCAATGTGTTAATGAGGATTTTATTGATCTTTCAAGGCAGTAGTGAAAAAACAGGAATTGTAAGAAAGGTGGAAAAGATGCACATACACACTACCATAAGGATGCTACAATGTTACCAGCAATCTCATTTTAAGAACATATTCACAGTAGTTTTCTATCCCATGAAACTCAACTTTTGTTGCAGAATTCATTAGGTGCTGTTGTGGTTTAACCCTGGGGTAAATCAGGTGCAATAAAACCTGCCCCTCACAAATTTACCTCGTAACACTGCTGTAAAAGTGAGCTGGCCAACTAGAGAGCTGGAAATTGAAGAGTTTTTTAGCAGAAAGGGATAGAGTGGGATTGCAGGCACATCATCAGTCCCTGGAAAAGAGGGGTGCAGCAGGTGCCTTCAGTGGCACAGAACACTGGGGCAGATTTTAGTCACACCAGCACCAAAGTAACACCTTGGGGAACCTGAGGAAATGAGAGAGAGCCAGGAGTATCCCCAGTTTTCTTGGATTTCCACTGAGCATAAGGGTTTGTGTTTGAGAAGCCCAGACTAAAAGCTGTAAAGGGCAAAGCTAAAGCCTTCAGAGATGCTCCACTCTGGTCAGTGACCACAGCACAGCATCGGGACCATTTAAAAATTACAAAACCTATCAAAATATCAACCAAACATCTTACTAGTATTATCAATAAATGAGCAATCTAAAAGAAATAATATATAACATGGCTTACAAAACCAGTATGTTACTGCAACAGTATTCAGGAAGATTCAGCAGATCCAGAACTGGTAAAAATGTATATAATATTTGCAGATGCAGAAATTTAATTTTGATAGCCAGATCAGCTCCAATATGCAAATGAGAAACGCTTTTTCTTTGCTTCTTTTTCTGACTTGCACAGTTATGGCATCCCAGACTGATGCCCACCAGGAAAGCACTTTAAGCAGGAACTCGAACTCATGTTGTGGAGTCAACAGCTCCTTCAAGTTACTCATTCTTTACCCTGAGCAGTGGATGAAACTCTCCATTTGTGCCATCTCCACAACAAACCGTGGTTCGTTTGTTTTTCTCATCCTCTCAGCTGTGAACTCTGCATATCGATCCTAAAACGTTTAATGCCTTTTACACGCTTTGGCTGCTCCCAATCGCCAACGCCATGGGCTCTGCCTGGCCCAGCACTCCCTCCCAGAGGGAGTATCTGCAAATCTTCCTGATCCTTCATCATGAAATGCACAAAAATGATCTGGAATAAAAACTAAAATATCCCCAAGTCTTATTTACCGCAACTTAATTATTTCAAGTGCAGTGAACATACGTGGAGTAGAGCAAATTACTGGATTTTTGTTTATTATTTTCTATACAGGAAATCAAGCAGCTATACTTCAGGAAGGCAACTGCAGCCTATTAACAGCGTATTTGTATTCTAAACAGATCTATAAAAAAAAATCTAATTGCAGTAATCCTTTATTGTAACTTTGCAGCCATGTTATTTTCCCCAACTGACATTTTTCCATAACAGATTCCTACTAAGCTGTAAATGCTTATAAGCCTCAAAAGCCAAGAAAAGCTACAAGAAAAAGAACCAAATGCCTCAATTTAACTTCTGGATTCTCAGTGTCTCCTTGTTTCCCAGGGAAGTGGGTGGTACTCACTTATCTCCCCCTCCCTGGTGGGGAAAGGGGCGAGGGGAAGCCCCAGGATAAACCATCCCAAAGCACTGGAGTTGTCTGTCTGACTCGGACCAGTAACACAACCCTGGGCTGTAACTAGAGCGTGTGGAACTGCCGTCCCTGCCCCATTTGATCTCAGTTGAAAGTACAGTAAAATGAAGTGAAAGAGCAGTTTTAAAAGCTTTACACAGATTCTTGTCTCTCCTCAAAGCACATTAATGAAAACACTTCCTGTGGCAGTGTGTGAAGACAGGCAGCACCTTTCATCTCCCCTCTTTACTGCCTTCACCTCCCCGATTCCCAGGCACCACTGGAGCTTTGATTGGTGCAGCTTTTGTCAGAATGAAAGAAAAAGCTCAACTGTAGCTTTGCAAATATATTAGCAAAAACATTTGCAAGTATTAGCTTGGCAAATGTTTTATAGATGTGAGAGAAAAAACACAGATTTATCTGTTCATTTATAACATAGATTATTTCAAAGTGGAAAAGCATGTTTCAAAAGAACTTACATAAGAGTGGAAGTACAATTACGGCATGTATTAACTGAATTATCATATAGATATGGGTCTTACTGGATGCACAGTTCTGGATATGCTGTTTCCCTCAGCCTCTGCTCCAGCTAATCCTGGCTGTGCTATGGATTGGCATGCACTGACAGCTACCTGGGTGGGTATTGGACAGGTTCCTCTGCAAGGTTTGGCTCTGCTTAACACAAAGCAGAACCTTTCAGCTGAAATAATAATATCAAAACAGGCCCCAGACCTGCACTCTGTACATCACGTCGGAGAACAGCACTCCGTTCACACCACTTCATTCCCAAGCTGTTAAACAAACAGACAGACCTGATGAAATATTAATTTGACTAATTATGGCAACAGAACTGCAGAAGGAAGTAACAACTCCACAGAAACAGAGCAGTACCTGTTGGCAGCAGTGCCAACTGCCCGAGTCCCAGACGTGCGGCAGATGGCTCCCAAGGCCTGGGCACACCGTGTGGTACCAGCCTTGGCTCGGGCTCTCTCTGGTTGGAAGATGCAAAGCTCAACTGCGTAGGGTGAATGGAGCTTTTAGGGAAAGACAGCACATAAAGCATCTACCACTCAAAAGTTCTTCCAACTCATAGACTGCAATCAAATCTAAAGTGTTTTCAGAAGACATTGACCTTTATACAATATAAAGCTCTTCAACCTGCTTGGACAGTGGACGCAAACTACCTGGCAACCCACTGCCCAAAAGAAAAATTTTGGATGATAATACTTCATAAAACTTCATTTGAATGCAGTTCTTTGCATGGAAGAGTCTTCTGGAGCTCGTCTAGCTCAGCCACCTGCTCCAAGCAGGTCTGTTTAAATCAGGTTGCTCAGGGATCTGGCCAGCCAAGCTTTAAGCTTCTCCAAGGAAAAATTTTACAACAATACGCGGGAGTAAGCAAGAAGTGTGTGAGCGTCCAAAGCAGGAAAGCATGGTGATAGATACACCCCCGAACTGGTTTTCCATCATTATCTTCCTGACATAGCATAACCGTGAGCTTTGGTTAAACATCTACAAATTAAGAAGTTCCAAAGCCACAGAAAGCAGCACAAAGCCACAATTATGGCAACATTAGCAAAGATCTTTTTTGAGGAAACCAGCAGTAAAAGGTACACAAACTGCCTGAGCCGTCTGTCACCACACTTAGTAACAAGGAGGACACAACACCCCCACACACTGCAAAAATCACACCTTTCAGGTGTTCAGAGGGGCAAGGGAAAGACAGCTCTCATCCCCACTCAAACTGCCCAGGCAGGTCATCCCAGGGGAGGGTTTGCAACTCCTATGTGGACAATCATCAGCTCTTGGAGGAGCCGAGGGGCTGTGACACCCTCACACAACCTGAACCCAGTCCCTGCACTGTGGAGCTGGCTGGCATTGCAATGATGGGTTTGTTTGTACCACTAACCATGTAATCTGGGCTGCTGTGACACCCAGGGCGCAGCACACGAGTCCACACAAGACAGACGGAGCCATGGCCTGAAGCTTGACACCAACTCTTCACTGCTGTGACGTCCCTTAGTGTACCCAAATGCCTCTTCCCGTCAGCTCCCGACTCCAGTCCAGCTCCAAATGGCACAGGCTGATCCCAACCCTCAGCTGCAGATCTGGGGAGAACTGCTACAATTTCTGATGTGACTGCTCTGTCCCAGGTCAGCACAGTCATCACCACCAGCACAGAACAAGAACCTAAACACCAAAGCAAACACTGACAACTTTGGTTCATTCCCTTTAAATCCAACCTCCCCCATACTGCCAGGGCTGCCTTTTTCCTCCATTTGAGGTCCCTGGCAGCGTCAATGTGATGGTTTTGGCACATCCTTCCCATTTGCATCATGGTCAGTGCCTGCCACAACAAGCTTTCTATTTTAAATACTGCACATCGATAGGGCCGCATTAAAATAAAAAGCATTTCCACAGTTCCAGAAGATGTTACGATGCAGCTTTTCCCAGGTTCTGTCAGAACTCCTGCTGTAATTTGTCCCAGTCCCCAAGCACCACCTTTCAGAGAAAGCCACAAAGGCTGGGAGCTGCAGGGCAGAGCCACCACTGACCACCACCAGACACCATTAGAGAGCTAAAAATTCCTTTGGTCTCGTTTTCCCTGTCCGTGCCGAGGGTTTATGTAAATAGCCTGCACAGCCTTCTCCTGAGAAACTCTCCCAACCCAAACCTACCTAAATCACGGCATAATCAGATAATTAGATTGCGGTCCCTCTAAGTCTGCTATTAGCACTTCCAAGCTATGTTTAAGGGGATAAAAAAGCTTTATTTCAAGTAATTCACAGCACATGATGACTATCACAAAGGGGAAGCTCCATTTTCTAGCAGAGTAATTTACACTTTCTAAACAAAAAAATTCCAAGAGAAAAATTGTCATATAATGTGTGGTGGGGTTTTTAATGTCTGATTTTTCTTGGTGGGGTTTTTTGTTTGCTTTAGGAACTACAAGCAGAAAACAGAGCTATTGAAGCAGCTCCTTTCAGCTGTAGGACGGGTGAAATGCAGCTTTCCAGGAGAACCAAGCACTCGTGTCACCATCAACCATGAAAAAGCCCCAGACAAGAGCATGTAAAATCATTGTATCGGCTCTGTAACAGAAACATCCATGCTACAGATGGGATTATGAGTGGAGGGGGAAAACCGAGGTCAGGAACTGGTCACAAGTAGCAGCATCTGGGAGGTGATGCACTTGAGCAGCACATTCTGCAAATACAAACAAAACCTGAGCATGTTCACTTTTTTTTTTTTTTTAAATAAAAACCTGTTAGGTTGGAGTAAAACATCGTTTTTCTTGGATTTTCTGGCTTTGTCTCAATACCAGGCACTACTGAGATTCTTCTTGCCTTGCTGCACTATTACCTTGCTTGCACATCAGAGGGAATATAAATCACAGAATATTAAGCAAAGTAAGATGCTTTGCCTTTATTTCATTAGGGTTTCTCTGCAGCACAGATTTCTTACAGCCAATATTAAAATGTAATTACTTTGTCTCCCAAAGTTTTCAAATACATGACTTGCATGTATAAAAGTTGTTTTTATCTTTGTAAACATGAAGTATGAGAGGGAGAGAGAAATTATTCACATTTTTCTGCTTTTCTGCTTAGCAGTTTCAGTTCTAGCAGCACCTCCTCCCCAGCCACAGCAATGCATTCAGGGCTTCATCCCTGCTTGGGCTGAGGTTGAGGAGGAGACTGTGAAATATTTGTCACAGGAGCTTTTTCCAATAATATAAATGAAAGAACCACAACCAGGACAGGCAGATGGGCCAGAGCTCAGTGAGGCACAGGCTGAAGTGTGTCAGGAATCTTATGAAATGAGACATTATGTAACAATATTAAATCTGGGCCCCCAGAGCTGGGTCACCTGCATCTCCCCAGCTGCACACGATGCAGGCAGCCCAAGCCAAGCATTTAAACACCTTACACTGAGTTATATACAAATTTATTTTTATATACTCTTATATATAAAAGCATGCACACCAGCACAGCTGTACAAGATGATTTCTAAAGCAAAAATTAAGCTCGACCTATCAAGAGGGCAGCTGATAAACCCACAGGCTTTGAAAAAGCATAGACAAGACCATATGAGACTTAACCAGTAATAGTATTAGATCCACCTCAGCATCCGAATTAATTTTGCTGCTCCAGCAGCCCGAGTGCTCCTCATGAACCTGTTCAGTGAGGTGGGAGCTGAGCTGGCCAAGGGATTCTTGGTACAAAGCACCACTTCTGACATGTTTGCAGCCCCTGGCGTTCATTCATCTCCCCAGTTAACTGTTAACGGACACAAAGGTAACTCTGGATACCAGTGCCACCTCTTTTAAACTGAGAATCTAGGTGAGCTATTTCTACCACAAGTTACGTAATCAGAGATCTGAGAACAATAATTATCTAGAGATACTGCGAATCTGGGTCTACGCTGCAGGACTACACAGACTACAGAAGGACACTGTAATGAGGGCTCTGTCTGGAACACGTGAGTGAGAAGAGCAAGATCCCACAAGCACAAGGCACAACGAGCTGTCCCAAGTTCTTTCGGCACCAAACCCAAGTGTCTGAAGGGCTGGGGACTGCAAACCACCCCACCAAACAAAAGGCAAACAGATGCCACACTCATGTCCAAGCACCAAGTTGAGAACATTGCAAGAGCAGCTCATTACGTTTGCAGAACTTGCTTTTAGTTCACAGGGAAAAAAATCATGGTCAAAACTTACTATTAGACTAAAGGTGTCTTTGATATCTCATCGATTAAATTAAATATCATTAATTTTGCATGCAACTCATAGATCATTCTCTAAATGCTATGCCAAAAATCTAATTGAGTCTTCATTAAGTGATCAGATGGGAAATGGGAGCTCTTCCCCCACTACACAATTCAAGGTTAAACTGCAGCTCGCCAAGGACTGTTAAGAACTACCTCAGACCCTCACTTTCAGTCACCACACAAAAGCCCCTCTATTTCATTCACTCCAAATTTCCCGTTAGCCAGCTCCTCCCAGCTTACACCGGTAACCTTGAAAGGAGAAGAGGTGGAGCTACTAAAGAAAGACAAAGGGGCTTAAAAAAGGAGATTATTTCAAGCTACAATTAGAGTATCCTACCAGACTACATTATTTTGAAGCATACATTTAAATTAAATTTGAGCTGCATTTTTAGCCACATGCCTGTCATTACTTTTTTGTGATACCAGTGTCAGGACAAAACAATTCCTATGCTTACCTCCACCACCAAGTGCCACAGCTGAATTTGGACACCCTTCTGTTATTTGTGGGTGCTGGTGGGACAGATCTATGCTCAGGCATTTCACAATTAAAAATGAGATGTTAAAAAGTGGTAATTTAATACACAAAGACACTTCTGGTATGAAATAGCAAAGCAGAAGAGGCAACAGGGCTTATCTCTGTGAGAAGGATGTGCTACTACTCCCAAAATCTGGAAGATAACGTTAGACCGTGACTGCAACCAGAATTAACCTTTGCAACCCCCAGGATGGAAAAAGCCTTTGGCTAATGCCAGGTAGCCAAGCAGGACTGCCCAGGGATGAGAGAGGTCAGGCAGGAATCCAGGCAGGCTCCCAGCTGGCAGGGGGGCAAGTGCAGGGACCAGTGAACAAGAGCGACAGGGAACAGCACTGCGGGTTGGGAAAGGCTTTGGAAAATCCCTCCAGTGCTTTGGTTGAACAGGAGCACTACTCTGGGACAGGGATCTCTCCCACATGGCCTTTCCTGGAGGGTCAGAGCATGCCTTTTTGACTTCATTACTTCAAGAAATGGACACTGCCCTTTGTCTTCACAGCTAACTTGGTTCAATCTTCCGAAGTACAGCCCTGGAGCTCTGTGCCCATTCCAAACTCCAATCTCTTTTGTGTTACGTTACAGGAGAAGGAACACTAATACAATCTAAGATATAAATGTTTGCCTCTTCACTCCAGGGCTGCACATTCAAATTCAGTACTCAGCATCCTGCCCTGTAATTCTGCCTCAGTCTTTTTATTAGATTATTTTTTCAGCATAACTGGTACGGGCATAAATACTATTTTTTTTTCTATGAGAAGTATTTTGTCCAGGTAGTATTTTGAGTCTCCCCAAATCATTGATCCATTATTGAGCCAAGCTGAAAACACACTATCAATTGTCACTGAACTATTGATCACACAAGGTCAACCCTAGCAAGATGTGTGGAGTACCAGGAATCTACAAGCAAGCAGCTGGAATGAGCCATGGTATTTCCGATGCCATACAAGGAAAGGAACTTAGAAAATAATATTTAAACAGCTTGCTGGAGTGCAGGGTACTTGCAGGAGAGCGTCAGCAGACTGGGTACTGATTACAGTGAAAGAATGTGATCCCCGCTTGCAGGAACAAAGGTGATTTTTGAAGCCTGTTCCCTGAGCAGCAGGCAGCCTGCCCCAGCTCCCCAGCCTAAAAATGAAAATAAACTCTGGTTATCTCAGTTAAGGGGAGGTACGAACCGCAGGGAGTCAGGGGAATTTAAATATTAAGGATAGGTGTCAAATCCCCACATCTGATGTGCCAGTAAGGCATTGCCATTTGCTATGGCAAGAGAGGAGAAAAGAACCATTTTGGTACACACTCGTTCCTTCCCAGGAGTGGCACTGACAGAAATCCAGGGAAGCTTTAATAGACACCAGTGTGATCTCTAAGTACCCTGGACACAGCCCTGGCTCCAAGCTGGGTTGGACACTATTTCAATTACCCACTCGCTCTCTCCAAAAGCTGCTTTTTCACTCGATTTTCTCATTCCCTGAAGCCTCATTTGCAAAATGAAAATAAACCCCAGAACAACTTCCCCTTGTAAAAATCTTGCGAGAGATAACTGGGCCTATTAGTTCCCTTTGAGCTGCTGGGATCTGCCTGGTTTTCTGCTCCACTCCTTTAGAAGAGCCCATTATGAGATTTGTATAGGAAATCAATGCTGAGGAGCTGCAGGTAGCCCTGGCCTCCTTTTGTGTTGCCAGCACATGGGCCCAGCTGAGGCAAAGAGGGCCTGGCTGACAGTGCCCTGGCAATCCCGGCTGCACGGCCCAAACAATGACATCACTCGGCTCCACACGGCATTTGGGCAAGGTAAAAGCCTTGCCATTCCTTTTAACCATTATTGCACAAACCAGAGCTCAAATGTGAGCCTTGTCCTGCCAGCAATGGGGGAATGAAAAGCAAGACGGGCAGAAGAATGGTCTCTCAGTCATGCCACTCCAGCAATAATGTTTTTTCTGACAAAGCTTTCAGCAGTCAGAAATGGGAAAGATTATAGACACAGAGCCTGCAGTTCCATTCAAAAAGATCTTTGTTAGCAGCAGCAATGAAAAGAGGGGAAAAAAGCCCACAAAATTCCTCCACTTAAAGCACAATCTCAAAACATATGCTTACAATCCTGGAAATCTTTGGGAGATTCAGGGTGTTCAACAGCTGCAGCTGAGCTTACAATGAACGCTGCAAATAAATGCTAATGAGATGCTTATAGATCCTGAACAAATTGATTTACTGAGATCTTGTCGAGTGTCTCCTATCAAGGGTTTGTCAGAGTAAACAACCAAATCCTTATAAACAGAAGTGACTCATTCATTACAACTGGAAGAAGAAAGGCATAATAACTCAAGCTATGGTCCAGGAAGATTATAAAAGATGATAAAACAAGCCATACACACATGTTATTTACCAAAAAATAATAAAAATTATGTTTTTGAAAACACGTACAGTTTAGCTCACCAGACAACTACAGATCAGTTTGCAATGCTGTGAGTACATTAAAAAACACAAGAGCTATCAGCACAAGAAGTAACCATAATAAAACGCACTTGAATAAAGCTTTAGGATAAACCCACATGAAGTAGATGTATAATGAGTTCACACTCATGCTGAAATGTTTACTGCACATTGTTACAGTACAACCTGAGTGTGTAACCAGCTCCCTGGAAATCAAATCAGGAGCAAACCCATTCTCTTACAAAAAAATCTTACTGTTCATAAGGTTACATATGATTATGAACAATAAATTATGCAGGAGAAGCAAGGTAAAGCTTCAGCAGCTCTATATTAGAATAAGAAAAAATGTTTCTAGTTCAATTAAGCTGAGATGATTCCATACTATATAACTATCTAGCATGGAGAATTCTATGATTCCTTTCTGGCCAGTCACCTATAAAATATGAACATTTAATGATTCCATAATGGCAGGCAGGGAAGGTGGTAGCACGAATCCCCTGACTGAGCACAGCCAAGGAGTTTCTCTTACAGAACATATGAGCAAAAAAGTTAAATTCTCCAAACAGGGATAAAAACCAAGGGCCACTTTATTAACACTAATGGTCTTTGGGGAGGTTGCCCAAAAAAACTCTTTAGTAGGAAAAGCAAAGAAATGCAAGAAAAATGAATCCCTTCATCTTTTCAGTCTCCACCACTCCACTTAGTGAAATCCTGGCAGCTTTTAAGGGAAATTCAATCCCCCAGTCTCCACCTCCTGCTCAGGCTGGAGCAGCCCCAGCCCCACACCCGTGGCTGTGTCTGGAAGGTGACTTCCAGAAGTTCCTTGTGCAAGGCTAATGTGCTCTCCTGTTTCTACACACTCTGGCCTGCCTGAAGCTCCTCACAGCATCCCTTTCCCACAGGAAGGGCAGGGCTGGGGACGTTTCCTCTGCAGTTGTAACACAGATCTCCAACACCAACATCTCTATTTGTACCTGCACAAAGCAGAACAGCAGTTGACATTCCAAGAGCAGGTTCCCCTAGAAATAAACAAACCCAACTCCTATGAGGTTTGGGATCCTCCACTGGGATCAGGAGAGCATATCCAAAACAAAGCACAAGCCTCCAGACTTCCTATGCTCCTCTCTTTAAGCAACGTAAAGCAATTTCAGCATTTCTCACAGCAACATTAAGAGAAACAGACTCTGGGTTTTCTCCAAAGAGGCCCAAAGCTCCCAAGTGACTGACAAACGCAGGTCTAGTGACTGTAAGGAGTGAAAAGAGATTTACCCTAGGAATTCTCTTGTGGGGAAAATACCAAGTTTCCACTGTTGTGTCTGCAAGAGGATTCTCATCAGGGAAGGTTCTGTTCCTGGTCCATGACATTCCCGCAGAGGTGCAGCACCGGCACTGCTGCTGCAGCCCTCTCCTGTGTGCTGGTGTGTAAGGACAGCCTGCTCCAGACCACGAGCAGCCTGGCCTCCTGCAGAGCAGGAGCAATGGGAAAGAGGGAACTCTTTTCAGACCTGAGCCATTCAGGGACTCAGTGCAAGAATGCCACAAAAATCAGGAAGCTCTTCTCTTCCTTGGAGCACTTCACAAGCCACAAGTGCAACACAACAACACAATGGGCTGTGCCCTCTGTGAGGGATGCTCCTCATTCTGCAAAACGGCTCTTCGTGGGGGGGAAAAGGGTCCTGGAAACTGCCTCCCTAATCCCAACTGTGGGGCTTAAAACACAACAACTCCGTGTTACAGACACAGGGCCACCTGCAACTTCGGAATATTGAGCCTTCACCAGATTGATGACGTTTTATTATTTTTTGGGAGGCTTAAGCTGAAAAACATATAGGAATGGAGGTTATAGAGAGGCATTTCCCAAGACACTCAAATTGACAAACCTAACTATCTTCAGGCAGTGGCTCTCATCATCTCTTGCCAGGCAGGTCTCCCAGAAGTAATCTTACTTTTGAGAAAGGCAAGACTGAGACAGCAAGGAGAGACAGGATAGTGTCAAAACAGGACAAAGTAATTAAATTCTTGACTGGATTCCTGTCTCTCTCAACCTGAAGGCAGTAGTCAAAATTAAAACCAGACTTACTCAGAATTTTGTAAAATGTCAAAGGAAGTCCCAGACCACGTGTTCTAACAAATTTAGAGTGCTCCAGATGAAAACTGACACAGTTCAGAGTAGCACTGCAATGCCACAAAGGAAACAAAATCAGGTCCACAATGTGAAGAGAATGGATTTGGACAGCAAAGGCGGGGAGAGTAAAGTCTGCTGTATGAAATCAAGGTAAACACCCCTACCTACTCTTCTTGGCTGAGTCACTGAGGATGTTCCAGGGCCCAGTAAGACTGGATGGAAACTCAGACACATCCCAATTACTGCTACGAAAGGTCACTGCTTTAAGCACTTTGAAATAATCAATCTTGCCTTTCTAATGCTGGACAACGATCTACTTTCCCCGAGGTGTGAGCAGAAAGAGAAGAGCTTGCAAAGAGACAGCATTTGTACTCCTTGTTGACTATCTCCTCCCTGCAGATACCAACCTAAAATGCCCATGTTTGCTTTATCAGACTTTCCCCTCACTTGCTTCATATCTGGTGGATTTATCTGTCCCTCTTTCATCAGGCTGATGACCCCAAACCAAACAATTTGGTTTGTTGGGGTTGTTTTTTTCATTTAAAAAAAAATACTCTGGGAAAGACAATAAAACAAACAGTTATTAACCAAAGTAAAGGACACTCTTGAAAAGAAGATAAAGCTTAGAGTATTTTCCATTTGAAATTACATTTATAATGATATCTAGCGAGTTCAACTGGTTTATATAATTCAAATAGTATTTTACAAAATGGGGTTAAGCTGTGCAATTTCAAAAAATGAAAGAACATAACATAAAATGAAAGATTAGGAGATATCAGCAACAAGCTTTCCATGGTAGGAGTTTCAATAATGGTGTTTTGGATACTTCCATCCTCTGCAGAACAGTGATGGGATTTTAACTGTGTACAGAAGGGAACTGCCAGATGTGGATTAAGCATACCACGACACACTCAAAGGAAAGTGATTTCCCAACTCCTAGGTGCAAACTGAAGGCTACTGCGAGCTGCTAGTTTTCCCCAGATGCCAGTCTGCCTTCAAAAGAGTCTCACTGAAAAAAAGGTAAAGCTATTATTTAACCAATTTTAACAAAAAATCAACTCAACAAGTGTTCTTAAGCCACCTGCAAAGATGGGTGTCACCAAAACAAACAACATTAATCATCCAGGAAATAAGTGTTCTTGAACTTGAGAATTTTGTAAAATAAAGTAGCTCTGTAATGCTGCTGTTGACAAGTTAATCCAGTGTCAGCTAGGAAGACATTACTGCAAGTCACACATTTCCAGCTATTTCCAAGGTCAAGCCTGCCTTTTCCAGGAGCAAATCTCCTCTCCAAATTCAGCTAAATGTGTCCCTCAAAGATGTGCTTGCACTAGGGTCCCCCAAACCAACCCCAAACTCTCCTTTGAGGCCCTCCAGTGTGTTGCTTTGTCCCCTAAGCGGACTAAATTCCTTCCCACCCCACGTGGAAGTGTTTGCTATGGAACACTCCCAGTCCCACAAGTCTGTTCCTTCAGCCACTCCAACTTCCTCTCCTGCATTTCAGACTTGCCTCTTCTTTTGTCGCTGCAGGAAAAGAATCCACAAGCCTAAGAGCAAGCTCTTCAAGAGCAGAATTCCTTGGCAACATGCAGCAGGAATGGCTGGAAGTTTGTGGAGTTTTCATTTGAATTTGCATCTTCAGGGGAAATTTAAATGAAAAGCAGCAGACGCCGTATCTATGAGGCTGCACCAGCAAACACAAAACATCCAGATGTTTATACAAAAACACTGGCATATTCCTAAACATAAACAGGAAAAGAACAGGGGGCTTAGTCTCTGCTAAACTCTCCTGTACAACTTCAACACCATTCCCAAGGCCTATTCTTTCTTCATTTAACCCTTTGGCAGGGATGTGATGTATTGCATGTCTGACATGGCCCAGGCCTCAGCTGCAAATCTGTGAATTACTTCAGAACAAGAACACTGCTTTTCCTGACAGAGACTGCCCCACCATGGAAGTGGTGATCCTTCAGTGAGGTCACACAGTGGGTAATTCTGACAGAATTCAGAACTGACTCACATTTTCACCCCTGCAGGAGGGCACACACTGAGCTCCTCCAATTTACAGCTAGGTGTCTGCAAGTGGTGCTGCACCTCCCATCACTCTGAGCTCTGTACAGGGCCTGTGCACACAGCTGAACACAACTACTCCCAAAACACGAGTTTCTTTTCATCCTGGTGTAGATGTAGAAGCTCCATTTCAGATCTACCATATTTGTAGCTCCAATCACCGGAAATATCTCCTGCTCTCAAAGACACTGTGCACTAAGCCCTGTTCCAGGCCTGAAAGGTTTGGGTGGAACAGCTCCATTTCCAACATCCATCTCTGTGACACACACTGAGCACAACTGCCACACCAGTCCCTCTCCCAGGAAAAACCAGACAGGTGCTTCAGCCAAAGGGAACATGAGACCTGCTGGTGACACAGGTGAACCCGGGCTGATGGCAGCCCTCACACCAGCTTCAGCTCTAACCTCAGAGCCCTTGCATACCAATTTCTCATTCCTCAGAGATGGGAGCTCTCTGGTGCACTTGGCAGTGAGAGACTCTAAACACCTCAAAAAGGGCACAAAATAACAGCTTTGTGATTACGACAAATACTGGTTTCAAAATATTTAATGAAAGACATGGCCAACCTTCCATGTCTCCCCTCTAACAACTTGGAGAAAACAAGCATCAATCTGCTGGTGCTCAAAAAAACCCCAAATCCTGAACAATCATAACATCATCGAATCATTTAGGTTGTACAAGACTGTTAAGACTGAGCCTAACCCAGCACTAAACCACATCCCCAAGTGCCACACAGTCCAGTGCTGCCAGTGCAAATGGCAATGCATGTGCCGTGACCCCCTTCTACAGTCACACCACCACACAAATTTAACATGAAATATGAATTCTGCCCCAATATGGGTAAGAAATGATTAAAAATCTAAATTCAGATCCAACTCCTTCAACAGAGGCCGAACTTACAAACTGAGAAGCCAACACAACAAATGCCTACAAATGTCAGTGATACAGAAAGGCCCTCCAGAAAACCTAATTTTTAGGATTAGGAATTAGAAGGCAACTCAAAAGCAATAACTATTTGCACAGAAGGATGCCATAAAACATTAGAGTGTACTTCAATTCCTTGTGTTGCCCCTATCCACAAACCTTAATTAGGGAAGTCCAGGTTTTAACACACATGATTGATCACTTGACTAGATGACCAACAAGTGTGGAAAGCTCCCCGTCACTGAGACTGGGAAGATTCTCAGGGATGTGTTTGCCATCACAGAACATCCTGCATCCTGTAAAGACACACTGAAGTTTTTTGGAAGCAATCACACATAAATCCTGTAACTGCTGGTTAATAGATACTGAATGCAAACAGATTGTAAAGCTGGGAGCGTATCAACAGCTCCCAGTTCCAGTCAGGAAAAGGAGGGAGTGCCCACTCCAGTTCTCCAAGTGATCCAGCACAGCAGTGCACTAATAAAGCAGAAAGCACTCCTTGCAGCAGAGAACCTGCGCACTGGGGTACAACAGCTCCAGGATTTTCAACACACGACTCCAGAATGGAGAGGTGTACAAAACAGGATCACAAAAGGATGCAGAGCAATGCATGAGAACCAGCTGGAAACCTCATTTTTGTTTAAGCAGGATGCATTTCCTAGAGTTGTCTCCACTTTGATTAAGAAAACACACGTAACACCACACTGGGCAAGACCTACAGTTCAGTTCCAGTAATACAACGGCAGCTTTCTTCTATTATTACTTTTTAAGTGAAAACACCAGAGCCTGACCATTCTCTGTAACTCATTCCCCTTGCACTCCTCCAGTACCTACAGCTGACACACAGAAAATGCAGGGCTAAACCGCTGCCCAGACTTTTGCTGCCCCTCCTGACCAGACCCAAGCCCTTTGCCCATCTGCTCTGCGCCTCACACGGCAGCAAGTTCCAGAAGCTCCATCCCCACTGTGGGATGTGGTTCTCTGTACCTCCTTCTTAACAGAGCTATTGGTTTCATTGGGTGACTCATCCCACTCCAGGGTCTACCTCAGGCTCTTCTCCAGCCTCAGCCTGACAGAGAAGGAAATTGGTTTAAAAGCTACAGTGAATTACATGTGCTCAAGGAAAAACACCTCCAGAAAAGTAACAGGACAAATGCTGTCAAATCACAGCAGCCCTTTTAGAGCCATCACAGCAATTAAACATTGACTCTCTCCTTTCTTTTGTATAATTCAGTGCAAACTACAATAACAAGTTGTGCTAACACTGAAAAATAAAAGTGGTTTTGAGATGACTGAGATGTTTCAAAGTGCTCCTTTAGTAACCAGGGAGGAAACACTAATGCTTGCTGCTCCTTCCCATAAGCAAGGCCAGCAGCACTGCTCATTTGCTGTCCTTGCAAAAGGGATGATGCTTTCAAACACCTTTACATCTTTTGAAATTTATGTCATTTTAGAGACATAAATTCCCCATCTACCTCCACAGTGTGCTCTTCACAGCGTTTCAGTGCCTGAAATAAAGCGCCTGTGGAAAAAAATTGGACATTTTCATGAACTAAATCTGTGATCTAAACAAAAATGATTATTTCCCACAAGAAGCACGGTCCAAGACTTAGAAAAAAAAAATAACCAAAGACAAGTGAGGAGTGAAAGTTTTACAGAATTATTACATAAATATATATGTTATATGCATATCAATATCTTTGCCTCTTGGATAATTGCTAAAATGAGATAAAGAACACAATTTCATACTGTCTTTGAATTACAAAGAAAACACGCTTCTGAAAAATAACGTGACAAATCTGATAGAAGCAATCAACACCACAGGCGTGGGGGATTTGGAGAGGCTGAGGTGTGTGGCTTGTGGGTTTGGTTTCGTTCTTTGATGAAACCAACGTCTTGTGAATTCAGAATTACCTAGTTTGAAGCTACTGCTTCATGAAGTATTAAAGTATCACAAAATTATCTTATGAACAGTTCACAACTTCACTGTATATAAAAATCAGCCCTCCTTAAAGTATACCCCACGAACCCTTTTAAATAGGACCTACCTACAGTATTTAACATTACAGTGGGAGGTTTCATGCAACCTTGTTTCAAAACCACAGTTCCAAAATGCAGAGTAATTCACCCAAAACGAAGATGTAGTAACTTAGTACACAACAATTCTACTTCACTTCAGCCAAGGAAGAGAATTTTGAAGTGAAGCTGCATTAATTCCTAAACACAGAAAATGAACCGCATATGAATAATTTATTGATGGCTTTTGCTCCATGTCAGCAGCTTTGCTGGAGGAAGTGATCTTTATGAAGTCCCCCAGGACACCAAGAAGTTAAAGACGGGCAGAGAGACCACAGGATACCATTCTGTGGAGGCAGCAGTGCCACTCCAAGGGGCTGGGTGGTGTGGGTGGCTTCCAAACCCTGGAGTTGCACAGTGCCCAAATTCATGGGGCTGGGAGAGGGTAGTATCCCAACCAAGTCACCATTCCCATCACTGATAAGCAGGAACTAGACTTTTCATGCATAATGGGTGTTACAGGGAGGCATTACAATTCCACTGGCTTTCACAGACCTCCCAGCCCAGACTCAGGAAGCCTCGGGAACAGGAGAGGCTGCTGTGGAAAGCCCCTCAGGGCTGGAAGTACAGGAAGGACTGGGTGAAGAGTAGGAATGTGGCTAGGACAGAGAAGGAAACAGGATGGAACAAGGGAGAAGGACTGAGAACCAAGAGCCCATCACAGAATCACAGTTAACAGTGGTTAACAACTGCATCCCTGCTCCTCAGCAGGACCATGGAATAGCACACACCCACACTACAATGGGAGGCAGCAGCAGCTCCAACATTCATTCACCTTCCTTTTACACTTCACAGCAGAATCTTGTATTTTTTTCCCCAACACCTCTTCATCCCTGAGCAATTTCTCCCCACAGTATTCCCTGTCCAGCCAGCAGCATCTCCTCAGCACCACAGCTCCTACACCAGGTAAGTTCTTTGCCCTTTCCTCAAAGAAAATCCAAGAACCTATTCAGGCACCTACAAAAAGCTCACCTCCCTCAGGCACTCACCAGTTCCACATTACAAATCCAATTTTACAAAGAACTTAAATAACGGAAATATCACTAAGACCAAATCAGTTTCTCCTAATTTGTCTAAATCCCTTTATAAGATCTAATAAAGAATACGCAGTATGCTTTCTTGACAGCCTCTACTAAAAGCTTTTTTTTCCCCAGATGTGGATTAGATGTTAAGAAATACTATACATGAAACAAGGGAACTCTTTGAAATTCATATATAAACAGAAATATCCTGCTGTTAATCTAAAACCACAAGTGACAGCGCTGTAGCAGCTCTCACAAAGGTAACTGAAATGACTGACCAGTTTATTGTGCATCCTGTACTCGTGGTGTTTATTCAAAATGAAGGGCACATTAGCAGTGAATCTACAAGATGGGGGGAGGAAGCAAATTAAAAAGTCAGTGAGAGGATAACTGATTCAGTGATGCAAATTAAGTGTTTTAAAGCTACTGGGACTCTAGAACACAGCATAGCTCAACAGAAAAAAACCCAAGGCAATGCAACCTTCCAAACATGATTAACCATTTCTCTGGAATGCCAAGACTCAAAACATTGTATTACCTTAACTTTGATTGCTGATGGCTCAAAACTTGAGTGCTGCCACAACAACCAGAAATTACCAATACTGAGTCCCATTTGTGCAGTAGATTGTCTGAGCTTCACCACCTCTTCAGCACAGCAGCAGTGGCTGCCCTGGATGGCTCTGCAGTGAACACGGAAGTTGTTCTCTGCCATAGGAGCTGAGCTTTGCTGTGGACACACCACTCCAGCCCAGGCTGAGCCTTCCCCAAGCTAGCTTATACCCAACACTACATCAAACCATGCTTCTGGCTTCAAAATTTGGTACTCATCTATTGAAATACTCAATTTTTATTTTTTTCCCTACTCACAGCAGGCTATGGGGTAAATTAATGCTTCAGCCTGCAGTGACTTTGGATTAGGCCAGTCTTGTCAATAATTAATACAGCTCTGTAGAGCAAAAGCACAGCAACAAGCTAGATTAACCAAAATCCCTTCTGCTGTGACACCAGCTTTTACCCCTGCTGAATGTGCACACACAGGACTTAATAAAGGACAAGATTATTTATGACCCTAATGTAAGAGTTCTGAACATCAGGATTGTTTTTTCCCTCCTTTCCTTCAAAGAAATGCCTTACAAAATAAGCATTTTTATTGTAACAACTCAATAAATTGAAACTGTAGCAAATACCTTTTTTCAACCAGCCTCACACTTATCGAAGATGTTAATCACAAATTCTTTTCAAGCCTCGGGGATTTCAGAATCCTAATGCAGCCAGTGGAAAGCAATGAACAAAGGCAGCAGCCCGGCTATTCCATGGGCTCGGGCATTGTGATCCGTTGTCCTCGGAAACGCGGGATGAAGCAGTGACAGCCCTTCCATACACCCTCAACGCAGGGATTATCCCTGCCACTAAGGCAGTGACCAATTGCAGAATGTCCATCAGATGGAAGTGCCACTCGCTGGAGATGGCTACAGACAGCCACAGACAGCATTTGGATGCTCAGCCCATCCCCTCTCTGTGTGTTTATATTGTTGGCACTGAACAACTACTGAAGTTACTAAATCTGCAAAAGGCTTCAAAGCTAAACAATTAATTTGCAAATTAGCAGATCATTAAAAAATTGTTTTAATAACTATTAAGTATCAAACAATGAAATAAAATGCAGACATGCAATCAGCTGGAGCCTAAATTAATTCCTTTGTGAGGCCATTTTTCTTAAATCAACCCCCTCTCCTGGATTATCCTGGATTTCAGCTGTTTTGTTCAGTGTGCATCTTAACGAGGCCACTGTTGCTGAAGGACGTGACCCGATTTCTTCCGAGGTCAATGGTTATCAGTAGAACTGGAACAATACAAATTTCCACCCTGAGACACAAGAAAAGCACTGAATCTGCAACACTTTTTGTGAGTTTTCACATCTGATGCCTCATTTGGACAGGAAGTTCTTCAGCTGCTAAAACCCTGAATTTTTGCATGACCAAATCCAACTGCTTGACACTGTGCACCTACTGATTTTGGAAAAGATGTTTGCAACCTCAAGGAATGTGAGGTGCTGCAGTCCAGCCATGATCTATGCAACTGCTACAGAGCAACACATGAAAGTTCTTTTTTCAATCTTCAAAACAGGTATTCAGACTGTCTGTTTTTATTTTCCCAGACAATAGCAGACTTCTTGTGAAGACTGGGACAAATTTAGATAAAGAGAGTGCTCTGGTACTTAGGGCCGGGCAGCAAAGTATTAACTTAAATCACTGAGCTCCCACGAAATAAACACATTTCTATTGTACCCCTGGACCCGTGAAGTGACAGATCCCACAGCCCCGGCTGCCCTTCCAGACATGTTTTCCACCCCTTCACTCAGCCAACAACTGCAGCTTCACTCCAAGGTTTGCTTCCCCCTCGCAGCAGCTACAAGAGCAGGGTGCAAGCCCGGACCTCTCTGTGCATCACACACCTGGCAAGAATGAACACCGGACCAATTCTTCTCAATTAACCTCAGGTGAACTCAGCTCAGACACCGGGAGGGTGAGGAATTGTTGAAGATGGTCAAAGGCAAATAATTCATGTTCTTTGTGGTGATTAAGAACAGTACATAAAGATAGGCACAATTCATATATGATCCAAAGTCAAGCCCCTATTTCATGGAGAATCCCAGGACAGATTGTTTAAAAACGTGCATCACTTCAGGAGATTTTTGTCAGTGAATTATGCCATAAATAGCCTGAAGTAACCGAATCCACCTGCCTTTGGTGCAGCTCCGAACAGCTATAGCAGTTGCCTGAGATCTTGCAAAACCACCTTTTCAGGGGCAGGGGCTCCCTGCCCACCTGACACTGTTTGTAAGTGCTGCTCTTTGAGGAGGACATCTCTTGCACCATTCTGACATGGAGACAAAAAAAGGACAAGGTCTTGAGGAGAATCCCCAATACTTTCAAACACAAACCACTACAAACATAAAGAGGGGCTTCCAAAAGGGCACAAAGCTTGCAGGAAAACAGCACACTAAACTCTTACACAGAAGAAAGGTGGAAATTCGAACGTATTTTGGGTAAAAATTTTGGAAACATGCTAAAGCTTACCTCATCCTCATGGAAAACTTTCATAATCATCACCAACACTGGCACTGTTGGGAACCCAACACATGGCAAACTTTAGCCCAGTGGTAATTTAAAATAAATCCTGCACGCCAGAGTCCTACTCACATACCACTGGAGACTCTGTTTAAACACAGCTAGAGCCTACACTTAAAATTTCCTTTCAGGCTGAAATTTGCCTCTTCATTCAAAAGCCCTACCCCTGCCCCAAACTACGTTTAGTCAATATTTACTAGACTTACAATTGAATAAATCAAAGTCTTTTTTTCTTGTTCTTACACCTACTGAGGCTTTACCAGCAAATTCTGCTCCAGCATTGGTCCATGCAGGCTTTAAGCCAGGGGAGCCAGTTTGTTGCAAAAAAAAAAAAAAAAATTCAATACATAACCACAAGGGCCACATCAAAGTAATTTAGTATAACCAGAAAGCACACTAAGTCAAATTAAAGCCCAGTGCTTTCATTAGGGGACGGGGAAGTCTATTTATGCTCAGGCATTCTCTACTTCAGAATTACCAAAAATAGTCCTGACAAAGTTTGCTGCCCGTTTCCTCAGTGCTGGACCAGCATTGGCAGTGCTGGCTGTAACACAGCCAGGCTCCAAGTCACCCAAGGACACCAGAGCCAGCATGGCCTGACAGTCCAGGGAAATACAGCATTTCTATGGGGACACATCCCAGGGACTCTCTGTTGGGATTCAGCAGCTTCCCCAGGACCTGAGCAACACCTTGGCCAGCACACGCCAGGCTCTCTCAGCCACCTGATGGGTTCTTCTGTACATGAGATTTGCTTTTCCATCCCAAATCCACAGATACGTGTGTCAGACTGGATTCTCCAAGGCTCAGCACATCACAAGCGCAATTCCAAGAGACAGAATCTCCCCAGACGCTGGGTAATCCAAAGGAAACCATGGATTGAAGCCTTGTAAGAACACTCATGTCCCCGTGCTTGTGGCTCTCAGGTGGACTTAGGAGAGCTCAAGTTCCAACAGCAGACCTGACTCCTCTTCTTCCAGCAGATTTCAGACCTGCATTCGTTAATACAAGACACTCCAGCCCTGCACAGGACATAGGTGGGCAACACTTCGTAACATTTTTGAGAAAAAATGTCAGAGACCTGAGTGGAGAATACTTGGCATGTTACAGTTGTGAGTCCTTATCTCCCAAGGGACCAGACTGGGGACTTAGTGAGGATTGCCACAGAAGCCAATCCTTGACCAAAAACCAGATCCATGCAAAGATGAAACCACACATTAGATACATTAGAACTTCCTCACTTTCAGCCTGAAGTGGTGCCAACACAGCAGCAATGCAACAGTAAAAGCCCTGATCGCCCTCAACAAAAAGGTTCAGCAAGAGACATCAGTGTGTGATCTGAGCAGGTGGGTCTGGGTAAGTACAAGAGTTATTAGCCCAAAGTCTCACCTGGTCTGTAACAGCCCAATTACCTTCCCTGAGGACTGATTATATTGCAGGAACACAGCAGCATTCTGAAGCACCAGAAGAAAAGCATTTCCAGTAAAAACAAAGAACTGGATAGAATAGGAATATGCACAGCTCTCATTACCGAATTCTTTACAAAACATTTCTTGAGGACTCCACAAAGCTTTCTGCTTTAAGAGATTACTAAAAATATGGATTTTAGCCTGTTCTCATGAGACTGCTAACTCTTAGATAGCAGAGATATATAAATATTGGATCAAACTCTAGCACCCCTTCTTACATTATTAATTTTAGAATAAAAAACTGTCAAAGTTCTTTTCTTCTATCAAATCACTTCCTAACCTGTGAGAGGGGCAAGAAGGATGAGATGAATCCTACACATTCAAGCTTAAGCACCACTTGTACTGCACTGTGCCTGGAAGTCTCAAAAGTTAGGTTATCACTGAATTTGGTGCTGCCCAGAAATAATTCACCGCAAGTCCCACAGTTTCCAGTTTATACAGGAAAAGGCACAGAAGGAAGGAAAAGAAACAAATTCAATGACCTTTTAGAGTTCATTAGTCATGTACTTCTGTTCTCTTCAGAAATAAATCAGTTTAATCAGACCCCAATTAGTCCAGTTCCAGCAGGCAGGGACAGCTACTGTGAGACTGCACAGAACAACACTGAGATTTGCTAACTCGTTCTACAAGCTGTTAAAAATGTCCAAACCCACTGAGAGGCCAAGGCTAAAAAAAGAACCCCCAAAATCCAGGCTCAGACTGTAATTTAGCTGAGCAGTGAAAATGGCATGTCAGAGATGGAAACAGCAAGTCCAACATCCTTCTGTCCACCAAACTGCCATATTTGTACCAATATTGCTGCTGCTTTTAAGTTAAAAAAGGCTCATTTCATATATATGTACATTAATTATGATCATCATTATGTATATTTATGTTATATATGAGCACACTCAGTCCCTCCTTGCAGAAACTCCAAGGTTTGCAAATCTCGAGCACATTTGACAAAGATAATTTCAAAGAAGTCTCATAAATTAATAAAAACCAAATCAAATCAAGGAAGGATTGGCTGCTCTCAAGATGAAAATGGCCACCAAAGTGACTTTTTAGACCATGAAAATATCCACACAATACTCCAATGCTAATTATAAATGTTGCAAAATGTATTTATTCCATGGCTTGCAGGATTATTAATTACTTCCCTCCTTCCTTACAGAGTTGTGTTACAGAGGCCAAAGCAACAGGAACCCTGAATGGTGCTCTCTGAAACCGTGACCACACACCTGCAGTTCCCCAGCAGCAGGTCTCAGGACAAGGAGGCATGGTGCTCAGTGCTGATATGGGTTGGATCACCTCATTTCCCCAGGGAAATCCTGAGGGACTGCAAGCCTGCAGTGATCTCAGACGGCTCGGACAAGTTAACTTTCACCCGTCAAACGGTGAGAGTACTGCCACAAAATATACATTAAAGTCCAAGTTAACAGCTTTCCTTCAACCCTGAAAACTTCTCATGCCTTTTAGCTCTCCTACGGAACATCCTCAAATTCAAGAGACAATTTTATATGTTGCCAGGCTCAGGAAAAATCTGAAGTCAAACTCGCTCGAGTTTGAAAATGGTCACACTCAAATTCAAAAAAGTTATTTCTTGTCTACATAATAATAAGGCAGGAGGACAGACCGATTATACACTTTTGTAGCAGTTGCTATCCAATCCTTATTCCACCTGGGACTATGTACTTACAAACTGACAGCTCTGATTTACTTTAAAAACACAAAAAAGAGCTCATGCCCATTACAGCAGCCAAAGAACACATTTCATCACCTCAAACAGACTCCATCACCTCACAGACTTCAGTTCTCAAAAAAACGAAAAAAAAAGGGTGTTTAATCACACAAAGGATTCTCCTTTCTTTTAAAATCCATGTGATGCAGTGAGGATAAAGCTCGCAGAGACCGAAGTGCAGCAGCACAGGGACTCCCACCTGGCTGCAGCCCAACCAGGGCTGGCTGGGAGGTGAGACAGGGCAGGAAGGGAAGAAACCAACAGAAACCACTTTGTATCTGATACTGACAATACATGATAATGGACAAAGCACAACACAGGCCCCCACTGTAAGGCTGTTTCCAGAAAAAGTGAAGTTCCAATAAGGAAAACCACCAGGGCAGCTGTATCAAAGCAGATGTTATACACAGTAAACATTCATTTCTGCCCCTTCTCAGACCTGCCTCTCTCAGTACACTTTCCTTGGCTGTTTTCTCTGGTTTGCCTTTTTTTCCCAGACAAAAGTACAGTGAAGCTGACAAGCTGGTGTTCAAAACCAAAACTGGACCAACAAGGAAAATAATGACAATGAGATCCCTTTCTCTCAGCAGTGCAGAGTCCTGCATGCTGCACGATCTGCCATGAGCCATTTTTCTCAGCGTGGTTACAAACCCTCGTAAGAGCCTGAGCTGTAACAGTGCCTGATGTCACATTTCTGACGCCCAGGCTACAAAGAAGTTTTCTATCACTGAAAACAGCTCCATTTTCCCGAGCTGTGTGGTGTGCAGGCTGGTGCTATTGAGGGCTGAGCACTTCAGAGTGAGCAGGCAGGAGCAGAAGTTCGCATTTCCCAACAACTTCCTGGATATTTTACAATTGCTTCCCCTCAGGAAGTTGATTCAGTCTTTGCAGCTCCAACACCAACAATTCTTGTTGAGAGGCAAGTTGTCCAAGAATATTAAAAGCACATTCATACAGCGCACACAGACCCATTCCTGGCTCCCTAACAATGGGTTTTTCTTTTGGCCAAACCTCTCACTCCAAGGAGGAGAAAAGGAACAAACCAGTCAGGTAATGCCCAATGTCTCAGGCCTTTTTTTGTCTGTAAGCAGCTGGGTGTCTGAACACAAATGGAAAAGAAAGCTGGGGAAAAAGTCTGAAAGGAGAAAAGTTATATGGAGTAAATTACGGGAGTCATTTTGGGGAGACAGATTTCTTTCATAACCCATTTAACCTGACACTTCATGCTCCAAACCCCTGTTTTTCCCTCATCTTCAAGTCCAAAACAGCCATGTGTCTGCATGTGTAACAGACCCTTATTGTTCTGGTTTTACATAATAAAGTTTTACCTGCAACTGATCTTACTGTGTAATATACCAGTTACTTACTAAATTCCATCAGATTTCTTTTCCACAGAAGTGCTATACCTGAAAGTAAAACAATTAGATTGCCAGGACTTTAAAATGAGGATTTCACAGGAGGTGGCCTTTCAGTGCTTAGTCAGACTAAAGAATTGATCTATTTGGATCAATCTGTTAATCCTATTACTCTGAAAAACAAGAAAAGAGAGTTTTATTAGGTCATCCCATCCTCTGATTGTTCTAAAAATCATCACTGTATTATTACAAAGCTCCTCCCCCTCAAAGCCAGGCTGATAATTTTCAAGATGATAACCCATAATCACAGCACCAAACCTTAATCTTTGGAGCGAGGAAGATATTTTATGTACATCAGACTGCTTAAAACCCATCTGTACTACTTTTCACATTTTATTACATTCGAAAGAAATATTTATGACATAAAATTACTTAATACCAGTGTCAAGCTGCTTTTCTGGAGAATTAACTGGAATGCTGTAAACACAGGGAGAAGTTGTTTGGGTGTTGTTTGAGTTTTTTTAAACAGCACACATGAAAGGCTCCTAAGTCCCAGTTTTCCCGTGCTGTGCAGATGTGAGATGTGTTCAACAAAAGCCTCTCTGGTTGGGAGCTGCAGAGCTTTGATCACAAGGTGCTGTGATCTCCACTTCCCACATACTCCTCTTCACTCCCAGACTGGAGCAGAAGACACAGTTGTCCCGATTTTCCTGTTCCTGATGAATATTTTAAGGTTGAGCGAAGCATCTACTGAACTTTCCTCACAGTAGCATAAAGCCTGATGTCTGTCAGAATCCAGCTACTACTTCAACTCTACTGCCAGTGCTTATTCAGTGACTTCCCCCTCCTACTCATATGAATTTCTTTTAAATGTCAGGCTTGTACTGCCAGAATATTTAGTTATGCATTAATATAAATGTTGACTTTAAAGCAAGCTAAGCTTTAAACATTTAGCTTTAAAAAAAAAAAATCAGCTACAAATGATAGCATGTGTTTAAATAATATTTTAACTACTTGGCCAGAAAATATTCAGATAAGATTAAACAAAATTTCCAGGAGCTAGTGGGTCAGGTATTGCTTGAAAATGAAAATTTTGTAAAAAGCAAGAACAGTGATAATTTCTATTTTTTTTTCCGAATTGTTCTTCGTAACCAAATCCACAAGGGAAAAACCTCATAACTAAAAGTCTTTCCTCCCGCAAATAACTAGGAGCTATTTAGTCATGGATGTTACCCAAACACCCTCCTTTGGGTGTTTATCAGTTTGATTAACTCAGCCCCAGGATGAAGGCTGCTTATCACTTTTGTTAAGGAGCTTTGAAGATGTCAAGTGCTGCAACCCTCAGGATTTCAGAGGAGAAAGATTATCCTCTAGTCCCATGTCTGAATAACTCAGATGTGGTGGTTTCACCATCAGCTTTAACAAACTCTCTTTGGTGAAATGTGGAGAGCGGGAAGATTCTGCTAAATCAGCATTAGGGAGGACCTGTTATCTTGGAATTCTGAACCAAAGAAGCACTAGATCAGACACCAGTTCTCCACTCCAAAGAATTCCAGAACAAGCCTCGGTGCAGCTGCCAAAGGAACGAGCACAGTGAGTGCAAGTGGAGCACAAACTGCAGCAGCCAGGATGGAGGCAGGCAGGACAAAAGGAGATGTACAGAGAATGTACAGACCCAAGCTCTGTGCTCAGAGCTCTCAACGTTAAACAGATTAATGGAAACTCCCGAAGTTGCACCAGAAGCCTGCAAGTGGCTGAGTGGGGAGCAGAGGGAACATTAGTGCCAAGCCTCAGTAATTGATCAGGTCTGCTTGCATATTCTATCTTCCCCCTCAAACTACATTTTCCCTGCATATGGTTTCTCTTTCTGCCACTTTTAAAGTGATTTATTCCTTCAGAAGGGGAATTAGGTCTTATTTTGATCAAATATTTAGGACCTTTTAGACATTAAAAGCCACAGATTACAAAGAAGGAAGGGTCAAAACAGTAAAGTCAGATTAAAATTGCAGATAAGCCACAAATATTGAAGTCAGGAACGAACAAACAACTAGCAAAACAAGATTCAAAGAACTAAGAGGCTTATCCACCCTCCCTGCAATGTCTGGCTCCTTACTGCTAAATAACTCTACCCAGATCTTCCCCACACAGGAGCTGATGAAAGGGGTCTGAATATAGGTCAGCAAAAGCCTTTCAGATCCAGCTACAGACACTAATTAGATCACTTTCAGTTATTAAAAAAAGAGAAAAGCAAAAAACCTCCAAAACAAAGGGTTTACCGCTCAAAACATTCTGAATTTCTCTTTTTTCTTGTCTCTAATTGGCAGTGGCCTTTGGTTTCAAAGCAGCTGGTTGCTGCCCCAGCTCTGAAATTGTCACCAGCACACACCAAACCCAGCAGTGACCACACTGAGGAAGAACCTCCAGCAAAAATAAGGCTGAACAACATCTGCAGCAACACACAAAGACATGGGGGGTCTTTAAATATGTTTTCAAGATATAAAAGAATTCTTCAGTTTTATAAGAGAACACTGACTGTTTTGTTTTACACTGCCAAAACCCACAAGGCAAAAAAAAAAATCTGATTTTTTTTTCACCCCGAAGTATACAGTATAGCTCAGTTCATACAGGGCTCCTTGTACCAGCTTGTTTATGCCTCCTCTCCTGTGAAACAAGCCTTTATGTCTCCATAGTGGAAAAACCCACTGGTTTATATCCTTTTCGAGATGTATGCAGCCAATTAAATTGTAAAGTAATACCTGTTTCAAAGTCTAACTCAAAGAAACGATACATTCCTGGACTGGGACCAGAGCCAAGGAGGTCACCTTACACCCCACGGTCACGTGAGAATACTCAGCTTTTGGAATTTCGTATTTTGATTTCCATGCAAAGTAAAATTGGGGGATTGAAAGGATGAAATATTGTGTATTCTCTGCACACAAACTGTGCTCGTTTCTCAAGTGATAAAGTTAATATTCCGAGGAACAAGAAAAGACAGTTCAAGAGTTCAGAGTGATTTCAAGCCATTCAGAAAGACTCAGAGAAGTGACAATTGCTGGTAGCTCCGCACTTTCCAGAACAATTTTAGTGATGAATAAACTATTATGTGACCAAACTATATGCATAAGAATGGTATAATCTGCACAAAACAACAGTGCACCAACACATTACAATAAAATCCACTTGTCAGAGTAACAAGCCAAGTCGATTTCCCTCCGTATGAGAACGGTTATGGAAAGACTGACATCTTATTTTAATTTTCAGTTTCCTGCAAAACAAACAGCATAGCAATCCCTGGAACAGTGACTGGAGACAGGCAGCACCCCACCGGGTGAGCTCACCTGGGCCACCCCACGGCGACAGACAAGTCTGGTTTTTAAATTGGATTGATCTGGGTCTTTGAGCTAACATTAGGGCTCATTCTAAATTTAACAGCACAAATGTGTATGCATGGTATCCTCTATCTCTATCTGATGCCATTTAAAGAAGCATCCTAAAGTTTCGATGTCATGGAGACTTTTGGATGGGTACTAGAAGCCTAGTAAATGTACCAAAATAAGGACTTCGATAGTTTTGTGACATCTGTGTCTGACAGAAGCTGTCAAGCCAAATTCACAGGTTGTTTTCTTCTAAGGTAGTGAACATAATTACAGAGTTTTCCGTGGAGCTTTCAGGATACAAGGCAGTTTGCTGTGCTGTATTCCCACAAACCTCCTGCTTTAATATATTAAAAACTAGATTGCTCAGCCCACATGAAAAATCCTTGCGCTGACTATATATTTAATAAGTTTAATTCCATTGTCAGATCTGTATTGTGCCACAAAACTAATACCCATGTAAAAGACATTTTTGTACCTGTTTCTCATAATAATGTCCTGAGAACCCAGGAAAGCTAGAGACAGAAAAGTAGTATTAAAATCAATTTTTGGCACAGGAAAAAATAATTCTGTATATTGATTAGCCACTCAGAAAGAATTGACTTAATATTGGCATCATTAACATCTAACAGTGAGATTCAGAACATTTTGCAAGCAAAGGCTACATCAAAGAGCTACAACAATGAGTAAGGGTCGGATAAACAACATGAAGAATGAGCACCTACATTTTCTTGCAAGTTGTGCATAACAGCATTTTGCAACGTTTCAGAACACTATTGTAACTGTTTAGCCTCAGAAATATAAAAAAATTACTTTTTTGATGCACATCGTGTGAAATCAGTTGTGTTGACTGAAAGACAATTTGAACGTATTTACATCTTCAAGATTTTTCCACATTCGACTTTGGGGTAACAAAACTTACTTAGCTCTCATAGTATACTTTTTTCCCCCCCAACACGTAAGAATCAGGATTTATTTCACTGTATAAATCTACAGAACAGTTCTTCCCTATGAACAATAACCACGTAGAAAAGCTGCACAATGGATTGGGAAAAGCTTTGTCTGTGATAGCCACGCTGGAAGCAGTAGTTTGAGTTCTGTCTTTCTAGAATTCTCAACTGAAAGCCTGTGGGTTCGGGACTCCCACCAGCCAGGGCTGGCATGGGAGGGCAGGGCAGGGCAGGGGTCGCTGCAGGTGAAGGTTGCAATCCTGGTTCTTTGTGCCCAGCGTTACAGAAAGGCAAAGCAAGCTGCAGAAATCCATCCTGGTCTCTGCCCGCACCGCAGGTGTGCAGTGCCGGGTGTGGGTTTTATTCCTCCTCCTCCCGGCAAGGACAAAGCGCCGGGCTCGGCCGTGCTGCCCAGGGCAGGGGACCCACTCCCGGCACGGAGCCCGCTCCAGTGATGGCCAAGAGCTCTCCCCAGCCCCCTGCGGCGGCCTCAGACATTCCTCTGCTCTGTCAGGCAATGAAAATACCCCCAACAGGATTAGAGCAGCCCTCGGGAAGAGAGCGGCTCGCCAACATCCCCAGCCCAAGGAAAGGCTCTGGGGGGTCACAATACCGGGAATGACCCTCAATTACAGCCGCTAACGGAGGGGGTTGCGCCTCAGACAAATTAAGACCTCTAAAAATCCTCTGGTACTTTCACATTCCTGCAGGATGCAGCCAACGTTTGGAAGCGTTCGTCAAGGAGGGCAGACTCCTGCTCTGGCACTTACACGAAGGGAAGAAAAACACAAGAACAAGCAAAATTAGAAAGCAAAATGTCTCTTCCTATTTCCAACCTGGGCACAGGCACAGCCAGCTGCTCTATTCTCCTCCTATTCAACTTCATACAGAGTGGTCAAGGGTTAAAGTGCTTTAAAAAAAAGCATTAAGGAAAAATCTTTTTTCTACAATGAGGAACGCTTGAGAAAGGCTCCGAGCACCAGACAACCAAAGAAAACAGTCCCGGAGAAGGAGGCCCTCACTACAGCTTTCAGGTTTGGATTTTGCATTCACCTTCTTCACCAAGCAAATATATTTAAATAAAATTATTCAATCCCAGTGTGGTTTCCAGGCCACATTAAGGTAGTAACATTCTCATAATTATAGTCCTCTTCACATATTTAAAAATCCTTTCAATGTTTACTTGGAAAGCTAATTGCTGACAGCTAGAAAGAGTGCACGTGTGATCCTTCACAATTCTAGGGTGGAGGGGAAGAATTGTCCCCTCCCCAGCCCAGTTCTCAGGAGCCCTACAGCTCCAACACCCTCACAGAGCCCCATGGATGTGCAGCCTGTCACCAAACCTGGAGAAAAGGAGGCTCAGGGGGCACCTTACTGCCTTCTACAGCTCCCTGACAGGAGGGTGGAGCTAGCGGTCCCCAAGAGACCCAGGAAACAGCCTCCAGCTGCCCCAAGGGAGGTTAGGGTTGGATATTAGGCAAAATTCCTTCACTTAAGGGGTTGTCCAGCCCTGCACAGGGTGCCCAGGGCACTGGTGGAGTCCCCAGCCCTGTAGGGACTTTAAAGCCATGTGGATGTGGCAACTTGGGGACATGGCTCAGTGCTCTCTGGTGTTCTCTTGGCAGTGCTGGGGTAACGGCTGGACTCAGCAATCGCAGAGGACTTCTCCAACCTAAACAATTCTGTGACTCTTCATCTGTGCATACATTATTCATCTCGTACACCTTTCCAGAGACACTGGCGGCTGGGGGATGCAAAGGGAAATACAGGATCTTTCCAGGGTTGAAAACAAAAGCCACCAGCAAACAGATCCATACAGAGAATTTCTGATTAAAACTCCAGCACAGATTTAAACTACAAGACTTACAGCTTCCCAATTGCTATTTAAGTTTAGCTTGTGGATGACACAAACCAGGTTATGTCCACATTCCAGAAGTACAGTCTAAAAAAAATCTTTATTTTTGTACTCCAAAAATCATGAAGCAACTTCAGAAAGATCCTACATGCTGTTACAGTCATGTTCAAAAATATCTCCAAGTTATCAGCGCAGTTTCTCAAGAATTTACAAGCTTGAAGTGACTGTCCTATTGACCAGAGCAGTTTACATTTTCTGTGTTGAGACCACCAAATTCCTTTTTTTAAGCCAAGTACAGTTAGCTGCCAGATGGCACAGACAGTTCTAATCAGACTTCCATGATAAACATTTTTTTATTGATCATTTTCTCTAAAGCAAAGTCTGAAAGTGCAAAGACATATGTAAAAGAGAGAAATTAAATCAGGTCCAGTTCTATCTTTATAGAGATTACAAAGTTAGACAGAGGGATGACAAAGCCACAGCAATTAAAAACATAGCACAGAAATGTTTCTAATTTTAACAAAAAGTTGTGAAATCCAACTTAGCAGTAACTTGGGAGGCAAACTCTGAGAAAAGGCACTCCAGGGTTTACCCGGAGGGGAGGAGCTGAGCTAAAAGGAGCAGCAGCCACCTCCCCCAGAACAGTTTATTAAAGCAAGAACCCCGGCATCAAAGCACACAATAAATAATTAACGTGCAATGCCTTTGTGATAAGGTACTGAACTTGAGCTTTCTCCTAAGGTAAATGATTTGTAAATGCAAATTTGTCCAGCTGCTCCTTTCCTGCATCAAAAGCCTGCTCAAAGATAGCATTTATGAGCTATTTTTGCCAAATATATACACCATCTTAATCAGGTTTTGAGTCATGTGTGTGCTCATTGGTATACAAAAATGCAGGGCAGTTACAGTTACATAAACTAAAGGGGTTGGGGTTTTTTAAAGTTGGTTTTTTGCCTATTGGTCTATTCAAGCTCACGCTTTAATTCCCCCCCATTCACAGTGAGCAGTGACACACCTGCAGAGACCATTCCAGCTGCATTCCTCGATCCATCTTTCCCTTCACATGCAGATCAGAAGGCTTGGAAACAAGTATTATATTTTTTATTCTAAAAGCATTTAGGAAATGGCACCTCAAAATGAAATTACATCTGCACAGCCGCTACTGAAGGCTGTGTTATAGCTTTGGAAAGGGTATAGAAGCAATTACAGCAGGAGCATGGATGTTTCTGATTCCAACTGCTCAAAGTCTGCACAAATGTAACTGTTATTATCATAAAAGGCTGAAGAATGAATTAAATGTGACTCTGCTTTTACAGTGATATCTAGTTTGGTCACCATCTAACACCTGCCTACCACTCTCGAGGAAAACTGCCGGAAGAGGAAGTTTCCAGGTGATGAAGTAAAAGGTGTCCTTGTAAGCAGAATTCCAAAACTCTGCCTAAAAAACTGTAACAGCTTCCTGAAAACAGAAATATTCCTGCTACTTTGCAGAGGATGGGGAATGGCTCCCTACTCACACAACACCCTGGGAGCCCTGATAAAAGATGCAGTCCTGTTTCACTATAGAGAAAGTTTTAAGAAAACCAGCAGTTACATCCAGGACAATTCCATGGCTACGAGGGAAGAGACTGGTCCCATTCTACCAGTACCTGAAAGGTACTTAAAACCACTTCTAGGTTTTGGTGTGCAACAGGAGTCACCCTAATAAGTTTTCAGTCTTTGGGCTACTGATATAACCCATCAAGTCAACCTACCATCCACTTATTATAGTGAAAGAATGCAAAGTTACCAGAGATCAGATGCCAGCAACATAGGTAGTTCACTGAATGTGTTGTGATTTGAGGTTCAGTTTACTAATTCAATCCAGCTTTACATTCCAAGGGAATCTCAGTCAAGACAGGCAGGGAATCAAGCTTTGCATTTGGTAATGATTCCACAATGCACTCAGTACCATCTGTAGCTGTGAGACACGATCTATAAAGGCCAGTTATTTTATTTTTTTAAATGAACACCATCACCGCCACTCGTCGTGCTCACACACAATAACCAACAGTCCTTCAACACAAAAGTTAAGAATGATAAAGTTACTCACATGACACAAACTAAATTAGATTTAAGCAATTTATCTGCTCCATATATTAATCTGTAATAACAGAAACAAGTATTTGATAATTTTTCAAAGCCTTCTGCAGAAACAAGAATTACTTGAATAGGCTAAACTTGGAGAAAATGTTTCTTTAACATCGCACAAGATAAAAGGTAAAAATCTATTTCGTACAGGTCCTTATTTTAATAAATCAGCAAAGGACATGCTTGAAACTGCTACACTGAAGTCCTGAAGTCTGCTCAGAATGAATGAGAAAGCAAGGACGAAACTCGAAAGCACAGGCTCAAGCTCTGCTCTGGAGCCCTGAGCAGTGGTGCCTCCACAGGAAGCTCCAGAGTGAACAAACAGCACAAACCAAACTGCACAGATCTAGCGCAGATAGATTTTCAGCTCCTGTGAATGCTGGCTTTTTCCGTTCAGACTGATTTCCTCAGTGAAATGAAAAACTGGCAACAACAGCAAAGAAAACATTTTAGAGAACCAGCACTTCAGATTTGGGGCTGTTAATGCTGTTGCCATGAGCACATGAGATTCCTATTGAGCTGAACCAGGAAAAGCCTGTAACCAGCACTACCTAGAATGCAGAATGTATCAGATCCTGTCTTGGATGGTTCTCCTCTTTTCACATTCACAAGTCAACTTCTCTCCCCCCTCCAGCAGTCTCAGACGTTGAAACACAAAAACTTCCATTCACATCCTGTAGTATTGTCTATCAGATTCTGTCCCCTCAGTTTAGAGTAAACCTACAGTATTCACATCACCTACAAGAAATCTTATATATCTGTACTCACAGACAACACATTGAAAGGGGAAGAACATGCATTTACACCCAACAGCACAACTGGAAAACCCTGGCAGTTCCAACAGGACACTCCATTTTCTGCAGCTATGGTTTGTGTGGGTTTTCTTTCATCCACATCTCCAAAAAGTTACATAAAACCACAACACACACTGGTTAACAAATCACTGCAGGTATCTCAGCCTTCTCTTATCTCATAGTACCCAAGTACTTTTCAAAACCTACCATAACTTCAAATAATGAGATAAGTAAAAAGAATCCATAGCAACAAAAGAACTACAGAACCTAAAATTAAAGCTCTGAAGACCTGAAGCAGGTATGAGCAAACAAGAACATGTGAAGATTCGGATAAATAAGCTATTTTACACTTCAAACAGAAGACAAGCCTTGTCAGATTCCAGAAAAGGAAGCAGCTTAGGAAAATGATGAAGGAGGGCTGTCCCACCCAAAATCTGCGGTGCACTAAGAGCTCTTAATGCTAATAAAAATAGTGTCCCATAAAATGTATTAAATTTGCTGCTGCAAATAAGTAAGAACAGACTGCTGTGCTTTCAGGTGGAATCCCTAGGACTATCCCTTCACCAGCACCCACACAAGGCACAGTGCTTTGTACCATTACAGGCGTCGTCAGAGGCAGGTCCATCAGCCTCTGTATTACCAGTACCTCCTTCAGCAAAAAGGGGTAACCAAGACACTTCAAAACACTCTGCCCCTTAACTGCTCTGCAGAACCACCAAGAACACAGCAAAGCAGACCACAGTGCAGGCAGGGAGCAGTTTACCACCTCCTGAGCCTCACCTGCTGAGCTCAGCTCCCCACCAGCCTCCCAGGATGTGCACAGCTCCAACACTTCATTCATTTTGACCTTCATTTTTCCCTGAGAAAACCTGAGCAAGTCATCCTGAGCCATTATATTGGCTGGCATTCTCCTCACACTGGGGGGGCTGGTTTGGCCATCAGGAGTGCTTCCCATGTCTCTTCACTACCATATTGTTACACCCTATGACATCTAAGCTTTTCTTATGCTTCAAACCAGGTTTCCATGAAGTGCTGTCCTTACAGGATTTCAGTATTGATACAGGGATGATTTTGAAAGTCTAAGCCCCAAAAAGCTACAGTACAGCTGTTAAAAATGATACACTACACAAGACAAGCATCATTAATCAAGGTTTCCTCTGGACTTCAGCAAGTGAGTGCACTTGAAGCTGTCAGGTCTCCATCCTTTTAAGAAACCGTAACCTGTTCAGCAGTTTTGCATTTCTTTTCCTCAAGGCTAAGTATTTTAAGATGAAACCTGTAGCTTTATTCCCACTTCAGAACCAGACAAACAAATGAAATTTCAGCGTGGGAAAACAAGTAACAAACCAAAACAGTAATTAAAGCTGAATTGAGAATTCGTTACCAATCTGAAGATGAACTTCTGTGAAACATTTTATTAGCAAATTCATTGAAAAACAATAATGCACACTTTGTGAGAATGTTTCAGACTATAGATCTGGAATCTATATGCTGTAACACATAATATTAAAGACTAAAACGGTGACATGAGACAACGTTATTTTGCTCAAAGTGCTTTTCACACTCCAACTGTAAGCCAATCCCTACCCCCACCAGAAAAGCAGTCTGGCTTCCCGGTGGCACCGTGCCCTGTGCCCGTGTCACGCTCTCCCTTCTGCCAGCATGAGTAGTGATGCAGGCAGAAGAGCAGGGAACTGATCCAATTCTCTACATCCTCCACAAACACTTAGGAAAGCCAATGGAAGGGCACAGTACCCCCTTGTTGCAGTGGCACTGCCAGTTTGAAACACTGAAATTAAACACCAAAATAAGATTAACATTTGGCTACGACTTCATGTCAGCTGTGTTTCCTATCTGCCCAAGCACATTTCTAACAAAGATTCACAAATCAATAACAAAATACCTGGATTTTCTGCAAGGCAAGCACTGACGGCCCACCACTGAAAATTCCAATCCCAACTGCACTGGAGCGTACTGACAAACTGCTGAGGTGTCCTACCACAGCAAAAAAATGTCTCTGGATACAGTTTTCCTTTATTTCCAGTTCTTTTATTCTTCCTTCTTTGCCTGTTTTCAAACAGGAACATTTGGCTTTATAAATCACTTTTGGAAATATTTCATCTTCTTGTTAACACTCAGCTCTCACCTCTGCTATACACAACACTACAACAGCTATAATTCAAGCAATTATTCAGTTATTAAAAAGACACATGGATGTGGCACTTGGGGACATAGTTTAGTGGTCAACTGGGCATTGCTGGGGAAATGGTTAGACTCAGTCTTGGAGGGTTTTTCCAACCTAAATGATTCTGTGATTCTTTGATTTTTTTTTTTTTAAGCAATGTGACCTCTTAAAATTTTGAAGACAAGTTAGACACCACTTCTCAATTTTAGAAGTCGTGACAGGCCTAATGACTTAAATTACTTTTGGCAGCCTGTTCTACTTTTAGAAGGAATATCCAAACACCTCTATTTGTGGCTCTCCCTTCCTCACTACAGTTACATTATAAGGTTTGAATGCACGAACCACAGAGCTGTGTTAAGAGGAGATGTTCAGGCTCATTAACTACAGAGGAAAGCCAAGAAAGATGAAGCTTATACAGGACTTGACTCCAACTCAGCCCAAGTGGAAGCAAGCTGTGGGACCATTACACTAAGAACTAGGGGATGAAAAAAACCTGGAAGCTGCCTCCAAGTGCTCAAGTCTGTTAGCGATGGCAGTAACACAAAGGTGACTCTGCCAAAAGGAAGATGAAAGAGGAAAAAATGGAACCAACACAATCAGAGCTGGTGCTTTTACTTCCCAGACAAAGTAGGAAGAAGTGCTGTGTTATAAATATATAATCTAAACTATAGAAAGATACTGTATCTATTCATAGTGTCTTATAAACATGAAGACAAACCGAGATTTACCATGGCTTAAAATATCATCTTTAAGTACACAATAAATAAAGCAAAACTTTCCCAGAAAAACACTCATTAAATACTGGCTGGAAACTCCTGCCGAACATGAAATAACTGGAAGCTGTAGAAAAGCACAATGTCTCTCCAAAACCAGATGAAGTGTAACTTAAATATGTTAACAAGCAATGAACAGCAGCTAAGCCTACACTGGTCCAGCCCTCAGACTGCTGAACACCAAACACACAGAGTGCTCTGTGCTGCTCACCCCGAGGTCAGCAGCAACACTGGACACATGTCACAAAAGTTAAAAACACATCAAACAGGATAAATTCATCAAAGTATAGTAATAATAACAGCAGACAACTGTGCTGGCTACTGACACATGTGCTCACCCAGTGTCACAAAACCTGACAGCTTCAAGACATCTGAGACAGGCATCAGACAAAAACAAAGGTAAAATATATTAACAGTCCATATATATGAGTTAGAACTAAAATCCCTCATAAGCTACCCGTATTTCTAAGCCAAAAAGAAAGTTAAAAAACATAAACAGATGGCAAAGTCCAACAGAGCTATACTGATGAAACACTGAAACCCCAAAGGATATAAAGTACATAGGCCATCAGAAAACTAGGAGAGAAAGGGAAATTTTAAGGGATCAGCTGGCAGAAGTATAAAAACATGGGGTTTTAAGGAATAGTAAAATAAAACATAACAAAACCACAGTAAGACTCACACCCATATAGGTAACAATTAAAATCTGATCTAACTGCAAACTACAGTAGTACACAAATTCTTGGCGCAGATAGATGAATTAGTGGGTAATTTAATCACAAAACAGCTTTTCCACTTTTAAAAGACAAAACTGTATGACTGCAGGATACCAAAAATTATCACCGAGCTGCCATGCTTTGATGAGACCCAAAAGAACTGAATCATCAAAATCCACACCATCAAAAAACAGTCCGTCATATGAGCCAAAACCTCTGCAATGCACTAAGGAAAAGAAGTAGATTAAATCAGTAGATTAAAATGTGCAAATTAAGAAATTCAGGCTAAGCAGAACATCTGAATTTCTTCAGTGGCAACCAGCACCAAGCCAGCTGCACAAACAGCTCCACAGTGAAGAAAATTCACTGCTAACACATGCAGAACAACACATTTTGAGGGGAAAAAAGCTCTCTCTAATGTACAATTCACTGTTTCTAGATCAACTTAAAACAAAATTTCTTACTGAAAAGCTATGAAAACTAGAATGTTAGAGGAAAAGGAAAATAAAACATTGTTACACCACCAAATGACCAGTACATTCCTTCCCAAAAATGCTACACTCGATCCTGGTCACATCACAACAGCAAACCCAAAGATGAACCAGGAAAGTTCAGACACTGGCAGTGAGAATCAGTGATGCCATAAAAACATACCTAAGTTTATGTATTGGGACCCCAGAGAGTTCCCAAGGTGGACAGTTCCAGCTGAACAGCACCTTTAGGGATTTAGTTGCAAATTTTTTCCTACTAATACATCCAATCCCAAAACATCCAGAAGCAACAAGTGGAGAAATAGTTTAGTCTTTGTGTTAAAAAAAAAAATCCTTTCCCTTTAGAGTAATTTATTACTTTTCGTTAAAATTAAACATTAAATCCCTTCTCTTTTTGCACAACTCAAACAGCTCGCGGTTGTTACGCACTCCAGGGAATTACCCAAAATCCCAAGAAAGTTTAGCAGCAGAACATTCCAATTCCTTCACTGCCTTCGGTAAGGGCAGCTTTAATGAGAAAAAAAAACCCAACTATCTTAACTGATGCAAAAATGATTTATCATAAATTGATAGTCTGCATATTTTGTAAAATTAAGATGCTCCTCTGCATGAATAGTAAATCGTAAAAAATCTGGAAATTAAAGCACCTAACAGACCATATAAAGCAGGCTTTCAGTTTTCCTACTGAACCCTGCAATGGTACACATACAAATCAGGCTTATCTATTTATATGGAATTAATCAGGATTACCACTTTCATCTTGGCAATTTCACTGGAGGACGAAATCAATAGCACCCAATCAGTAAAATATGACTGTTTCTACTGTGCTGAGGCATTTTCTCTATTAAGAACTATTTTGCCTTTTTTAAAATCAATACCCTCAGGCATGTTTCAATGCTGTGCTTTGGTAGGACAATCCAAGTAGCACTCTGGTGTTTTGGGCAGCTCTCTCCCCTCTCAGCCTGGCACATAGGAGAAGCAAACACAGGTCTGCACCTCCACTGCCACTCCCAAAGGCTGCACCAAGACTCTGGAGTTCTCAAGGGTTGAACACCCAGTCCACAACCCTCGGAGAAAAGTAAATAAACCCTTCTGGATCCAGCATGGAGGCTGCAGCCTGGGTCCTGCAGCCACTGAGATCACTACAAACTGGTTAAACAGAAATGGAGTTTCTCTTCTACCAAGTGACATCCCGATGTTAGCACTGATTCCTTACAGGAAACCAGCACTAATTAGTTACTGGCAACAACTCCAGTTATACCTCCTCATAGGCAATGCAAAGTGAAACTTTAAACATCCTGCATCTATAAAACCACAGCATGCTTAGAAAAGCTGGCTACAAACACTGGCACACATTTTACACACCAAATTATCTCCATGAAACTGATGATGATACAAAAATTCACTTTCAAACCCCCCATGACACTCGGGCTGATGTTGCCCAAATTAAATGCTTTTATAGCTTGAAAACAAAGGTTAAGAAGAATATCGTACTGCTCTTTGTGTCATTTTCATAAACTCCCACTCCATTTCCACACTCATTTATTATCAGTCTCCTCTTGGCCATGCAGCAAACTCAAGTTAGGTGCCTACAGAGTCTTCAGACTTCTCTGAAAATCTCTGGCTGGAGGTTAATGTCATGTAAATCACAAGGGCACTTTATCATCAGGAACAACCATACACTCTTATTTGTATAAGGAAATATCTACCGTATGTAACTTCCTTACTTACACTGATAAGTTTGCACGAGGTAACTAAGCCAAGCTTTTATTTTTAATGACATTTTTTGTTTGCTGCTTTTTACTGTGATGAACATTAGGCACAGGTGTGTACACACCTGACAATATTGAAACTGAAGTGTTAATTTATTAGGAAAGCTTCATAAGCCAGTCAAGTAATTTTTTAGATGACTAATAAACACGCACTGCAAAAGCCATATGCAAGCTGTCCATATGGAACAGAAATATCAAGCATGATATTAAGCACAGGTGCTTAACTGAACTGGGACGTAATCGAGACCTGAATATTTCTGCTCTATTTTTAACTTGGGATATAATTAGAAATAATCAAGCAGCACACACAAAACAGAAACAAATGATGACCTGCTGTTTCTAGGGACCCCAGCCGATCTGTGCTGCCATCCTTAGCTTTCCACACCCCTTGTCACTCCCCAGGAGGAGCATCCCTGGCAGCAGCACCTGGAAGCAGTTCCCAACTTGCTGCTCATAGACCCCTTCAGTTCTGGACTTCTCGTGCAGCTCCAGGCTCACCAATTGCTAATTCTGCTCCATTGAGACTTCCCAAACCAGCAGTTTGTCCTCTAAAAACAAAATGCATATTGATTCCAAGGACTTCAAGAATACCAGGGAGAGACAGAACAAATTCCCTGCTTCTGAATAATCTCATTTGCAATCTTAATGGCATATACAGGCTATCACAGTTTTCCTATTAAAAATTAAGCTACACCAGCTTTATTTTTATTCCTAATAATGCAATCCTGTATAGATCCAAGTTTTTATGCTCATCTCCACTCAGTTACAAAATGTTATAGGAGGCGGGATTTAGCTTAATTTGTTGCTTCTTCCTGATTTGTTTTATTCCCTCAACTAACTGAAACATTGTCCTAATTCTAAAAATCAGCAGCTCATCTCGCCTTACCTGCAAAGCAACCAACTAGACTGGAAAACACACTAATGTATGCAGACACACAAATAAATGAAGTTATAGTTTTTTTCTTAAACTAATTCAGCTGCACTCCTTTCAAAGAGCCATGACCAGCTATTTATAGATAGGATCAAATGTCCCTCTAACACACATGACTCCATACAAAGAATATGGGCTTCCAAATCTGCAACTTCTGCTCATTTATGGCACTTTTACCCACACCAAAATGCCAGCATGGGAGTTTTTTTTGCATTAAAACCCCCTGTTCTGGACATAGCAAGCAGGACTTCAGCCTTGACAAGGAGAGCTGTGAGTCCCACAACTAAAGCTCCACCTGGACCTACAAACCTGGTGTTTCTCTTCCTCTCCTAACACCAGCCTAAGGAGGCTCTGCCCAGCATCCTGAAGAGATCAAGCTTCACCCAAAGCATGGGACAGAAGGCAGCACTATCCCCCTCACATCTGAGCTCAGTGGGGAGAACCTTCATGCCATGGAACATGTGAACCCAACTCCCTCTTGTATGAGCAGGGAGGGACTTGCAAGTCTTTCTCCCACCTGCCCATATAAAAGTATGTGGAACATCCTCTGTTTAAGAAAAAACAGTAGCACTCAGGTTGGAAATAGTGTGAATTAAAATGAAGTTCATCCACTACACATGAAGTGTCTCCTCTTTACTGAGACTAACAACTAAGGGAGCCTTTTTCTGGCCTTTTAAGTAACTGGTACAAACACCCTCACACAGTTCCTGGTCCTCCCCAGGGATCCCATGAGGTCCACAGACACAGCACAAAGGCACCTTCCACAAGAGACACCGAGAGAGGAGAGGAGGAGCTCACCAGAACTTCCAAGATTTCCACAACGATACTCCTAAATTCCTGCTTCAATAAACAGCTCCAATGAAGGTTTTATGCCATATCATTGCAGCACACCACTCCCCCTTTGAAGACTTAATTCATATATTTGGCTCCAACAGACAGAACTTCACCTACTAACTTGATTTTGTCAAACCATAAACGATTATTTTGAACTAGCAAAGAGCTACCAACACAACCATAAGACCACTGAGCTGTCAGGAGAGCAGGAATACCAGAAAAGAATCACCACGTGGCAAGATTTTACACATCAGAAAGTAACTTATCTGTTACACATACTCTGCAAATCTCTGAGTGAAACTGCAGTATTTTTCAAAAGAAAAAAAAATCTGCTTCAGACCTGGAATCTGCAAAGCTTGTAGTGTGTGAGAGGACAAATAAAAATATCCCCTGTCAACAGGAGTCAGCACACATGGTTCCATCAGTGGTATCCAAGATGAGAACCACCATGGACAATCCTGCCTAATGTGACTTGAAACAGAACAATTACACCATTTAATGTCAAGTTGCTAAAAAACGCTGATTTGACCAGCAGTTTTTTCCATATCTCACTTGCACAGAGCTTTCTCTTAAAATATCAGGATTCAATCAACCTACAGAAATTTTTTTTTTTTAAATCCCAGCACTCGGCATTCAAGACCAGATTTTCTTTCAAGCTTCCTACTAGCTTATTGCTGGCAAGAAGGAAAAAAAGAAGTTACTTTTTAAAGCCAGTATTTGGAGAAACGAGCAGATAACATCGCTTTAAAGCTAGGGAGGCTTCTGTGGTATTAATGGTCTCATGCAAGGGCTTTTGAGAGAGCCTTCTCCTGCCTCACCTGGCTGAGAGTACGTTTTCCGTAGCCTATAAAGAACCAGGATTCAATCATGGACCATTAAAGACAACAATGGTAAAAGGTGTGAGAACTAGCGCGGCTGAAACGCTGCCAGACCGCTCATTTCTGGGCTACTGCGGCAATTCCCAGGCAAGTTCCTCTCTCTCCACAGGTTGCCGGTACCGAGTCCGTGCCGCTTCCAGCACCGCTCCCGAGACAGGGCAGAGCCCGCCCGTGCCCGGCTGCCCTCACGGGTAAGCAGAAAGCCCGACTGCCCTCAGGAGTGCCCGGCTCCCCTCACGGGTAACCAGAAAGCCCCACTGCGCTCAGGTGTGCCCGGCTCCCCTCACGGGTGCCCGCAAGCCGGGAGCACAGGTGGGTGAACCGTTTCAGTCCCCCGCAGACGGGGCTCCAGGTGTCCCTTGTTCCCGGGGAGGCACCGCCGCCGCTCCCCGAGGCGCGCAGTGGCCCCTGCTGGTGCCCGCTCGGGGGGAGCGGAGCGGACTCAGCCCCGCAGCACCGCTTGCCCCGCCGGGGCCGCCCCGGGCCCCGCCGCCCCGGGGGCCCCTCCGCGCCCCCGCACAGCCTCGCGCCCGCCGCCTCCGGGCTCTCGCCGCGCTCTTACCCGTGAGGAGGCTCCGGGAGCCGCTCCGCGCTGCGGCGCCGGCCGGCGCGGGCTGCGCGAAGAGAAGGGCGATGCACAGGGAGCCGAGGAGCCGCCGGGCTCTCCGCGCCGCCATCGCTCCGCTCCCCGCGCCCGGCAGCCGGGCTGCACCCAGCGCCAGCCCCTCCCCCGGGGGGCTCCTCCTGCCTTCCTTGCCTGCCGGGCGGGCTGCGCGGAGGCGGCGGAGGGAGAGCGGCGGGCGGGCGGAGCGGCCGCGCTCCCTCCCTCACTCCATCGCGGGCCGGGCTCCGCCGCTCGCTCCCTCCGTCCCTCCCTCCCTCACACGGACCCCGCGGGGCGCGCGCCGCCTCCCGCCCGCCCGCCCGCCCCGAGCCACGCGCATGCGCGCGCCCCTCCCCTCCCGCCCCCGACCCCCGCGCCAGGTGTGCGCGCGCCCGCCCCCCTCGCGCGCCACCGCGCCTGCGCGCGCACGGGGGGGGGCGGGGCCGCCGCCCTGCCCTGAGGGGCGTCGAGCTGCCTCCGCTCCCCTCCGGCGTTCGGTGCGTAAAGTTGTTGGGTTTTAATGCAATAAATCCGTGGTTTTCCCGCTCCAGCACCAGCCCCAGCATGGGTCCGGGACCTGCGCGTAAAAACACGGAAAACCAAACAGTTTGGCACCAATCCGGGTATCCCCGCTGCGTGGCGAGCCGGAGGCTGTGGGAAGCGGGGGCCCTGCTCTGCCGTGGTGCTGGGAACCAGCAATCCAGAGCCGTCAGGAAAACCGAAATCGAACTAAACGTGGAAAAATAACTTGCGGAAACTTGTTTGCTTGCAGAGCAACTCTGCTGCTCCGTTCGGAATGCCTCTCCCAGTAAACATGCTTCTCAAAGATAAATAACGTGAAGAAAAGACCAAGCATGTTCCGAAAAGGCAAATGAAATGTATTTTCATCCTCATGGGGGTAATTAATTTTGTACAGCATTTGCCATTCAAATACAAATCACTGGAATGCCACGCAGTTCCAGCCCTACTGCCGGATCCAGTCTCCTTACGAAGGACATAATACAAGCTATAAATATACATTCCTCCTTCATTAATCATATAGAGTGTACCCTGATATTTTTTCCATCTCGGCTTGTTACCCACTAAATTATATTTTTACAATGCACACAGTGTCCTTGCTCATTTTATTGTTGGCTAATTGAATCGTCTCTTTCAGGCCGTAAATTACACGGGGCCAGGGCTGGAGGTAACCGGTAGGGAGCCGGACCCTGAGGCACCACGGCACGTGAAACACAGGTACATCCCCCACAAAAGGTGCTGCAAAATATTTTAAAACTAATTTTAAATTATTTGTTCCAAAATACCCAGGCTTTTACACTGGTTGTGAGACTCCCATTAAGGAAAGTTGCCCTTGATAACCTCGGTGTGTGTGGCAAGGGTGTCCCTCTTGTTGGAGGCAGCTCTATATTCCCGTGAAATTCTCCCTGATCCAGCGGGATTTGCAGATTTGTTTATGGAGAGGGTTTTCTGCCAGGCAGACGCTGACAGAGCGCGCAGTGCCCCAAACGCAGGTGTGGATTTTGCCATGCAGGGATGCACACAGTGAATTAAATGCTGGCGTGACTGCAAAGCACCAGCAAATACAGGTGTCTGAAGCGTCTCTCCTTGTGAAACTTGCATCATTATTTTATGTTTCTGTCAGGAAACGGGGTTTGGCCACTAAAAATATCCCGGGGCATTTTCACAATGGAATAATTACCTCCTCAGAAGGATGTTTGGGTTTCTCCAGTTTACCCTTGCCGAGTTACGCTGCTATCTGATATGCCACAAGGATTACCAGCAACCAGCTGCAATTTATCCTGAAAATGGAAGCGGTGATTAAAAGGCAGGACTGGTAGTGTAACTTCTATTAAAGCTGGTTAGCAATTCCCATCATAAAGTCCTGCCCTCAGTTGTGTTTAATAGGGCCAGACTAACTACTGTGCTGAAATTTAAGCATCTGAAGTTCATACCTCGGGTTAAATGATAAAAATTTCTCCTTTTGTTCCTTCTGTCAGGGATTTTCCAGTCTGAACACAAGAACGGTCACGTTGTCAGAGGTGTTCCCTCAAACCCCACCATGAACAACCTCCTGAAAGTCCCACTGGTGCTCGGCAGGAGCTTTCCAGCACTTCCGCTGCCCAGCAGCTCCATCCTCATCACAGCCCAGGGCTGTGGGATCAGACCTGGGTCTGCAGCTCCAGTTCTTGGCTGCTCTCCGGACCATGCCAAGTGTGCAGGCAGGAAGGGCGAGCAGGGAACCTGTCCTTCCAGTCCTATTGGGAAACATGGAGCAGGAAGCTCCTTGAAAAACGTGTGATGGGGACGGGAACTGGGTCTGGGACAGGTAAGTTGGCGGGCACGGAGGCTCTGGACAGAGACAGGTTCTCCAGGGCAGTGGAGGAGAACGAGGAGCCAGAAGGAAAAACAGGTCTGCCTGAAGGGAGGGATAAAGCAAAGCTCATGAGGAAGAGTCTGGAAGCCAGGCTGCTGGGAGAAGACTGAAAATCAGAGTAGGAAAAGGAGAGGTTGCTGGGAGGAGGACATGCAGGCTAGGAGGACTGGGAGCTGTCCCTGAGGTCTGCCCAAGGGCTGAGGGAGAGCTTGCTGGGCAAATGAGACTGAATAGAAGAGCTGGAATAGGATGAGGAAGGAGGACCCCAAGGCTGGGTGTGGGATGCAGCAGGGCCTATGGGAAGAGGAAATTCCTTAGAGAAAGTGGTGCAGGAATGGGAATGACAGAGGGAGGGATGCAGAGCAGAAGGGTGAGGGTTTAGGAATGGGAATGAAGACCACCTGAAAAACAGTCTGAAAACAGCTGAAATACACTGAGGATGTACGTCACCCCCTTGGAGTGCTGGAGCTTGTGCCAACCATGGCATCACTCACAGAGGGACATTTCCACATTGCTGATGGCCTGAATCGATGTCAGCCCAGGATTACATTGTTGGGTTATCTCTACATGGTAAAGAAGAATATATTCAATAAAACAAGAGTACTCAGGCTGCACAGTAACACACTCCCCAGTTATCAAACACCAGGATAAAGGCAGCCAGTGCAAAAGGATAAACCAGGCTCAGATACTGAACTAAGGTCAGGGAACCCAGACAAGTGCTTCAACAACTTTGACTTCATTTACTGTAAAAATCAGACAAGTATTTTATGCATCTAGTGAGGAACTGCAGGGCAAGCAAGCGCAGCACTGTGGGTGGGGCTGGTGACTGCTGCTCCCAGAAAGGATTTTTAGCCTCAGGAATTTGTGGGATGCAAAACACAGTCCCTAAACAGAGCCTGCCCAGGTACCTGGGCTGACATTTTGAAGCCTGATATGCAGAAGTGAAGAGTTCTTGCAGATAAATCTGCAATAACTGAGAATTTATACAACTTTTGACTCAATTAGATGCTTGGCCATGTTCTATTTTCTGACAAAATCAGGCCATTGAGTATTTCTAATTCGATCCCTGAAATGAAAAGATATTTTTTATTATTCTGTTTGTACGCCCAAGTTCCTCATCTGTAAAATAAGGGCAACACCAGTTCTCACTCCACTGTTGAGAAAATGAATTAGAGTTTGTGAAGCACTTGGATACCATAGTGATGAGTCCCATGGCAAAAAGCTCAGGAGGAAATGAATAAATCTGTCTTCAGAACAATATTTGAATAGTCTGCTGTAAATAGTCTGCTCACGGGCCACACAGTGAACAGCGAGGAGAAAATAAAATTATTACTGAGCGAGCACGGTCTATTCTATACAATGAGTGAGGCCGGGAACCTGTCGAAGGAACAGTGTGTGATCTAATTACAATTAAATGCTGTATCATAATGCAAGTGCACAGAAGGGACAAATTACAGTCACACATGCCACCTTAATGTTGGTATAGGTAAACTTTTAGGCTCTTGAATTTAAGAAAAGCACCACTGTTAGGTGCAAAGGTGTAATACACATGTATAAATTATTTCCTTGCCCTTTAATAGTGGGAGACAATATATTTACCTCCTCTACCTCAGCTGCTTAAGTGGAAAAAGTGTTTTTCTCTTCTTGGAGATATCTCAGCCTTACAGCCAAGATTTAATGCTGTCATTCACTCACTGACATACAGATTTAAATCCAAAATTCACCTTCTTTGGGAGTCTGCGCATGATCATCAGAGACAGACTATTCTCCAGAGAGGGATCCAGAGGAGGACCTTCATTTCAGTGATTAAAATTTTGTGTTTTGCTTGGAGTGCTTCCCACTCCAAAATAGCCCCCTGGTTTTGGTGCAGAGGCAAGGTTATGGAACAACAACTCCCCTGATCTTTCCGAGTCCTCAGTCCCAAGGCTACGCTGAGCTTTCCCGACTCCTGCTGAGACTTGGAGCCGCTTCAGAGCGGCTGTAAATTGCACTGGGTTATCTGTCGCCCACAAGAAGGGTGATGGAATTAGGATTCCACTGTTCAGTGCCACTGTGGTCGTGCCTATTTTTCTCATCATGATTTCTCTATTGCTTAGCAGGATGTGAGGTGACACTGAATCGTTACACCAATTTATTGTTATCCGGAGAATTTTCCGTTACCAGGCATCCTCTAGCAGTTGGTTAAGGCAATTTGGGATAAGAAGGGGTTGCAGCACAAATAAAGATGTGGCTCATTAAGTTTAAGACTTAGAGCTATGAGATACCTTCAGTTTAACCTTCTGTGCTGCCTCCCTTGTGAGGCAACATAGCAGGTTAAACTGTGTGAGGCATTGGCTCCATCCACGGACAACTTCTGGCAACATGACCTGTCCAGTTATTCCCAATCTCCATTCTGATTCCAGCACCAGTGCCCAGCAAGGTGTGCTGTCTTTCATCCTTCAGTAGGGGCTAGATTTTTTTTTTCATTTATTTTTCACATTTATTGGTCACGGATGTGGTTTTGCAAACTGCTCTGAGGTTAAAAGTCACCCTCTGGACTTTGCCAAGCAAATTCTAGGTTAGCAGGTCATGTGCCAGAAACCCTCCAACCCCAGCACGCGTACTGCTGTCATTCCTGATGTCAACAGCAGTTCCACCTCCTCACCGGAGTCAGGGAGGGTCATCAATAGAAGCAGACCTTCCGATCACTGAGGTGAATTCCCTGGGACGTCTGAGAGGAAGGTGGAGCTCCTGGAGTCCTGGAGGTTAACGGAGTCTGAAACACGAGCAGGGCAGTTGGTGTAAAATGCTTTTAAAGGCTTCACTCGCTGAGTAAGGGAGCTGCTGAGGTCTAATCCAATGTTTGTTTATTTAGGGATTTCAGAGGTAGATGGAGGGAACCTAGAATCCAAAATGCTGGGTTTACTGGAATCCAATCCACAATTTAAAAGAAAGGGTAAGTTATCTGTTATCAGGACGTGCATAATGATGTGGGATGTGATTCTCTAGGCATCCAGAAGGAGAGAAATGCAGGTAACTTCCAAGGGGAAAGCCTGATGTTATTGCAGTCAAGGGGATTTTTGCCATCTGTGTCAGCAGAGTGAGATTTCATCTCTGGAAGCCTGTCATGGGATGACACTGTGCCACAGGTGCTCACAGCGTTATCAATGACTATTTTCCTGTTTTGGTGGTTGTCATTAGTCATTGTTCTCAAATGAGGTCATTCCAGGGGAGACACTGACCACTGAGTCTCCATTCTTCTTCCCCGCTGTCCGTGCCCTTGCTTTTCCAGTGTCCCCACTTCTCCCTGAGCTACTGCAACTCCTCTTTGGATTGAAAGACTCTCTGCACACCCAGGAAGAGAGGAGACAGATGGTCCATGCCCTCTCGTGCGAACAGGATCAGTCTCCTCTGCAGTTTGAAAACCACATAAGCCAGGCAAGGATTCCAGGTGGTGTTTATCCCAAAGCATTTCCAACAATCCCACAAGAATGTTAATTACTGACACCAACAATCTTGTTCTCATTCATATAATGGGAGCGCCTAAAGGTCTTACCTGAGGTTGGGTCCTGTTGTGTTAGACAGTGTAGGATTGCACAGGAGAAACACGGAGCACTTTTAGTCCAGGTTATCCTGGCAGAAAGTCAGAAGGAAAGCAGAACCACAGGTGTTGGAGGTAGAGCAGCAGGGCCAGCCTTCACATCTCCTGAGTCCCAGTGCTTCAGTGCTCAGTAAACACCATCACATTTTCTCCTGTGCCAGGGGAAGTGAGACTGCAGAGGTCTGAGAGAATTCAAAGGGAGAGGAAAACCGTGGAGAGAGGAGATAAGAACAAAAGGAAAAGAACTGATGCTTAGCACAAAGAAACAGTCATTCGTCTCTGGGCTTGAGAAATCAAAGAAACAACCTTAGACCAACAGCAGAGGATGCCTGGAAAACGCACAGCCCAGCACTCCTGGGGGTCCCATCCCAGCACACCTTACAAACCTCACCTTTGCCCATGGCAGGAACCAACAGTAGCACAGCCCAGCCCCTTCTGTTACCTGAAAGTGCCAGCTGAGGTGTTGGATCATATGGCTGGAGTCAGATATGTTGGAGGACTCCTGGAAATGGAAGGAAAAGGCCACATTACCTGTGAGAGATAGAAACAGATCAGCCAGAGTTAGGTGAGCAAGTCCACACGTAAAACTTGAGATCAAATAGACTCGACTGTTATGTCAAAACCTACAACTCCCACAAGTGCCCTTCCTTTTGCTCTGTATCTCAGGCTGTGATTTTAGGTGTTTAAAACTGAATATACAGAAACAATGATTCCAGGAGTCATTGCTTGGACATAGTGGCTGAAGTGCCCCTCTGCTTTAAATGGCAGGAACTGGAGGCACAGAGTTCTATTAGAACCTTGTGACAGAAGAGTAAATATGAACAAAATTACCTCAGTCCACTAATTAAATAGTTCAAAACCAGTCATTGCTATGATGTAGTAAAGACAATGAGCCACAAAAGAATGAAGACGTTGGACAACAGGTTGGGACAGGGACAGAGTCCTGTGTGCTGTAATGATCTCGTTCATGCACTCTCAGACAGCCCTTTAAAGTCAGAGTTTTGGCTCTGCTTCCTCCAACTGGAATGCTCAGACAAACCTCATCACCCTTTCAGATGCTGTGAAAGAATTTTTATAAGCATAATGGAGTTTTCATGGAAGAAATATTGGACTTCTTCATTTTTACCATGTCATTCTGACAAAGGGACAAGCTCAAACAGTTGTAAAATTAAACTTTTCAGAACAAGCCCTGGTTTACAAAGGGCTTCCACTCCCCCAGGCGCATGCCACTGAAGGATGCCTGAAGTCCTTTTTTTGGATTTCTTTTGCCACAGGGTCTGTGTACTGTGATCGTGGTGCCTCCTAAAGTACCTTCCTGTCAGGAAAGGTGGTGCTGCAGCACCTGGGAGGGCTGCAAAAGTCTGGACAAGACTTTGGTGATGCAACTGTCAGAGGAGAGCATGGAGGTCTCTTCCCAGGGAGCAATAAAAGGGATACAGCCCTGATTTGCCAAGGAGAGAAACAAGCTTCTGTTTCCAGCAGTTCCTGGTTTAAAAGCAGAGCTACACCTCGACTCATTCTATATAAATTTTATTTTTAAATAATTTCTAACCTCTTGCAATTTTTAAGCATCTCCAAAACCAGGGTAAATTAGCCAACATTCCTTCCTAGTGTTACCAGTCCAACCTCTTACTCGCATTAGCACAGTCTGACTCTTTCTCAGCTGCAGGACTGAGCATTGTGGGGACACAAGGACAGTAAAAAGCAAAGAACACAATTTGTGCCAAGGAAGGGTGCTGCACCGAGAGCTCTGGCAGGAAAAATGTGGGCAGATAGGTGAAGAGTCTGACTCCTCAAGCTCCAGTCTGACGCTTCTCACAGACATTCATTTCACTTTTTTTTTTTTTTTTTTTTTTGTTTAAACATCCCTTCAGGGCAACAATTCTGCAAAAACACCACCATTCTCCCACCTTTCTATGCTCATCCCAGGGAACCAGTAATCAAAGCCAGGAGAGCAAACCAGGGGCTCCAGTGGGATGTGGAACGTGGGCAGTGAAGCCGTGAGCCTTCGGATCTCCCTGACAGGTCTGGGCACTCGGCATGTCAGGATCTCTGGGTCTGCTGTCACCCAGGGGTTTTACCACTCATGTTACTCCCTCAGCACCTGAATGGCAGCTTTAAAATCAAATTACATGAGTGCTACAGGCTGCAGCCCCTGGCTGAGCCCCACAGTCAGACTAATTGAAACAACAAATATGTCTGGATAGCAGTTCCTTAAGAAATGTCATCCTTACAATGCTCCGCTTTTCCTCCTAACAGAACCTGACGGGATTTATTGACTGCCCGCTGTTCCTGAGAATGCATCGGAAGTTATTGATTCTGAGAAATATGAAATGTGTCAGAGAGGTCAGAATGCGACTCTGTGTCCAGGTGAGACACAAGGGCATTCAGAGATACTGAACGGAGCAGAGGGAGTGGCAGGAAGCCAAAGGCTGGGAGTTCACTCCGACAGGGATCAGTGGGCTTAGAACACCACTGTCCCAAGAAGAAAGAAGTGAAGGTGCTAATCCAGGTTCCTTGTGACCAGGAACCACCATGCTGTAAATGTTGCCCAGGCTGTTGCCCCAGCTGCTTCCCTCTCCACTAATAGCCATTTTTTGAGGGATGCTCTTGGAACAAAAGTTGAAACGCATTTCCTCATCCTCTCATAGTGGAAGGTACGTGCTGGCAGGAGAATCTGGGAGGAAAATGCTCTTATGCTATACGGGCAATGAACATTTTGTGCACAAGCAAGATGCCCTCACATTCCCAAAGGAATTCAACTAAAAAGCATCACTACTGAAAACTGGAGAGAATTTAGATGCTTGGAACAAACTTACATTGTTAAAAGTGGGGAATTGGTAGAGAAAGATGTTCAGGCTATCAGAAGTTGTTATCAGAAGTGCCCTTCATTTCTGAAAGCACAGAAGTGTAGGTATTCAACAAAAATCAATTTCTCAAAAAGACTCTCCTTCCATGCCCAAAAGCCTTTGGTGAGGGCTGAGAAGAAATTGAGGTTTATGTCTGTATCATGTGGACATTTAGATTCCACGAAGCAAAGCAATGGCATTTTTCAGCTGTGAGCCCTCTGAGGCAGGTAACAAATAACAGTGATTTGACAGAGGGAGAAAAGCTTTCTCACAAATCTCCTGTTTTCCCAGTCCCAAAGGGCTGCAGTCTGCCTCTCTCCCTCTTTCAGGCTGGCACTCGCTCCACAATCTGTTGGGTTTGTGTTTTCAGATAGGAGTGCAGCGTTTTCCTGCTGACCTCCAGCAATAAGTAGCACTCAGCTGCTCCTTCTGGGGTGTCATCACAGCATCCACCACTCCTCAGGCTGCCAGGACTATCTGGGAAGCACAGCCTTTGGAGGAGGCAGCACAGGTGAACACAAGGAAGAGTATGACTGACATCTTTTTGATGTTTACTGCTACTACTGCTGTTAACATGTGTTTCTGCTAAAGTGCAGAGCTCATGGATTATGTTTAGCTTAAAAAGAAAGCTCTAAAAAAGTACCAGTGAAAGACATAAGGAAGAAAAACCTCAAAACCACTCCTGTTCTTATATTCTTTTTGGGTTTTTTTTTTCTTCTTCTTCTTTTAAAGTTCTGCATCCAGTTTCAGGCAAATTGAGCAGTTCTGGGGTGTGGTGCCTCCAGAAGGCTCCTGAAGACACACATGCTGTGCACATGCTGCTGCTGTCGGAAGGGAGCAGTGGGAACTCGGACACAAGAGCGAGCACCACCCTGTGAGCAGTTTCCACACCACAAAGAGGAAGAACTTGGTCTTGTTCCTGGCTACAGGTGGCTCTGACACATGAAAGAGATAACCAATTCTCAGTTGAGACAAGTGAATGATGCCTGTCCCAGCACAAGTGACAAAGGTAAGATATCTTGCACTTCACCTGAAATTGACACCTGAAGAAGGGTAGGTTTAGATGGGATATTGGGAAGAAATTCTTGGCTGTGTTTGGTGCTGAGGCCCTGGCACAGGGTGCTTAGAGCAGCTGTGGCTGCTCCATCCCTGGAAGTGTCCACGGCCAGGCTGGACAGGGCTTGGAGCAGCCTGGGAAGGTGTCCCTGCCCATGGCATGGAGCAAGGTGGTGTTTAAGGTCCCTTCCCACCCAGACCTTTCTGGGATTCTGTGATCAAGAATGTGGGAATGCCAAAACAGCCTGGTAGCGTGGATGAAATCCTTGTTCAGAATTCCTGGACCTGGGATGAGTGGGGTGACACTGCAGCAGGACGGTCCAAGCCACAAAGATAAGTGCATATTAGAGTTGACACCAACTTATGAACTTCTAGGAACTTAATTAACTCCAGCCAAATGCTACAAGCAGACTTTGGGAATTGAGCAGTGACACTGCTCTAAGTCAGCTCCCACAGTGGGGATTTTCCCTCTGACCAAAGGAATCCCTTGCTCAATGTCAGTGGAAACACAGACACCAAAGGAGATGGTGTGAAAAATTAGCAGCATTTCCATTGTGTTGGAAAGCCTTGTTCACATCAGAACACTTTCCCCATGTACCTGAACAAGAAAACAGGGGTTTTAAAAAGCAGGGAAACCTGCACAGGGTGCTCGGTAAACCCGAATGGAGCATACCCACCTTAAAGCTCATGTCCTCTACGGAATTTTTACATGGAGTCCAGCTGATGCCAGAGGAAGGGGTGAAAAGGCTTCCAACTCTGAAAGAGAAGAGGAAATTACAGAACTGACAGCAGTGGACACTGCTGGGTCACCAGAGAAAGGGGAAAAACTCAACCCTTTGTGATTACAGTCAAACACAAATAAATATGTTGGAAAAGAACATTTTCTATTTCCTGCAAGCAGTAAAGTTTGGGGGAAATGGCCTATGACAAATATTTCTCTCTGCTGGAGGCAGCAGCAGGGCTCTGACAGGCACGTTGGAAAACAGACCATACGTTTGTGCATATTCAACAGCCCCACTGGGACACATCATTTCTCAGGCTGCCATTGGGGTTGTGTTTGGCACTTGAACTGTTTCAGGGGCTTTGATAGCCCAGGATCTGTGTAGAGGATGTTTTGTTCTGAGGGAAAAGAGCACAAGCACATGACCAGAAGCTCTGATCAGCTATTGAAAGACCCAGACAAGCAGCGCGCAACAACACAGCTCCTTTGTAATGGAAATGCCATACCTAGGCCTGAAATTAGGAAAGTAACGTGTACAAGCAGATTCCAAGGAGATTGAAGTCATCCCTGGTATTCCTGCCCCAGCAGAAAAGGATGCAAAGTTAAGACACCTCTGAGTAGTGAAGAGTCGACACAATTTAGCTGCCCAAGAAATCAATGACAGATCTTTATGAATGTTCAGGAGCCCCAACACACAGATCTTCCCAGGGAAACTGAAGGGAGCTAATTAATAGCCCAGATAAACAGAATGAAATGCAAAGCTGGACATAGATCTTTACAGCCCAGTGCTGACTGTGCTGAATTCTCTCCTTGCACTCCCAGCTGACCCCAGTGAGGCATCAAGATTAATGCTTGTACAAAAAGCTTTTGCTTTCCACTTTTTGTAAAGCACTTGCAGGCTGTCTACTCAAGTGTTTCACCTGGCTGCAATTAGAGATCATTTAGTCTTGGCTTACAGACTTAGCTGGGTGTAGTTTTGGTCTCCCCTGTCCCGCTCCGAGCAGGAAGTGACACCTGAAGTGATACCTCTCTATCCTTATGCTCTGGCTGCTAGGAGGTGAATTCCCTACTAACTGAGACTCTTTTACTCAACTGCTCAGCTCCATTCGTGTCACCTGCACTGTCTGCAGTGCAGTGTGGGACCCTCTGGTACCCTGAAATCCAGCAAAGTGATGATGTCACTCAGAGTTAACACACAAACCCTGTGCAGGAGATGCTGAAGTCATGGAAATCCTCCTTGTTCCCAAGAGGTGCAGCATAAGGGCCCTCAAAGGAGCTTTAGGAGGAGTTTCAAGGCTGGCCTTGAACATGGGATGTTCCCTGGGCAACATACTGGGGGTCATTTGGCCTTTGCCAGGACAGGTAAAGAGATATGAACTTGCTTTGGGGACTGGACGGCTCCAGCCGTGGGACACGTGGCCAGCCCAGCAGAAGCAGCTCCTGCCCTCCTCCACCAGAACCATCAAAAGGCCATTTTGATCCAACTATTTTAGGGAGAAATGCCAGTCAGTCTTGTCAGCAGGAAAGGTCTGTCTGGGAATACATCCCCTCAAGTGCCTTTGACAAGGCAGAGGAAGAAGTTGAACACTGAAGATTAAGAGTGCCTTGCACAGGCAGCTCCCACAGCAGGGAAAGCCAAGAGCAGGTTTTCCAGGATCATGACTTTGGACTAAGGTGCCTAAATTTTGTGTAAATGTCACTTCAGACTCTGCTTGGATGCAGCCTTAGATGTCCCTTGTTTTTCCAGTGGAGAGCAGCAATACTTCCATGGTGTTTCCCAGTCACTGTTAAACCAGTGATCCCTCTTCAAGAGCCAGGATGGAAGGTACAGCACAAAAAAGCTTTATTTCATAACTAAAATAAGGTGAAATGGGACATCAAATAGCAGAGTCAGCCTGAGAGCACCGAGAGGATTCACAGAATCCCAGAAGGGTTTGGGTTGGAAGGAGCATTAAAGCTCATCCAGTGCCACCCCTGCCATGTGCCACCTTCAGTGTCCCAGGCTGCTCCAAGCCCCAGTGTCCAGCCTGGCCTTGGACACTGCCAGGGATCCAGGGGCAGCCACAGCTTCTCTGGGCACCCTGTGCCAGGGCCTCCCTGCCCTCACAGGGAATCTCTTCCCAGTATCCCATCTAACCCCTGGGTCCAGAAAGATGTAAGATGCTTGAGAAAGGTAAATCTCAGGCACGAGGGCAGCAGCTGACCTTGGCCTTGCTAGTTGAGCGAGGAGCTCTCCTGGCTCCAGGAGAAGCCTTTCTATATGGAAGCTAAAAATCATTAAAAACTTCCAGAGGAAAGGATGAGATCCAGCCAACATTCCCCGATCTCCCAGCTCCCACTTCCTCACATGGCCCCTGGGCTGAGGAGAAGGAGCAGGTTCTGCTTGGCCTGATTTGGAAGTGAGAGACAAACCCAGGATCTGGAGTTATCCAGATGCACCTCAGTCTTTCCTGTCCCATCATTCTAGTGACCCGGAAGCCCTGGGAAATAAATAATATTTGGAGTTGTTGAGTTATTCATCTACACAAATGTTTTTCTATCAGTGCTGTGCATAAGGATATTACCAGAGAAACCAGGAATGTTCTTGGGATTGGAGACCAGAGGGCAGAACATTTTCTGCAGGCCCACACAAAACTGTTGGGTTGTCCCAAGCCAGTGTCCCAGAAGGACATCAGAGTCAGCACTTTCATTGCTGAAATTACCCACAACCAATACATGAAATATTAGTGGGAATATTGAGAAATAACAAAAACTAGTGCAGAAACCACGGTGGAATGTGCTTGCAGGGACATGCACAGGCACAGCCTGTCCAACGGACTCGTGGTCATCCACGATCCTGGCTCACAACCTACATCCAATCCCTGAAACCTTCCTCCAGCCTGAAAAGGGAGTCTTGTGGCCTGTTTTAAAGCTCTAACAGCTTCATTCTGGTTTGAGCTCAGCTTTTCTCCTGGACTAACAAGTGTTTGGGAAGCTGCAAAGATCCCACGATCATTGTGGGAGGGAAAGCTGTTCCCCCATGACATCCCGCTGTGCTCTGTGCCCACAAACCTCAGAGTCCATCCCACAGCCTTGAGTCTGAGAAATGAGCAGGGGATGGAAAGAGCCAGCTGGAGCCTCTGGAGACCTGGAATGCTCATGGGATTGAGGAAAGGGGAAAGCATGAGCCCCTACTCTAAAAGCTGAATGCCAAGATCCCAAATCACTTCCTACTCCAGCACTCAGGAACTCAGTGAAATCAGAGCCTTGGGATTTAACTGCTTCTGGAAAAGGAGGAAACTGCTATTTGTATGTACAAAGACTGGGAGTTTTCTTCCTCCACTCCAGTGGAAGTTTAATCCAACAGGTCCCTTGCTGTGTGTCTAGAGGCCTGGTCACCACTGCCTCCAGTGAGCACAAGTCCCTGGACTGACGTGGGAAAGCAACCTGGGCTGGAGATGTGCTCACATGGCTTCATTTAGATCCTTCCTGATGGGAGAATTGAGAACCAAAGATGTTCCCACCAAACCTACTCATCCAATTACTGGAGCACTTTGAAAATGTGATATGGATCACTGGAACAGCCTGCTCTTTTCCCAGGACAGAGCAGGAGTGTGCAGACACTGCACTTTTGGGAAGCATCGAGAACCAGACACAGGAGCTTTGTGGCTTTTCTTCGTTGGTTCTGACTTGCTCTGACACCTCACCTGCTCACCATTAACACCCCCTGGTGCAGTTGCATTTGACATCCCTGTAACAGCCCCTGATTTATACAGCCTCGCACAATCCCTCCTCCTCTGTGCAGCCTTGGGAGCAGCAGAACAGACATCCTGAAATGGAGCTCCTTTGAATCAGTCACTGCCAAAGGAGCCAACACCTTCAAAGAGCGTTATCTTTGTGAATCAAACTTCACCCTTCCCAAATGATCTCTTTTTTTAAATGAAATGGAGCTTTTGGTGTTTGGTAGAAGCAGACAAATGCTCTGGTGGACAGACTTAAAAAAACCAGGTGAAAGCATGACAGAGATTCACAGAGTCCCAGAATAAAGGAGAGAAAGGATCCAGAGAGAAATCCCATGTGCTACATTCATCACTCACTCATTCAATTACAAAGATTTGATCACTGTCCAGTGAAGGGAATTCAAGCTCCCCATTTTTTGGTGCATCTCTGATGCTTTTCCCCATGGCACTGCAGCAGATGAGCCGTGTTCCTTTCTACACCCATTCCCTGCAGAAAATCTGCAAACCATCACCACTGATGTTCCCTAATTTAGGATCCATGTCCTAACATTCTCTGCCTCCAAAGCACAGCCACCACATCATGCCCTGCTTGCTTTGGGAATGTGGTTTTCCTTCGGTCCGATGGGAACACCACGATTATGTGCTGCACGTGCCAGAGAGGCAGGGCTGGGTGGGGAGGGAGAAGGGAGGCTGCAGCTCAGAAATGATAGTACCTATTTTTGGCTGCCGGAGCCAGGCTGTGCTGCTCCCACTCTGTTTTGATGCTCCAACACGTTTCACTGGAGATGTCACCAATCCCAGGCAGTCACGACAGTCTGGGGTGCTGGGATTCAGCCTCGTGGGGGAGGGAAGACAAGCAGTAATTTTTCTGAAATGTGTGACAGGAACAAGTGGATTTGTAGTGACTGTTATTTGAATGTTAATATTTAGATGAGGCTATTTTTCTGTCTGAACACACCATTAGAACACAGGCAATCCATACCTGGTTCTCCCTTCCACCTGGCTGCAGTGGGACACTTTGTCAACATTCACCCTTGTGCAGCCATAGTGAGGTTTTCAGGTCTGGTTGAACATCTTGCAGAACCAAATGTCCTCTTGCTCCCTACTGCCTGGGACACATAAGATATAAAACACAATTTCCTGAAGTGAATCTGTGTCCCAAGGGTGTTTTACATAACCATAGTGCTTACTGGGGATGCACAGGGTTTTCACAGCACTCCAAGTTCTACAGTCCCCACTTCCATTAAGTGACAACTTATTTACATCCCAGGATCCTGAGGCTGCACAAGCCAAAGTCTCTGCTCACACCATCTGCTGCAGGTACCCCCAGGAGGTTGTGAGAGGTTCCCCTCTCCATGGCTGTGCTGCAGGGCAACCCAGGGAAGGAGATGACCCAAAAACTGTCCTGAAACCCAGCACTCGACCTGGGCACCTCAGTCCGTGCTGAAGAGGTTCCCCACAACTAGGCCACCCTTTGCCTCATGCAGCCTCTTCCTGCCTGGCTCCATCCCCTCAATCCTGCAACACTGAGTGGGGAGATGACACAAAGCTGTGGCTGCCCCTGGATCCCTTGGAACTTGGAGGGCTTGGAGCACCCTGGCATATTGGAAGGTGTCCCTGCCCATGGCAGGAGTGGAATAAGATGAGCTATAAGATCCCTCCCAACCCAAACCATTCTGGGATTCCAAATCCAACAGGATTCAAGGGAAGAGAAGGCAGAGTGTGAGGAGCTTGGGTATCTCCGATGCCAAGCCAGCACTCTGGGAGAGCAGCAAACCAAATTCCAGCCCTGTGGGGGGCCTGCTGCTAACCCACCACAAGATCAACTTTCCTTCTTTCAGCTGCTTTGCTTCGTTCTGTTCTCCTGCAGCACCGTGTGCTACGGAGTGATAGAAACACGTAACAGCTTCTCCAAACACAGTTATCTTTAGAAATGGAACAGCGAAAGAAAATGACACTGTGTAGACACTGTAAAAATAAAGCCTTCACTACAGTAAAAAAAAAAAAAGTTACATTCTTGATCAAGGAGCAAACTGGTCTGAATAGTCACAGTCACATTTTGCAGCCATGTAACACTTTTTATCTTTTTCTCTCCCAACATCTGAAGAAGATGAACGTCTGAATCCTATATGTGGGAATTGCTTAAACCAGCACTGGGAGAAAACATGCGGTTGAGTATTGATCTGAAAAGATGGAGCGAGTTCAGCCCTGAGTTAACAGTCCCAGATTTTGGACAGGGGCTGGCAGAGCTCAGTCCCTCTCAGGACCAGCCCCATCCTGGTTCCTGCCAGACTTATGGCCCAAGGCTCCTGCAGCTCCATTCTTTTCAGCAAAGGCTGGATGAAGGAGCACAGAACCATTTTATTTAATCATGGTTGGAGTTCTGGTACTCACAGGAAAAAAATCCTGGGAGCAGAGTGTATTTTCATGATCAGTGAGTACAGAGTGGCATAAAATGTCTGCACTGCTTCTTTCCACTGCAGCCTGTGCCTTTGAAGTCATGGTAACAGCTTTTGGATCCCAATCCTCTGATGAGACTCCTTGATTTATTAGGTAAAACATCTGGAAAAAATGAGGACTTGTGGCAGTGTAAATCCTCCAGAAGGAGCAGAGAGAGGTTTCATCTGAGCAGCCCTCCTGTCAAAAAGCAGGAAACCTGAGCCCTGACCACTGGCTTGAGGGTGCTCCGATGCTGCAAGGCTCCAGCCAGGCCTGTTCCCATTTCACCCAGTGGGCAGAGAGCAGCTGTGAGCAGGGGAGTGTCCAGAGCACAGGGAGTTGGGGCCATGCCAGGCCCAGGGAAAGGTTTGCAGACGCATGGTGTCAGCAGCAGTGCTGCCCTTGCCATCCCGAGGAGACCCTGCTGTACATCCCAGCACTCTGGGCTCTAAATACCTGTAAATACCTGCCTGTCACCCACACAGAACAGGCACCAGCCAAACCCACTGCCCGGCACCTCCCAACAGGGTCTTGGGGGTGACTTTTCCATCCCACAATTACAACAGGAATGTTGGAGAAGAAAATCATTTGGAAGGAATGAAACCCATGCAAGTAACAAACAAGGCAACAGGCATTTTGTGAGGCAGATTCCTTCTTTTATTTGGAATCAGCCCTGAGGTAAGAGAAAAAAAGAGGAAAGGGAACAGCAGGAGCATCTTGCTGTGCTATGGAGTCTGCTGGCAGCTCCTCCATGAAATGTGTGGTGGGCAAACGTGGGGAAGCACATGCGTGTGCATGCGGACCGGGCGTTTGTTACATGGGGGCAAAGGTACAAATCACCCAGGTACTTGACTCAGAATTATTTACTCGCTGCCTCCTCCACACAACAACCCAGGTGCCAAATTTCAGTGCCGATGCTCCGGAGAAAATCCCCTGAGAACCATCCTTTGCCAGTTATTTTCCCATCTAAGTCCCCCTTCCAGCTATTTGAATAACACAGTTCAAACACCAGCCCTGGTGCCAGTGGTGCTTTTTGGAGGGGGCATAGGACTGGTGGAGGAGGGGGAGTTTGGGGAGTATTTTTTTTATCAGATAAATTATTGCTGGGAAACCAGCCACTTCTCTCCATTCAATTTATACTCTATGGGGAATCCATCTAATACCCCTGCTCGGAGTGTGAGGCAGGACCAGTGAGATGCTGCATCAAACCAGGGAGGGAGGCAAAAGATGGGCTGGAGTGCAGGGAACGAGCAAACAACAGGAGGAAGAGGCTCTGAAAATGCCTGCAGAGAAGAGGGAAAGCCAAGGGATGTGTTTGCAGCTCCTCAGACAAGGGAGCAGGGGGAGAAAATGGGTTTCTCTGCTGGCAAATTGGAGCAGGCTGGAGCATGGGTGGAGTGGGATGGGATGGGATGGGATGGGATGGGATGGGATGGGATGGGATGGGGTGGGATGAGATGGGACAGGATGTCATGGTTGAGAACCACAAGGAGCTTTTCACCTGCGAGGAGGTGGCACAGCTCCAGGCAGGATGGAGGATCCGATGGGGCTCTGCTTGAGTCTGCAAAATGAGTTCAGTGATTTCCCCCCATTTCCCAGTGGAGCTGGGAAGGTGCCAGTTCAAAGTGGTGAACGCTTCACTGGCCGGTGGAGAGAAGCCAAGGCCTGGGAACAGAGACAGCTCCCAGCAGCCAGGGTTCAGCGTCTGGGAGCCTTGCCCTGCTGTCTGGGCACTCCTCTCATCCCTCTCTGTGTTCCCTGCTCACCTCAGGCTCCACTGCAGCTCCAGTGGCTGTGTCCCAAGGAGCTCCTCATCCAAACAGGGCATGGCTGGAGCTGGGCACTGCAATCAGCACAGCTGGAGCTGGAAACTGCAAACACGGGCACAGCTGGAGCTGGGCACTGCAAACGGGCACAGCTGGAGCTGGGCACTGCAAACACCAGCACAGCTGGAGCTGGGCACTGCAAACACCAGCACAGCTGGATTTGGGCACTGCAAACAGACACAGCTGGAACTGGGCACTGCAAACACCAGCACAACTGGAGCTGGGCATAGCAAACAGGCACAGCTGGAGCTGGGAACTGCAAGCACAGGCACAGCTGGAGCTGGGAACTGCAAACACTGGCACAACTGGAGCTCAGCACTGCAAATGGGCACAGGGCAGGGATGATTTCCCCGAGCCCACCGGGTGAGTCAGTGACCAAAGCAGCCCAGATCCCACTGCCCCATGCAGGACTGGTTCTCTTTCATGTGCTAACACCAATTTAGTCCAGAGGCTTCCCACTCCAGCACTTCCTAGTGACTATAAATGTACATGGAGGTTTTAAAGAATTACAGGGTAATGGCACCTGAATGGGTGTCGAGGTGCACTTTGCTGGCCTTTTATTCTTCTTTATAACAAAGAATTCAAAGCTTTAGTGGGAGAGTTGGCAGCAAGCTCAGGAGATGGGGAGACTTCTGAGGATGATTTCCCAGATTCTGGGAGTGACTACAGTACAAATAATGTTGGAAAATAAAGGAATTGACTCAGCAGGAGGCTAAAGGGAACAAGTGGGAGAGTAACTTTGCTGTGAAAAGCTGCGAGGAGAATATGACACAAAGCAGAAAAGAGAAATAAGGCCAAAAAAATAAATCCAATGTGTATTTCAGAGGAATTCCTTCTGACAGCCTGACTGTCCAAAAACTGCTGAGTGCCATTCTCAGGGAACTGGGCCTTACACGAAGTCCAGGTACTTTGGCCCAAAACAGCAAAGAGATGCTTTTACTCAGAGCTCATTCCCATCCTCCTGAAGAGGACACAGGCTCTCTCCAGTCCCCCTGGTTGTCTCCCAACCTGAGCAGTGTGAAAGTGGCACTCCTGACATGAAACATTCCTTTCCCAGGCAGCATTCATGCTTGAAGCAACACTGATCTAAACTCATAATTAAGCCCCCTCTAGCCCACCTACCAAATAAACTCTTTTCCAGACTCCAATTAACCTCCGAGGTTATTACTGGAGATAACAGATCTCCCTAGAAGTGCTTGTGCCAGGATGCAGGGAGCCCACTTGTTCTGCAAGTGTCAGGTCATGGGGATCACCTTAACTTTGTATACTTGTCCAGCTGACACAGTCCTGGGAATAAAATTAATAACGTTTTGGCATTTTCTCCCTTTCTAAGAAATGGAGAAAGTGTTATCTCTTCCTCCTCCTAATTTTTCCATGTATTTTGAGTCCCCAGACATCTGTACTTTGTTAAAGTTCTGCCCATTTCAGAGGCTTTTTCCAGGGCTGGATGAACTCTGGTGATAGGTATCCAAGCTGCTTTGTGCATTTAGTAGTCCCTAAATGTCTGGTTTGGAATCTGTTCCAGATTCTAATCATTTTACATTAAGAGGCAGGGACTCAGCAACCTCTCCTCTCCCAACCCCCAAGAAAAACAGAAACAACAGCCCTTCAACCCTAGATCAAGCACAAACCTCTCCAAAATCCCAGCCTGGAGCCATCTTTCATCAGTCTCTGCTCTCCATGACTCCTGGACTGCACAGGGTGTGCAGAGTCTCCCTGTCCAAGGAAAGAACACCCCTGACATGACTCAGGACTTTCTCCTGACAGGAACAAGGTGGAGGGGCTGCTCTTGGCCAGGAGGTTCACATTAAGGGGCTGTTAAAGCCTCTCCAACATTTCTGGAGCCTCGCTGGGCTGTGGGAGTTTTGGGCTGCTCCGTTGTTCCACGTGGGTTATCAGCCCTCATTTCTTTGTCACCTGATGCCATGTGGTTTGTAGAAATCCCTCTGGGCTCAATGAACTATGGAACTGAGCCTCCTTATTCTGCTTTTTTCTTCTATCAGTGGGGACTCTGCTCTGGGTTTCTTTTTCCTCTGTCCAGCTGCAAACTTTCAGGTAACTTGTGGGAATTTTGGACTAGTGAAGTTACTCCCAACTCTGCTGACTGATAATTTCGGAAGGAATTCAAGGGGAGGGGAGAATGGAGGAAAACCTCTTTGGAAACCAAGACTAGTGCAAAAGGGCTGCTGGAAATCTTGTTTTCATCACCCACAAATTCCCTGATGCTGGAAAACGTCCCCTACTTTCCCATCTTCTCCCATTTCCTGCAAGTTCTGACAGGAACAGCTTCTGCTGGGAAGAGCTGACTGTGCCAGAATGGGAGAGTTGCTGTTCCTACACCTCCCTCCCCTCCCCAGATCCCCACATTTCAGCCCAGAAAATGGAAATTGCTCAGTGTTTACCAAGGCTCCTGCTCCTCCTCACTCCGCTAGGACCTCTGTGCCTGAGCCAGGGCTCTGCTGTTTACAAGCCCATCTGCTGCTGTTGCTTTTCCTCACCTGAAGTTCGAATGCTCTGCTCAGGATTTCGCTCACCGTTGTGTTGGGAACTGCAAAGAGCAGCCGAAGATTTCAGGTGGGAAGTGAGCAGCAGGGAGAGAGGAATACAAATCTGTTGCCATCTAAAGAGCCCTCAAAATAATTTTTAAAAAATAAGAAAGAAGCAGATGAAAGAGGAAATTCCAAATGTTTTTAACAGCACAGTCATTCCAAGAAGAGTTTGTCTCATATTTTTGTGAGAATTTGAACACTTAGAACCAGAAGGAAAAAAGCACAAGTGTTCCAATGGCTGTTTCCCTGAAATTACCCTGATCCCTTTGGTCCCTGCAGTTTAGTCTCTATAGGAGCTTCAAGCCTCCACTTTGCCCAAACCTGTTGAAAGCAAGTCGAGAGCTCTCCAGGCAGTGTAATTCAAGGCCACATCTCTCCAGGAGTAAGAGGAGACCCTTGGGAGTCAGAAAGAGACTGGAAATGTTTGTGTGCCCTGAGGCCTTCAGTGGGGTGCCCAGAGAGACCCCTGAACAACCAGAGCTGCTGCCCTCCCTCCTGAGCCTGTAGGAGGGCTTCTCTCTCCAGAGGACGAGGGATTCAAGCTCTGTCCTACCCTTCCCTTTGCCAGCAGGGAAGCATGGTGTGGAACAAGCCTGGGCAGGTGCTCAGACACCAGCAGGCTCCTGCCAGGAGCAGGGATGGGAAGCAGCCAAGCTGTGGATCACGCTGTGCTCCCGGACATGGCGTGGCTGCAGTGGGAAACAGTGATGCCTCCGCTCCGCTGGGCCCCAACCTGGCACTGCTGGGACTGGGTCCTGCCCACTCCCATCTGCAGCCTCCCAGTCCATGTTGGTGCCTGGCTTGGGAGGGAAAATCAAATTCTTCTCCTGGGCCCTTCTCAGAGCCAGTGAAAATCTGGAGAGCCCAAAGAGCTGAACTGCCCTGACCAGAAAACATGGGTGGCCAAAGTGTGTTTGCTCCAGCCCTTCCTGTGCTTTACCCCTGGAGCTGTGAACTCAGCCCAGAACTGGCTGAAGTGATCAGCCTTTGGAATGGGCTCTGCTCTGCCGTGAGCTCTGGGAGGCCCAGCCTGTCCAGACACAGCTACCATTCCACGTGGGACAGTAGACCTGGCAGGTTACAGAGCAAACAGCCACGGAAAGTTCACACTGTGTGCATGGACAACAACTGAGAAGGAGCAGGAAGAACTGGGAGGTGGACAGGATGGATTCTCAGGGAGGAAAGGCCCACCAGAGGTTCCTTCTGCTTGTCCCGCTGTGCCACTGGATCACAGTGGATGAGCTGCACCAGTTCTCAGGCAGGACTCTGCCTGGTTTTGGGAGGGACACCACTTGGCAGTCTCCTGGCCCTGCCCTACCAGCTCAGCACAAGGCACAGATCCCATCCCAGGGCTGGAGGCTGTTGGCAAAGGAGGTTCCCCAGAGAGCAGGAGCTGGCTCAGGCCCCCACTGTGGCCAGGGCCGCTCCTCTGCTCTGATCTGGAACCCGGGATAGCATTCCCTTCCCTCTGCAATGCCAATGGCCCTTCCCCAAAGGATGGGTGGGTTTGGATTATCTCTCTTTGAGAACCTCACAGTGCAGAACAAGGTCTGCAGACCCCCAAACTGCTCAGAGGTGCTGAATCTGTACTGGTTCAGCTTCCCCAGCCCCAGAACACTCAGCAAACTGCTGGATTTACAGACACATTCCCAGTGGAGCCAGCAAGGTGCTGGGATACCCTGGAAACGCAATGCTCAGTGGGAGAGGGCAGAAAAACTGAAATTAGGCTTTGCAAAAAGTTCCTGCCTCGTTCACTCCTGGGAACGTTCTCTCTGAGTCAAACTGTTCCTGGGAATAGCTGTGTCTAACTGCAGGCAGTGCTGCAGCTCCCAGGCCTGGAGCACACATGCTCTTCATTAATGCTAATCCAGGAGCAGGAATGATTCGAGAGCAGAACCTCCAAGGGGATTAAGTACACAGATACCACCTCATGGAGCTGCGGTGTAGGGAGGGATCCAACCTGCCCGGCCTCCAAAACACGCACCCAGATCTGGTTGCTCTGGTTTGGCCTTGACTCTGGCAGGATGGAAGGAGCTCAGGGAGATGGTGAGAGGGGAGGATGAAAGAAGAACAGCGTGTTCCCTGTGCCCCCCAAAAGGCAGCGTTTCATTGCCGGGGCTCTCAGCGTGCACAACGAACTTGTCTCCCTTTCCTCGCTCCGCTTACATTGTTCACTTTCCTGCAAATTGTTTCCACATTCTGTATAAATAACCCGGGTGCCAGCGAGGGGGAGGGGAGCGCGGGGAAGGGGTGGGAGGAAATCCAATGGCTTTGTTACTTTGGAAAAAGAAGGTGGAGGATGGAAAGGAGCGGTTAGAGCTGGAGCCCTGGCAGACAGAGCAGAGAGTTGCCATCGAGCTCGCGTTCAGACCTGGAGGAAGAAGAGTAAACAAGCAGGAGATTACATATAATTATAGACAATCATGTTGCCGGGGATAAACAGGAATCAAAAGCACAGAGGCACTGGAGTCTGGCACATCCCCAAGCACGGAACAGAAGCCAGCCAGCGAGAGGCACTGCGGCTGGAACGCACTTCCCTTCAGGCCTGCTTTCACTTAGCTCAGGGGCTGGGGGTTTTTTACTCTCTTTTTGGCTGGAGGCATTCCCCCATAAAGAGAGAAGCCCATCCAGTGGGGAACAGAAGCCAAACTGAAGTCAGCAGAATCCTTGTCTGTGACATTCACAGATTGCCCTGTGCGAAACGTCAGAAACATTTGGAAAAGATACAGCCCACTGAGGTCAGCAGGAACAACAACAACAAGATTTTCTGAACAAAAATGGCTCTAGAGACACTCCTGAAGCTGTGCCTGAGTGTCCTGGGAGCAGCTCCTCGTTGGCAGGACACAGAGGGAGAGCTGCAGCTCAGGGTGGCACTCAGGTCCTGCTCAGGGCCCCAGGGATCCAGGGTTTGCTTAACGGGAAAATGATGAACAAAGCCAAGGAGCAAACCTGAAACAACAGCAGATGGGCCATAAGGGCTGTGCTGTGGGTTTTTAAACGAGGGCTTGGAGGGATTTAACAAAGAAAAAAGAAAAGGAGCCCCCTTCGTCCTTCTTTTCCCTTCCTTGGAGGCTCTGGAGAGTCGAGGGAAGGTGACAAACAAAGGAGAGCAACCTCCGATGGCGACAGGAGGACATTGTTTAGCAAGGCAGTGTGAAGAGCTCTCTCCCAGGCACTGTTTTCAATCCAAATAGCTCACAGCCTGCTGAATTCTTAAGCCATTTTACTGATCTCTCAGCTGTATTTCATTGAGAACACAGGCAGATACTTGAAAGCAAAAAAGCAGTGAGGAAAAATAAATACATATAAGAAACCACCAAACCTGTGTTTAGAATCTGCATAAGAGCAGAGGAGGCAGGGAATGCTCACAGGCTCTTCCACCTTCTGCATTTCAGTACAGGTGCTCTAAGTGTCCTTTCCCCCAAGGAAAGAAAATGGATTTTTAAAGGGAAATGACATTTACTCTCTGAGAACAGTGTCACAGTTTGGTGGATTATGTTTCCTGGCTATCTGGGTGTAGGATCGTGTATTTTCTGTGAATTCATCACTATGGGCATTTTTCCTCTGGGATTTCTTCTGCTGACAAATCCTTCCCCAGAGGATGTACCTGTGTGTGTGCACATGCCGAGGCAAGTGAAAGCTCTCTCTGCTGGCCACGTAGAAACTGTTTGGATATCAAAGACAAGTGATAAAACAGGAGTCCTGCTCCTCTCAAAACTGCCAGAAAGAGCTCGGAAAGAGCAGACAGAACGTAACTGGAAAAGACAATAAAGGGTTAAAAAAGGTATTTGGGGTCCAAGTCTTATCTACTCTAAATTTACATCGACTCTGTGAGGTAATATTTAAGCAATCTACTCCCATGCCAAGTTACAACAGCTCCTTCCAACTATCCCAGACAGTGAACAGAACCAAGACTAAAAACAAGATAACACAATGACAGCAAAAATAGCCTCCTTTCCCACATGCCCCTGTGCCGTGTGGAGCACAAACAGGCTCAGAACTCAGCCACATGGTGAGAGGTGGGTCTGGACAGGCCACAGCCTCTTCACTTTCTCTTTCATTTGTACCTGACCAAGAAGGGAGAAGGACACAGAGCTCTTGTCCCACTGTTCTGGCAAAACTGAAATGAGGTTACTGATCTCCTGCAAGCACAAATGAACATCAATCAACAAACACTCATCAAGGCACAAAACACAGTCCCTCGGTGTTATTAGACAGCCAGAATTAAGAGTTTATCAGGCTGGAAAGAGCAGATCCTCGAGGGAGAATGGATTTCATAAGCAAGCGGCAAATCCTTCTCCAGGCACCTCAGTGCAACTTCGGCAGCTAGAAAATCAAAAGAGCTCCCACCTAAAGAGAAACACACAGGAGTGCTCCCAGGAGGCATCTTAGGGAAAGCCCTCAGCAGGAGAAAGTGCCAATCCTGCCTCGCCTCTTCCTGCTTTCCTGAAGCAAAGAGGGAAAAAAGACGGGAAAATAAAACAGAGTATGATATTTGCACTGCTGCTTATTTTTGCCCTGCAAAACAAATCTGAATGTGCTGGAGGAGCGGTTTGCACTGGCTTGTCACAAAAACTCTGCAGCTGGGTTGGGTCAGTCAGTTGGACACCCTAGCTTAGGACAGGCTGGAGTCAGGAATACCAGCCTGACACATCTCACAGAGGTGCATCCCTGGAGCTCTCCAAGGGCCTAGGGCTGGAACAGGAGCTGCTGAAGGTCAGCAGAGGCAACATTGAGCTGCATCTCACTCTGCTAATCCCATTTCGGAGATTGAAACTTGGCCAGGGGGAATGAAAATATGACTGAAGCATTTCTTTATTCCAAGTTTGCCTGGCTGCCGAAGCGATGCCCTGGAGTCCCACCTCTGGAAAATCCAGTGATAAAGGGACAAAGTAATGAGGGTTTTCCCCCAGCTCCTTGCTGGTGGTGCTGGAAATCCTTTTACTCCCAGCCCTAGGACACTGTCATGTCCTAAAGTGTCCAAGTGCACAGCAACTGCACAGAGAGAGGGGTGACTTCTCTGAGGTCAGGGACCACGGGCTGGGGGGGACCAGGGGATGAGCTATAGCATTGGCCATTGCACCTTTTGTCACCAGGGACCTCTCCAAGTGCCCATCTCCCTGCTGAGGTGCTCAGGAGGCAGATGTCTAAACCTGCCATCCAGATAATATGCTTCCCTCTCACTGTTCATGTGCTGACATCCCTGACACAGCCACTTCAGAAATAAATATTCCCATTTTTTCTGAAATAGCTCCCGGCATCAACGGGCAGGGATGAGCTCAGCCCTCCAGGCCAGAGCTGCTGGGCACAAGCACCTTCCAACACGTGCCTGTAATGAAGGCAGCAAGGGAACACAACATTTTGTTTAATGAAAAAAAGCCCTGCTTCAAGCTTCTGAAAGGTTATTATAAGCTGTGGTGAGATGAAACTCAAGACATAAGTCTCTTTGTATTTAATAATACATGGGATTGATTTATTTTCCTGTAGAGAAACTTCAATGAACACCTTTTTTTTGTTTAAATCTTTTGTTGCAGGTATTGATTGTTCATTGAAAAGCTAAACCCCAAAGATGCGACCAAATGATCTCACAAAAAAGGTCTGATTTCTGCACCAAAGCGGACATTCCCAAGCAGTGACAACCCTTTTGCTGTACAGATATTGCAGCGCTGATGGTGAGTTTATAATTAGCCCACACAAATGTGTATGCAAATGCACATAACTGCATTTCAGGGGAAACTACTCAACCCCTAAAGCAAAAATGTAGCTACAATGGAAACCAGAGAAATGCAGTAAGTATTCTGATCTTAGCAGGTAATTAAAGCAGATTAATGAAAGTCAATTTATTACCAAACTGTCCCCAAAAAGGCTCCTACAAAGCCCACTTGAAGAGCTGTGACATCCAAGCCACGTCTGCTGGAGGCACCACTCCCTGCCTTTACTGTTAGATCGCTTTCTCACAGAGCAGATCCAGCAGTCAGTGACTCAAACACCTGTGTTTTCATACCTGATGCAACAAGAAGGTGCCATCGTTTTAAACAGCTATTTATGTTTCTTGAGCATCGCAGATCTCCTCCTGAACACTGAACTGCGGGTCTGATGGGATTTGCTCTCCGAGCTGGAGGGGGGGCAAAGCAGCTATCAGGAGATGGAGACTGAGACGCACGCAAGACAGGAGGAAGCAAAGGAGGGGAAAGAAAGGAAGAAGATCAATTCATGATCTGATCCCGGGGAGAAAAGAGCACTGATGTGGTCCCGAAAGTTCCCTCCGGTCGGTCGTGGGCGTAAGCGCTGGGGAGGGGAGCGGTGCTCTGCGACACAGCCCAGTTACAGCGGCCGGGCACGAGTCCCCAGATCACAATAAGGCAGCTTGAAGGTGACAGATTTCTTTGTTGAAGGTGATAAAATTCCACGTGGCGCGCTGCAAAACAAGGGCTGGAGCCGCGGCCGCGGAGGGGGAGCAGCGCGGCGGAGGGAGAGCTCTCCTGCCCTCGTATGAATATTCCGGCCTGGAAAGCCAGGAGCAGGCCGCTGCCCGCCCTGGGTGACAGGGTGGCTCTGCCCGACCCGGGCCAGGGGAGCTGCTGGAGCTGAGGCGAACCTCGGCACTGCCGCCTGAGCTGTGCGAGTGCCCCGGCGCTGCCGTGGGTGGGCACCGCGGGAACAGCAGCGAAGGGAAGGGACAGCCAGGCAGGATCCTGCGGGATGCACAGGGCCACTGCACCTTCTCCTGCCCCTGCTCCGTGCAGCTGCTGTCCCCCTGCCATCTCCCATGCGGGTCACACCAGCATAGGCTCATCATGACCAAGGTGTCCCAAAAGCTTCAGGCTTTGTTTTCCAAAATAAGCCCCATGCTCTTGCACAGGTAAAACACCCATCCGGCAAAACCTGACCTTTGCTGCTTTAATTCATGCCCACTTTACTGCAAAGACTCTGTGGAAGGGCTGGGCAAGGACAGAGACTGACTTTTGGTCACACAGAGGTGCAGCTCGGGCTGGACACTGCCCCAGCCAGGCTGCTTGAAATGCAGGAAAGGTTCAGTGACAGAGATGTGAAAACAACAGGAAAATCAAAGCCTGAGACTAAAGGAGCAATTAGACCAGCCTCAGAATATATTTAAGTCAAATCAATCCATACAAGAATTTCAGTCACGGTGTGCTGGTGCCCACACTTCTCCCTGCCCCCTCCCTCTTCATTTCCCTCCCTCCCCAGCCCAGGCTGAGATCCAGCCTCGCTGTCTGCTTCATCAGAATATGCACAAAGTGCAGTGACAACACGTCTCCTAAGACGATTTATCAGTTTTGCAAAGTCCCAGTTCATCCTCCTCTTGTGGATCCATTTACATATTGATGTATTTATTCCCCTCTCTCCAGGCAGGCCCCATGGGATTAAACTATTTTATTTACAAAGACATTGGGATTGTAGCTCCTAACAATTAAGGCAGCCAAGATGGAACTTTTCTGGTGCTCTCAGATTGATGTGTGAACAGAGGAATCAGCCTTGTCAGCGATTCGGGAGCAGCCAGGAGGACTGGCTCAACCCCACTTCTATAAACCACTCAATAGCTGCTGCAACTGGGGAAAATGAATTGGGGTGGTGGGAGGCACCAGTGTGCAGAAGGGAGAGATAATGAGGCAGCAGGAGGAGTGGTGGATAAAACTGGGAGGAGAAACTTTGCCAGCAGGGCTCACCTTCAAAGGTTGGTGTTCCAGGGTGGTTTGTGCCTCCTGATAACTTGCAGGCTCCTGGGAGCTGTTCCTGCTCCATCTCCCCCAGCCAAGCCAGGCACACAAGCTTCCAGCATGTGTTCCCCTTGGATCCTGTGCCTCCCACCAGGTGAAACTCGTCCATCAGAGCACTTCAGGCTCCTTCAACACCGGAGCTGAAAAGTCACCTGCCTATTCAGGCCGGTATAAATCTGGCACACGATTGCCTCTCCCTGACAGCAGCCTCATCCGGCACCAGTGTTCTCCCCAGCATCTCTGACATTTCAGAATTATATTTAGAGACCTGGATGGGAATTTAATTTTGAAGTTTTCCATGGCACCCTGTCATATAAATATTCTGCAGCTCCTGCTGTCGGGGGTGTCGGTGCAGAGCGAGCCTGTGCCGCTGCCTCTAATTAAACAGGCCCAAGGAAGGGCACTAAAGAGTGCTGGAACCATCTTAAAAGTCAGCACGTGTCTCCCTATTAATTCTCACCCTGATCTTTTGCATAACGCTATCGCCAGGCTAATTAATCACCGGTGTGAGCTCGAGCATTAATTGGAACAATGAATCATTTTTTTGTCTGTTCCTGGCCACTTCTAGCCTATAGAAATGCAGCTACTGCCATTACTTTAATAATTATTATAAATATAAAGCCAGCAGCACGCACTACATTTGGTAGGCATTAAAAAAAGACGTGGTATTTGGCCTGAAGCATTAACAATCTGGTGCATGTTCAGGGGAGTGATGGATGCAGCCCGCTGACAGTCTGGAAATGTGCTCCCTGAACCACTTTAACTCAGGACACTTTAGAAGGTGCTGGGGAAAGCAGAGGTTGCAGGGATCCAGTGTCTGGATCAACACGCTTCGGCAGGTCCTGGCCACTCGTGGCTTGTTGGGACTTCCAGGGCGCCCAAGGATGGAAACGTCTCCATGAACAGCACAAGGGGAGGCGAAGCTGCTGACAGAGCTGTTCCGAGGGATTATAAATGTATGGAATGACTCAGGTGCACCCTGCGTGCTGCCCAGGGAAAGCACCTGCATGCACAATGCCTGGCTGGGATGTGGCATTGACAGCTCAGCACTGGGGCAGGACTCACCTCCAGTGTCAGGCTGGCAGAAGCACTCCAGACTTTGGGGAACACAGAGCCACAAGGATGAAAACAGAGCTTTTTAGGGAGGAAACAAAAGCTAAAATGTGAACAGCTATAAACCCCCAATCTGTCACCCAGAGGACGGCAAATATTTCCTTTCCTTGCCAGTCCAGAGGCTGGGGAGAAGCAGAAGGGCTGAAGGAGAGCTCAAGGTGAGGCCCGTTATTTACTGATGATGATGAATAAGCAAACCCCCACACCATGTTTTTCTCCAGGACAGGAAAAGCTCTGGAGTGTTTAGCAGGCTGGGCAGTTGTTCTTTTCCCCCTCCTGGGGTGCGTTTTACACGCTCTTCCAGCGAGACGCAGTCCCACTATTAATTGTTCACACACATAAAACACATGGAATTCTCCTCCACCCCCACTCAGACCCAGCACACCAAGTGGGGGAAGGCTGGAAAAGTCACCTACCGAGACAGAGGTGGGGGGAATAATGGAAAAAAGATCCAAAAGGATTTGTGTTGGTTTTTAAAAAACTGTAATATACTTCTCTGCGCCAGTTTAAAAGCACAGGCTTGTTTGAACTTCCTAGGGAAGGAGGGAGCACGGGGCAGGAATTGGCAGGCTCCGATCTGGCTGCTTTCCTTATTATGAGAAAATCCACTCTGGTCTTGTGTGAGGGTATGAATTCTTCATCTCATATTGTGTTTGCACAGAAGCGTGAAATACATCCCGAGCACTGGTGCCCATCCCCAGAGCACAATGCGAGAACAACGAGGGCACTGAGAGCGGGGCCGCTGCTCTTCCAGGGCCCGGGCTCTGCACTGCGTTCACCACATCCATGGGCTGAAAAGGAGAACCCGAGGCACGTATTTCCTCCCCAGTGCTCGGGGGCCCTGTGGGAAGCTCCCGCCTTCCTTTCCGTAAACGTTCCCCCTGCTGCCGCTGAATCACCAAATAATCGGGAGACCCGTGGGAAGGGAATTAAAGGGTGGTTATCACGCTGCCGTGTTCTGTTCACTTTATTTGTTTTAAATGACCATGAAAGCAAAGGGGGGGGAAGGAAAACACACAAGTGGAAACTTAATTGAGCTGCTGAAATGTCTTTAAAGGAGCATTCTGGGCTGGATTGCGATGCCTCGGCTCCCACTGGTGGCATTTGCTCACATGAGTGGGCAGCTGATGAGGCAGTTCGAGACCTTTCTCTGAGTGATCCATGTCTCCTGCTGTGGGTTTGGAGCAGAGGATGGGCACACATACCCAACTCTGGGGACTTGGGGACACTGTGTGTCCCAAAAAGGGCAGGATGGGAGCAGGCTGCAGGTACCCGGCATTGCTTTGGGCTACAAGGGCCTGAGTCCTTGTCTCATGGCAAGGTTTGCCACTCCAGGGGGAATATCCATGTTGGGGTACAGATTTTCTCCCCTGAAGTCAAAGACCATCTGCCCTGGCTCCACTTTGGGGCAGGAGGAAAGGGGAGCCTGCTCCACTCATCACAGGCACCAAAGTGCAGGCACGAGGTGACAAAACCACCAGAGGCTACCAAGTGGCCTTGGTTAGATGCTGTCTCGGGGTGGAAGTTTGGGAAGGGCTCCCAGAGGGGCTGCAGAGCCCATGGAGGAATTATGGGGCAGGAGAGCACATCAAAGACCTGGGCAGCAGCTGGGCCAGGATAGGAGCACAATTGGAGGGACAGGAACAGTGCCACAGCAACAGGAGAGAACTTCCCACAGAGGTGGCCAGCAGAAAAAGACAAAAAGGTGGGGAGAAGACTCTGGCAGAGAGGAGGGAGGAACTGCCCTGACTAACTGGCTGGAGCTGGAATGTAGGAGAGGGGGCAAAGCAAAGCCAAGATGTGGAAAGGCAGGAACCGCAATCCAGCACAAACCAAGCCACCCACACCTGAGGGAGGAGTAAGGGAGGGACTGTGTGGGAAAAGGGGGCTCAAGAGATCCAGTGTGGGAGCCCAGGGATCTGACAGGGAACCTGCTGGACCTGCTGGAGCAGCCACACTCCGGCTAATCTCCGAGTGGAACAGAACTTGCCTCTGGCTTGTTACACCCCATTTTATTACGAGGCCAATATGCACCCAAGTAAATAAAAATGGGTTCCTCTCTATTGAATCTTTTGCTGGATCTTAAAATCTTCTAATCTACAGGAAACTCTATCAAAGACACCTCGAGAAGGATCCCTGCATTTTCATGCCTGAGGTCCGAGTGTTGTGCAAATCCAAGTGAAGGCAAATGGGAGGAGGGAGAGCTGAGCTGCTGTGCCCTGTCCCTTACACTGGCCCAGCACTGCTCAAAGGAATGGTCAGCTCCTCTTTCATCCATTGGTCCAATCTCCTCCCCATGCATGGGCCAACTCCAGCCCAGGAGCAGTTTTTGGGATGCCCTGTCTCCTCCTCAGTTCCTCCTGCCCCTATCTCCATACCCCAGAGATTTCCTCAGGCACCTTCTAACCCCAGGATCTCCCAGGACCATGGTGCTCTGAAATCCAGTGAGGTGGGGCACACATCCCACTTGGGCTGGGAAGATGATGAAAAGGGCAGCCAGGGGTGGGAAGGGGGATGGAGACCTGCCTGCACACCTCCTGCTCCACTGGCTCTCACTAGGTCAGCACTTTCTGCGAATTGCTGCGTTGCCAGATGTTGATTGGACATCTGACAGGAGATGAATAAAGCCAATAAAGATCTTATTTCTGGCTATAAAAACAATAATGAAAAGCAGACAGGGATGGGGGATAGGCTGCCCAAGGCCTTCCCAGGCCACACTGAGCTGAGTGTAGCTCAGCTGCCTTCCCCTCCTGTTCCCTCTTGCCATGAGCAACAGCCTGAGATGGAGCAGTTGGACAATACCGTGTACAGTCAGAATTCCTAATTCCTGTCCAAGGGACTCCCTTTGGTTTATTTTGCCCTGCCAAGCTCCCCAGCCACAACCCTCCTCCAGAGCTGGCTGTGCTGAGCCGACCCCACAGTGAGACCAGGGCTCTGCACACCAAGGCAGCTCCAAGGACCCATGCAGGCCAAGTCACCTTCTTTTAACGATTACTCCTCTGCTTCCACTGGGCACGGGAGAGCTCTTGTTCCTGTGCCAAAGGCTGCCCAGGCCTCTCTCCCAGAGGCACAGCTGTGCCTGTGCTTTCAGCTCCTGTGTAGCCAAAGACCAAGGTCTGAATATCAACCATTTCCTTCATGCTCTGGGGATCTCTGACCAGTTCTGAGGAGTTCTGAGACTCTGAGATGTATTTCTGCCATGAGATTTGCTACCTGGCTGCCAGCAGAAGAGGTGCCTTCATCCCTCTCTCCAACAGTGACACATGTGCTCTTGGGAACTGCTGCAAAGGGGGCAGATCATAGAATCAGAAACCACAGAATCCCAGCCTGGCTTGGGTTGGATGGGTCCTTGAAGATTATTTCATTCCATCCCTGCCATGGGCAGGGACATCTTCCACTATTCCAGGTTGCCCCAAGCCCTGTCCAGCCTGGCCTGGGACACTTCCAGGGATCCAGGGGCACCACAGCTTCTCTGGGCACCCTGTGCCAGGGCCTCCCCACACTCACAGGGAGGAATTTCTCCCCAGTATCCCATCTAACCCTGCCCTCTGGAAGTGGGAAGCCAGATCCTACCATGCCGACACCTCCCAAAGGCAGGTGGCAGCTGCAGATTTGGAGGGTTAAGGGGGTTTTATAAACAATTCCCTGGCTTTTTAACCTCATAACCAGGGATCTGAATGAGCTCCTGGGCTGCCCCTTGAGAGGTCCTGAACAACCCACAAAACCTGAGGCTTGGTGGCAAAGGTATAGTCTGTGGCCAAGGTATCATCCTGCCACTCTGCCATACTGGGAATGCTGGCACTGATCCATGCATGCCTGCCTGCCTCTAGATAAACCTGCAGGTCCAGCTCAGTCCATGGCAGTCAGGCCAGCCCTGGTCCCTGCTGGGATCCAGGCTGGCAACTGAAAAGAAACATTCAAAGTGTGCATTGACACCATTTTAGGTGGTGGGCACCACCACAGGGACAATGTCCAGCCTGGCTGACACACGATGGCACAGAGCAGAGTTGGGTGACTGTGATGAGCTGCAACCCAGGCCTGCCTCCTACTCACAAAGCCAGGAACAGGAGTTCTTCCCAAACAGCAGCACCTTCAGCCCAAAAACTGCTGCAATCCACATGGGAGAACCTCCTGCTCAACCTGGGAAGGCCAAGGAGTCAATTCCTGATCCAGAGGTCAGCAAGCTGCCTCAACAGCACAGAGCATGATCTGGTTACACTTGTGCAAACACCTGCACCAGCAGTGACACACACACCTTGTGCATTCCACATTTCTGTCTTCCCAGGCCTTGCCTCAGTTGCCAGCATAATGGATTGGGAATGCACATTTAAGGTGGAAAACATTCCTGGAAAATGGCTGTTCTCCAAAGGCATATTTACTGGATGTTCCAATAGCCACAACTCAATAAACATACAGCAATATTACACTGGCTAAAAATATCTGGGATTAAAGGAGAGTGAAACTCCCATTGCCATTTTATTTAATGTTTTTATCAATGATCTAAATGACTCTGTATAAATCCTTGTCATGGGGAAGTTTGCAGATGCCAATGAGATTGGTGGGAGGGGAACACGAAGCAGGACTGGGCTGTCAATACACTGGGATCTGACATGAGGGAGAGCTGGCCAAACGCCATGGAACATGATTGAAAATGTCAAATGCAAGGTAAGAAATCTGGAACCAGAAGCACAGGCTACACTGACAGGGTGCTGCCTTGGAAAGGAATTGTCTGGAAAAGGACTTGGAGGGCACTGGAGATCTGCTGTAGCCCTAAAGCTGCCATAAAGGGGGGACTGTGATCCCTTGGTGTTTAAAAGGGACAATGGACGATTCCAGCAGGAAGGATTCCTTCTGGCTCACAGCTCCAGGAACTCTGGAAAGCCATGTTCAGTCTCTGTTCCTTCCTTAATGGAGAGAGGGAAAATTACAGGAGCGACTCTGCGAAGTCAAACAGTGACCCTGGAGCTGTGAAAGGGAAGCTGCCCAGCGTTCTCCTGAAGGAGCCCAAGGTGGTGGCTTGTCAAGGATGTGACTGACACGGGACCTGGCCACTGCTCCAGGAGCTGACATGGGATGGCACTTGGTGGGGAGGGTTTTTGGGAACGATACCTCTTCCAAGACAACGGCAAATTGAAGCTTGAAGTAAAACCTAACAGAAACAGCCATGCAGGATGTCCAGCACTGGGAGAGTTTCCCAGGGCACTAGGTGAAATGATGAGGCCGGGTATTCTCCAGAAGGGGCTCTTTAATTCACCTGTGGGAGAAATTACACAGGGCTTGGTTACACTACACGTGATGTCAGAATCCCTGGATCAGTAGACTGGAGTCTAGCCCTTGCACAAACTGTTTGGAGCAGGCATCTCTTTGTATTTGAAGGAATGGAGGAAGCCTGTGGAATGGCTCGGGCAGCCTGAAAGGCTTTTTCTGGCTGCCTCGAACTCTACACAAGGGGATACTTCTGCTTAAGCTTTACATACTGTAAGTTATAGGGCTGTCTCTTCCCAAATTAAGCAAACAGAGATTCCCTCCTGCTGAGCTGAAAATCTCAGTATCAGTTTCTGCAGTCCTCACCAAATCCTCACCAGTCTGGCTCTGGAGAAAATGCATAAAGAACCCCCGTCTGCTCTGAGTTCCAGCTGGGGAGCTGCACGGATATCAGTGAGGTTTCAGGGTGTAACAGAGCAGAAACCAGCTCAGCATGCTCATCTTCTCAAGCTAAGTCTGTCCTTCTGTTTCCACAGATTAGCTCTTCCCTGCATTCCCCCTGCTCAGGATGCCAGGCTGGCCAGGGCAGCAGCGAGCGGTGAACAGCGGGAGGCCCTGCTTCATCCAGCACCAGCTCCCACATCCCCAACACTGGCGGCTTTTGTTCTCCTGCTTCCTGTCTGATCTCTCCAGCCCTGTCTTACATTCCTCCTTTAGGGCTCCCTCCCAAAGTTACTCCACAAAACAGGATCCTGCTTTTCTATTTCAAATCCAGACCTGGCATTGGAGCAGAAATAAAAAGCAATCTATCATCACACTGAAGCACAAGGGTCTTTCTCCATCTCTCCCTTGGTTTGTGCAAGCTGAACTGTCACAAGTGAAAATACAGCTGCTGTTTGGATGCACAGGAAACAACACCAGGACTGAGGCAGTGGGGTACAAGGAATGCATTTCCTAGATAAAAAAAGTGAATGCATTGAATAAACTGATCTTACCTGTACAGCTTCCTGCCAAAGCAAGCTGGGAGCTCGTGTCAGTCACTGGGTGAACTCCACTTCTCACTGCTCCCATTCAGTGCTGTGTCCCACACAGCACAGCCTCTCTTGGCTCCTAAATCCCACATCATCCATGGCAACTCTTCTACTGGAGACTGCATTCCAGGTGGAGTACCAGGTGCAAGTGTTCTTGGCAGATTCCAAGTCTGCCCAGACAGTGCCATCCCCTCCCTTGGGAGCTGCAGAGATTCTAACCACAAAACAAGCAACTTCCTGACTGCGAGCTATTGCTTCCCTGGAACAACAGCATTTCAGAGCGAATGTGTTATCAAAACAATAAACCAGGCTGTGCATGTCCAGATTAACTTTCATCTGCTGTTTCCGGGATGGAGCAGCTGCTCTGACAGCTCCCTGCACCTCCCGTGCCTGGGTCAGCCTTTGCTTTGTCTGGAGCAGGGCAGCCCCTAAGAGGGGACTCTCCTGACCTTTCCAGTTACTACAGTCAGGTCCAGGCTACAGAATTGGAGTCCTTTCAGCCATGGCAGGAGCTCCAGAGACCCACAGAACCCACACTGCTATTAAATGCTCCAAGCTATGGGGCCAGACCCCCCAAAAAATAGAGTGGGTCAGCACTGGATGTTTGACTCCCTGGATCTGTTCCTGTTGCACCTTCCTGCTTCCTAGTGCAGGTGGGACCTATGGGAAGCCTCTCTGGCCCTGCTTGTCTCCCTACAGGATCTCTTGGTGTTTCCCAGAGAATTTACACATCCCAATTACCTAAATCTCCTCCCATTCCACTCTGTTCTGTTTTAGCCAAACAAGATTCCCACTAGCAGGAGAGAGAAGGTGGTATGATTGGAGCTCATTGGTTACCCACAGTTGTCAAGAGCAGCTGTGGCTGCCCCATCCCTGGAAGTGTTCAAGGCCAGGTTGGACAGGGCTTGGAGCAACATGGGATAGTGGAAGGTGTTCCTGCCCATGGCAGTGGTTGAGACTGGATGGGCTTTAAGGTCCCTCCAAACCAAACCACTCTGTGATTCCACGTTGTCTGTGAGTGCAGCCTTCAGAAGTCCATGCTCTGGGAGCTTGGCTTGGACCAGCAAACCCTCAGACTTCTCCAACTCACTGTCAGGCTCTGAATAAAAGAAAAACCAGAGCTGAGGTTCATGAAGGGAACCATGTGTTCTCATATTGGAGGCTCTGAAGGAAACGGAGGTGAATTCCCATAAAGAAATTACCAGGATCATTAAGAATTAATAATTATCTTTGCATCTGATAAGCTATTGGAGCGTTAATTTCCTGCGAGTTTTTTGAGAGCTGTTGTGTGTAAAACAAATTGTGTGTGAGCTCAGCGCGGCGTTCCCAGGCTGTGATGACAGCCTGGGTAAGATGTGCTCAGCCACCAGTTATTTTCCAATTAACGTGGAGCTGTGGTGTGATGAGTAATCGTGCACAGAGAGAGGGAATCTTAATTTGCCTGCCCTTAGAACAGGTTACTGGGATTTCTAATGGGTGGCAAACAATTGCCAATCCTAACCAACCAAAATAACAGGGCCCTGGCCAGTGTCAAGTCCAATTTCACTAAACATCAGGATCATTACATTCTCCTGTGGTGGTTGATTTTGAACTGGCACCAGGAATGAGTTATTCCCACTCCACGGGGATTTCAGATTTCATCTTCGCTTCTATCTTTGATTTATTGAACAGATTTATTTTCTGGGTTAGATGTTAATATTTTTGCCCTTCTGCTAATGATAAGGTTTGCAGTCCAGTCTCTCAGTGGTGAAGGAATCAGGAGTGTGACATCTGGGTATGCTGAAAGTGTAACTGGGCTCCTTTAGACACTTCCACTGGCTCTGAAACACAGCTGTTCTCCCCCTTTGCAGAAATCGCAATTCAAAGGCATCACTCTTCTCCCAGAAATGAATTCTGCCTCAGGAGCTGATTTAAATCAGAGACCAAAATAGAGGAAAAAGCACTCTCCTGTTATTTTCACTCTTCCCCTGCTCAGAATCTCATGCGACAAATCAGCTGCTACTTACAGAACATCTTCCCAAGACTGAGCATTTTTCCTGGAGAGGCTGGGGGAGGAGAGCACAGCCCACTGCCCCAGGAGCAGCACAGTCAGCACACCACTCAGAAAACTGCCCCCAGTTACTTTCTATCAAACACTGCGGGGCAAATATCAGTGGTGAGAGTGTCTTAAGGACCCCAAAAAATTTTAAAATGAAGGAAAACTCTCTCTGTGTCCTGCAGGTGGTTTCTCTCCCCCCACACTCCTTATACAAACCTCCCCATCTCCACCCTAAACACCCCAGTTTGTATCTCCAGCTCTGCAACTGCCACGGAGCATCCTGGTCCAGTCAGGATCATGTTTTCGTCTCCCTACATAATTTAGCAAGATTTTACTGCCAAAAAGTAATTTCTCTGCAAAGAAAGACCAGTAAGTCTTGCCTGATCCCTTTAGCTCTGTATAACTACAAATTTAATGACCCTACACGCTGTCATGTCCCGTAAATCTTTAATAAAAATATTAAAGAGCCCCAGCAGACAATCTGCTGCTCAGTCCCCTCCTTGCTGACTCTCACCCTTAGCTCCAAGCTTTCTTCCCAGTATTTTACCCTTTTCAATAATAGATTATTTTAACCTACATTTAGGGAGTTTGGGCCATAATCCATCAGGCAAAATTTTCTTAAAGCCTTGTGGACAAGCAGATAGATTTATACTATCTAGCCTGATAGTTATTTCATTAGCATAAGTGATCAAATTAGTCTGACATGATTTACCTGCAATATATCCATGCTGACTCACTGCTATTACAGTAAATTTTTTCATCCTAAAAAAAAAATTAAGCTGCAAACTAACTGTAAAGGAAGATTTCAGAACAACATTCCTCTGGAATCTCTGCCTCCTGTTATTATTTCTGTTGGGATCAAGCACAGGAATTTTGGGGTTGTTTTGGGAATGGGCCAGACTAAAAGTGAGCCAGAGGGTACAGGAACAAGTGGAGGCACAAAAGAATTATCACTGCAGAGAGGGCAGCCACAGTCAAGGACTCTTGACTCCTTTCAGAGAGATGCAGCACCAGGAATTAAGCCTGGCAAAACCACTCCAAATGGAATTTATCTGATTTTCTGTGGACACTGATGAAGCACCATGGGCAAGTGAGAGAGGAACAGGTCCACCTTGGAGCTTCCAACCAGAGACCCACCATTGCCTTTCACCTCTAAAAAACTACTAAAAAAACCCCCAAAAATAATAATAATAGAAAGCTGTTGCATGGCCAGACTATCCTCCCCAAAGGAGGAATTTTCTGACATGTTGCCTAAATCTTTCCCACTGCAACCCAAATCCACTATTTCTTGTCCTATCCCTGACTGGCAGAAGAGTCAGTTCCAAAGGATCTGGTGTGGGAGACCATCAGAAAAACCTGTTGTTTTTACCTCAAGAAAACTGAGGATTTTCCCTCAAAGTGAAACTTGCTTGTCCCTTGTTCCACTGCCTGGCTGGGACCTGTGGAGCAGATGACATTCCAATCATCTTAAGAGATGCCTGGAGAAAAGGAGGCTCAGGGGGACCTTCTGGCTCTGCACAACTCCCTGACAGGAGGGTGTAGACAGGTAGGGATTGAGCTCTGCTCCCAGGGAACAAGGGACAGGATGAGAGGAAATGGCCTCAAGTTGAGCCAGGGGAGGTTTAGATTTGGATATTGGGGTACATTTCTTCATGGAAAGGGTTTTTATGCATTGGAACAGGCTGCACAGGGCAGTGGTGGAGTCCCCATTCCTGAAGGGTTTTAAAAGCCATGTGGATGTGACACGTGGGGACATGGGTTAGTGGTAGCCTTGGGAATACTGCGGGAATGGTTGGATTTGATGTCCTTAGAGGGCTTTTCCAACCTAAACGATTCTGTGATTTTGTGAGATCTTTCTCCAATGAAACAGGGCTTTAGGGGAATTCACTGCCTTGGGTTTTTTGGAAAGACAGGTTTCCTCAATAATTCAGGGCACAGAAAACTGTTTCTTACAGTTCTTTCCCCACCACCGTGGGCAATAATGTCCTTCCCTCAAGGGTTTGCTCGCAGCAGAATGCAGGTGCCAGGCCCCAAGGAGCAGCCCCAGCCTGCAGGGATTGCTGCTGGCACAGCACACAGGCACTCGCTGGGGCCTGGGGTGCAATTCCAGCTCTGCTCCTGTCCTCTTGTGCCACCTTTAGGCACAGCACCTTCCTCCCAGGCTTCCCCTCCCACCCTGAGCCTGCCTCGGTTCAACCCAGAGCTCTCCAGAGGACAGAGCAACTCGGGCATCTCCCAGAGTTCACTGTGCAAAGATGTCTAAATCTGCTTCCAACTCTTTCAGGCAAAGCAGAGACTTTTTTTCATTTTGCTGTTGGCTGAACATTCAGTAGAGATTCCTCACACAGGACTTAAAGATGGGAGAGGAGGGAGAGAGACTTTCTGTATGGGCAGGTAGTGACAGGACAAGGGGCAGTGGTTTTAAACTGCCAGAGGGTAGGGATAGATGGAATATTAGGAAGGAATTCCTCCCTGGGAGGGTGGGGAGGCCCTGGCACAGGGTGCCCAGAGCAGCTGTGGCTGCCCCTGGATCCCTGGAAGTGTCCAAGGCCAGGCTGGACAGGGCTTGGAGCAACCTGGGATAGTGGAAGGTGTCCCTGCCCATGGCAGGGGGTGGAATGGGATGAGCTTTTAAGGTCCTTCCAGCCCAAACCGTTCTGGGATTCCATGACTTGGGAACTTAACCACATAACACCTGTGAATTAAATTTTGTCAAGGGAAGCATTTTGGTATCAAAGGATGCTCACGAAGGCTCACTCCACAGGCAGCTATTGGGTAATCTGTGTAACCACCTGAATCATTAAATTACATTTTTAATTTCAACCCTGTTCTCCAAGACAGTGAAGCCACATTCAACATTGTGCTGAGGGCAAAGTCAGTTGAGTAGTTATTAAATGGTCACAGTTGAGAGGCAGAACAAAGGTCCACTCATGAAAGCACTGGAAAACTGGGCCTTTTCCACTATATAATCCTCTGTCAAGCCTCCCCACTGGTTGGCACGGTAAAATAATATAGCTAGTGACGATACTTTTTTCCTCCTACATAAACTCTCATTTAGTTTCTTGGGGGGAAAAAAACTTTTCAAGCTCTGAAGAGTTTAAATAAAGTTAAGTGTGACAGCAACTGCAGCATTCCCAGCCTGCTGTGCTGATCAAGGGATGAGTTGTGTCCTTGAGGGAGAAGAGGCACCAGTGAGGATTCATCTCTCACCAGCCAGCAAAACTCAGTGCAACTGAGGTTGGTCCTTAAGCACCATTGACTTCAAAAGGTTTTAAGCACATATTTGAAATGATGGGAGGCTTTGATAACCTGGGACCATGGTCAAATCCAAGGATCTCTAGGAAAGGAGGAGATACTGTCTCCAAGCACAGGACACATGGCACTCCATGTAACCCCTTAATTAGCACATAATCTGTGCCCTACCAGGAGATCTGAGTCTCTTCTCGATGAGCACCATCACCATCATGGCAGTGCTGCAGGAAGCTCCTCCTTAATTACACAGCATCGCCGGAGCAGCCACGCGCTGAGTAATTAGTCCCAAAATGAAGTATTCCAGTAACTTGCATTTAACAAGTACTGCTGCCATCCTGATTGCCAGCCAGCATTCAGCCACCACAAAAAGATGTTCTTATGCAGGAGAACAGCTTTTTCCTGTTTCTAAGATGCTTCAGATTGGAGAATTTTTCCAGGCCTTTCAAACATCGAGTCCTGTGTCCTTACAGATCTCAGGGTCAGCAGTGACAAGGCAGCTTATCAGGCAGAATGATCTCTGGAGCAGGTTCCCAGCTGGATTAAGCACAGCTGTGAATGGAGGAAATCAACCCAAAAAATAACAGGGAAAATGACAGCCTTTCTGCCGTTTGACAGAGATCTTGCTTTTCCCTCTTTTTTCCCTTGCACACGTTCATAATTTTGTAGACAGGTAATTACATGTCTGATGTAAAGACCACCCCTCCTAGTTCAGGCTTCAGAGCTGGCAGAATTAAGTTGTAATTTCAGTGCAGCAATCACAGATCCAGCAGAAATGCCACTGGGATGGAGGTGGAAGAGCTGGCTTCCAATTGAGGTGTTCGAGTGGGAGACCTGCAATCAGGAGCCACTGCTCTTGCCTTTACCTTCATCCTCCAAGCCCGGGGCAGACCTAGAGCAAGGCAGAGCAGAGCTCAGTTCTCCCACAAGACAGGGATCCAGGCCATCCCAGCTCCACCCAGGCAGGACTGCACCCAACCTGCTCTCTCAGGAAGGTGAATTAGGTGAGGTGAACTGAGACACCCCTAGAGCCGAGCCTGTTTCCTACAGCCAGCTCAGCATCCCAGCACTGCCGCTCCCAGCTCTCCCACCCTGTCCCACCCTGGCCATGGCAGGGGCAGAGCCAGCTCAGTCTGCCCAGCCTCCCTGCCCAGACGTGCCCTTCCTTCCCCACACAGCCCCACAGCCACATTCCCTTGGACTGAAAAACTCCGGGCAGGCAATGGCTGGCAGCCATGTGGGCCAGTGAGCACATGTTATTTGGGGAGCGAGGAGCACCTCGGAATTTAGGGCATGGTAGCCTAATCTTCCAGCTTCCTCTGAAGCACGGAGTGGACTCTGCTCAGGAGAGGAGCTGGTGTAGAATTCAGAATCACAGAATCACAAACCATTCTGAGCTGGAAGGGGCCCACAAAGATCATCAAGTCCCACTCTTAAATGAATGGTCCCAACAGGGGTCAAACCCACAACCCTGGCATTATCAGCAGCAAGCTCTGACCAACTGAGCTGATCCCAGTGAAGAACTACAGGGAATTTTCATAAGGGCACTGGCCTGGAGATTCTGCTCCATTGTCATGAGCTGGTCAGAGGGCGTCAGAGCGAGAGCTGCGCTGCCAAGATCAGGTGTAAATGAACAAATCAAACAACCAGAGAAAAAAGCAGGAGTGGAGTGAACTAATATTTGTTTTAACAGCAGCTTCGACTCACCTGGATCTTGTCAAAACACCTTTATGTCATCACCAGCACTGCTCAGCATCAGCGCTGTGCCATCCTTGTAGGGCAAACAAACCTTCTCACAAGATGTGAAGGTAAAAGGGAAGAGTGAAAACAGCTTCACTGGTTTTCTAGTGACAGGATGGCCAGTGGAGAAAACTGATATTCCCTGTACAAAACCAAAGACTGGATAGGAAATGAGCCCTGAAATTACCATCAGACATTTCCCTGTCTAACAGACGCTTCTTCTGGAGGTCTTCAGTCATGATTATTTCAGGGTTGTGCCTGGCAGCACCTCTTTCTGACACATACACATGGAACATGCCAGAAATGTATCCAAAACGGCTCAGAAGAAGCTGCAGCCCTGGGCATTCTCCGTCTCCAGCCCAGGAGATCTGCTCACACTGTTACTGTTCTGACCACTTTCCCAGAACCTACGCTGAATATCTCTTGTTGTTCAGTTCATTCTTGCCCTCCCAGCACCGATCAATCCCTCCCTCTTTGTCAGACCATCATCACCAGGTGTCCTCAGGTGTTGGTCTCTTGCCCAAACACTCCCAGTTCCCTCTGTCTGCTCCCCAGGCAAATGTTCCCTGGATCTCTGATCGCTCCAGGCTGCTGCTCATCTCTCTCAGTGTGTGCACCTCCTGTCTCCCCACTGAGGCAGGGACTTGTTTACAGATCTCTCAGGTGCAATTTCTATTTTATGAATAAAAGAAAAGATCTGGTCAATCAGAGACATGGGAAAAAAGACACAGGAGCCCTGTCTCTGCTCGAACAGAGCAGAGCAAAAGCCTGGAATATACAGCAGATGAGAAGATAAAATCGGGAGCATCACAACTAAATTGGGATGTCTGGTCACTTCAGCTCTGTCACAACTGTGCCCTGCTGGTGCTATTGAAGCCTCTCAGCTGCCCTTTAGCAGCACGTTCCTTTCTGAAGCTGCCAGGCCTTTGTTCCTCCCCAGAATAGTGTCCTGCTCGTGCACACAGGGGCAGGGCAAGGTTGGGCACTGTGCACTGCATTGTACTGTCAGCCTAAATAGAAGCTGATGGGATAATAATTAATTGCAGTCTCCCTGTAATAAAAGACAAGACAAAGCCAGAGATATAAATAAAATCATCAAAGGGACTCACAGAATAGAAGCTGTGTCTGCATTTTGCGGGCAATTTACAAGCCAAAGGAAGGTTGGGAACCCAAGGACTGAAAAGCAATAAAAATCTATGGAGCCCTCACAAAACCGTGACAGCGTCTCGCTGATCTGTCTTGTTACCAGGCAGAGGTATAAATTCCCTCAACACCTCTGTTGTTTAAGGAGCTGGAAAGCAAGGGAAAAGCACGGCTTGAAGTGGGAGTGACCCCCAGCTCACTCAGCCCCGCACAGCGGGGAGGTGCCCTCGGAAGAATAGAGGAGACAGAAGGCACCCAGCTCTGCTCCGGGGGCTGCCAGCAAAGCACCAGCCTGGAAACGGGGCTGCAGAGCTCCGGGCAGCCCCAGGGCTTTCATGCAGACGTTTTTAACTCTCTTTGTGCCACGAGGGCTCCTTTCCTTATGGCCTGCACAAAAGCAAACCCTGCCCTGACCTGCAACTTGCCAGAGCCAGCTGCCTGTCCCTGCTCCCCGGCTGTCACCACCTTCCAGCTCGGGGGCAAGCAGTGGTGACGAGGCACAGCCAGAGCTCACAGGGCCCCGACACTGCCCCAGCCTCGAGCAGCTGCAACCTGGAGACACGGAAGGAAGGACAGAGGGGAATCTTCCCCCTGCTCCCTCCCCATGAGGCTGTGAGGGAGGAAAATGGGTAGAAAATGGGTGGATGTGAATGGAGGGAAGGGAAAGATCCTCTGTCCCCTTTAATGCCTCATTCTCGGTAAGGTCAGACAAACACGTGCCTAAACACCCTCAAAGCTGGTGACAGGACACATCCCTGTGCTCAGCAGCCCACCCTAATCCCCGGCTCTTTCCACTCCACCTCAAGGACAGAAGGAATGAAAGAAAATGACCAGGTGCTCTCATAAAAGGGGGAGAGGTACAACCCTCCCAGACATCTGGGCCAAACGGCTGCTGCTCCAGGCCCCTTCTCCTGGGAAACGGGCTATTGTACATTCAGCTCATCTCCATATGGCCGTGAATCCCACCACAGAGAGACACAGGCTTCCCTCATTCATCCCTGAAGTGGATGGAGAGGCCAGGAATAGTGGGAAAGCAAGGAGGCACTCCCTCAGCCTCTGTGGTAAAAGCTTTTCTTGCTAAGTGGGTGCACAGCAGGGACAAGCTGGAAGCACAGATCCCAAATCCCAGCCCCACATGTGAGTTTTGGGTTGTGTTTCTATTTCCTCTCCCTGTCTTTTTTTAAATTCTCCTTTCAGAATCTTCTTCTCTGGCTAAACAGAGCCAAGGTAAAGAAACAACAACTAATGAAACAACAACTAATTAAAAGGAACTGACATTGCACAATGCCCCCCCCCCTTCCATCCCGAAGGCAAACACGATCCTCTTCCCAAAGAACAAATAAGTCCTCACCTAAACAATGGCTTCCTTAATGGAGCCGGCAAAGTCTTTCTTCCACCCGATCCCTAAACAACAAACAAAGCAACCGGAGAGAAAAGTCACCTCCCTTTCTCTGCTCCTGCCTTGCCAGGATTTTGCATCCCCGCAGCAGCGGTGCCGGGGGGAAGGGGCTCTGCGTGCTGGGGACCTGCTGGGTGGTCACCAGGCAGGGGATCATCCCCTGCCCTGTCCCCGTGCGGCCCCAGCTTGTCAGCAAGGAGAGGCGATGTGGCCCCAGCCGGCCCCAGGGGCAGCACAACTCTGGCCAGCCCAGGAGCTCAGGCTACAACTTCTGCCTTTCATTCCAAGCAGGACACAGAACCAGAGCTGGGCTGGCTCGATTTAGAGACCAAGTCTTGGATCTCAAAGGAGGAGCCTGGGCTGCTTGAGCTGAGGGTTAGTCACACCTTACCAGTCTGACCAGCTCTCTGTGAGCCCTTCTCTATGCACACAAGTTGGATTGGTTGTTTTAAAGGTCTTTTCCAACACGGATGATTTTGTGATTGTGTGATACTATCCAAGGACCTGGAGGGGCAATGCCCAGAGCAAATTCTGCAGTGCAGCATCCCTGACTTGGCTCCAGGGAACTCAAAATGGATCAATCAGAGAAGTCTCCTGTCACCCAGCAGGTACCCTAATAAAGCCCATCCCTATCTGGGTGCAGAGCCAGAGCTGATGGGTGGTGTGGGGGAGAGAAAGGCAGACTGGGAGTTAATCTGTGTCCTTCACTCCAAGTAAGCTGAGAGCTGCTACAGAGAGTGGGAGAGATCTGGAAAGCACTCAAACATTTGTGGGGCCTGCCACCAGATTCTCCCTCTAGCTTGCAAGCAATCCTGTGGGCAGGGAGAAGGGATGGAGGCTCCAAGTGCTGCTGAGGGAAGAGCACACTGAGAGCACATGAGCAGCAAAATCAGAGCCCAGCTGCAGCTGTTCCAGCTCTGTCACTGCCCCCTCCTGAGGAACACCCTTGTGCCATCTGCCAGCCGGGGTGGCCTCTCACTGCTCCCTAATCTGGCTCAGCCAACACGAGCTGTCTTTTTCCATACCCTGCAGGTGCATGAGCACTGCCCTTCTGCCTCCTTGTCCCTCCATGGGAGGGATGGATGGATTGGGAATGCACCTCAGGAGTTACCAGCATACTGCTGGTGTCCCACGTTTCACATCCATAGCTCTCCAAGGTTTTAAAAGACCACAGCGCAGCTTGTCCCTCAGGAGCACTCCCAGTCCAGACCTATGTCTCACATCCCTCAGCCACAGCCATTTTTAGAGGGATCCACTTTGTGCTCTTCAGGGCAGCCCTGTACTGTCAGACACCACAATAGAGCCATGGGACACAAGGATTCTGGGCCCATAAAGTCTCCAGAGATTGCAGCTTGATAAGGAAGGCAGTGACAATCCCTATTCCCTCACCCCAAGAGCTCCCTAGGCTGAATTCAGTCACCGTGAGCTCAGAATTGGGGAACAGCATCTGGCCAAGGTCTTTGGTGGGTGAGAGCCACCAAAATGCTGTGTGCAGCCTGCCCTCTGTGCTAGGAGGGCACAGGCCTGGTGAGATGAGCCTCACAGCTCCAACACCAAACATTTCTTAGAGCGCTCAGCCAGGAAGAACCTCCTCGCCCAGCTGGTCCAGAAGTTTCCTCTACCCAGGGCACAGTCCTGCTTGTGCTCTCCGACCTGACAATCAACACTGTTCCTGAGCTTCATACCCAGGGCTCACCCCCAACCCCCCCCAGCTCCTTCCTTTCCTGCAGTGGGCTGGATGGCCACCAGTGCCTCCTGGGGAGTGTCCTGGGGCAGCTGTGGTGACCCAGGGCAGGCCCAGCAGAGCCCACTCCTGCCGGAGGTCAGATCCCAGCGTCACTGGACTCAGCACCAGAAGAGTCTGTCAGCAGGGCCCTCACCCAGCCCTGTGTGACTCTGCCCTGCACAGAACACACACCAGAAGAGCCACTTCCCTGAGCTGCGGGAGCAGCCCTGACAGCAGAGAGGCCATAACCTTTTGCTGAAATACAGTAACTTAAAAAAATCCCATTCTGGGGATGGAACAGACGCTCATCTATCACACCTTCAGCTGTAAGATACCCCCTTCCTAGCAGCAGGCTTTTTTTTAACCTGCATCCAGGCAACGGGAACTCGCTCGCTGATGGAGTCGTTACTGAACACACTGCCACAGCCAGCCCGAGATAATTCCTGCTCACGGGCAGGGGAGGGAGAGCTTGGGAACGGCTCCTGCCCAATCGTCCAGAAGGTGATTAAACGCTGTGCTGCTCAGATCCACACTGGCAGCCAGGCAGGAACAGGTCAGAGGTGAGGAGGGAGGATCTCACCACATGAATATCGAGTTTAAAGAGAAGCATCTCCCTCTGATCCCATTTCCAGCCCCTTGTGCAGTGTGAACAGGACGAACAGGCCAGAGGAGAGGCTGCCTGTGCTGTGCTGTCACAGCAGCACCCAGAGAGGAGGGGACTTGGACTCAAGCTTAGAAACTACTCCAACCTGTGCATGCAAGGAGGGGAAGGGTGCAGGCACCTTCTGTGCCCACCCTCAGCATGGATCCTGGACTATTGCTCCTTTGATCTCAGCAGCCAGGACCTTGGACCTTCTACCTTTCCTGTTCCTGAGCCATCCTGCCTGCCATGCAATTTAGGAAGTGTGGCATGGATTCTGCAGGGCATGAGCACACTCACATACTGAACCAAACACAGTTCAAGGGTTTTTATCAGGAAGTGATAACACCTGGACTTTGGGTACATATTCACACTAGTTTAGTGATTAGCTGTTAGAATTCTCGGTGATAGGATGCGTGAAGTGCAAGCAAGAGCTCTTTTGATCTGTTCTCGTGCTCCTGGATCCCAGAGTATGAGGCACGAGGAACCACATGACTGCAGCCATGGGAGATGGGTGCTTGTGTCCTGTGAAGAACATTGCTGTGTCCTCTCCTGCTCTGCACTCCAAGATCTGCTGCTGGGATTGCTGGAAGGCAGCAGCTGGGTGAGAAATCATGGATTTTAAATAAAAACAGAGGGATCCTGATGGAAAGGGCTGGACAGGTTCCTAAGCCTTGTGAGAAGTCAAAGATGATGATCCCAGATGCTCATGGTGCTCCAAGGCACTGTTCCCTGCTCCTAAGAAGCTTCCCAGGTGTCTGCACCCACAGACCCATGAGGGGAAGGAAGCAAGGCAGGAGCAGAGCACACAGGATGGCCATGACCATCTAATCAAGGTGTGCTGCTAATGCTCTGAAGAAAGGAATGCTGCACCTTGCAGTTTATTTCTGCTTTGCTTTACTCCATGTGCCCCAAGAGCAAAACCAGACACCAGCAGCTCTCCCTGCTGTAGGATTCTTGGAAGAGAACACTCCATCCAGCTGAGCTCCCACAAACAAGTGAGGGCTGGATCAGGACTAAGCAGATATGTTAAAACTCTCTCTCTAACAGAATTTTTACAGTGCCTGAGGTGCTGCAGCCTTTCATTAATGCTGCACTCGACTTCGCAGGCTGTCCTTCACTTGCAGCCTCACAATGCCAAGGTCGCCCTTCCAGGCACATCAGATTCACCTGCCACAGCCATGAAGCAGCTCAGAGGCAGCAGCAGCATCCTGAGAGGCTGTTGAGGGCAGGAGGGCAGAGCTGTCAAGCCCTGAGGGGAAGTGTCAGCTTAAACTTTATCTGCTGGAGACCTGCAGGCCCTGAGCTCGTGGAGCATTGTACTCACAGAGTACAATGCACTGCTACAGCAGTTCTCTGTTCTTTACAAGAATTTTCTTCCTCCACGAAGGTGTTGTTTTACAGGCATTTCCTTCTCATGATGTGTCCCCCACAGCATCTCTGGGGGGTGCAGAGCTGCTGGGGTGACATGAGGTGACTTCCTGCCCACAGTCCTGTAATGGGGCAAGGAGAACAGCCAGGCCCTGCACCCAAGGGACCTCCCACCCTGCGCTTATCATTCCAAGGCCTGGTTGCTCCCTAAACCTGGTGCATGGTGGTGTGACCATGGAGCCACGAGGATCAGAGCTGCATGGAAGGCACTGGACTGCTGTGGAGAGCTGTGGGAGCAGAGCTACTTGAGTCACTCAGCGAAGATTTAAACTACACTGACTGTAGGGAGCCTTCTCCAGGGTTTAGGACAAACCTGTTCCCAGGGGTGAGTGCATGGGTGACAGCCAGGGGCTGGCTGATGGCTGCTGGCACAGCACAGGGCACAGCTCCAGCTCAGCAGGGCCATTTGTTGTCTGACTTCATCTTCATTCCTGGGCTGTTCTGAAGGGAAGTTTGTGTGAGACAAACGTGTATGGCACACAATGCAAGCTGCGAGGAAGCAGATTGAGCTCTCTGTGCAAACCAACAGCGAAACCATTCCTTGGTGGCATCTCTTGTGGGACACTTCAAAGGCACCATGCAGCCACAGCGCCGCTGCTGCCCTGGGGAAGGACTCGCTGAATACCCTGAATACCCTCCGTGAATGAGAAGTAAAAATTAAGCAGTTCCATTTGGCACGTGCAGCCCAATAAAGATCCCTGAATGCTCAGCTTCTCATTGAACCTAAGGCAGGCTGTTAATTCGTTATTCACTTCCCAGCCTGGAAGGAAAAGCATGTTATACCCGAGGGCCAGAACTGATGAACAGAGCCATAAATCAAGCAGTTTACAAGACCAGCAATTAGGAAACAAGCCGACAGAAGGGAGAACTCTGTCAGTAATAAAGCAGACACACCACAGGATCTGCTGAGTGCTCAAAGCAACGGGGGACACACAGTCCTTTCCACACTCCATCTCTAATTCTTCCAATCATTTGCTACTTTTTCCCTCTCTCTTCTACTTCCTTTTATTTCCTTCTGTCCCCCCTCCAGTTTTTCCTCTGTTCTCTCCCCCCTCTCTTCCAAAAAGCCTATTCTCCCAGTGAATGCAAGAACACACCTGCTGAGCAAATGGATTTGGCAGCTGCTGCCCAGGAGCAGAGGCACGTGCTGGGTACCAGCAGCCACAGGATGATGGATATGGGCAGTCCACAGTGCAGGGTGGGATGGGGGAACTGGGTGCTGCTCTCCAGCCCAAGGACTGCACAATGCAGGAGCCCCTGGGCAGGGGACAGGTCCTGGGGTGGTGGTGCTGGGGGAGCAGGTGGCAGTGGCAGAGCTGCTCAAGGAAGGAAGGGATGGGGTGACTCTAAACCACCTCACTTGTCTTCTGCCCACTCATGTCCTGGATCCCGCGCCAGTCAGATCCAGCTCCCTCGACTTTGACTGCAACTTCCAGCATCCTCCCAAATGTCTCCTGCTCAATTCCTACTTCCCTGTCCTTTGATATTACTCCAAATGATCTCCTGGAGTGGGGTCACTGGGTGGCCAGGGGGGTTTAGTGGATTTAGACCCACTGCTGGTTCTGGTCCCACGGGCAGGTCTGTACCATGTTGCCCCCACAGAACCCCATCAGAGAAGGGAGGCAGTGCCTGGGGCTGGCTGGACACTCCTTCCCAGATGCTGCATTCCTGTGGAGCAGCACTCTGGTCAGAGCCAGCCCGAGCAGCTGTTCCTGCACACAGCACAGGCACACACACGTGAAATCCCAGTGCAGGACATGAGCTTGAAGCACCTCTCACATGTCTCCCTGCTCCGTGCACCTCTCACACGTCTCCCTGCTCCGTCCACTGCCACAGCTCTTGGATATCACAGGTTTGGGGAATCACAGCCAGAGGTGAGAGATCTGGCCTGCATTAGCCTTTGGCACCAGTCTCCCTAACACAAGAGGAATATGGCTATTTATGAGCCTCCTTTTATCAAGGAAGGAGGAAGACCAGACACTCCTCCAGTCATCCCAAGACCAAACGGATCAAGTCATGCCAAGAATTAAGTGTGTGATATTCCAGTGCAGCCTGGAGGAGCCTTACGTTAAGAATGAGCATCACTCCAACACCCTCCCAGCTGCCTGAGAGTGATCTTGAGTGGAAAGGCCAAAGATTTGTCTGGAAGAGTTGTCCACAAGAGGAGGAAACATCTCCTCTAACCTTGACAGAGACCGATTAATAATCCAGCTCCCCCAGTGCCGGGCCGGGAGGCTTTGATGAGCTCTTTGGCAAGAGCCGTAGGAAGAGGCTGCTATGCAAAGTTAAGTAATTAGGTCACTGCAGAGCACAAGGAAAGAAAGTAGAAATATTCTCTCATTCCGGAGAAGGAGCAAACAGCTGCATTTCTGGAGACAGGCTACATCAAGCTCCACGAGGAGTTGGGGAGGGGAAAGGGTTTCAAGGTCTTGGGAAAACCAAATCCCAGACACGAGGCCATGGCAACAAAGCACGCTCAGCAGCTGGGACTCCTTGGGACAAGACAGGAAATCCTCTTCCAAGGAAGGTTTTCCCACTCAGATCTTGGCAGGCCACTGTGAGCATTTACATTTCACTTATCCAAGGCCAGCCAGCTACGGATTTCTCTCCCAGAACAGCCAGACAGTTTCTGAACCACCATGACTCACCCCAAATGTGTTTGTGTGTTTGATGACAGGGGAGATCCCCTGTGTGGAGCTGTGCTGCTGTTCACCACCTCTGGGCACACAAGGAGGTCACAGGTGGTCTCCTGCTGCACCATCCCAAGTCTCTCAGCTGTCCGTGGTGCACAGTAAGGAACAACAAGAGGGAGTAGCAACTGCTGGCACTTGGGCCAGGGCTTTGTTTTCCCAGATATGTCACAGAGGATTTCCACAGCATCAGGTGGGCTTTGAGTGGTGCTTGAAGGGAATTCCAGGCGCCCAGCTCTGCCCCGCTCCAGGAAGGTCACGGCTCCACAGTGAGCCATATGTTCAGCCTTGGCTTCCCCTCCCAGTGCCAGGACATGTCTGCGAGGAAGGAAGCCAGAGGGAATGTTAACGGATCGTTGCTGAGATGGAGCCTCTCCTTGGCTCCCACCCTAATTAACCATCGGAAGAGCTCTGCCTTGCCAATAAAGAGTGTGGGTTAGTAACTAATTAGTGGCCTATTGGGATCATGGCACCTCTCGCCCACAGCCCAGCTCCATGGATTGATACAAAGGGGATTTAATGGAAACACAGCAGTTTCCCCATTACAGCCTTGAGCTAAACAGAACTGGGTTTTGAAGGAACCTCGTTTACAGTCCTGTCCTGTGATTGGTGCTTGGCTCCTCACCCTGCAGGTACAGGAGATTGGAAAGGAACCTGCCTGTGGAATGTAGGAAAGACAGAGAGGGACCCTGAGCTGATTTATGAGCTGTTTATGTTCTCCATCCTCCCTGAGAAACCAGCAGGAGCAGAAGGACACCACAGTCCTTTCCCACAGGAGGAAGCTGGAGGGGAAAGGTGTCCAGGAGCTGCTGGAACAGGGACAGCAAACCAAGCCTCAGGTGGTTTTTTTCACTGCTCACACAGGAGCAGTGACCATGGGTGACATCGAAGCACCAAGGTGTCAGGCCCAGGGGAAAGAGCATGGGCAGAAAGGCCATGAGGAAATCACGTCAGGGCAGCACAAAATATTTTTAAAAGATACTCAGAAGTCAAGATGAGGAACAGCTGCCAGAGGTCAAGGGATGGCCTGGCATGGAATAAGACTTTTCTAAGGGTCTGCCACATCCCACCCATGGAACCAAACCAGAGCCAATGGCAGCATCCTGCAGGTGCACAGCAGTGAGCCAAAGCCACACTGTTGGGTGTGGGGGCTGGGTTTGTGGGCTCAGCCAGTAACAGAGCTCTGGAGGGCAAGGAGTACTGAAAAGGAGGTCACCCTGCTGAGAACAAGGTGCTCAGAGCCAGACATAACCCAGCATCAGCAGTGAGACAGGCCAGAACAGCCCTGCACACCAGGAGAAAGGAGTGGAGCAGGGACAGACAGGATAAAGAGGAAACCACTCAGCTTTAACATCTCCCTATGAAGAGAAAAGATGCTCCTTACACAGCCAAAAGGTGCATCAACAGTTCCCCGATGACAGTTTTATTCCCTGGTCCTAAAAGCAAGAATGGGCCACTTGCAGGTTATCTTGCAGGTCTTGCAGACCTTCTGGTCTTCCAGTTCCTGCAAGACTCCAGCCTTTAGGTTCAGCCATGTTTATCCTACACCTCAAACACACTGACATTAAGCCAGTTCCTCTCACCCACCAAGTGCTAGGTTTTCCTCCCTGCTCTCACCTTCCATATTCCCTCTTGGACCAGATGAGCAGGACCATCTGATCCATAGGCTTAACTTCACAAAATCATGGAATATCCTGAGTTGGAAAGCACCCACAAGTTGTCCAAATGCTCCTGGAGCTCTGGCAGCCTCGGGGCTATGCCCATTGCCTGGGGAGCCTGTTCAGTGCCCGCCACCCTCTGGGGGAAGAGCTTTTTCCTGATATCCAACCTAACCCTCCCTGGCACAGCTCCAGCCGTTCCCTTGGGTATGCAGGTGAACTGTGGGGGGTAGCCTGGGGTGCTGCTTCTCCCTCTGTGCATCCCACTTCACTGCAACCCCCAGATGCTGCTGGACATCCTCTGCCCAAACTTGCAGTTTTCCTCCCTTCCTAACAAGCCTCTGGCTCGTTAACCTTGTTTTGCTTCTCTTCATCTCTTTTATTGCAGCTGGAGCCTTTCCAGTTCCCTCTCCTGGCACAATGTCCCTGTCCCCTGCAGCCCTGCTCCAGGGGGACGTGTGTCATGCTGCTCTTATCCCTCTATCCCCAAGTCACAGCATCATCCTGACACCAGCAACTTCACATTGGCCTCTCCCAGGTGACATCCACACTGGGAGCTATTGTAAACTCTCCTTTCGGAGTCCTCTGATAGCCCTTGTCCAAATAAACTCATCTTGAAAAGATCAGGATTTTTCTCTCCACCAGATACCATTCTCACTCCTCTCAGTCAGCCCTCATTTTTCCACATAAAGCTGTCAGTTCCATGAAAATGTCAGCTCAAGGCTCAGCAACCATCGAGAAACAGATCAAGTGGAATGAATCATCTGGAAAGCAAAGAACAGAACAGAAAAATCTATGATTCATCCACACCTTGGGTACTGCGGGCACTCGTGGTCCCTTCATCTCAAAAGGGGATATCAGAACTGAAACAGATTCTGAAAAGAGCACAACAGATGGTGGTAGACACACAGCATAATTAAAAGCACAATTACCGAGGCACAATGAAGTAGGCTTAGACTCGTTAGTGTGCAAGAGAAAAGGCTCATGGGGAGAAAGTCAGGGTGTGAAGTCATTATTGCTGTGAAGGGGGCTTGGCTCCTCACCTCCTCCTCCAGGCCCAGGGCTCGGGGCTGTGGATGAAGCCCAAAGGAGCACCCCAGGAGGTGCAGCCCACCCCACCCAAGACCAGGGAATACATCCTCTCCGTCTGCTCCTGAGGCTGGCACGGCAGCTTTGCTTCAAGTGTCTCAGGAACAGAGGGACAACCACATTCACCTCTACAATTCCCATTATCTCCTTAAACTCAAACATCCTTTCTTTTCTGTATCATATTAGGAAGAGAGCCCATCCCAGTGTTCTCAGGAGTAAGTTAATTATACCAGTGCTGAAGGCCTTTCCTTGCCTCTCCCCATCTGTCATCTTTCATTCATTATGAAGGAATGAGCCCCCACCTTCTATCAGCTCGTAGCACCAGGCCACCCACCAGATTTCCAAGGCAGCACTGTCATGCTTTTCTTTATTCATGCTTCTAGCAGAGAAAAACACCCACAAAGCTCCTCACTTGTCTTCAAAACCTCCTTTTGCTGTGACTCTACAGCAAGTTTGCCAGCACAGCACCAGGATCACAGTCAGGATCCCTTCACTGCTCCTCTGTTCACCTCCACCAGTCTCACACTTCAGCAGGAGCTCTCCGGGACAAGCCTCCTCCTTTTCCCTGGTACACCATAAAGCCTGGTTTTGCAGCTCTCATGCTGAGGATCTATCACAGTGGCTCTCCCAGCTGCATCACTGGTTCAGCATCTTCAACTTCTGTTGCATTTCTTCCTCTGACAGACCATGGGAGGGACATTCAGGCCCCTCACTGTACTGGTCCCAGTCTCTTCCTAGACTGGTTGAGCTGGGCCAGGGCATGCAGTGGTCTTGGCTGACCCCAAGTCCTCTGTAATGGTCTGCAGGAAAGAAAAGGTCTTGGAGCCAGATTTGTATATGGAATTAGCTGCAATCCCATCAAAAGCCTGCGACACTTCATCTCCTCAGCAAAATATCTGAGATGCTGTACATGTATTTACTGTGATGTTCCAAGTTATGAAGTGCCTTTCTAAACCACCCTGGATACACACTGGGATGGGAGCCGGCATCATCCGCTCCGCACTTGGCAAAGCCCACAAAGAGGGTGGGGGAGCTGCAGGAGCACAGGGGAAGCCTGGTGGGTGTTAAGTCAGGGATAAAGCTGCTTTGAAAGCAGAACCTCTGCTAGCACAGAAAAGGGCCAAGACTTTGGAAAAGATTTCACACTCAGTAGTGAGCACTGCACTCCAGAAAAACCCAATTATCTGGGACAGCAGCCCGGAGAGGCAGAACAATCCCTGTCCTTGAAGACACACAAAAGCTGACTGGATGATGTCCAGACCAACTGGACCTCACTTAGAAGCTGGCTCTGGAGACTGCCTGAGGCTCCTTCCACCCCATTATCCTCTGACTGCAGGACTACACATCCCTGACACCACAGGCAAGCCTCAGTTGCACAAGGAACAGCAGGGCTCTTCCGGCCAGCCCCAGAGCACTCCCTGGAGCTCAGCTCTCCTCCTCAGCTGCCTGGCATGAGATACCCACAGCACAGACCCTTCTGGCCCAGTCCCTGAGCTGGGTGCCTTTTACACACAGGAGAATGGCTCCTGTCTTGACAGCATTCCCACAGTCTTGCAGATAAGCCAGAGGGTGCCTCTGGAAAAACAATCTACAGGAAAGCTGAAGGGTTGGAGTGAAAGGCTGCCTGGTTTGCATTTGAATTTCAGTAAAAATGCACTTAGATCAATGTTTGGCTCCAAAAAACCCTTCCAGGTTTGAAAGCAGTTCCTAAGAGCCTGCTAAAGCGGTTCTTGGCAGTGAGGTGGTGTCTGCAGGAGAAACACCAGTTCCACTGACAGACACAGCATGGGAACTGCCCCACCCTTGCACTCAGAGACACCTCGGGACTGGCATCCTGTAAGAAGGGGTTTTGCACCTTCATCTGGAGATCATCATGGAAAACAAGGGGTTATAAAGACACTTTATGACTTTGGACATCACAGTAAATAAATGTGCAGCACCTCAGATGTTCTGCTGAAGAAATGAAGCAGCGCAGGTTTCTGATGGGATTCCAGCTAATTCCACATACAAATGTGGCTCCAAGGCCTCTCCTTCCAAGCAGACTGTTACCAAGCCCTTCCACCAAAAGGCTAAATGCAGTGACTGACTTCATTCCTCCTGGCCAGCACTTTCTCTGGCCTCTTCTGCCTTGCTGCAAAGCTTGGCCCTCTCTGACAGTGCAGCACGAGGAGAGAGGACCATGCTGTAGGACATGGGTGGAAGGATGTCAGGTTTTGCTGCCTGCAAATGTTTTCAGGGACCTGTTTTGAACTGAGATCACTTGGATTTGTTTGGACATTTGTAGCCCCATACCCCAAGACTGCAGCAGCACAGGGGAAGGTAGTTCTGCCAGCAGGGAGCTCAGCCCTGAAGTCCTTGTTTGGGGATATGTATTCCAGGACTGGCAGGAAAACAGGGAGGAACAGAGGCAGCATCACAAGGGGTAACATCAGAGACTTCCCTTGGAAACATCCCTTCCATGGAGAGGGGCTCAAGCAGCTGTAGGCTCTTCCAGATTACACCTTCCAAATCCCTGGGATCAGTCAGAAAGAGGCTGAGCTGTTTCCACAGCCTGACTGTGGAAAATACACCCAGTAACACTTCACAAAGATGGTTCAGCACTGGCCCTGCCCCTGTTCTCCACACATGCAATAAAAGGGTGTGCTGGCAGCTCAGAGAATCCCCCATGGCATGTTCAGTTGTGGCTGGTGCCCTTTAAAATAATCAGAGCATCCTCCAAAACACTGCCTGCATTCCCTGCTCCTACAAACTGCCTGCTGGAAGTGTTAATGTGCTGTTAGACTCTGTGTGATGATTAGAGATGATAAACATAATTATTTTGGGTCCTGATTGCTTCTGCTGTCTCCATTCTGCTGCTGATGTGTAAAGCAATCTCAGTGTTATCAGTTTTATGGGCAGAGTGTGGAGATACAGATTTATTCCCAAAGCCAAACCTTCAGGGAACAACCCCCCCCGAGGCACAGAGCTGTGCTGTGACAGATTCCTGCCTCTTGGAATGTGGAGTCTTTAAGATGCACCTGAACACTGCCCAGCCCAGGTCAGAGAATGATGGAGGTGGGTTTCCTCATCCAGCTGTAAATGCCAAGGGGAGGAAAGCACTGGTGATGGAGTGGGAGTGACTTGACCGACCTCTGCCCAAAGCAGTGCTGCCAGGAGGGTACCACACAACTCAGGATTTCAGGTAGATGAAGGAAATCAAGTCTCCTAAAGCAGCACAGTGGCCATTTGATTTGGGGATACCATGTGTGAGGCTGGGGGTGAAGGAACCCTTCAGATTAGGACTAGCAGATGCCTCAGGTTGGGCACAAACCTCTGACTTTTGTTTTAAAGCCCTGACTAATCCATCACCCAAAAGAGTGCAGTTGCTTCCGAGCTATGAGAATAAAGACAACACTGCTAAGCCCTGTGGTGAAGATGTCATTGTCCTTTACAGAAGAAGGTGAGAGACAGGAGGCACATGCTGTGACACCTGTAGGGATCTGCACAAGAGAAACAACCAAAGAAAGGCCCACTCCTTGTGTTCCATCATCTTCTCTCTACTGTCATATTGTCCTGTTTGTAGCCTCGGGCTGTGAACTCCCTTTTCTACAATCCCTGCCACATCCTGAGAGAGATGGAAGTGGCAAGGTCTGGATAGTGTGCACAGCATCAGAAACTTTCCTGCCCGTGCAGGAGGAAGGGGTTACTGGGAGAAGGCTGAGAGGCAGAAGGAATACTTGGATTGGCAGATTTTAGGCTCCCCAAGCAGCCATGCTTCCCTCCACACTAACCCCATCATGACCTCACTCCACAGAGACAGCCACTGCCTGGAAAACAACCCGCTCTTTAAGTTTTCTTATTAAATAAATAAATCCAGCCAGCTATCACGAGGCCCTGCAGCCAGAGCTGCCAAGGAAAGGATTGGAGAAGCCAGAAAAGCTCCAGTGAGAGCAGGTAACCAGAGACATGTTTAGCAGGGAGCAGAGACAAGGCTCCTCACACGAGCAGGCTGTGGCCCCGCAAACATCCCCTGGCCTGGCCTGGCTGGGCAAGCTATTTACACGTACAGGCAGGGCGACGCCGGGCCCTGGCTGCTCAACAATCAACTTTTATTCTCTGCAGACCAGCAAAGCCAAGATTTCAGTAAACATGCAACCCCAAAAATGCGCCTGCGGATTGGGTAGAGCGGAGCCCGTGCTCTGCCTGCCAGACTCCAAAGCCCTGCTCCGGTGGGTGGTGGTTGCACGGTGAGGTTTCTGTGGGGAGGAAGTGTTTCCAGTGGTCAGGGCAGGGCGGGGGGCTCCAGGAGACCTGGATCCCAGCCCTGGCTCTAGCAATCTGGAAAGCTCAGACTGCAGGAAATCACACGCACGCACTCAGGAGCTGCTCTCCTTCTGCCCATCCCTCCCTGTTGAGGCACAAATGGCTGCTCCGAGGGGGAGGCTGATAACACTGCCTGACCTTGCAGGGGTGTTGCGGCGTTGGCTGATTGATGCCTGAAAGGCTGTCAGAGCTCTCTGGATGAAAACCTCTCTGGAAGGCTTTGGGAGACGTGCACATACGGGTGCAGACACGTGAGAAGGAGACGTGCAACTCACACACACCCTGCTGTCGTCCCTGCCTGCAAATCCCCAGCTGGACTTGCTGGGCCCACTACTCCTGCATTTAAATATTTACAAGGTGGGCCTGCAGAAAACCTGGGCTTTAGAGCAGCCAACACTCAGCTCAAGGCTGCCCTCACAAACCCAGCCCGCTGCTCTGGCAGCCCAGGCTCAGCCCCAGCTCTCTGCTTTTACTCGCAAAACCAAGCCGACATGAAGCCTGAGCCCACAGCAGACACAGCCCAGCCCTGCTCCGTTTGGCCAGGCTGGAACCTGGGACCCCCACTGGCTGTTGGCATGGCCCCTCTTCCTTCCACCCTCCATGTCATTCACATGCTGCTTACCCCATCTTTTTCCTCATTGATGAAGACACTAAAAAGGCTGAACTGAGCCCTGATTCCTGTGACACCCCCTTGGATAAACACCTCCTTGAGCAGCTCCCATCGCCTGTTCTATAGGAAAGACCCTGCCAGGTGGTGTGCAGAGCTCCTAGAGCAGCTCCTTTACCCCATGGTGAGAACCCATCCAACTGCACCAACAGTTTCTAGAACAAAATTTAAAAGGCAGGAAGGAACATCACACTCTAACAGGATGGCTCTGTGTTGAGCTGCCATGCTGGGTTTGGCTGTTTACAGTATTTTAACCAACTTCTGGCCTCCCTTTCTGTCCTAAGAGGATCTGGACACTGTTAAGTTTTCTGAATCTTCTCTTACCTTGGCTGCATTTCAGAAATAGGTGGCATGAGTCAATCACAGAGGACCAGTTAAAACATTGTAAGCTACTTCCCTCAAGTGGAGGGAATAAAAATCACTCAACTGTGTGCCACAGGCTCTGTGTGTACCTCAGATAGGAGGAAGGTCATGGGAGATGGACACCTGTATGAGGTAGAACCTATCAACCTCTCTGAAAGGAGTTAGGAGAATAGAAACATTGCCAGTGATAGTGCAGAATAAACTTTCCCACTGCTCAGACCTCAGGGCACACGGGACACCCTTTGTGTCAGATCCCAAATGGGCAGGTGCTCTGAGAGCCCAGCAAGCTCCCACATGGACAGCTCATCTCCATCCATCCCAGCTTCTGGGAACAGGCTGAATGCAAGCCGAGGTGAGTGACAAGTGCTCCTACACAGCCTTTCAGCACAAATGGAAGAGACTGCTTAGAAGCAGCTTGAGGTGTGAAAGACCTGAGTCCTGTGGAACAAAGCTTTCCTGCCTCCCAGAGCCAGGGCTGCAACGGCAGGATGGGATGGAGGGAGGCAGGCCCAGCTGCAGGGAGCTGGCAGAGCTGGGTGCTGGGACCTGCACTCCCCCGAGGCTCTGCCTCATCTCATGGTCACTGTTTTCCTCAGAGAAGCCAATGAAACACGAACAAAGAGTCCCTATTTCACCACAGTTTTACAGTTGTGGAGAAGGCAGCCCAGCTGCAGCCTCTTCCCTGTGCTCCGAGCAGGAGGACGTTTCATCTCCTGCAAATGGAAAAAGATAAGAGGGGCTTAGCACGAGGCAGGATTGTCTCTGATCAGTCCGACAAAGGGACACACAACCCGTTTATTACTGGAAATTAATTGTGCCATCAAGGCAGATGCCTGCAATTACTTCTGTTAAATATTATCTTTAATTAACTGTAAAATATATAATTAATAAACTTGCCCCCTCATTTTTGTTAAGTTTCACTGCAAGGACCTTATTACTGGAATAAATCTTCCTAGCAGCACATGTCAACAGAACAGAGGAAAGTGCACGCCTCTAGCACAGGATAATTTCCTTATGGGAAGTGGAATTAGAAGGGAGGAGTAATCACCTCTCTTCATGGCTAGGACTGCAGAGACACCCCACTCTGCCACCAGTTGTTTCAGCTTGTGCTGCTTGGAAGCAGGCACAGAGAATCTGCTTTGGCTGGCAAGGATGGCTCACTCTGAAAGCTGCCAGGCAGATGCACACTCGTCTTTTAAGCCTGGAGAAACAAAAAATAAATTTATTTTTTGATTTACAGTCCATTAAAGAAGTTTTCTGACTATAAAGCTGCTCAGAAAGACCTCAGTGGTTAGGCTGGCTCTTTTAGAGGCCCTGTGTTGCTCCAGCTCTCAGTGCTGTGCTAGAGCTGCATGACTGATTTGCTTCCCACGTACATCAGAACTGTTTGGATTCAGGGAGGTTTGGGGATGGCTCTTAAACCATCCCAATTAGAAATGCTTCAAAAACATTGCTGAAATTTGACTCCAAGCATAAAATTCCCCTCAGACTTTGTCTCCACTTGTGATCTTTACCTCAAGTTCATTTATTGCCAGATCAACCTGGGGTAATTAAAATATGTCCAAAGGCTGTTTTGGGCAACACTTTTTGCCTTGCTGCAGGTGACGAATGTTTGTGGTTTGCCTGAGGCTGATGTTCCCTCCTGCCTGAGCTGAGCATGCCAAACCCAGAGGAATGCCTGCTCCATCACCGTCCTCCCAGCCTGGGGAAGGTGGCATAGTGACCCAGGACTGCTGGCACAAGAGAGGAGTGTCCAAGCATAGAGATCCAACTCCTGGGTGTGGGGAGATATAAAGAGGCACACAGGAGGAGAAGAGCTGTACGGATTTTAAGGAAACCCTATGATTTCCCTGCTCTTGGAGATGCCTGGATGGCCCCCAGCAGAGCCCACAGGTTGCAGAGCCATTTGCCCACAGCCTGGCTGTGTCAGTGTAGATGAGTTTCAGAAACACAATCTCAAAACCATGGAGGCTGGGAAAGACCTCTGAGATCACCAAGTCCAGCCCAGCCCCACCGCCATGGTCACCGCTAAACCATGTCCTCAAGTGCCATATGCACATATTTTTGAACACTTCCTGGGATGGTCGTTCCACCACTTTCCTCGACAGCCTGTTCCAATGCCTGACCATCCTTTCTGCGGAGAAATTTTTCGTGATATCTAATCTTCTCTTCAAGGCCCTGGTTTGGTCCCATTTGGGGCTATTTCACATAATCACTGAGGTTGGAAAAGACCTCCAAGACCATCGAGTCCCACCTATGACTGATCCCCACATTGTCACCAGCCCAGAGCATTGAGTGCCACATCCAGTCATTCCTTAAACATCCAAGGATGGGGACTCCATCACCTCCTTGGGCAGCCCCTTCTAATCACCCTTTCTCGGAAAAAATTCCTTCTGATGTCCAACCTGAAGCTCCCCTGGCACAACCTGAGGCCTTTTCCTCTTGTCCTTAGTAGAGAAGGAAAAGGGTTCTCACCTTAACTGTTGTACCGAGGTTTTGGCAATGAGCTGAGCTTGGGGAGGCAGAGGGTGTCAGTTCCCAGCCATCCAATACCACTTTGTCATCCCATTTTGCAGTTGTAGGCAGACTACAAAGGGTTCTGTGGGTTGTGAGTGCTGGAAATGCAGAACCCCTGATTCAGAGCAGGTCCCATCTCAAAAGAAAATACTAGATAGCTCTGAGTCTAAAGAAAGGACTCCATTCTCCACTTCATTTAACTACCACTTAAAAATGGTGTTGGACAAATGTTAAAAGAGCCAGCCAATTTGATTACACAAAAATTTTAGAGTCAGCAAATTATCTAGTGAAATGATGCATATAGAAATGTTAATTCAACAGCAACCAAAACCTTCCACATCCCTTATCATCTAAAGATGATCATTCTACACAAAGGAAAGAAAGGGCTGAGCATACTGTCCTTGCTGGAGAAATAACAGGAATATTCCAGCTCTCACCTAAAGTGTACCCTATATGCAGTGACATAAATAGCAGGGGCTGAGGGAGAGTTTAGAATTGGGTTTGGGCTGGAAGCTCTGAAATCATATCATTTGCCCTGGGTTTGCTGGGGTAGCCGCTCCAGTATCAGCCCACTCCCACCATGTGCCTCTCTGCAGAATCTTTCTGTATAAAAGTTTAATTTTCTTGTTCTATACAAAGCATAAGGATACTTTACAGTGACACACACATGCTCCCACCCTCAGGAGCAAGGACCCTTTCTGCACACGCCTGGCTCTGCCCACTCCCAGGCATTTCATTCCTCAGGATCCTCACTGGGTCAAACCAGGAACACTGGAGAGGGAGAATGGAAGAGTTAAGCAACTTAACTCTCTGGCTCCCGGGCCGCAGAAGGGGAGGGAGCAGGGAGGCAAAGCATCTGGCTTCCCTGCTTCCCTAACAGCCTGGCGGGAAGGCTGCTGTCAATTCTGCCTTCTGCCTTGTTGGAAGAAAGTAGAAGTGACAAGAGGCCCTCCAGGCAGGCAGCCAGGAACCAGAAATTCAATTGAGCTACCTCCTGAAACTGGACCTTTTTTTGGAGACCCTTTCCCTGAAATTGCTTTGACTTTAAAAAAAAAGGACTGTCATCGCGGTTCAGGGCCAATTCATCACCCCTGGTCTCCTGGCTCTCCTTGCCTCCATGCAAGCAGATTTGCACAAAAGGATTTCCATTTTCTGGGCTGCTCTACAACCAGCCTCACCCACAATAAATACACAGGCACATAAATATGCACACACACACACAAACACTGTTATTTATAGGTACAGGCTCTGCCACAGACAGACGCACGCCCGGGTGTGTTCCCTCTCTGTGTAACACGAGGGCTGCAAGTGCTCCGGCAGATGAATTTACTCCACACTCACAGCCTAGGGAGCAGAGTGTGGGCCATACGGTCTGCCCCAGGGGCTCAGACCAACTGGTTATTGGCTGGTGCTGTTGTTCCTCTAACAAGCCCCTGGATATACGGCAGGGGCTGCAGAGAAATGCAGCTGGAGGAGCCTCTCCCTGTCAGCAGCAATCTGTCACTGCGCGCTCTCACCCACCCCGTGCAGCACAAAAGCTGCACGGCAGTGTCAGCACAAAGGTCAGGCTGCAGGTAGGCTGGGGGGGCTCTTCATTTCTGGGAACGTGCAGCCAGCTTGAGGCACCGTCTGGATGCTGCAGCAGGAATTCCAGCCTCACAGATGCCTGGCTATAATTTAAAACGAGGCAGCATTTCCATTACAAACCCCGTTTCTCCCCATGGATTTATACCTCAGCTATTCAGCTGCACTTTGGGGTGGACCCTCTTCACATTTTTTCTGCACAACATTTAAATCCACCTCGGCCTCTGTTGGTTGTGAGATGGAGAAGGAAATTACGTATGCACACAAACACTCACGAGCACACACAAAAAGCTTACACAAACATATGCCCGCAGAGAGATCTGTCACAAAAAACCAGACAAGCCAATGCAAATAAGCTCGATTTTAAGAGTGAATTAATTTGACTTGATTATTCTAAATTATTAACAAGTTCCAGCAACCTTAGAATGCAATAACCACACTCGGGCTTTCATCTAGGTTAAGTGGAAACAGATAACTTGCACTGATAGAGATGATATCAGTATAAATCTGTGACAGCAAAGTTGGAGGCACAAACTCGACCCGCTCGGAGCCCCTCTCCTTGCAGCAGTGTGGTAACAACTCTTGGATGCTTCCCCTCCCCTGAAATATTCCAGTGCAATGAATCAGCCCTGACAGAGCCAGAACCCCCTGTTTCCCTGGCTGCCAGGTGAAACCTGACCTGCACGACACTCCTGTCTGTTTATGACTTGCTCTGCCTTAGAAAGCCTACTTTGTTGGTTGTTTGGGTTTTTTTTTAACTCTCTATTGATTCTACTTTGATGTAGTCCAATAAAGCACATTGACAGAAGCAATTTATGTTGGCCAGTGCCTCCAGTTCCAAGAAAGCTTTCCTGGCATATGAAGAGGGGTTAAGCACCTGGCAAGTATCACACAGGTTATCCAGTTATCCCAGATTACCAGGTTCATTCAATCCAAGTCCAGGACTGAGATGAGGAAAGACCTCCTGTTTCTCCCACTCCCAAGCAGAAATAGGTATGATTCTCTCTATGATTCTCTCTATGATCACTTCCTCACGCCACACAGAAATGTTAGGACATGTGACGAGGATTTTCCCGATCTTAAGAGGAAAATGTTGCGAGTGGCCACTGGAAGGAGATGAGCATTTCCTCACCTCTTGATGGCACAGAAACCAATCCTGGGGCACCAGAGCTGGCCCTGGTACCAGCAGGGCTCAAGCACCTGGAAACTTTAAGATGCACCTATTCACATTTCTGCACAGGTGTGCAAATGCAAATTGTTCCAGTACCACAGAGATCTCAATTAGGCAGTTAGGAATACCATGGATCTATTTCCTATCAGCTGGAGACATTGCTGGTATCCATATGACACCCTGTATTGCTTCTTCCTTTCCTGGTTTCACACCCAAACCTTCCCCTTGAGGCTGGGGAAGCACTGACCGAGAGCATCACTCAGGGAAGACATTTAGTAGATGTTTAGGTGACTCCTAAATGCAACCTAATCGTTTCCTTGCCTCTTGCTAAGAGGGCAGAGCAGGAAAGCTGCCAGGATAGGAAAACTGAGCTCAATTTAGCCACAGGGCAGTTTTAAGGGCCCGCTGCATTTTTCATCTAAGTACAGCAAATCCCCTCACTAAGCACCAGCCCAGGTGGCCATAACTCCTGGAATGCTAACTGGGGAGCAGCAGTAGGTATTGGACAGGCCGTGCACCAGGCAGAGCAGGGAGCAGCTGGAGAGGGACTCTGTTCTTCCAGGGAAGAGGTGCCACCTGTCAGCAGCACCCGCGGCTCCACAGGCATCCAACCATGCTGGACTCTCATTCATCTGAAGCTTCCTGCACTCACCAAGCATGGATAGGGTTTCACTCCTCACCAGCTGGAGCTCCAGGAAAGGGAAGTCTCTCTGCAGGGATGAAGATGGGGGGGAGAACAGAGAGGCTGCAGTCGTGACACAACAGAGATGGCAACTGGGCACCTCCTGTGCCAATGGGAACTTTGGATGCTGAAAATATAGTTCAGCACCTACCAAAGGAAAAGAACATAAAGAAAACGTGGCCTTTTAAACCCACCTGGACCTGCTACCTCTGTGCCAGGCTCCCGGGGAGCCCCTGCTGCAAGAGGGGGGACAGTGGGGGGAAAGGCGCATTCATTTGCCATGTGGCCATGAGCACCTCATTTAGGGCTCTTTTATCAGAGGAAGAGCTGAAAATCTGCCTGTCTCCTCACAGACAGGCCTGCCCAGCACCAGCAGGAGGTTTCCTCCCCATCCATCCATCTCCCCTGAGCTCCACGAGCAGCTGGCAGTGCCCAGGGCTGAGGACGGATGGCTGAGTGTGGCAGCCAGGCTGGAGCACAGGCAGGCAGGAACAGGCAGAGGGGCTGGAGCAGCCCTGGGTGAGCCATGATGGACACAGGAGCCTGTGCTGTGACCCCTGCACGTGGCTGCCCCAGGATCCCCACAGCTCCCATATGGCAGCTCCGAGTGCTCGGGGCTGCTGGGGCTGTCAGGACACATGCAGGCACTCGCTGCCATCCCAGGCAGGAGTTATGAAGCTGTCACTCGCTCAGGCTGTCTCCAGACAGTGCCAGCCAGCCTCGGAGCACCGCCCACTCTCACCTGATTGGCATTTTGGGATGCTGTTACTGAGAGGCATTTCTGGAGCTTTGGGACCTGCTGAGGAGAATGAAGCCAAATTCCCAGCCTTTCTGCCTCCCCACTCCCACCCTGCTTTCTCCTTTCTGGAAAGTTTTCCCATGCTAAGTATAGTTCCTAACAGGTGCATGACCAGAGGGGACTGTCAGGGACACAGCTGTCCCCACAGAGGCCTGGATCCACCTCCATCTGTCTCTCTGGAGCTGTCCGTGCTGCCTAGCCGAGCTCTTCGGACACGGGATGAGAGAGCATCAGCGATGCAGGCAGGAAATACATGTACACATACACACAGAGGGAGGAGGCTTATTCCAGGGATTGCCACAAACAAAGCCTCTGACATCAAACTAATGTATCCTTTGAGGCTTTAAAGACCCCTTGGCACACACAGGCAGGATGCCAGCTAACTCATCTCTCTTCCTTGCCATGCTATCAGCCTGATGCCAAGGTCAAGCTTTAAAGGAAAGCTGGCTGCTCAGTAATCCCCTGTGCCTCATTTGGGGATGCCACAAGACTCATAAGGATCAGTGACAGAAAATATTTGACTGGGGCCGAGGCCAGTGCGATGCCTGAAGTGGTTCCCTTGCCCAGTCAGCTGCCAGTCCTGGCTCTCACCCTGCCAGCCCCACACCAGCCCCTTCCAGCTGGGAACCAGGGCTGGGGCTGCAGGTGATGTGGGGCAGTGACACAAAGAGCTGGGATCCCTGTTACACATCCCAGAGTGGACAGTGGACCTCGGCAGGCACCTCCACATGCACAGTGGTGACAAGGTGTCCCAAGTTGGTAGGGGACAGGTGCTGGGTTGACCCTTCTGGACACTGAGTTGGCTCATCACTGTGTAGGGCATATAAAAATATCAGAAACAGGGATAAGCAACAATCGTGCTCACAAAATAAAGGTGCTTCCTACCTACCCTAAGGTGTCCTGGAATAATTCCAGGCTGATAGGACATGAGGAAATAAGCATTTTGCAACAGCCCACCAGGTGTTGCAGCTGGAACAGCTGATCTGGTTCACAGATCTGGGTCCTGGGATGTGTGCTGTGCTAACAGGCTGGCTTGGCTTAATGGGAGGTGATGAAAACCATCTGCAGGGAACAGGATGGCACTGTGACATCAGCACCACTGGAAGAACAAAGGAGGAGGTTTCTGCAGTCACACGGGAGCATCACAGAATGTGCTCCACGCTGTGCTTTGGCCACAGAGCCCCACAGCTGGATTTGGGGAACCCAGAGCCCAATTCCTTGCTCAAGCTGCTGGGAACTGAGCCCCAACCAGCCCTCAAAACTCTGCTTGGGGCTCAGCGAAGTGGTGGGAGGGGCTGGGTGAGACGGATGTGTATAAATCCTTGGCAGAGGGAAAATCCATTCCCTTCTTTAACTCTCTGCTCAAATGAATGTTAAAATGAAACCACGCTGCTGGTAGCAATCCAGTCACACCCTCCCAAAGGAAGAACCCTGTATCCAGGGATCTGGGGTGACTTTCCTTCACCCTTTCACAACAACTCTTTTCAGGCAGAAGTGCTGACTGAAGCTCTCTGGGTCTCCAAAGACCATTCCATCAGCTTGGTGCTGCCGGGGCTGCCAGGCTGAGTTATCACAGGTCCTGCCCTCCCCTGCCATTAATATCTGCTCATCAAGGGAGTCCAGGCCAGCCCAGGCAGGGAAGGGCAACCCCTGCTGCAGGAGTCTCCCACAGTAAGGAAAGAGGAAAGGGAAAAAAGAGGAAAAGAAATATACCTCAGGCATCCCTGGATAGTCTCAGTGGAGCTCAGACAGCCCCAGGGAGGGAATGAGTTACTGGGAGTCACAAACTTTCGACCTCACCTTCCCCAGGGAGCCTCCAGCCACACCTCATGCCCAGCCCTGAGCCTGGTGTCCCACACATGGTGTCCCACAATCTGGTGTTCCTTTCTGTCCCAATCCTACCCTTTCCTTCCAGGCAGAGAGTCTCACCCCTGTCCTGCCATCACCTATGTGACTGTGCCAGGTAACACCTGTAGGCCACCTTTCTATCAAAGCCCAGAGTAAACCAAGACAGAAGAAACACCCAGCACTTAAGCAGCACAGCTGGAGCATCTGCAGCATTATGCAATCCCCTGCCTGGCCAGACGTGGGACTGAGAAAGGGTTTTCTGCCCTTCCACATCCTCATTCAGCTGAGAGAGAGCTCAAAAACCTAAGACACGGGTAAAATTCTCATTGCTTTTGGTTTTAATCCCAGACTCAGAGTACCTTAGCCCCAGGACGCAAGCCAGCACCCCAGCAATGAGCACGGTCACCCCTGAACACGCCAGAATTGAACAGGACCTGTGACCAACCATGGGAGCAGGGCTTTGTCCCTGGCCAGGGACACCCAGCACCACAAACCCAACTCAGGGATGTGAGCAGCCTTGCTCAAACCTCGTGCCTGCACTTCACCATCCAAACAACAATCCAGGGCCAGGGTCTGACGTGCTCCGTGGATTAGCACTGGTGAATGAAGAACCTATAAAGATATTATCCAGGATCAGCCCTGGGAGCCTCAAAACACCCAGAGCCACAACTTTACTACAAAGCCTTCAGAAACACGGTGTTCTTCAGTCCCCAGCTCCTGGGGCCCTGTGTCTGCATGCAAAATTCCACTTTTGTTACTGCAGAAATGGCATTCTGAGCTCCCACAGCTGAAGTGTCTGAGAATACAGCTCAAGGATTAAACCCCTCCTCCCCAGACCTACGGTAAATAAAGAGAGCTAAAGCAGTTTTGTGAACGAGAAGGATTTGAAGCCAATTTTGTGATGGTCTTAGGCACTTCTGGCATTCTTTGTACTTAAGAAAAGCAGGGCAAAATAAAGGGGGCTTGGCCAGAGGACTGGGATGGCTCCCTCCGATGTGGAGATTTCTGGAGGAGAAGGGCTGGCAGAGAGGAGGCACAGGGAACAGGGGCAGACATTTCAGAGACATTTACAAATGGATTTCTGAGCCAAAATTTCCCCTCAGTCACGCCTGCACATCTCTGCAAACATACCCGGCCTGTGCACTGCGGGTTGAGGACAATTTAACCTGGAGTCTGAACAGTGGGATTAAGCACCGGATCAGCAGAAAAATGGTTGCAGATAGCTACAATTGCTATTGGAGAGTGATTGTTTCCCTGAGCCACACTGTGTGAGTGTCATGCCTTTGTGAGATTTAATGGTCCAATTATCGAAGGCAGTGTCACCTCCTCCCCGCTCTGCACGCCCAGACCTGCTCCCTGCTCCTTTCCCCTCTCCTGCTCTGCCAGCAGGCAAACACACCTTTGCTGCTCCTTCATGGCAGTCCTCGAATTAACTTCTCCCATGCCCAGGGATGGGGGGCTGGGGATGCCAGACCAGTGGAAGAGGTGGTCTCTGGAATGGGTATCTCATCCTAAAGACGTTTGGGAGCTGGTCTTCTTCCATGGGTGAAAATCTAAGTTTTTACTTAATTAGCAAAAATCTAATGGAAAAATTCTCCTTACAGTCACTTCAAGCTCTCCTCTCATCACAGAGAGCCACCATCCTGGTCTCCAGCAGCTCCAGCCTCTGTCACACAGCACCTGCTCAGCACCCCGGCAGCTCCACCTGGCATTCCCAGCAAGAGGCTCAGCTGGGATGTCCAACGAAAAAGAGGATTGACAGGGCCCTGCCAGACAACCAAGTGCTTCCATCACCTGAAGACTGAGGAGGTTACAGCCATAGATCAATCAGTCTCCCATTAGCCCCACATTCCCTCTCTAAGGAACATTCTGTAAATATTCCATAGGCATAGAAACCTACCTTTGGCACACGGCTGCTTGTAGAACAACACCTGAGCCAAAAGGCCATAGAGCCATGGGAATGGGCAGTACTGCTCCTCCCCACCATGCTGGTGGCCATAGGGAAAGTTAATCACACAGTCCCAGGATGGTTTGGGTTGGAAGGGACCTTAGAGCTCATCCAGTTCCACCCCTGCCACAGGCAGGGACACCTTCCACTGGAACAGTTTGCTCCAAGCCCTGTCCAACCTGGCCTTGGACACTTTTAAATTAATTCCGGAGTTCAAGAAGGGGCAGGGACTGGCAGGGGTGGTGGGGAAGAGGCAAAGCTCCTCTTCTTCTCTCCTAAGAGCAGCCTGTGGCAGGTCATCCAAGACTATCAGCTCTTCTCCAGGATATCAAAAAAGCACTGTAACAACCAGAATTAGAGAGCTTCACCACAGGATTGGACATTTATGAGCACAAGAACAGCATCTGAAGGGACTCCAGCTCCAGTGACAACCAGAGCCGCTCCTGACTCTCCTACTCCAGGGGAGAAGCTGCTGCCAGCTGGGGTCAGGGGGGAATCTCCCCTCACAGGGTAGTACTGCACAATTATGGGCATTATGGGATTTTTATGCCTTCCTTTAAGGCATCCGGCTTGGCTTCTGCTGGAGACAGGATACTGGGCTGGAAGGACTATTGGTCTGTTCAGCTCAAACAGTTTTTATGCCCTAATACAAAATTAATGGCTCTCTCACTGTGACTCCATGAGGCAAAGCTGCCTGCTCCAGGCATTGCAACTGACAGAGCAGAAGTGGGGCTGAAAACTCATTCCTTCCCATGCTCCTGGATGAAACACATCCCTCACCCCCCCCCGACCCCTGACTCACCTACACCAGTACAGTCTCCCCATGCTCTCTGGAGCAGCTCTCTGGTGCTGGGCCCTGATGGGCTGCAGTTCGGAGCTCCCATACCCACACACCCCTGCAGCACCAGCTGCCATGCACGTGGGCTGCAGGCACTTTAAACCTCACTGTACCACCTCTTGAGCAGCCTCTCCTGCTGACTAAAGGGCTGTCTGTCAGGTTAGGCAGAAACAGCTGTCTCAAAAACTGCATTTCAGGATCCACACAGAGGTTCCTTCTGATTGTATGGAACAACACCTCGTTCATCATTCAGAGAGCCAGACAGAGCCACTCATCTTCACTCGATGACTCCTTTTATCTACAAACACCTAGACTGACTCAGAGCCAGCCTGTGAACCTGTCAGGATTCTTTTACCATGCCAGGGGCATGTTTTCCTGGCTCACATCCAGCACGGTGCTGGAGGCTGGAAGAACTACTTGCTCCCAGCAGGACCTTTCCGGGGTTTTTCTGAGCAGACACCGTGCCCTCAGTGACTGGAGCAGGCTGGTTTTGTGGAGCTGATTATTTTGGTAAACAAGTAGAAGCCGAGCTCTGCAATTGTAGTGTGTGTGGCTAGCTTGTGGCTTGCCCTGAGGGAATCCATGGCACTGCTGGGAATTCTGACCCCAGAGTCCTGACTCAGGCATTCGGCAAAACCACAGGGCTTGCTGCTTCCAGGCCCATCTTTGTGCTCCTGTGTCTCTGTTGGGGCCAGCACAGGGATGGAAAAGGCAGGATTTGAACTGCTGGACCCACAGAAAGGAGAGATGTGAGCAGAAGTCATGTACCCCCACAGTGCAGCTTCAGAAGCCTCTTCCCTCTGGCTTTGTGTCCAACTGTAAAACTGCAACAACTTCCACCATTCTCATCTTCCTACTTCCACCTGATCCTCTCCAGAACCTCTCCACCTTACTGAAGGCTGCCACGGAGCTCCTCTGCCTCCTCCAAGCCACTTCCATAAAGCGAATAATTGTGCACCATTACCTCATGGGGAGCTTTCACACATGCTGCTTAATTCACTGGGAAAGAGGACTAAAATATTAGGCCCTGACTCTAAAATAGGAGATTTCTCTTGGTGGCCCTTTTGATGGCACGTAACAATGTGATACAGAACAATAAGGCAGGAAACCAGAGCCCCTGAGCCCACCTTGTGACACCAAACACTCCTTCTGTGCTCCACTCTGATTACAGAACCCTTGTTGAACCCTTCCTGTACCCCCTAGCTCTGTCTGTCTAGGGGAAAAATGTCCTTATTCCTAGAGGGACGTTGACCAGATCATAAAGATGTAATGACATTGTCTGGGCTGACATGCTGATCGATGCTTTTCATGCAAAATTATGCTTTCTGCAACTAATAAATATTGATCCTTTTTGTTCCTGTGCAGCACTGCAATAAAGAGTGACTTAAATGTCTGCCAGCACTGAGCTTCCTCCATCGTTTTCCAGCCCCCAGCACCCTGGCAGCATTGCTCTGCATTTCCTACTGACACTGGTGCCAGTGCCTGATCCCAAGGAGGGCACAGCACCTCTGTGAACATCCACCTCCCTCCGTTTTTCTGTCCTTTGAATGGTAGTTACATTACAGGGGTTCATGGGAAGCAGCAGAAAATAAATGGAATTGGAGGTAGTGCTGGAGAAGGGGAGCAGGGTCAGGGTCAGCCCAATTTCCTGGGCACATTTAGGATAATAAACAGGAGGAACCAGGCCAAGTGCAGAACAAATAGAAACATTTACTACTGCTTGGCAGAGGAATCGTGTAAGTGCTAATGGACTTGGTTCAGACTCCTTTAATCAAAGCTCTGTGCTCGGCAGGCAGCGCCTGCTGACAAACTTTGCAGGACACAGGGATCCATTCAGCCCCGAGGAAAGGCTGGGCTCCGTGTGGCAGCAGTCCTGCTCCATTTGCTCCTCCTCTGGCGAGGGGTCAAGCAGGACCCTGCCCTTCACACCCACTTGGCTCGCTCAGCTGCACACCTCAGTGCCCGGCAGCGCTGCTCCGGCTGCTCCCGTCCGCACACGGCATCCCAGAGCGATGGGATGTGATGGCACCCCTCGGGTTGGGTTCTGGCACTCTCTATTCTCCAGGTCTCACTCCATCGCCTCTTCTCCTGCCATCTCCCCGCCCCCAGCGGGAAGCAGAGCCTTGCCCTATCTCCCGGGAGCGCAGAGAAGAGAAAGGATCTGCACCGGAGAGCACAAAGTGTGAACTCAGATCCGGGGCTGCAAATGGATTGATGATGACAGGCAGAGGCCTGGCTTCAGTCACTGCTGCCTGGCAGCCAGGCACTGATTGGATTCGTGCACTACACATATTTCGGGAGCACTCTGCCTTCCTTTGCCGAAGGGATGCAAACCCATCGTGAGCAGGGTTCAGCTGCAACAGCGAACCACAAAGCAGGAAGGGCCAAAGGTCCTCAGTGAAATGTGCCCTGCTCCCTTCCCCACACAGACAGCAGAGTGCTGAGAAGGCTTTTAAGGCAAAAAATCTACAGATAAATACACTGCCTCTGGATTACAGAGTTTAAAATATGATGGCATCTCCCCCAGATTGTGAATGGGTTCCCTGAAGAGCTCCCTCAGTCCTGAGACCCCTCCCTTCCCCATTCCCCTCCTGGGAGAGCTGGAGAGGCAAAGGGCTGCTGTTCCAGCAGATTTGCAGGAGTGGGAGTTGAAGAATCAATGAAGCTCTGAAAGCCAGTGGGGAAAGTCATTCTGCACCTTCCTGACACCAGGAATAAATGATTCAGCGGGAAAGGAAAAAAAAAATACAACAACCCTCAAATGAGGCTGGAATTACCCTCTGGAGAGATATTTCATCTTGAGGAATTGTGTTTGCTGCAGTGTTCATCTCACTGAGCCACAGCAAGGCTTTAATATCCAGCAAAAGGTCAAGCCTAAATGGGAATTGCCAGAGCCTGCCGGAGCTCCTGCCTGCACACGAGCTCCCAACACTCACATGGAGCAGCTATGCCCAAGCCAAGGCTTGAACCCGGGAATGGGGCTGAGCTGGACCACATAAGGATATCTCCCTTCCCAGAGGGATCCCAGACACAGCTCAGCCCTGCACTAACTCCCTTTGGATGGGCACAAAAGGAACAAACCTGCCTGCCTTGGTGTCTTAAGCAGGGGGAGTGTGGGGAGAATGCTGGGAGTTTCCAGATGTTTCCACTCCAGGGATCTAGCTGATTGTAGATGAAGGTGGGATTTCAAGGCAGCTGAGGGCTGCAGGGGCAGCTGTCAGCTGCTCCTCAGCTGGAACATCAATGTTCAAAACACTGCCAGTGCCCTCCCACGCCAGTGAGGTCTGCAGGGCTGTGGGAGCTCTCTCCTCATGCCCATCAGCTCCCCTTGGACAGACAATTCATCCCACTTTTCCCATTTCTGCTTTGGTATTGCTGCTGTCTCCCTCCACTCAGCCATGTGCTCAGTCTCTCCTTGGTAATTTGTACTCTTCTTCCTTCCCCTGGACTCAGCTCTGCCCTCTGAGTCTGGCATCCCTATCCCAGGCTGTAGCAGAGTTCCAGTGAAGAATTAGGCAGACAGGAGGTGGAGGGAAGGCAGAGATTCCCAGGGAGCTTCCTGCCTCCTCTTCACTGTGACAAAGGTCCAAGAAAAGAAAAGAGGGAACTAACTTCTTCCTGTAACATCCACCATCCTCCCAAGAGGGAATAATGCCCATCAGTGAGCTGAGCTGAGCAGAGTAGAATTTCACCTAAAGTGGAGCTGAAAATCTGCTTGAGCTTTGGGATTTATAGGAAAACTGGTCTCATGCTACAGACAAACTCCAGACCCTGCAAAGAAATAGAAAGAATTGGGAACTAGCAACAATCCTGACAGCTTTGAGCCTTCCACCAGCCACCTCAGTCATCCCACACGAGCTGGAGCCCTCCTGCTTTCCTGCTCAGAACCACACCTCCATCCTGCCCAGCAATTCCAGCTCTTCTTTCAGCCCTTCCCGATGAACAAGGTGCCATCCATGATGGGCAACATGCTGGTTTCTGTGCCAATGTGGATGAACATCCACTGGGGAAATCATCTGGAACTACCACTCTCACTTCCACTTGTGACTCAAGCCAGATTTCACTATGTACAGAGAGATTAAATTTCTCTAAGGTTAACACAAGATAAATTTTGTTCAAATATTTACACTTAAAGCTCACCAGAAAATCAACATGATTCTGCCGGACAACACTCAACTATCCACATCCCCCAAAGGCAAACAGGGTTTTCACGTGGTATTGAAAGCATCTTGAGCCATCCAGAATGAAGCCCTCATGATTGTTCTTGGGCCAGGCTGAGTCTGTGACATACATCCATGCCTCTGAGGGAGGCAGGAAGAACTTGCCTGCCCTTTCTTCTTAATAACATGCCCACATGGACACAGCCACAGCAGGTCACCAGCCCCTCACATGGTCACATGAACAGAGGAGGTGGAGACCACTCAGGACTGCATCCAGCAGCCACATACTTGGGAAGCCAATGCTGTGGAAAATGGGGTCAGATTGCTTCTCCCCGTGTTTGGCTTTGTGGAGCTGTTTGTGTCTCCTGGATGCAAGACTTCCCTGGCAACAAACTGGAGCTGTCATTTGGAGATCTTGTCCTTTCTGTCCAGGATGTTTAAATTCAAGCCTCAAACTTGTGGTTGGCAGGGAACAAAGGCAAACAAAGAGCCAAACAATCTGCTGTCAGCTCCTGACTGCCCAGCCTGCAACAGTTATCCCTCCTGCCCATGGGGAATGTTGGAGTACAGAGGCACTGGCTCGAGGGCCTGTCACAGATTTAAGCTGCTCAGATTTAAATACAAGACAAAATTTTAAAAAACCAACAGACAATAAGTATACGGAAACATTTGGGCTTTGCTCCCTTCTCCACACGATCTGTTCTTTCACAAGCAGAGAGAAGGCTGAACTTACCCACAGCTGTACTAAACATCTGGGGCTTGAGGAGCATCCCCTGACTGCTTCTAAACCTTTGTTTGCTGCTCCCCCCACCCCGACCCTGTTTTTGACATGTCAGCCTCTACTTGAGGCTCCCCTCATCCCCTCCTGTGACTGCTCCTGTCTGCTGTGTGTGCACCTAAGGTTTAATGGTTTTCTGGGAGGGATGTTTGACAGAGCTGCTGTGGCAGGTGCAGAAGCTCGGGTGGAAACTGCCCTCTCCCTCCTCTGCTCCTTTCCAAGGGTTAAGAGGGAAGCTGAGCACAGGCTGGATCCCTGCATGAACAGCCCTGAAGGGAGCACAGACATCCTCAGATGTTACTCCCACCGAGTTGATTTAACAGCCTCCCTTCCACGGGTGGACAGTCAGTTTTCCAAGGGAGTCAACGACTTTCTGAGGCTTTTCCAACAGGCAGTGCTTTTCTGGGATGAAGCTCCTGCCTTTGAAGGTTTCTGATCTCTCCCAGTGCCCTGGGGCTTTCTGCTCACTGTGCTCTCCCACGCAACCACGTCCGGCAAAGGGCATGCCATGCCAGCTTCCCTCTCTGCTGGATGCAGAAACATCCCTATGCAGTGTTTGTGTATGGTCCCCTCAATTCACAGGGAACCCAGAAGTGCACACAACTCCTTCCTCTTGCTTGTCAGCATGGTCCCCTCTGACCAGGCAAGCCCCAGCCCTGCAGCTGGCAGGTCAGCACTCCCTGTGCTGCCGAACAGGGGAACACACAGGCGAGGGGAATGCAGACAATATCCCAAACAAATCCGCTGTTTACAAAGTCCCCTGTAAACTGTTTACATTGCTGGGGAGAAAGCATGGAGGAACAGCAGCTGGAGCGTGTTCTCCCCAGTGGGAAGAACTGCACTCCTGTTTGCTCCATTGCTGCAGGAGGGAGCGGAGCTGATGCACATCTGGAAAGGGCGCAAAGGCAGGAGAGAAAAGCAGAGGCAGCAAAACCCCAGCACCATCCACTCCCCCAGCCTGCCAGGAGCTCTGGCCACCTCAGCACTGCCTCCCAGAGCACACTCCGAGGGAGGTGGCCTGTCCCCGGGACACAAAGTGACAGCCACCCTCAGGCTCTGAGCAGTGCCTGTGGGGGTGAGGCTGAGCTGTTCCCAGCTGCCAGAGGAAGCATCCTGAAGGAGCCAGCCCTGAAGCTCCCCTGGAGCCCCTTGGCTCTCAGGCTGTGGGAAGAGCCTTGTGACTCTCATCCCTCAGAAATGTGCTGTGTGGTGCCTCCTGCTCTGTTGTATCCACAGTTAAACATGGGGCCTCAGGAATACCGGCAAGAACATTGCAAAGTGCTGGCATGAAATAAAAGCCTCAGTGTGCCTCTAATCTCCCTGCTTCCTGTGCATGGAAAGCTCTTTGAAGTGCCTGTGCTCATGGCAGTACTGCAACAGCCGTGACCCAGCTGACCAGCACAGTGTGGGCTGGTGATACAGCGTGACTGCCCGAGCCCTGGGGGCTGCCAAGGGGCAGGAAAGGCTCTGGGGGAAGACATGGAAGGGTTAAACCTCAAACATGCCCTGGATCATCCCCTTCACACTGGAAAGTTCGTTTTGTTACTTGAGCAGGATGTGAGAAAACACAGCTTCCACTCAAGGAAGGTGATAAGTGCTGTGAGCCCAGAAATAGTCCCAGAGGGTACATGGGGATGGGCAGCCAGCTGGAGCAGCAAGGACAGGGAAAACATCCTCCCCACACATGATATGGCAAACCCTGACCTGCTGGTTGGAGAGGAATACAGGTACAGATTAAAAAAAACAAAAAGAAAGTGGGCAAACTCCAGCTGCCCAGAGAAGCTGTGGCTGCCCCTGGATCCCTGGAAGTGTCCAAGGCCAGGTTGGACAGGGCTTGGAGCACCCTGGGATAGTGGAAGGTGTCCCTGTCCATGGCAGGGGTGGGATGAGATGAACTTTAAGGCCACTTCCAACCCAAACCATTCTGGGATTCTGTGAATACAGGTACAATGATTTTTAAAATAAAGGAAGTGGTCAAACTCACCCCTTTGATGTGAAGGGCAGGCAGGGGCACTGTAGTGCTCCATCAGCAAGAGGTAAGGGATGTTCACCCACATTTATCTCAAACACAGAACAACTACACTCTCAGCACCTTTACCATCCACCCAGTCGGTCTTCCAGGGCCCAGTTGTGTCCCTTTCCTGACCAGGAAGAGGATGGAGGATTCTCCCAGCACAGCCAAACATCTCAGCCAGCAGGAATGTCAGCGGCATCTGCAGGACCTCTCAAGGACTGAGCTAAAAGAAAAACAACAGAGGAAAAAAATACCCAAACTTTGTCAGGCCAAGCCATTACAAAGGACCATAAAGTTCCTTTGCCAAAGTAAAAAAACTCAAATCCAAAAACATTTTTCAGAGACAACTCCAAAGAAAATTTGTTTGGTTTTGGTTTCAGAAGCTTTTGTGCAGCTACAAAAACATCAGCCAGGTACATTTCTGAATGAAATGGCTCCTCAAAATGAAAACTGGAGCAATTTTGTTTTAAACTAAGTTAGAAAGGACTGAAGGTATAATCCCACAGGAGTGCTGGGCATGTTTCCTTGACTCAAAATGACTTGAGTTTTGCAGATACTGTTGCTTGACCCCACATGGCTCAGGCCCAGGGATAAAGCACCTTCAGATTCCAGTCCTTGCAGAGGAGCATTGACCCACAGGGATACCCCAGCCTTGAGAAACATCCTGTGGAGTGGGTAGGCACAGTTTGGAACTGTGCTAGGTATTTTTGGTGAGTGAGCAGCATTTCCCACTTCAATTGCAATTGTTGTTTCTGTGGGTCACCTCTCTTCGCCCAACCAGCACAGGCATTGAGAAGAGATTCCTTCATGCAACATCTCTGGTGTGAGCACCTTGCCCAAAAATCCCACAGGCAAAGGTAGAGGGATAGCATCTACCACAGATTTCCTCACGCCTGGTGTGACAGGCTGGTCAGCACCTGTGTCCTGCTAATGGCAAAGGGATCATTTCTTCCCTTCCTTTTCCCAGGAGTTTTATTATGACAAACCATTAAAAAACAGCCAAAATGGCCAGGAATTAATGCACACATTTTCTCAGCATGAAGCTCCAGCCCCATATGTCAGGCAATGTCCCAAAATCATCCACTGGAATGCTGTCCCAGACATCTACCTAGAGAAGCCCTATGCTCTCAGCCTGCTCCTGTGCCTTCCAGGGACATCCACAGCCCTCCCTGTCAATTTAGAGGATGGCTGGGATACCATCTGTGCCCCTGGGAGCTGTGGGAAAGGGCAAAAGCAGAGCTGGGAGGTGGCAGTGGCCTAGTTTGGGGTGAGGATCTGTGCCCCCCATGCTTGCCCAGGGTCAGGGAGGAGTGGGAGCTGCCCTCCACCCCTGCATCTCCTCAGCCCTGTCTAGACAACCCTCCCTTCTGGGACGCCAAGGGCCCTTCCATGCATGGAAGTGTTCAGGAATTCTTGCAATTAATTCCCTGTCATCCCCAAACCAGCTCTGCTGTGTGGAGGAGTGCCACAGAGCAGCAATTAGGGGGCAAAGACAGACTGCCAAGGGAGGCACTGAGGTCACACCTGCGCTGCTCCAGCGCAGGGTTGGGTTGACAAAGCCCCAACCAAGCTCCAGAGGGAACGGCAGCTCCTAAGACAAACCCAAGTAATAAGATGGTCTTGTAGGGGGAAAGATTAATCATTATTGGCAGCAAAGAATGTGCAAGTCTAACAAAAGCCAAAGTTTTTTTTATTACAGTCCAACTGCAGCTGGGAAGACAATGTCAGCTAAGAATCATTAAATCTATTGCAAGAATAAATTTTCTTTGATCCAAACCATAAAATGGGAGTGAAATCCTCTTAAGCCAATGGCAGCTCCTAATGGAACAGACATTATTCTTTTTTTGCAAACCAAAAATAAAAAAAATTGGGTTAGATTATTAAGTGAATAGATTAGGCTCCCAAATGATAAATATTTACTCAAGCAAAACCTGCTTAATTTAATACCTGCCTCAATTAATTTTTCAGTTTGGGATTATAGTTGAAGGGAATGATGACATTTTCTGGCTGTACAAACAGGGATTCATGAACCCTGTTTGCCCGGAATTCAGGCAGGAGAAGAAGGACCTAGGAAAACTTTACCTTGCTAACCCCCAGGTAACATCAGTGCTGCTGCACGTGCCAGTGATGAGCTGGCAGCTTCTGTGAGCCTGGAAGACGGAAGGTGAAGCCAAGGTCCCCTCTCACAGCTGGTCATTAAATTTCCTGATACATCTGACCAGGAGGTCACTCCTGATATTATCAAATATGAAAAATATTACAGAAAAATGGAAGTCATTTCTTACTGCAGTCTGATTTAGTCCCCGCTTTCAGGGCAAGCTTGGGGTACTCCTCCCTCAGTGCTTTTCCCTCTCTGCCAGACACAGGAGATGTGGGAGGGGAGTGGAACTCTGAGCTCCAGCATTCACACAGGCTGTGAATTATACACACGGGGGGGAATTCACCTGCACGATCACTTCTCAGGGGCAGATGGTGCAAGGAGAGTGCGTCCTGTACCCAGGGAGCCTTTTCCACTCCAGACACTCCTCCTCTATGCTCTGGACAATCTGTCTTCCTCAGCCTTCATGGGCTGAGCTCCCTTCCCACTCTCCAGAGGGTATCCTTTTATGCTCAGACCTTTCAGCCTCTAAAAAGTTACCTGATCTAGACACGGCCTCTGCACAGTGGAGTTTTGCATCAGCAGGTCAAGGGAGGGCATTCTGCCCCTCTGTCCCGCTCAGGTGAGACCTCACCTGCACAGCTGCCTCCAGCCCTGGGGTCCAACATCAGCAGGATGTGGAGCTGCTGAAGTGAGTCCAGAGGAGGCCATGGAACTGCTCCAAGGGCTGGAGCCCATCTGCTCTGGAGCCAGGATGGGAGAGCAAAGAGAAGGTCAAAAGGAAGGTCTCAGAGCCCCTGCAGTGCTTAATGGGACTCCAAGAGAGCTGGAGAGGGACCTGGGACAAGGGATGGAGGGACAGGACACAGGGAATGGCTTCTCACTGCCAGAGGCTGGGTTAGATGGGATACTGGGAAGGAATTGTTCCCTGTGAAGGTGGGCAGGCCCTGGCACAGGGTGCCCAGAGCAGCTGTGGCTGCCCCTGGATCCCTGGCAGTGTCCAAGGCCAGGATGGACAGGGCTTGGAGCAACGTGGGATAGTGGAAGGTGTCCCTGCCCATGGCAGGAGGTGGCACTGGATGGGCTTTAAGGTCCCTTCCAGCCCAAACCAGGCTGGGATTCTCTGATTCTCTGATTGTTACAGCTCATAGCCACAGAACACACTGATGGGCGCAGTAACAGCCAACCACAACCACTCATTGTCCCCATCACTCGCACGACACAGTTCTCCTACAGATGAGGACTCCTGGAGCAGTTCCACACCCCACTGGCACAGGGCTATCACACCATTAGCTTTGGCCTGGAAAGAACCACATGGCCATGGGCTTGCAGCTGGCAGCCAACTCTGATATCCTGCTCCTGGAAGCACACACTGCAATAAGCAGGAAGAAGGGAAACATTTGAGTACAAACCTTTCTGCCTGGAAGCATTTTTAAGCCTGGCTTGACCAGCTCAAGCTCAGCCCCAGGAGCGTAAACTTCAGTGCATGTCTGAAGTCTTTTGGGGAGGAAGATGATAAAGCACATGTGTTTATCTGACATAGACCTTGCTGGCACATCACAGCTCTGTTGCTTGTGTTTTCCAGACAGAAACCTTGCTGGCATGTGCTGGTGAGTTCTGCAGGCTCGTGCAGGCTCTCCACACAGATTCCTGGTACAGACCTGGTTGTATGTTGTGCATAAGGGTCAGTGGGGACAAAACTGACAGCGAGAGAAAAGTGGACTCAGTAGTGAAATCTTGAAGTGAAAACGTGAATGGTCAGATGACAGTGACAAAGAAGGTCAGGAGTACTTTAGATCCAAACAGCTCTCAAATCCAGGTAAGAAACGGGACATCTGTGGCAACAGCAGAATCATCAGAAATAGCAGTTAATCCCAAATTGGGAACAAGTAAAGTACAGAGCTTGCCAGGGAACAACATGTCGGCAGGATTACGGGCAAACCTTACAGGGCAGCTGTGATTCTGAAGGCCTGAGAAGCAAATTGTGATCAAAGAGCCAGCCAGGCACAAGAGGAAACAGCATGGAACCCAGAATCCTTCTCCTAAAGGCAGATGGAGGTGAATGACAGCCCAACAGATCCTTCTCAAATCACCCCCTGGGTCCCAGGAGCAATGGATGGGGGACTGCTCACGTGACACTGACTGACACGCTGCGAGATTGTCTGTGGGAAAGGAATGAGAGTGGTAATTTTATTGTCACGTCCCGCAGGGGGGTGTAAGGAAAATCACAGCATGAGAAAATGACAGTGTATCTGTCTGAGGTCATTTGCATGCCCACATAATCTGTGGGAGGAGAGCCAGAGTCGCTGTGTTTGACAGAAGCAACACCACGACAATGGGCCTGGGAATTGGGAGATTTGCAAGCCCTGAAACCAGCCTGGTGTTTGCTGCTCCCCAGAAACCAAAATGTCCAGACTTCATCATTTAGACTTCCAATGATTACACTTTCCTCCCTCATTATGGGCTGTATGACGGTCTCATCTTGCTGATGGCACGGAGGGACAGTCCCACGCTCAGAAGTGTGCCCACATCCCAAGGACACACTTCGGGGACACAAAGAGATCCTACACAGGCAAAGGAGCACAAACATGAAAGCAGACACTGGGTAGCATTTGCTCTGGGGAGGCAGTGCAGCCCAGTAGATTTTAGCAGGGATCTGGAAGAAGGGGAAAAGGCTTTATCAGTGTTGACAGGTTGCTCCTCTGCTGCAGAGGGAGTAACCTGGGAGAAACATGTGGTGGCAGGCAGGAGCTGGCATGGCTGGCAGGACAACTCAGTACCTCTGCAGTGGAAAATCCAGCTGATGGTTGGATGGAGCAGGGCCAGGAGGACAGGCCACCTGCAGAAAGCACAGGCACTTCACAGAGAGTGTGAGGGAGATGGTGACAGGTTGGGTGAGACTCGCTCACACGACCCTTTAACATTGCACTGCCAGAGGCTCCCAGGAAAATCCCCATGATAAGGTGTGTGGGACTCTGCACAGCACTGATAAATGTGGCAGAAATCTGATTGCTTCGAAAACCTGGGCATTCCAAAGGGATTTCAGCTGGGTGCACAGGGAGGACGAGTTGGATTTTAGAGATAACCTCTGGGCAGAACCATCAAGCTTTCAGCAGAGCCCAGATATGGGTATTTAGAGAAAGGTCAAGTCAAAGAGGATGGAGGGGGTGAGTGGATGGTGAGAAAGAGACATCAAGAAAGTACCTGGGAAGAGCAAGCATGAGGGGATTTAAAACTCCTGAGCTGAAGGCAGGAGGTGGGTGTTCAGGAAGGGCTGTCAGAAAGCAGACTGTGAATTAATTTGGACAGTGCAGGATGGTTTAGGAGGAAAGTGATCACTCTGTGAGTCATCAGCAGGACATTAAATATGCAAAATTTGTAAATAAGGTCACCCCGAGAAGGAACACAGAGGAGGAAGAGAGGAGGGCTAGGCGAATGGCCAAGGATGGAGCAGGTGAAGTAGGTGAGAGTACCTGAAGCTTGTAAAGCAGGGCAAGCACAGCCCCAGATCCATCAAGGCAGGGGCAACCATGTCTTCCTTGAGGGGCAGAGGGGAATAACAAACCTCCCACTCCACCAACAGGTGGACTCATCACTACCAAACCCAAAGAGAAAGCAAACTGTGATGTCAGTGTGTCAGTGGTAGCCATAGATTGGAAAAGACAAGCCCACAGCTGCAGCTGGCAGAGAGCTGTGTGGGAAGCTGAGCCTACCCAGCACTATTCAGCTGCTTCCCAGGCGCTGGAAGAGCCAGAGCTCATGACTGTGATTGCACGGGCAGAAGCAGTGGGATCCTGAAAGGCACAATTGACCCCAGGTTACTGAGCCAGCTGGGCAGATGCCAGGCCTGAGCTCACCTACTCACCTGGAGCTGGCTGGGAAGCAGAAGGCAGCACGAAGGGAATGGCAGGTTACTTTGTTGCTGGCAATGGCCTCTCATTTGTCAGCAAAGGATGCAGGCAATTTACACAGGGATGTGGGAGTGTTGCAGGTGTTAGGCAGTCACCCCGAGAGCTCAAGACAACAAAGAGATCCTGAAAAAAAGCAGATCCATTTCTAGCCACAGAAAGGCTCTTAGCAAGTCCAGCAAGCCCCAGGCAGAGTGAGGGGAAGGGGGGCTGGGAAGGGACTACTGGGACAATAGTCCCAGAACAAAAGGGCTACGTTAAAGGGGCCTATTCTGGCAGTTAAACCTGGTTTAAGCAATTTTGCTGCTGCCTAATCTGAGGCTAATAATAAATCAGTCTTACAACAAGGAAATGCCTGGTCAAGTCGGTGAAGAGAGGGTGAGGCACTTAAGTGGTCTAAACCTCGTCTTTCTGTCTGCGTGTTCATGACAAAGGCAAACCACTTTTAGGTTTAAAGTGTGCAATCTCTGATGGAAGCAAGATATTATCCAGGCCTTATGTGGTGCTGTGATGGGGTGAGGAGCCTTTACATCTCTGTCCGGTACAAACCCCAGAGGCAAAGTTCAGTGAGCTGGTGCCAGGGTGAGTGGGAGAGGTTATCCAAAAGCCAGGCTCCATGAAATGCAGAGCTAGTCAGGACAAGGTGGCCTGGTCTCTGCAGGCTGCCTGCTTTCCTGCTTACCTGCCCCAGCAATACAGATTTTTCTTTACACAACTTCATTTGTAAAAGAATCCAGTCTGCAAAGCACAGCTTAGCCCAAATTCCAGCTACCAGACTTCATCAGATCACTCCAGGCTCCGAGACCACTGTCTCCACACAGTAATAGCCATTATCCCCAGGCTTTGTGTGTGTTTATGTTACCCTTCCATTTTCCCTTCAGATATGACAAGCAATTCCTAGAAAATATGTTACAAACTCTTCTGCTCTGGAGTTCTGCCACCTCTGATTGCACTCATTTGAGCCAAGGATGTAGTTTCAAAGTAAATCAATAAACAAGGCTTAAAAGGGTCCTACAGACAGAGGCTGGGGGCAGGACCACAGCCCTTCCCCTCCCCAGTTATTGCTGCTGTACTTCAACCTAACCAAGTAAACGCGTAAAATCCAAACAGGAAAACACTTCCCAAAGCACCCAGTGCTGCCTTACAGTATGGGAGTAGGGGCCAGGGCCTGCCTTGGAGCTGGAATGGCACCTCCAGTGGTCAGAAGTCCCTAAAGTCACCAAATGAGCACGTGTCACAGCACAATCACGGCTGGGGGGAGGCTCTTCCAGGGATCATCAGCAGGGGCACCCCTCACTGCCAGCCTGTGGTACCCATGGGGAGCTGCAGCCAGGGTCTCCTGGTTGCTACAGGTGGTCCTGAAGGTATCCAAGGAAACATCTCAACCCCAGTCAGGGACTGGAATGGCAAACCCAGAAAGCCTGGATTCAGAAAGGGGCCATGCACCTCCCACTCTTACTGAAGACATTTAGGGCCCCTCAGGCTTGCTATCACATAGAGAATAACACATCCAAGTAAAGCATATCTAGGTTTATCTGGGAATCCCAGGGGAGCACATATTCACCCCTAATCCTCCTTCACACTGCTTGTGGCTCTGTGTACATCCCAGCACACCAAAAGCCATACGGGCACAGGATCTGATCCTTGGGAACCTCCCAGGAAGCTCTAACAAGGTTGCACCTCCTCAAGCAGCTCCTCCAAGGTGAATCATAATGGACCCCACAAGCACAGGATGGACTGCTGGCTAAACACTTCCCTGGAGAACAGCTGACAGGTGGGTTATTCATCACCAGGAGCTGTCCTGATCTCCAGGATCAATACACCCACGGGCAAGGAACTACCAGAGAAACTTCTGACACAAAGCCTGCTTGGATGCACTCACAGCAGGATTTACAGAGCAAATTATCTCCACTGGTTGAATTATTTGTATTTTTTTACTTTCAAAATCTCCAAAGGCTGTGTAGACACAATGCTGACAACTTAGCCAGAGAGGAGGGTTACTGCTGCACACAATGAGAATGAAGACCCACTTACTCTGCCACCAAACAATTGTTGGGTTTTTGCCTGGCTGCATCGTCTGTTGAGATCTGCATTACCCGTGTGCTGATGGATGTATTGGTGTGTCTCCCTGGGCTTCCTTGGGCTAACTCAGGACATCTGCTTGCTGTTCCCAGCTCTCCTGCTTTTGCTCCCTGTAAAATAGAATAAACCATTCAGGGTGGAAGTGATCTCTTGTTTTGGTTGTCTTCATGGACTGGTCTCTGTTCAGTGCTCCAGGCTCCATTTCCAAATCCAGCACAGTGTGTGCAGAGCCTGATATGGGGAGTTTAGACCACCAGAGCATACATCCAATGTGCTCTTCCCAAGCAGTTACACACGGCTCTGGAAGAGCCTCCCACACAACACACTGGCACAGTGAAGCTCCTACTAGAGACACATGGGACGAGTAGCCCACGCGTCTCCTGCACAACCAGATTATTCAGCCCCAGAGTGCTGCTCGAAGCAACGTTTTCTTGGGATTCAGGAAGAGATCCCACAGACTGCTGCTCTTTTTTGTGGGGTCTGTCCTTGCTCGCCGAGCTATTACTCATTGCCTGTAAGGCTGGCTGCCACCAAGGAGCTCTGGGCTATCCCAGCCTGCAAAGAAGGTTCCTGTGAGCTGCACCGAATGACACAACTGCCAGAAGCCATATCCATGACATTCCCGTGTCTCCGGATCCTCCCTGCACAGCACCAGGCATCTGAACTGCACACACTGCTGTGGTGCCTCAGTTCCTCTCTGTGCCTCCAGCAGAGACTTCCCTGCCCCTCACTCGGACAAACCCCAAATTCAAAAGGCCCAATTCTTCCCTGTGTCCATGCAAAGCAGCCCCTTGTCTCCCGTCCCCTATCACTCCCACCCTGCCCAGCATTGCAGAGCCCCGTTATGTGGCCCCAGTGCCACACATCCAAACCCAGAGCCCCTTTTTCTGCTGGGAACCATCCTCTGCTCTGGGAACCTGCAGCACCGAGCACCTTTAAGGGCTGCTCAGCCATGGGGTAATTAATGAACTCAAGTGATCACTTCTATTATCTGCAACTTGAAGGCAACTCTTATCAAGTCAGAGCTGGAGCTGTGCCCACCCAGGGCACAGCTACATCTGGGGCTCAGGACCTTTGCTTGCTTGCTCTCCCCAGCTGCTCAGGGAGTCAGGTGGTGCTGTTCCTAGAAGGTGAATAAATTATTACTGCAAATTACTCTGATGAAGTGGCTTTTATTAGAAAGCCAGACACAAAGGGAGCTTGCTGATTGGCTCCCAGTGATGTCATACCCAGCACAGCACTCAAACGCAGATATACGAATTTTCTCGTCTCTATTTTGCATATAATTTTCATTTTCTCCTGGCAATAAAGACTCACCAGTGGAGCCTTTCACTCGGGGGAGGGTGGTGGGGGGTCTGTACTGCTCAAGTGGCTGATGAAAGCAAAGTGGCCTTTGTTCCTCTGTCTTGCAGGGAACCTCAGGCTAACAGTTTGCACCCACAAAGGCACTGTGGTTTATTGCTCTATTACAAACCCATCACTCTGTTTTCTTAGGTGGATAGCAGAGAAATTGGCATTTTTTTGGCTTCATTGTCCCTAAAGTCATTCTGATCATGGAGATCTTGCTATTTACAAGCTGAAGCTTAAAGTGCAGATAAAGCAACAGCATTCTGATCCTCATCAGAATGTGGGAACAGGGTTGAGGTAGAAAACAGGCAGCAAAATCCCTACTAATTATTTATTTTCCAAGTTTCACATGATGGTTGCTCCTCCCTGCCTGCAAAGCCTCCCTGCAAACACTGACAACTGTGAGTTGCCAGTGAGGTCTGTCAGAGAGGCAGACTCAGTGACCAGCACACTGCACGCTCTCATCCCTCTTCCCTAATTGAATGTCCTATTGAACTTACAGAATTTGCCTAGAAAACGTTCCAGCTTTAATCATTTCTGGATGCAACAGGCACACTGCTGCAGCTCAAACAGCAGAGCCCTGTGTGGAGAGCAGGCATGGAAGCATCCCTCGCCTCCCTGAACTGGAATGACCTCCCAAATTCAAGTGACGGCTGTGGTCAGCTCGGGAGCTCCTCACGCAAGGCTGCTGCAGTTCTGGGCTCCTGCTGTCCCTGCTGAACCTGGACACAGGCAGAGGGGAAGGTTTTCCATACCTTCCTTCCTCCGTTCTGTACCACTGAGGTGTAAATTTTGCTGGGATGGCCAAGTGTAACATTTCCAGCCCTGGGAACAGGCTCCTGCTTGTTCTGTGCAAACACTGGGCTCTCCTCCAACAGAGCCAGCACAAATCCGGAGCTGACCTACAGCGCCTGCCTATTCCCCTTTGATTACGGCTCCGAAGTCATTTGTCCTACAAGGGCAGAAAACAAAACACATCTATCACTTGGAAGATGTCCTGGAAACCCCCAGACAGTTGCACTGATGAAACTGGACACCTAGGGATACTGGAGAGCTCAAACATAGTTAGATTTGCTGTTCTGAGTCCTGAGGTCACGACTCCCTGCAACATCATCAACTCTGCTTTATTCCAGGTGGCTCGAAGTTGGAAATCATTCTCTTATCGTCTGAAGATTTTCTGAGCTGCCTGCCCTTTGTGGATAACAGGAGCTGCCCTCAGACTCCTGGATGTTGGATCTGAGGCTTTTGAAGTCCTGAGGGTGAAGCTGCAAGGAACAGGCATCCGGGAAGGAGAGTGCCTGATTGTGAATCTGAGTTAGAAAGGAATGTGAAGGCTGCAATCCTAGGAGAGGATGCTGGCTGAGACACACGGCCAGCATCAGCAAAAAGGGAATGGGCTCTCAGGTTTAAGACCTGGAACAGATTCAAATCACCCCTTTTAGGTCTGACCTCTTTGCCTGTCTGAGGGAGACAGCAGAGAGGGGAGGGAGCCATGAATCTTGGATCTAGTCCCTGCTTTGCCAATGTGTGGTTTGGCCCTACATCCCTCTTTGCTTTTACCACTCTGTGTGTAGAACAGAGGGTTATTAAAAGCACCAGAAGAATCTCAAGTAAAACAATTTTACTGTTTTTAAGAGCTTTGTTATAGCATCTCTGGAGCTCTGGCTTAGACCACCACAGGCCATTGTCGGGAAGCTCTAAACAGCCTTTGGATATTGAATTACTGTTCAGAAACTTATCAAATTCCAAAATTGCAACCACGGTCCAAAAAAAGAAGCCTCTGTAGAACAGAACACACCACACAGACAGCACAGACAACAAAACCTTCGTGCTGGGCCTAACTCAGCTTCCCTTCCCAACCCAGAGCAACAGCCTTTCCCCAGTCTCACTCCAGCAGCACTACTTCCCCAGGAAGCAGCCGGGCTCTAAGAGGAGAACACAGTCCCACCTACTCATCACTCACCTCACAATGAGAGCCCTTCTATCGCTTGGCTTTTAATGAAATTGGGGGTTGATATCTCAGTCAGCCCCTCCCTTCCACTTGAGGATAGCATTAGCATCAGTCTGGATTATGATACCCAGTAAGCTGTTCTGGGGCGATATGAATCAAAGCCCTGAAAGTGGGATTGTGTTTAATTAATTGTGGCTAACAGATGAAGGTATTGATCGTAGATTGAGAGGTTCAGGATTGGCCTGGGGTATAATTATTGCAGGGCACACTGTGTTAGGGTGATATTTTTTTAATTTCTGGCGATGTAGGAGGGAAGCAGGGGGGAAATAAGTGAATAATTGCAGCTAATTAGAACTTGTGTATGTATCCCAAATTAATTTGTTTGAATAATCAACCACCAACAGCAGTCTGATCCAAAAGGAAAAGGAAACAACTGCTCAGAAAGATCTCAATTCCTCCTATAAATTCTGCAGTCCCACGTCTGGGATAAATGTTTTACAGAACTGAGGCCCTAAATACAGGAGGGGAATTGGGCAAGATTATTGAGTGGAACCACTTGCTTCTGCCTACGACCTGCCATAAATCAAAGGGGCTGGGTGAGGCTGTGGGATGGTGCAGTGTGGGATAGCAGATGATGCTCTTGCCATCGCCTCCATTCTCTCCCTATCCATGTGCAACAGGCCCCTCCCGCAGGACTGCCGGCCACCACTCCTTCCCAGGTGGGACACGGGAGGCGTGGGATGGCCACGGGGGGGATCAGACACACAACTGCTGTCGCCGCGGGGATGGTGAGCGACGTCTCGGGCGAGGCGAGGGCAGATGGAGGCGAGGCTGCGGCAGCAATCTGTGTCCCGGTGCCCGGCCCCTCGCTCCGGTCCGCGGGATCCCCGTAATCCCCCCCGGCAGCCCTGCTGCTACAAACACTCTCATCACCAGCGCAGCGGGGGCAGCTCAGCGCAGACAGCGAATGATCTAGCAGGGGGTTAATAAAAGGACTAGCGCAGAACAAAAAGCCTGTCAGCCGCCACAAGATGTGCTCTCCACCCCTTGCGCCCCCCAGGAAATTAAAAACCGGAGCCTGTGGTGCGCAGTGCTCTCTGCGGGACTGGACGGGGCACTGGGATGCGGAAGGGTTGGGTAGGAAGGGGGAAGCAGGGAGTTTAATGTTTGTCCCAGCTGTTGTTTCTGATGCCATCTATCAGGCGCTGGTACTCTAAAGGACCAGCCTACCTGGTCTTTCCAAACCTGAAAACATCAAGGCACATTTCCGTGTGCTGGTGCCAGCAGCCCCTCCTGGAGAGAGTCCACTACACCCTGCCAGGCTGCTCTGCCTGACACCACCGAAGTCCATGTTTCCATGGAAATGGGAAGAGAATGCGCCTGTGACACGACATACCTTTTCTGATGTACATTTGGATCACTTCTAACACCCCTTTCTAGTGACAACCTGCAGGACTAGGTATTTTGCAGGCATAACCAAAACAGAACAAGAAGGGGGAAAAGATATCTGATGGTATGAATCAAACCCCAGCATCCTTTCTGGGGAGCAGCAGCTGAACTCGAAAGTGCATTAATCTGTCAAAACACCCTTCTAGGCAGAGAGACCGCTGCACTAAATATGCCCTAATTCACAAGCTCTTTGTTTCTCACAAGCGGACAGCGAGGATCCTTCGCTCTTCTCCCCGGGCTGGCTTGGGTGAAGTTTCCAGCAGCATTCCCCTCCCGAGGGCTGCGGTGGCAGCGCTTCCCCGGCGGCTCCCCGTGCCCAGCCCGGCTGCGCAGCGCGGCCCCGCAGCGCCCTCTCCCGCGGCACAGGAGCACCCCGGGGCCCGCACCGCACCGGGGCTGCCCTGCCCTGCTCCCGCACAGCTACACAGCTACATCGCCCACCATGGGCTAACCCTGACGCCACCCAAACCAGCAGCGGTTTCTCTGCGCCCTTAGGGACTCTGGTGAGCAGAGGGAGGCAGAAGTCTTTGCCTACCTACACCTTTCCAGCAACGCTGGGCACTTCAGATGACGGTAAGGAGGTCCACAGAGACTTTGCTGAGGGTCTGAGTTTGGCATCTGCCAGAGAAGGGTGGAATAAAGCCATTAACCCTGTCTTGGACACGGTCTCTGCTCATCACCCAAGGTCTGGCTGCAACTCAGGGTGTCCTGAACAGCCAAAAACTGACCAGTTCTGTTCTTGTGCCACCATCACAGAGGTTCTGTAAAGCCTATCTCAACAGCTGCTCCTGTCCCACACTGCCCTGGGCACTGTGCTCCGGGCATCTCCACTGCAGACCAAGCTGCCCTGCACCTCACCTCAGACTCATCAGCACAGCACTTTAGGAGGAGAAACAGGAGATATTTGCAAAGCCAAAGGCAAAGCAATGACAAATTTTGTGTCTCTAGGGAGTTTGCATGGGATTATTATCATTTTAAAAGGCAAGTTACTGCTCCTAGCGCTGGGAGCCAAGGATTTGAATAAAGGAGCTTCATGAATACAGATACATTGCATAGACAGAATAAATAAAACTGATCCACAGTTGCCATTTTACTTTCCAAGTGGGTGAAAATGAGATGTCCCATCCCCATGAGATCCAGAACAAGTTTCCACCCCTTCATTAGACACAAAGAAAAGGCTGAGATGCCTGGCCTGGCTGAGTGCTTCCTGCTGAGTGCAGTGTGCTGGAGAAGCCTTACCCCAGAGAACACCACTCCCAGAAAGCAAAGGGTTTCTGGCTGCCATGAAAACACTTGAGAACTGGAAACATTCCTGCCCTTCTTCACTGCAAGGGACAGCAGGAAGCACCAGCATCAGAGACAGAACCAGCTACACCCACAGGACATTCTGCACCACTCTGCGGTTCCTGGAATAAAGTCAGCAAAAGAAATTACAAATGAAATAAAATGAGATTTCAATTGACCAGAACATTTCATTTGGCCCAAAAGGAAATGAGAAGCCCAGGACTCCCTATGAGCAAGAAGCAGAAGCACTGTGCTGTGTCCCAGCCCTGCTCACTCCAGTGTGGGCACTCGCAGCATCTGGCCAGATGTGCCCTCAGGCCCTACCCTGGCTCATGCACCAGCACCTGCTGCTGGGAAATGAGTTTTTGCAATATTCCTTCCTGCAACATCCATCTCAGATGGCAAAAATAAATGTCACACCTCTCACATCATGTTACATGTCCTCAAAGATCTGCCCAGCCAAGACATCCCTTGCAACACCACAGCCTTGATTTGCTCCTGACCTCAGTGGGTTTGGCACCGAAGGATTTTCTCCAGGCTTGGGAAGGTCGTTCCTTCTTTTGGTGCCATTGTGAAAACTCCTGTGCATGCTGTGTGGGAGGTCAGATGGGGTGGTGCAAGCAGTCCTGTGGTCAGAGGAGGCTGTTATGAGGCTGGGACTCTGCCCCTTGCTCCATGGCAGGCAGCAGCTTCTCTGTTCCTCCTGCTGCTGAGCATATCCCAGGAGACTACACATATTCCTGCACTCCAAGTCTCATTCATCCTACACCTGCAGTGAGTGTGTGTATTTGTGGTCTCAGTGAAACATGTAAGCAAGAATTTACCTGTTCAGTGGATTCTGCTGGGTCCCAAATGTCCACAAAGAGCAGTGTAATGCCGGCAGGGCATCCTGGTGGTAGTTCCACGTGGTCTTCTGTGTGCTGGGGATAAAAGATTTGGCTTTTCTTAGCACTTTTCTGCTTTGTCTTGGTTCTTCCACCACTGCTGGCTGTGGTAACATTGAGAGCATCAGCTTCAGGGCATGCAGACACCAAAAAGTGAGGAAATTCCCCTCCTGGTGCTCTAGGTGAGGAGCAGATTGAATCCAAAGCAGACATGGGCAAAGTCCCCATGCCTCTGACACCATCACTGAACATATACACTCACCCTAGCATCAAACATTGTGCCAGGGTGCCATGTCCAGCTTTGCAGCCCCAAAGCCTCCCCTCTGTTCACTCTGTCTCCTCTCCATTTTAGGTCATCCCAGCTGCTGGACTGGCACCACCATGGCAGGAGGGTGACAGTGACACTATCCTGACAGAGCTCGCCTGGCTGAACCCCTGCCAGTCTCACGCCTCCTCACTTACTTTGACCTGAGGCTCCAAACTGCCCTCTCCCACTGCACTGATCACAGCTCCCTCCCGAGCTCACACCACCTGTTACTCCAGCAAAGAAGTGAATCCCAGTAATATGAAGACACTTGCAGAGCCCCAGCTTTGCAGGGACTGGAGTTTGTAGTTTATGCCTCCAGGGTGACACTGCAGATGAAAATCAAAATGCCAGAACAGACAAAAGGAATCTTTAAAAAGCATTTTCTGCTTTTAGGCAGCTAAGGGATGAACAGATCTAGATTCACTGGGCTTAGGTTAGTCTTGTCTGAGATACACAAGTCCTTCTCTTTGCTTTGTCCTTCCAACTCCTTCCCCTCCCCAGAAACACCTCACCTGAGTCTCCCACTGTGCAATTCCCAGTCAGTCTTTCCAGGGGCTGCAGTAGCTTATTTGTTCAAATCTCTGCAGGCACTGGGGCTTCTCTGGTGCCCTCAATCTTGACAGAGCAGCAAATAGTCACAACTGTAAATGTGCCTTGCACAGTTTGCTCTTAGATTCCTGCTAACTGCACCCGAAGTTTGGCTGATGCCCTCTTTTTCTGCGTTTTCTATTACTCAGAATAAAGATCTCGTTTTGCCATTACCTCGTGGTATTTATGATGTGTGAGGTTACTCAGGGTCCCAACTCTGTACCCTTGTGTCCTTTTCTCATCACACAGGCACAAGCTGCAGCATGTCACTTCAGCAGAATGTGCCAAAGGCATTTGGGGGGCACTCACAGTGGCTTTTTACAACTGCTCCTTGGGGATTTGATCGCCTCCTTCTTAGAAGACCTTCTGTCCTTGAAATACAGCTTGAACTTTTCACAGGAGACCACAATTGCTAAGCATTCCTGTGCTATTTAGAGACATCTTTGCTCTGTCGATAGTGGTGACATGCACAGGAAAGCCACTGCTCTGCTGCCACTCCATTTACTGGCAACAGATGACATGATCACCTCTCTGTCTCACTGAGGAGTAAGACCTGCTATGGGTGTGTCATGTAGATGTAAATGTCCCCCTAACAGTTGTTTCTTTGGTAGGGCTGAGTCAAGGCTTGCAAATATTTTGAAGGAGCCTGGAGTTTTTACATCCCAACAGCTTCTGAACTGGCAGCACTAAGTCCCAGCCTCAGGAATCCAGCAGGTATCTGCTCTGTGCTATCACAGCAAACTTGGATTTCATTTGGGGTTTACTTCCCCAGCTCTTGTTAGCAGACTGATGACTTTGTGATTATGATTTTCCTCAGCTTCTGTCCTGAAGATGTCTCTGTGCCTGTCTGAGAATGTCACTGGGCACAGCACCGACTCCCACGCTTCCCTGCTTGCTGTGCTGCTGAGACACTGAATAACCCACATGGAAAATCCTTCCCTTGGGGTGAAGGACGGTGTCACTCCCCTCATTTCACAACAAGGTCAAGGGAAAAATCCCTGAAACCTGCTAGCCTAGGAAATGAACCTAAATCTCTGCTCAGAGGGATTCAAGTTTAGTTCCTGCTCATGGCATCTGCCAAACAGGCCATGCAGCACCGACCAGCCCTGCCTGGAGCAGGGCAGACCCTTGTCCTACCTCCCTCACCTGTTACCCATGAGCAGCACAGGGCTCACAACTGTTACTCTCTGCCCTGCCAAGCAAAAATTGCTATTTCAGTCGGAATGTTGGAGGCTGATGGAAATCTGACAGTCCATGGCTAAGCTGCCAGCTGGGGAGTGGGTGGAAATTAATCTTCTGTCAAAAAATTAAACTGCCTTTTCTCCAGATTAATTAATTCACAAAGAATATATCCCTTCCTGGGTTTCACAGCTGAAAACAAAGCCAGTCTCGCCTCCCCTGCACTATCTGTCAGTTGTACCACAAAGTGCAGAAGCGCTCACTCCATTGTTCCTCATGTGATCAAATCCTGGGGAAAAGAAAATCCCTGCACTGGCTTTCAATTCAAAAACTGCCCCACATCAATTTTGCCACAGTTACACCCAAACAGCTGGCTCTGCCTTGAGCTGATCCACAGAGCCATGACCCCAGGCAGAAGCCCCAGCACAGACTCAAGGCACTCAAGGCACTGCCCAATTCTATTTTCAGCCCAAATTTCCCTCAATTTATATTAAATGCCAGGTGTCTGTTTGATATCTGCACCACAGTGGCAACCCTCAGATCACATTTGGTTTCCCATGGACCAGATCCAAGCAGTGATGGATGGCTGGACGGGTGCCCAGCTGAAAGCTCAAGGGCCCAGCAGTGGGAAGCATCTCAGCACCTGTGTCTCGACAGAGACAGGAGCAGGCTGAAAACTCAGCTGTCCACGAGCTCCTGCTCCTCATCTGGTAGCACAGCTCCTTGGGTAATCTCAAAGGCTGCTCATCAGGTGCTCAGGGCATAGCTGTGCCCTCTCCCAACCCTGTGTGCTGTGCAGCTGCCCAGACCTGTCTTTCTCACCTTCAGCTGCCAGCTAAGTGCTAAATCCATAGCAGACTCCAAAGATTATCAGCTCTTTTCCTGTAAGGGAGCTTTGTTTAGAAAAGGCTTCCTCACACACCTCCATGTTTGGCACCTCAGCACTCCACTTGAAGTGAGTAATGCCTCTCCTCTCCAGAGCAGGACACAAGCAAGTCACAGCACGTCAGAGTGCAGACTCCCACAGGCCACTATCCCAACACTGAGAACCTGGGAGAGCCCTCCCCCCCTGCTCACCCTCTAGACACAGAGGTCTTCACAGCCCTCTACAGCAATGCTCTGGACCTGAAAGGTTCCTTTTTAGTCAGCTCTTCCTTGTACAGAAGCTGGTCCAGATGAACAGACTGTTTTTCCATGGTTATTTTTAATACTGTATAGAATTTGAGGTTAACAAGCAACCAAAACTGTCCTTGTAAGCCTGAGTTTGTCTAAGGAGAGTGTTCTGCCAGCAGCTGATTCCTCAGGAGGAAGTCACTGAAAAGTCTGTTGTTCCCTTTGGAGATGAATGACCTCCTCCAGACAGCAGATGGAGTAGTCATTCACTGCTGAGGTCTTCTGCAGTGGGATATTTCAGCTAGAGGAAAAGGGGAAGGAATGAAGTGACAATGTCTTGGCCTCTTCTGAGAAGAGAAATGTCACAACAGTAGTTTCTGAAATCCAGAGAGCAGCAGAGGTAGAGAAGTATAAGTTTGTTTTTTTCTGTACTTTTGTGAAGATGAAGGAAGAAGAGTCTTTCTCAGTATGTCCACCATATGGAGAGGCTTTTGGGGCCTTCTCTCTTCTCTTTCTCTTCTCTTTACCTGCCTGTCTTCCAGAGCTGTGGTCCATCAGTGCCCCACAGCCATTCCTACACAAGATGTTCTGTGCTCTGAGGCAGGGAGATCAACCAGCCCCTCACCCCAAATAGCCTGAGGACACTGCAGGGAAGGAGTCAGTCCTGCAGCACTAACAAAGCTCAGTCTGAGCTCACAGAATGGAGACTGAGTCAATCACATGCAGACTTGCAAAAGGCAGTCTCTGGAGCCTGAGCTGGTTGATCACCCAGCAATTTCCATGGGAATCTACCTGGGTTTCCCTTTGATCTCTCTTGGTTAGAACTTCTCCTTGTCATGCATGATGCCCAGCCTAGAGGCAAGATGACATCCTCATAAGACTTTTAAGTGCCACAGAACTACAAAGGAAAAAAGGGATTTCATGCTCACAAAGCCTCAGCATTAGCTATACACTCACATAAGAAAAAAGAGACCCCAAATACTTACAAAAGGACCTATTGTGCTCTGGATTTCTGTGGTTTTCCAGTGTCTTACAGCTTTATTTCAAGATAGTAAGATACTTCCTTTGACATCTACCTTCCTTCCCCATACAAGCCGTTTTAGCACCCCTTTGCTTCTCCACCCCCTCTCTATTTTATAAAACATTTTCTGGGTGTTCTGACTGTGCATCACTTTTCTCAACCATGTTTCTCTTTCTCTGATTGTTGTCTCTTTATGAACGAGGTTAGAGACCTCTTTTACCAACTTAAACAAATCCAGTTCCATGTGCAGCCACAATCACTGCCTCTGGTCTCATTTTACACCAAGTACTCCATGTCCTATGCTTCCTGTATTCACACAAAAGGAAAATACCAGGGACACCTTCGTCACAGCAATTTATGTGGCCCAAGCCTCTGTGCACAGATCTAGAGCCGACAGCTTTGCCAGGCACTGCTGTTTATGAGCCATGTGTGCTAATACACAACCCGGGGATGTGTGTGAGCAGTTTACAGTATGAACTATGAAATACACAAACAGGTTTGGCAGTCTCAGCGGTGACATTCTCAAACAACTGCCTCTCAGAAGACCAATACACACATTCACTGCAAAGTCTGATTCAGGGCTTCAGCTGGCATGTTCAAATATGCCCAGCTTACAATATTGCATAAGGCACATCCTATCCAGATCAGCTGTCCCCGAGAGAGCAGGACCGTGCACCTGACTGCACATTCTGCACTTCCTGCAGCTGCAGCACAGCCTGGAAAGTGCTAAGGAAGAGACAGGGATCAGGAGGGTGGAGCAGAAGTGGCCCTGGCACTGCTCTATGGGAAATGAGGTGATCTGAAAGGCAGGATCCCCTGGGAGGAGCAGCTGATGTCACCTTACACCATCCCCACCCTGAGCAGTTCTCCCACAATGGTGTGGGTGACTGGAGTGGCAAAATGACAGCTGAGCCAGCGGGAAAGAACCACTCCCTACGGAGTCATACCTGTGCCCATGACCCACACTGGCTATTCCAGACATGCATGGGACAAACACTGAGGGAGGAACAGAAACAGGCTATTTTATGCTGATAGCACAAGTGTATTTCTGCTGGTAAAACTGTGGGGCTCTTAGGCAGAAATAAAGCCTTTTTCTTCCCTCCTACTCACAGAAATCTGACCTGAGGCTGTCCTGTCCCTTGCAAAGTGGCCTCAGCAGCTCTCACACACAGCAGTGCAAGCTGACAGACCCTACAGTACAGCAAACACTTGGGCTTCTCTGTTCCCACCTCTCCAGGCTTACCTAAATGCTTCTTCCAGAGTCCTCTGCCACAGCAAGGGCTTCAACCACAGCCTAAAGGCTGCAAATCAAAGGCTTCTCAAGGATCCAGCTTTGGGAAGTTTTCTACAACAGTAACAGAAATAAATGTTTCCCTTCTGGCATGTGATTTTGCTGCTGGGGTTGTACTACATCAGTTTGTTAGTTTGAGGTACATGATGAGGTTTTAGCAATGCCCTTTGCATTGCAGGAATTAGGTCAGGTTCAGTAGGGACCAAACATTTCAAGGCACATTCACTCCCATGAACCCTGGCACTGCTGTTAGTGCTGAAATGATGTAAATATAAATTATAACAACTATAACACAGAATCCAAAGTATGTACAATGAGATACAACCCACAGAACACTCACCAATGAGCATGCAAATTGGATGGATGTAGGGGACTGTAGAATAATTTGAGTTTGGATTTCAGAGCTCCTTCCCAGAGATAACACTGAGCATCTGTCATCCATCTTCTACCTTGCCAAGTTGAGAATACATGAAAACACTTGAAGCATTGCTCTGCTCACATACACCCATCCTTTCTTCTGAACAGCACACAACACACCTCTAACACATCTAATCACTCTCACATGACTGTTCACAGGGCCACACCTGACAGATAAACAGGGGTTTAGCTGCAGCTCTCAGCACCTGACAGCAATGCAGCTGGAGTCTCACGGAAGCCAGACTGGAAATGCAGTCAGAACACCTTCCTACCAAAGTTTGTCACTTCCTGACAATAATTTCGTAACCTGTCTTCTTCCCACGAATTATAGTTGTCCCACCTCTATTGATCTGAACCATTTGCTCCAGAAACACACAGCTCAGCAGTCACTGCCACCACCTCTGATTACTCGGGGTGTTCCCCAGCACAGGTGGTGGCTCACGCCTGCTCCAGCTCCCACTGATTTTCTGGAAGCCCGGCTGGTCACCACAGGTTGTGAGCAACCAGCACTGCAAAATCCAGCGATTTGGCTCCAGTTGAAAGAAATGCATAAATTTGGACGTGGATGATGCCAGCTCCAGCCCTGGTGTATCAGGCAAGATGGAAACCATCCTACCTCCCACTGCTGAGCTCTCAAAAACTGGGAGGTGGCAAGGTCTCCAAGAAAGGCAGATTCATAACCAGAGAGGGAGGGAGAGATTCTCTGTTCAGAAACTCTTCTGCAACAGCAAATGTTTCCAACGTGGTTCAGATTCCGCAGAACATCCACACAAGTGGCATCTGGCAGCTTTAGACTCTTCTCAAGTCTCATTCTGGGAAAAGAGTTGCCAGAGAAGCTGACACTAATTATTTAAAACTGGGACCTGCATCTTTCCCATGCTATTCTACTTCTGAAGTGCTGCACTACCGAAGAGAGGTTTGCAACTGCCAAGACATGAAAGAGTGTTTGTTATTAACACATCACTATATAATTAGGGGCTTAGCAGGGGGCTGGGCATTCACATGATTCTTCCTCTGCTGCTGACAGTGTAGATGGAAGTCCCCAGGTATCCCATTAGGTGACAAGTGAGAATGAGTTCTGCAGCCAAAACTAAGCAATTTGGCACAATTTAGTAGAGAGATGGCATTTCTGCTCGAAAAGGGCCCAGAATTGGAACAGCATGAGATGTTTCAGATGGAGATTGAGCTGTGCTGGCCAAGCTGAGTGGGTGTCTCACAGAGCAGAGCAGCAGTGGGTGCTGAAGTCCAGGACTGAGATCTGCTGGCAGAGCTCAGATGGGGAATGTTGCCCAGTTTCTGAGAACAACACAGAGTCTGTATTTTAATTGGAGCTCCTCTGCTCAGCTGCATGGCTCAGCAGAAACTTTCAGAATTTTCCAGGCCTTTATTAGGATCCATCCAAAAAGCCTACCTTCAATTGTTTTCTTTTGCTCTCCCAGTGAAGCCACACCAGTAGTGACCACCCACCCCACATGTTCTGCTGTTGCCTCCCGTGGAATGTCACAGGTAAGCACTGATTGCATGTGCATGGAGTGATGTGTGGTTCTGGAAAGAAAGCCCAGCTCAGATTAAAAGAGGCCTGTGAGCAAAGGCAGTCCGATAGCAAGGTGTGATGACACACAGATGAGTGAGCTGGACACACAAAACCTGAATAACTGACTCCAGGGTGCCTGAGGAAGGCACAGATAAGGGATAATACATTGGGAGTGTTGGACAGGACAGGAGCTAAGAGGGCTGCAAGGACCTGCCATGCAAATCCTGCCCTAGGTCCTGCCCAGTGTTCATTAGGTCCAGTTAGATTCCATCCCAGGCGCTGCCGACACGCATGACCAACCCCAGCAACAATAAAAGAATTCAGAGTTTGGGAAGGCCCCTCCCCTCCCTGCATTGTGCACTGGCCTAGAGTTTAACTGGCCAAAGTAGGTGAAAGGGAATGAGCTCATTTGAATATGGAAATTCAACTTAAAAGGAGTAAAGACAGTTGCTTCAAGCTTGTGATTTCAAAGTTAAAAAAACAGGTTTGCAGAGCTCCTTTGGGAACTGGAAGCTTTGGCTTTCACCCCCGCCTGCTGCTTCCTCCCCTTGCCCTCCCTCGTTCCCTCCCCTCTTGCCTTCTGCCTCGTGAGGATCTGGCAAACCTTCATTCGCCCAAACCAAAAAAAGGTCAGAAAAAGCAAATTCAGTGAGGTCAAAAGCTCACACATACAGGTCTGTCAGCTCTCAGTGGCCTGAGAGCAGGTGCCATGTGTGCAACTCTCCATACCCAGCCTTAAAACAAGCAAGGAACACATCCTTGTCTTTCTGCTTCCTGCAGAAAATGTCTTTTTTCCCACCTTTTCTCTTTTTTCCTCCTAAAGGGAACAAGTTCCATTTCCAATAACTGAAGAGTGATTAAAACCACTGTCCTTTTACCACCCCCCCAAGTCACAAGCAGCTCATACCACAAAACCATCAAGAAAAAGATTTCTTATACAAGGACTTCATAAAACCAAGGACAAGAAATGAAGGAAAACTGTTGACATTAAATTTTAACTCTTTCCATTCTAAAAAAAATCCCTTCACTCTTACCCTTCTCTTCCCATGCTTTTAATAAAAGTATCCCAGTGAAAACTCTTGAGATCAGTGAGTCATATCTTTGAAATGGCACACAGCAGTGACCGAGGATTCAGCTTGCTATTTCCTGTTTATTTTCTAATTAACAGGTATTTAATGAATATTTTTTACTCAGTCTGAGTTAGCTCCTATGAATCCAACAGCCCTGTGTCCCTCTCTGTTACCTCTAACTGGAATTCATGGGGTGGCTCAAGGGAAGGCAATAAGGAGCTGGATTTCAGACCTCAGCTGACAGTTTCACCTCTGTTTTGGCTGTTAGAGGCAAACCTAGATCTCCACTGGCTTAAAAATAAATGTTGACCAAGAAATAGCTCTTTAACTGAACAGGTTCTCTGAGGGAATTTGTCTTTTTGTAAACCTCCTATTTTTGTTGGCAGATTGTAAAATGAAACAATTATCTTTGCAGCCTTGTTCAAGTGCACTGATGGAACTGTCCATGGAGGCTGAACACCAGCAGCTTACAGAGGCCAGAGAGAGCAGGTTCCTCCTCAGCAGCTTTGATTGCATTGATGTGGAAACTGCACCTGTTGTAAAAAAAAAAAACAACTAACTTGGGGTGACAAACTAATCACCCCAATGTGGAATTGTGCCTTAATTCCCCAACGTATATCTATGTCAGATTGCTGCTCACAGCCCCACCCTGACATGGGACTAATAATGGGGTCCCTGAGCAGTGACAATGCTCTGGGTTGAGGCTGCCCCGTAGGCACATCTAATTATGATGTTCTGTGACAAGGCTATAAATACCCCTGGTCCCACAGGTGAAGTTCTCATTGCAGCAGGGTTTTTGGGCAGGTATTTGCTCTGTTCTCTCTGCCTGCCTGGGCTGCAGGGCTGTTTGTAACCACAGGGGCTCCCAGGCTTCTCCCACAGGGAGTGCAGAACCAGCGAGATTTCATGATCCCGGATGGATCAAACACCAGCCAGGAAAGCATTGAAGGGGAAACGATTAGATTTGCTCAAATGAAAAAGCTACTGACAAAACCAAAGACCACCTGAGCAAAGGAAAAGGGGGGTTACACATTAACAGAGCAACTCTGGTGGGCTGAACAGGGAGGACATGATGATCACTCTGTGAAGGGGCACTACAGCAGGAAGGTATTTGAGGATAAAGAACTGTTTGAAGGATCTGTTAAAGAATAGGGAAGGCAAAAAGGCCTCTAGTTTGTTTTCAGGATTCTGTTCTGAAAGATCATGACACTATCATAACACTTTAGGCTCACAACCCAGTCAGTGTTCCAGGTCACCATCAGCTACCTGGTGAGGAGGGTTTTTACTCTCTCCTTCCCCCCCAACTCCAGCCTCCATCATCCACCTGTCCTGCCCACCTTTGCACCCTCAGTGCTCTGAGGAACAACTTCAGAGGAAGAGAACACATAAATAAACGAGGAAGTCCTTTATGGCAGTGCCTAGTAAGAAAGGGAACCTGATGGGCAGCCAAATGAAATGAGCCCTGAGGGCCAGTCATGAATTCATGACAATGGCTGCTGACTAAATACCATCCTAAATAGAAAGAAAAATCAACAAAAAAGCCTTCCACTATTCTATCTCCTTTACTGTTTGCTTTGTCAGAGTCTGAAGAGATGACAATCACTCACAACACAGAACTGAGTAAGAAAATTATCGGCTGCCTCAGCCAACGCGCTGTGGCGCTCAGTTGTCAAACTCTTGCAAATTCTGTCAGAAGACTCTGAGTGAAGATCCCTGTGATTTCTAAAGAAGCCCAGAAAAACTCCCTTTCATTAAAAAGGGAAACCTCCCTTCTTGCTCACTACAGCACCTCTGGGGGATGCACCAGGCAGCAAAGGATGTTCCCAGAGGCCACCTCACCATGGGGAAGGCACGGAAGAGGACCACACCAGGAACTATTCCACAAAAAAAGAATGTATACTAGGGTTGGCGATTGGCTTGATTGGATTTCTGGATGTGAGCCTTTAGAGAAACTTTGGTGTGAGGCAGGGCATTTGAGCTGTGGGACTTCAGGCACTCCTCCGCTGGGACAGAATGGGAACACAACGCACACCCACACAGGTGTTGGGAAACAGAGAAACAAGAGCACCGTAAGGACGAACCCTGGGGAGGGGATGGAGCAGCAGTACCACGTACATAGGAGGGTGCAGACATGATGCCCAGCCTGACACCAGCTCAGCGCTGAAGGCCCCGGCACCAGGGCAGTGCTCACCGCGGGTTCTCGCCCCGGCTCCCCGCGGGCTCGGCTGCCTCGGCCCGGCCCGTTCCCGGAGACCTCAGCCCGGCGGTGCCGCGATGGAGCAGCTGCCCCCCCATCTCCCCTCACGACGCGCCGCCAACGCTATTCTCGTACCGAGTTACGCAAGCGTCGTAGCCGCACGGCCGGGCCGCACGCAGATTGCGCAGGGGGAGCGCCATTCTCGTACCGAGTAACGCTGGCGGAGCAGCCGCACGGCCGGGCCGCACGCAGATTGCGCAGGGGGAGCGCTATTCTCGTACCGAGTTGCGCATGTGGCATAGCCGCACGGCCGCGCCGCACGCAGGTTACGCAGGGGAGCGGCGCACCGCGATTCCCGAAGCGCTGTACGCCATCCGGCGGCCGGCGGGGGCGGGGCGCTACGGAGGCGGCGTAAGGAGGCCCCCGCCGGCGGCGCCCCGCCTCAGCCGCGGCGGCGGGGGAGGAGGAGGAGCGGAGCGCGCCCGGCGCGATGTGGCAGCGGTCGGTGTGCGTGGGCCTGCTGGCCCTGGCGCTGGGCTACCTGTGCGTGCTGGGCCCCGAGCTGCCCCCCGCGGCCCTGCGGCAGCTCTCGGCCTCGCTGCTGGGGACGCTGCGCCGCGCCCGCTCGCTGGAGGCGCGCACGGTGGCGGCCTGGCAGGCGGCCATTGTCCGCCCCGCGCGTGGCTGGGCGCGCGTCGCCGTCGGGTAGGTGCGGGAGCGCGCGGGGAGCGCCCCTGGCGGCGGGGCGGGAGCGCGCCTGGGCCGGGATGTGCATCCCGGTATCCACGTGTGTGGGTATGGAATGTGTGCGTACGGATGTGCTGGTGCCCCGGCGTGGAGAGCGATGGATCTGGGATGGATCTGCCCCGCGCAGGTGACACCTCACCTGCAGAGCTGCCTCCAGCCCCGGGGTCCAACAGCAGCAGGACGTGGAGCTGCTGGAGTGAGCCCAGAGGAGGCCATGGAGATGTTCAGAGGGCTGGAGCTCCTCTGCTCTGGATCCAGGCTGGGAGAGCTGGGGGTGTTCACCTGGAGAGGAGAAGGCTCTGGGGAGATCTCAGATCCCCTGCCAGTGCCTAAAGGGGCTCCAGAAGAGCTGGAGAGGGACTTGGGACAAGGGATGGAGGGACAGGACAAGGGCAAATGGCTATAAAGTGAAAGAGGACAGGGTTAGATGGGATATTGGGGAGAGATTGTGCCCTATGAGGGTGGTGAGGCCCTGGCACAGGGTGCCCAGAGAAGCTGTGGCTGCCCCTGGATCCCTGGCAGTGTCCAAGGCCAGGCTGGACAGGGCTTGGAGCAGCCTGGGATAGTGGAAGGTGTCCCTGCCCATGGCAGGGGGTGGAACCAGATGACCTTGAAGGTCTCTTCCAACCCAAACCATTCCATGATTTCCTGACGAGAGCCAGCAGCAAGGGCAGTGCTTCCCACAGCGCTGCTGGGTCAGAGTTGGACCTCAGCCGAGGGGATCAATGATCCAGAACACTCCTGTGGTGGGGATTTAATCCGGGCTCAGGCCCTGTTAGCAGCCTGTCTCCAGAGACCTTACTCCCAGCTTGCTTGTGTGCGAAACAAATCTGTGTACAGTTGGAGGGTTGGGGTGAGGGTCAGTTGGAGCTGCTGGTCCATCCAGCACAGGCTAGCAATAAATATGTACCTGAGACAAGAGAAGAGAGCAAAGCCTTTGCCTTCAGGAAGAGATAACCAAGTCCAGGCAGCACTGGAGAGAGATGAGGAGGGAAGGGAGAGGGAAAGCAATGGATGTTGAGCACAGGGAAATTTAAAACCCTTTCTCTTTTTAAAGGGGGAAGAGAACAAGAGGAAAGTTCAGGAATGTCACATTGATCTTAAATGCTGGCTTTATGTCTGACTATTAATGCAGACGTTATATTTAGCTCTTGACTCGCTTTCTTTTAAATAGATGGCCATGGCAGAATAACTTGACTTTCACTGGAATATTCAGCCTTTGGGTGTTGGAAGGAGTTACCCACCTCCATGGCTGTGTAGGTCTGTTTTAGCAGAGGAATATGACTTGGTTTCATCCCCTTGGATCTGTAACAATTCATTAAAACAAAATTGGGGCTAAAATGCTGCTTGAGCTTATGGGTTTTTTTCTCTGCCATGTGAGGGGATTTCTCTGTCCTTAGTGCAGGAGGACATCCAGAGGATTTCTGGGCTGGTTACTTCGTGGAGTGGAAAGCCTGAGGGTTTTTCATGTCCTTTATTTCGTGTGCTGCAGCTTTCATGTGTTGCAGCCCAAATCCAACTCCTGAGAGGTCACTGCCAGGGGAATGTTGAGTGCTGAGCACTCCACACTGACTGGGAGCAGAAACTGACCCTTGGAGTGTCGTGGGGGGAGATGTGAAGAAAGTCAAGGATCCTGCACGAGTTTGATGGGTGGCTTCGATCCCTGTCAGGGAAATGTGGGGCAGAGGAGCAGAAATGACACTTGATGGCAGCTCCAGAAGATGCTTAAATAACTGCTGGTGTCATCTCAGGAAGTATTTGCTGTATGTTGGTGTCTCTCAAACCACAGAGTGAGACAAGGGCAAGTGTTTATAAATTGTCTTCCCGGGGTTCTGGTTCCAGCCAGAAACTTTCCTATCCTCTAGTCTGAATTAGACTGTGATTAAATCGATGAGAAATGGGGACTGGAAGTTAGACTTTCCATAAAGCCTGGATCTGCAGAGATGGCTCAGAAGATGACACTGATGTATCCTCCCTTACTATTGCAGGATTTTTCTCCTGTTTCCCCTGCCTGCTGCTTCTGGAAGTTTAGGATGGTCCTTTAGAAATTGCTGTTATATTTCAGCTGACAAATTGCTCTCTTGACTTCTTGGAAACAGAACCAGCCTGTGTGGGGAGTTTGTGTGTGGGTTTGGGTATTATTAGGAGTAGTTGAAACTCCAGAGACTGATCTAGCTGACTTAAACACTTTCAGTTTTGTTTTTAACAGTTTTGAATCGCATACCCATTTTAAAACCCAAAATACATATATATTTTAAAAGCTTCTAAGAATTTAAAATGCCACTGTTATCATGCCTGTTCTTTTTGAGCAAGCCCAAGGCAGGAAATGAGGTAAAATCTCTATTGTAACATACTCAACCACATTTGGACCATGCAGCTTTCCTTGTTTTAATTCAGCAGAAAGTCAGAAATCCAGTTCTTCTCTGGAGTACAATAAAAGCCAGTCAAACGGAGAAAGCTTTAGGAGAGAATTTCAGGAAATTCCTGTGCCTTTGTGAGGTTTTCTCCCTTTGCTTGGTTGTTCTCCCCCTGCACAGTCAGGGAGGTGACCTCAGTGCACTCCCTGGGGTCTGTCTGGTTTTCCCAGGACGCCTTTTCCTTCTCTGTCGCAGCGTCAACGCCTGCGTGGATGTGGTTCTGTCTGGGGTGAAGCTGCTGGAGGCGCTGGGCCTGGAGCCCGGCGATGGGAAGAACCACGCCGTCCTGAACTCCAGGCAGGACCTGAGGGAAGCTTTTGCCCACTTCATGGAGAGAGGGGCAGCTGCCGAGCGGTTCTTCAGCGACGCCGAGGCGTTCCAGGACATCGCACGGACAGCCTCAGAGCACCCCGCGGCACAGGTGGGTCTGCACCAGGAGAGGAGCCTTGGGAACCCTGCTCCTTGCTTCCTTAGCAGTGGTGACTTTCATTCTGCCTCTAGAGTGCAGATCTTTTAGGGAGAAAGTTGTGGTGTAGCCCGAGTTGTGTTAATGGATTTCTGTGGTATTCTGCCCCTGCTGCAAATGGGAGGGGTTTGAATGGGGCCTGCCATGCTGACATTTCCAAACTGAAATGTCAAAGATGCCTCTTGGGTGCCAGATGGGGCTGAGGCTGTAAAAGAGCCTCCAACACCTTGGGATGAGGCAGGCAGTAGGGAATCACTTGACTTTTAGCTATATGGCCTGTTTTCTGTCACAGAAGCCAGGAATGGTTTGGGTTGGAAGGGGTCCTTAAAGCCCATCCAGGGCCACCTCCTGCCGTGGCAGGGACACCTTCCACTGTCCCAGGCTGCTCCAAGCCCCATCCAGCCTGGCCTTGGACACTGCCAGGGATCCAGGGGCAGCCACAGCTTCTCTAGGCAACCTGTGCCAGGGCCTGCCCACCCTCACAGGGAAGAATCTCTTCCCAATATCCTAATGCTGTCTTCTGGCAGTGGGAAGCTATTCTCCCTTGTCCTGTCCTTCCATGCCTTGTCCCAAGTCCCTCTCCAGCTCTCCTGGAGCCCCTTTAGGTCTCTCTGGAGCTTCTCCTCTCCAGGTGAACACCCCCAACTCTCCCAGCCTGGCTCCAGTGCAGAGGGGATCCAGCCCTTGGAACATCTCTGTGGCCTCCTCTGAGCACTTGTGATCCTCAATCCATATTCACTGCTTTTCCAGTTCAAATCAGTGTTTTACTGGAAAGTTTGATCTTTACTACTGAAGAAACTTTCTCAGTTCCTTTCACTTCACATGGGCACAGGCAGCAGATTTCACCTCAACCTCAAACTGGAGGAAGAATTGCTGCATTTTTTAAATGATTCCTTGTCAGCCTTGCTAAAAACCTGCATGGTTTTAGCCACAGAGAGGTTGCACAGGAGTAAGGGCTGTTGATGTGCTGAATGAGTCAGTTTTTACAGCACTGTCAATGTTATGAACTGACTGATTTTTACAGGGCTGTTAACTGAAGGTGAATATTTGGATTTAAAATAAGAGAATGTGAGATCTCAACAGGATGAGCAGAGAATTGTAAAATCGTTTTGCCTTCAGCCCCAGTAACCTTTAGTAACTTAGGTATGGGTGAACTCTGTTCTAAAAAGCCAAAATCTTCAGCCTGTGCTGAAGACTGAACATGTTTAAAGGTGCCAAAAGCAAGGGGATGCCCACACCCAACTCTGTTTGTTTTACAGCTTTACGTGGGAGGAAATGCTGCTCTCATCGGGCAGAAGCTCGCGACAAATCCAGACCTGAAGGTACACACATGTTCCAAACATTTCATGCCATTTGCTTGTCTTCTTCAATTTGCTTGTCTCGTGTTACTTCCCTGTAGGTTTTGGGGATCTGGCAGTTATTTCCTAGGTTCTGGTGGTGGAACATATGGTTGGACTTTCAAGCTGATTTTTTAAAAATTGAATTATTAACTTTTTAAAACCAATTGTCTTGGTGATGCTTAAATTTTGGCAAGGGACACGGCAGGGAAAACCTTGTTTGTTTTTCCTTGTTTTCTAGATCCTCCTTTGTGGCCCAGTTGGTCCCAAACTCCACGAACTGCTCGATGACAATGTGGTTGTGCCGCCTGAGTCCATGCAGGAAAGAGATGAATTCCATCTCATCTTGGAATATCAAGCAGGTACCTTGCCAAAGGCTGAGTGTTCAGTGGGACCCCTGAACATCACTAGGATTGATGCAGAGCCTGAGGGTTGTCATTCTGAAGCTCCGTGAACACTGAAATGCTCCCTGAAAACAGATTTAACCATGTGCTGATGAAACTTGGGCTAATCCTCATGTAAAGGCTAAAACAATTCCATGGGTTTTCCTGCTGCTGATGGAGCCCATTGAATTTGTGATCTTGCCTGGGAATAAACCAGTTCACACACACTTGGTGCTGTTTGCTCCACCCCAGGTGAGGAGTGGGGCCGAGTGAGGGCTCCTGCTGCCAACCGCTTCATCTTCTCCCACGACCTGTCCAACGGCGCCCTGAACATGCTGGAAGTGTTTGTGTCCAGCTTGGATGAATTCCAGCCAGACCTGGTGGTGCTTTCAGGACTTCACATGATGGAAGGGCAGAGTAAGGAGATGCGACAGAGGCGACTCGTGGAGGTTAGGTTCTGAATCCCTGAATCTCCTTAATTTCCACTCCAAGTGTTTCGTGGCAAGGCCTTGTTTTCCCAGGTTTGAAGGTGTAGGAAGGCTCTGCCTTCAGATCTCCCACAGATCTCAGTATTGAATGCCAAAAGGAGAGTGGGAGCTGCAGGAGTGGCCACAGTCCAGTCCTGTAACACTGGTTTTTCCTAGACTCTCTGGGTTGTCCGGAGGGAAAAAAGGGCTGGTTGCCTGGCTGGAGGGTGTTGACGTAGTTCCTGGGCTTATCTAGCAGCTAAACCACACTTTTGCTATCCTGGATACTGAGATGATCCAGGCTGTAATCAACACTTGCATTCCTTAACCAGCATCTGTCTTGCAACACCTGTTTTACAGCCAAGGGCTCATCTGATGCAAGGCACTGGCCTTTTTTGTGTTCTAGGATCAGCTCTTCTGCAGCTGCTTCAGATTTGTGAGGTTTTGGAATTAATCCATTAGAACGGTACTGAGCTGGAAGCAGATTAGGGTTACATAAACTTTTCTTGTCCTGGGATTCTGCAAACTAGAAGTTGTTTTATCTCCTTCCTTTAGCAGTACATACACAGGTCAGATATGCCATTGGATTGTTTTTTCTATTTTCCTGTAGGCTGTGGCCTCCATTTCTGATATCCCTACTGACATTCCCATACACCTGGAGCTGGCCAGTATGACTGATCAGGATTTTATGAGCAACATTATGCATCAGGTAAGGAAAATGAAAGGATGTGCTCCATTTATCAGGGTCAGTATCACAGTGCACACACTGGTGCATGAATATAGAAATCAAAACTCTACATATATGTATGTACTATATATTCAGAGATAAATCAAGGATTGAATTTGAGCTGAGTTTGTAACTTAAAAAATCTCTCGATTTCTTTGCAGAATTTCTTTCCTGGTGGTTCCTTGTTTAGCTTGACAGAGCTCTGATCTCAGTGTTATGTTTTATGTGGAGCTGATGTGTTGTTACTCTTTACTGTCAAAGTGTGTGTCTGGAAAACTAATTGCAACAAATGGAATGTTTCCTTGGCTAAGTAATCCTTTCCAACTTGTGCAAGTGCAGCAACTGGGAAATTGGGTGCTGTTTCTGAACAGTAACAGGGCACTGCAAAAACCACAGCCTGGGGAGGAGTCCCAGGTGTGACTCTGCCTGTGAAGGCAAACCCTCTGTTCCCTGTTTCTGTTAGCAGGTCTTTCCCCTGGTGAACTCCATCGGGCTGAACGAGCAGGAGCTGCTGTTCCTCACCCAGTCTGCCTCCGGCCCCCATGCCTCCCTGGCCTCCTGGAGCGGCATTCCCGACGTGGGGGTGGTCAGCGACATCCTCTTCTGGATCCTGAAGGAGCACGGCAAGACGGCGGAGCGCGCCTCGGACCTGACGCGGATCCACTTCCACACGCTGGCCTACCACATCCTGGTCACCGTGGACGGCCACTGGGGCAACCAGGCGGCAGCCGTGGCGGCCGGGGCCAGGGCTGCCGGCACCCAGGCCTGTGCCACCGACACCATCGACGCCAGCAAGGTCTTCCTCAAAGCGCCTCTGGAGTTCGTCACCTCACACACGGAGGCGCCTTCCAAAATCTCCCTCAATCCAGACGAGCCTGTGGTGCACTGGCACAGGGAAGGCATCTCCTTCCACTTCACCCCCGTGCTGGTGTGCAAGGATCCCGTCCGGACCGTGGGGCTCGGGGATGCCATTTCAGCCGAAGGACTGCTCTATTCCGAAGTGTATCCTCAGTAGAAAACCAGGACCCTCCTTCTTCTCCAACACTGCGCGGTGTCCAAGACCCGTGGATTGGGATTTGAGGCAGTGGTGGTATAGGAACAGAACCAGGGTGTGGTGTGTTTTCCGGGTATAACTGAAAAAGAGCCAAAGAATAATTCCAGGTATAAACTGTCGGCCACATTCCAGTCACTCGGCAGTGACTCGAGTGCTTCACGTGCAGGTGCAGATGTTTTAGTATTTAATGTGAAAATTGGCTTTGTCTTAAGCAGGGGGGAGGGACACAAAGACCAAAATCCCTGGCTGGCAAAGTTTGCTGTTCGTAGCTCAGAACGGATCTTTTCTGGTAGTGCTGGAAAGTGCAGCAGCAGGAGAATTTCCTGCCCCTGGATCCCAGGGAGAGCACAGCAGTGCCCAGCCCTGCCTTGCCTCTGGTAAATTCAAAATAAAAGGCTTATGGGTTTTCTCTTCCCAGCAAATTGCAAACCTTGTTTGGGGTGAGGATGGAATTATTGCCTGGTGAAATGACCTCTCTGTGTCCCCAGCCCCAGAGGGAGCCACAGTCCCAAAATGTGACACAGACCGAAACTACTGCAGGCTGCACAGGTGATTCTGGATATCTGTGACTAAAGCTGTTCAACTGAGCCCCAGCAGCCTGTGCTTAGCTTTTTGGAAACTAGAGTGCAGATAATCAGGGTTTCTGTTTGGGGGACAGCTCTGTTTCCCTGCCAGGGAATCCCCAAACCATTCCCTGTGTTTGCTGTACACTAAGTACCTTCTCTGCTAACAGTTGGTGTGTTACAGAAAAGCTCTTGAGTGCCGGAGACTCATTTTTTGGTGGTTTCAGAATGGCTGTGCCAAATTCTTCAGTCTCCCTGCCCTCTATTAGGAAAGGTTAATATATTAGGGAAAGTCCCTCTGGGAGCTCAAAAGCTGCAACAGCTGACTGAAGTGAGAAGGCCTTTTAAGGGTTTGATGTTGGTTTTTTTGACTAGGTCACTGATAGTTTCTTTGCTCTGGCCTTTGAAATTAAAAAAGCAGAACCATGTGTCCTTGTTAAATACTTTGCTTCTATATTTTTACCTCTTTACAGTCACACACTAAGAATTGCAGAGCACCAGCATGGTTTTCTCTCTTTCCAGCATGGTTTTGTCTCTGGCCACTTCAGGAACCTGGAGTGTATGTGCATAGCTCTCGAGACAGTTTTCAGCAGAACTGGGTTAAGTGCAATCAGCATGTCTGTGCAAGCCTGTGCCTCACCAGAGCTTGGGGGAGGTTGTTCCAGGTCAGTCTTTGCACCTGAATGGAGGGAGGACAGTCTGTGCCACTCAGGGTGGAGTGATCTGTTGAAATAACACTGTCATGCTGCTGTCAGTGGTACTCTCCTGTTGGGAAAAGCCATCCTGACTGCTCTGAGAGGATGAAAATTGGCAGCTGTTGTACTTGCACTGACTCAGCACACAAAGCTGTCTGGCGTGTGTATTCAGCTCTACCCCTGAGCAAAGCCTTCTATGTTGTACAGAGCATAAGTACAGTCAGTGCTGTGTCTTCGTGCAGCTCATCCCACCCTGAGCTTCCCTCAAGTCTCAGTATTTTATCCAGGTGCAGGATTATCTTAAGACTGGAAGTATTTCTACACAGATTATTTTTTATTAGTAGTAATATTATTATTACCATTGATAAACTGTAGCACAGGACTTGGAGTTCTGGTTTAGTCTTCCTAAATTGAAAATAAATGAAAAGAACCTCTCCTTGTCTTGGAGGTCCAAGGCCATTGGCAAGGCTGTTTTGCAGCCTGAGATGGTGGCCTTTTGGAAACTGATCCTTGGGTTATGCTGGGTCCCACTTTCCTGACACTGGGCCAAGCTCTGCGGATTCTCGAGCTGGAAACAAGGCAAAACTAAATACACACAAGCTGTCACCAGCAACGGCCCTGCTGTTGAATTTCACTTTTTTGTTCCCAAAATGCTTCCAGGGATGTGAGGCTGATGGGACTGACATTCCTTATGGCCACTTCAAACCATGTGACTGCACTTACAGACCTTGTCTGAGGGTCAGTTGTGCTTGCATTGAACAGGAATATGACAGGCCAAAACTAGCCTTTTTTAATCTACTTTTGAGTAATTGCTGTAAAGAATTATAAAAAAGGAGTTTACTGCTAAGAAATCATCTGGGTCTAAAATCTGAACTGGTAATTACTGTTACCTCCTCCTTGCTGCTGCTCCTCACAGTTAGCATTTCTGCTGTGGCCCATTGTGGAAGTGCTGGGAACTCCTGGCACGGCGAGTCCCAGCTCAAAATCCCAGCAGCTCAGGAGGGCCAGGCTGCTGCTCTACCCAAATCTGCTTTCTCAGGCACACAAAGCTCACCTGCCCCCAACAAGGAGAATCCTTAACTACCCTGACCTGTTCATCAGCTGTGCCAATGGGATCCCTGATTAAGTTGTGAAACAATCTATATGATAATAAATCTGAATGGAATGGACAGGCCCAGCAGCCTTTCCTTTGTGTTTCACATGCTGTGAACATGATGTGCTTAACTTCCTTCTGCCTTCCCAGATTAATGACAGGGAGGCATGGCTCCTGAAATCCTTCCCCTGCAGCTGTAGTCTCACACCTCTGCACAGCTACAGTTTTGACAACAAAGAAAAGCTGCTTCAACAGCTGCAAAAATACCAAAGCTTCAAAACCAGGCTTGAGCTGACCCTGTTTCCCCTGATCCTCTCTGTCTCTACAACTTCTGTTTGTTCTCCTGTATTACTCATACCTTGAAATCCACAGTGATGGACAACTCAAAACTCAGCCAGCCTCACACTCCTGGAGCAGGGTTTGCACTGGAATTGTTTATTCCCAGAGATTCTGCTGGAGGTGCAGCAGCTGAGCTCAGCACTGTGAGCTCTCCATGATAAAACTTGTGCACGTTGCTATTTCCACGTGTGTGTCCCTGCAGCCACCTTGGCTTGGGTTTACTTTGTCTTATCCATGATCCAAAATGAGCATCCTTCACATGTTTTCTATGCATGGCACTTACTGAGGGTCAAGTGCTGGATTATTTGGGAGGTGTGAATCACAGGGGCCTGGCAGAGTCTCAAAGGACATGTTCCCTCTCTGCTGTGCCCTTGGTGAGCCAACCCCAAATCCAACTCTTGCCAGTTTAAAGGCTCTTTACCTTTTTTTTCCTCTCCAGGGGAGTTTCATAGCATTACTAAAGAAATACTTGATTTTCTTGGGTTTCCTGGTTATCTTCTGTTGGGATGTGTGAGACCCAGTTAAGTTTGCCTTCCCTTCCCCAAACCCTTCTTACAAAACTGGTGCTGAAATGCTCTTCCTCAGCCTTTAGCAAAGACCTCATCAACTCTAACCTGTGCTGGATGTTTTAGAGCTTGACTCCACTCCTTACCCACTGGAATCCAAACCTTGGAGAGCAGCAGAGCACTAAATGCATTCCAAAACCCAATGGAAGACTCAGCAGTTGTGCTTGGCTTTTTTTTTCTACTATTTATTCTGTAACAATCACTGAATTACCAGGATTTCTGTGCCACAGGGTGACCTTTCCAGCCATGTTCTGAGCAAAGAGTTGAACAGTGGGACAGTTCTGTGAAATGGTACAACAGAACTCAATTTCCAGTTATCCTAACATTGGTTTGGGGTTTTTTTGGAGCTTGCAGCTCAGGTGAAAGCTGAGGGTTGAGTGAACAGCTGAAGTGTCCCTGTGCCACTATTGTTTGGAACAATCTGTTTGGAGCAACGCTGGAACAAATTGGTGTCACACAACTCCCTTGCTAATCCTGGGCTAGAACCTCCCTGAATTTTTAGGAAAACAGGAGAAAACCAGAGGAAAATACTGGGTCTGAGCAATCTCTGCAGTGAAACTTGTCTCTCAAAGCCAGGAATGCTGGTTCTGCCTGTTGGAGACATTGGATGAAGTTCTCCTCTGTCACACTTGTTCCTTGTGTGGTATCTAAGGAGGACCCAGGTTGAATTCTCAGGGAGTCACTGATGCAGACTCTGGTGGGAGGGTTTCTCTCAGCAGAGGAAAGGTGCAGGTTGGAAATAGCTCATGGCAATTCCCTTGTGGTTTGGGAGCTCTGTTCCCAGCAGCCTGGGATCAGCCTGCACTGAGCAGATCTCACAGCAGCTAAGGAACACAAATCTGGCAGGAATTATCCCATTAAAATACAAGTGGGGGCAATGGAAAAAAATATCCAGAAAGCCTCTCCTGTGAATTTCTCAGGAAAGCTGCCCCTCAGTGCAGCCTGGGTAAAACTGGGTTCAGATCTCACCTGCCTCTTCATTTATAAAAAACAAGATTTTTTGGAGCAGTGTGGTTTGTGAGAGTGGTAAAGCTTTCCTTGTAGCAGAACTGGGTCTTCTCTTACAGAAAAGTCTTGGCAGATGGAGTACTTGTTATAACATGGGCTCTTTCTGAGTGCGTTTATGTGTGGAGCTTATTATTTGAGTAGAGTTTTCCCCCATGCAGCACAGAGGCTTGTCTGTCTCTGCACAAGAGGCTTTGCCAACTGAAACCCACTTCCCAACTGGGAAATCTAAATTCTGAACAGCTTTAAGGCCCCCACATCCACCTTGCTCAGTCACAACTGAGCAAACAAGTACAGGAGCACAGCACGTACCCACTAATGCTGCCTGGACCATAAATCAGCATCCAGTTGTCTCAGGGACCTCAACACCACATTTTTTGGGTTGAACATATGTTGCTGGATGGACAGATCATTACTCTTGGCTGGAACAAGGTCTTGCTGCCCAGGCATTGATGTTTGAATGCTTTTTAGTTTGTCTCCTGTGCAGAAGCCAAGCTGCAAAGTACCTTGTGAGCTCTTTGATTTACCCTGGTTCATCACAGACCTCTTCCTAAAAAGGGGAAGAAAAGTCCTAAAGCAGATGGTTTCTGCTTCCCTTGAAATTAAGTCCATGATTCTTTTCTGTTAAGGGGGGAAAAGAGGGGATTAGAATCATGGCTGATGCCAGAAACAGGTTTTGGAACATAAGGTGTGATTTCCAAAATCCCTAAATACCTCAGTGCAGTCCTGCTCAAGAGTCCCTTGCTTAATTCCAACTGAAAGAGCAGTCCAGCCTCATTATCATTAGCATAAAAAGAAAGATCCCAGGAATTCATTGCATGCAAATGCCACCATCACCATGCCCAGGGGAGGAGAGGGGACAGGATGAGGAATTGCAGTTCAATTTATTATCCAACTGGAATTACATATTTTAAAATGCTCCATTGGAAACGAGGCTCAAAGGAAGTAAGAAGGTGCTACTGCTTCGTTTCATAGAATAGGTTCATTGTTGCATAAGCTTTTCACAAAATACGTATTTAAAACAAATCCCTTCACAGTACCTCCAAATGCAGTACATGCTCCCTGTGTAACATTTATCCTATCAAAGCATCCTAGGAGAAAAATCTGCTTTGAATTAAAGTTTTGGGGCTGAGGTGAAGAATTCCCAGCCCCTGCCCACCCTGCAATCCTCACCTCTTCTTCCCAGACACTGTGTTAGGTTGCAGGAACTTTCAGTGTAAGAAGTTAGATGTGAATAAAAATCTTTGCACTGTACCTGACTTACACTGCTTCTTGTCTGGTTTGTTTCAATTTGCCAGTGCTCCACAAAATAATTCTGTTTTCTTTAACTCCTGGCAGGAGGGAATCCTTACAGGAGGATTGCCCTGCAGCTGAACTGACACAAAACCCAGCAGAAAGGACAGCTGGGGGGGGGGGGGGAATGCCACATTTAAGATAAGCAGGTATTTGAGCTATCAGCACCCAGGGGAAAGTGAGGGGTCTTACTCTTTCAGTGTTCTTCAAGAAGCAGAACACTTCAGCTCCTGGCTGGGCTCTAAAGATGTATTAATGTCATTCTGGGTAAGAGCAGCAAACCACAAAGCACAGCAGGAGGCTGGGATGTACCCAGAGCCCTGCTCGTGCTGCCTCTAAGAAGTTTCCATTACTAACGTTCCTCTCCTGGACTGGTAATTACGGAGTAATACAATCCAACGGTGCAGTACTAAAAGCAGGAAATACATTGTCAGATAGCTGGGGAGCTTCACCAGCAAACACAGAGCCCTGAAGCTTCAGTTTACTGGTTCTTTATGCAAAATCAGCTGCTCACCAGTTCAGCCACTGGAAGAGTTTGATCTTCCTCAGGGTCCAGGATCCTAAATCACTACTGCTGGCTTTGCTAAATGTCCTTCTGGAGGACTCACACCTAACCTGTGGAGAGCTGGACCCTCCAGTCTTGTGGTGACCACACTAAGAGTAGCTACACAGAAACCTCTGGTCCCTGCCATGACTCCTTGGAACAAGGCAGAGCCCACGAGCTAAAATCACTGACAGGAAACAGCTGCATCCAGACTAACTGGCAGTGGGGAGAAGTCACCATGGGGCAGGGGGAACAGGTCCCTTTCCAAATCCCAGGCAGCCCTGGAGATGCTCCTGCACCCTGTCCTGCCCAGAGCAGGCGCCCTACTCCACTGCCTCCTGGCTCTGGTGCTTCTCCTTCCTCTGCTCCTCGTCCCCTGTGGGAGCTGAGTTCTCTTCGGGGCTCGAGTCCTGCTCCTGATCTGGCTCCAGAGGCAGGGAGGGAGCCTTTTTTGGCAGAGCTGGTGTTGCAGCACCTGGGGAGAGAACACAGGTAAAGTTACTCTATGGCCACGAGTGTTTATCTGTTCTTTATGCCCTTCCCAGCAACAGAGATGCAGAACAACCACAGCTTTTAATCACCCTCAGATTCCTTCTGCCTAATGTCAGTTTATTGACACGGAGTTATCCAGACCTTCCAGTGCCCAAAGTCCTGCTGAAAGGAAGCTCAGGTACAGCTGTCAGAATTCAGTACAAACAGGAATTAACTCATGCTCTGGAAGGGAAAGCATTTTCTAGAACCACGGAATCTCCGAATGGTTTGGGTTGAAAGGGACCTTAAAGCCCATCTCATTCCCACCCCCTGCCATGGGCAGGGACACCTTCCACTATCCCAGGCTGCTCCAAGCCCTGTCCAGCCTGGCCTTGGACACTTCCAAGCATCCAGGGGCAGCCACAGCTTCTCTGGGAACCTGTGCCAGGGCCTCACCACCCTCACAGGGAAGTGCCATTTCCAGTTCCACTGCAGCTGGTTTCTGCTCAAGCTGGAGCTCAAACCAAAGTGTTGTTTTCAGTTCACAGCTTTAGTAAATGTGGGGAGCGTTTTGAGGCAGTTGAAGTAGCTACTTACAGAATTAAATCACAACAGGACACAAGTTGTTTATACACTTAAATTCAGGGTGCCAACTGATGTTATGAACCAGCTTCCTTCTCTGATCTGGACAATAAAAGTCCTTCAGGTAAACCCTAAACCCTTGGTGTGTTTTATTTTTCAGATTTTCTGATTAAGTCTTCCCTGCATGGAAAGTTTATTCCATGCGTGAGAAATAGAACAGGTCCTTAGGGATGCCAAAGAAAGAGGCCTGGATTACACAACCACTCTTCTGGTTCAGTCCACAGGCAACAAGACCAAGAGTGACAGAAAATCACCACGGTGAGCAACATCTCCAATGCATTCCTCCTGGGAAGCTGAGGGGTGAGAGGGGGTCAGCCTTGGCATGGCTCAGGAGATGCTCCTACCCAGCCCCAGCATGTACAGCCATGGGCTGAGCCTGCTAAGGCTCACACCACCTCCTGAGAACCCTCAGTCCCACTAAATCCAACATCTGCAAGGCTGGGCAGCTCCGGAGCAATCCAGCTGCAGCTGTCGTTCTAAGAGAAATAATGAAAATACTTTGGAAAATTGTCCATCCTTTCCCTTTTCTGCAGCAGCCTGTCTGTGCACATCAGCTCCTGGGCTCTTCCAGAGGAAGGCAAGAGGTCTAGTTGCTGAAATCACCTCCTTTCCAGAGCCAGATCACAATCCCATGCTAATGGAATCTTGCCCATCATGGCTCAGACAGGAAGGGAAACTATCCCAGCCTCCCACATCCCTGCAAAAGCAGGAGAGTGTAATACACTCCACAGAGTATCTTCCTGAACTCAGAAATCTGGAGAAGTTATCCCCAAATATTGCCCTCGCTGCTGTGTAAGTCAATCCCTTCCTGAACACATGCCGTAACTCTCTTCTCAAGGGAAGAGAGATTTCTCCCCTCCCACAGCTCTACTTGAAAGAGCAGCACAGGAGACACACCTGGGGGGAGCTGCATGGTTTTCCCATATCCCGCAGCAGAGGACATGGCTTGACCCAGGGCCTGGTTGGAGCCCAAAGGCTGCTGAGAGCTCGATTTCCCTGACACAGCAGCTTTCTGCTTGGATTTGGACTCTTTAGAAGGCTTGGTCCAGACCAGGCTCTCCCCAGCCTGCAGGGCTGCTCCCATCTTCTGGGCCATCTCCACCATCTTCTCAGGAAGCAAAAAAAAAAAAGGGAAGAGCACTGTAAGCAGGGACACTCCAGACAACAATAAAGTCAACACCACCATAAAAAAAAACTACAAGAAAAGAGCTGTGCAGAGCTGGCTACAGCCTTGGTGCTCGGGGGAAACATCTACACTAATTCAGTCCCTTAATTAAGAGGGAATCTTGTCTTGCTGTGTATTGATTGAAGAACTGGGCTTCAAAGAGCAGAAAGGAAGCAAGCAGCTCTCAGCAGGCACTGCTCTGCTCAGAAAATCTCATAAGTAGAATTTCTTCCTAATAACTGGACTCAAAGTCAAACCTCCTCCTCATTTGCTGCCAGCCCTGGGGTGGCTCGTGAGCTCAGGCACAAACCTCGGGGTCGAAGTCGGGCGCGCTGCTCTCCCTGGCTGCGGTGACTTTCCTCTCCATCTCCTGGTACTGGCTCAGGGCCCCCTCTTTGTCACCCTGGTTGTAGAGCAGGACAGCGTAGTTCAGGTTGATGAGAGGGTTGCACCTGCAGCAGACAGATGGGATGCATCGCGTTCCCTGTGGCAACACTTCTAGCTGGAGTGATGCTAAGGTGTGCCCGAGCAGCAAAGCTGGACACACCTCATTGTCTGGTATGGACAGAGAGGCTGCACAGTCAAACTCCTTTGGGAACATGGCTGAGTCCCTCACACCTAATGACAGACCCAGTGCTGGGCTCTGCAAGTCCCCCTGTGTCAGTGACAACAGAAATCCCTCCACTGACTGCCTATCCCTCTGCAACAGACACCTCTGTGCAGCTGAGGGCCATCCCAGGACCCTCCTGGTCTCCCAGCCCCTTCCTCCTGGGACAGGCAGAGCAGTGATGGGGGCTTTCATCACACTGAGACAGCTGACTGACCTCTGATTCACCTGATTCCCAGCATTCCCAGTCGGCAGGAGAGCAGCTTGTCACAGGACAGGTGTGGAACAGAGCCCTGCTCATGGGTTTTATTTTATAACCTAACACACCACAGAACATGCTGTTCACATTTCATTTCTTCACCTCTCTCCTTCCCCCAGCAAACCCACACACAATTGTAGGTAGTGCTACAGGTGAACACAGGTACCTGCACACTCCTGCCTCCCTTCCTGAATGAAGATTTCACAAGGCAGAACTGCTCCATACACTCTCATTTTCCAAAAGATCCGTTTCCTTCCCTGAGATACATTAACCCTATCCATCTGGCCCAGCCAGGAGTGCCAGGGTGGGTGGGGGAGCTCTGCCTGCCCATCTGTGTGGATCCCACAGCAGCATCCCTGCACACAGGCCAGGCAGGGACGCTCTGATGCTCCGTGGGTTGACAAGAAAAGTGAGTGAGGGACTGATGCCCTCTCCTGGAGCAAGGCTGGGATAACTGGAGCTATCCATGGCCAAGGCAGAGGGAGCATCCTCTGGGTCAATGCAGAAGGGAAGGATCCTGCTGGCACTGGGCAATGAATAAAGTGTAACCTGCAGGCCCTGACTCTCCAGTCCTGGTGACTCTCCATCCCAGTACAAGGAAGGCAATTGTAAGAAATCTGACTGCATTTATAAATCATGGCTTCTCCTTTAACTAGGAAACTGGAATGCTGAGCCCACTACAGAATAAACCCTCCTCCCTGTCTTTGCCAAAACACTGAGGAGATCAGACAGTCCTGGGAACAGCCAGTTCTAAAATTAATTGAACTTGATGGAGCTATTTCACTGCCTTCAAGAGCTGAGAAGCAATATGACAGTCAAAGAAAAATCAATAGCTGAATAACCACAGAGAGGACAGTTACAAGCCACAACCAGGAGTGAGAACACCTTTTTCTGAAGGGTTTTCCAAGATGTTTCCATTCCAGCCCCCAGTGTGGCACCCAGGCCACTAAAAAGCATTCCTGGTGATGGAAACCAACCACCTTCATCCCAAACAGCTCCGCACATGCCAGCAAAGGAAACCTGTGGGGACACAGCTCAGCCACACAATGACTGGCTAAAATCCACAGTGTGTCAGCTGAACCAGCCTCACAGCCTGGATGTTCCGACCAGCAAGCCCTGGCTGTTGGAATTCATTTCTGCTTTGATGAGCCTTTATTTTCCTGGTCAGACTGTAGAGCTGGAGCATCACTCGAGTGCCAAATACTTGGGCAAAGCTGTAGAGTCAATTTACTGCTCCTCTGTGAGCAAAGCACACAAGCCCCTGACTAGGGTCTAAGCAGCCTTTCAGGTCCTGTCCTGCCTTGCTAGGCATGGAAAGCCAACTAGGAATAGAATCATGGAATGGTTTGGGTGGGAAAAAACCTTAAAGCTCATCCAGTGCTACCCCTGCCATGGGCAGGGACACCTTCCACTGCCCCAGGCTGCTCTAAGCCCCATCCAATCTGGCCTGGAACACTTCCAGGGATCCAGGGCAGCCACAGCTGCTCTAAGCACCTTGTGCCAGGAACTCAGCACCCTCCCAGGGAAGAATTTATCCATCGTATCTCATCTCTCACCACCTTGTGTGGCCCCTACAGATGGAATGCTTTTGGCACCGCTCTTTCACCAGCAGACAGACTCTGGGCTCAGGAGTGCTGGTTGCTCTAAGTGCGCAAATATTCACAGTAAATTGGGGAGAGAAACAGAACTATTAATAAATCTGAGATGATTTTTATTTTCTGCCTGAACTGATGACATACTCTGAGGTTCAGCTTAACATTTCTGAAACCAAGTGCTCTGATTTTAAGACCTAGACTGCAAATGTAGATGTTCTTAATGAAGGAGCTGCCCTTTTATTTGCTTTATACAAACTTCCTGCTCACATTTTCCCAGCCAAAATCTTCCCTTGCCCAATTCAGAACGGGCTCTACCCCAGGCATCTCACTGCTCTGCACAGTGCTCAAACTTTGGGTTAAAGACTATGTTTTCTTCTGTCCAATCTGCTCCACTGTGTATAAATATTCACCAAAAGGAGGGGTGGCATCCAAAGTCATCACCACTGAAACAGCTTTGAGTTGGTCTGAAATAAAATCCTCTCTCATTTTTCAGAGCTGACTTTAATTAAAAAAAAAATTAAAAATAAATATTAAAAAAAGGTTTTAACACTGTCTCTTGCACAGCTACAAGAATAAAAGTGCTTCCTTACTGCATTTAGGGTCAGGGTACAGTGAGGGGCAAAGGAAATCAGTTGCAAGGAGGCAAAGCAAGACCAAACAACTGACAGCTCTGACAAAGACTTACTTGTCCAGGGCTACAGCTTGCTTGTAGGAACATTTGGCATTCTCGATGTCTTCAAGGTTGGTCAGAGCAACTGCACCAAAGTAAAACACACAAGAGTAGTTCCTTTTTTAGGACAATTCTGAATATCATTCAGTCATAAAACAGGTGCCAGGAGGGTTGTCTGGACTGCTGTCAGGATTAACCCAACTGAATGGAATGGCCTGGGTTGGGAGGACCTTGAAGCCCATCCTGTGCCACCCCCTGCCATGGACAGGGTCACCTTCCACTATCCCAGGCTGCTCCAAGCCCTGTCCAACTGGCCTTGCACACTTCCAGGGATCCAGGGGCAGCCACAGCTTCTCTGGGCACCCTGTGCCAGGGCCTGCCCACCCTCACAGGGAAGGATTCGTTCCCAATATCCCATCTAACCCTACAATGTCACTTCTGACATGTTTATCTCATTTCATCCCAAAAATATCCAGTGCTGGAAACTCACACCCACTCCTTAGACAACCTAACCCCACTCTCACATGTCAAGCCTTTCCAGTGTTTAATCTGGATGTGACTGCAATTTTCCCTTCTATTCCCCCTGAGAGAAGAGATTGGGGAACAGCTCCTTAATACAGCCTTTATGCCATGTTTCTTGACTTAATCCCACACCTCCTGTCTGTGCTGTGGTATTCCAGGCAGGATGCATATGGAGCATCCCATACCTGCCAGGAGCATGTAGAGCTCTGCCATCTTGGGCTGGAAGTTGATGGCAGCGCTGAGGAAGTGGAAGGCCGAGGCGTACTGCTGCATCGTGAGGTGCACCAAGCCCAGGTTGTACAGAATCTTCCAGTCAAAGGGAGCCAGGTAGTTTGCCCTCTTCAGGCAGCTGATAGCCTGGAAACAAAAGGGATAAATGTGCTAGAACAGAGCCCACCTAGGACAGACCTCCTGCCTCCACATTACAGGAATCTTGTGCTTGCACAAAATTTGATGCAGGTGGAAGAAAAATGGAAAGTGGGTGCTTACTGCTACATATTTCTTCTTCCCGAAGAAGCACATCCCAATGTTGTTCCAGAGTGGGGGGCTCTCAGGAACACTGCTGGCCACCACCTTGTACTTAGAGAGGGCGACATCAAAATCCCCGTGGGCCTGCATCATGCTGCCAGCAGCCAGGGTGGCCTGGGGATGAGACAACAGTGACCAACTCACAGCCCCGTTTGCTCAGATACAGCAAGAACACAAGAGGACAAAATGGTTAAACTAAAACCATCTCAGGAACAACCATTTCACTTCTAAGGGCTGCCAAGACCAACAGTGGGAGCAGATGGGGACTCTGGAATCTCCCCCACCAGAGCAGAACACCAGCTGAAGGGACCTGAGTCTGCTTCTTCCTGCACTATCTTGGTCATAACTGTCTCAGAAATGAGGATACCCAGAGAAGCTGTGGCTGCCCCTGGATCCCTAGAAGTGTCCCAGGCCAGGCTGGAGGGGGCTTGGAGCAACCTGAGATAGTGAAAGGTGTCCCTGCCGTGGCAGGAGGTGGAATGGGATGAGCTTTAAGGTCCCTTTCAACTCAAACCATTCTGTGAGTCTGTGATTTCATAAATACTAAAACATGACAATTGTTTAGGATATTTTTTTGGGGTGATAGAAGTACTGCTTAGAGTCTGAGGCTCTGAAAAGATCTCTGCACTAACAGATTCTTTTTACAATCGAGCACAGATAGAAATAGTTCTGGTGCAAGTTAAGTGGGGAGGAAAATGTATCTACTCAAGCAAGACATGTGCAGCAAAGCTCTCCCTGTTCACACTGACTGGCTGATACTGCAAATTAATGGGAATATGCATGGGGGGGGGAAAGAAGTGAGTACAACACACTATATTTAAACCACACTAGTTAAGTCCTTTATAAGATTTCACACTGACAAGTAAAATTCGTAAGTGTAAAGGTGTTTTCACAACAACTCGTGTTTGTCAACCACACATTTCAATGCTTGGCATCATTAACAGGAAAAAAAAGGAATGAAATGAAGTAACAGCCCTAAAAAGGGAAGCAGTTCCACAATGAGGAAAGAAACCTGGATGCCAAGCTCAGCTTTCTAGGCCAGAGCCAAGGAAATATACACAGCAGCTGGAAGCACAGAATATCAGCAGATGGGAGAATAATAAAATGCAATATCACTTGGATCACAAGGGACCTGGCACAGCTCTTCTGGGATTTTTAAAATCCAGAAGATCTTCCTTCCAAAGTAAATTCCACCTGGCTTTGGTGCAACTTCAAATTAAAAACCAAAGGGATCAATTTAACATCCCTATTCTGCCTCCTCCCCTTTCCCTACCTCCACACACATCCAACTCCCTATCCAGTGAAATATCCCAGAAATGTATTTCACAAAAAGCTTTCTGGGCAGGATCCTTTCCAGCCTCTCCAGGCCCCAGATGGAGATGGCAGAGCTCTGACAGTGGAACTAGCTTTAGGAGGTGTCCCCTCATGGTTCAGCTGTTTCATTTCCACTCCTCATCTTACCTTGTAGTTGCCTGGGTCATAGGTGAGTGCATTTCCAAGGTGTTCAAAAGCCTTCTGGTAATCCCCACTCTGGGAAAAGAAGTAAATAAGCATCAGAAATTCAGGAGTAAGGGGAGTTAAAAAGAAAAATACAGGTTTTGTGGGCAACAGCATTTCTGGTTCAATAATTTAGTCACAAAAGTAAGTTCTACAGTGCTCCTATTACACAGACATGTTCCTGTTTGATGAGTCACAGAACAGATTCTAAGAATTTATTTGACTTGGCTGGATTCACTGCTCTAACCCAACTAAAGGTTTCCAGAGAGTTTGTGCTCTGACTTTTTCACACACAAACGAGCTCTGGATTCACAGGCCTCTGCTCCTTTCTCTATATCAGAAAAGAGGCTACAGACTGCTATTCTGCACATCCCCAATTCCCTCACCATAAATTCCTCACTCCCCAGGGTTCTCCCGTTCAGGTGAGAAACGCCTCCCTTGTCTTCTCATGGACTGCATCACTGTGGCCATACATGAGCACATGAGAGCTTGGAAACACTTAAACCCTATGGATTGGAACCAGATGAGCTCTAAGGTCTCTTCCAAACCAAGCCATCCTGTGATACTGTGGTTTCAACTGAGTTCACCTAAAGCTCATCCCATTCCCACCCCCTGCCATGGGCAGGCACACCTTCCACTGTCCCAGGTTGCTCCAAGCCCCATCCAGCCTGGCCTTGGACACTTCCAGGGATCTGGGGGCAGCCACAGCTGCTCTGGGCACCCTGTGCCAGGGCCTCACCCCCCTCCCAGGGAGGAATTTCTTCCCAATATCCCATCTATCCCTGTCCTCTGGCAGTGGGAAACCATTCCCTGTGTCCTGTCCCTCCATCCCCTCTCCCCAGTCCCTCTCCAGCTCACCTGGAGCCCCTTTAGGCACTGGCAGGGGCTCTGAGCTCTCCCCAGAGCCTTCTCCTCTCCAGGTGAACACCCCCAGCTCCCCCAGCCTGGCTCCAGAGCAGAGGGGCTCATGGCCTCCTCCTCCTTTCAGGCACTACTGCCTCTTCTTCTTTGCTTGTTTGCTCTTTGGGAAGCTTACTTCTGGAATAATCCAGCCTTTCCTGTCCATTTCACAGACCCAAGTACAAGCACACCTTTGTTATTTAAATTGATTCCGATTTTCCTTTATGGTGCATTAACACTTACAATTTCATGGCTGCTTTTTCAGGATAACTTGCAAGAATCCTGCTGCAGAAACAAGGTAATGACTAGTCATGTTTTGTTATACTTGCAGGATTTATAACAGAATTAGGGTGGTTGCCAAACAGAATTCCTGCTCTGGCTCTGGTCCAGGCAATCAGTTTGCTTTTAGCAGCAGTGAGAAGATACAGAAAAGCAAGTTCTGTCCTGTTAAATTCAGTCTGTAGAGAAACATGTGCAAGTCAAGGGAAAGTGGATAGAAATTAACTCTATAAAAAAACCAGTACCAATTATATTGAAAATAATTAAGTTTTTGTAACAGTAACAGCATTTAGTACCTGCAGGTACAGTAGGCCCAGGGCTGTGAGGAGGTCTGTGTTTTCTGGAGAAAATCTGGAATATAAAAGCCAGAGGGCTGGGTTTGCTTTTCAGCCCTTCCAGAAGAGGGTAAAAACAGGACATGGAATTATGATGCTACATTACTGTGGTATCATTCCAGGAAATTAAACTGTTATTATTAAACACAAAGATTAGAGCAACTGCCATCACGGGGACTTCCTTTGAATAACATCACACCTCAGCTTCCCAAATATCTTCTGGGTATCAGTGAGAAGGCAACAAGGCTCTGTGAAATAGATCTGGACACATAATAAGATAATGTGGTTTTGTTAAGCTTCAAAGTGAGTCTGAATCAGTGACCTGGAAATATAAAATGGGATTTTCCATCATCTCTCATAAACCACCCTGTAAATCCATCCATCCTAAGCCTCTTGGGCCACATAGGACAGGCAATCCTCAGCATTCCTGATGGATCCTACATACTCCTCATCAGAATTTTAATTCACCATATAAAAAGATTACCAATAAATAGGGGGGAAACCACAACAAAAAAGGACAAAGCAGGGAGAGACACAATTTGTGGTCTCGCTAACCTCAACAGGAGTCAGTTTTTAATTCCCTGCTACCAAGAATTAAAAAATTGGATCTGCACACTCACATTCGCACCTCTAAACCTCAACCAGAACAAAACCACCTGTGCCTGGTGGAACATAAACATGGAATGACAGACTATCCTGGAGCTGGAAACAGCAAGAAAAATGTAATAGGCAGATGAAAACAAAAAAAAAAAACATAAATAGGAAGGAAGAAGAAAGGAGGACAGGGGAGCACCAAGATAAGAATATAACCCTGGTAAGATGCTTAACAAGGATTATTTACGTAATAAACATTCCAGATTAGTCCAGATGTCTGCCCAACCCAACCCACTGTCAGGCAGCAGCCAAGGGCAGGCATATAAGGGAACACTATGGAGATACTCCAGTGGCTCCCAACACACTCCTGATTTTCTTTGGAGTGTTGGCCTCCATGGCAAAGCTACATTTCAAAGCAATGGGAATGCTTGGGAATGCCCTAAAACAAGGACAGGTGGGCACTGAGGAGCCGTGATGGGGTGGCAGAAATTCCCTGTGCACCAGCACATCTCCCTCAGCCACAAACTGGGAGGGCAAGCAGCCCCTGACACCCAGCCAGGGATTTTGGATGGACACTCAGGGTTACATCGTTTTGGTGGATAAAACTTTGGGATGGATAAAGTCAGTTTTGGATCACTTTGCTCCCAGGCATCTCTGTCCATTTGTTATTCCCCTTTTTTTCTGGCAGCCCTTCCAACAGTTCCCTTCTTCCCTGCCACACTGTCAGCAGGAGCACAGACAGCTGAAGTGCTTGGAAGTGCCAGCTTTGCTCAGAGCCTCCGTAATTACCAATAGCTCTTTAATCATGGCCTCAGTTCAGATCTGGGACACCAATCAATTTTCTCCTGGCATAGGATGCGAATGGGCAGATGGAAAAAAGGGATATTTCTTACTCTACAGCTTTCTTATAGACTTCAATGGCTTTATCCATGTTCCCCTCCAATAGGTGAATTTTGCCCAGCATCATGTAGGTCAGATCATGTCTGTTGAGCTCCAGGGCATTGTTGAGCTGGTCTCGTGCCTAAAAACACAACCACAGAGAATAAAAAAATAATAAATGATTACAGAGCCCTCAGCAAAGCAACAGCCCACGAGTAATCCCCAACAGCCAGGGAAGGAGGACAGCCAACAAACACCCCCTGAGCCCAGAGAACACAAACCCCAGCCCAGCTAATCCTTGGAACAAACTCTGTACCAGCAGCCACCTGCTTTCAGGGGCAGCAAAAGGCAACAGCTTTAAGCCAAGCAAGAGGCAACGGCTTCCCAAGGAGGAGATGAGCACAGACCTGTTCCTGGATTTGGGTTTGTTTGGCTTGACCGACGCTCTGGATTTGTTGGGTGAACTTTACAGCTTATTCTTCCTTAAAATGCTTATTCCAGCAGTTCGCAAGTGAAAATCCCAGTAGAGGTGTGAGCAGGTCCCAGTTTGGAAGGTGTTAGTACAGACAACAAATCCCAAGTGTGAACCCACACTCTAGAGCTTCTTGTTTTACAGGGATGCCTCAGACAGGCAGCACAGCTGGTGTCTGCTGCAAGGGCCACAGCACCCCACCAGCAAGAGCAACAGGGAGCAGCTGGGCCAAACTGGGAACAAAAAGGGTCTAAATGCTGGTTTTTCCCTTACAAAGCAGCTGGATCAGAGACAGCTCAGTGCTCACCACCAGCACTCAGGGGATGGCTAAGTGAGGAGCTGGGAATGGCATGCTCAGACTTGGGAATAAAACTGCATTTCAACCTCCAAAACTCCTTTACTAACTCCAGGTTTAGTTCAAAGGGAGCTTCAGACACAGGAAGAAAACCTTCCCATGGAGGAAAAAAGGACCTGCTGCACCTCCAGCAAACAACCCCATAACTCTTTCCCTCTGAATCCCACCAGACCCAAGGGGCAGAGATTTCCTTCAGGAACTCTCTGCATGAGGTGCAACAGTTTGAGCTGGGGAAATGGTTTGGGTTTTACCAACACCCTTCTCTTGCTTCAAGAGGATGGATCTGGATTGCTACTCCTACAAAGCCAGCAGTGTTCCTGGGTTTGGCTTTAAAGGGCTCGGAGACAGAAGCAGCTCTTCTGTCTGTGTGTTGGAGCACAGCCCGTTTTCTGTCTAGTTTCAGGTTTCTCAAAAATTCCCTTTAAAACTAGAAATGCTCTCTGAAAAATCTTAAATTTCAGAAAAAGCCTCTGGCCCTGCCACAGGCTGATCTCTCTTTATCCAACCCCACTGACTTGCAGCTGACTCAAGGTAATTCAACACACAAAGGGAAACAGACAGCTCACAAACTTTTCCTCCCAGAAACAAACGTTGAAGCAAAACACTTTCTTTCACCAATGACAGTGAAATTTCTGGGATGCTTCTGCTTCCCACTGGCATTACCTTGTTGAAATGCTTCAGGTACATGTAGCACACACCCAGGTTGTGGCTGATCTCCTGCATGAAAAAGAAAAACCCATAACCAAATCTGTACAAGGCAAGAAATATAAAATCTGACAACACTGACTCAGAGCAGGAGAGCCCGGTGCCAGCTCACACCCTTCTTGCTTTGTAGAACAAGTAAACCTATAAATTCCAGTTACTTCAGGCACCTACAGAACTAAATGGGGTTGTACACAAAACATTACAGTCCATTGAGACAAAAACCACAGAAATGACAAATCTCTTTCTAGAGAGATCAGAAATTTCTCTTCGGAGAACAAGGAGTACAGACTGGCTTCTTTCCCATGATGTCACTCTCTAAAACCAGGGAAGCTGCCCTCATGGGTGACTCGGTCTGGCTGTACATCAGGAGGATATGCACAATGTCCAACCCAGCTGGACAGAACTGGAAGATGTTACTAATTTTCCAAAACACAAGTTGAGCACTGGAATATCTGATACCCCCCCTCTGGCATCCTAAACAATTCTGCACAGGGTAGGAAGATCCCTTAGGGATCCTAAATACTCTGGTGACACTGTAGGGATCATCCATGCCCCTAATTGCTCACCCACAGTTTAACACACAAGGCACCTGCCCCACCCCAGCACATCCCTGAAAAGCACGATCCTCCCATTCGCTATTTTATTCTGGTGAGCCTTTCACTGATTCACCAGTTTATACAGCCTTGACCTTTCACAGAAAACTCACTTATTTCCCCATTAACCTGTTTTCCTCCACACAGCCTCTCCAGCTGTGCAGAACTGAATCAGTGACTCTGGATTGCTGTAGATTGTAGAACAAGGGAAGAGCACAGCCTGGCTCTGCTTCCAGTGCTGAGCCAGGAATGGGAATAACTAATCAAAATACCCACTGGCATCTGCCTGCTGGGTTGTAAATAGGGTTACAGGCATGCCAAGCACTGGGAATGCAGGTGGGAAAGACTCATGATACAAAAGGTTTCTGAGTTGTCTGGCACAGGGTAAGCTGAATAACACCAAAGCTATTCTTGTATCCTGAATTTTAGATGTAGTGAGAAACAAAGGAATGAGCTCACACATTGCAAGCCTACTTTAGAAACACTTCTGCAGGCAAAACAGGCAACCTGCAGAAGGCTGCAAGGCACAGCCTCTCTTTCACCCATTGTCACACCTTTCCCTTTGCACTACTCTTTCTCTCTTTTTGTCTTTTTATACAGAAGAGCTAATTAAATCACTGCTCCTGTATTTTCAATGGTGTTTTGCATTACAAAAGCTTTCCCAATTACTCAAACAAGTTTTAATAACTGAGGGTTTCCAAACTCTCCCCCTACTTCCCTTAAAGGATAGACATGGTTATGTTAAAACTGATCCTTCGCAAAGCTCAAACACATTGCTCAATTCTCTGTGCCCCAAGCCAAGGTGTGGGATTTGGCTCCTGTGATCCCAACCAGGCTCAGACCACAGGCAGTGTGAGCACACCTTGGCTTGGGACTAGTTTGCAGCTACTGCAAGGATCTGCAGCTCCCTGAACACTCACCCAGTCCTTCTCATCGAGTTTTGCTGCTTCATTGTACACTTCAATGGCTGCCTTGTGCTTCCCCAGGAGAAACCTGCAAAAGGATTGCAACTCTTATGTGTTTCCTGTTTTCAGACCCTGCTGTGCAGCCACTACCATCTTTGCCAGAGAGAAATTATCCTATTTGCTGCTTCTCTAGAAATCTGCAGGAGAAGTTCACAATCTCAGCAATCTCAGCATTGCTCCCTCTGAGGGCCAAGGTCATCCATCCTGACGTTACTGGAGATGTAAAGAACAAATTCCCAGGCTCTGCAGCCTCCTTTTGTCTTCAAGGAAAGAGATAGGTGACCAACATTCAGAGACAAAAAAGGCTCTGTAGGGCAAGTCTGCCCAGCTCAGGTCAGCACCTGTAGCTGTGGACCTTGAAATCAGTAGCACCCTTCTGCTTGAAGCCCAAAGAAAGAGAAAACACAACAGCAGCCAGGCAGATAACAGAGATTCTGCTTAAAGGACAGCCCACGCTTCTGGAAGCCAAGCCAAGTGTTGATACGGAGGAAACATGTCTGGAATTAAGCAGCCTAAGAGAAAAACAAAGCATGGAAGGTCCTGGGTGGCACATCCAAGAGAAACAATAAATAAAACACCACTCACAGGGATCGTGCCACCTGCTTGAGGTTGTCAGCACTTCGAGGGTTCAGAATGGAACATGTCTGGAAAAGTTCAAGAGATTCTTGAATTTTCCCCTCCAAGCGAAATATCAAAGCTGTAAGACAACATACAGCAAGCAAATGAATCCATTATCAGCAGGAAAAACATGCCTCTGACTGCAGGGAAAGAGGGGGAGTACAGATATATCACAACGATGCTCCTCTGGTGCTTCCCCCTCCTGCAGCACCCGCAGGTTGTGTCTGAGGGCAGCACTCTGTGTGCCATAAGAAATTTGGGGGTCAGAATTAAAGCTTTAAGCTTTAAACCTGGGGCAGTTGCTTGTACAGATGCAGTCTGAATTCCCCTCCTCCCCAGCCCCTCCAGGCTGCAGTATGTCCCTGCCAGTGAATCTCCACTGTGCCCCACCACAGCACTTGGAATTGGAATGCCACGTTTTGGGGGCATGTTTTAGGGGCCAGAGGGCAGGGCAGGAAGAGGAATACCATCCTAAGAGCAAGGAGTGAGACAACAATCACCTGGGGTGGGAACCGAACAGAAAACATGCATCTGTAACACAGTCAAACACACACCAACACACTGAAGGCCAGGAGCCTGTAACCCAAGGGGGAACTGGTGACAAATACAGAGAAAAGGGGACATCTGATCTGCCCATTTCATGTGAAAATCCCAAACTTCAAAACTAGATGGAGCATGCGGGGGGGGGGGGGAATGTGTTTTTTACATAACAATCTTATGTTTCACTCATCTATCCCCTGAATTGTTCTCTGTATCTCAAATCAGAGGTGACCCGCTTTAGCAAAAAGAAGATTTTTGGACACACCTTGAACGTAGACAGCGTATTCACAGAGCCCTTGGGACTCCTGGAGCTGCTCTTTGATGACAGCCTGGAAGGACAAAATTGTAAACTCACATTATTTTAATAATAATTCCAGAGATTTGGTTCCAGTCACAAAAACTACAACCCCACCTGTACCAAAGGCACTGAACCATGACTGGGACAATCACACAGTGCACAGGACGGAGCTCTGTGCCAGGAACACTGTGGCCCTTTTAGCATTCCTCTGTTCATTCCTCTTCCCAAAGATAATTAGATACTACCTGGGGAAAATGCCACAAGGCATCTCTGAAAGCATCCTCTCCTGATAAGGATATCTACTCCAGACCCTTTGTGAAGAAATAAATTGAACTGAAGCAACTGCAGCTGAGTCAATGAAAGCCAAATGAACAAATGAGAAGTGCATGGGGAAAAAAACCTGATGAAAATGCATATTCTTGCTGGTTGCATCCATGGAGCTCCCAGTTTGGGGTGGGTTCAGATTGGATATATTCCACAGCCACCCACAACCCAAAAACTGGTCCCACCTTTGGCAGGATGAACACCCTGGATATGAGCCAAGAGCATAATTTCTGCTCTGAGATTCCTCTTCTGTGCAGAAGTGGAAGAGAGACACTTAGGGGGTTAAGAATAATTTCAGGGTGAGCAGTGACCCGGTGCTCATCTGGCATTCCAGATGTGTATGGTCAGTACCAGCATCCCCTGCCTCCAAGAGGAACAGAAGTGAAGGACCTGAAAACTGAACCTCAAATACAGCACACAGAAGGAAAACTATTATTGAGAAAGATATTCTTGAGAAGGTATTAATTGAGAAGTTATTATTAAGAAGAAGGAAAGATCTTATTGACAATCCTCACTTGTAAAAATAGGAAGGAAAAGGAAGAACAGGTCTGGGCTGCTCTTCTCTCACCTGTACCTGCTGAGTTATCTATGTAACTCTTTACAAAGTTCATTATTATAAAACATTCAACTCAGAAATAACCAACATCTCCTCCATTCTGATACTCTGGATTGCTCCATCTACACAAACCCAAATTCTCAGAGCAAGAGAGGGCAATAGAGAGCTATCTTTTAGAGAGATCTGATTAATTCTATAAACCCTAAAAAGTCCCACAGCAAAAGGCCTTCATCTGAGAAATATGATCTGTAATCCCAGATTTCCCCCCCCCCCCAAGTTTATTTAAGCTGCTGATGACAGAATTTAGACACAACTGGCAGGAGACCAACCAGTCCCTGTGTGATCCCAGGGGATGCTGCAGCTGCAGAGCCTGAGGGATGTCTGCCTGGCACCTTGCTGGAGTGGCACTGAAAGGGTCAAAATCACTTTAATGCCTTCACTGTGGGGAGCTGATGTTAGTAAATAAACAGTTTTTAGTGGCCTTTCAGTTCATTGAAAACTATGGGAGATTTTAAAACTGTGTTAGAGAGGGAGCATTTCAAAGCACTGAGTGGTAAAGACTAAAATTAATTAACACAGGTCACTTATTTCTTGCTGAGGCTAAACTAATGCATTTAAACAAATGCCCAAACTGTCCTGGAATGTTCCAATTTTACTGCAGAAACACCGCTTTGTGAGCTCTGAGGAAAAACAAAGCTGGCCTGCCAAGCAGGAGTATTTATTAGCTGTCTTCTCTCGATTTTCCCTGCTATTTCCTTGCTTCCATGACTGATGAAGACGTGCAGACATCAGTGCTGCCCTTATATCATCCACTTGTTTTCTCTGGTTTCCTGAGCTGCATAGATTTTTCTTTTCTGTAGTCTGATTTCGCATCCCATCACAGAAACAATCAACACACGGAATCACACCAAAAAAATCCAGTCAGTCAGCAAAAAAGGAAACCAATTTTCTGTTTTGAGGGCTAGTGCAACTTGTGTTTGTATCCATGCAAACTGAAATCTGAGAGGAAACCACTGTGCTGATGATACAACCCCCTGGCTCTGTTAATTAACACCTAAATTAATTTCCTCCAGCCCACCTATTTCCTAACTACACCCAGGACCTCTCCAGCAGAGGCAAGTCCTGACCAACATAGTGTTTCAGAAGCCAAAAAGTCTTTCCAGATCTTTGTTGCACATGCCAGAATCAGAAAGGCAACTCTTGTCCCCTCCTCCTGCCCGTGGGCACATCATCTTCTTGTGGTAATTTTATCAGGAAAACACAGTTAAATAATAATTTGCCATTTTGTTAGTCCACTTACCCTTATAGTCCCAAACAAACAACCACTTCCAAGCTACTCAACAAACCCAAGATGAATTAAAAGGTGCCATGGATCATGTGTAAAATGAAAGAATTTTGCTCAAGGGTGACCAGAATATTTTTTATTTACACTTGGTAGTAATGTTTCCCTCAACTGAAGTGTTTTCATAGCACCTTTGTAGTACCATCGAGAAACCTGCACTGTGGAACTGTGCTGTTATCAGTTTGGAAAACCCTATCCATCACTTTGAACAACTGAGGTTTGTAGTTCTTTCCAGTTTTCCCCTCCCAGTGACATCCTGAGCTCACAGATTACTCCAGAGAGTTGTGGGATCCTGAAGGTAGTCAAGGATTGGAGAACACTGAAGACATTTTACTTGTGTTTTCTCTTGGTCCCCTTATTCCAAAAGAAGTCAGGAAAGAGGGTGGTTTGGAAACTGTCAAGAAAACTATTTCTTCATGACATCAGTATAATAATTCCCAAGTTCTGGAGGCAACTCTTACCTTACACTCCTCGTAGTCTCTGCGGACATAGAGCAGATAAATCAACCAGTTCTTCCTCTCTAGGATTGGCAGCTCAGGTACTGTACATGGAAAATATTCACAGAACACAGGGAATCAGACTGAGAATCTGGGAGAGAGATTCCCAACCACCCCAACTGCCAGCACAAGGCAAGTAATTCAAGAACTGCAATTGCAATTGATGATTTGACTTGAAGGCTGGAGTGTGGACTTCTAACCATGGTCTGGTTTTATTCTACTTCTCAAACTGGTGGATAGAACACCTTATTCAGGATAGACACTAAATAAAAGCTCTAAGCAGAAAACTTCCACTTGGTCTAGTGTAAGGTGTCCCTGCCCACAGCAGGGGGTTGAAACAAGATGGGTTTTAAGGTCTCTTCCAACTGAAACCAGTCTGGGACTCTAAAAGGCTTGAGGCATCAGCTCCTCCCGGAGCAGGTCCTGGAGTAAACAGCTCCACACACACATTTTAATTCAACACCAACACTGGTTGGTGGAATTGGATTTTTTCAAATACACAAGAAGCGGCTTGGAGGAAATAAGCTGGATTCACATTTTGAAACTAGGGCAGAAGAATCAAAGGTCTTTAAGATAAATTTCTGGGAGTGAATGAGCAGGAAACAGGTGATACACACAATAGAAGATTGGGGAGATGCTGCCAGGCTGAAGGTGTGAATAATTTAAAGAGGTCAAACTGAGTTCTTTGAAACTGTAAAGGGACTAGGAAACATCACAGGTCTGAGACACTGTGAAGCTACTGCAGAAAAGCATTTGATGCAGTGGAGGAGGAAGCCTTGTGCTCCAGCATTTCAATGGTGCGGCGCTTGCAGCAGTAATTATGGCAAATCACGGATGGATGTTGCTTAGCGATATCCACGGCGGGTTTACAAGTTGAACACACTGCTGTGCATTTCATTAAGGCTGGGAATGTATTGCCTGGGACTGGTGTCTCCATGCCGAGGGGTAACCATAGCAACTGGCCCAAAAGCTCCGTGTTTGCAAGTCAATATTGTGACACGAGTGCAGAGGCAAAGGCAGGCGAGGGCTGGGGCAGAGCTGGGGGGAGCCGGCGCAGGGACACCTCCTGCAGCCCTTCGCAGCCCAGGGACACCGAGCAGAAGGTGGCACTGAGGGGCCGCGGTCCCCTCTGCCAGCAGAGGTGAGGAAGAAGAAACCCTGCAGGGGGAAGGGCTGGATCACGTTGGGAGACAGGTGCCAAGAGCGATTATCTTTTGGCATGGGTGCGCTTTAATCACTTCTGGAGCACACCAGGCTCTCCCCCACAACCCACATCAAGTCCAGTATCACTAAGAGCTCCTCAAACGAACTGGAATTCCTGCAGCTGTTGAATTTGGAAAACATTTCGCAAAGCCATTCTCATTTTCTTGGGTTTTCTTTCTTAAATTCCAGACTATCCAGCTAGATTAATATTAGAGCTGAGAATTAAGTGTGCACACCAGCAATTTAAGGTCAAGTACCTTCTAAAGAAGGTTCAACTACCGTAAAACAAATAGAAAACTCGCAGTCCAAACAAAAAAGTAATCCAAACAAACAAAAGAGCAATCCAAGCAAAGAAGTAATCCAAACAAAAGAGTAATGCAAACAGGCTAAGCTTACAGAAATTCACAAATCAGGGATCCAAATGTTCCCAAATTCTGCTCTGCTGTGGAATATCTGGATCTTTTTAAATAAAGCATTTTAATAAGCATGTTCCCAGATCAGATGGATTGATTTCTGATAGCTTCGTGTTTTCCATTTGTCCTTCTTAGAGTAAAACCATGAAGGGAAGAGTCAAGAGGGTGCCTAAACAGCTACAAATGGACCTGAAACTCCACTATTTCACATCTGGAGCACTGCTGTTCAGCAGCCCATTCAAAGGCTCCCTAATTCATTAACACTCTGTAATTATTTCGCTGTGTAAGTTATTATGGGTGCCAGGGTGTGACAGAAACACAGCACTTGCGGGTGCTGGAAATGCACTGCTCCCATCCCTGGAAGTGTCCAAGGCCAGGCTGGACAGGGCTTGGAGCACCCTGGGATAGTGGAAGTTGTCCCTGCCCACGGCAGGGGGTGGAACAAGTAGGCTTTAAGGTCCCTTCCAACCCAGACCAGTCTGGAATTCTATAAAAGCAGCTGGACTTGTGAGACCTTCCTGCCTGGCATCTCCTGGTGCCACTATCCAATATAAAACACCAAACCTGACACACCTGGGCACTTCCCACCTTCTTCTGTAAATATGGATTTATGAGCAAACACTGCAAACTCTATTTATCCACCAACATTCCACTAACAGTCAGAAGTAACCTTCACCATTTTGTGCCTATTAATGCAGCCTCAAATTAAAAAATCCTGCAGCTGTCTGACACAGGGAATAATCAAAACATCTCCAGACAGACCCCACCAGGTCTCCAACCATCTGTCCATGCCTTACTGGGAGGTTAAAAAGAAAAAGCACCATTAAAGGTTTAAATATACACCAATGTTGTGGGCTAAGATAAGAGGACAGTACACCAGCAGCGGGATGGAGGATTGGTTGTTTAATTCCTGAAGGAAAGAGTTTTTTCACACTTATGAGACAAGAGGGATGTTATACTCCACTCCCATGCCATGGAATGCCTGCTGGGAACAGGGCTGGGAAGGAAGAAATGCTTAAAGTCAGAGTGAGGGCTGAGTAGAACATCAGGCTGCAAAGAAAAAGGGGAAAACACGAGAAGTTGCCTGAAAGTGCTGGGATGGAGAGAAAACAGAGAAATCAAAACCCACCATGAGCTCCAGGAGTGAGCAACATTCACATCTGCAGAGACAAACCAGCTCTTCTTCCCCCAGTGATGCACTGAGCTAAGGATAACTATGTGGGATTGGGAAAACACCGGGAGATTTTATGCTCCTAAAACTCATTTGGAAATATCAACAAGGCTGAGGAGACACGACTCACTTTTTTTCTTCTTTCTCCCTAAGACAAACAAATTGAAAGCCAGCAAACAATTCTGATGTTTTTCAAAATCTGTGTCTAAATCCATGATTAAATTTGACACAGGAACATATATGATCCCCCCAAAAGTGGTCATGGGAAGTAAAGGATTATTACTATGCTCTATTCAGATGCCGAAAGAATTAATGGAAATTATTTATACACCTCTCCAGAGCCACAACCATCTTAATCTGCATTTCTGCTTTCTCACAAAGCAGTGGATACCTGCTCCTAGTGCATTTATCTCCCTCAGGTTTGCTCCCCCAGCCTGCTGATAAAGGCTGTCACAGTGCAACGGGTCACTGCCTTCTCCTGAAGAAAATGGAAATACAATCCCTGGCTATTTGGGTCTCTAGCTCCAGAGAATGGGAATAAAACACCTTCTTCAATATATGGACCTTCAGGAATTTCTCCTATGTCTCTGCTCTATGAAGACACTTTTCTTTGTCACCTCTGGCAATAATCCAGATACTGCACAGGCACAGGTTGGAAAAGAGTAGTTTAGATCCTTCCAGCAGTGAAGAAACACAAAGCCATTATTTTCAGTAAATCAATCTGCCCAAGGGCCAGTCCAGGAAAACACAATCATCCAAAAAACTTGGTAACTACAACAAAAAGAGTTTATAACTTGCATAATTGTCTTTTGGCCTCTCTTTTGTGGGATTACAAAAGTCCTGCACCAGGGAATCAGGCACCAAATATATGATTAAATGCCTTTGAAGTGTGTTTTGATTGAATTCAAAAGGGAATCCATCTGATCCCCCACCTCCTCGCTGGCCAGTGATTGATTGCATGAGCCACTTCCAGCAGTGTGATTTTTCTTTCTGACAGTGCTCCTTTAAGGAAGCCACTGGAGCGGAAACACCGACAGAATCGGAGTAAGATCATCAGGTTTGTATCTGTGCTGCTCTATCATCACTCTTCCCTTTATTCATCCTCTTATAGATTTTTTCAAAGGACTGAAAAAAATAATAATGAGTTATTCCCTTTTGTGTAAACCTCCCTAGGAATTTATTTTGTGCTTGCATCTTCATATTGGGTAATTATAGCTTAGAGATGGACTATCAAACAGTGGGGTTCAGATTTAATAAAAGGGCTTTAAATTGCTGTAAAGAGAAGAGGGGAAAAAAAGCCCCAGAAGCTTTTATGAGATTTTGTGTGGGAAATTACTGCTAAAGCACCAGCACTGAGAAAGAGCTCAAGAACATGTTTTAGTCATCTCAGAGGAAAAAAAACAGTTCAGAGCCCAGCCCTCCTTCCAACCCAGATTACTGGGAAAAGGTGCAAGCCCCAGTTCACCCCCTTCATCTCCAAATCCAAACTGAGCAGGGGCAGCAAAGGGGCAAGAAACTCAAGAAAACACAAGGAAGAACTTGTTTTGTACCAAAATCCACAATAACCTAAGGCACACATAACATAGAGCACAAGGAGAGAACAGAAAAGCTTCAGAAAGGCAATTAAATAGAAGTATTTTTAATTTTTTTATTCTGCAGTAGCTTCACAAGCCACAGTCTAGATCCATTGTGGTAGGTACCAGGTACGTGAGAAAGGTTATCCAAAAGGACTCAGTTGTCCCTTTCAAAGTTCAAATTCAAAATTCATGTTGTAAAACAGCATCATCCAAGCACAGAGGTGTTTTCAAAACTAACAAACATACAGGCAGTGCCTCAAGCTTCTGTTGCAACATTTTGATATTGAGGGAGTGTCACCACAGAAGATTTTGATAAAGAGAATCTTAGAATCGCAGGATAGCATGGGTTGGAAGGACCTTAAAAATCATCAAGTTCCAAACTCCTGTCATGGGCAGGGACACCTTCCACTATCCCAAGCTGCTCCAAGCCCTGTCCAGCCTGGCCTTGGACACTTCCCAGGATCCAGGGGCAGCCACAGCCTCTCTGGACACCCTGGGCCAGGGCCTCACCACCTTCACAGAGAAGAATTCCTTCCCAATATCCCATCTGACCCTGCCCTCTAGCAGTTTAAAACCACTGCACCTTGCTCCAAAGAAATCAAAGCAGGAAGCTGGGCTGTGGCAAAGCCAGAGGGATGGAGGTTATCAGCTCCCATCATTGGGCAAGGCTCGCTCGGATGTACAAGCAGCAGGACTGGACTGGATTGGAGATTCAATCCCCATTTCCAAGTAATTCCGGTCACTGCCTTAACAGCAAACTCCCAATGGCATAAAGACAATTCACTCGTCGCTGCAGGAGAGCATCCACATCGGAGAGGGAACACATGGAATTCTCTGCGGAGCACCGCCCGCCCCATCCCGCAGTCCCAGCCCAGCCCCCTGCGGACGTGTGCTGACATTATTGCCAGGGTTACCATTACTGCCACTCACAGAGCTTGGGGAAGGTTCGCTGTCAGGCATAGCTGTGCTTACAGCCTAAACGCAGCTCCGTGCTCTCATATCCATGTTAAATAAACATGGATAGGGAGGATGAGCCCATCTGTGCCTGTCTCCTTTTTGCCTTGAGCTTCACAAGCTGCCAACGCCAGGAGTTCTGCTACCGTTTGTAAATCCAGTGACAGGGAGGGAATGAGCATCTTCTGCGCAAAAATAACATTAAAATACTAGGGCACAAACTCAAACAGCTTCTACAGAACAACACAGCACTGCAGGGAATTGCATTTTCCAAAACAAGGTATGATCATGGATGGAAAGCATTTGTAAGCTCTAATACCAATTTCTTTATCAAGATTTAAAACTAACAGATTGCCTTGGTGTGAGAGGAGCATCCTACAAATTCCTAGCAGAGCCAAATTTAACAAGAAATCCTCTTCCTTCCTCAGACTCTTTTACTGAGACTGTGGCAGTATAAATACATTAGAGCTTTGAAAGAAAACTAGCACAGGAACATTGCTCTTCCTACGCCCAGACCCATCCTTGGAGTTTGAAAATGGAGCTATTAATGTATCCAAAACTCAGTAATAATGAAAAATAACCCCAAAGCCCAGCACTCAGAGGAGGCTCTACGAGCTGTATTTCACTCACCATGTGTGAGTGAATAGATGTGAGAATCGAGGTGTTTGTGTGCACAAATCCCTCTAAAATGGATATAAACGACAACAAAAAAAGGAGCAGCTTTCTCCTCTAGCCATTCTCTGTTTAATCCCTTTTCCCTCTGTTCTCCCATTTGCAAATTGTTGCTGGAATACCTTTAAATCAAGCCCTAAAGCCGTGTGGTTGCTCGTTATTTACAGCCAGCTGGGGTTAATAAAACTCATCACACACAGCCCGGCGCTGGCGAGGAGCCGTAACTCATCCCCGGAGCTGCCTCCCGTTGTTTAATAGCTCCACGAGGCGCAGGGAAAGCTGGAAGGAGGCTAGAAAACAGCGGTTTAAACAACAAAAAAAGCACCATTTCTGACTCTCCACCTCCCCCTGCAGGAAAATTAGCCAAGGATAGATGGAAGAGTTCAAAATTGTATCTTAAATCTGATTTATACTCTAGGGCATGGGGGAAAAGGGCATTTTCTCTTGCTACTTTGCACTGCATAAATCTCAAGAGTTGCTTGCTCAAATTTGTGTTTTCTGATTTAAGACATTTACAGTTCTGAGTTAAAGGAAGATGGTCTAATACACTGATTATTAAATGATTTTGCCTTATAAACAGAATTAATTTATTCAATTATTTGTCTTCTACCATGTGCTGCTCAGTTCAGCCTTAAGGTGAAGTGGGATGATGTGTAAATTAACACACACTTGTGATCCCCCTGGACCTCCCAGTGCCAGTGAGGCTCCCAGGGGCAGAACCAGTTTGCTGACTGGGAAATCTCCGTCAGAAGTAGGAGGCTGGTGAGATACCACTGTAGTCCTGAATCCATCTGGGGGCATGAGACTTACACACCTTAACACAAGTACATGATCCTGATCATTATTACATAAAAAGTTCGATTCAGGCCTGATACCACTCAATTCACATCTAAAATTTGATTCAAACAAATAACACCAGGGACAAATTTAGTAACAAATGCCTTCAAAAAGAAATTTGAAAAAGTGTGGTCTTTGCTGAAAAAGAACTGAAAGTCTGTTTGCTCTGCACAAGCCAATTTTGACCATCAGAGCTGACTGCTGAGCAGAGATGGGCTCGGAACACAGGAGAACTAAAAAATGGGGGAAAACCCCCAAAACCCAGGCTTTTACATGAGGGTTCTCAAGTCCCTGAGCACACTGCGTTTGGAGATACTCAAGGATCCAAGCCCTGGCATGACATGGCTTCCTGCTTGATGCCTTGTGCCCTTGTAGGCAAGTGGAGTCTGAGCTCTCTCCGGGTGGCTGCTTGCCAATGCTGTTCCCAGACTTGGGAAGCAGAGAACACCATTGGAAAGTCTTGGGAAGAAAATGCCTTGTGAACAGCAGAGGCAGTCCGAGATACTCCCTGCTGGCTCCTCACTGTCTCCTCCCACAGCAGCACTGGGATGGGAGATACTTCCCTCGCAAAGTGGCTGCAAGCATTCCCAAAATAACCAGCTTCTCATTAATTCCAGCATCAGGAGCACAGTAGTTTGGGGATTTCCAGTCTAATCCTTCCTTTGGCTTTAATTCCTATGCTTAGTCTTTTTCTGTCTACAGCATCAGGTATTTTACATGGAAATTTGAACTAAAATTGTTGTAAGGCATTTGTAAGAAAAGCCTTTCCTTTAGAAAGCAAAAAAAATTTCAGCAGGGAGAGGACCACAAGCCAGCCATGACAGTCTTTGAAACTTCCCACTCCATGGGGAATAGACCCTAGAACCTGTCCTTAGTTCATCCACCACCAAAGAATGTTACACTGGAGGAATATTATAATAATATATATACACACACACAAAAAAAAATATAGAAGCTGGTCTTGCTAACATTTCAGCACTCCCTACTACAAGACCATATAGTTTGAGTTCTTCCAGCCTCATTGCCTTAGGATAAAGTTTTCCAGTCTATCTCGGGATGAACATTTGCCTGTGCACCTTCACTCTTCCCTACTGCACAGATGTGTTAATCACACAGCCTTTAATTACACAGTCACAGAAGCACACCCTGCCTCCTTCTAATTATGCGTATGAAAATGAATCACAGTCAGGCAGGGAATGAAATTGTTGAGAATTATGAATAAACTAGTGACTAAATCCCAGGACTTGCAGCGTGTGTAACGCAGCTGGAAGCGTTGGCAGCAAAGGGGACAGGCCCTGGAAGGAGTGAATGGAGATATTTTTTATTCAAAAAGCCCTCAGTGAGCTGCTCCTTGGTCAGCAAGTCCCATCATTCCTGTGCCACAGATGCTGTTGGAGAGCTGGGCTAAATCTAACAGGTGATTATGTCACTAAAGACTCAGATGCTCAAATTCCAGCTGCACAGACAACAGGAATTCTGACTCTTGAGTGAGCTGCATCTCCTTCAAGTGTCTGAAAATGAAGACATGAGTGACTTGCCTTGGGCTGTCTCCAAGGTAAAAGGAGAGGAATAGAGATCCTTAGGAAGGGATTCATCCCAGCACAAGAGGCTGGGAAAAGTCAAGGAATGGCAGAGATGCCCTTCCCACTGACTAAACATGGAGCACGGGTGATCTGCTGAGACTTGTTCTACATCAGAGATCTCAATGCAGAAAGATGAATCCCACCCTTCCTGAATTTGTCACTTACTATTTTTACAGAATTATTTTTAAATTCCCACCAGGAGATGCCATTTTATCTGTATGCAGCACGCCAACGAACTGGAGCTGAAGGCTTTAAAATCAAAATGAACTTGCCTGGCACCAACAACTTTAAAAGGAACTTCAAAAAAATGAATTTACCTGGTTTAAAAGCTGGCACTAAAATGTTCCTGCTGTGCTGCCTGCAAAGGATTCCCTGCTTCCATCAGCAGATATTAATGTACACACACAAGAGGGCAGAGCTGTGCTAGCACATTCCAACTTAAATATTACCAGTTCTTTGCCATGCAGGGATTACTGGGCTGTTATTTTGGGGAGAAGAGGATGAAGTGAAGGATATTATAGAATTTAATTACCCAGAAATGATAATCCATTTTTTAATCTCACTACTCAAAACTAGCAGCTGCATCAGATCCTGAGCATCACACACAGCACTCACTGCTCCCCACTTATCGGCAAAATGGAAATACCCAAGTCTCTTACATAAAACAATGATGTAATTACCAACTAATCTAGCTTATTTAGAAACCAGTTTTCTTCCCACAAGGTTGGAGGTTCAAATGGACTAAAAGATCTTGGTTTGCACATGGCCAAATTAAAGCGAATGGGTAAGGACAGATAAGGGCTGGATTGGCTCCCCCCTACCACAACATTGCCACTAAGGCCTTTTCTTTCTGACACACTTAGAAGTATTAATTAATTTAACTCAAGGGGGTTGTTTTTATCTGGATTTCTCAGGCAGCTTCACTCTCACAAGTTCAAAGGCAGCTTTGAAGCCAGCTCAAAGAATGGATTTATATTGATTTAAGAAAATGTATCAGAAATTCAGAAATGATCAGCACTGCAAGTGCATGGAATCAACTCATCAGGGTAGAGAGTTCCTGCTCTTCAGATTAAATACTCACAGAATCCCTTAAAACATCTGCAGGAGCAGGAGAGATCCCCACTGGTTCATCTGGGAGAGCAGAAGCCACCCGGAGAGAGACAGGACAGCTCATCAAAAGCCACTTATCTACCTCTGCATAATCTGAGCACTATTTATTATCTAAGAGCCACATTTTGAGATTGTTTATTGTCACTGGCACTTCCTAACCAGAGTCACCACCCAATGGGCCAAGCAGTGCATTGCAATGTATCCATTTATACGATACTTTTCATTTCATGTCTCTAAATGTTTTATTAACCAAAAGCCTGCAGCATCCAAAATCTGTCACTGGATATCAGGCTAAGTTTGTGGTTGATAAATGGAAAGAAACAAAAGCCAAAGCACTTTGCCAAAGGTCACAGTTAATTCCTTGCTTCAAACCCTAGAAAAAACATACCTACCCCAATGCCCAGGCTGGGGAGAACACTTGATCCCTGCTAATACTCTTCCAGGGTTTTCATTTTGAAATTTATCTACCTGACCCTCGCTGTGGTAAGGGGTGTGTAGAGGTAGGTGGTGACAGTTCAGAATTCTCATTCTTGACAGATTAATGGATTTTTAGGACAAGTTCTTCCCAGTGATTCAAGTGAAATACATTTTGCTTCAGTGAGTTTATTATATTATGTACATATTTAAGATTCTTCCTTGTCATTAAAACACCATCAGTGCATCTCAGAAAGTCTGAGGTCTCATATTCATGTAGAAATCCAAATGCATTCAAAATTGGTCCCATTAACCTCTGAACTGTTATTGGACAAACATGAGCTCAGAACTTACTTTCTAAACATTTTTCAACAATAAAGGGATATAAATTCAAGTTATGTTCCATAAAAATCAGCAATACAAGCTGGTAAAAGCACTTCTCCACTCCAGTACTATCAGATCCTATAAAATGACTTGATTTGCCTGTGTGGGAAAAAGGAAGTGGGAAGATGGGAGACAGCCTATCTCAATTCCGAACCAGTAAAGCATTTAGGAAAATATCTGATTAATTTAGAATGCAGGAGGGAGATTAAAACCCCACCTCAGCCGGCTGACATTAATTCCTTATTGCTTCGAGGAACTGAGCTCCCTTTATTTCACCCTCAGTCACTTGGGGATCAACACAGGGAGAGTTATGGATCTTGATGGAGCAACAAAGGGAATTGATTTTTGGAGCAGCTCTCCCCACAGGGGGTAAAGGACAAAATAATGAACGGTTTTGCTGCTCCTGTGTCAGCTGCTGAGGAACGATTGTCACCAAGTGTGGCCACAAGATACTCGGCAGGAGTCGGATCCACCCATGCCGTTAATTCAGATTGTTGGATGGAGGTTTTGAACCCAATTTCACCAGCACCATCTGCTCCAGAACCTTTAGACCTCCTTCAAGCTCGTTGAACACTCATCCTCTTCCTTCAGGGCTGGCCTGAAAAACAGACTCCGTTGCAGGCTGCCTGCAAACCAGACTCTCCCAAATCCCAACTTTCAGGCTTTCGCAGCCCAACAGCCACATGATGGATCAGCTATTTCACGAGCAAATTCTGCCTCCCAACTCAAAGTTATCGTTTTGAGAGCCATAAAATCAGGTTGCTAAATACTGGTTGTAGGTTTCCACTTCCTGGCTCACGGGCAGGATCACAGAAGGAAAGCAGGGAATAGTGAGGGGAAACTGCTCCACCTAGGCTGAACAGTATCCAATGTATTCTCACCCGCATCGCTGAAAATGTGGTCTTCTGGTTAAAGTTACAAGCCTCACATATGTATTTTGTTATTCCAGTGACTTCTGGCAAGTTTGAGATTCCATTCTCAGAAACATACATTTAATACCTCACTCCTGCCCAGTACAAACACAGACAAGTTATTACAGGCTGAATGCAGCACTGTGATGGTTAAAATAGGGCTTCATCAATGACTTAACACTGCTATATCTGTGTGCAACCATATTATTCATTATTGCTCTGTTTGGGCACGAATTTTAGCCACACCAAACTGTTCACATGGTCTCTGCATTTCACAGACCTGTTTGTGCTGATGTTGGGTACAGGATCTCTCTTGCCTGAGAAAACACCGATACCACAGCTTTATTCTGCTTGAAAACACAATGCAAATATAAAAAGGCAAATTCCTGCAACAGAAAGTGGCCATTCAGTGTTTAAAATGTCAGTTTAAAATAAGTTTAGCAGCGCTCTTCTGTTCAAACACCGCTGATGTAGCCTGGCTCCTAAAGTTCATCAAAATTCTCCTCAGCCAAACTAAAATAGGATGAGATATTTAATTAAGATGTTCTACAAATATTCTATTAAAAAACCCAACTGTCATGGGAAAAAAGATGCTGCTCTTTCCTGCCAAATTCCACAAAAACAAATCCAACATCCTTTCGTTCTCCCTCCTCCTCTTTTCCATGCCCCCAGTCCCCCACCCACACATAAAGGACACTGTTACATCACTCCAAGTACAAATCTTTTTCCTGCCCTCATTTCCCAGAGATTAACAATCAGGCAGCTCAAATCAGCTTTCCCCGCTGCCCTGAAGTCAAATATTAAATGGCAAAGCCCAAAGGCTTGCAAGGTGTTTCAGTCAGAATGACCTGAGGTGTGCCAGGCACTGGAGATGCCTCAATTTACCTTTAAGGGACAGAAAAGAGAATTACAAAAGTCACAGGCTAGAGGATTTTTTAAAATTCATCATCATTTTCTTGGAGTCAAGGCTTGTGTCAGTATAAAATGGAGATCCAGTGCCACAAATAAATGGGACTTGCACAACGAGGCAGAGCAGGGTGGGGGTTACGGAGGATGAGGAGATGGGAGTCGTAACCTTTACAGAAAGGGATGGAGATGAACCATCTCACCAGGGAACCCATCTGTGCCTCCATGGAAGTCACACTAATTGCTTCAAAGTAACCAATTTAAAGTCATTTTGGAGCAATCCTTGCTCTAAAAGAGTTGAGGGTCAAGATAAAAGTAAATTTGGGAGTTATTTTTACTTGCATGCAGGCCTGAAGCAGTAGCAATATTCTCCTCAGCTCTGGGCAAGCAACCAAAGAAACCTGGGCTTGTGCTGAGACCTCAAGCCCCATCTCCAGGACAGCCATACTCTGCTCAAGGGCTGGAATTCTCCTACCAGGAATTGGGACTATGTGAGGTTGGCCTGAGCTCCCCAAAAGCAAAGTGGCTTTTCCAGCTTCCCAAGGCCTGCATGCATGCAAAAAGTCTGCATGCAAAAAAGTACCCTATTTTTAGGCAGAATGTCAATGCAGTGCCCAGTCACCAATCAAACTCCTTTTCATAGCCAGCATTATCCCAAAGTAGTCTCCATCCCAAGGAATACTGTGACAGGCACATCAGGGCAGAAAACAGTGTGCCCACCAGCTGAGCTTCTCTGAATGCAAAGGCAAGGGAAAAGGAGGACTGCTTCTGCTTGCCATTGGGAGTACATACTCTTAATTATGATTTGAATTGATGAGACCCTCTGCATACTTGAGAAAGGAGACTCAATTAAAAACCATCCCAAAGCTCAGCTCAGGTGGGCACAGAAGGTCTGCAGTGCCCAGATCTGTGCTGAAAGGGGAGAAGTGCTACAGAGAAGGAAACGCTCACTGTGTGTGTCAGGACAAGTCGTGCCTCAAGAACGAGGGAAAGGGGGAAAGGAGAGGCTGAAGGATTTACCAGATCCCTCAAAAAGCAGCAGGATTTGGTCAAACATTTTGAACCAACAACAGAAATTGTACCTGTTCCAGTTCAAATTTACCAAGGCTTCAAAACAACAATTTGCACTGAGCAAATTAACATGTTTTCAAAATTAAAAAGAAACAAATGAAAGCAAAGAAACAATAATTAAACCCAGTCACAACCTGCCTAAATTGATAACACTTTTACTTCAAAAATTGGAACATGTAACATAAAAAAGCCCCACAAGACACAATGTTTGCTTCCCAAGATTATTTCCAGAGCAAGACATCATTCTGAAGAACCCAAAACAAACAAACCCGTTATTATTTGAGAGGATACATTACTATCAAACTCATTAATAACCCCATAAGTAAGTATACAATAAAAGAGTCTCACAGATTATAAGCAAACATGATACAGGCTACGGGTATGATAAGTCAGCCAGGAACAGCACTGAGCTCACAGAGACCCTGGAAAAATACTGGTACTCAGCAAATTACAGTCTAGACAGTCTCCTCTTTTCCCAGAGGACATTTATTTCCTCCTAGACAGCTGCACACACAATAGAAGAAACCTTAAAACCAACCTGCCCAAGAAACACAATCATATCTCCAAACAAACCTTTTTTAGGACGGGGTTTTGTTGGTTCTGTAGCCGCCGGCGATGAAGAAACCTGAAAAGACAGAAACCAGGAGTAGTAAATATACCAGGCAAGGTTTCTTGAAGCTCTATTCCAGAAAATAATCAGAAAGGACAACTGGCAAATCCCAAAGGATGGCATAAAAATAGCAGCATTGCTGCTGGACAAACTCTGCCCTGCCAAGCAAGGCAAAGATTTCTGCTCCACAGCTCAATTAAATAAACCCCCTCATTGTGCAGCTCATCCCTGTTTGTGGGGTCACTGCTGACCACCAGCACCCTAGAAAGTGATCTTTACCTTGGAACAAAACAATGCTGGAGCATTTAAGAAGCTAATTAGAGATCACATGGAAAAGAAATCAAAAAACATTTATTATAAAATATTTATGAAGTTAATTAGGGCAAAGCTGTTCCCGGGGAACCATCTGAGTGTGCAGGGTGTGAGTGCAGGGACGTCTCATCACACGGAGGGCAGGGAACCTTCCCTTGCAAACACTGTCCAGAGCTCCAAGCCCATGGGAAAATTAATTCATTTTATACTATTTTCTTACTTTGCATCAGCCATCAAACTGTCACAGAAGAGAAATGGCATTACACTAAGTATTTCTTTTTTTTAACTTTGTTTTTTGGGAAGACACAACACAGGATTTTATACACCCATGTCACCTCCCCTCTCCTTAATAAGTAATTTTTAAAATCAGAGATTCAGTCAATCTTTGTTCCTTGCAATGTTTGGGGAATATTTTCTAGTTGCATCGTTTTTAACTGGAGATGGGGCAGATCAGAGATGATGAGACATGAAAAATAACCCTCAAAAGGCTTTTTTTTTTCTTTTTTCTTTTTTAATGTTTACTTTTTTGCTTCTTAACAGTTTCTAAAATTTTATTGACTTTTCTGATTCCCGTTGTGAAAAACTGAGTTAGTATTTTCACAGAATTACCCACCTCCAAGAACTCCATCCTCAGCAGGAATAACGAGCACAAAGCTCTCATTTTTTTATATATTGCAATTTTTCTAATTCGCACACACATCATTCCAATTCCAAGTCCTCTCACTTGGCTTTGTTATGACGTTCCTGGTGTTTCTCCTGTTTCCTCCTCACCTGAGTAACTTTCTCTTCCATCCTTTTGTCCAGATAATTTCTAACTGCACTCAACAACCCAGGCCTGGCACTGATCCCTGCAGGGTTTCACAGCAGCCCTGCTCCACCACAAACAACTTAGGGAATTATGGAATGGTTTGGGTCAGAAGGGGCCTTAAAGTTCATCTCATCCCACCCCTGCCATGGGCAGGGACACCTGCCACTATCCCAGGCTGCCCCAAGCCCCATCCAGCCTGGCCTTGGACACTGCCAGGGATCCAGGGGCACCACAGCTGCTCTGGGCACCCTGTGCCAGGGCCTCACCATCCTCACAGCCAGGAATTCCTCCCCAATATCCCGTCTATCCCTGCCCTCTGGCAGTGGGAAGCCATTCCCTGTGTCCTGTCCCTCCATCCCTTGTCCCCAGTCCCTCTGCAGCTCTCCTGGAGCCCCTTTAGGCACTGGAAGGGCTCTGAGGTCTCTCTGAGCCTCCTTTTCTCCAGGCTGAACACGCCAACTCCCTCTGTCGCTCCTCGTGCTGCAGCCCCTTCCCCAGCTCCATCATCCTTCCCCTCTTCCAGCGCCTAATAATGGATTATTAATGTTAATTACTTCAGCAAAGGGAAAATTTCCCTCAAGTTTTCCATAGGAAGTGTGCCAAGATTAAAAACTCGCTCTTCAAAAGAACTTCCCGCCCCCGCCGCCCCTCACCTCCCTTCACCTCCCCTCCCGCCCCTCGCCCCGCCAGTCCCTCTCGGCCCCGCAGCTCTCGGCCCTCACCGTGGCGTCCTGCGGCTCCGCCATGACCGCGGCGGGCCGGGGTTGCCATGGCAACCGCCCGCCACTTCCGGCGCGGCCATGTAGCGCGGGGCACGGCGGGAGGACATCGCCCCTCCCGTCCCCACTGGCCTCGTTTAATGTGGAAAACACCCGAATAAGCACAGAAATAATAAAATGTCCAGCTTTTGGAAGGTTTTATTGGGAACTCCGCGGTGTAGGGGGGAATGAGGCCGCCAGTGAGAAGGAGGGCCCGGGAAGCGCTGAGCGGCCGCGGCCCCGCTCCCCCCGCCCCCCACAGCAGCAGCAGGGAGGGCGGCTGGGATGGCGGATTTTGTTTATTTGCCTTTAGAATGCTGCAGTGTCTGTCTAGTATCCAGCCAGCCAGGCAATGCACCTGCGAGTGCCTGAAACCCCGAGGAGAGAAACAGCAGCAGGTTCTTGCACAGAACAAGGCTTTAATTCTCATTGTCTCTAGGTTTGCCAGCAGCCATGGGGACGGAGGACGCCACAGACCCTGCTGCCTTTGGGGTGGAGCGCCCACATCCTCAGCGGATTCATTTTAGGGAACGCGGAGTAAAAACCCTACGCCTCTGTGCTTGCAGCTGCCCAGCTCACCATGCTCCAGCTTTCCAGCGTTTCAGTGCATGGACGGAGATTTCCCCAGGGGAACGGCAGGCACGGATACGGGCAGGGCCACTCCCCCGCAGCCCTGCGCCATCCCTCCCCTCCAGCAGCAGCAGGAAAAGCACAGGGAAAGTGGCTGCACCCTCTCATGTGTGATTGCCAGGGCAAATAAGGGGGAAAGTACGCACAGAGGGACAAAACCACGTCCCTGGAAGGTCGGTAGGAGTGGTGAGGGAGCCGAAAGGACTCCGCTGCCAGCTGGAAACAGCACCCATGTTACAGCCCTGCTTGGGATCTGCCTTTTTTTATTTGATCCCTTCACAACTTCAGTCCCCTGGAAGCTGGCAGAGCAGCAGGAGGCTTGGAGGACACTTGCCTGGCGAAAAATACCACAGAAGGAATTCCTATACAGGAGTAAATTTAATAAAACCACCACCAATTGTTTACTTTAACATAGCTCTTGTTACAGAAATCATAAAAATGGACTCAAGTAGCTAAACTCATTAGTTCTTTCCCCTTTCAATTGAAAAATACTCCGCTGATTTCAGCTTCTACTGCACTAGATGGAGTGTTAAATAATTGCCAGGACAGGATGCCCAGTGATTGAGCCCAAAACAAACACAAAGACAATTCCATAGCTTTCCTTTTCAATGTTACGACTCGTTATAATGAAATGAAAATTAAAACAGCAAGGAAGGGTCCATTTGACAGATGAAAAGGGGAGGGAGAGGAGATCCACAGCCGAAATCTCGCCGGAAGTCTTTGGAGAAGTGGTGCCAAACACCGCTCCTTGTCCTGCCTCGGGATTCAAAACAAACCTCTAAACACACACACGCCTCCTCTGGGATCAGAGCACGTGTCCTGCGTGCACAGGTGGGAACAGAGAGCTGGATTTGGGCAGGTAAAGATCCGGGGCCAAAAATAAACCCAGAAAAAAGCAAAGCATCCTGAACCAGAGCTCCAGGAGCTGCGAGGGGCCGTGTCCTTCGCCAGCAATGGATACACACACAGACCTGGGGGAGGCCCTGGACAGAAAGGAACTGCAGGAAGAGGAGAAACCCAACTTCTCTGGAAAAAGCCTTCCAAAAAGAAAAAAAAATAAAATATATATAGATATATTCACTACACCAGCACACGCTTCCCCCACCCCAGCCCAGGGAAAAAAAACCAAAACCAAACAAAAGAATCAAACTGAAAGAAAATGCACAGCAAATAGACATAATCTTGAAGATTTTTAAAGAATAAATATTTTTTTGTAATTAAACATTATGCAAACACGTGCCACGCTTGCTCTTTGTCCATGCATATGCGCTATATACAACTTTGAAAAATACTGTGTTGTCCTCTTTTCGTTTTAAAAGTCATATACAAAGGTTGTTTTTATTTTCCTTGCTGTGTACCCCCCTCCTCCCCTCCCCAAAAATCCTCTTTACAACAAGCCAATCCACATTCATCCATGTACTTGGGTGGCAGAGAGGAGGAGGGGGGCGGGAGAGCCACCCCCCCTTACCAAAGTCCATCAAAATGGCTGGTTTGGACATGAAAAGCAGTGTCAAGAAACTGGTTTAAGTTTCATCTGTACTACACACAGGAAAAGAAAGAGAGAAAAGAAAAAGGAGTCGGCTTGGAGGATGAAGCTACGTTACAAGTTAAAGTTGGAGGGTTTTTTAGTGCGTCTGTCACACTCTTGGCCGCCTAGAATACTGTTGTACAATGGTTTATCTACCTTTTTTTTTATTACAATATAATTTACTTAATTTTTCTGTTAACAAAACAGAATCCCGGTACTACAGACCAGCGGTGTAAGAGGCGGAGCAGCGCCCTGGGTGGGTTTTATTGGAATTGCATGAGCACTCTAGGATGGGAAAGGGTTCAGAGTTCATTGCTGCGGGGCTGGGCTCAGTCCTCGATGTACTCCCACAGGTCCTTCTCGTAGCCTTCATGCACGTGCTGCAACAAAACCCTCCGCCGGCTCTCGCAGTATCTGCAGGGGACAGGGACAGCATGGAAAAGGCATGTCAGCAATCATGGCACATCCTTGGCCCCGAGTAGTCCAAACCTACAGCACACCTCACTTCCAAAACAGGAGATCCCCTGAGAAGGGAGTTTGTATTTGCAGCCCCTTAACATTGCTAATTAAGACTTTAGTTACTCCAGTCACTCAGCTCCAAGTGCCCAGCTGGAAAACCACTGTGCAAACTGGGAGTTTTCCAGGCAAAAGTATCCCCAGAGCCCCTATGGGTGAGAAAGCTTCAGGAATAACTGGAAAAGGAGGAAGCAGCATCTGTGGTTTGAAAAAGCCTGAGCACAGGTTGGTGGTGACATGTGGAATGGGATGAGCTCTCCTCAAACGTGGGTTGCTGCCTGCTCTGAGCCCCATCAGGACAACAAAAATCCATGAGTTAGCCGGGAGAAACTAGCTGGAAGTGTTCAAGGCCAGGTGGGATGAGGCCACCTGGTCTGGTGGAAGGTGTCCCTGCCCATGGCGGGAAGTGGAACAAAATTTACTTTAAGGTCCCTTCCAATCCAAACCACTCCATGATGAAATCCTCAGGAGTGCTGACAGAGTTTTATTTCCCAGTGGAGATGGAAGCAGTCCAAAGGGTTACTAGGCTGGCTGGAGAGCAGGTTTCACATCACATCCCAACACGTGGCTCTCAGACGGACACTACACCCTCAGAGTCCTCCCAGCTATGCTCACTGAAACAAAGCTGCACATAAAACTGATCCCAGAGTCCAGTCCTCCCAGGATCACTGAGGGAAAGGGGTATCATAACACAGAGCAAAAGATGCCATGGTCATTTTGGATGCGTTGGAAGACAAAAAGCACAAAAACATTTGAAGAATTCAGGTTCCAAGAGCAAATTCTAAATAAGCATCTGAGAGGCTCTGGCTGCTGGGAACCTGGCTTGCTTGGCAGTGGTCAAACATCCTTCAGGAGGAATCTCCCAGTGGGAAGCTATCCCTGATCACTACACACACTAACACCTGGAAGGAATTTCTCACCTACTGCTTAGGACCTGATCAGAGTGACTGATTTATCCATCAGAGCAGCCCTGGCTCCCCTAACTGCTGTCAGCTGGTGCAACAGAAACCCCTGTACACAAAGTCCCATTGATTTTCGGAAGCATGTGATGGCAAACACGCAGTCTCTGCTTTCCCAACTTTAGTTATTTTTCTGCTGGTTTGGTGAGGGGGGGTTAATCCTGTTTTCTAGAAATGTCTTTGCAAGCAAAGAGATCCAAACAGCTGAAACCAAACCAGCCCGGAGGGCAGCTCCTGCAGCTTCCTCGGTGCTTTTTAAACCCACCTCGATGACATCCTGCTCCCAGTCTTGCATCAAAGGGCACTGTGCAGGACATGATTAAGACATGACTGAACTGGTTAATTAGGGACCTGCACAGGCTTGACAGATGCATTCTTTCTTCCCAGAAATGGGAAGGCAGGTTTGAGATACTGTTTCCAAGCAATTCAGGCTATATTAGGTTTTAATTTCATCTCTACAAGAGCATCCAGGTTCAGAGGGCTGAAGTAAACAAGCAGCTTGATCTGAAATACCAAATAATTGGTGGCCTTAAAGGGTAAATTACAAAACATCTTCAAAAAGAAGGTCAGGAAAGTCTTGTCCAGCCCTAGCTGTGCTGCCGAACTCAGGCAGGATGAGCCACAGGCACACCAAAGCTTAACAGCTCCTGCCACTCCCCACAGTCCATTGAGTCCTATGGCTCACCCTACTTTGGATTTTTTCTTCCCCCTAAACCAGGCATAACAAATTCAGGGATTTTGGCAAAATGCCTCAGAAATGCAAGCCCTAATCCTGTGAGTCATCTGCATTTTCAGCTTTGTACTTTTCCACTGTGCAGAAATCATTCCCCTGGGACTGAACAAAGCACTGGCATCGGTGTCACCTGGACCCCAGTCCCCTGCTCCCCTTCCCAGATGGGCAGGCTGCTCTCTCCCTCTTCCTTAAGGACAGCTTTCCTACACCCGCATTTTGCACAAACGTACCCAACAGACAATTAAAAAGCTGAATGCTCTCTGCTGGCAGCTCATCCTAGGCCAGAGCTGGCAGCTTGGAACAACTAAGTCACTCCTTGTTCTTTGGCCCTCGCTATGCAGATCCCATCCTGGTGCTGGCCATTCCCACATGCTCCTTCTGTGCAGAAACAGAAGTACTGAGAGCCATTGCTTCTGGACACAAGATTTTTTCCATTCTGGGGTTGGACCTTCCAGCTCCTGCTCTGCCGAGCAGATGGAAGGCAGAGCTGGGAGCTTCTCCCCGCAGGCTGTCACCTCCCCCGAGAGCTGGTCCCAGCAGGGACACAAAAACACATTGCCAGCATCTGCAGGAGGGCTTCTCTGGGAGGATTCAGGGCTGGCACAGGACAGCGCTGCTGCTCTCGGATATCCAGGGACTGGCTGATCACAATGGATGGCACAAAGCCAAGAGCAAACAGCTTCCCAGGGATGTGGCTCTGGAGAAACTGTATTTCGCTACAGGTCTGTACTGTAGATCACTACCCTACTACAAGGCATGGCAACATTCACACAGCTTTGAGAGAGAGGAGTATTCCAACACCAACCTGTACTTATCCTGTACTTTCTGCTTTATGTCTTGCAGCGAATCTTGGGATATATCTCGCTCCAGGTACCCAGAAAGCACCTCTGTAGCATTCTCTAAGTCTGCTTGGTTATTCTGTAAAGACAAAAGAAAAAGAAGTATTTTGGAAGGGGGGGCAGGGTAAAGGAAAGGAGGAGATTTTTATTTAAGCACAATTGGAATCAGTACAAAAATACAAAGGGGGATTAGATATCACAGAATCCCAGAATGGTTTTGGGAGGCAAGGAACATTAAAATTCATCCAGTTGCACCCCCTGCCATTGGCAGAGACACCTTCACTATCCCAGGTGTCTCCAAGCCCCATCCAACATGGCCTTGGACACTTCCAGGGATGGGGCAGCCACAATTTTGTGACTCCTGTGGCAGACAATCCTACACAATGCCCAGAGAGCCTCTAAATTTTGCACAACAGAGTATTAAACCAGTCTAACTTGGGCAAAAGTGGGGGCAAAGAAGCCTCCAAGTGTTAAATCTTATTTCCTCAGCGTTGCAATCTGTATTCCTGACAAGCCCATTTTCTCCTACCTCAAAGATAATGGACTGATTATTCTTTTTGAGGTAGAAGGCAAAGACGTAAGTGTACATGAGTGTGGCACGACACTGGCAGAGGACGTCGACTGCTTTCTTCAGGAACTGCACCTCGATCCATGACATGTTGTGCTGCTGCATCTCCTCCATCTTCTGCTTCACCTGAGCGTAGAGCTTGTGCTCGAAGCGCAGGCTCTGCATGTGGTTCATGTAGCGGTTGCAGTAGAACAGGTACCTCTGCAGGGCTGCTCGGGATCGCTGTGTTAATTCCCATTAGGGAGAAAGAAAACAAATAGTTAAAACAAAGTAATGGCTGCAAGAGAAGTAAACCTTTCACAGGGCTCTTCCTGACTCAGAGAACGAGCTTCCTTTCCAAAGGAGCTTCCTCTCCTGTCACGTTGGGCAAACGGCTCCACAGAGCCCTGCTAACCCTGGGCAGCGCCCTGGGCACTTCCCAGCACAGCTCTGACATTTTCGCTCCCAGCCTTAATTACAATCATACTGCTCAAGCCTCATCACTTTTGTATTTCAGCCTCTCAACTCAAGGTACAGCACTCAAATGCTTTCAGTGTCATGACAAAAGTGAGAAGATGATGATTTGTTTTGGTTTTTTTTTTCTAATAAGTAATTCTAATTAAACAATTACTGTGCTCATGCCAAGAGGGCAATCTCAGGTTGATTACAGAGCAGGGGAAAGGCACCGTGTGCTAAATAGTGCAGGAGAACCAAGATGACTCAATACACAGTCATTAATCTTATTTTCTTCACACTGACAGACCAGCTGTAAAAAAGTAACACCACAGGCATGGTTCAACTTGTGTGCTGTGGATGTACAAAAGGTAGCACGTACCACGCAAAGCCATCCCTATCTTAAAAGACTTAACTGTCCCTTGGATTTGTGCCCAAATCCATGAATTCCTTCAGAGCAGATGTGTAGGTTTACAGAAAGCACACCACAGGGCCGGTGATCTCCCTCATCACCAAAGGTTATGGACTCACCTCCTGTGCATCCCTTGCTGCCTTTGCATCATCCTCATTGTAGCGATTACAGTTGTACCTGTAACGGGGACACCGATTCCACAGATTTCAGTCCAAATCCATGCTGTTTGCACCACGACCTCCTCGCCTTCCAGCAAGGCACGCTCCCGAACTCACCAGGCAGATCCGTGGGGCTCCCAGGGGCCCAGACACACCCAGCAGAACTCCGCCTTGCAGTTCTGGTTCCGACAGACCATGTGGTTGCAGCCCCCGTCCTTCTCGATGGTGACGTGGCATTTCGGGCATTCCTGTCCACAGGACGGAGAGCACCGTTAGCAGGGCAAGCACGGAACCCCAACAGCCTGGGGAACTTGGAAGGGTTCCCACGGCAGTCAGACAGAGCACGTCAAGTGAAATACATGATTTAATTCTTCCCTTTGGACATCGAGATCCTCTTCAGAGTCAGGCCTTAAAATACTTCCAAACCCGGAGCAGTTAGATAGCAAAAAACTCAAGGAATAACACATTTTATCTACGCTGCTCTCACTGAGGGACACTGGGTGAGTCACTTCATGACCTTTCCCAAAATCCCAGCAGAGGGATGGTCTGTAAGAGCCTGAGAAGCATCTGGCTTTCCTCACCACCAAGTGTCTGGTCCACTCTGGGACTTGAGACTGAGCTGGAATCACGCTGTTACCAATCCAAGACACCTGCAGCTGTAAAATGCCATCCAGAGAGAAGCTGAAAACATGCAGCAAGACTCTAGTGTGCTTCAAAGAAGCTGCTGTCAGCTAAAAAGACAGTTCTCCTCCTGAGGTGTTTCCACGTTTCCCATCAGGTCCCTTTTTTCCCTTCATGTGACACCTCACTGAAGACTTTTCCATAAAAGCTCACATGGGGTTTCCCTTTCAGGAGTGAGGCCTTTGACAAATGTGAGGATCTCAAAGAGCAGCTCTGCACAGGGAAATATCAGGGGAATATAACACCAGTGTCCTGGTATCCATGAGCTTAGAAATCAACAAAGCAGCAAGTAGGGAGAAAAATACTCCATAAATAAAACCAAAATCATTTTAGGCTGAATCAGCTCTTCATCCAGCTCATCCCACAACCACACCAGCCTTCATGGCGTGTCTGCAGAAGCCAGTTTTTATATATAAGACAATAACAAACATATCCAAACCAGTGACACACACACCTGTAAAATCAGCTGCAGCTTTTGGGTCAGAAGAGTGAAGTCCCCTCCCCAGTTTTGAGCATGTCTTTGTTAACCAGAGGAACCAGCTCCTACCATGGCATTCAGATAAACTCTCAGTAAAGGAAGAAACCAACACGCAAAATCACTCCATAACTGCTACTTCTATACAGGACACAATCCAACAGGTTCCTGTACACTCACTCTGAGTGTCCCTACTATTACTACATTTTATACAAGTTTGCCTATTTGGGCTGTCAAGGACATAAGACTTTGCACGTCAAGCCAATGGGATCAAGCAGCAACCAAGCACAAAAAGACCTGCCTTCTTCCCAGTCACCTGTGTTCGTCCTTCAAACTCAGTAACTGTACTACAGAGTAAGTGCAGCACAGTAGCTCCTGTGCTGGTCCCCTCTGGACACAACACCAAGATGTCCCCTAGCAGTGTCCACAGATGCATACTAAACCAGGGAAGCTTGTTCCCAGTTAGTCGGTGCAGTTCTGCAAACATCAGAGTCAAAAATGGTCTGTCCTTCGAGCAGAGCACTCAGTGCAGTATCTATTTCCCTTTTCCAGGCAGCCCTCCTCCCTCTTCCAATCCTGCACCAACAAGTCAAGACTCCAATTTAGGTTTATGCCAGCAGTGGCCTTCCCAACTGTGCAGATCCCTGCAGGCTCAGTCTGCTCATCGGCCAGAGTAGCTGTACGTACAGACAGTGGCCCTGTCCCTGTCACACCACGATGACCTCAGGGCACACAGCCTGGATGGTTTTCCGGAAGAGGTTGTGGTGCTGTGCAGTTCTTCCAGACACATCTCATCCCACCAGGTGCTGACATCACCCGTGGGAGACGCAGCTGATCCTGCTGAGCAAAATCCTACAGCTGCAAGAGAGGGAGAACAGCTCCCAGGTGATCTGCCAAGCTGTAAAGGTGCCGTGGGCACATCCACATCACAGGGATGTGGAGCCATCTCACCCACAGCAAGACTCAATCAGGAGCATGGAAATTCTGCCTTCCTTTCTTTGAGGTGGGACTGAGCTCTCCAGTGTGCCCACAGTGCTCAGGGCTTTGAGTTCCGGGATGCAAGCTAGGACAAAAAGACCCTTCCATTGCCTGAAGGGGCTCCAAGAGAGCTGAACAGGGACTTTGCACAAGGGGGAATGGATTCCCACTGCCACAGGGCAGGGATAGATGGGATATTAAGAAAGTCTTCCTTGTGAGGGTGGGGAGGCCCTGGCACAGTGTTGCCCAGAACAGCTGTGGCTGCCCCTGGATCCCTAGAAGTGTCCAAGGCCAGGCTGGATGGAGCTCAGAGCAACCTGGGATAGTGGGAAGTATCCCTGCCCATGGCAGGGGCTGGAACTCGATTATCTTTAAGGTCCTTCCAAACCAAAACATTCTGGAATTCCATTATCTGATTCCAGCTTTTTTCTCACAGGGAATGCCATCCTTTCCAAGCATTTATACTCCTGTCTAGCAAAGCACAAGGAAGAGGTGACACAGTATCTGTGCAGATCCCTGAAGCTGTATAGAAGTGTAGAAGTTGAATATTATTAAAAATTAAAGCTTTTCATGGAAAAGCACATACTAAAGAAATGCTGGACACCAGCAGAAAAAAAAGTAGTAACTACTCAAGTCACCAACACAACCAGTGGGAAAGATTTATAGATTAAGGAGGATAGGGAAGGAAGATCTCCCTGAGAATTACAGCTACGCAACAACCCAATAGGCAGCAAATCAAGTGACTAAACCTGCAGATTATTGTGCACGTTATCAGCCTCAGCACAACACAGAAGTGACCTCATTAACATTGTTCCACTCCAAACAATTCCGTGCTGGGCTTGGAAACAAAAGCCTGGGCAAACCTGGCTACGGAGAACAATCCTGATTTTGTTGTAGAAGTCCATGCATACATAAAGCACCATAAACCTCAGCTGCTCTTTTACAAACAGGAAGCTAAATAGAAACATGTTTCTTATTTCAGGGCAGGTGAAAGAGATTAGTCCTCTTCAGAACTCCCAGAGGAACTGCTGGACATCATCCTTCTACAGCCACATTCACAGCAATACCTTCACCCCTAACCCATCCTATAAAAAGAATCCTCAAAAACCACAGGAATTTTGTAATGCATTTCAACAACCCCCAAAAATGCTGAACTTAATCATGGTTAGCACAAAACAGTACACAGTGACAACACCTGGAATCACAGAGCAAAGCCTTTTTAAACATTAGTTCATCTGAGAGGAGGACATGGCACTTGGAGACGTTTAGAAAAACACTGATAAGGCCTCTGGCATGTGGGAAATGAAGGAGCACAGTTTGGTGCTGGTGCCCGGGAGGATCCCATGTCCTGCCAGAATTTCCACACATTAGAGCAAATGTATGATCTCCAGAAAGTACAAAGGGAACACGTGTTCAGCCATTAAAAAGTGACCTGAACAGGGAGAGATGTGGGTTCATGCCATTTTATCTTGTGCAGAGGAGAAAAACAGCCAATGGTTTTTTTGGAGAAGAAAACGTGGCTGGTTTGTCCATCAGCCCTTCAAGCCCCGTCTGGCCCAGAAGGCAAGGATGGGGATGGATGTGCCAGGAGCCAGAAGCAGCAAGGCTGGGGCGTTTTTAGGATCAGATTCACAACTTTCATTAACACCAATTTAAGTTCCACAATAAAAAACAGAGCCTTGGGTGAGGGCCGGCACCGTTACCGGCTGTGTTCTTCTCCCTTTGGTATTCCGAGAGGCAGAGATTAACATCACTGACACTCAGGTTCCAAACAGGCTTCCCCTCCTCCTTTTAATATACTTTCAGATAGTCTTGATACACACCTTAAGAACCCAAAATAAATGCACAAATCCGAGTTTTCCCTGTTTTTCACTCCTTTGAATGTCCACTTTACAAAAGTAACAGATCTCTGTGGTTTCTTTATTCCTAAATACCTGAAACCTGCCTAGTTTAACTCAAGAAAGGAACTACCAAAGAACCAAGTTCATCCAATAAACTGAAAAAGGAAGAAATGTGCAAATCCTTGGACGATTCAACCCCATTCCTCAAGAAGACTGAGAATTACAGGCCTGGTAAAGAACTTGTATTACCTTATCTCAACTTTAAATTAATCTAGTTAAGCTGAACTCATGTGAAAGTAGCTTATTTTAAGAAAAAAACCATCTACTCCAGCACACTCTGCTGCAAGGTCTGTATCTGTTGTAGAAGGAATTTAGGTCTCCTAAGTGCAAGTAAATGAATGCAAAAGAATAAAAAAATCATATCGGGAACCACAGAACTCACTACTCCAATCTCCTTGTTTTTCATTCAGACCACTCTACATAATTCATCAAAAAATGCATCACATCATTCCAGTTTGGGAACAGAATCCAATTCAGCTGGGTTTCACTTTTCTATTCTCTCCCACAATTGCCTAATTTTGCTTTCCAACTCCGTCTCCCAGGACAAGCTGGAACAAAGGTATCTCACATTCTCCTGTTGCAAAGGATTATCCAGATTTCAAGCCCACATTCCAGAGGATTGATATTTTTCTCTTACACCTTCATCTTGGTATGACAGGAAGTCTCCTTCCCTGAGAGGAGCCCACATGGGACAGGACTCACACCTGGATGGCTCCAGAAAGTGCTTTCCAAAAGCCAGAAACAGCAACGGAGCCAGTAGTCGCAACTGAATTCCTTGGAGAGCTGTTCCCACTGAAAAAAGGGATTTTTGCATCTGATGGTACCCAATTCCTTTCTAGGTTCTTCAAAATGAAAAAATTCAACACAGAATTTAGGCTGTGAAGCCAACAGTGCAGGCACAAGACATGCCTCACCAAACATGCCGCCTTGCTTTCCTGCTAGGAATAATACAGAGAGAAAGGAGGGATGGATCCACGCTTCAACTGCACAATTCCAATGCTAGTCTATCGCTACAGCCCCACACCCAGACAGCACTTGGGATTCTCCATGCCTCTGGCCAGGGACCAGCAGGGAACTGAGGCAGGAGGGAGGTGGCTGCAGCCCCACAATCCTGGGCTGAGCTGGCTCTCTGGAGGCTGCAAAGCTCCCAGGGCACACACCTCAGCAGCCAAAGCTGGAAATTCCCACCTTTCCCAAGGCAGAGATGAGCATGAGGGTGGGTTACTCTTCCTGCCAACTTTCCCCTCAATTGAATCCAGCTTGGAGAGAAGAATGCCACATTGTCCTTCAGCTAATTCAGTGGCTATGGATGCCACAAGACTCCAGGGCAGCTGGCTTGCTCAAATGTCTGGAGCCCTGATGGCAATTTTGCTCCCTGTTGCAGCCTGCGCTCCTAAGTATTCCCCATTTGGGAGTGTCTGGGACAGTATTAGAGGAAACAGTTTAGACACTGATGTCCAAGGACAGCTCTGCTGACTACAGGGACCAACAGAGAAGTAGGGCTGGTACCAGATTCCACCCTCTGCACGGGTGTTCCCCACCGCCAAAAATCTTCTTGTTCCCAAGGCAGGGGCAGGTACAAGATGGGGAACACTAATGCCATGGCCAAGATCAGCTTCCTGAGGGGCAGCAGCACCTCCTGAGGGCTTTGACAGGCCAAACAGGGCCGTGGCTGTTCCAATGTCCCAAATATGAGACCCAAGGCTAGCAGTGCTTACACTCTGCCTTTTCCAAGCTATTGGCTGCTCTTCCTCAGGTTTAATAAGAGCAGTACCTGAAGACGCAGCAAACTCCAAACAGATCTGGTTCAGTCCCTGAGCCACGTTGGAACACACTGAGACAAAGCCAAATTCCCTTTGGTGACACCGTGAGCTCTGAGCAGGGCCCCCAGAGCCCCACTCCAGCCTGATCAGAGCTGCACAGTGAGTGTTTCTCTGCCGCCATAACACAACATTCCAGCTCGATGAAAACCAGGCAGCCAGCCCCGGAAAGCAGCGAGGCTGCTGCAAACAATGCCATTAACCAGTTACACAACAGAGCTAAGAAAACAAAGCAGCCATTTCCCCACTCCCTCCCCACCTTCCTCCTTCAGCTGGGAGCCTCAGACCTGCTCCTCACCCCTCATGGGATCTGCTGCTTTTGTTTCCTTGCCACCATGACAATCTTGGTTTTGCCCCAAAATGATCAAATGTTAAAAGTTTCAGGCAACGTTGGGCTAAGTAGAAGGAAAACCTTTACATAATGAAATCCCAAACAGCTGTTCTGCCAGTCTCCACCTGGAAAGCTGCCCAGCGGAAATGAAGGCTCCTCCAGAGGCCAATCCCAGGGATCTGAAGGCAGATGTAAATGATCCCAGCCAAACTGAGCCATGGGTGGTGGTAACATGTTCCACACATGGAAAGGGGCATGCATTTGCTTAGGGAAGACACTGGTGCCAGACAGGGGCCTAAAGACTTAAATCTTGAGCTTCCTTTGGATCTCCAATTAACTGTTTCTTCCAAACACCTTCCTTCACTGAACCTGAAGAAACTCACCTGATTCCAGGCATTAATGCCTGTTTGCTCTTCAAACAAGAGCACTTCAGTGTATTGTGGTTTTTAAGGCTTGCTCTTAACATGGAACAGAAAATATAATTTCAAAAAATAGTCGAGTGCAAAGAACTAGACTGATGTCCTTTTCACCTGACAAATCTATATAAAATCTCTATATAAAATATGAGAAAACCTCTCACCTTTGTGTTGGCTGCAATCCAATTGGAGGTTTCACTGTCATCATCACACTTCTTAATCCATTTCTTTAACCACTGTCAGAAAAATGATGGAAGAAGAGCATTTAATCTAACTGGAAGAACTGCAAATGTTCTGAAGACACCTGCTCACATTAAGGAAAGGTACAACCAACCACATGGGAATAGGGGGTGTTGGTGCTGGAAAACTGTGCAAACAGCCACTAATTTAGTGGCAGACAGTTCCTGCAGCTCCATCCTGATCCAGCAAGCACAAGCACCTGGCACAAACACTCCTGCAATGAGTTTGCCGCTCTTAAGTTCAATCAGCACAAACTTCATGGTAGACTCTTAAATAATAAGGATATTTTAGCTTTAGGTGACCTAATTGTGGCCTTCCATTACCTGAAAGGAGCCCACAAAAAAGACAGAGAGGGACTGTTTACAAGGGCCTGGAGTGCCAGGACAAGGGGGAATGGCTTCCCAATGGCCACAGGGCAGGGGTAGATGGGACATTTGGAAGAAATTCTTCCCTGTGAGGGTGCTGAGGCCCTGGCACAGGGTGCCCAGAGAAGCTGTGGCTGCCCCTGGATCCCTGGCAGTGTCCAAGGCCAGGCTGGATGTGGCTTGGCGCACCCTGGGACAGTGGAAGGTGTTCCTGCCCATGGCAGAGGGTGGCACTGCATAATCTCTGAGGTGCCTTCCAACCCAAACCAACAAAACCAAATTAGTTCCCTCAGCACAAAACATCACACGTCTGACAAAGCACCGAACACCTACAGAATGCCTTGTACAGGAATGCTCCTTGTCCGGAAAGCACCTTCACTCCTCTGCAGAGGGTCCCAGGTGTAATAGCCTCCTCCTCCAGACAATTCCCACCTGGCTGAGGCCCTGTTCCCTCACAACATCCAATTGTGAGGCACCCAGTTAAAGGCACCCAATAGGATTTCCCTGCTGGAACCCACCGTATGATTTAAACAGGTGAGCTTCTCTGCTCCCTGATGGGAACAAGAATTGGACTCGATGATTCCTGGGGTCCCTTCCACCTCAAGATATTCTACAAATTCTATAGACAGCCACAAAAACATGAGCTTCATTTCTAAGTCTTGCACATAAATTGCCTTTAACCTTTTTCAAGTCACAGATTTTAAAAGAATTTTGACATGCTCACCTTGCATTTAACAGGATCATGCCAGTTTTCACCACAGTTAAAGCTGTAAGGGAAAGAAAGCAAAAATAAGCCAAGAGGGTAGATGATTGTACTTATAATTCAACAGGGGAAGTTTTCTTCTGGGTTGTTCAAAGACAGTCCTGTCTTTGAAATTTGAAATTTGAAATTAAAAAGGAAATTTTATAAAACTGAACACACCCCCCCTTCAATCCTGAAATCGCTCATGCGCCACTTCAAAACAGTGCCAGGACAAGGGGGAATGGCTTTCCACTGCAGGAGGGCAGAGTTAGATGGGATATTAGGGAGAAATTCTTTACTGTGAAAGCTGAGAGACACTGAAACTGGTTTCTAGAGAAGTCACCCCACCCCTCAAAGCGTCTGAGGCCAGGCTGGACAGGGCTTGGAGCGCCCCAGGATAGTGGAAGTTGTCCCTGCCCATGGCAGGGCATGGAACTTGATTACCTTTAAGATCCCTCCCCAACCAAAGCAGTCTGTAATTCCATGAACACACATTAACACTTGCAGGGCAGTGAGTACAAAACAGTATCAGCACCGTTTCCGTGATTGTTCTTACCAGAACTGACGCCCACATTTGCAGCGCACAGGTTTAGCATCCGGGTATTGGACTTTAACAACGTGGTGACAGTCAGGGGCAGGACACCACTTTAACAGTCGATTACACTGTGAAACAAAGCACAAACCCGCATCACAGAGGAAGGTGCTCCAGGACACCTCCTGCCCTGCATTCCTTTGTCGTGGCTGCAAATAGCTAAGAAATTAAACCCAAATCCACTGCACACATCACTTTGAGAAAGGACTGAAAGCTTGATTCCACAACAATTTCCTCCCTGGGTTCTACAGCACAGCTGAAGCTGCACAATGGGGAAACTGGGACAGTGCAAACATCTTCCAAAGCACCTTTCTCCGAGTTTATTTTGAGGCTGCAAAACTATCAGTATTTTGCTAAAAGCACTTCTGCAGTTCTGCTTCAACTGGCAAAATGTTTAAGGCATGTTCTTGTTTACAGCATTTCCTGGTTTTCAATCTGAAGTATCTCAGGTAACATTCAAGAGTTATAAATATTATATAACTATTATATAACTATTATAACTATGTAATTCTGCTTCTCAGAACCTAGATATTAAGCAAAAGCTCTTACATTCTCTTTAGGTCCTTTGTCCTAAAGTTTTTTTAATATTTTCCCACTACTATCCCTGTAATGCAAAGGACTATAAAACAACCCCTGCATTCACACTTGATCCGAGACTATGCAAAAACACCTGCTCTGCAGTTCTAAACAAGCCTCCAGTCTCTGGCTGGGTACATGTGTAAGACAAAAACAACCTACAAGCCATTAAAAATTTCAAATAAAAACTCACCTCTACAAAACTATTGGTTATTAAATGCTGGTACTTTAATTTAACCTTGGAATCTGTGATCAGACGCCTGTGGGAAGGGAAGAAACAGAAAAATCATACTATAAATCTCATTTTTCCCATACACAGCCAGTAAGTTGAGACAGACAAACAGGTTTGATTCATCCTTCTACACTTGCACGTACTTTTTCTACTAATTTGTTCTCTATTTATTTGATAGATCTTTTTCTATTATGAAAACTACATGCAATGTATTCAATACATAAATATATATATAAATATATTAGCTTCAAAAACAGAAAGCTCCCGCACTTCAGAAGAACTGAACCTCTTGGTGTGAGGATTTTTATTTAAAAACACTTTCCAGAAGAGCTCAAGAAACAAAGCAAATAATTTAATCAGTTCATTTACATAAAACATGCACATTTTGTGGCAAATCCCTTTAAAAAGCCCCAGAACAACCTTTGTGTGGTTAGTAACTTTGGGAAGCCTCATGTTAGCTGGGTTTAAGTGGAATGCTACAGCTTCACTTTAAAAATTAATAGTGTTTTAATCTATTTACCATAAAAACAAAGTTGATTTGAATTTAACATCACTAGCAGTGTACACAACATGGACTTTGAATTAATTCCAGTCTGCTTGGAATTGGGAGAGCAGAGGAAAACTGAATGATGGGAACCCTTGACAAGCATGGTGACCACTTTTCTCCTGGGCACACCATCCTAGCTGGCATTTGCAGACTGCCCAGTCTAAATACATCCAAAATAACTTAATTATGGATTGCTGAGCACTTCTATAAATGTCTTTTAGCTATGACTGCATCATCTTCCCAATATATCTAAATATAAGGCTGGACTAGCACACCCTTTGTGGCATTCCTGGCTTAAATCTACTGTGGAATACAGCTTTATACAGGCCACACCATGGATAAATATTGGAATTAAAGGATTTTCCATTCCAGGTGCAGTCAAGACTCAGTGCACTCCTGCATGTTATCCTGCTTCACTGAGGAGCAGCCTGTGCCCATGGGATGTGCACAAATCCCAGCCCTGGGCAGCTGGGGAGCTCCTCACCCAAGCACATGCTGGTTGTTACATAAATCACAGCACGTGGCAGCTCAATTCCCAGGGCTAAAATAAAACAAATCAGCTGACAAAGCATCTCTCTTGCAATTCTGGAGTCAAACTTACTGAAGAATGCGAAAACAATTGGAATTTAGTATGAATTATAAATTTCTTTTTATTTTACCCCATACCTGAGCTTCAAGACATACTAAAAATCACTTAAAAATGTACTGTATTATAACAATATATCAGGAACTGGTATTTAAATTAATAGTCATGCCATAACTAACCAGAGCACATAATCCACTGGTTTTTTGTTTATCAAAATGCTTTGTTTGCTCTAATCGCCATCACCAGGTCACAATCTTCAAGAATATTTCTTTGAATATTATGGGGTTTTGGCAAATCATAAATGAAACTAGACAAATTAAGAGATTAAACCCATGCCCAGAGCCCATAAATCATATTATAAATCATATTAATGTTGTGTTTGTATCGCTTGGAAACTGAGAGCTGGAGACTTTGTAAACAGGAAAATACCTAAAATGTAATAATTAAGGCCACAGAAGTGGGTGCAGGTTCCAGCTGAGCTCATTTACATCTTTATTCATGCCATATCCTAAGATTGCCACAGTTGTCCGTCTTGGCTTTTAAAGGAATGAGTTTTGCAAAAAATGCACCTTCCTCCCCACAGAAACCCAGGTAAATCAGGGAAAGGTGGATTTTTACCTCTAGAAACAGTTTCTGGTTTTTTTCAGACAAAGGAGACTTGTTTGCTTTGGCACCCAGCTGTCACTGCACTATCCCAGACCTCATCCCTGCCCTCTCCAGGCAAGGGGAATCCCACAGCACTGCTCTCCTTTTCTTCCATCCTTTCCTTGCTTCTCCTGCCATTGCAGCCTCAAATGGTTTCAGCTACTCAATTTCACATATACTGTTTCAACAGCTCATTCCAACTGTTGCAATCAAGAAAACACTCAAGAAAGTCCTGCTGAGAGCATTCAACGCCACAAATTGAAGTTCAACCTCTGGTAAACAAAAATCTCAATCAAGTCACTCAAGATATGCCAACTTCAGCTCAGTTTCCACCCACTGGGCTCTACAAACCACCCCCTAACAGGGCAGGAAAACACTTTAGCTACTTCCACTTCCATCCAGCCTACACTCCATGAGTAACCAAGAGCCAAAATTGGGAAAATCACTACTCTGAAAGCAACTGATAATAAAAAACAGTAAATTAATATCAATGAGTGAGTCAGGCTTCAGGAAGGAAAGAGTAAGGTAACAGAATAAGTCTCTATTGAGATGCTTTTTAGCAAGAAGAATTAAAGCGAACTTGAACAAAGTTTAGAATTATGAAGGATATTGCTCATGCAACAACCTCCCCCAGTATAAAAGAGAAGGAAGCTCATGGAATTCACTGCTCCACCATGAAATAACAGTCATTCTCTATAGCTGGACAACTTAGTAACTCCAAGGACACAGGCTGACACACCAGCTTAATCAAATCTCATGTTTGAGGGTCAACTGCTTCCTATCAGAGGGCAAAAAGCACAGCCTGCATCAGCCCTTAGGACTCCTGTCCTCTGACTCACCTACTAACTACAGCTATAGACTTGGGTAACCAGTGGGTTTACCTGGGTAGAAGTCCTAAATTCCTATGTAAATCAAAGGAAACAAAAGACACAAAGCTGTGGAACAGGGTTTGGAAATCCTCATGTCACACTGACTAAACTGGTCAGGGAGTCTTTCCTCCCAGTGCTGTCACATGGGCTTTTCACACCTAAACAGGAAGTTAAGAGACATTCTGGTATCAAAACACACAGTTCAAGAGGGGCTTCTCTGCCGCCTAAAAGCCTCTGTGCAGTTTACTCTAAGCATTTGAATAGATCTGAATGGCACAACAGTAACACAATGGAAAGAGAGAGCAAAGCCAAGAGCATCACTTACATTACTGTATTGTCGTCCACTAAGATATCACAGCCATGGGCAGGGCATGAAATGGTCTGAAAAACACAAAAAGGTCATAGAAGGAACAGTGGTTATCCTGGTTTTGCATCACAAAGAATTCCAAGGCAACAGACTTCACTACAATCCATAGCAAAAGGAGTGCCTTGCTGTCGCTGTTGAACCGCTAGCAGAGTGCAAGAACAGAGCCGAGTCAAATATGACAAATTTCTGATTTTATTAATTAATTCCAAAACTTATATAGACTTTCACAGATCATCCGGATTGGGTCAGTTCAAAACCTCCCCCTAGGCCGACTGGCCAGGCTTGAACTGCCTATCTTTCCAGAGACCGTTTCAATAACATCTAAACTTTATCTTTGTTTATAGAACATAGGAAGAAGAAGAGAAAAATTCCCATGGGAAAGAGTCTGTGCTTGCCACACCTTGCCTCTCCCACCGTATCCCAGGTGTGCCACTGGTTCCCCCTTCCACACCCCAGACACCTCTACCAACTCCAAAAAATTCCCTCCAGATTCACCTGTGGCAGAGCCTGCAGCCCCCAAACCTTTGTCGTTTGGGTTTTCTCTGTTGTTCTTTTGGGTTTTTAAACTTTAGCAGGGAAAACTCTCTCCCTTCTCTCCAATACACAGAATTTCCAGAAATAAGCCATGAGTTGAGTTGACATTTTACCTGTCCCATGCCTTCTTCCATTATTTTGGTAGTTAAATATTCACTCCAGCACTGCATACAGAACTTGTGTCCACACTCTAGGCCAGTGAAGTACTGCAATAACAAAGAACACAAGACATTGCATCATTTTATCACATGGATTCACTCCATAATTTCATCCTTCTTGGTGCTGTGCAGCTCATCCATCCCATCCCTCATTCCCCACACAGAACTTGGGACACTGCTATTTATTTTGCATCATCACCACTACAGAACATTGCCAGGGCAGTCACTCTTCCAGAGCCAGACTTTAATCCCCAACCCTAGCAGCAAGAAAAGGTGTGGCCTATGTTTCCATCCTGCCCATTAAAATTTATCCTTGTTTTAGGAGTGAATATGGAGCACAGCACGGCTCTCTCCCATTTTACTCTGGGAATCAATCAAATAAATGCAATACCAAACAGGTCACAGGGATAAGATGATACACAGTCTTCACTCCTCCTATCTTTTCCACTTGACACATGTGGGTGCTGCCCAAAAGTTCCAGACCTCCTCAGGGAACTTCCCCCTGAAACCCAGATGCTCATCAAATGAGGACACTAAAGATCCTAATTGGCAGGTGTAAATTGCTAAATAAAATTCAATAATGATCAGCTGTCACAGACAACAGGGACAACTCCATCCTTGTCTGCATCTTCTGCACAGAGCTGTCAAGATATCATCTGAGACTGAATGGTTACAAAAGGGCTGGAGAAGCAAACACTGCTGAGTAAAGACTGAAATTAAAGTACTTTTCTCTGGTCAGCCTAAAGTTATTTTACATCCAGAGTCAGCACCAAGGAAAACTGTATTTAAAACACCTCACTTGTACTACTATAGAGGTACAATATTTGCTGGCTCAGCTTTTCAAACCAGCTTCTCAGCCAGGGAGATAAAATCAGAACTCCACCCTCAGACATCAAACTACAAAACTCCACAGAGGAAAGAGCCCAGAATCCTCTGTGGAACAGCCCAAAACAACAGCAGGATGGTGGTAATTGAGGAAGTCCACTTGAGGGAAATGTTCTTCCCAAACCACCTCCTTAACCAAGACAGATTTATTCTGTCCATCCCACAGAGGTGTAACAGCTGGGTTGTGCTGTCTCTGGCTGCTCTGGCATGGGATTGCCCAGAGGAGGTGCCTGTCAGCACCCTTTTCCCATGGGCTGGCAGGCTGTGATCACACTGCTCTGACACTCCTGCCACCAGCACAGGCTGCAACCTGTGAGCACCAACAAGGCGGAACCTAACCTGAGCATCTGAATTGATGCCAGGTAAAAATAGAGACATCATCCCCAAAAAAACCCAACAAAGAGATCCGAGAGGAGGCTGACATCTACATGGTGCTAGGTACACCCGCTCCAAGAGTGAAAAAAGACACCTTCCAATTTCTGAACCTTTACTGAGCCAGCAAACAAGGTATCTAATGCTCCACAGATGTGGCTGTGGCCAAGTGACATCTCCTGGAGGTGCAGAGTTAGAGTAAAAACAACTTAACGTCTGCAACTTTTGGGATGCCACAGCATGAAACCATCCCAAAGACAGCTCTGACTTTTCCCTGAATTTTGGCTTCTCCACATGTGATGGGAAGCAAATGTAGACAAGGGAATCACCCTTTACTGCACCCAAATACTCCTGCAGAAGGCAGACATAAGGAACCAGCACAGAACACATCTTCATGTAAGACCTGTTTTGGTTATTTCAGGCAGGGAAAAGGTTTGCTAAATGCCCACAGAAAGGCAGCCACCACCACACTTCCTCCCAGGCTGCAAGGAATGCAGAGAATCTCTCAACTCTTTTCTTTACTTTGAGGGAGTTCCCAATTATTTTTGGCTCAGCTGACAGCAGATGTCAAGGGAGCAAGTAAAAACCACCAAGGGCAGAGGGGGCAGTGATTCCATACGCAGCACATTAGCCCAGGGGACAGCTCTGCTGGGACCACATCTGTGCTCATCACCCACAGTCTGAACAATGCAGGATGTTCCCAAAAACACCCCCAGCCCACCCTCCGAGGAACCTGAGGGTGAGAGGCAAGAGAGGAGGAAGGCAAAGCCACAACCCTCTCAATTCCTGTCTTACCAATAAAGGTGTCACCCAAAATAACTGCTGGGACCTGACACTGCTTGGCAGGGACACAGAGCAGGTGGACACAGAGCAGGTGAAACATCTCACTTAAGTCCTCAAACTTGCAGGGTGAGAGCATCAAATGCCTCGTTTGGCAGGTGTTTCCCAAAACTCAAACTACAGCTGTTTGGAGATGACTGAAGAGCTACAGAGACTTCACAGACAGGAGAGAGGGAATACTCAAGACTAACATTTCTGCAACAACTGCACACTGTAAAACTTAACTCCAAACTTTCAGCTTTCCATAAGCCGAAAGGGCTCTCAGGGCAAAAAACACCCAGCTTTTATGTGGGGGAAAAAAAAAAAAATCAGCTGATCATTGCTAGAGGGTTTTCAAAGGTGAGATTCCAGGCTGGGCATTGAACATAAACATAATCCTAGAATTTATAGTTCATATTGACGAAAACAGCTTCAAAACAGATTTCAACCACCTTAGACACAGACACTACAGCCTTTTACAGAAGAAATAATAAATATTAGTTTTCCTATAGGCTCCAACCTTTTTGTAGGGCAAAGAAACCGAGGTTCCCCTCTGATGTCTTTTAACTTAACACCAATAACAGACAGCCCTCCTCACCTGCAACATCTCTCTGCTCCAGCTAAAAATCTGCTCTTCTAATAACAGGGCCACTGCTATTTGCACTACTAATGTGCCATTTGAGCAAGTAAGTCAAGAAGTATTAGTGTGTTTTGTGCTGTTCTTTCCAGATTCAAAACTCTGGACAATGCTCCAGTGTGATTTTGGAGGTTGTCCTGTGCAGGGCCAGGAGCTGGACTCAATGATTCTTGTAGACCTGTTCCAGCTCAAGGTATTCCATGATTCTACAATTCTGCTTCCCAGGCAGCAGAGTACCCCCAGCCAGACGACAGGCCTGTCACTTTGAGTTCTACCCTCCACCCAGCACAGCAACTACGTTAAAAAGGAGAGAACAACATATTGTGATATACTGCCTTTCTTTTTCAAAGCACCTCCTCATACAAAGCAGGAATTTGCCTTTGCAGCTAATGTCCAAGAAGGAAGTTGGGGCACACAAGGCAGAAGGTAGCCTCGTGGTTCCTGGCTCAAGAGCAACAGGGACCTTAATCCTGAGAATGGAAGGCCTGAAGCTGGGCTTTGCTTGGCTCTGCCCACTCCAGGGAAGGAAGATCCAGAGCAAGGAGAAGGCCACAACCAGGGGACTTCAGGCTACTCCTGAACCCCAAAGCTCATCATGATTCCCATCCTTGCTGAAAACACACCCAGAGCAAGAGCAAATCCCTGTGTGTCAGGGCAGCTTTGCTTGGAAAGGCCCAGCACATGTTTTAGGGAGTTGTGGGAGGGCAGCCCCCCTAGGAGCAAATTCCAATAAAAGAAGAATTCCTCACTATCAGCACTTTGCCCTTTTGATGAACTCTCCTATTTGAGCTTTTCCACTCATCTCCTTTTCTCCCAGATCTTCCAACAGTATGTCTTGCCCCAGGGAGCCCCAGCAGAGCCTGGACCTCTGAGCAGTGTATGGGAATGCTTTGATTTGGTCAACAGCTACAAAAAAAGCACCACCATCACCCAGAACACCAATGCAGAGTCGCAGCAAGCACTGGGTAACACAACCCAGATCTCTGACCAAGAGGGTATTGTCCCCATCCAGACATTCTAAAGATCCAAAGATATGCACACTTTATTTCTACTCACTTTTATTCTAGACCTCCTCGTCTGAGTATTTTGTAGCATTACTGACTGCTTTTAAAAGCTGTTTCATGCCTTGTTTTTCTATTTAAGTGAATCCCTTTGCCCATCATGCTTTTCACAAATTTTTAATTTCACATATCATTTATCTTTACATAGTTGGTATCTAACCTTTGCAAACATCACCTGCTTGCTTTTTCCTGAACTTTACTACACTGCTGCCCAGGCCCCAGAGGTGTTTTGCAGGAAAATGTGAAGTTTCAGGTAGGACATGTGGGGAGTTGCTGGTCAAGCAGCAGTGAGGCTGCCAGGTACTCACTGAGTTTGGGTAGTTCAGATAGCAGATCTGACAGGACATGTCCTGGGCTGATGACCTGGTGTTCATCTGGCGCGTTCGAGACTTTTTACTTGGATTAATTACGTGACACTCTGCGAAGAGCTTCTCCAAGTTACCATCGAAGTACCTGCACAAAAAAGGAGAGTATGAAAATTTAACCACCTTGTAAGTAATTTTTCCATTCTATTTGGCAGTTAAGTTGCTTTTAATATTTCAAAACTCACACACCCACTACTTCCAACAAACTCTTCGCTAACACAACACAGCGGTGGATATTAGACAACTACATAATTTGAGAGACTCTCACTTGAATTACACATTCCTGAAATTCAGGTACCTTCAATTCTTCAGCTGCATTTCAAGTAATTCATTGCTCTCCCCAGTGACTGTTTTGCATTAGAATTTCAGGACAGGAAACTAGAGCAAGAACACCTCACTTCGCAGTCCAGGCATTGGAACACCTTCCTGAAGCAGAAGTTTGATGCCTCCAAGCTCAATTCTTTTCAGTTTAAGCCTTCCCTTTTTCCTAATATTCTGATCATTAGCCATTTGAGCATCTTTTGCCTTCAGTCAACCTGAGGTGACTTAACAACCTCCCAAAAAATACTTTTCAAGGTTTACAATGCCTCCAAAGATTAGGTACCTATTGGAAAGGAGGATACAAAACTGCCTGGGGGGAGAAAAAAATATCACTTCCTTTCTATTTCCTACTCCCTTAAGAAAAACAATACTGGTTTGCTTTCAAGGCTTATAAAAAGCTCTTCAACTTGGAGAGGAGGACCAAACTGGGGAGAATCATTATCAAGAAGCTCAGTCTCTTCCCAGAATCCTTCACACACCTTTCTCCAGCCTGCAGCAGGTGCAAAGAACTAATTAAACCGGACAATTAACCAGCCCCATCACCTGCACGTATCCCCCAGCCAAACCCGGTACGTCGTTCTCCCTGCTCCCTTACAGCTCTACCTACCAACAAGGCTTGGTTTATAATGAAAAAAACATTAATTTTCCTGCTGTTTCATATGTTTCTTAATGCAGTTCACGTACTTTAGATCTTAAATTTCAAGACACTGAATCTGGAAGGAAGTGGTGAATTCTGGCATTGCAGCATCCACGAGGCTTTGCCACTGTTCTTCAGTGTTAGCCAGGATTTAACTCAACCAACTTCTTTTGTTTGCTTAGAGGATTATATTTAGAAACTTATATGTTATATTAAAATAAAAACATACAAAATTATATATTTAGAAGATTTTAGCAAGTGAATTCAGTGCAGTGCCATTATAGGCAGAATTTTTTATTAAGAATCATGGATGAATATTAAGTCTATGAAGTTTTCCAGCCTTTCAGCTGCTCTTAGAGGCAGCAGGAGAAGCACAGGACATGCTCTGAGGAGAGAAGACACACAGTTGAGCATGAAGTTTGCAAGGAAAACAATTTTGTATACAAATGCTATGATGCAACTTGAACCCTGGTATTCATGGCCAGCTAAATGCTAATGGAAATACCAGAGGTATTTGTAGTAGTGGGCTGGTTTTAAGGGTGAATATCCACGTCAGGAAGTTGACTTTTTTCACTTGGAATTACCTATCCCCTTTAAATACCTATGGATAGTATTCTGTTCTCCATGCTGTTTTCTTTTCAGCATTTTCATTCTGAGTAAGTAATTTCCACATTTATTTGCATGTGTGTCTCTCAGACTCAAATTCATGCTGCCACTGGGCCATAAGAACTCCAGAAACTGCAGAAGAGAACTTGGATCTCTGTGAAAACACAGAGTTCCAGTGGATACTCCAAAGTCCACCAGCTCTCTAACTGCTACACCACTCCTTATGCAAACACACCAAGGGTTCAGTCAGAAGACTCTTGCAGATCCTTCAGTAGTTAGGAACAACTCCTAATTCCAATTACCATTCCTTTTTCCCACTTGTTCCAGCACAACCATCCATGTAGGCAGATCTCCCTTTGCCCTTCCCATGTTCCCAGGCAGCAGCTCTAACACCCTTCCCTCCCACAGCAGGTGAGCTTCACGTGACATTCCCTTACTTCCCTGGCCAGCAAACCTTCTCCACCATCAATTTCCATTTCCATTCATCCTCCTTGAATCCAAGGAAGCCAAAACTCATGCAATCCCAGTCCAGATCTGACCCTGACCTCATACAATTTCACCTAGATTTCTCCTGCAGATCTCACCTAATGCAAGGCAAAAGATGGCTACATTTCTCCAGAGCTCCTCCACGTCAGCACCCCTCCTCACTTCTTTCACAATTCCAAGAATCCTGATTTTTCCTCAAATCCCCTCTGTTAAAAGGCTTGGTTCTTGGTACTTCCATTCTTATTTTCAAGATTTTAGGTTGGGCATTGAACATAAACATAATCCTAGAATTTATTAAAACATTAATGAAAACAGCTTCAAAACAGATTTCAATCACCTTAGACACAGACACTACATCCTTTTACAGTAGAAATAATAAATTTTAGTTTTCCTATAGGCTCCAACTTGTTTGTAGGGCAAAGAAACCTAGGGAGGAGCACAGCACCTTTAACAGCTTTTTTAATTCTCTGCCCTCCTGTCCCTTCACAATGCAGACATTGAGTAATTCCAGCATTTCTGGCACATAAAAATTTCTTCTATTAATTCTTCAAAGCACATTCTCTTCATCACAAAGTTGGGTTTTTTCTGCTATTTTAAAATTAATGGACAAACCAGTGAATTATTTTCAAGCCTTTCTTCTTAGCAAGACCAAACCTATAACACTACCAAGTCTTGTTGGCAGAGGGATCAAGCTGTCAGCTCCTTTATCTCCCCAAAATTCCCTCCTGCAGTTTGTAACTGCCTAATCGCCATTTTCCAGACATAATCAAATCCTACCCATGGGAGTATCAAAGATAAAAAGCCTTTTCACTGAAAAAAATTTCTTCTAGTACACACTTTGGGATGTTTACTTCCATGGAAGAGCATTTGTGAGTGTCCGTGCATCAATATACTTGCAATAAAAGATATCTCCACATCAAAACTCCTGCCATGCACCATTTTTCACCTGTTCAGCCTCTGCTGAAGAGCCTAAAGTATTTATTTGTTCCAAGGAAAGCAGGCAGCCAGGTCCTGGAGAAGAGGCAATCTGGGCATTCCTGACATCCCTCCTCCGCTCAGAGGGAACAGGAACATGTGGCTACCAAGATAAGCAGCTACAAGGGACTGCTGCACCTCTGGCTCTGCCTTCAGGGATTAAATTTGGCCTTGGGGACATGCTGAGACACTTTTCTCAACAAAATGACCAAGGGAAGGCACATAAAGCAGGAGAGCTGTATTTTAACCTCTTCATTACACAGAGATTCCTCCCCAAACTCCCCTCAGGACACCATCAGCCACAGTAAAATTGGAAGGCAATCAAGAAAAAGTTATAAGCTACAACACTTCCTTCACTCATTTTTGAGGTGATGTGGACACTCTGCACCTCCTGCTCTCCTGTCTCTGGGAATGAACCTTACGAGACAGCGGAAAACATAATTTTGACATCTTTATTCTCCAAAATGTATGCAATGTATCAGAGGCTGAACTACTACTACTGTTTCCTCCACTCCCCACTTCCATCCTACAAACCCCCAGTTTGCTTTTACATACAAACAGTTTGTTTTTCACCAGTAGGACAGGGCAGTTTTTCAATTCTGACTGTTATTACTTTACTGTGAGTGGAATAAATACCTGTAGCACATCTGCCCTCTCAACACTACTGGGCAATTACTCCATGACAAAGCTGGCACAGAAAGTAACAACCTGATTAAAAACAAGGCTAAAAAAAAGTGGGTAAAACAGGTAAATTTTCACTTCACAAGCTCAGACCTCCCCACTTATCAAAAAAAAAGAGAAGCCACTTGGTTAAAGTGCTTTCCTCCAGGCCAGGTCTGATAAGGCTGCTGGGAGGTCGTGCTGACTCACCATGAGCTAAGGGAAAACAGAGACTGATTAGGAACAGCAAATACTATAAAACAACAGGGACTTTCAAGCAAAATGTGTATTTGGGGGGGGCTTTGCCCTTAAACCTCACCTGTCACCACAGCAATGACCAAACCCTCTTGAACACCAAGAGCCTGCTCTCAGCCTCCTCCCCAGCTTCCTACTCCTGCTTTAATACAGCTCAGCACTCCAAAGGATTTCATGGAAGTTATTTGGTGCAGAAGTGACAAAAAGCAGCACCAGGTACTCGAGAGATAATGTTTTGGTGTTTTTCTAAAACAACAGGACATCAATTCGCACCAAATCTGGGACCAATGCACAACAGGTCTGCCTAAGCAAGTAATGTATTCTATTACTTACAGGGGTAATCTTGGTGAGTGTTAAGTATTTTAATGAATATGTTTACCCTATGGATTTGTAAATATAATGTGTACTTAAACTGTAAAAGCCTTAACAATAATAACTCACATTGACCTGGCGGGCACCTCCCTTGGAATAAAAATACAAAAACAAAACCACAGCCCTATTTTTATTTTTGAATTGATGGCAGTTCTAAACAAGCTTTCAACGAGAAGAGACAAAATCTACTGAATAAAGGGATGACTTTTCAGTGCACTGGTGTAGAGTGTAGAGGTATCTCACAGGAAGACACAGGCAGCCAAGGAGAGTGAACTTTAGCCTGACCAAGAGAACCAGCCCAAGAAACTCAAATACCAAGTGAACAGACATGTTGCAGAGCAGGAATTAAATCAGAATGCTTAACAGCTGTAGTCAGAGTTAAATAGTGACTACATTTGTAACACAAAGCTTTCAGACGTCCAACTCAAACAGGTCCATCTCAGAAAAATAAGGACTAGAAAGCTGTAAAAAAATACAATCACTTCAGAAAAAAAAAATCTAGGTTAAACAAAGCATAAGAGATACCTAGGCACCATCACTAACCAAAAATATTACAGAAAGCGGGCTAAAGGTGTCCTAAATCCATTAGGCCTGGGTAGCAGAAATATTTATACTCCAAAGTAATTACTAACAGTGTGAAAACCTTTGCTCCTCTTTCCATGGGTGACAGAGTGCCAAGCTCCAGAGGCTCAGTCCAAGGCTCAGTGAAGTGACATTTAGCAATTCATTGGAACACCAACAATTGCTCCTGGTTTACAGACCACATCCCATCTTCCCACACCCTGATCATCAGGCAAAGGAAATAGTAATTAAGAGAAAGTCAAACTAATGATCCCACCAAGCCCTCGTCACCCACCTATTGGTCACTTCACACCTGGTAAGACTAACAAAGACCACAGCAACCAGCAAGTCCCTGTACAGCCTTTACTGTTCCTTTTAGTCCAGATTAATTCTCCTCCCAGTTTCTAAAGTAAATTAAATTCTCCAGCTCCCTCATCTCTCTTCAACACCAACACTGGCATTGGAATAAACCAAATGCAGCTGAATTTGGACTCCACTGTGTAACAACAAACTGAAAAGTACCTTTACCAGCAACATTCCAAAAGCTGGGAATCAAAGATGGGAAATAACCAAAAAACACTCTGCTCTGAGGGGGAGGGAGAGGGAAAATTCAAGCCATTATTTACACACACTGAAGAAAACCTGGAGCTGCAGAGATGAAGGCAGGACCATTATCAGTCAGGAACAATTTAGCATTGGCCAGACCAGAGAATAAACATGTCAGGAATACACATGCCAGCATGACAAGCAAGAGCAGCTAAACCCAAATCCAAAACAGTTGCTAGATAACAAAAACCTGTTCCTGCTTGCTTTTTTCCAGAGTCTGTCCAAATGCTGTGCCTGTATGTGTTCAAACTGGAAATCCCTCTTTCCAATAGGCAACTTAACTTTCACAACTTCTATGCCTAACAGGCATTAATAATATTAAAACAAGGAATCACTCTTAGCTGGGAAAGGGGAAACATTTAGAGTTTACACAAAAGATTCTCCTGCGACACACTGCATTCATCCATCTATCCAACCTCAATCAAACCAGAACAAACATTTTTTTCCAGCTCTGTAGCACAAGATGGTTGCATGCTAAGGTGGCTGCTTACCTCTCCATCAGCTTCTCCTTATCCCAGTTGAAATGGCTAAGCAGTATTCGGGTGATAGTCGCTGGATTCTGGAGAAAGAAGAGAAAAATCATCAATAATTGAGCGAGAACACCGAGGAGAACTTTGAATAGGCAAAGGGAAAATCAGGGTGTCTGATAACATCATCTCTTCAGAAAATACATGTTTACTGCCTTGGACTGGGAAATAGCTGGACTTGACAGAAAAATGTTGCAGAAAAGTAAAACCTAACTCTATAAATCCAAGTGTCTATATAAAATGAGAACTTGGTTGAAGATTTAAGGATCAGTTTAATTACAGCTAACACAGCAGCTCTCTACATTCAGCATTCCCACACAATGCAATTCCAGGATGTCTGTAAAACACAGGAAGGGCTGATTTCCACCCATCATAACCATTTTTGCCACAACCTTCACAATACCTGCAGAGCAAGAGTATTCCAGCCCTGACCACCAGAATGCTTGGGCTGAACACTCTCCCAAAACACAACTAGATGCCAGTGTAAGATGCCAAAGTCCTTGGAAGACCCCAGATGTTCCTGCAGCACCATGAAGTCCAGAAAACACTCATGGAGCCGTACAGCTAAGGAAAGAAATACAGCCTAGAAAGGTCAGAAAGAAGATGGAAGAGCCGATTTTCACTCGTGTACAAGTTTTTCTTCCAACTAAATCTGTATCAGCCAAAGGTTTGGTTACATGAGAAACACACTGGACCATATGGCTTTGTTACACCCCAGAACCAAGTCTCAGCTTCCCAAATCCACTCTCTGGGCTCACTTTTAGGACCATTTACGTGCAAAGGAAACAAGAGCAGCACGCTGAGAGAGCGGCTGTGTGTACTTTGCCATTTGACACCAAAATGGAAGTTTGCCTCAGGGCCAATGTTCAATGGACGCTCTGAGGCTGTTGAAAAGTAGGACATAAACCAGCAATGCGATTTCCTGAGCCCTGGAGCTACAGCCACGACTTGATGCTGCCAAAAGCCAATGCTGTCATCCACAGCAGCAATCCCACCCCATTGCTGCATGTCCTGCTCTCACCAGTCCATACAACTACAGCCATTTTATGCTGAAAATACTGGCTCAGAAGCTGATCTTCTCTTTTCCTTTAGGCTGGTTTTTTATGGAATGAGTTCTCTAATCTGTTTGATTCCTGACCACACAAACAGCTGCATTAGCACAAGGGGAAAGCAGGACAGCCTCTTTCACCACCAACACAACCTTCACCGAAATAAAGCCCTCGGGTGACAGTGTAACAAGCACAAAGAACCAGTCTTGTTGTTTATACTATAAAAAGTGACATTCCTCTTCTTCTGCAACATGTTCTGACTCTTATTAATGCCAGCACAGATTGTTTAAGGCCAAATTAAGAATTTTTTCCAGCTTAAAGAGCCCATGTGAACCAAAGCAGCTTTAGAAAGGTTACACCAGATCCCTGATCCAGTCCCTGTGGAGCTCCATAAACAGCTGGAACAGCAGACCTATGCAGTATGGGGCAGAAGATATCAGAAATGGATATTGTCTAACACTGCATGGCGACAGTGTGGCTCTGGTCCATATCTGAAGCAGTCTCCCAGGTGACAAGAATCCAAGCTCTTCCCTGCAGCAACACCAGGTGCCTGGCTGACAACACGTGTCACCAGCTCTCCAACAGCACCCATCCTTCATCCAGCTCTGCAGAGCAGAGCAAGCAGTTTACCTCTTTTAAGTCAGTCCTGCCAACAAGAAGCTCTAGAGGAATTTAAGCGTCTCCTTCACCAAAAGGCTCCTCCAGCAGCCTCTTTCAGGGTTTCATTTTTTGTCTTTCTAGGTTATTTTGTATTTGAGTCTCCACAACATCCTTTTCTGCACCTCTGTCTGTATTATGGAGCAGTACCTAAAGGAGCTCTTAAAAGCTCACTTAGACACAATTCCTAGAGCAATTTAATCAAAGATGAAAATATACCTTAGTAAATAAACCAATCTTATCTCTAGATTATCTTGGTTATGATATCAGCTCTTGTAATTCTCCAGTTATGAGTTTCAGACAGCCAAGCACACAGCTCTTCAACACAAGGAGTCTTCATTCAGCCCAGAGATCTGCCAGCTGTACAGAGAAACACCATTTTCTCCATTTCTCAAGCAAAGGGATTGAGAGAGCTTTAATTAAAATCAGCCTGAAGTTTTGTCCTACCTTCTGCCACAGCAGCCCACTTGGCCACTTATTAAGGCTTCTGGGAATACCTATTAATCACTTAACAGGCTAAGAGGCAGCTACAGTAGTGGTCTCTGGCTGACTTTTTAAAAAGACAAAAGGCTTCCCCTGCACTGAAGCAAAGTTATGGCACATGGATAAGAAACTCGAGCAGTCTACAAGGATTATTAAGTAGAACAAGGTTGATCCAGCAAATACCACTCCCCAAAGGACATGTGGTTGGAAAGGGTTTTACCTGTGGCATTTTCCCAATACACTGGCTTTCCAGTATAAGTTTCCCTAGGTCAGACCCCCCAGGTATCCCAGCACTGCAAGGTCAGGGTACAAAAGTGGGCACTATTTAGGATTATACTGTTGGCTCAGTGTACTATCACCTTCTCCTGGTTTGCTGGCGCCCAGCTTCCTCCAGCACTGTTGGTTAAACGTTTAAAAAAGAAAGGAAACGCCAGCAGCATGACAAGCTCCCACCAGAAATAGCTGGGCTGCCTGCTTTCGTTGCCTGCCACATCCCAGATGTAGCATGCAAACCTCCCCTGGCTGTTTCCCAGATACAGAAGGCAAGGATTAACACAGCCCTACCCTTGCTCATCCCTGGACAGGGATACAGTCTTAGCTGGCAGCACACATGGAGCACAGAAGACTGGGAGGGACACAGCTAAGGGGAAAACCAGAGTTAAATACAAATACCTGAAGATCTGGCATGAAGGATTGTTCCCGTCTAAGGCTAGGCACACCAACAGAACAGCTAACATGGGAATAGCTAACATGCACACACTTCCCTCACAATTATTCGGGAGTAGAGCTGGAGGAGTCAACCACAGCATCCACCCCAGTAAGAGCTGTGTCCTGTACCTTGGGCACACAGGGTTAAAGCATCACCAAAATAATCTGGAATTTCAACACTAGTACTCCAGCCCTGCACCAACTCTCATCCATTACTTTGGATACTCACACTGCAAAAATCAATGGAATATCCAAACACTGGGTTGCACAGCACTGGGAAGTCACAGGCTCTGTTCTGCCTCCTCATTTGGCACACGGGATTATTTCCTACAACTGACACCACACAGAGTAGTTATAAACAGGCTCCACTGATGCTCAGACAGGATTACTCCCAAGGCTGGGAGAGCGCGCTCCTACTAAGGCTATTTTCTGTTTACAAAGACAAATTTTCCTACAGAAAGCAGCCAGAACGGACAGCAAGCAAGGGAACAGCCAACACGTTCTCCTCCCAATGTGGTCTGATGAAAGCTGAAACAGCAGATCTCACTTACAACAGCCTCCTATTAAATTTTACATGCCGGAGCCGAAGCGGATTGCCTGGAGCCAAGGGCAGCAAGCCTGTTGATATCCAGATAGGAACAAACCCGAGCAAAGCAGCCATTTTGTTGAAATTCTCTGGGCACTTCAAAAGATTCCCTAACAAAACATTCTGAATAAAGCTCTGCCCAGAGAGAAACACCCTCAGTCCTTCAGCAGGGATGATTTTTTTTTTTTTTTTTGGTTTAACAAAGCAGTCAAGTCCCTCACAGGCTTCAAACAGATCCCACTCCGCCACAGCTTTTCACTGGAGGTATTTATATTTACTGTCCTTATCTATGTTGCCATGCTCCAGCACACCAATGCAAGCAAGAGATACAGGAATAGGAAGCCCTACGAAAGTCTGGACTCCACCAAAGAAGCATTATTAATTCAAATAAAACTCCTTAATTTAATTCAGCTGGAAGCTTCATCAGTGATAACAGTTAGAATTCTTTTTGCTGTCAAAATAAGTATGAATCTGAAGGAGGAATCTGGATGCACTTAAATGCATAAATGAATTATAAATTAAATATTATTAGAACATTAGCTTGAATCAGAATTTCCAAGCAGCACAATTTGCTGAATGACAGTTGGGAGCACTTCAGCCATTCATGTTTCCATCCATCAAGATGAGCTGCGCAGCTAATTCTTCACGTTATTACCAAGAAAAGCACATTTTACAGTTCAGCTTCTCCTCACATGCTGGGAGTCAGCTCCTGGTTCAGTTTCAGCATTTATTGCAAATAAAAGCCATTTAAGAACAACTTAAGCTCAGTTCTCCAGCAAAATCCTTTCACACCTCCTGGAGAAATGGTATCAATAAATTCTTTGTTTTCTTTCCACGTCATGGCTGGTTTTGTTTTCTACCCATGGCAGCTTCTGCATTCCGATAGTTTTCATCCCAACTGCAGTATCTCCATCCCAATAACAGAGGCTTTCACAGCAATAAGGGTTTGATGATGCTTCCAGTTGGGTTTTCTACACAACTGCTTTGTACTCATGAATTCAAGCAGACGTTCCTGAAACCCTGGCTTTGCTCAAGCCTCAGACCTCTGTACAGGGTTTAAACCTCAGCAATGTCCACTGCTGTACTCCATGGGGACACAAGGCTGGGTTTATATTCCTCAGAAGGAAACCAATGGTTTCACATCAGCTGACAGCAAAGACTGAGGGTTTGGCTTGGTGGAGAAGCAAAGAGCTGTCACAAGCTGACACCGGTCCGAAGCCAAGCAGCAAACATCTACTCCAGTGAAGTGGCACCTGGGGACAGCCGTCACACCACCACTGTAAATATTTAACCAGCCAAACCCCCAGTGTTTGCAACAGTAGAGCACCAAGTGGAAATTCCCGCTGCCCATCATCTCCAAGGTTTGTCACGTGCACACCATGCCATGGGAGAAGCGCTGATAAATAACCCACAGGTCACGTTTTATGGCAGCAGGGAGAGGAGGAGCAACCCCACCATGAGAGACTGTGACCAACATCACACACCAGGCACCAAAGAGCTGCTTCATCACATACCAACCAAGGGGGACCAGCCCAAAATTATGCAATAACCTGATATCTACTCCACTTGAAGCCTCTGCTCTTCACCCGCACCTCTCCCAGCTCCACACAGGTAATCTCAGTTATAAAGACAGAGCTAGAAAGTGTCTTAAATAAGCTTTTAACCTGCTAAAACACATCACAGTACAACTGTCAGCAAAAGGTTTGTACTGTTCTGCAAGTGCACTGAGTGACCTTCATTCATGGAGATCCATTCACATCCATTCTTCCAGGAGACAATTACAGGAAATCTTACAAGCACAAAACCTCATTCTAGCAGCTTAACAATATTCCCAGGAACCCAGCACAGAAGATGAGATCCAAGCATTGAGTACTTCCAGGACATGATCTCAAACTTGCTAGTTTTTAACCACCACCAACTGAGCACTTTGAGAAGCTGCTGGAAAACATCCATGTAATCTAATATTCCCCGGTTCGATTACAGCCAGAACACGAGAGGGCTGCTGTGAGAAGAGGACAGCAGCTAAATGGATCAATCTGCCAACCTATCTGTGTTCTCCCCCTTTGCCACTCCCTGGGGTCTGGGAGAGAATCACACCATGGGACGTTTCTGCCATTGGCCATCTCAGGGTTTACAGGGACAGCACAACATGCTGGTGGATCTCACATCCTTTTCATCTTCCTGTTAGAGACAGTAACAACATCAGTACCGCTCATTCTCTGTACCCCACTGAGGGTACATTCTTTGCACCCTACCTACTGCTGAAGCCATATTAGAAGACTTGAGTTGAAGCTCTAAACCACCTGAAAATGTACTAGTTTCCTGCCATTTCCAAACAACTCCACAAGAAGCCAGGCTACTCCCTGTGGCTGCTGTAATCTGCTGTCCTCCATCTGGCATTTGCCACCTCACTATAACTTCCCACTAACACATACAAGGCCCTGAGCTTCGATACCAATCAGGCTCCTTAGCTCCCCACATCTTTCTTCATCTCATTAACTTCCCTTCACACATCGTCTCCTAATTCTGAAAATTAAGTTTTACAGAGTTGCTAAATTAGTACCATTATATGATGGCACCAAATGGCAGCTTGATCTGATGATCTCAGTTTGTAGTAACTTACCTGCACTCCACTGAAAGTTTCCAGCTCTGATGAATGTACGCTTTTCTAGCAGGGGAAGATACTAAAAAGCAACTTCGGCAGAAACTCTGTTACTTCAGTTAATTGGTTCAAGAGACAGAAATGAAACAGTCAGCTGCTTTACATTTTCTCAGAGCCTTTTGGAAAGCTTTCAGGTTAATGATTACGAGCTGCAACGAAGAGCCACTGTCTAACAGAGCTTTTAAAATTAAAAAAAAAATACTGAAGCAACAATTCCAAGATGAATTAGCAAATTTGGAAATGCAAAAACTGGATTCACACTGTAATACTTCTACATAAAAGAAGATGGCATGGATTTGCCCTGCTGCTCTCAGATTACTGCAGAAGCTCTACCACCAACTCAACACAAATTAAAAACTACCAGGGAAGGCCTCTTTGAGCTATGCTTGCTTCCATAGCAGGAGAGCTATGGTTTGATGACAGGACAGAGAGAGATCTTAACCCTTATTTTATACATTTAATCTGAAGAACATTCTGATTTCTACTTCCTTTTGCTACAGTTCTGGAGTATAAAGCTAACCCTTTAAAGAGGAAGGACCCACAGGTCCTGAGCTGATGTTTTACTGCCCACAACAGCAGTATCACCCAAAGTATTTCTCTCTTCCTGGTGTCTCCCAGCACAAGAAATTCCAACATATGAGCAGAAGCTCAGCCCCAGCTCTGACTTCCAGAGTCTCCACGGAGCGACTGCAGCTGCCGTGCTGAGCACCGGAGTGGTAGCACATGGGTGCCGGAGTACGCTGCACAACAGCTTTATTCAACCCAGTGCCTCCCACTCAAGGATTTGCAAAGACATGCCTTAAAAGAGTAGGAGAAGGTGATGGCATCATTTCCATATAATTCTTCCAGTTTACTATTTCAGCAGCTCCGTAATATCTCCGCTCCCATTGTGGAAGAAGCAAACAGCCCCCAGTGCTGCAGCCAGGCTGGGCACAAGGTGAGAGCAAAAACCCCACAAGTTTTGGCTACTGTGGATTTAAAGGGCCTGTGGGTTCATCCAGATAAACCCCAAGGCCCTGGTAATCTCTAATTTCCCCCTCAAGTCAAACCTTCAGTCAACACCCAGTGCCCCAGAGCTACTCTGATAGGATGAGAGTCCATGAAACAGAAATGGATATTTAGGAAATCAGTAACAGACCTCTGTGTCTTCATCACAAATGACACACAGTCACCTTCCCTGCTCGTCCACAGAACACCACTCCCACAACCAGTATCCACAAAGCACATTTGAGCCCCCTTCTCTCTTGATATTACTGCTCTTCCACACCACCAGGCTCTATTTTTCCTCTTCTATCCAACATGACCCCAATCCTATTGAAATTCTCACCCCACCACACAGTTACTACACTGATCTTATACACGGATCACAAATGTATCCGGCACCATCAGACAGAAAAACCTGAGTTTTCTCCAGATCACAAGCATCCCAAAGACAGAAAGAACATCATTAGATACCTTCAGTTCTACACAGTCTCTAGAAGACTAGAAAACCACACAATGACAGTTTCAATTCTTCTCTCAGACCTATATAACAACTCACTAATGCCTGACTTGAATAAAATACACTGTGCTGCTTCAAGAGGAAAGCAAAAGCACATTCTGCCACAGAAACTATGCTGAATTAAAGCAGTGACTGCCAATATGTACCAAAACACCATAGCTTGGCCCAAGAGCACAGGTCAGAAATCTCTCCCTTTGCACAAGATTCCAAAGAGGCCAAGGAAAGCTCTAGACACCCAGAACGGCTTAGCTGTGCACCAGCTCTATTTTTGCCGATGAGATGAAGTGACAGCTACTTGGGTTATGATTTTAATCTGAAACAGGGCAGTAACTGGACAAGACCAGACCAGCTCAAAGTATTTATTCAGCAGCAACACAAGCTCACACAAGCACTGGCTCCTGGACTTGCCACCAGCCAGTCAGTGATGGGAACACGAGTGACCAGACAGAGGAACTGACTGGGTGAAGGGGGTCACTGGTTTATTTTAACCCAGACGGGATCACCATGTCACCAACAGCTGAGTTGGTACAACCTGGACAACAGGGACTTGCTTCCAAGAAATCTGTTTGTCTCAGTCTGCCAACAGCAACATGTCAAGCATGTTTAAGTTGGGTCTTCCCATATCAAGAGATCCCCAAATCTTCTTGTCCCAAAGACTTTAAAGCATATTGGGGTATAATTTGATGCCAGGTACAGCCAGAGGTCTCACTTTTTTTCCTCCATTAATCCTACCAGCTACGAAGAGCAGGCCCTCACCCTCTTCACCTCAGTGCCTGATGACTGTGTTCACCTGGGCTACCAAATACCAGATTTTGATAGTAAACTGTGGGAATACTGCCAATATCTACTACCAGGTGTCCTCACTGTAACCACGTGAACCTGACAGAAATACGCTTTTTTTTTAAAGGTCTTTTATTAGTCAATGTAGGAAAGACTGGAAGTGGCATATGTCAGGTCAGCTACCCATCAAGTTGATAAAAGGAAAACAACCCAAAGCACCACATTTGGGTTTCAAGGGAACGCTGTCTTCAGTGACTCAACTCCTGAAGGAACCATATTTCTGGGAAAGTACAGGTCTGCCGATGTGAGCTCCAGAAACTGTCCTGTTTGCAGGCAGAAATGGATGTTAAAGGAATTAAGCTGAAAGGTGAACAGTACATCTGCTTTCTTCCTTTATATCATTTTGTACAAGTCTTCTGGAGTCTCAAAAAAGCTTTCCCTGCTCTTTTCCCTCACTCCAAAACGTATCAGTGCATTGACTAGGCTCTTTAACTGCATTGTGCACTGCCAGGGTCTGGCCCAGAGCCAGAGGCACCCAAAGGGCTGCACCCGCATCCTGAGATTTATAAATCTGTAGGAGACTGGCACTGCTCCTCCACACCAGAGAGGAAAACTGCTGGCTCTGCTGGCTTCTGCTTTCAGCAGCTCCAGCAGCATACGGAACAGGCACCTCAGTCCTGGCCAGTGAATGATTTCCCAGTTAACAGGACCCAGCACTTCATAGATTTTGCACACCTTTAGGACAATAGAACTTTGGTTTTGCTGCTTTAAGCACATTGAAAGGCACCACCCAGTCCAGGGCAGTGTTAGGAGGCTGCTATGAGCAGACCAGCGGAGGAAGTATCAGAAGCAACTTAAAGAAATAATAATACTGTGGCATACTTGAAATGTTTAGAAGAAATCAGACAAACTCTGAGAGGATTGAAGGTGTTTTTCTAACACTCAGCATCACAGTTATACTGGGAAGGGTGAATTCCCAGCAACCTTTGGATTTTTTTCCACAGACTATTTTCCACGGCAGGTCTGTCTGTAGGCTCAAACATGTGCCAAGAAAACGACTAATTGATTTTCTAGGTTAACTTTTATAAGTTCTCAGCAAAGAGCTCTCAAATTTCCTTCCAGATGATTATTTGAGCATGTTCCCTCTTTAGACAGTGTGCAAGCAGAGGACCAACCCCCAGGGATGTTCAGCATAAACGTCTCGAACACTGCTGGTTAAGTTCAGGTTTTGGGTGATACGCCTCGCACCTGCTTTTGTTACTGGGCACTGCTGGAGAACATCTGCCCTAGGGTGCTTGGGCACAAAGACAGATGAGCTGTTTAATCCCGAGGATATAATCCAGCCAAACTGCTTATCACCTGGCGATTTCTAAAAATCACAGGATACACTCATTGTGAACAGTGCTTTACCCCCAGAAATTAGAGTCCTCAGACTCCAGGTACTTGGAGGAAATAACTCACTATGCAAATCTCAAAACAACATGCCTGTGCAGCCTGCCCTGACTCCTGACTTCCAGTTCAGAACATTATAATTAACATTTTCCAACTAATATACAGACATGAAGAAGAAAATGGTAGGGGATGATAACTTCTTCCATGAGCACAATGAGGTGGCACCCACAAAACCCTGCAAGTTAAAGATCTACCATGGTAAATAAACAAAACCCATCGCAATGAGTAACTTCGCTCAAGGCAATGGCCAGGTTACTTCAAAAATCTGGATACATAGTCACTGGTGGCATGCAAGTGTTAACCCCTTCAACAACATCGTGACTGATGGCAGGCTTAGCATGAGAATTTTTAGCAAGGGGCGATTTACACGAGCATTTTTGGAGGGAAAAATCCTTAACATTCTTCCATCTTCTCTTTCTCCTCCAGGCCCCAGTGTGGTGAACACTTGGTACTTTTCTTCAGTTCTCTGTCCCTCATTGCTTCTGATTTTGTCCCTTAGTCAAAGGAACACCCACTTTTATGATCCATTCCCTCTTCACTTGGACAAAGAGGAAGTTTTCCCCTCTCAGTGAAGCATCATCACACTCCATAGTATTTTTGGAAGGAAAAAAACACCTCCCTTGGGCTGACTTCATCTCCCCATCACAGGCAAAATATGTTTTAAATACCCAATGTCACCCTGACAAACAGGCAGGAAATCCATTCCAGTGATGCCTATGCCTTTGTCTTCAACTCTTAATCAAGAAAAAAAAAAATAATTTAGCTGTCTTAAGAAATTCTTTAGGCCCAAGAAACCACTGCTAATGCAGCAGTGACTGGGGGATGTAATCTTTGGCAAGATCTTGACGCTGGCAGCAGCCCCAGCGCAGATGTGGTTGTGGCTTGTACCACTTCCCTGCAAAAAGCAGCTTTACCTGCAAAAGCACTTTGTTCTGCTGGCACAACCTGCATCTGCACTTGGAAAACCTGCCAGCATCCTTTTCCCAACAAGCCTCTTCTAGCTCAGATCATTTTTTAATGATGACTTCGCACTTTATTTACCACACTCTGCTCACTTATTCTTACTTAGTTTTACAGCCAACAAAACACAGCCCTGGCAACATGTTATTTTATAAGCTGGGATTTCCGCTACAAGAAGTAATTTTGCCTGTTTACACCCCAAAACTTTTTCCTCCAAGGGCTCTGCAGAAACCACCTTTGAAGAAAGGATATTCTGGAGGCATGAGGAGTTTACCAATCACTTGTTCGCTCTTGTTCCCAACAAGATATACCTCAAAGTCTAACTGCAGTCTCTAATTGCTGCAGGTATTTTTAACGCGCTACCTGAGCTCCCTCGAGTTAAGAGAAAATAGTCTGGTGGGATCTGATACAGAAATAGCAGAACACAAGTCATGCAGCAGTGAGGGAGAATAGGAAACTTCCAGTGTTTTCACCTTTTCTCATTTAAGGGCTTTGAAGACTTGCCTCTACACAGACTTGCACTCATTTAATCAGAAGTGTTTCTATAGCAGGTGAGTCAAACCAGCAAGTAGGTGCAGATCCCTCTCTCTACTCCCTTTCGGTAGGGAATGGGAAACAAACCTGGATGTGCAATTTTCCATTTGATGGACTGTACACTAGCTGACAAGGATATCCCTTGCTCCCCTCCTATTAAAACACTATTGTCATCAAGACACTGGGCCTCTGCAAGAGGAAAAACCCACCTAATCAGCCCTGCCTTGTAACTACTGTGCAGGACAGCAAGAGGAATAATTACACTAATGACTGGTGAATAATTGAGTGCACTGAACAGGCTGGCACCCAGCCTCCTCCAAATCCCAGCACTGCCTGCAGAGATACCCTGGCAAGGGACAGCAGGGAATTACACCACAGCACACGAGACTGACACAGATCCCAAACTCCCTCCAGTGAGTTTCAGTATCCATCATCCCTAAAGACAACTCCAAGTCCTTGCACTGTTCCCCTCCTAGAAGTCATCATCCCAGCTAGAAATGGTTTTGTGCACATTTTCAAGCATCAATTTCAGCTCTACTAACAATACAAATAAGGACATTTCAAGCATGTCATATTACCAAGTAAAATAAAGACTGGTTATTACAGAACAAGCTAATGCATATCCAAAATGTTTATAAATCAAAGAGTATCATCTCAATTTGCTCAGATGGCCTTTCAGTCATTGCAGAAGTATTAAAAACTATCAAAAAGACATCTGACACATCAGATCTTCATAGTGTATAGAAATTGTTAATTTTTTAAATGAAATTGTTATTTTGTATTATAGTTATTTTCCTCAATGCATACTAGGTGAGATTTTACTCCAAGGACCTTCCACTTTCCACTGTTGCTCCAAGAAGAAAAATTATGCTACTAAGAAAGACCTGGAAGGTTGCTCTTACTCCCTTTTTATTAAAAAGCTGCTGTTCAGCCTGGTTTTAATACACAATGGTCAATAAAGCTCTGTCACTTCCAAGCTCCTGCTCTGGAATGCAACCTCAAGACATGGCTCTCCCACACTCTTCTTTCTACACTCTTCCTTTCACTCCCTATTTCTCAGATCCTGGATGACTAGGATGAAGATTACTAGGAGTTAACTCAGTCTTAAGCTTTTCTTCCCACACAGGAAAGCTCATTGCAAGGGAGACTGTTTATTCATGTGAGTCCTCCCAGTTTCCCCTAATCCCTCTCCACATTTCTATCTGCCAGACAAAGGAATGCTGATTGCATTCGTGTTTTGTTGCACAAGAACACACCAAGCCCGCAGTTACCAGCTGCAGAGGGGATCAAAATTTTGAAAAACTCTCCAGAGCTCTTTCCAAAGTTAAATATGCATGTCTAACTAGATGTGCACACGAAAGAGGCCACAGAAATGTTGAGGTGTGGATGCACATCCATTTGTTTTGCTGACAGAGTTGAAACACTCAAACACCATCATTTCTGGCAACTGGAACAAAGAGGTTGCTCATGGGGTCAGAGGGTTGAGCAAGAAGAACAGAGGAGGAGACACTTTTAATTGGACAGTTCCCTGATCCCCTGCATTCTATGGCCCTGCAAACAGCTGTATCCAGACAGTCAGGGAATGGGAACTGCTCAAGACCAACATCTACACAACCATGGCCCTGTTGGGGGTGCATGTGTCCGTACATCCCAAAAAGCACCACTGGGGATGAGTGTCATACACTGAAACACCAGAATAGCTCAAGTGCGTTGGTCTTTCAAGCTGACCAAGCACATACTTAGTGCCCCAACTCAGAAAACCAAAGGTAAACCTCGAAGAAGTGATCTGGAGCAAAGCACTGCACTGTCATTACTGCACCGGGCCCACACACACATCAAAGCAGCACAGGACAGTAAAAACTGCCATGTCCTGCTGAGATTTTTATACGAGTGTGTTGTTCAAATACCAGCCCCTTCCTCTGTGGCTGCTGAAGAAAACAGCAAAAAAAACCCCCACCCTTTGCAGGGCAGCACCTGACATATTCCTTCAGAGGCCGACCCAGCTCACTAACACCAAGCAGGAAGTGGGAACCTTCAGAACCACCTCAAATTTTCATTTCTTTTCCTTGGAAGAAAGTCTCTTCAGGCTTCCTCCTTAATAGGAATAGCAAATATTAGTTTAAAAAGAAAATCTTTGAACTAACACCCAAAGAAGGCAGTTATTTTGCCATTTGACTACCTTCAGGCGCAATTATACAGATTCTTCTGGTGCTACTGAGTTTTTACTGTGTCTTCTCCACTTTGAGAGGACTTTGACTGTGCCCAAGTAGAATCCTTTTGAACAGGAACTCCTACTGTATCCTGATTATCTGCTGGAAAACAGAGTTTAGAGTCTGCATCACTCATCTGGTGAAATAACGCCAACAATCACAAACAATTTTTCTGAGGGGCTGTAAAGGCAATAAGCAAATATCCAAGCTTTTAATTACCAACACTGGGATTATCTCCCTCCAGCTCCCAAATTCCTCAAATCACAAAGCAATGAAAGCTTCATCTGTTGTGAATTAAAATGCACATGAAAAGGCCTATTTGTGGAGTCACAGAACACAGAGAGTCCCTCCCCTCAAACCAAGAAGTTCCTTTCACACCTTCATGTTTCAGACACAAGTACTCTCCCACAAGACCTAATTTTGAAGCAGATGGTCAAGACATGATCCTTCCACTGCTTGTCCCTGGAAACAAGAGGACAAGCTCTAGGATCTAAGTTTTTAACCAAGGAAGATACAAAACCTGCAATGTCTCAGAAAGACTGGGAAGAAGGATCTTAATGTGCCAGCATCAGTAAGTGGGCACCAGTGGAAACGATCAGGAGAAGACCAAGAAGCCCAATTTGAGGTAGGTTGTACGCTCAATTACTACCTGATTACAGCCAAGAGCCACTGGCTCACAGGGCTCTCAGTTGCTGCCCTGTCCCCAGCAGCTGTATTTGGCTCCTCTCCCAAATACATCCGCAAAGGACCACAACCTTTTGCCATCACACAGACAAGCCGGAGCCTGACAAGTACAGGCACTGTAACACAGCCAAGGAGAAGCTGTGCTCTCCACTCCAGCTGTCTGGGCTTCATGCTTTTCCAGAGGGAGGACACCAAGGGGGAACATGTGTCCCTCCAAAGCCAACTATTTCTGAGTTTCTTCCTTTTTACTAGGCAGTGGCAATGCCTACTAGCTTTGTGCCCCACCAGCTCTCAAAAGTTGTCCAGAACTCAAGGCAAGACCACTGGCAACGCCAAAGTGCACCACAACTGCCCAAGACACTTTCACAAGGGCCTACTCACTTCTTCCAAGTGACTTTGATGCTCTCAAAAGCTAGCTATGTCGGGCTTTGGATCTGAAATTATTCCTGACATCTGGAAAAAGTTCTCAGTCTCTAAAAACAAGGAAAAGACTTGATGCTGACAGTTCTATTTGAGTGTTGTGAATGTACACAGTGAGCTGCTCTGAGTACCAGCATAATCACCTGGCATTGCTACCCCACGTGAACAAGGGATCACTCCTGCAAGAGCCCTTCCACTTACACAGGCACTCCAAATTCAGAAAATGCACAAACTTGTGAAGTCTAAACTCTCTTACACCTGAAACAACCACTGAGGATGCCTTGGATGGCAGTTTTCAGAGCATTTATTTAAACAGTGTTTCCACCACAGCCCAAGATCAAAAGCTAAGAGCAAGGCAAGGAATCCTATACAGGCCAAGCTCAGGGTTTCCAACACTACCAACACCAAACACACAGGATGGTGAAGATACTTAAATATTATCAGCATTTCCATTATCAAATTACTAATGATTTTTCCTCCAGCTGACTGCCTCACCCCCTCAGAGCCTCCTGCACCAACATCCCACACAAAGCCAGCTGCCCTCTCCCAAACCTCAAGCATCTGTATTCCGGGCTGTGCTCAAATGCACCATTTGGCACTAGTGAGCAGCTACAAACCCTCCCAGGGTGTTTTACAACAAATGAGGCTGCAATTTCCTTGCAGTTGCTGCAGCTACTGAATGACTTGATGAAATTCAGCAGCACTATGTGCTTGTACGCACCCAAAAGCCTCCAAACATCCTTTGTGGCTGTCAGGGATCCAGCACAGACAGCCATGAAGAGAAAACATCACTTACAATATTCAGATCCCGCTAATTCCACAAGTACCAGATGTCTGGAGGACCCTAAACAGGTGACTTTGGGACTGAGCTATGTAGAAGGGACTTCCAGCTTTCACAGCTAATGACAAATACCAGATTCTTTTCCCAGTTCCCAGATTTCCTAAGCAAAAGAATGAGTAGCTACATGCTCCAGAAAAAAAAGGCTCCTACAAAGAAATTCTGGATGAAAACCTTGACTCACTGTTAAAACAAGCAGTGTGGAGATTAACCATCACTTCCCTCAACTATCACACTTGACACTAACAGCAGAACCACATTCTTGTTTGTTTTATTCATGGAAAAAAAGAGAAGAGAAATTAGTTTCAAAACAGAAAACTGAAAACCATTCAATGATTGCCAAAGACACAGGACTGCCCTACCCTTCCAAAGGGCATTGGAGCTCTCGGGTTTACTTGCTATTAGGAACTTGAGCTTGTGCAAGGTTAAAACTAAGGCATCAGAGTTTGGGACAATTGTAAAAGGGGAATCCATGTTTCCATTTTTAATGATGCTTTAACACCCACAAATAGTTCTCATTTTGCATCAACTGCAATCTCAACTCTGACTTCTCTGTGACACAGCTTCCAATTTATAGCAGAAACAACCCTTCTACTTTGCATAGCAGGAATGGTCCTGCTCACTGAAATTAAACCCACAGGGAATAGCAACAACTGCATTTACTATTTGGTTTTAGTTTTCCGGAAACAAATGTTTCAAAGTAGCTAAAAAACAACTAGTGTTTTCAGTTTCACTTTGAAAACATCCAGTACATGCAATTCCCCATCTGCACCCCAAGGCCCCTGAGAAAAAGGCTGCCTTGCTGTGATTTTGGGAAAATTACATTGAGACAAAAGCAACCAGCATCAAATGTTTTCACACATGGCCAACCATGAGATTTGCATTTGGCCTAACAGAAATGTAAAGCACAAAGCAAATGGGTCATTTAGGTACAAAGCCGAAATTCCTCTGGACACTTAACAAGACTTTTCTACCTGGTAATGCTGAAATTTAAAGTAATATTTAAAAAATGCTACTATACTCAGAATTACCTGGCAGTAAAGAATAGACACCATGTCATTTCCAAAAGCTTTGGAGTGACTGCTTACACAAGATTCCAGGAATGCTTTGTCACAACAAAGTGTATTCCATTCCTTGGAAATATTAAATGCATTTCCGCTATAATGAAACATCTTATAAACACCACATGACAGAAACATAGGATTTAGCAAAGCATTTCCTTACAGCATCATAATATTTAGGCCCCTGACATGAATTGTATTATCAAGTAAGTAACCACACGGGGAGGTTTGCAAACGCACCTCACGCTGCAAGCAGACCCGGATGGAAGCAGCACCAGCCTGGAGTGCTTCCACCCACAGACTCCCACCTAATGCTTGTCAGGCAGCTCCAAGCACTCCAAGTTTCCAAGATGTCATCTCTAACATTAAATACCATTTTAAGCACGACCCTGTGAAACAAGCAGCAATTCCTGTTGCTCACTGGCAAGTCATCCCTGTTTTGGACAATACCTTTGGAATGTACTGCCCACAGTATGTTGAATTACAACAGCATTGGGAAAATTTCCTAAGTTCTGCCTGGAAATTGGGATGTTATGTCTAAGCAAGCGAAGCCACTGTTTAACAAGATGCCTCCTGTAACAATGGGTTTGCACTTACCGTGACAGAGCTCTATTTCACCAGGCCTGTGGAACTCTGGCGGCCTCTGGGAAAAGCCATTCCTCAACAAACATGGCTTTTTAACTTCAGAGTGGCCTGGGGTTTGGGCCTATTTTAATGGCAAAGCTTCTACCAGCAAGGACCTGACCTCACTTCCAAAGAAGTCACCCAGCTCCATCATGTAAATAAGAAACCTGTACCTGCTGCTGATGCTATACCTTACCTGGTTTGCTCTGAAAAACCTAATTTAAAGCCTTTAATCAAAAGAAAATGCCTTTTTGAGCTAAACTAAGTTTTGTTGTACCCTGTAATGCCCCGTCCTTCCAGAGAAAGCTCAGGTTTGAAGCTCAACATGCTCACAATCACACAGCAGGTCAGGCCACATCCAGGATCCTGATCCCTGCTGTGGGGTGGAAAAAGAAAACAAGAGGCTCAGCTGCTTTTTCTGCCACCTCAGAGCTTCACCCCAGTATTTTCAACACCTCACCATTACAAAGTCCAGGAGGAATGAATATGGTCAGTGACATCACAACAATGTCATTGGAATGCTCCAGAAAAAGGCAGACAAAAAGGGGAAATGAATCCAACCTGGAAATACTGGAATTGCACAAGGTTGCAACAAGGCAAGGAGGACACTGGGCCAAGCCACGCTACAGAGACACATCATGTGCTCTACTCAGAGCAGAAATAAATATGCCATTCTAAACATTTTTCAAGTTTATTTTCAGAAAAAAATCTAGTACAAAAATTGAAGTAGCAATCTGATATTAAAAAAAAAAAGGTAGTGGATTATTTGGACAAAAGTTTAGAAACTAAGAATATGGGGAAGACATTCAACTGTGGGAAAATGCCTTTTGATGGAGGAAGCCTTTTGTTCCATAGCACCTCTATGTCTAGGTTTTTACAGTCCTTTGCTAAGTTATTCTGCCAGCGGCTGGAAAACCACCAGAAATCCGCCAGTTATTTAGACAACTAAAATTCCAAATACCATGGCAAACGGCTCTCTGCTCCACTTTATCACAGGGAGAGGATGGGAGGAACAGTCTGAGCTGAAGTTTACAAATCTCAGCCAACCAACAGCACAAGGTTAAGGGGTTATTCATACCCCTATTTTTGCATTCGAAGAGCAAGGGGAATTCTTGTCGTGAGACACACTGAGACAAATCAGATTATGAGTGTAAGTGCCAAATACTGTGCAAAAACCACCATTAAACACCTGAAATCCTGCTTATGCTCAGACAAGAAAGAGCAAGTGTAAAATATTCTGAATACTTGAGGCATTCTGAAATCTGCCTGGTTCACTGCAGGTTCAATGGTCTTAGGGAGGCCAAGTGACAGCAGAGTTTAGCACTGAGCAGATGTCTCCAAGAGCCCATTCCATGCTACAGGGCGAACCACAGGCTCTGTGAGTAGCAACTTTGCCACAAGTTAGCTACTACTTCTGCCAAGTCTCATGCAGATCAAATCCCTGTCCTGAAAAGTTCATGTTTTTTCTTACATAGATTGTATTTGGAAATGACCAAATGGATGGAAAATAAATTTAATTTAGTCCCTTCAACTATAGCCCTGTCAGCTAACAACTACTCAAATTAAGTGTTTTAATATAGAGTTACGCCTGCCATGGCTCAGATACCTCCTTGCAAATACTCAGTGGTTCCCTGTTCCATTTTCCTTTCACTGCAGCTGCAAAACAAAACCCCATTTATACCTTACACTTGATCATCCAAAAAATCACTCATTAGAGAGCACAAGGCCTACAACTGAAGTTTTCAGGCTGTGCATTACATCCTCCCTTGAATAAGTAAGTTCAGAGCACTCGAAGACGTAAGCACAACCATTACTATTTCCTACCAAGAACCCATGGCAGATACACAGGGACCGAAGCCATCCAGTATTTGACTGGAACAAGTGAATCACAGCTCAGCAACTGAGGATCCGCAGCAGGATCCCGAGCCAATGTGACTCCAGAAAAGGTTTACTGAACCAGAAACGCAGCAGCAGCAATCCTGGTTGGGCGCCAAACACAAGGAAATAAACAGAACAGAGCCTTGGAAGATTTCATCAGCAGCCACAGGAGTGGGGATGAGCAAATCTTGAAGCCTCAGCCGAAGTCAGGCCACTTACCTCAGAAAAGCACAGAAATCTGATGGCAGGAAGCTGGCATTTAACAGCCATTCACGGCAACTGAGTATTTTTCTACTCTCTTCTGATGCACTCCAGGGCCTAAGTTGGCTTTAGGTCCCCAAGTTTACCCATGACATTCTGAACAGACTGGCTCTGTGCACTCTGCTCTGCTAAACCAGGAGGAACTACTGCAAACCCCAGCCAGCAACTGGAGTACAAGAGCAGCCATGAGAGGGTCTGGGGCAGTGGTTCTGCAGAGCCCAGCACAGGGTCAGACCTCCCGCTGCCACCCCGGGGACAGGGGCAGAACAAGGGGCTTGTCACCTAAATTCTTTTTCTCTCCATTAGTTCTTCAACTCACAGGTCGAGTACACAAGTCAAACAGCTTCAGGGTAGTATAAGAGGAGGGGGCAATCCACTCAGACCAGAAATCCAGACCTTCTCTAACAAAGTAGTTTACAAAGAACATGCAGGTGAGTCCACCAGCCAGGTCTGGAAAATCAAGAGCAGTAACACTCACAATTCCTTACTGGAAGCAACTTTTCCACCACTTTTCTTATGCAAAGATAAGGAAAACGTCAGAATCTGTTCAATACAAACAGTTTGCAATCTTAATCATTAAACACAGAGTCACCATTTTAATGGCTATTTGAGAGAGTTAAAACCTGAAATTCCCAACTGCTTGCATGTCTGCCTGCCAATTGTTCCCCTCCCTGTATCAGGATCAATAACTGGGAGCAAAGAAACATCCCTGCTTAACCATGAGATCTTCTTTAACTGCAGGGTAATCACCTAATCCGGGCAGACTCCTTTATTCAGCTTTACATGGGCAATGCTATCATTAAAGTTATAAACTTTAATTTGACTCAAGGAATGCCATTTACTAATTTAGCACGCAAATACTTTTACAGCTGTTGGCATCAAGGTCCATATAAACTACAGGGGATTTATAGCACATAAAGCAACATTTTCAAGCTGTTCTTACTGACACTGCAGAGCACAGGACAGTTGGAGAAAAAGCACTCGCTGAGGCATCTCGTGTTTACAGGGATTTACTAACACACACAACCAGCAAAACAACTGCTTTCTGGGCACTGGATTCCTCAATATTTAATATCCACAGATGTCTCATGCCATTCCTGTTGGCATACTGGAAAAGGGTAGCACTTCCTATTTACTCGGAATAACAGTAAGTAAACGAGAACAAAAGAAAACCCACCACCTGAAGAAAAGTGAACTGCATCAGAAACTTGATGGTGAGCTGGAGCCAAACTTTGCCACGAATATTTAGAAAGGGATGCCAAATCGCTTCAGCAGCTTGAATTTTTTTCCTCCAAAGCTCAGGAGCCAAGAGATAAGACTTAGATACTTGATCTAAACAGCGTAAATGTTATTTCAAACTCCATTTCAGTTTTAAAGCGTCGCTTAAAAACCAACGGTAAAAAAAGTTACGGTTGTGAATGGATTGATCGTACCCCTCCTGATCTGTGCTGGAAATAAACACAAGGTTCAACCTCGGTGTGTGGCGGGGGGGAAGGGAAGGGAGACGGCAACAAAACCAGAGCGGTGCCTCTCCTGGAATTCCAGAGCTTGCCACAGACTCCGCGAGTTAGCGAAGGAGCTGGAGGAGCTACACCCGGCCAAACACCATGAGAACGGAGGGGGATAAAGCAAAAAACACAGATTACAGTCCCCAGCTCGCAACCACACAAAGAAAGAGGAGCCCTTTCAGTGCCAAAGGCCTCGTTCCCGACGCTTCCACGGCAGGAAGCGAGATCCTGGCCGGGCCCAAGGGGCCTCCCAGGAGAACGAGGTGACGAGGAGCCCCCTCCATGCCCCGGGTGTACCGAGAGGACCCCCGCCCTCCAGCGTCGGGTTATACCGAGGAGAGACCCCTCCAGCCCCAGGGGGTACCGAGGAGCTCCCTCCAGCCCCGGGGAGTACCGACAAGTGTGAGTGAGGCCGTGGCCCGCGGAAGGGCCGGGTCCGGTGCCCCTCAGGAGGCCGCTGGCCCGTCCCGCCGCCCCCCCACGCCCCTTCCCCGATGTGTAACCCCCAATCCCGGTGCCGGGGGCCGCACCTGGATGACCTCGTTGACCTCGCGGATGCACTCCACCATGTGCTGCAGGATCTGCTCGGCCGTCAGCACCTCGTAGCGATAATCCTCCTCCTGCTCGGGGCCGCCGCCGGGGCCCGGCCCGCCGCCCAGGCCGCCGCCGCCGCCGCCGCCGGGGCCCAGCCCGCCCGTCTCGCTGCCTAACAGCCCGTCACGCTCCCCGCCGACGCGCAGCCCGGGCTCCACCAGCTCCACTTCGCCCAGGTCCAGGTTATCGTCGGGCTCGTCTTCCTCCTCGTCCTCCTCGTCCTCCTCCGCGCCGCTGTCCTCGCTGCACTCCTCGTCCTCGTCGAACTCGTAGTTGTACCCCTCGTCCGAGTCCATGGCGAGGCGCTGAGGGAGCGGCGGCGGCTCCCGCGGCCTCCCCGCGCCCGGCCCCGCCGCCGCCGCCGTTGGCCCCGGCCCGGCCCGGCCCCGCCGCGCCTCAACCGCCGCCAACAAAGGGCCGCGGCCGCCGCGCTCCGTCACCGCGCGCCCCGCGCGTCACCGCCACCCGCCCGCGCCTGCGCGCCCGCCGCCATCTCACCCCGCCCGCCGCCGCCGCCATCTTGGGTGTGCGACACGCCCCCGCCCAGCCCCCGCCCGCTTCACGCCGCCGCCGCCATGTTGAGTGTGGCACGGCGCCAGGGTGGATGCGGCGCATAGGCACCGCGGAACCGCCGTCCCGCTGGGGTGGAAAAGACCTTCGAGAGCATCGAGTCCAACCTGACACCCAACACCATCCTTTCAACCAGACCAGAGCACTGAGTGCCACGTCCAGTCGTTCCTTGAACACTTCCAGGGAGGAGGACTCCACCATCTCCCCAGGCAGCCCCTTCCTGTGTCTGAGCACCCTTTCCACGAAGAAATTCCTCCTGATGTCCAACCTCGCACAGCTTGAGGACTTTACCTCTTGTCCTGTCCTTTGTTCCCTGGGAGCAGTGCCCCATCCCCACCTGGCTGCACTCTCCTCTCAGGAGTTGGTGGAGAGCCTTAAGGTCCCTCTGAGCCCCCTTTTCTCCAGGCTGAGCGCCTTTCCCGACTCCCTCATTTGCTCCTGGTGCTACACAATATTAAGGGTTGAAATGGCTTATCTCATTCCATCCCTGCCATGGGCAGGGACACCTTCCACTATCCCAGGTTGCCCCAAGCCCCATCCAAGCCTGGCCTCGGACATTGCCAGGGATCCAGGGGCAGCCACAGCTTCTCTGGGCACCCTGTGCCAGGGCCTCAGCACCCTCACAGGGAGGAATTTCTTCCCAATATCTAACTTAAATTTTCCCTTTTCAGTTTGTACCCATTACTCTCCCCTATCTTCGCATTTCCTGAGAATGCTGGAGAGGTATGGGGTCTCTGGCAAGCGACTTGTGAGGGCAATGTGATGGAAATGAGAGGGGAATGGGAGGGAAATGTATGGGAAAATAGATTGCTCTGCCTCAAAATCAGAATGAAATTGCACTGAGACCCTGTGTGCAGAAATTCCCAGTCATCAATGCGATAAATATGAGCCCACCATCTTTGGAGGGACCCTGACTGTGCCAAGTGGCATCTCCAAGCTCCAGCATTGCCTTCTGGTCAGTGAAGATGGTACTGCCTGGATTTTCACTAATGCCAGGCTTGATTTCCTTTATTCTTTGTTAATTTGATATTTTGCAGGGGGAAGAACACCCATGAGTGGTTTCATCCCCAGACCAGGGATAGAGTTTTTTATTTCCTGGCATTGACAAGAGCCCTGGGCATTCCCAGGTGCCAGAGCCTCTTGCCTGGACACTGAGCCACCAGCAAAGGGCAGGATAGACCCTGAGGTGCTGCAAGAGCTGAGCACCCTTTGCCTCAGCTTTCCCTGCCTCCAGCATCAGCTGTGTTCAGCCTGGAACGGAGGAGGCTTGCTGGGCTCATTGTCTGCAGCCATTCAGGGAGCTCACAGAACTCCGGTTGGCTTGGAAACAAGGCTGCAGCCTGGCCCAGAGGAGAACCAGCTGCTCCCACCCCTCCACTGCTGTTCACTGTGGATGTGAGAGCCTGGCACAGCCCCGGAAGGGCTTCAGGGCCATCTTCTCCCACTGGTGCTCACCCTCCACTTCCTCATGCCCTGGGGAATCATTTCTTCCCAGGGTGAAGTGGGGCCATTTGGATGTGGGGACGTTATTCACGCGCTCTGCCCAGATGAAGATGAGACTCACCAGGGCGGTATGTGGTGTAGGTGTGACAAATTTCATCAGCTCTTTGGGGCAGGAGTCATCTGGTGCAGTGGGATCCTGCTTCCTGCTTCTGTCTCAATACAAATCCCTTATGAAGCAGGAAGAAAATTAGAAGCCACATCCAAAAGTGTGTTTTATTTCCTGCTGGAGCACAGAAAGCATAACGATGGCCATAGCAACAGGGAGGTGCCCTTGGGGACCCAGGGATATTCAGTGTCCAGTGGTAGATGTCTCTAGAGCCCTCACTCGGTACCTGGCTGCATCTTCAGACACACAGGCAGCTCTGAGCATTTGTATGGCCCTGTGGTTCCCGAGCTCTGCTCTGCCTGGGTCAGGAGCACACAGGGGGTGTGGACCAGGCACGCACGTTGCATCATGCCACGCTACCTAGTCACTAAAGCCAGTTCTCTAATTACCCTACTTATGTGGAATTGCAAAGGCCAGAGCTTTAATCATCCTGCCCTACATAAATCTAAGTAGCCTTGCCTTGGTTTAGCTCCAGACGCACCATCTGGACATCTGCCAGGCTGGTCCTACCTCACACGTCAAGCCATGGGGGCTCAGGTGGTTGCCCCAGGTCCTTGCCCCATGCTTCATTCCCAAGGGAGACTGTGTGTCACACCCTGGGACTCTGAGCTAGTCCTGCCCAGCTGGTGACATTCCCAGCTCCTGGCCAAGAGTGACAAGACACAAGCCATTTTGGGGCTGCTCATCTGCCCACAGGACCCTAAGAAAGGCACTGACCAAACTGCAGGGTTTTGCTTTATTGAATTTTGGCAGCTCTGGACACAAAAACCCTTGGCTGAGGTGATGTTCCCCTTGGGGACAGGCCCGAGAGTGTGTTTGGGAAGCAGCTGCTCCTGGGAGCAGGGACTGGCCATCTCCAGCTGCTCTGACCATCTCCCCACCACCCTGTCCTGGCCCCAGCTAAGGCTGCAGAGCTCAGCCTGGAGCCTTGCACGGAGCCCAGCAAGAGGAGGTTCTCTGGAGCCAGGCTGGGAGAGCTGGGGGTGTTCACCTGGAGAAGAGAAGGCTCCAGGAGACCTTAAAGCCCCTTCCAGGGCCTTAAGGGGCTCCAGGAGTGATGGAGAGGGACTTGGGACAAGGGCCTGGAGAGACAGGACAAGGGGGAATGGCTTCCCACTGCCAGATGGCAGGGATAGATTGGATATTAGGAAGGAATTCTTCCCAGTGAGGGTGTCCTGAGAAGATGTGGCTGCCCCTGGATGCTTGGAAGTGCTCCAGGCCAGGCTGGATGTGGCTTGGTGCACCCTGGGATAGCGGAAGGTATGCCTGCCCATGACAGGGGGGTGGAATGGGATGATCTTTAAAGGTCCCTTTTCTACCCAAACCATGCTATGATTCCATTATGGTTCTATGATCCCAGTAATAAATATTTATTAACAGTGATGGGATCTTCCCAATGGCATCCCACAGACACAGGAAACCACCTCCCCTCCTATAGTCCCAGCCTTATCTTTCCCAACTGCAAGACAGGGATCAGCACTTTGCAGCCGGTTACTCCAGCAACACTTACGCTAATTTATATCTCAAAAATACTCTTTGGAATGAAATTTTAGCCATGCCTTTTGCAAAAGGTCTTCATTTTGAAGTTTCCAACCAATGGTCACATACAAAGCTCTGGTCACCCACCAGCTTCTTGCAGGTGAAGGAGGTGGTTGTAGGTGGTTGGCAAAAGGTAGCTGAGAAAAGCAGGGCTGCTGCCTTCAGCTGATTCCAAGGGGATCTGCGCTGCCTCTGGGGATTCTAGGATTCCAGCTACTGAGAAAAGCCAAAAACTGCTCTTCTGCCCACTCTGAAAAATGATTTAGATCTCCATAGACACCTGGCGCTTTTTCACTTTATTCTTGCAAAAGCTTAATTACCCAAGTGATTCTGGTAACTGTTAACACTGAAGCTGACAAGAATAAAATATTGCCTTGCAATCACCTTGCTCCCCGAAGTTAAGCACATGCTTACAGGATTTATGGGAGCAGCGCCTCTGGGCACGGGAAGTTTGTCACAGCACATCCATGGGCTCTGATTGATTCCAGCTCAGCCCCACAGCCGTGACTGGGAGCAGCCAGGGACAGCAGCCACATGTACTCAGCCTCCGCAGGAACTTGCAGTATCTCCTCGTGACAAGCCCTGATTCGTGATACCAAAATGCTGTGAAAGTGCTGGTGCCCCACACCACAATCCGCCTGCAGATTCGGGGTGAAGCTGCCATCCCACCCAGCCTCTTTCCTGCTCCCGCTTTCCTTGAGGCAGGCAAGGCAGGATGTCTGGAAAAAGCCTTTCTTCTCCATCACCGGAGACACACAGAGCTCCCACGCTGGGAGAAAGGAAATCCAGGAGATTTCTCAGTGCCTAGGGTTTGATTTTGGGTGTCTGCATACTCCTTAACAACCTCAGCTTGTGAGTATGGGCTGAGCTGCCCCTCGGATCACCACCCCAAAGCTGTGCGAGCTGGAGATAACCAAGAAGAGAAAGGCTCAGTGATAATGCCAGCAGTGGAAAAACCACCAGGCTGAGCTCAGTTCAGGACCCCAAATCCTCCACACTGATTAACACATCTCACTTCAAGCTTTTTGCCTTAAACTCCACTCTCAAGCTCATAATTGTTGAAATATTTATCACTGCTGCCTGCTTGCTCCAAGTCTCCCAGGCCTCATGCCCCTCATACATGCTCTCCCAGCTGAAGAGGTCCCTTCTGTTCAACCCTATCTTTGCTAGGAGTTCATTCACCATGTGCACCGGCTAAACCATTTGATGGCAGCATCAATATGTGGTGGTCTAGGTGGGAAGGTAGGGATATGGAAGTGAGTCATCCTGTGCTTTGAAAAGCGCTGGAATGAATCCTTGTGGCTCCAAAAGCATCCTGCCATACACCAGCCTGCTTCAGCGCCCTAAAGCATCAAAGTTCCTCATGGGCTGATCTGTGAGAGCTAATGAAAATTCCCTGGATGTGAATTTAGGGGCATCTCGTGTTCAGGATCTTCATTGTGCATGTGCTAAAGCTCCACCAAATGTCTCTGGGGATTCCTGCTGGGTGTTTAAATGGGAGCACCCCTCTGCTTGATGATGAGCACCATCATCCCTGAAATATGAAGATGTGCAAGAGGAGGGCCCACACCTGAAAGGACCTGGTACATGCTGATCACACTCTCTCCAGACCACCACCACAAGTAAGGATGCTTCAACCCTCCAATGCTTGTGGTTGCAGTCCAAATCCCATCATTATTTTACCATGCATTAAAGGGAAGGTAAACAAGCAAATGGAGACAGTAGTTTTGCCCAGAAGGCTCTGAGATGCCAAAATTCAAGTTAGAGGTCTACAGGTATTTCCAGGAGATTATCTATGTTTTCCAAAGCCCTCCTCTAGTCACACCACCAGCAAGTCCCTTGAGCTGGGAGTTGCTTCATTCTGCTGCAAGTTTTCCTAGGCAGCATTGGTGTAAAGAGCAAAGCAAATAGAAGACTCATGCCCTGTGAAGGTATTCATGAATGGCTTCCTCCATTCCCACTTCACTGGCTCGGACACTTCTCACCAGCGGAAGAATCTGTGTGCAAAGCACCCTCCTGGTTAAATGCAGAAGCTGCCAACATTATTGTGAATTAGAGAGCATAATAAATGGACTTATATCTTTAAAAAATGCTGTAGTACAACTGCACCAACAGCCCAAAGCCCTTTGTGCCCCGAAGGCAAACAAAACAGAAAGACTCAAGTGTGACACCAGGCAGGTTTTATAACAATTTATATCAGAATAATTAATTTGGATTGCTACCAAATTCATTGTTGGTAGCAAGCAGGTAATCCAGCAGTGTCCTGGGGCAGCAGTTTCCTGCAGTCCCCCAGCAAGTCCCAGCTTCTGCAGTCAGAGAGATGACAAGAGGGATTTGTAGGTACCCCCACCACAGGTCTCACCGGTACAGCCTCAGGTTCCCTCCCTGCATGTTCCTTGCTGAACTAAGCTGGAAAAGGCCTCCCAGGTGGATATATCACCCTGGAGATATGCTCTGAGCCCACAGACTGGCCTATTGAAGGATTACTGAAGAGCATCAGCAACTTCTGGCTGTTGGTGCTCCATGCCTGCTGCAGGACAGAGTGTAATCCAGGTTCTTTCAGCCCAGCTCCACAGTTAAACACACGCTTAAGCAGTCTTCTTATGTAAAGAAACATTCCCAAATCAGACTGTTAGTCTGGACTAATGCCGGCCAGCTACAGATGAACTTCAATGAGTCATCCCCCAGAGACATCAGGTCCCCTAAAATAGCAACAGCAACTGAATCTGTAGAAAGGCTGGGATATTTGGACTGAAAGCTCTGATCACAATGCTTTACATAAGCTGGCAAACACGCCACCTTCCCCAGGCTGAAATGAGGATTCGCCTCAGGCCAGGGCACTCCCACAATTCTGTCTCATGTGCTGGGAAGTGCAGTCCTGACATTGCCTGATGCAACACAGCAACAAACTGACTTGTTTGGGGTGTTTTTCCTTCCACTAAAATTTTAATACAAGGAAACTACTTGAGGATAAGGCCAGAGACACTGGAACCAATCAAACATAGTCAGTTTTTGCCAGAAAACGCTGGCAACAGCTGGTGCTCCAGAGGTTTGCACAGGGAAAAGCAACAAACCCAGCTCAAGACCATGGAGGCTTTATGTAGACTGGCAGCAGGAAAACTTGAACACAAGGAATGACAGGGGCCACTTTCCCAGAGGGCTGACACAGGCTGGAATATAGGTGATTTCACTCCCTGCTGTGTGATGAGGAGAGAGACAGAGAAGGGCCACAACATCCTGGAGAAATCGTGAGAAAGGAGCCTGGCATGTGCCATCGTGTTGAATTTGGGTCCTGCCACCTCTGTAGGGAAAACAAGGGAGGATTGTCAGGAGCCTGAGGGAACCAACAGGCTTTAATTGCCCCAGTCAACCTCTCCTGGGACCTCCACCCATGAACTCCATAAGCTCCATTCAATCTGAGGTCCAGGCAACCAATTCTTCCTGATCTCACCTTCGAGTGTACCTGCTCCTAGGTATTCCTAGATTGATGTTGGGCTTCACTTGGTGCCTTTAATTCTCCGGGTGATATCTGAGGTGTTGGTCCACTGCTGTGCTCTGCTAGCCTGGCTGTGGAGGTACACCCACCTGGTAAGGCTGTGCCTGTCCTTGGCTCCTGGCTTACCTTCCCACAGGTGGACTTTACCGTTCTACAGGGCTGGAGAAGGATGCGGTGCTGTGTAGGTGTTGAGTTCATGGCAACACCATCTGGCTCTCTTTGACCTCATTCCTTGACGGAGCCCAGCTTCTCTATCTCTAGGTGACCCTTAGTACCCTCCCTGCCTTCCTCACCATAAGTCCCCCAATTAATTTTCACTAACCCCATTAAATTCCCACAATCCCATTTAGACCCAAACCTAACTGTGATCTCCTCCTAGTGCCCAGTCTCCCCACAACTTTTTCACCTCCATGTCACCTCCAAAACCTTCATTGGAACCTCACAGCCTCCTTCAACCTTGGAAAGCACCTCCCTCCCTCTCTCCCCAGCTCCACTGAAACCCTTCTATGTCCTCCCAGCTCTTTTCCTTTCACCATCAGTCCCCAGCTTTGTGCTGTTGCTATTCTAATCTTTGACAAAAAGGTTCTTGAGGTTTTTTTCTAAAAATGCTTTTTTTCCTGTTGATTCTGTTCTTTCTACACTGCTCCCATGAGGGACAACCCCTTACATTCCCCACCAGACCTGTCCGCAGCTGTGTCCTACTCACACAGGGTGGTTATTCCTCTTGTGTGATGGGGCCATCTACCCCATCACACTTTCTCCTGTGCTATTTGTTTCATTTCCTGCTTGCTCCCATGCCTCTGGCTTGTCTCCCACTATTCCTGATACCTTGGTGTTTTCTGGGACAACAGGTTTTTAATAATTTGATGGAGTGGGTTCCCTGGGAGGTTTGTGCTGGCAATTAGATGGGTAAGACCTGGGCTTAAGGCCCTTATTTGAGTTGGGGATTGCTAAGGAAAGCAGAGCTGGAGAGAGGAAGCAAAATTAAAAAGAGTTCATCTGAGGTTAAGGCTTTCCTTGGAAAAGTCAAGAGCTGTATGGAAAGCATCCCTGCAACACTTCCCTGTGAGGATTCATGATGGAATAAAGCCCCTTTTTTTTGTACAATCAGTATTTCACTGGCCACATATAAAATATCCCTGGACACCTATGCAAGGGGTGATTTATATTAAGTATTGCTCACAGCACCAACAGAAGATGCCCAAACCCGAGGTGGATCCAAAGCATGGGCAAGATGTGCTGGTTTCAAACTGAAAGAGGGTCTAGTTAGGTTAGATATGAGGAAGAATTTATTTATAATGAGGGTGGTGAGGCCCTGGCACAGGTTGCCCAGAGAAGCTGTGGCTACCCCCATTCCTGCAAGTGTTCCAGGCCAGGTCGGACACTGGCCTTGGAGCAACCTGGGATAGCAGAAGATGTCTCTGCTTTTGGCAGGGGGTGGAATTAAATGGTCTTTAAGATCCCTTCCAACCCAAAACACTCCATGATTCTACCAAAGCAGCAAGGGTGAAAAACGAGTTTTAACTCATTAATCTCCTCAAACCCCGAGCCAGGCTGCTGAGGCTCCCTGAGGGCAGGAAGCATGGCCGGGGTGGGGGGCTTCTAAGCCCAGAGGGCTGGGGCAGAAATGACTCTCGGTGGGGAGCCGGAGGGGTCTGGGTGATTTATTTGAAGAGAACGAGGCGACCCTGGAGCACTGGAAGAGGCGGTGGGGCAAGGGGGCAGCGCGGGGTAGGCCGTGAGGGCGGGCCCGAGCTGCCATTTCGCGGCCGCCCGGCCCCCCGCTGTCGGGCGGTGCCGCCTCCCTCAGGCTCGGGCGCGACATGGCGGCGGCGCGGGCGCTGCAGCTGTCGCTGCTCCGGCTGCTGCTGCTCCCGCTGCTGCTGATGGTACTGCTGCCGGGCCCGGCGGGGGCCGTGTGGCCGCAGCCCCAGGCCCAGAGCTCCCCGCCCGGCGACTGCCGCTGCCCGGTGCCGGCCCGCCGGTTCCGCTTCGCCGCGGCGGACGGCTCGGCCGTGGGGCCGGGCTGCGCCGTGCTGGACGCCGCCTTCCAGCGGTACCGGCCGCTGCTCTTCGGCCGCCCCACTGGTGAGGGCCGCGGCGGGCGCTGACCCTTCCATCCGGTGGCTTTGAGCTTAACACCCCCAACACCCTCGCTTATTTTGGGGTCAGACCACGGGGTTTGGTGGCCGTCTGCCTCCCCTCAGTTCGACGGGGGCAAGTGGGGTGGGAGGTGTGGCTTGGATGGAGTCGGATTGCAAGGGCAGCGATGCGTTGGGGTTTGATGAGGGCAATGCCTGTGGCATATATAGAATAAATCTAACCGAGTTTGGCACAGCACTAGCTGTCTTCCTTCCAGGATTTAGGCTTTTGCTATCAAGGGTTTCCTCCATCTCATTTTTACTTCCTCCGGATAGTGTTTCAGCTCCCCATTGCTTCATTTCGCTTCCTTGTGGCTGCAGGGAGAGCCGCTGCTGGTCTCGCAACCGTTTCTGCTCCAGGGTTACTGCTAAGTCTTGGCTCTTCCCATTCCTAGCAGCTCTCGGTGTTCTGTGTGAGGTCTCGCCTTAGGAAAGACTTGCTGCTTCGTGTGTGTGCTTCCGAGTACGTACTTGTGCCACGGGGCACCTCTGCCAAAGCAGAGCTGTTAAATGTCCTGAAGGAACGTGGCATTTCTGCCAGGGAGGGATTAGCTCCTGGATTCATCCTGAAATTGTAGGGTAAGATGAGGAAAGGCAAAAGCTTTGAAAGCCTGGGTTTGCTTTGGGACAAGTACTAAAGGTTTCTTGAACCCAGACTTCTTCATGATAACACCCATTGCTTGTCTGGGATGAACTGCAGGAAACGTCTTGGCTGCGGAGCTGACGCACAGGGATGCTCAGTGGCTGCGTGGGTCTGCTGCAGCTTGAAGTGCTATATCCAGGGAATGTGAAGCACTTCATTCATCAAAAAGAGCTAGTAACTCTGCTCCCGAGTGTTTTAAATGTCAGTGTGAACTCTTTCACTGCTGATCAAAGCAGAGAAGGGTGGTGGTGTTAGAAGCCGCTTGGCTTCATCTTGAGTACATCATACTTTGAAAAAAGCAGGTTTGAAACAGAGAACCCTTTGGCTTATTTTATTTCTTCAGCTCTTGTGAGTAGCAGTAGAAATAAATTCTGATTTGGGAGCCAAGAAGACTCCTCTTGGTTCTCTTTTGCTGCTAGGAACTAAAAACAGCTGATCTAATTATTCACGCTCTCCTGTTCCACTCAGAGGGGAAATGTGACCATCAAATCACTTCGAGCAACGTTGTGATCACAAGACCCAGCTCACACTCATCACTTTCCATATGCCCTGCTTTCTGATGCTCAAACGACACAAATTATTTTAAGGTTTTTTTTCCCCTCTTTGCCTTCTTTTTGTTTTGGTCTTCTTTTCTGCATGGGTGGTTAGTAAGAGCAGGCAAGGGAAACTCTGGATGAAAGGAAGTAATTTCTATTAATAGTGGAAATAATGGCAGAAACCATTTTCTGGCTGCGCTGCCTTGCAGGTGTGGTGGCGGAGGTGCCTGCCTTCACCTTGGCCTAGGAGGCTGTGTTTGGTTTGGGAACTGTCATCCTGCGCAGGTTCAAATGCAGTATGTGGTGGTGGGGCCAATTCTGCTGAGGGTCTTCAGCAGGATGAGTGTTCCCTGTGTGCCCAGGCCTGAGAACGGCTGTTCCCAGTGAGCTGCTGCCTTCCCGAGCAGAGGGAGCAGGTCTTGCTGTGCTGCTTGCACATCTGCGAGGTTGCCTTGGCTACCAGCTTGTCTGCAACCGAGAGGAAAGCTCAAAACAGGGCTGGCTTCAAGCTGTTTTCCTTCTCTCCGCAGAGGTTTCGTCATCCCTTCATGGAGCTATCAGGGGGTTCTGGCTCCTGTGAGCTGTGGAGCAGGGGCTCTCTGCATTTCACCGGAACGCTGGCAGTGCCGCAGTCTCTGGAAACTTCTTGGTGCTCTTGGCTCTTTCAAAGCCAAGCTATTTAGTGACCACATTAAACATTGACTGTTCTGGGAATGCTATGGGGGTGTAGGCATGGACCTTGGCTGGGATGAGCAGGGTCCTGCTCTGCTACCCCACACTCCGGGCAACAGACTGCTGTGAGTAGTCCCTTGCGTCCCAGCGAAGGTTGAATATCCCTTTGGAATGGGGGAGTGATTTTAGTGGGGATTCAGGCTTGTGCATGCTTGGAAGTGTTCCTCAGTTAGGGAAGTGCACCCAGAGCTCCTTCATAAGGTCTGAATGTGACTGGGTTTGTTTCTCTGGCTGCTTCACATGGGACATGCTCTGCAGAAGGTGAAGTCAGTTGGGAGCTTGTCTGAGCTGGGTGAGATCTTTTGATTGCCTCTAACTCAGCCCAGCTTAGCAGATTGATTCTCCACCCTTTTTTACAGATTTTCTTTGCCCTTTCCAAGAAGTGTGGGTAGGGCAGGGCTCTTGGGCTTGTACTTCTTTCAAGTGGTGAGAGAGCTTGGAAACAAGAAGCTCTTCATGGAGAAGCTTTGACTAGTCATTGATTTAACTTAGAGCCAGCACTGGTGTCCATGAAGCCTCGGGGGCCGCTGCTAGTCCATATTCTCATGTCTCTCCTCTCTTGTGCACTCCTTTAAGATTTCCTGGGGGCTTCCTCACAGGTTGGGATCAGCTCATGTTCTCCTAGTTGGCTGTGTTGAAATTAGCCCCTGCTGAACACCCCAGTGCCTGTTCTGAGGTGCAGGAAGGGGTGCCTGTTTCTGCCTCCATCTGTACCTGGGCTGGGAGGATGGTGGTGGGCTTGTAAGCAGGGAGAAGAGCTCTGATGGGGTTGATGTGCTATGTCTGTGTCCTTTGCAGAGAATGAGCTGTCCTGGGAAACACCCTGCAGTGAGCTTCTGGTCTACGTTTCCACACCGGGCTGTGACGGGTTTCCCAGCCTGGACTCCAAGGAGAGCTGTAAGTGTGGGGGTTGGGAGTAGGAGGAAATGTGGCTGTTTCCGTGCCTGTCAATTACCCCTGGTTTTGGGGAGAGCACCAATCCCCCATTGTTGAGACACTGGGGCAGAAGCAGGAGGGACGTACATGAGGGTGCTGATAAAGCAGTGGGGAGAGATTTAAAACAGCAAGAGAGGCCCAAAATTCAGTTCTCCAGGGTCCCGGGGTGCAGCCCTGTACCTGAGCCCTGCCCAGTGCTGTCGTGGCTGTGTGTGACAGCCCCCTGATGCTGTGTTTCAGATAAGCTGTCCGTCTCCAAAGGCTCCATGCTGCTCTCTGCAGAGACCGTCTGGGGAGCTCTCCGAGGTGAGCTTTGCTTCCCGCAGGGCATCCCCACTCTCCCTGCCTCGGGCCTGTGGGGATGTCTCTCAGTGCCTCTGTCTTTCCACTGACTTCTTTGTTAATTGAGCTCTGCTCCTTTGGGGGTGTCTCTGCTGAGAAAGGGGCTGTGTGTTTTCCTGCAGGCCTGGAAACATTCAGCCAGCTCGTTGGGAGAGACGAGAATGGCACGGTGAGTCCTGGCCTCATCTCCTGGGGGCAGGCAGAGCCCCTGCCTCCATGGGGCAGGCTGAGGGTTGCTGGGATGCTTGGGATGAGTGGGCACAGGCTTGGCAAGGGTCAAGTGGAGATTCACGGATCCAGTCAGATCCCTGCCTTCTGAATGGGTAAAGAAGTGCTGCAGCTCTTTGTGGCCAATTTACGCTCTGGGCAGTGAGGGCACCCCTGTCCTGCCAGCCCTCAGGACAGTGGTGACTCTCAGTGTCTCTTGCTAATGGCCATTTGCCCAACATCCTGCTCATGTCTTCCTTGTGTCCACTGTGTGCAGTACTACATCAATGAGACAGAAATCGTGGACTTTCCCCGTTTCCCTCACCGGGGACTGTTGCTGGACACCTCTCGTCACTACCTGCCTCTGAGAGCCATCCTGGAAACTCTGGTAGGGCACTCATGCTGGGAGATGAGGTGGTTTAATTGGGTATCCCTTCCCCTGTGGCAACTGAACTCCCTTGTTTGGGTGATTTTTCAGCTGCCTTTGTGAAAGAGAAAACCCTGAGGTATCTTGGATACCTGCAATCCAGCTTACTCTCCAAGGCTGGGCTGTTTCTAAGACAAGGGAAAACTCTGGTAAAGGTGCATGGTGGTTCTGTGCTCATCCCAAGCAGAATTAAACTTCCAGATCTTCACCAATTATAGGGAGAACAGGGATTTTACTGTGAGCAGAAGTATTCCTGGCCCTGTGCAGCTTTTTGTGTTTAGAGAGACGTGTCTGAATCCCTCTTGAATCCTGGAGAGGGGTCCTTAGGGACTTTGCCTTGTCCTTTTGGAGCAGGAGGACCTTGTCCCCTATCTGTGGCAAGCTGGGTGACCTTTCGGAAGGGGCGAGGCACTTCATCTTTGTCCCTGTTCCTTCCCAGGATGTCATGGCTTACAACAAGTTTAACGTGTTTCACTGGCACATTGTGGATGACCCATCGTTCCCCTATGAGAGCTCCACATTCCCAGAGCTCAGCAAGCAGGTAACACTCCCTGATCACTGTGTGTTCCTGTCCCAGGTGAGCAGATCCCTGCCTCTGCTCCTGAACGAGGCACTGAGCTTTCCCATGTTCCCAGGGAGCCTTCAACCCCATGACCCACGTGTACACAGCCAGCGACGTGCGCGCTGTGATCGAATACGCCCGGCTGCGCGGCATCAGGGTCATCGCTGAGTTCGACACCCCTGGCCACACCCTCTCCTGGGGGCCAGGTGAGGAGCACACCCTGCCTGCTGCTGTGAGGAGAGTTGGAGTTGTCCCAGGGGCAGGAATGGAATCTGCAATCTGGACCCTAAAGGCTGGCTGTGGGCAGCAGTGTCCCATGGGCTGGCTTTGAGGAGGAGCAAACCATAATCTGGGGAACACGAGACCCAATGGTCCAACTTCTAGAACAAAATCCAAAGGGAAACATTTCCATGTCTTCTTGGGTGCAAGCTGGGTGATTTTTTTTGCGGGAACATCTGCTCTGCCAAAACTAACATCACAGCTATTGCAAGGATCTTTTGTTTAATTGAGGGTACAGCTAGCCAAGCTTCCTTGCTCTGCTCAGCAATGCCCCAGTCCTGACACACTGCTCTCTTCTCCATGGACTGCCTCCACGTGTGGAAGTGCAAGAAGCTCCAGGAAAACATTCCATTGTCTTTTTCTCCCCTTCCTCTGCCTCCAAATGCCAAGGTCCATGCTAGAATTCACCATGTGTGTGGTCACAGCTAAAACTATGACTGTCCCTCCTTCCCTGTCCCCTGACAGGCCCTGAGTCATGCTGAGGAGCATTGTAGAGGGTGACACAGTCACACTTTGACTCTTCCTCACCGTCCTGCATTTGTTACCATCCAGGTGCTCCAGGCCTCCTGACTCCCTGCTATTTGGGCAAGGCTCCTTCAGGAGTCTATGGGCCCATCAACCCCATCGTTAACAGCACCTACCAGTTTGTGAGCAGTTTGTTCCAAGAGGTCAGCTCTGTGTTCCCAGACTTCTTTCTGCACCTTGGTGGTGATGAGGTGGATTTCACATGCTGGTGAGTCTGAAATCAGTCAGGATGGGGACTTGGGGGAAGTATTTGGCGTTGGAGTCCCAGCCCATTGCTTCTTGGTCATGATCTTTGGTGTCCTGCTCTCCCAGGCTATGGGGAGTGGTGGTGCTTGGGATTTCTGAGCTCATAGGGATGCTGGATGTAGGGAACTGCTGGTGCCAGTCCAGCCACAGCTCTGGGAGTGCCTGGGCAAGCCTTGGACTCATGTGGGAAAGACTTGACCATGCCTTGGCCTTACTCCACAGCTCAGGTTGCGATGGTTTTGTTCCTTCTCTTTGGTGCACAGGAAATCCAATCCAGAAATCCGTGCTTTCATGGAGGAGATGGGCTTTGGTGAGGATTACAAAAAATTAGAGTCTTTCTACATCCAGAGGTAAGGACAGGGCATCCAGGGCTTGCAGCTGCACTGTGCGACTAGCACACAGGTCTCCTGTCTTGAGGACACCAGATCTTTTCAGGAGAATCTCCATTGGTCATGTTTCCCTGACCCCAAAAAGGGAGCATTTTAGTGGGAGATTGACCACAAAAAAGCATGGGACTGAGGAGAAAGAAGCCCCATAAGAGGCTGTGCTCTCTCCTTTTTCTTCAGAAGCACCTCCACATCACACTGAGAGTGTAGGCAATATGAGTGCTGCTGCTTTGGCTGTATGTATCAGAGGGTCAGTGGAATCACCCAGAACTTGGTACTTTTTCCGCTCCAGGCTTCTGGACATCGTCTCTTCCCTTGGCAAAGGTTATATTGTGTGGCAGGAGGTGTTTGACAACGATGTGAAGGTAAGAGCTGCCTGTGTTGGGGTGAACAGTGCCAGCACCCCAGTCTGACACACTGGTGTGTTCTGGTGCGTCCGTGCTGGGGCTGGTGGGGGTTACTCAGTTACAGGACTGGGGTTGATTTTGAGATGGTGCTGCCCGTGAGCTGTCTTTGTGGTAGCTTTGTCACACTGCTGCCAATGCTGTTCTCCCTCCAGGTTCTTGTATATTCACCTGCAAGATGCAGGTTTTAGCTCTGCCCAGGACACTCTGAAAATGGCCTTATCACTCCCTCTGTTCTCCTGCAAGCCAGACAGGAACTGGCTCAAGAATTGAGCCCAAGTCTGTCTCAGCTTCCTTTTGGGGATGTGGAGGGGTCAGGGCATTCTGCCTGGGGTAGCACACACCACACCAGTCCCCTGCACCATGTTCACCTGTGCTCCTCAGCTGAAGCCCAACACCATCATTCACGTGTGGAAGGAGAATGCCATGCTCTACCTGAACGAGATGGCCAATGTCACCAGGGCTGGCTACCATGCTCTGCTCTCTGCACCCTGGTACCTCAACCGCATCTCCTATGGACAGGACTGGATAGAAGCCTATAAAGTGGAGCCCTTGAACTTCAAAGGTGTGTTCCTTGTGTCCTCTTCCTGCATGGCAGCTGGCTTGGCACTTGGAGGTAGCGCCAGGACTGGCTGTCTTGCTGTCCCCTCCACAGGCAGCCCTGAGCAGAAGGCCCTGGTTTTGGGTGGCGAGGCCTGCATGTGGGGTGAATATGTGGATGTCACCAACCTGACCCCCAGGCTGTGGTAAGAGAGGCCACAGGGAGGTTACTCAGATTGTGTGGGGCTGGGCTCACGTCCCTTTACCACTGAATGTGTCAAACTCTGCATTTGGTCTGTGTGTGGTGCTCGTCCCTGTCCCGTCTGTGCTGGTAACAGCTTCACTGAGGCTGAAATGAGGGTTTACAAGGCTGTAACAACCTGCTGCTGCAACTAGGTTGTGTTTAACATCCATCTGTCCTGTCACCCTGGTCTGCTCCTGATCTGCATGTGTCCAGGAGTGGATCTTGGGATACACTGAAGCCTTTGTGTGTGGAAGGATGCTGGTCAGGGAAGTGTTTGGGAGCTCAGGGCTTCATGTGAGAAGCTTTTGAGCTCTCCCCTGTCCTGACTGCCTGTCCCTCGTCCTCAAGGCCAAGAGCTGGGGCTGTAGCTGAAAGACTCTGGAGCAACAAAACTGTGACAAGCATGGAAGATGCATATGCCCGGCTGGTGGAGTTCCGCTGCACACTGCTCGGGTAACCATGTTGGGACAACTCGCCCTGGCACAACTGCTCTGGGCTCAGCCCTGAGAGGGCAGCGGGGGATAAGGGTCCTGCTGCAAAATGACCCTTGTTCCTCTGGAAAGTCCTGGTTTTCCTGATGCCTGTGCATGGGCAGAGCTTGCTTTGTGCAGCACTGGAAGAGCGCTCCTGCTGCCAGTGTGGGCTGGTGGCTCTGGCGAGGAGAGGGCTTTGTGCTGAGGAAGGAGGGGACTTCTCAGCTCTTGCCACCGCTCCTGCAGCACCAGCTTCCCCAGGAAACCTGTCTTCACCCTGTGCTCCCACACATGAGCAAAAAACCAAGTTTATAAACACAGGATGAAAACTGCTCCCTCCTTGTCACACCTGAAACAGGGCACCCATGGCTACCCTGTGCTACTGGAACCACTCAAACCTGGTGGTGGCGCTGCCTGTGCCCTCTTCCTGATGCCATCCTTCTCTTCCCAGGCGTGGTGTCCAAGCAGAGCCTCTCTACGTGGGATACTGTGACCATGAATTCGGTGGAGTTTGAAGAGAGAGCCCCGCTACACTCAGTCTCTTCATGCAGGAGGAATGTCCCCCCCACCCACCAGAAGGGCAGAGGGACCCCTTCCCACTCCATCTTCTGCTCTGGCTTGGTTGCAATGAACATGTTTTTCCCTTGGCATGCACTTTTTGCCTCTTTCTATTTTCATTTCTTTAAATCTATAAATAAATGACCCCAAAGAGGAAAAAGGTGCCTATTCCTGCTCAGCTGGGGCTTGGGAGACCATGCAAGCATTATTAGTAGTTAGTAGGAGATGGGTAGGGCTTACTCCAGAGATGCTGGTGGAGAAGCATCATCCTGGTAGGTCTGGAGCTTGCAGTGTGGCTGCTCAGCTGGATAAACTGTGCTTAGTCTCTGCTGCTGTCCCAGGGTTTGCTTCTGCAGTTACGTTGTGCTGTGTGGTCCTGTCCCTGTCCCTTTCCTCTGATGGCCCAGCCAGCAAGCTACCACCTTGGCTGCCCCAAAGCCTGGCTGCTGCCACCTCGTCTGCCTTCTCCTCAGCAGATGATACCCTGGAGCGTCTCGGAGGAGCCCTTGCAAATCTGCTGAGTGGTGCACGGACATTATGGAATCTCTGCTCAGCTCTTCAGGCTGTCACCTCTCCCTGGGTTTGGCCAGCTGACCCGTTCTCCTGCTCTGCCATCCTCAGGGTGAGAAGCTCAACTCCAGGTCTACTCCATCCAGAGGGGTTGGTTTGGATGGTGCTTTTCTTGCAGAAGAAACCAGTGGTGCTGCTGTCCCATAGAACTGGGACAGGTATGACTGCTGTCCTTTGATGGTTGGGATTTCCATGCTGGGAATGGCATTCAGCTGAAAGCAGGCAGTTTCTCAGGGAGAGACCCTGGCTGGATGGGACTGTTGTGTGTCTTGGTCTTAACTGAATGAGATGTGGTGTTATGGCTGGAAACCTTTTATGACTGACCTTTAAATTAAAAATTGTCAATTAATAGTTACTAATGCTTCCTGTTTTTAAAAGTTGGATTTTTCCCCTTTTTTTTGTTTTCCCAATGTGCTGTAAAGTGGTACCTTGGCTGTGTACTTTTGTCACTGCAGGGAGCTGCTGCCAGCAAGGCTGGGGCAAAAGGGACCCTGGCCCTGGGAAGGGTGCTTTGTTTCGAGGATTCTCTGTTCCCATGGATGATGCTCTGCAAGACAGGCTCTTCACCATCCCATCCCATCCTATCCCATCCCAGCTCTCTGCCCTTATTCCACCTGCCCTTCTGCCTTGCCAGGCTCCCTTTCCCCCACGGCCAAGTGTGAGAGCCCCCAGGGCTTGGGATACCCATGGAGGACCCCCCAACACAGCACCTTCCACTGAAGCCTGGTATTGTGATCCACGTTAAACATCACCCATGATCCTGTTTTCCGGGGCGACTGCACCAGCATATTGCCAAAGCCACCATCGTGGAGGTGGCTCAGTGACGTTCCCACCCTGGAAGGGCCGGGATCCCGGGATCCCGCTTTCCCTGCCGCGGCTTTGCTGGGTGGCCCGTTCCTTCCAGAACATCTATTTTGGTCGCGTAAAACTTGCTGGGGAGCAGGGAACAGGGAACAGGCAGCGTGTGAATCACTCGGGGCCAACGGGTTTAAAAATAAACCCAAGCGGCGGCGAGGAGCAGCCGCCAAGCCCCCGGATTCCGGCAGGATTGTGATCCACACGTCCCAAACCCACCTGTGGACACGGCACTAGCCAGGGGGGTTTATTGGGACACACTTGCAGTGGCAGGCACGTGTGTGCATTGTGTGTGTGCTTGTAAACATATGTATGCTTGAAAAGTGCATGCTTGTAAACGTGTGCATTGTGTGTATGCATCATGTGTGTGCTTGTGAACACATGCACGTGCTTGCATACACATGATTATGGGTCCTCACACATGCACTTGTGACACATGCATAAGGGTCCTTGCACATACATGCACTTGTGTACAGGCTTGCACACCTGCATTAAGGGCCCTTGCATGTGTGCACACATGCACAAATGCGCTTGGTCACACATGCACAAATGTGCTTGGATGGGAGTCCTTGCACACATGCCCTCACACCTATGCACACCTCACACATGTGCATAGATGTCTCTGCATACATACACTTGTGCACGTGATGGCACACATGTTCATATGGATCCTTGCACACTTGCACATACATGGTTGTGGGTCCTTGCACACATGGACTCATGCACATGCTTGCACACACATGTATATGCACGCACACACATACGCACTTGCCCTCATGCTAAGGGGTCCTTGCACACGCTTGTACACATGTGCCTGTGGGTCCTTACAAACACATACATTCCTGTAGACACTTGCACACTTGCATGCACATGCAAATGCCCCCACACATCATTGCACAGAGTCACAGGCCTGAAGCCAGTCCCTTTGCATGTACTTACACACGTGTGCATTCTTGCAGCACCTGTATGTGCTCACACATGCTTGAACACATATGCACACATTTGTGTGGACTTGCATACGTTTGCACACATGCTCACACACGTGCACACAGTTGCACACACTCACACCCCTCCCCACTCTCGCACTCCTCTGCACAGGGGTGGCAGCACGCCGGGGAAGCCAGGCCTCCCCCCACCTGGCTGCTGCTTTGGGACTAATTAATTAATTAATGACAGCACCAGGTATTAAAGCCGCTCAGTCTAATTACAGATCTTTCGGGGTTACACGGAATGCAGGAGGGCAGTGCTTCCCTCCTCCCCCTTCTGGGGTAGCCCCAGGGGGGGCAACGGTGGCAGTGTGAAGTCCATGAAGGTGAAAATTTCAACAAAGTGTCCAAAAAAAACCCTTTTTGAGCCACCTCTTCCGTGTTTTTAAACCTTGCTCTGAGGTGGGGAAGACAGAGGGGTTAAGTCTGGAGCCTACTGAGAGCTGCAGTAGGGAAGGTGGGAGGCTGCTCAGCCCTTGGCCAGCCCTGACTGGGGCTGGGGGAATGACGGGGCAAAAGGGGGATGGAGGGGGTTGAGGGAGTGGAGGAGGGATGGAGGTGGGGGGGTATGATGGGGGTGATGAGGAGAAGGGGGAAGGGGAGGGACATAGGAAGTGATGGGGGTGATCGGGGAATGAGGGGAAAGGGGATACATGGCGGGCGATAGGGGGATGAAGGGTCGCAGGGCATGACAGGGGGTCATGGGGGCCATGGGAAGTGATGCGAGGGATGGGGAGGAGGACAGGGATGATGGGGAGGACGGGGGTCATGGGGGATCATAGGGGTTGATGGGCGTGATGGAGATGATGAGGGAGGGTGATGTGGGGTGATGGGAGGTGATGGGGGGTGAGGAGTATGACGGTCGTGATGGGGGTGATGGGGATGTTGAGGATGACGGGGGACGATGGGGGAGGGTGGTGGTGATAGGGGTAATGGGGTGATAGGGGTGATGGCGATGCTGGGGGATGATGGGGGGTGACAAGGATTCTCGGTGGAGGGGATGGTGGTGATGGTAATGACGGCGGTTGATGGAGGGTGATGGGGATGACGGGGTTGATGGGGGTGACGGGGGGCGAATGGGGGGTGCACGGGAGACGATGGATGCGGGAGGGTGACGGGGCGGGGGGAGTCGGGGGGGGTCGGGGTCAGCCCGGCGGGGGACAGCAGTGGGCGGAGCCGGGCCGCTCCCCGCCCCTCTTCCCGCCCCCCGCTTATGATTGGTCACCGCCCCCTCATTATGCTAATACAGCGCTCCTGGGCGGGGCCGTTCGGCTGACGTCACGGGCCCGCTGGCGGGCGCGGGCCGAGCCGAGCCGAGCCGAGAGGTGCCGAGCGGGGCGGTGCCGAGCGGTGCCGAGGCGAGCCGAGCGGTGCCGAGCGGTGCCGAGCGGTGCCGGGCGGTGCCGAGCGGTGCCCGTCGGGCGGGGCGGGGCGCGGAACGGGCCATGGCGGCGGCGGCGGCGGGCGAGGCGGCGGCGGCGGCGGCGGCGTTCAGCACCGCGAACAGCGGCCGGGTGAACGGGCTGAGCCGCCCGCCCGGCGCCATCGCCATGAAGGACCACGACGCCATCAAGCTGTTCGTGGGGCAGATCCCGCGCAACCTGGAGGAGAGCGACCTCAAGCCTCTCTTCGAGGAGTTCGGCCGCATTTACGAGCTCACCGTGCTCAAGGATCGCTTCACCGGCATGCACAAAGGTGCGGGGGCGGCGGGCCGGGGGACCCCCCGGGTGTGATGCCCTGACATGGGGCACCCAGGTGTGGGGCTGTCCTGAGGTGAGGTGGGACACCCTGAGGTGGGGGGCCGTCAGTGAGGTACCGCTCTGGTGGGATGCGCTGAGGTGGGGGGACCCCTCACTAAGGTACTGCTCTGATGGGATGCCCTGAGGTGGGGGGGACCCCTCAGTAAGGTAGTGCTCTGTTGGGATGCCCTGAGGTGGGGGGGACCCCTCACTAAGGTACTGCTCTGATGGGGCGCTCTGAGGTGTGGGGGACCCCTCAGCGAGGTACTGCTCTGTTGGGATGCCCTGAGGTGGGGGGACCCCTCAGTAAGGTACTGCTCTGGTGGGACACCACTGTGACGTGGCACCTGAGCATGGGCCACCGTGAGGCAGGACAGCCTGAGGTGGGGGGAGCCCCTCAGGTAAGGGGTCCAATCCCTCAGGTGGGACACCCCTGAGAGGAGGTAGCCCTCAGTTGGGACAGCCTGAGATGGAGCATCCTGACATAGGGGTACCCCTCAGATGGGATGCCCTGAGGGTGGGGACCCTCAGTTGTGGTACCCCTGAGGTGGGACAAACCAAGGTGGAGCACCCTGGTATGTAGGGGGATCTTGGGGGTGAAGATACCCCTGAAGTGGGACACCCTGAAGCAAAGGCACCCAAGTATGGGGCACCCGTTATATGGGACAGCCTGAGGTAGGACATCCCTGAGGTGAAGGCATCTGTGATATGAGGTGCCCCTCAGATGAGACAAGCTGAGGTTTGGCACCTAAGTGTGGGGCACCACTGAGGTGGGATGCCCTGAAATAGAGATACCTCTTGTGTGGGACATCCTGAGATGGAGCACCCTGAGACAGGAGTACCTAAGGTGGGATATCCCTGAGGTGGAGGCATCCATGAGGTGGGATAAGCTGAGGTACATATGGGATGCTTTGAGAGGGGGCACCACGATCTGGAAGTACCCCTGAGGTGGGACACGCTGGTATGGGGGCACCTCTGAGATAGGGGTACCCATGAGGTGATGCACTGCCGAAGTGGAGGTACTCCTGAGGTGGGACACCCAGAGGTGGGGCACCCAAATATGGGGCACCCCTCAGTTGAGTTACACATGAGCTGGAGGTACCCTTTACCTGGAAGGTACCTATAAGTGTGGGGCACCCCAAGGAGGGGAAACCCGTGGGCTGAAGGTATCCCCGAGTTGTCAGCACCCTTGGGTTTGAGCACCCTGAGGTAGGAACACCCCAGTATGGCACATCCTGATATATGGTCCCCCCTAAGATTGGGGTCCTCCTGAGGAAGAGGGGGGCACTCACCTGGGGTCAGGGTGCTGCTGTCTGACCTGGGGGCACCCCTGGGATCAGAGCGCCCCAGGGCAGGGAGCACCTGAGTGGATTTTAGGACATCTGCCTGGCTTGGGGGCACCTGTCTGGCATCAGTGCACTCACATGAGTTTTGTGCACCCCTGAAGCACCTTGGGATACAGGCCCCCAATGTGGATGGGGGCACCCCATGTCTGCATTGTGTCCCATGTGCCGTGGCACCATGACACGGCATGTGGAGTACCAGCATCCAGAGCAGTGACGCACCGACAGGGGTGACACAGGTACTGCTGAGGCTCTCCACTGCTCTCTGGGGTGTGCAGCACCAGAGCAGGGTCAGGGCAGCCCAGGTGTGACCCAGACAGGAGCCACAGGCTGTCACCAAGCCCCCATGCCACGGGCAGCACCTGGTTTGCTGGGACTTTCCTGGGAAGCCAAAACTTGGTGCCTGTGGATGCTGCCACATCGATGCCCTTCAGCCATGGGGCAGCTGCCTGGACTCTGTCATTCTTGGCACGGTGGCCTCCAACATTTCTCCAGGTGTCTCTGAAGCTGCTTGTGTGCCTGGATCAATGGGATTTGCACCTTTCCAGGCCCCCTCGGCATTTCCTCCAGTGCGGGCTTCAACGTCTGCGGCCCAGCCGCATGATTTAATTGCGGACACTCCTCTAATTTGAAGAGCATCCTCCCTCCCCGCGAGCCTCCGGAGCAGAACCGCTCCTGCGCCAGCCCTCCGAACTTCTCCGGAATGCCTGGGCATCGTCCACATTGTCGCCTGCAGGAAAAACAGGGAAAAAAAGCGAGAAAGAAGAGCGGAGAGCAGGAAGCCAACATGATTACAGATGGTAAACACTGGAAATGGCACCAGCACTGAGGCGAGCTGCTGTGCTGATCTCCCCTTCCCACCCACAGCGGGAGAATATTGATCCAGGGGGATCTCTACTTGTTCACCACGAGGGCAGATGTCCCCAACATCCCAAGGTGGGCAAGGGACCCCATCCCGCCGCATCCCCCCACCCTGCCGCCATGCTCCCTCTCCTCCCAGGCACGCTGATTGTACTTATTAAGAGTTATTAATACTTAATCAGCTGGCAGATTTAATTGTGCCAATATTAAAAATGCATCAATGTCAATTTTATTCATTAAATATTTACTTTGTTGAAGGGAAACTGTTTTGCTGCTGTTTTAATACTGCTTTCTGATGCTTTTGGATGTGACCCCAGCAAACTGGGGGGGAGCCCTCGGGGAGGGAGCGGCACAGTGGTGGCACAGGGACCAGGAATGCTTCAGGAGAGATGGAGGGAAGAGGACCGGACCCTGTCCCCAGGGCTCTCTCGTTGCTGCCAGCTCTGTGCGAGCGAGTGGCTCGGCAGCGTGAGTCAGCGTGGGAAAACCTCACCCCAGGCGTATTCCCAATTCCCAAAGCGCCATGATGTCGAAGGAGCCGGAGCGCCTTTGCCACATAAATCTCATCCCAAGGAGGATGCTCAGGGCTGGGAGAAGTGTGATGGCAAGACAGGGTGCACAGCCTTGACGCCTGGAGATCTGCTTCCTGGAGCACTTGGGCTGTGGCTTTCTCCAGGGCTGGGACTGGAGCACTGCTGTCCGTATGCTGCCTGCTCCTCCCTGGCTCCTTCCTCCACCCGTTGCTCCATCTCCCACCCTGTTCTGGGGGTGAGCTCTGACCCTGTATGTGCCCATCTGGGTGTAGAGTGCCAGTGTACCAGGATGCTGGATGCTGGATGCCATGGTGCCAGAGTGTCAGGGTGCTAGATGCTGTGGTGCTGAGGTGATGGATGCCACAGTGGTAGGGTGCCAGATCCCAGGTTGTAGACTGCCAGGGTGCCAGGATGTCAGGGTGCTGAGATGCTGGATGCCATGGTGCTGAGGTGCTGCATGCCACCATGCCAGGTTGCTGGGGTGCTGCGTGCCAGCATGCCAGGGTACCAGAGTGCTGGGATGCCAGATGCCACAGTGCCAGGGTTCTGGATGCCAGGGTATCAAGTGCCATGGTGCTGGGGTGTTGGATGCCACAGTACCAGGGTGCTGGGATGCTGGGTATCACAGTGCTGGATGCCAAGGTGCTGAGACACCACAGTGCCACCAGCCATGGCACCAGCTCCCTGTGTGCCTGGGGCTGTGGGGCAATGCCAGGCCAGACACTGACCCATTTCCCTGTCTTCACAGGCTGTGCCTTCCTCACCTACTGCGCCCGCGACTCTGCACTGAAGGCACAGAGTGCCCTGCACGAGCAGAAGACACTGCCAGGGGTAAGTGACACCAGGGGGTCAGGGTGAGTTGGGGCAGGGGCTGGTGACACCTCCCTGAAGCACAGGAGACTTAAGTGACACTGAGGTGGGCGAGTTGAGCTGGAACAGTGCCTGGTGACACCTGCCCAAGGCATGGGAGCCTTAAGTGACACCAGGGGATCGAGGTGAGGCAGGGTGGGGGCTGGTGACACCTCCCTGAGGCGCAGGAGCCACTTTCAGTGGCCGCAAACCGAGGCATCGATTTTCCAGCCGCCCCGTGCTGTTGCGCTTTCTGTGGGCTCCGACCTCCCGAGCTTAACAAAGTGAAAATAAATATTTAATTATTCGCCTAAATAAAAATCAATAGGCCCGCGGGTTGGCTGGGGAAAGAGCCGGGGCCTGTGAATATCAATTCCTGCCGCGGGTGCATGGAGCTGGCAGAGGGGGACGAGGTTTGTGGGGATGTGACTTCCTGAGCCATGCTCTCACCGGGGGGCGTGCATCAGTAGATTCAAGAGTTAACAGCCCACCTAAGCAGCCTAAAGGAGGCCGGGATCAGACCCTGCCTGGGGGTGCTCATCAGGCACACACGTGTGTGTATGGCTGCTGCCACGGCCTCTCGCTCAAGGGGGTGGGGGTGTGTGTGTAAGCTCAAGTGTGCACGTGGGTGTGCGGCACACGCCCCGCGGGGGCTCACAGCTGTGTTCGCCCCTCCATGTGTGTGCATACGGCAGTGCAGGGGGAGCTCACACGCCTGTGCCCATGCCAGTGCTTTCACTTGCATGTGCTCCCATCTGTGCCTGAGCACACCCTGTGAAGGTGCTCACACCTGCATATGCTCACCTGTCTGTGCCTGAGCACCCCTTCTGTGCTTGTGCACACCCCCATGTATGCACATGTGTACACTTGGGCACACACCTGTGTGTGCCTGTGAGCACACCTGTGTCTGTGCACACCTCTCTGCTTGTGCACACAAGCACACCTGTGCACACCCCTCCATACTTGTGCATCCCTCTTGTACCTGTGCTCAGCCCCATACCTGCTCACACACCTGTACCTGCTCAAACAGCTGTACCTGTGCTTACACCCTGTACCTGTGCACCTCCGTATCTGTGCTCACACACCTTGTACCTGTACTCGCACACCGACACCTGCGTCTGAGCACTCCCTGTAACTGCTCATACCACCTGTGCTCAGCCCGTATCTAAGCACCCCCTGTACATGTATTCACACACCTGCATCTGCACAACCCCTGTACCTGCTCATCCCCTGTAGCTGGACTCACACCTTCCCCTGTGCTCACACCTGTACCTGTATTCACACCCCTGTACCTGGTGACCCCCTGTACCTGCACACCCCCCATGTTCCCACCCTCGCCCCCCCAGCTCCGGCCAGGCCCCGCCTCCGGCGTGTCGGGGGACCAGGAGCGTCTCCAGGCGGCGGTGGGCGTGTCCCCATTTAGGCCACGCCCCCGGCTCGGCTAGGTGGGGCTGCTGTCGCCCCGCCCTGTGCCCCGCCCCCCGCGCGCCGCTGCGCGAGCCCAGCTGAATCCAGCCGAGCCGAACCGAACCCAGCCGTGCCGAGCCGAACCCAGCCGAGCTGAGCCAGGCCGAACCGAGCCGAGCCGAGCTGAGCCGAGCCGAGCTGAGCTGAGCCTGGCCGAGCCGCCTCGGGTGGAACCGAGCGCAGCCGAACCGCCTCGGTGGAGCCGCCGGTCCGGCCGGTCCGGCCATGCAGCTGCCGCAAGTGCCGGCGCCCGGGCCGCGGCCGCCCGTGCTGTGGGTGCCCGCCGGGTCCAAGATTCTCTGCATCGAGGTAGGGCCCCGCCTTTGTCTGCCGCCACCTCCGCTCCGCCCGACCCGGCCCGGCCCGGCACCGCCCGGCAGCCTCTGCCCGTGCCGGAGTGGGGGAGCTACACCGGGGGGGGGGCTGTAGGAGGGATGTGGGTGATGGCGAAGGGGTGTATCTGCTCCCGGGGATGCTGTGTGGGAGTGGGGGTGATGGCAAGGGTGTGGATCCTTGCTCCCGGCGATGGGCATGGAGGGGTGTTGGCGGGGGGATGATGGTGAGCAGGGCGTATCTGCACACGGGGATGTGGATATAGGGGTGTTGGTGAGGGGGTGCATCTGCTTCCAGGGATGAGCTGGGGATAGAGCAGTGTTGGTGATCAGGTGTATTCGCACACAGGGATGGGGGTTGTGAGTGTGGGTGTTGGTGATGGAGTGTATCTGAACCCAGGGATGGGGATGGGAATGAGGATGGAGCACTGTTGGTGAGGGGGTGTATCTGCTCCCAAGCATAGGATGGGGATGCAGCAATGTTGGTGATCAGGGTGTATTTGCACACAGGGATGGAGATGGAGAGGTGTTGATGAGGAGGCTGAATGTGCACACAGAGTGTATGAGTGGGCGTGTTGCAGGGTGTATCTGCACCCAGGGATGAGGATGGAGGGGTGTTGATGAGGGGGTGTATCTGCTCCCAGGGATGGGGTGGGTGGATATGGGTGTTGCAGGATGGATCTGTACCCAGGGATGAAGACTGGGGGTGTTGGTGACAGGGTGTATCTGCTCTCAGGGGTGGGTGTTGGAGATGGAGGAGTGATGGTGAGGAGGGTGTATTTGCACAGAGGAATGGGGTTGGAAGGGTGTTGGTGAGGGGATGTATCTGCACCCACAGATGGGGTGTGTAGGTGTGAGTGTTGCTGAGTAGGGTGTATCTGCACCCAGGGATGGAGTGCATGTGTTGGCGGGTGGTTGTTGGTGATGAGGGTGTATTTGCACTCAGAAATGGGGGTTGTGACTATTTCTGTGTGTTTGTGTGTTGCCAAGAGGTTGTATCTGCACCCAGGGACGGGGAAGGTGTCAGCAGGGGGTGTTGGTGGAGAGGTGTGTCTGCACCGGGGGGCTGTGTGTGGTGTGGGTGTCAGTGAGGAGGGTGTACAAGCACCCAGGGAATGACTGGGGTGTTTGCTGGGGGGGCTGTGTTTGCAGGCAGGGATGGAGGATGATGGTGAGGAGGTGTGTCTGCCCCCAGGGATGGTCTGCGGTGTGTGTTGGCTGGAGGGTGTATTTTTCCGCTGGGGTTTTTTGTGTGTGTGGTGCAGGTGTGCAAGGGGCAGTGCTTGGGGGGTGTTGCACCCACCGGCAGTGCAGGGGTGCATGTGTGCATTGGCAGGGGTACAGCTTTGCTCCGCTGGGTGTGCGCAGGTGGGTGTTGGGTGTGCAAGCACGTGGGTGTCTGTGTGTGTGTTAAGAGGAGCTGAGGGTGTCTTTGCCCCCAGAGGTGGTGACAGGAGTAGGTGCACGTGGTCTGGGGGAGTGGCAGCAGAGAGGGTGTGTGGGCACACCGGGTGTGACAGGGAGTGCAGGTGTGCACAGGTGTTGTGCCAGGCTCAGGTGTGCGTGGTGGCGGTGGGGATGCGGTGTGGGTGCTGCTGGGGGTGCCCATGAGCCTGCCCAAGGTGTACATGTGTCCGCAGAGGGCGCCTGGGGGCCCCGCTGTGGGTTCTGCTGCTGCAACAGGGAAACTGAGGCAAGGGCATTGTATCCTCAGCACTGGCTGTGCATCCCGGCGTGCATGCCCGTGGTTGTGCAGGATCCATGGTAGCAGGGAAGGTTCTTTGAGTATTGCATGGGTGTGTGGGTGCCCATGAGGACTGGGGCCATCCAGTTGCCTGCGGGGCTGGGTACGGTGGTGCGTGGCCACACGTGGGTGCGCAGCGGTGCTGGGACAGACGTGTCGTGTGCGCAGCGCTGCATGGACACAAGTGTGCAGCTCCAGAGGTGTATGGCTGTGCTGGGGGGATCGGGGCTGGGTGTGCTTGGAGGGTGCTGGGGGTCTGTGGTTGTGCTCAGAGATGTGCGGGGTGTTCCAGGATGGTCATGCACGTGCAGGATTGTGTGTTATCCCCAGTCCGGCTGTGTTCCCTCACTGTGGGTCACCCCCAGGGTACTGGCAAGGTTCCCATGATGAGTGACTGCCAGTACCATGGTTCCTGTCTCCCTGCACTGGGTACAGAGGGGCCAGGGGACCCTGAAGTGACATGGACACCAGGCTCTCACAGGCACTCACTGTTCCAGTGTCACCCGCCACCTCTGTCTCATTTGGATGCATGGTGGCCTGCCAGATCCTCTTGCTGTTGGTTTGTGAGGACAAGGAGGAAGAGGGTGATGCTGAGGAAGGATCAAAGGCCAGAAGTGACCATGTCCCACTGGACACATCCCCCAGCAGTGATTCACCATGGGCTGGCTCTGTCTGACACCCAGGCTCTTGGGAGGCTCCAAATTTGGGTGGGGAACAGTGCCTGAGCAAGTCAAGAGGTGGTTTAACAACGACTGGTGACCCCCTTAGCTATGGAACACCAATGGTTTGACCATGGGATGCGGTAGCTGGGGCTTTGTGGGCTGCTGGTGATGGTAGGTGCTGGAACACCCCAAGCAGGGTGTCACTATATCCTTGGGGTGGGGGAGATGGCTGGCAGTTGGGGGGGGATGAATGGATGGATGGGTGGATGCTGTGGGGATTGAAAGGTGGGTGGTGAGATGGGAGACAGGCAGGTGTAAGGGTGCTACAGGGATGGATAGGTTTTAGGTATATGGATGGGTGCTATGGGCATGGATGGGTGCTATGGGGATGGTTAGGTGCTATGGGAATGGATGTTGGAGGATGGCTGGATGAATCCTGGGGGAAGATGGGTGTATGGGTGCTGGTGCCCAGGATGGATGAATGGATGGACGGGTGTTGTAGGGTGGGCAGGTGGGTGTCAGGAGCTGGGGGAGATGCCTGTGTGGCTGTTTAGCTGTGGGAGGATGGATGGATGGCTGTGGCTGGTGGCTGGTGGCTGTGTGGACAGGGTGCAGGGGTGCTGTGGGGACAATCAGGAGGTCTGGGTGCCACAGGGGGTCACCGAGCACCCCATGGTAGGCACATGGTGATGCCAAGGGTGCCAAAACTCCCTTCTGGGGGTGTCTAGAACCGCCAGGGTGGTTTATCCCTGGTGTGGTGTAGCACCCCTGGGGTAGGTTAGCTGGTCCCTGAGGCCTGACATTTATAAACATCAGCCGCTCCCGGGGAATCAATACTGTTTAATAACCGGCAAGCGGAGACGGGAGACACATCAAAATGACACTCTGCGGCTCCGTAAATGTTATTCTAAATCATCCTCACTGGGTTTATTACATTAAGCATACAGCAGCGCGCATGGGAAATTTATTCCATCAAAGGCCATCATGCTGGCAAATGGGGCTGGTGGGTCAGTGGAGAGGGGCAGCCCCCCCAAAACGAGGTTCCCTCGTCCTGGCCATGGCAAGGGTGTGAGGGACAGCAGGGTGCTGAGTTTAGGGTCTTGGTGCTGTCACAGCTTCGTTAGTTTGCGGTGAGCCAAATCCTGCCCCGGCACAGGGTGGATATTTGGGGGACTGGTGACATAATGGGTGACACTGTGAGGTGTCCCTCAGTGCCGCCCTTGGCCACCCCATGACTCCTCGAGACTCAATCCCTTCCCTGGACCATCCCCAATTCTGCACTGACATTTTTCTCCATGTTTCCCTGGAGACGAGGTGGTTGCTGTGGAAACCTCCCTCCTCTTCTCTCTTCTCCATCCTCTTCCTCACCCTGATGTAGGGAGGACTGGCTCTGCCCCCACCCAGCACTGAAATTTAGGGACCCCCTTCAGGGGTGCGGTGGGGGGCACCTGGGATGGGGGTGCACACGCACATGGGGGTGACTGTCCCCGTGTGTGCTCAAGGCGTGTTCATGTGCACACCCCCGCGCTGTCATGTGTGACATCTCACCGTTGCCGTGGCGACCCCATCGAGCACATGGCTCAGGCGCCGCAGCATCGCGGGGGAAGCACGCTTGTTGCCATGGAAACGGCCATAATTGTAGCATTTTTCGGCTAAAAGAGGGGGAAAAGGAGGGGGAGAGAAGAGGAGAAATGGCTCCATGGGGCAGCGGGCCAGGGATGTGCCTGTCAGCCCGGTGTGTCCTGCTGCACATGGGTGTCACGCTCACAGGTGCACACAGCGGTGACGAGGAGGAGGCCAGATTTGAGTGAGGTTTGGGAAAAGGAGGGTGGTGCCGGAGGGACCGGGGCAGGCAGGGTGCTGCTGCTGCCTCTGCAGTCCTTTGCAGTCGAGGAAAGTAGGCAGGCGGCCAAGCCTGGCACCAGTGGCCCCGCGGGCGCCTGCAGCACTAGGTGCCCATCTCTGGGGTCAGAGCATCACCCTCCGCACATGGCATTCCCAGGTCGCCCTGGCCACAAGCCCTGAACCTGTTCTTGCAAGTCCTTCCCCTTTTCCCTGGCTCCCTGTGCCAGTCGTTGGCCAAATCCTGCTGATCCCCATGGAACGGGTTCAGGGGGCACTGACCACCCGTTCTCACTTTGTTGCAGATGAACCGCCCCATCCAGGTGAAGCCGGCCGACAGCGAAGGCCGAGGAGGTAGGTCCCCCATTCCCCAGCTGCCTGGCACAGGCAGCGGGGCACAGGGTCACCCAGGGGATGATGGGGGACACGGTGGCATCATGGGGGCTGCTGCGTAAAGGTTGGTTTGCAGAGAAACCCAGGAAAGGAGCTGCCTTTGCTGGTGGCATCCAAACATGAGTGCAGAGCAAATGCTATCGCCTCTCCCCTTGCCTGGTCAGCTGGGGGGAACACCCTGACATCATCCTGGGAATGTCCTGACATCATACTATGAGCATCCCAACATCCTGGGGGACAGAACGCCAGCCAACCACTCTCTCTCACTACCTTGATTTACCAAACAACCCAATTCCCTGTGCAGAGCTGCCTGTGGGGACTCTGGGGCAGAAGTTGGCTGCACATGGCCCAAGCCCCTCTCAGGCTACCACCACCCCAAATTCTTTGTGAGCATTTGCCACTCATGGGGCTGTGGCACTGCCAGGCTGAGGTGATCATTTGGGCAAAATCGTAGGAATTGGATCAAAATCCCACATCTGCTGTGTTGCTGGGCAGGTAGGCACTATCGGACATGCAGCATGTTCCCGTGGGGCTGCCTGCCCTTGGCAGGATGGCCAGGGTAGATGCCCTCCCTATCCAAACCCTGTTATTAAACACACCGGGAGCTGGTCCCAGCATGTCCCAGAGGGAGCTGGCAAATAAATTACCCATTTACTGAGTGTAATTGGTGAAGGACTAAAAATCGATGGGTGAGCTGGGGCTCCCAGCTCCGGCCCCCTCACCCAGGAGGCGATGCTGGGCTGCCCAGCCTGCTCCCCCCGGAAGATGGCTTATGTTTAACTAGACAACACACGAGCCCTATTCCCTTAACTAATTTTCCTGGTACCTTAACAGACAGAGCATTCATCGTCTCCTGCCATTATTTATTTATTTCCCCGGCAACGCTCTTGACAGGGCACCTTATTTTCTTTGTCAAATGCCATTAGCGTGCGGCAGGAGCGTGCGGCCGCACAAGACAGATGCTGGTAATAATAATGAAATTCTCATTATTTACTCTCCCTTTTCTTGTGTTTGGGTTATTGATGTCCCCTGGGCACGGCCGGAGGCTGCGGGTTGTTCTGTGAGTCGATCATACGAAGGCGATCGCTGCTGGTTTGTGGGTTCTCTTTGTTCCCACCGCATCCTACCCCAGTGCTGGGGGAGCCAGCCTCCCCCCATCCCTGGGAAAGCCCCAACTCTACTCCCTAAAGCAGTGGCTCTTCCAATATTCACACCTCAGCAATTTTTCCACAGGAGAGGCTTTCCCACTCTAAGTGTTTAGTAGGATGGAGATGATAAACCCAGCACCTTCTCCATAGGATCGGTGTTGCTCCCTCTCTCTGGTGTCACTCGGCTCTTTCCCCTCCCTACACCATTTGTGATGAGGGGTTGGGATGGTGAGTGACCTCCCATTCTCTGACGGGCTTGGTTTTGTTTTTAGAAGACAGGAAGCTCTTTGTGGGCATGCTGGGGAAGCAGCAGAGCGAGGACGATGTCCGCCGCCTCTTCGAGCCCTTTGGCCAGATTGAGGAGTGCACCATCCTCCGAGGGCCTGATGGAGCCAGCAAAGGTGGGCTTTGTGGCACTGAGTGGGCACCCTGTGGACCCGCAATGGCCAAATCCAACCTGTCCCATGTTCCCTCTGTTCCCTTAGGTTGTGCCTTTGTGAAGTATGGCAGCCACGCCGAGGCACAGGCTGCCATCAACAGCCTGCACGGCAGCCAAACCATGCCGGTAAGTGCCAGGCTCGCACCCTGCCCCAGCCAACCCCGCGCTGCCTGCCTAATCCAATCACCAACTAATTTGATCCTCAGTCTAATTGGATCAAAATCCTACAGACCGGCAATTTGTTGGCCACATCACCCCAGGTTCCTCCTTGCCAGGGTGCTGAGCCCCAGAGGTGGGAGCGTAGGGCTAATTCTCTCCATGCCAGAGAAAGGGGCATTTTAATTAATGCTGAAGGTCAGAATTATGAACAAGGAAGGGGAAAGGAAGCAGAGGTCAGGGAGCTGCCACCGGGGAGAAAAAACGGCTATAATTGAACTTCACATTGATCGTTGGTTGCTGCTGCCAAGCTGGGCAGCGTCCCCAGGCTGAGGATGCTGCCGATGCTGTGAGCCAGCACCCCTGGCAAGGACACATTCTGGGGGCATTGCCGTGGTCCCACCATCAGCCCCATCTTCCCCCTGCCTCAGGGCGCCTCATCCAGCCTGGTGGTGAAGTTTGCGGACACAGATAAGGAGAGGACCCTGCGGCGGATGCATCAGATGGCAGGGCAGCTGGGTATCTTCAACCCCATGACCATCCAGTTCGGCGCCTACGGGGCCTACACGCAAGCGGTAGGAGCTGGTGCAGACCGGGGGCTTTGGGGGAGCCCCATGGGTGGGCAGGCTGTTTAGCCCATAATAGCACCTGTGCCAGGGGGTGTGGATGCATGTTAGGGCTGGTGTATCCCTGTTTAGGGGCACACACAGCTGAGCTGAGGGTGGCTGTAAGGTGCAGTGGTCCCATATTTAGCATCACCAAGACCTCCTCCTGTCCCCAGGAGGCAGCGGGTGGCATTTATCCCTCCGAATCCATCCAAAGCGGAGATGCTGATTTACCCTCCCCTCTCACTCCTTCATTCCGCCTCTCACTCTCTGTCCCCTTTCCCCCTTTCTTTCCCAAAGATCATGCAGCAGCAGGCAGCCCTGATGGCGGCTGCGCAGGGCACCTGCCTCAATCCCATGGCCGCTATCGCCGCCGCCCAGATGCAACAAATGGCCGCCTTCAACGTCAGCGGGCTGGTGGCTGCCCCGCTCACCCCCTCTTCAGGTAGGACTCCCGCGTTTGCCTCTTGGCACCTTCGGGGGGCGCTCTCGGGGTGATGCCGGCGCTGACGCCGTGCTCCCGCAGGTACGAGCACCCCTCCGGGGATCAGCACGGCGCCGGTGCCCAGCATCGCCACGCCCATCGGGGTGAACGGCTTCAGCCCGCTGCCGCCCCAGACCAACGGGCAGCCTGCCTCCGAGACCATCTACACCAACGGCATCCACCCCTACCCAGGTACCCTCCTCCTGCCCGCCCGGGTTTCCGCCGCAGCCCCCGGGGCTGGGGGTGTGTGCTTGGTTCGTGCCAGACGATCCAGGGCTGCTCCCCGTCCCAGGAAGAAGCTGGATGAGCCAGCCCTGTGTTCCTGTGGCATTACTGCTGGGAGGAGGGAATTCGGCCCAGGAGCAGCTCTGCCCCTCCGTGGCGGTGCTTGGCCAGGAGCCTTTCCCGTGGGAGCTGTGCATGCATCCCTGACTTTCTCTGGCTTATTCTGTCTTCTTTCTGCTTTCTCTTCTCTTTCCAGCTCAAAGCCCCACGGTGGCAGACCCCCTCCAGCAGGCCTATGCCGGCATGCAGCACTATGCAGGTCTCAAACTTTGCTTTCCACTCCTTCCCTTTCTGCCCTCTTTGCTCCTCACCCTTATTTTTGGGAGGTGAACACCCTGGGGTGGAACGCTGAATTGGGGCAGTGTATTTGGGCACGGATTAATGAGGGGAGCACCAGATGCTGTGCCCTGTCAGGAGCTCCATCATGACGATGCTGATGAAAGCACCGTCCCCTCATCCCACTGGCTCCTGCCATGTCCCCCAGTGCAAATTTTGGATAGTGCAAAGTGAATTTTAATACCCATGGGGCTGAGAGAACTCTGTGAGGGACACCTGGCAGTGGTACTGAAGAGAGGGGGTGAGGTTTGGGAAGTGACAGTGAGCCAGTTCCACACCAAGACACCAAAAGTCTTTGGATGTCCATCACATGACCAAATCTGATGGCCAAGGACATGGGCCACGGAGGGAAGGGAGTCAGAACCTCCCATGGAAGTACACCAAGCCCAGGAGCCATTTAATTAGGAGCACTGACAGCAACGTCTGGATTTGGAACAGAAAATCAAGTTTTGGACCCCAAATTTTTGGGGGTTTTCAACCAGAAGTACCATCTTTCCTCAGCTTTGAGGCCATGTTACTGCTATCACCAGCATCCCTCCTGGGAGAGCTGTTCCCACATCCCTGGTGTGTCAGGAGGGGTGGGAAAGGCAGAGCCAGCAGCCCTGGGGCAGGTGGCAGCAGGGGACATGCCTGTCCCAGCCCTTTCCATGGCTGGGGCAGGTGCTGTGGCCTCAGCTCCGTGTTTCTCTCTTCCAGCAGCTTATCCCACTGCCTACGCACCCATCAGCCAAGCCTTTCCCCAGCAAGCACCCCTCATCCCGCAGCAGCAGCGAGAAGGTGAGGGGTGGGGGTCACCCTGCGTGGGGCCTCAGTGGTGGCTCCTCAGTGTCCCCCTGGGGTGACCCCACCTCGTGGCTGACGTGTCCTGTTCTTTGTGTGTCACCCAGGTCCCGAGGGCTGTAACCTGTTTATTTATCACCTGCCCCAGGAGTTCGGGGATGCGGAGCTCACGCAGATGTTTCTGCCTTTTGGCAACGTCATCTCTGCCAAAGTCTTTGTGGACCGTGCCACCAACCAGAGTAAATGCTTTGGTAAGTCTCGGGGTGTCCCAGCTCAGGGCTCCAGCTCTTCCCAGTCCCCAGCTTGAGGTTCCAGCTATCCTTAACATTGCAGCTTGGAGCTCTGGCTCTTCCTCAACATCCCAACTCCAGCTCAGGGATTTGTATATCCCTCTCATAGACCTCAGTGTCCCCACAGACCCTGTCAGCTTCGTGTTCCCATAGACTCTTTCACTGTGGTGTCTTTGGAGGCCACATCACCTCAGGGTCTCTGCAGACCTGGCCTCCAGATGTCCCCTGAGCCCACATATCCCATTTTGGTGTCCCCACAGACCCCATCACCCTGGTATCTCCACAGACCTGTAGACCTTGGTGTCCCCACAGACCCTGTCACCTCAGTGTCCCTGCAGCCTCCATCACCTTGGTGTCCCCACAGACCCCATCACCTCAGTATCCTGGCAGCCCCTATCACTTTAACAGACCCTGTCACCCCAGTGACCCCACAAATCCCATCCTGTAGTGTCCCTGCAGAGCACTCCAGTGTCCTGTGGACCCTCTTATGCTGCTGTCCTCACAGCCCTGTCATCTCAGTGTCCCTGCAGGCCTCAGTGTCCCTGCAGTTCCATCACCTATCACCCAGTCTGCTGCAATATGGGGCTGTGCTTTTACCCCGGGAGCCCCTCTCCTAGCACACCCAAACCAGGAGCATCCCGCAGGATTTCAGTGCCTGGGTTCAGGCAAGGCAGCTGCCTGTGATGTGTGCGGTGACAGCCCCGTGTCCCCTCGCCACCAGGTTTCGTCAGTTTTGACAATCCGACGAGCGCTCAGGCGGCCATTCAGGCTATGAATGGCTTCCAGATCGGCATGAAGAGGCTAAAAGTGCAGCTAAAGCGGCCGAAAGACGCCAACAGACCCTACTGACCCCAGCTCAGCCTGCGGAGAGGTGAGGGGGCCTGGCCCTGGGGGATGTGGCGGTCATGGAGTGTCCTCACGTTACACCCCCAAGCGTGTGCAGGGATCTCTGCCTGGGACCACCCACCCAGTCTCTCCCCCTGTCCTTCCCTCCCTCCATCCCCCAGGAACAGACTGACAGCCCCTTCCTTCTGTTTCAGGTCGGACGTCCCGCGGTGTCTGACGACTTTCCCCTTCCCCAAGTGCAGTATCCAAACCCGTAACTCTCTTTCTTTGCAACACATCCCGGAGGAGGAAGAGGAGGAGGAAGAGGTGAAGAAAACAGCAAAGAAGAGAGTGTTTTGGTCGTAGCTTTTCCTTTTTTGAATTTTTTCCCGAACTGGTCTTGTTTGTTGTTTAATGAGAACGAGAGGAAGATGAGGAAGCAGGGGAGCGATGCGGTGCTGGGGCTGCGATTCGCTGCCGGCCGCTCGCCAGGACTCACCAGATCCCTCGCCGGGAGCAAGGCCGATGGCTCCGGGCAGCCGGGCCACGATCTACCTTTGTTTTTTGGGGTTTTTTTTAAAGCACTCATTTGCTGCTACCGATTTCCCAGGAGAAACGAGGAAAAGAGGCTCCAAATGGATTCTTAAACCAAAGCCGGTGGGACGGGACCAGCCTCGGGCGCTTCACCTGGAGGATGCTTGTTTGGAAAATAAAGAAAAACGGCAAGATTTTCCTTTTTCCCTGCATTGGGGGAAAAAAAGATGGATCAAAGTATGTTGGACTTATAGAAGATATATATAAATAAGTATATATATATATATATCCCATGGAGCAGGGTGGCGGGACACGCGCTTCCCCTGCTTGTCACTGGCACAGGGACATAGGATTACTTGTTTCAGAGTCATATCATTCCTTAGAGTTTAGGGACCAAAGGACTATTGCTTTTTTTAAATATATCTATAAATAAATTAATTTAAAAAAAAACAAACAAAACACACAAAAAAAGTCGGGAAAGGAGGAGAAAATCCAACAAAAATTCAGACGGTTGAGTAAAACCCTCGGGCATTCAGAGCCACGAGTGTTTCCTACAGGGCTTGGATTTGGGGGGCTCAAGGGCTCGGTTTTGGGGCCAATTCGTGGCTGGGGACTGGGGGGATGCAGAGGGGATTTTTTGGGGGGGCTGCAGTGGCTCCCCCAGCTCCACGGCCCAGGGGAGTCAGAGCCCCTCGGTTGCCTCTGGCAGAGGGTGGAGTGATGTGGTTCTTTGCATTTTGGGTTGGTTTGGGGGGATTTTGGGTTGGGGTTTTTTTTTCAGCCAAAAAAAACTTAAAAAAAAGAGAAAAATGTGAGGTTTCGGCTGAAACTAAGCAAAGCTAAATAAACTTATTTTGTCAAAATCGTCACCTTGGTTGGTTCTTTGGAGTAATCATTGCCATGTCCACCACCCAAACGCAACACTGGGGATTGTTTATGGCCAGCTCAGCTCCATCTGGGCCAGAGCATCAGGAATTGTGAAAGGACCACAGGCCTCTCTTTTTATTTGCTTTGTCCCAGAAGTTGCTATTTTTTGGAGGAATTCACCCTGGCTGCAGAGGGGATCAGGACAGGACACAGCCCTATGGTTTCATTCATCTTTCAAGAGACAGAGGAGCTTCAGAGGGATGTGGCCATGTCCCATGGGATGTCCCTTCACACCTGTGGGTACAGCAGAGCAACTGTTGTGATCCTGGGAAAGGGATTTATTTTTCATTTGAGGAGGGAGAAAAACCCCTAACCCCACAAATTTAAGCAAAAGCCCCCCCAAGGCGTGGGTGGCAGGGCCAAGGCAAGGGAATGGCCGCTGGCCCAGGTTTGGGATGCCCTTGGGAACATGGAGCAGCTGGTGTGGGACAGGTGGGGATGGACAGATGTTGGGATCTGTCCAGGGGCGACAGAAGGCAGGGACATGACAGAGGTGACACTGAGTGCACGCACTGGTGTGATGAGCCTGTCAGGATTCAGGTGGTGACTGTACCAAAACCAGGATAATTCTTACATGGATTCTTAAATTCCATCATAAATCCTGACTGAAATTGTGGCCTTGCGCTGCCGTGACCGACCTGGAGAGTCCCTGGACTGTGGGGACCTGCAGTACCCAGCCCCCTCTGCCTGTGCTGAGCCTTGGCAGCCTCTGGGTTTCTCTGCTGGGTTTCCGTCCAGGTTGGGGTGTAGCAGGACGCAGCCATGCCGGCGCTGTTTCTGGGTCCATGGAGTTCCTGGAATCAGCTTGGGCTGAAATAAAACACTGTCCCTGAGAGGTTCTTGTTTGAGTCTCTGCTGCAGCACTGGTGCCTGAGGGGCCCCTTGGTGGGGTCCCATGTCCCCATCCCTGAAGCACAATCCCTTCTCCATTGTGTCTTCCCCACTCCACAGCAGCGTCCCTTTGCCATGGTGTGATGGGGCAGTGGTTCCCTCCCTGCATCCCTAGCCCAAAGCTGCATCAATTCTCTGTGACACTTCCCAACCATTGCATCCCTTCCCCTCAATTCTACCCCTTCCCTCTGAACCTATTCTTATGCATGATCCCCAACATCCCATCCTTTCTCCCTAAGCCCCCCTTTCTTTCAATCCCATCCTTTCTCTCTAAGACCCCCTTTCTTTCAATCCCATCACTTCCCCAAGATACCATCCCTTCTGTTTACTATCCCTTCTCCACAATCCTATCCCTTTCATGATCCCATGCCTTCCCTGTGTCCCCATTCCTTTGCCACATCCCACCTTTCCCCTGAACCCCATTCCTTCCCCATGGCCTCATCCCATCCCTTTCCTGTGACCCCATCCCTCTTCTGTGTCCCTGTCCTTTCCTCACAATCCCATTCCCTCCCTGTGCTCTCACCCCTTCCCCACCATCCCCTTCCCATACCCCACACTTTAATCCCAGTTAAATCCAGACACTGATTCCTTTTTCTTTTGCTATGTTTTTGGGTTTGTTTTGGTTATTTTTTTTTTGCTTCAGTTTCTCATCATTGATAAAAACGCCATCACTTCCAACGCCAGGAGGGGCGGCCCCTGGCCACACTGGACCCGCGGCTCCTTCTCCACGCTGCCACAGGGTTAGGGACAGTACGAAGGGGACAGGGAGGGGACAAGGGACCGTCGAACCCGCCTGGTGCTCACGGGATGCCCGACGCCTATGTACAGGTGGGGCCGCTGGCATCGGCCCAGCTCTGCCGTGGCCAGGGGGCTCAAAACCCACTCAGCCCCTGCCTAGCCTCGCCCAGGGGCTCGCTCGGTGCCCGGGGCTCCCGGGATCCCACCGCCACCGCTCAGTTTGTGTACACCTGAGTCCCGATCACACGCATGATCTCCTTCTGGATTTTGGGGTCCTGAGTATTGATATTGGCATCTCCCACTTGGCCGTCTTCGTACCTGGAAGGGTAGAAGGGGGTGAGAGAGGTCCTGTGGGGGTCCCGCAGGTGCCTCAGGGTGGGCGCAGCCGGACTCACACAAAGAAGAAGCGGGTGCAGACGTGGTCCGAGACGGGGCAGACCCAGATGTTGCCGTGTTTCTGCAGGTCCTTGGAGGTGATCACTGCTGGGGAAAGGAGCTGTTGTATGCGGGATGGGGAACAGAGGGCCCTTCTGGGCACAGCCCATTGTGGGGACCCTCCATCCCTCCACCCATCCAGTGACCCTGCAGGTGCTGCCTACACCCTCCTATTGTTCCCTCCATATCCCCACACCTTCGCAAAGCGCAATGCAGTTCAGGTTGCGGCTCTGGAGGAAGCGGGACTGGATGGAGCGGGTCTGTGGGAAGAGCAGCTGGTGTTACACCACCCGGTCCCCAGCACCCACGGGTGCCATCTCCCTGTCCCCATCCTGCCCCGACCCATCACCTGGGGGATGGTGTTCATCCGGTTGTACCGCTGCACCAGCTCATCCTTCGACGGCATCCGGTGCTGCCCTTTCCCCATCCCTGTGGAAGAAGCAAGGTGGTGGCCGTCACGCCCAGCAGGGAACACCCTAGGGTGATGTGGGGACACATGCCACAGACAGGGATGGCCACCCTCAGTGCTCCCACCCTGCAGCTGAGCCCTCGGAATGCCCCAAAAGTGTGCACAGCAGCTTCTGAAGCCTAGAAAATGTTGGGGTTTGGATTCCCTGGCATGTGGGAAAGCCCCAAGCTGGCTGGGAAGAGGATGGATATGGGATGCTGCCTCTCCCGTGCAGCTTCTCCAGCCAGCACAATGCTGAACCTCCCCGGGCCCATGCAGAGAGTGGGAACGGGAGCACAGGCAAGACCGGGCAGTGCAGGCAGGACCAGGCAGTGCAGGGAACCTCTTACCTGAGTATCCAAAGGAAATACTGGAGATGGGGCTCAGATAGATGCCCTTGCCATAGGCTGCTCCATGCAGCTTGTGGGAAAATATCAGGGTGAGCATGGTGGGATCACCCCGACAGCTCGGGCACGGTCGTAGTGGAGGAAGCCTGCATCCCAATGTCTGCCCCCTCCCTACCTTCCTGCCCCCTCCCTGCCCCATCCCTGCCTGCCTGCTGCCCCAGGGTACGCCAGGTGCAGGGAGCTGAGCGGTACCTGCAGTTTGGTGTAGGAGGCGTTGACCAGCCCGTTCCGAAGGATGGAATGCCAGTTCTCAATGTGAGAGCCACTGGAAAGAGCCAGCCCCACATCAGCCCCTTGACCACCAGCCCCACGGCGCCCACCCGGGGGGCTCCCACCATCCCCCGCCTTGGCAACTCACTGGAAAGCAAAGGTGCTGCCATAGAGTTTCTTGGCCGTGCGGAACCGAGCTTCCTTGGCCGGGGGGCTGCTGAGCAGGAGGAACTGGTGGGAGGTGTGCATGAACTTCAGCTGCTACCAGGGGAACGAACAGAGCAACGGCAGAGCCGGCAGGAGAGAGGACAGACAGACAGACAGACAGAGATCATGCACGGCTGTCCGGCCCCGGGTCCGGCCCAGCCCGGCTTTGGCCACTCCAAGTTTGCCAGAAAGGTCCTTGGCATCCCTGTCTTGTCCCCATCCCACAGCTCGTCTCAAACATCCCTCTACCTATATCCCACGTCCTGCCTCTCACGTCTCCCAGGCTCAGACCCCACCCACAGGGATCCATCCTACATCCCAGACCCTTCCATGGCCCATCCCATATCCTTATATGCCTCATCCTGCGTCCCACAGCATAGAGCCTACATCCTGCATCTCACCTCCTGTACCCCTCCATCCCACCTCCCATATCCCGTCTCCCACATTCCATCCCGCAGCCCCCTCCTGGAGCCTGGTCTGGCCCCTTACCCTGCTGAGAGGCAGCTTGACAATGTGGGATCTGTTGCTGGAGATTATCCTTAGGAAGAGGATGAGAAAAAGGAGGAGGGTCAGAAAGGGTGATCCCAATCTGCCCCAAGGCCATTGGACGTTTGTGACGCCCCCCAGGGGAAAGAAGATGAGGAGGCTGCGCCCTGGATGCCCAGCTGTCCCCCACCCCATCCCATGTCCCGGGGGATGTGGGGTGGTAGGAGGGACAAGCAGCAGCGGCATAGGGCCACAGCACCTTCAGCCTTACCACTGCAGGAGGGGATGCGCCAGGGGATCCAGCTTGTCCATCTGCTTCTTGATCTCCAGGTAGGACCCCTGGTAGAGGCAAGAGGGGGGCAGAGGAGTCCCCCAGCACTCACCCAGCCATGGATGGGTGGCGATCCGCACCCAAATGCCACCCCTAGATTGGATCCCACGTGGAGAAGGTAACATGGGGCCACAGGGGTGTGGGGCCACACCACATACCTGGGTCATCTCCCGAATGGACATTACACTGTCCAGGGCCTTCTGCAGCCGCTCGTAGTTCTTCTTCTGCACATGGGGCAGGAGAGGGATGGCCATCAGAGGGGTCCTTGGGGCTCCCCATCACCCCCTGCTCTGGGGGAGTGCTGCCCCCACCAGAACTTACCTTGGGGTTGAAGGCCAGAGTTTTAGGGTCGTTGGGGTCCACCACAGAGGGGTAAGGCTCGAAGATGATGCTCTTGCGAGGCGACTCAAGGGCAGCGCGGCACATGGCCACGAGCAGGTCCACCACCTTGGGGCAGAGCAGGGAGTGAAGGGGCAGCCCCCCGTGGGGCCAGAGGAGTCACCACTGCACCCAGCCCTACCTCGGCACCCGTGGCCACCTCCTCAGCCGCGCCAGACATGACGCCCAGGGTGTAGAAGGAGAAGACACAGAGCTCCCGGGTGCACACAGCTGGCTGTGGAGGGGACAGGAGAGTGGCGAGGGTCAGGGACGGCGACACGGGCGCACGGCCTGCACCTGACCTGGCCCTGCCACCCCACCTTGAGCATGGAGCCGTTCTGGAAGACGTGCTGCTCGTCACACACCACGCAGTACTCGTTGAGCGTCGGGATCCGCTGCTCCGCATACTTCATGATCTGAGGGGCAGGACGGGGGGAGTCAGGCCCTGCCGTGGACACAGAGCTTGGGAGGATGCTCCAGGCAGGGGGATGGGGATGAGTGGGACTCTGGGCAGTGGAGAGGATGATGCAGACAGTGGAGTGTGGATAAGTGGGATGTGGGGCACTGGGGAAGATGTTCTGAGCAGAGGGACAGGGCTGAGTGGGAAACAGCAAAGAAGGATACTCTGGGCAGCAGGATAAGGATGAGCAGGACATGGGGCAGCAGGGAGGATATTCCAGGTAGTAGAATGTGGGTAAGTGGGACGTAGGACAGAGGGGAGGATGCTCTGGGAGGCACAATGGAGCCCAGCAGGACATGGGGCAGTGGGGAGGATGCTCCAGGCAGTAGGATGTGGATAAGTGGGACGTGGAGCAGTGGGGAGGATGCTCCACAGCAGGCTGAGGAGGAGCAGCATGCAGGACCGTCACCTGGACAAGGAAGCCATACTCCAGCGTGGGGATGTTCTTGCAGTGGCCGCCAACCTGTGACGGAGTCAGAGCGGAGCCAGCTGGGTTATTCCCTTTCCCACATGCACCCCCAGCTCTGCCTGGCACAGGTAACCCCCAACTCCACAGGGGGACCCTAACATGCCAAAACCCTGGCACAGTAGGACCTCTACATTCCAACGTTTCCCAGCACAGCAGGACCCCCAGTATGCCAAACCCCTCCCAACACAGCAGGACCCCCAATATCCCAATACCCCCAGCACAGTGGGACCCTTGACATGCCAACATCCCCTGGCACAGTGGGAAGCCCAAAATGCCAAACCCTCCCGGCACAGTAGGAACCCTGATATCCCAACACCCCCTGGCACAGCAAGACCACCCCACTATGTCAACATCCCCTGGTATAGTGGGACCCCTGACAGGCCAAACTCCTCCCAGCACAGCGGGACCCACAACATCCAACCTTCCCCTGGCACAGCGGGACCACAGACATCCCAACACCCCTCCCAGCTCAGTGGGACCCTGGACATCCCAATGCCCCCTGGCATAGGAGGATTCCCAACATCCCAATACCCATTGTCACAGCAGGACAACATGCCAACATCCCCTGGCACAGCAGGGACACAGTACCAGGAAAACGGTAAAATCTCACCAGACCCCACAGCCAGGCCCCAGCTCCCCAAGAGTACCCCAGAGTGGGGACAAGAAATCCTGCAGGGGCTCCCCCCATCCCACAGGGGTCCCAGCACCCCACGACTAATAATCCAACCCCGGAGGAACCCCTGGGAAGAGGAAGAAGAGGAAAGCAAACCCCAAGGCGGGGTGGCACCCACCAGGATGTTGAAGGGGGCAACACCTGCCTGGGTGCTGGCGGGGGGGTAGCCAAAAACTTCCACCTTGGGATTTTTCACCATGCAGGACACGGAGCGGTTCATCAGCCGGTTCACACGTGGCTCGGGGATGCCCAGTTTGCCCTTCAGCACTGAATCTTGGATAACAGGGAAGCTGGGAGACCTGCAGGCACAGAATCCCCCTGAGCACCTGTTTGTCCCCATTCCCTGCTCCTCCATCACACAGCACCGGATTCACCCATCAGCTGTTTGTTGGAAGCAACATCCACCGCCTTGGGTTCTGGTAGGGAGCAGCAGCATCCAAGTGGGGAAACTGAGGCACAGTGCCAGGCCTCACCCAGGATGAGGGGACAGAGGGCTGGTACCTTGGGGACAGCATCAGGACCTTACTTGGGGATGGGGGAGAAGATGCTGAGGCCAGCACGGAACTTCTTGATGGTGCCGCTTGTCTTGAACCAACTGTGCCGCTTCTCCTGCTGAGTCTTCAAGAAATCGTTGCTGAGATGTTTCCATTGCTGGGATGTGAACATGCCCAGGATCCTGGCAGAGAGGGGGGAGAGAACCCGTGGGTGTTTGGTGATCCATACCACCCCTAGCCCCTCCTCTTCCCCACACACAGATGATGGTGAGTCTGTCACAGGCTATGTGGTGGATAAAAGGTGGTGGCATGGGGACATGTGGCACATGGCCGGCTTTGGGACAGCACACTGACTCTGTGGACCACCCACCCACCACCCTCGGGTGCCCACCATGTTTCAGCTCTTACTTCTTCAGCTGCAGACCCAGCCCGAAGCCCTCCTTGTTTGACGGCTGGAAAACCTCGATGGAAGGTTCTGAGGGAAGAGAGGAGGATGAGCCACTGGTGCCACCATTGTGCCTGTCCCAAGGGCACAGGGACACCTCATGCCACCCATCCCCACTCACCGGGGCCATCGAGGTATTGGGAGAGGGAGAAGCGCAGGCGGAGGACGATGGGCTCCGTCCGCAGCACCTTCCACGCCGTCGCCACCTCCTCCTGCCAAGGGAGAGATGCATTTTGGCACAGCCATGGGACCTCAACCTCGGCAGGGGGATCTGGGGACACCCTGGCCGAATGTGCCCACCCACCCCATGCCAGCGCTGCTGGGGGCACCCCGGGAACTCACATCGAGGAAGCTGATGTTCACATGGAGGTCAATGTCCACATCATCGATGGTCCCGTACTCCCTGTGAAGACACATGGTGCTGTGGCACAGGGGGCTGGCACAGTGCTGGAACAGCAGCCCAGTGCCCACCGTGACAGGATGGGCAGGCCTGTGGGACAGTGACACTGGCACGAGTGGCTCCCCATGTATCAAGTGTCTGCATGGGGGAAGTGCCTGGAATGTGGATGTGAGCCTGGGAATGGCACATGCAGGTGGTCAGGGGATGGCATGGCCAGCTGTCCCAGGGGTGCCATGGCTGACTGCCCTGCAATGGCACAGCTGGATGCCTGGAGATGCCACAGCCAGGTGCCTTGGTAATGCCATAGTCAGGTATCCCGAGGATGGCGCAGCTGGTTATGCAGGGGTGTCACGACTGGGTACTCCAAGATGGCATGGTCAAGGGCCTGGGAATGGCATATCCAGGTGTGCTTGGGATGGCACTGCTGGATGGATGCCTGAGGATGGCACAGCCAGGCACTCCAGGGGTGGTACTGCCAGTTGTCTGGTGATGCTATGGCCAAGTGACCCACTAATGCCACAGCTGGGTGCCCAGGAATGGTACAACTGGGTGTCTGAAGATGGCATGGATGAATGCCTGGGGCTGCCACTCCTGGATGCTCCAGGAATGCCATGTCTGGGTGCCCAAGAACAGTGCAGCCAAGTGCCTGGGGGATGCTGTGGCCAGTGTCCTGGGGAGGGTGTGTCTGAGGGTTGGCACAGCCAGGTACCCCAGGGATGCGATGGTCAGGTGCCCCAGAGATGGCACAAGATGGCCAGATGTTCAGGTAATACCACAGCCACATGGCCTGGGGATGCCATGTCCAGGTGTCCATCTCTGATGGCATGGCTGGATGCCTGGGCATGGCACAGGTGGGTACCCAGGGACAGCACAGCTGGGCTCCTGGCATGGCCCAGCTGTGTGCCTGGGGATGGCACTGCCCGGTGCAGGGGGCAGCAAGGACACCCACCTGACGGCCACGGCATTCTCGCTGTAGATCTCCTTCACAGCCTCGATGTCGGCGTCCAGCTGCGGGTGCCGGTACAGGTCGGCGGCGCAGCTCCCCTGTGGCACAGCGCCCACAGCACTGTCACACCCACAGTCTCCGGCAGCCTCCCACAGCCCCAGGCCTGGGATCGGGCTCAGGCTGGGAGTTCCCGAGACCCTGTGGCACCCAGCACCCACCTGGACGCCATAGAGGAACTCCTCGGACTCGTTGTCCCCGTCGGAGTCATCGTCCGTCCAGTACTGGCCCTTGAGGTCCTGGGGGCAGAGGGTCGGGAGGCAGCAGGGATGGGGGAGAGGGGTGGGAAGTGGATTGGGGGAACACATTAGCAGGGAGGAAAGTAGGGGGAGCAAACTGGGGGAGCTGGTTCTGGGAAGAGGGTGGGGACAGTGGACTTAGGGAATGATTTGGGGAAGCAGTTTGGGGGGAACAGTGGGATAGGGAGAATGATGTGGGATGGGGGGAGTGTTTGGGGGCAGATGGGTGGGGAGGTGGGATGTGGGCAGTGGGATGTGGGAAGGAGGATGGGAGGAATAATTTGGGGGGGCAGCGGGATGGAGCAGCAGGTTGGAAGAGGGAGGATGGGGGTACCAGATTAGAAGGGAGCCGGATGGGGACAGCGGGATGGAGATAGTGGGATGGGAGTGCAGGATGGGTGAACAGAATGGGGAACCAGGAATGGGGAACAGGATGGGACAGAGCGATGGGACAGCGGGATGGCGGACCGGGATGGGGGAGCAAGATGGAGACAGCAGGATGGACCTGAAGGATGGGGACACTGGGATGAGGGAACAAGATTGGGAACAACAGGAGGGGGGAGCAAGATGGGAACAGAGAGATGGAGGGCAATTGTGGGGGAACAGGATGGGACAGCAGGATTGGGAAGCAGGATGAGAACAGCAGGACGGAGGAGCAGGATGGGAATAGGGGGATGGAGGACCAGGATGGAGGAGCAGGACGGGGACCGCGCACGGAGCTGCCGGGAGGGGGGACCCGGCCGACGGCGACGACGGGGTCCCTCCTCCTCCAGCCCCATCCCCGCCCCGAGCCGGGGGACCCCGGGACACGGGGGAACACCGAGGGCCGCTGCCCCTCCCCCGCCCCGCACCCCCGCAGGTCCGTCCCCACCCCCCGCCGGGCGCTCCCCCCGCGGCCGTGGCCGTGTCCCCGCGTCCCCTGCCGCGCCCCGGCCCCTCACCATGTCAGCGCGGGCCGGCCGGCGCGGGCACGGCCGCCATGCTGCCGGGGGGCCGGGCCTGACGTCAGAGCCGCCGCGCGCGGCACCCAGCGGCGCCGCCATGACGTCACCGCCGGGGACCCCCGGTAGCCCTGGGGCGGGAGAGCGCCGCGGGGACGGGAGAGCTCGCCGAGCCCAGAGTGCCCCGCGGCCCAGCTCGGGGGCACGGCAGTCCCCAGCACAGGGTGCCCCGCGGGGTGGCCATGTTGGGTCTCCCCTACAGTGTCCCCAGTGTCCTCAGCACAGAGTCCCCAGTGTCCTCAGCACAGGGTGACCACTTCGTGTCCCCACAGCCCAGCCCAGTGTCCCCAGCATGTCCAGTGTCCCCAGCACAGGCTGCTCCTCGGGGCAGCCATGTCTGGCTTCCCCCCAATGTCAGAAGGAGAGGACACACGCTTAAGCTGTGCCAGGGGAAGGTTAGGTTAAACATTGGGAAAAAATTCTTTGCTGAAAGAGTGATTGGGCACTGCAATCGTCTGCCCAGGGAGGTCGTGGAGTCACTGTCCCTAGTGGTGTATAAAAATAGACTCAACGTGACACTCAGTGCCATGGTTTAATTGATAAGGTGATGTTAGGTCATAGTTTGGACTTGATGATCTCAAAGGTCTTTTCCAACCTAGTGCATTCTGTGATTCTGTCCCCATGGTCCAACACTGTGTCCCATGTCCCCAACACAGGGTCCCCAGTGTCCTCAGCATGGGGTGACCATTTTGGGTCCCTTCCATGTCTGTCACAATGTCCCCACAGCCCAGCCTAGTGTCCCCAGCATGTCCAGTGTCCCCAGCACAGGCTGCTCCTCGGGGCAGCCATGTCTGGCTTTCCCCCAATGTCAGAAGGAGAGGACACACGCTTAAGCTGTGCCAGGGGAAGGTTAGGTTAAACATTGGGAAAAAATTCTTTGCTGAAAGAGTGATTGGGCACTGCAATCGTCTGCCCAGGGAGGTCGTGGAGTCACTGTCCCTAGTGGTGTATAAAAATAGACTCAACGTGACACTCAGTGCCATGGTTTAATTGATAAGGTGATGTTAGGTCATAGTTTGGACTTGATGATCTCAAAGGTCTTTTCCAACCTAGTGCATTCTGTGATTCTGTTCCCGTGGTCCAGCACAGTGTCCCATGTCCCCAGCACAGGGTCCCCAGTGTCCTCAGCATGGGGTGACCATTTTGGGTCCCTTCCATGTCTGTCACAGTGTCCCCACAGCGCAGCAAAGGGCTCCCAATGTCCCCAGTACATAGTCCACTGTATCCCCAGCACAGGGCCTCCAGCACCCCCAGTAAGTACAGGGTGACCACTTTTGGTCCCTACCGTGGACCACACGGTCCCCAGTATCTGCAGTACAGGATCCCTCTGTTGTCCCTGCACACAGTGACCATTTTGGGTCCCCAGATGGCTGTCACAATTTCTCTACAGTCCAGCAGAGGGTCTGTGTCGCAGGCCCGTTTGAGTGGCATGTCCCCAGTGTCACCACGGTCCCAGTATGGAGCCACTGTCATGGGTCACTGGCAAAGGGTCTCCACGGTTTAGGGACAGTGTCCCCAGCATCTCCAGCATGGCGTCCCCAATATTCCCAGCCAAGAGCCTTCATGATCTGGCGTAGGGTGTCCATCTTGGGTGTCCATCCTGGGTCCCCACACAGCTGGGACGGTGTCTCGACTGTCCCTAGCACAGTGGCCCCCATGTCCCCAGAATCTCCAGCCTGGTCTCCCTTTGACCCCAGCATAGTGTCCTCAGCATCCCCAGCACCATGTCCCCAACATCTGCAGCCTGGTGTCCCCAGTGCTGCCAGCAGTGTGTCCTCACGGCCCCACTACAAAGCATGCACATTGGTCTCAAGTGTCCCAATTGGAGAGTACCAGGACCCTCCAAAGCACTCCAAAACACCCACAGCCGTTGCTCCCCCAGAGCGAGGGAGCCCTGAGGTGTGAGTCGGGGGATGGTGTGAGTTAGGGTGTCGGTGTGAGCGGGGCGGGGTCAGTGTGAATTGGGGGACGCGGTGTGAGTTGTGGGCCGCGGTGTGAGTTGTGGGCCGCGATCCCTTTAAGGCGGCGATCACTCTCCGTCCGCGCGCGCGGCGGTTGCGCGGCCTCCTCATTGGCCGGCCGGGCGCGTGATGGGACTCAGCGCCTTCCCCCAGGCTTTGTGCGTCCGCCCGTGAAAGTAGCTCCGGCGCCCCGCCCTTGTGGCCCGCGGCGGGGCGGGCGGCGGAGGGATCTGTGCGGGTGGTGCTGCGGCCAGTCGGGATCACCTTGGCGGGCCGTGGGGGCGGCGCGCAGAGCGGCTGTGGCGCTCGGGGAGAGAGGAAGACTTCGGCGCGTCACTGAACAGCGGCAGGTAACGGCGGCAGGTAACGGCGGCCTGAGGGGCGGTGAGCGGCGGGGCCGGCCGCGCTGGTTTTGCCGTTATTCCCGTGTTTCCGCCGCCCGGAGAGGGTCCCCCAGGCGGCGGCTGAAGGGGAGGGGGCCCCGTGGGACGGTTGAGGAGGGGGCTCGCGGTAGCGAGCACGTGGCCGCCGGGCGGCCGCGGCCCCGCATTCCCCGGCCCCCCCACCTCAAGCATCCCACCGGGGAACACCCGTTCCGAGCATCGCCCCGTGACCCAGCACTGGGCAACGCCCGTCCCGAGCATCCTCCCGCGGCCCGCACCGGGAAACGGCCGCTCTGGGCACGGGGAGGCGGCGGGGGGCCGGTCCGTGGTGCGAGGGCCCGGGTGAATGGAGGCGGACACGCACGAGCGGGGAGCCCCGTGTGTGCCCCGCGGCCGCGCCGTTAAACGGAGCGCGGGGCCCTGCTGCGGCTGCCGCCCGGTTCCTGCTGGCCGGGCTGTGCCGGAGGAGCTGCCGGGAGGCTGAGTCAGAGGCAGTCGGAGCGAAGCGCTGGGCCGCCCTGCCCCCCCCCCCACCCGTGCCCGCACTCACGTAAAAGCCGGCGGTGCCCCGAAGGGCATGAGTTTAAATCAGCGTCCGGTTCACTGCACCCACCACTGATGCTGCAGCCTCTATCCGCTCCCCCCGAGAAGAGAAGGCCCCTTCTAAATTAATCTCCTCCCCTAGTTGTGCCTGCTGAAACGCGTCCAATTGATTGGGACAGTCTCTTGAGCTGTGAAAACCTTTGAAACGTGTTTAAACCCCCTTGGCAGGGCTACCAGGGCATGAATAGCGCTTTTGTCGGTGGACAATGGCAACCTCCAGACTGTCTTCTCAGACTACTCTAAGAGTAGACGGCAATCTCTGAAACCCTGCTTTGTTCTGATAAGGCAACTCGGTATCGGCGAGGCCCAGGTTAACAAAAAAATCACTGTTTTATGTAGGTTTTTGTCATGTTAAAGTGTTAGCTTTCCTACTGCTGCTCATCGTGACTTGCCTTGGCTCATAAATGCGATGACGAAGAGGTTTTTCGTTACTCAGACACCTCCACGGACTTGTGCAACTAGAAGTGCTTAATTAAACAAAAAAATTAGTCTTAAAAGTATAATTTCATGGCCGACATCCCTTATATAGAGCAGAATTCTGGCTAATATAAAGGAGCTCGATGGGTTAATGAGCCGGGCTGGTGCCAGCAGGTTTCCAGCCCATCACCGGATTAAGCAGAAGGTTTTTGTGCGAGGCAGGAAGCGCTGCTGCAAGCCACGTGCTGTTACCGGGCACTTCTGCCTGTGAAACCCTTCCGAGAAACTTTGCTTTCATTAGATAAAGAGCTTGGGGAGTCTGCAGCAGCTTGCGTTTTTTGATTACCTACCCTTTTATCTATCCGAAGCTGTAAATATTACTAAAACCGTAATTTATTGCTGTTTGCCAGAGTGATCCACTGCCGGTCTTAATTCCCTTTCCACCCAACAAGCTGATAATTTAATTTGATGGGAAGAAGACGTTTCCCAGGCCGGCTGGAGCACGTGCTGGTCCTTTATCTCCCGCCTGGCCCTTGTTCTCCCGGGGGAAGATGGAGCCGCAGCGGGTGGTGATGGATGGCACGTAGGGAATGGGGCTGCAGTACCGGGGCGCTGCCACGTGCAGCAATCTCCATCCTGGAGTAGGAATGCAGCACAGTGGTCTACAGTTCCGCCTAGTTAAATGTAAAAAGAAAACCCCCAAGCTTTCTTTTATCGTGTAAAGCTAGTTTTTACAGCTTGCCCGAAGGCAGCCAGGTGCTTTTTGCCAGGCTGAAAGGCTCCTTGTCCTCTGCAAGGTTAAGCCTTTAGGAGTGTCCTACAAATATCCTCGAGATAAGTCTTTTCGTCAACAAACATCTGATGCTTGTCACCTCCTCTTTATTCTAGTTAAGCCTTCCAGGGAGGGCAGCTCAGCTAAGGCAAGGCTGAGCCAGCAGCACACAGAAAGTGCCAGAGCGAGTCTGACCTTCCTACTCTCCATTGCCAAAAAGCTGGAGAGGCATCTCCGATGTGGATCTCTCCTCCCGTGGATCTGCAGCTCAGTGCCGGGGAGAGCGTCGGCCAGCTGGGAGCAGGTGGTGGCTCCTGGGTCCCATCCAGGCTTGCAGAAAAGAGGTGGAATTTTGGGGTGGCCATTTTGTCCTTACGTAACGGCGAGACACCACCTCCGGCACCGGCTGCCTGGCAGGAATGTGCTGTCCTCCCTCCCTGGGAGAGGGGATACCAGGCCAGGGTAAAAGTCTGCTTCTCTGCACAGCTGCATTTCTCTGTCGTTAAATGCCTTTAGCTTCTGGAATGAGCAAAGCTGATGTTTTTCTAGGCTTTTTTTGGGAATCTGAAGGCCTGCCTGATTTCATAACCCTGCCCTGAGCACTAACTCAAACCATTTCTGCCTCTGGGCAGGGACATTGGGCACAAGCAGGCTTGTTCTGCAGCATCCAGGAGGTTGTGTAAGTGGGGTTGGCCAGTAAATCCCAAATCATCACCTCCAGGGAGCCTCCTGGCTGCAATTCCTGCAGGCAGTGACACAGCTCTGCTGGTGTGGCCTGGGGACAGCCCCTGCTGCAGTTTCCACTTCCCTTAGTCACTGGTAACAGCAAAGACTTGGCCCTGGGTGGGGATTGCTGGTCCTTCTCCTTTTTCCATCCCCAAGGGGCACATCCATAGAAACCGTGATTGTAGGCTTTCTCTTAGATGATCCATGGGATGAGCTGACTGGAATTAGTCACCTGGCTACAGTAAAACCAGTCCTGACCTCAGATGTCCCAGTCTGGAATATTCAGGAGCTGGGGAGATACCAGATGTCATTGCGACACCCTACCTGAAGCATGGGCAGGCTGAGCAATAAATTTGGGAATTTAATCATTATTCCTCCAGGAAAGAATTCAGGTTCATTCCGTGCTAGAAACATTCAGGCTTTGTGGGATATTGCTCACTCCCCATTCCTTGCTCTGACCAGACTGAGTGCTCCGTGTTTTCTGGTGTCCTTGAAGTCCTTGCTCCTCTGTTCGATTTTAAAAAAAAGCAGAGTAGTGGCAAATGCCAGACATTCCTGTTATAAATGTGAGACTGGTCATTCCGGTAGAATTCAATCGGTGCCTTGTAAATGCACGGTGATGGGAGGCAGGAGGGTATATTAAAAAGTAACTCTTGGTGGTCATGGGCATGGTGCTGTGGACAGATGGGTGTTTCCGATACTTTCTGGCTCCTGCGTTTCTGCTCTCGCTCCTGGACAAGGTCATGGCGTCTCCGGTTAATTTTTCTGAGCCCTCTGAACTGCTGGAAAATCTTGTGAAGGGGATTCTGGCTGGGAAGTGAACTTTTCCTTCCTTTTTTATGAAGACTTCAGGGGTGTTAAAATTATATTTGCAATGACTTGAGTGGGTGGGGGATTTCCATGAGGCAGGGAGAATTCACCTGACTATTTTTTATAAACTTCGAAGTCATGCTCTGAATGCAGTTTCTATGTCAGGATACCGTTGTTCCGTATTCCTGTTGTTCCTAGAAGCTCTGCAAACCTGCTTCCCTGTGTGTGGAGGTGATTTCCCAGCAAAGGCTTGTTTTTGTTGGCATCTAAGGAAGCTGACGCTGCAGGTGTTGGAGGGTGCAGCAGCAAGTGTTAGAGGTCTGAAACACAATGTTTCAGCACTGACCAGAGGGTTTTCCTACAATAATGAGACTTTGTTGGGCTTTTTATGTGGGCAGACCTTCTTGTAGTGACTCCAGTGAATCAGCAGCTTCTGGCAGGGCTGAGGGGAAAAGAATCTTTGCCAGGTCAAATTATGGTTTTTGCTGGCCTGGCTGCTCTGTGGCGCATGGCAGCACGGCAAGGGTGAGTCAGGGCTGCCTTCGAGAGGATCTGCACGTACGTGAGGAAGGTCTGTGGAGCAGGGGAGGAGCATCGGGGCCAGCCGGGCCGCTGCGGCACGGGGATGGCATCGGGTAGGCTGGCAGGGCATGGCCTGCCCTTCACTGCGCTCAGTCCTGCCAGCTCTGGCAGAGCTTTTGGGTTTATTGACACAGTTCATTTTACTGTATCAAAGCTGGGTGTGCTGAGCTGGCTGGTGTGTGCCCCTCGCACCATTCTGTGGTTTACTGGGGGGCTTTGTCTGCCTTGGGGCCAGCAGAACAAAAGCCCAGCTCTATCCCTGCTCTGTCCCAGCTTTTAGCTGAGCCCCAGCCCACGTTTCTATAAGCACACCTTGGAGATAAAGGCAACTCATGCCTGCTCTGAATATACCCCGTGTGCCCAGGACATGGAGTTTGAAGTCAAGCCAATCTTTAAAGGCAAAACGAGTGATCTGCTCATGCCAGTAGCCACCACCTTGCATAACTCTTTTACTGGAGGCTTTTGGAATGCTGGGATTCCAGCCTGGGCAGGTCCAAGAGACAAAGGGCTTTTAGCTGCCACTGTTACTTGAGAGCAAAATTATTGCAATTAGAAATGGATGGGGCACTGGCACTGTTGGGAAATGAGTGTCCTCCCATCCCAGTGGACTGTTAAGCTTCAGCTCAGCTTCCTCTTGGGATTACAAGCTGTTCCTTGTTGCTGTTTCGGGGACTCTCTAGTCCAGAGGTGGTAAACAGCCTGGGTTCAGAGAATTTTTTTTAATCCAAACGTTTAAAAATACAATTAGTTTTAAACCTCATGATAGATTTTTGCTGCTGTGGGTGAAGGGGAGTGCTGGGGGCAGAGGAGACCCACAGCGTCTTCAGTTGAAGAGGGACTTGGAGTGTATTAGATGTTCAGTCTTTTACGTATTCTCTGCCAAGGTGTTGTGGTTAATCAACTCAAGTCTGCTTGCTTGTCCAGGCTTAAAGGATGGGGTTTAGGCTTAGTTGGACGTTGCTGTGATTAGGTGCTCCTGGGCAGAAGGTTGCCTGTGTCCAGGCGTGCTGTAGTCACGCCAGCGCCGAGCTGCCCCTCTCCCAAGTGGGATGGGAAGTGCAGTCGAGGCCTGTAGGAAAAACGAGTGGAGAGCTGGGAGGGAGGAGGCAGAACCTCTGCCTGCGCACTCAAGTGCTTGAATTTTGTTGCGTTGTGTAGCTCCAAGGGAAGACTGGCAATGAAGAGAAGCTATGAAGGGAACATCTGCATAGAAGGCAGGTGAGCCTTGGGTGGTCCATGTGGGGGATGACATGGAAATAGAAATGTGTCTTGCCTGTTAAGACTCTCGAGTAGGAGTATAAAGATAGTTTGACCCAGTAGCAGCTTTCTTGTTGCCTCCATACTCATCACATGGGTGTGTTGGTGTCACTGCTTGATGGGCAAGTTGGGGTGGGTGATTCCCAAACCTGGCACCGCTTTCTTCCCTTCCAGACACAGGAATCGAGCAACCATGTCGAAGCATCACGATGCAGGGACCGCTTTCATCCAGACCCAGCAGCTGCATGCTGCCATGGCAGACACCTTTCTGGAGCACATGTGCCGCCTGGACATCGACTCGGAGCCAACCATCGCCAGAAACACCGGCATCATCTGCACCATTGGTAGGACATTCCTAGATAGGAGGGAATTGCAGCTGAGAGCCCACACCATGGTGAAACTTGTTAGGGAAATTGTGAGAGGGATCTGGCTTTCATCCCTTGCCAGGGCTGAACCTGTGTGGTGAGGGAACATGACTTTTCCCATGTTTGCCTAACCTGTGTTACTGCTGGGAGTGAATCCAGTATCCAGGGAAATGGGAATCGCTTGGGTTCTGCTGCACTCCGTGGGCAAGTTAAAACAATATTTGCTGCTGCCGTGCTGAGCAATGCTGTATCCATTTACCTTTTCTCTTCCACATGAAACAGCCTGGTCTGTGTGGGTTACCTCATTATTTTTCCAAAGTTAATGTTCAAACTGTTTCTTCCTCCTAGGCCCGGCCTCCCGTGCTGTGGAGAAGCTGAAGGAAATGATTAAATCTGGAATGAATGTTGCGCGCCTCAACTTCTCTCACGGCACCCATGAGGTAAGGGTGGGGTCTGAGCTGCTACGGTCCCTGTGTGTCTGCTGATCCTGTCCCTCATGGAAAACGGAGATCCAGCTTCGTCCAGACCAGCCTTGGTGTGGGAAGGTGAAATAGCTGCTTTTGGGAAAAGCATGCTGGTTGTTCATACCAAGCCTGTGTCATTGCTGATAATATTAAGGGGTTTTTTCTGAACTGTTTTGAAAGCAGTTCAATTCCACACCCTGTCTTGTAGCAGGGAGCCAGGTAACTGGTATTTGACTCTGTGTGCCAATTGGCATTAAATCCTTCAGTTTCTCCTCACATCCTGCTGTTGCCAGAGCTGCCAATTCCCCAGTGAGCAGCAGAAGCTGAGAAAACCTGTCTGTGTTTTGCACCTCTACAGGAGGCCACACTATATCAGTTAATCTCACTTCTTGTTCTGTTGCTGGGGGTTTCACAAGCACGCGATCAATGAATAACCTTGATGAAAAGGCATCTGTTATTAGTGATTTGATGTAATTACTGTGCCCAGTGGGAAGGAGGGACTCCCGGGTTTTCTGGCTAACCAGCTGCTCAGGGTGTGTTCCTGGCACTCTGGAAGGTCCTGCCATGGAGCTTGGGTTGTGGTATGATGAGCTTAGAAGAGTAAGGTCAAAAGAAATCAACACTGCATGACAGTCAAGCCCTTACATCTATAAATAGCTGAGATCCTCAGGGATCCCATTCCAGGTTGCCTGGAATGCCACTCTGAGCGTTTCTGCTGAGGTTTTTTTTTTTTTTAAACCCTGGCTGCTTTCCAGCTTTCAAAATGTCACCCAGTAGCAGCTGTAGGTGGCTTTACTTAGTGACCCATGAGCCTCGTGGTGTGTAACAGCTTGGCCTCTCACCCTCATGGCCTTTAAGGGTCACAGGGCAGTGTCAGGATCTAAAGGGCTGATGCTTAACTGTGGGCAACCATCAGACCTTGACTAACCACCCTGGGATAGTGTCAGTGCATGCCTTAGAATTGGGAAATTGGCCTAGAGAAAGTGTAGTGTGGAGTAACTCTGCCTCCCAGGAGTCAAACCCTGTATCCAGGTGGCTGTTGGGCTGAGTGACGCATCAGGGAGTTGGTGGCCAGGCTGAAGCTGTGAATTCTCACACCGTTATTGCCTAGTTGCTGTGGTCTGTGAGCTTGTTGGCTGAGGTTGAGGAAAGGGAGTGTGGCTTTCTGCTTTGGGAGTGGTCTAATTGCACATTTCACACCGATGAGTCTGGTTTGGCTGTTGCCTGCAGAGCGTGACAGTCAGCCATAGCTAGTCCTAAGTTTGTGTCCCTTCTTGGCTCCTCCAGAACACTCCAGTTTCCAGTGAAGCTCCAAAGAGCTTCCATCTGTCACAAGTGCTTCAGTTCTTGTGTCAACCCCAAAGCATTTAATGGGGCTTCAGCTTTAACAGAGGTGCTTTGTCACCTGCCTGCCACCTTTTTACATAAAATAAAAATGGCTTTTACCTCCAGCTCTGCCTGCATTCCCATTCTGCATGCACAGCTCTTCAGGAAGTTTGGTTCCCTAGGAGCCAGTTAGTCCTTGATATTGAGCTAAAATGGAAAAATCCCAGATGATTTGAATGAGATAAGTGTAATAGCAATGTTGGGGTATGTTTTCTGCATCCACCCCAGCTGCAGTGCCTGGAAGGGTCGGGGCTGTCTCAGCCCCAGCTTGCACACTCAGTCAATAAACGGACTCATTTTCCTGCTATAAAGAGTTATCAGCTGTTGGGTATCACTGGTCAAGGGCACACATGTGAACTTTAGCATGGCTTTTACAGCATCAGCTTCCTGGTGCTGGCTTATCATCCCTGAGACACCCAAGTCGGTGTGCAGGGCTCATGTTGGGGTGCGTGAGTGGCACGGGGGAGCCAGGTGTTCCAGGTGAGTCAGGTCAAACTCCGTCAGTCCGTGTGGCACAGAGGGAAAAGGGTATTTCTTATCTACTGAAGTCTGTCAGGTGTTACACAACTCTTACTAGTTGTAAGTAGTTAAGGTTATCTCTTAATGTTGTTTAAACAAGTAAAGTAAACTGATCTGGCCATCTGTAGCACATTTGAGGGAGCTGGGATGGGTATTCCCACAAAACTATCTTGAAACTGACAGCATTTAGCAAAATGCTGTTGCAGACAAGGTTTGGAAGCCAGGTGTGTGATGCTGGAATATTGAACTCCTGTCTGTGATTGCTTTGGCTCTGGAAATAACTTGTAAATATTTACATGGATAATTTTCTTTTAGCAAATTCTTTATCTGTGGGAATTTAAGCCAAAGAGTGAAAAAATCTGTCTTCCTGCAGGATTGACAGTAGGTCAGGCTAGAAGTGGGAGCTGGTGGTGCAGAGAGGCATCTTCCCTTCCATGCTCTGACAGGAGGAGGAACACAGCTGTGTGTGGCACTGTGACATTCTTCTGCCATCAGGTGTCTTCCAGTGCACACAATTATTCAGCTGCTGGTGCTGTGAATATTTTGCTGTGTTGAATAGGCACGTGTTCAGGAAAGCTTTTGGAAAAGTTACTTTTAAAGGCCTGTTGGTTGGCGAGCCACGTTCAGTTGGCAGATGTGTGTCCTCAGGGACAATCACTTCAGCCAGGCCTCTGGGCTGTCTCCTTGAATTGTCCTTCTGGAATTAGAGCTGAGGGCACTGAGGGCATAGCCAGATAACTTCAGGCTCCACCTTCATGGCAGGAAGGCCTTTATATCCTTGCACTCTGCTTTCCTGTAAACTTTGTCTGGGTTAAATTTTGAAAGTAGAACTGAAACTGAGAGCAGAGCTGTCAGCTTGGGCAGCCTCTGAGGTGCGCAGGGATCTTTTCTGTAAGCAGCAGAATAAAACCAGCTTTAATATTTTCATCTTCTTACTTTCCAGTATCATGCGGAGACAATCAAGAATGTGCGAGAAGCCACAGAGAGCTTTGCCTCTGATCCCATCACCTACAGACCTGTGGCTATTGCACTGGACACCAAGGGACCTGAAATCCGAACTGGACTCATTAAGGGAGTAAGTTCTTTTTTTTTATCCCTACTTTTTTCACTACATAGACTTGATACTGTGTTAAGCCCATGGCCCATTCCAAACAAAAAAATTTGGAAAGGAAAGGAGGGAACAAACCACCTCAAAAGTCTGGATGAACTACTGTGATCTGGGAGGTGGTGGTGTGCTGGTTTTTACTGATTTTGTTGTCACACAGAGTGGCACAGCAGAAGTGGAGCTGAAGAAGGGTGCACCGCTCAAAGTGACCCTGGACGATGCCTTCATGGAGAACTGTGATGAGAACACACTCTGGGTGGACTACAAGAATCTCATCAAGGTTGTAGAAGTTGGCAGCAAAATCTATGTGGATGATGGTCTGATTTCCTTGCTGGTTAAGGAGAAAGGTGGGTAACAGCCATTGCTCCTCTACCTGTTTGGTTTTTCCTTAGGACATATCTGTGTTTTCCCTCCAGTAACTGTTTCTTAGCTTGCACTTGTGTGTTAAAGAAAAGAGAACATGGTTCTTGATGCTCTAGTGAGACTTTGAGCTAAATTTCTCTACCTCAAGTGCAGGAACTTTCCAAAAACTAATTTTAGTTGGGTTTCACTGGGCTGGCATCTAAACCCCATCTTCAAAAAGGAGTGTGTGCCACTGTTTATGATGAGCCAGGCTAATTTATGCTCTTAATGTTGGATTTAAATAGTTTTACAGCATGGACCCTGTAGTTAGAGACAGAACTAGCTTTAACTGATAATGTAGAGGCAAGGTTACTTCCATTGTACTCCCTTTATAGTGCTGTCTAAACTGCTCTAGCCTCAAGCCTCTAATCCATGAGTATATAGGGAGTCAGAGGTGATGCTTTTGGGGTGCTCACTTTGGTGTTGCAGGGCTTGTGTGCAGAATTGCAACCTGCTAGCTTTTCTTGGGGGAGGCAATCTCAACAGGGAACAGCTGGTATCTTGTCCAGGAACAACCTAGAAGTTGTTTTGGCCCAATCTGTTGTGTTCCCAAGGGTAAGCTGCAAGCTCATGTGGGACAGAAACGTTCTGAAGAGATGGGATGTGCTTTTTATCGCATGTGCCGATAAACTGCAGTTCTCAGGCAGGGAGATGGTGTGGGAGGCAGCAGTGGGAGCTGTCCCGTAAACGCTGACCATGGGAACACGTTTCAGGGAAGGACTGCGTCATGACGGAGGTCGAGAACGGGGGCATGCTCGGCAGCAAGAAGGGCGTGAACCTGCCTGGTGCTGCCGTTGACCTGCCCGCCGTCTCAGAAAAGGACATTCAGGACCTAAAATTCGGTGTGGAGCAGAACGTGGACATGGTATTTGCTTCCTTCATCCGTAAGGCTGCTGATGTCCATGCTGTCAGAAAGGTGCTGGGGGAAAAAGGAAAGAACATCAAGATCATCAGCAAGATCGAGAACCACGAGGGTGTGCGCAGGTGAGCTTTGTGGAGGGGACGCTTTAGGTTTGTCACACTGAAATAAAGCACCTCACACTCCTTTTTTGTAGCTTCAGACAGCTTTGTGTAGCACTGAATATGTGCTGTGCTTTGCTCCTGGTTTTCTTCCTCCTTCCTTGGCATTGCAGGAACCCAAACAGCCCATGGAAAGCCAGTGTGCTCCTTTCAGAGGAGGACAGATGGGAAGGCCTTTGCAGAACCAATGGGGTAACACAGCTCTTCTCTCGCCGTCAGGTTTGATGAGATCATGGAGGCCAGTGATGGCATTATGGTGGCCCGTGGTGACCTGGGAATAGAGATCCCAGCTGAAAAAGTTTTCCTTGCTCAGAAGATGATGATTGGGCGCTGCAACAGGGCTGGCAAACCCATCATCTGTGCCACTCAGGTACTGGAAATGTGCCATTGGCTCCATACTGCTGGAGTCTGGCCAGGAGGGAATGTTGGGGCAGCCATGGCTTGATGGCGTTGGTTGAAGAGTAAAACACAAAGAGTTTTGCTCATAGCTGAAAAGCTCATATTTAGGCATTTCTGTGTTTGGGATCTTTCCCAATCAGGTTATGGGACCTCTTGCTAAAGGTTTTACACCTCAAAATGTCACATGGTAATGAGCCTTTGGGGCTGACCTTGCAAATTCGTGGGAAAAATGGCACATGCTTTCCCTTAGCATCTTGAGGCAGCACATCTGTGCCTGACAGGGAAGGTTTGCTGGGTTTCCCATGCATCTTAGAAAACTCACCCACGCTGCAGTATCAGAAGGAACTGAGTAAAGGGAACTTTTTCTGGGAGTGGTAGGGATCATGTGCACAGTCCTTGGGCACTGGGAAGACTGATTTCCTGGCTGTTGTTGCTCTGCACACAGACAGTGGAAGTGAAAACTCTCTTAGACAGTAGTCATTAAACAAGATTCCAGATTTATAGTGGTAAATGCTCCATATTGCTCTATTGCTACAGAAATGCAGCTGGAACACAACCTCAGGCAATGTCTCGTGGGAAGCAAGCAGGGCTTGTTTAACAAGTGTTGAGCTCTAGGTGGGGGGAAGTTGAGCACCTGAGGAAGACAGGAGAGCTGGCCAGACTTGGAGGTGTGGAAAAGGATTTGGAAGAGCTAATCTCATGGAAAGCTGTCCTGTTTTCCACTCTTTTAAGTGGGAATGCTTAGGAAGCTGGTGGTGTTAACTGTTTTGAGTTTACTACCCTCTACACATTGTCTAAAGCATTTGAAGTCTTGTGTTGGATGAAGGTGACTTCATTGGTACAGACCTTGCTCTTTATGATTAGTAGATGAAATCCCCAAATTTGAGAACATGCGACTGGATTTGAGCTTTCCATAAATACTCCTAATGCCACACTCTGCTCTAAAGAGCTCTGAGTTCTTTGGGCTGAGCCTTGTGCTGAAATGTTAAATTGGGAAGTTGGAGTATTGTGTCTGGGATGTTGTGTGGCATAAATCTCCCTGGAAAATAAGTAAATGTGGAATGGGTGTAAAATGGAATGGGTTCTTTTCCTCACTGGTGGAAGCTTTAAATCAGAATTGGTTTAGGGACCAGGCCCCCTCTCTGTTCCATACCCATGGAGAACTCTTGGAGTCCTTAGTTTGCATCCCACTTTCTTCACAAGCTATAAGGAGTATTGAAGTGCAGCTGCTTCCCCTGGCAGTGTGTTAATCCCTGTGGGTTTGTTCTCTCCCAGATGCTGGAAAGCATGATCAAGAAACCTCGCCCAACGCGTGCTGAGGGCAGCGACGTTGCCAATGCCGTCCTGGACGGAGCAGACTGCATCATGCTCTCCGGGGAAACTGCCAAGGGAGACTATCCCCTGGAGGCTGTGCGCATGCAGCACGCTGTGAGTACTGTCCTGCCCTGCTGGGGACAGGGACAACACCTTGCCATCGCCCACCTGAGCCGACCACTCAAAGGCCTAAATGTGCCCAGTCTGAGCTGGAAGCACCCAACCTTCCAAAATAGCTATTTCTTTACTCACACTCTGCTGTGGGTGGTTTTTTGGTTTTTTTTGACCAAACACAGAGCTGAGGGCCTGACACCTCAGTTTGTGTGCTCCAGACTTGCCAGGCAGAGCTGAGAAATTCTTTGCATTGCTCTGAGATAAAAAATTTCCCATTTCTTTTTGTTTGAGGCAAGGTAAAGGGATTTTTGCCATTGCCTTGATAGAAATTTCATCCAGTGTCCTCCTGGAGTGGCATATTAAATGCCTTAAACTTCTGCAAGGTCAAGGAGCTGCTTAAGCAGTTTATCTATAGATAGTGAAAGGTTTTGGCTGAGTCTTGCATGGGAGGGGGTGGGGAGGCTCCTGAGGGTGATTTACAGAACTGTTGCATTCAGCACCTGGTGTGTACTGGGGGTTGGGGAGTTTGTTGCATGAGTACTGACAGCACCGTATTTTTACATGCCTGAACTGCCAGAAACCTCTGCTCTGCTTCAAGTTCGTGTTTCAGCTGATAAAAGCCTGATGTCAAGTACCCATGAGCATTGCTGCTCCCCAGTTACCAGTGCTGTGAATCACAGCAGTGATAACTCACCAGTTCTAACTCTCACCAGTTCTATTTGCAATTCAGGTTCTATAGATAAATCAACTTCAGCCAGTGTTGGTTTGCAGTGTGTTACCTAAACCTCTTTTACCTCAATATGGAGTAGTGTTCTTTGCACGAGGCAAATGCAAAATATGACTTACAATCACTAGGCAGTGATGCTCCTTTACAGGCCAAATGCTAATGGTGCACCTTAAAGCTTCTTCCTCCTTTTCCAACCCCTAAATCACAAGGACACACTTCCTACCAAGACTTGGGAACTTGCTGCAGCAAACCTTACAGCTGGGTTCCCATCCTGGCAGTAATTCTTTGGGCTGGGCAGGTTGTGTTGTATCTGTAGCCTGAGTTAAAGATCTGTCGCATGTGCTTCCTGCTTCCTACAGACCTGGGCATGGTGGTGTGGTGCTCATTACACCAGGCCCCGGGGAAGCTCTGAAGGCTTTAACACCCAGTGCAGAAACTGAAATACCAATTGACTAAATGTAAGATGTTTCAGGCAGCAAGGTGCCAACTCTTACGGTAGGAGCACATCCCAGTACAGTGAGGATCTTGCCTCTGAACTAATTCACTTGGTGTTAGTCAAGCCCGGCAACACTGCCCTGAGTACCCATGGTCTGGAGATCTGCAGCATGGCTGGAGCAGATGGATGTTTCTGTCCAAAGTGGGCAGTAGGAATCTTCCAAATACTGGGCAGGCTGATTCCTGCATGTGGGAGTGGGCTTCTTCCCATTCCACTCCAGGATCCACACTTCAAAGCCCAGCCTGGTCATGCTATGCTGCCTGATGGGACCAAGGTTTAAACAGCCTCTCCATTTTTCTTTCTCCCACCTCCCCAATATCTCCACCCATGCACCAACTGGAAACCCTCTTAGCCATTCCTGTCTGAGCAGATTCTGCTGTGGGGTGAAGTTTAGGATTGCTGTGCCCCTCTGCAGCTGCTGTCAAAGCAGACACCTGTTAGTCCCATGTTCCATTACACCTGGGGAATACAGACTTCCTTCTAAAACCAGCTGTGCTCTCTGTGTTACGTGGAGCTGCTCCCTTTATACCAGGAGCTGAAAATAAACTGCCTGGCTTCCAGCTCCTGCATTTGGAGTAAGTGTTGTGATGCAAATACTCCCATTTTATCTAAATCCAGCAGTAACAAAATGCATTAGGACAAGTTAGCATCAGCCTGCTGTTCCGGCCTGCTGCCTGTGTCCTGTTATTTTTAGACATAAGATACTTAACTACTTTGGCTTAAACTGATAACTGTGGAAGGGATAATTCCCAGCATCACATAAAATAATTCTTTAATGTTAGAATAGCAAAATTATGATTTTTCTAACTCCAGAGCTTTCACTATAATGGCACATGAGTCTCTAATTAAATGTGAACTTGTCATGCTTTGTGTAGCAGCTGCTCACTTTGTGGAGTAACTGAATGAAGTTTTCCTTGAGAAGATCATGAACCTTTGCATGCTTTTCTAGTCTCTGCAAGCCTTCTTTATTGGGTTGTCTGGCCTTCCAAGATGATTAAACGTGATGATTCCTAGGATTCTGGGATGAACAGGTTGCTGAACCTGTTGCCAATGCTCAGCCGGAACACAGAGCTGTGCCTCTGTTCCTCTCATCTGTCCGTGTCTGGCAACACCGCAACATCCACACTGTTACAACCCTTTAACGAAGACTTGTTCCTGTTTATTTCCCTATTACCAAAGGGAAGTTGGTATCCCACTTGGATGTGAAGCTTTATTGACTTTCAAGTTAAACTAAATCTTTATTGGCTCACAAACTAAATCTTTCTTTGCTCTAAAAGTAAACTAAATCTTCATTGACTCTGAAGTTAAACTAAGTCTTCATTGACCCTGAAGTTAAACTTGTTAACTTCTAGTTAATTCTAGCAAGGCTGAGAAAACAGTCTCCCACCTTCAGGGGTGGTGTTCAAAGTGCGTTTGCTTGTATGTTGGCTCCATGAACAGTGTTCCAGCAGCAGTCTGTGGTATTGGGAGCCTAGGAAAGGAAGCCAGAGATTCCCTCTTGAGGAATTGCAAGCGGGACCATAGGTAGGTGGCACACGAGTCTCTCAAGGAAGTCATAAGCAGCCGTGACAAAGCACAGTCTGGCTCTGAGCTGGCTTTTTCTGGTCCTTGAAAAGTAATTTGTGTTTGTCTGTTCTGCTGGAACTCTCAAATACAACAAAAATGCCACCTTTGAAATGCGTGCCCAGTGACTGGGGCCTGCCAGTTCCATGGTATGGTGAATGTTTCTGTGGGTTGCATTTAGCAAAATCCAAACCTGAGAGCCAAAAAGCTTCACAGCTTCATCTTAATACCCTTTTGCATGCATTACTATGACAATTAAGCAAATTAACGTGATCTCATGTTCCTCTGGTATATCTTTCCTTCTTTTCTTTCCTCTGTTCTCCTCCTTCCCTCCCACTCGGGCCTGCAGATCGCACGAGAGGCTGAGGCCGCAATGTTTCATCGTCAGCTGTTCGAAGAAATTTTACGCCTCAATGTTAACAACAGGGACCCTGCCGATGCCATGGCAGCAGGCGCGGTGGAGGCCTCTTTTAAGTGCTTAGCTGCAGCCCTGATAGTCCTGACTGAGTCCGGCAGGTAGGGCTCAGAGACAGGGCTTGGGCCAGCCCTTTCTGTGGCAAAAACACACTCCATCCTAACGCTGCAGTCTTTGGCTAGTGGCTCGCTGCCCACGCCAGCCTTGCGGAACTGCTGCCATGTGAGCTGACCCTGTGCTAGGGAGGGACCCCAGCAGGCAGGAGCAGAGCGAGAGTGCCTGGCAGTTGGCATGAGTGTCACCTGAGTGTGGGCTTGGCAGGGCAAGGTGCCATCAGTCCAAAAAGACCCCTTGGGAATCGAGGAGTTCCTCTGCAGGGATGTGCTGTTGGGGTGAGCTCAGTCTGGGCTCACTGATTGGTGACAGTGTCAAATTGTGGCAGTACCAATGTGGTACCCTGGTCTGGAGCACCTTGCCCTGCCCTGTGCCCGAGTGCCTGCTGTGAGTGTTGTCTCCGAACGCGTGTTGCTCTCGTAGATTGCCCGGGAGGCCGAAGCCGCCATCTTTCACAGGCAGTTGTTTGAGGAACTGCGTCGTCTGACTCCCCTCAACTGCGACCCCACCGAGGCCGCTGCAGTTGGCGCTGTGGAAGCGTCCTTCAAGTGCTGCAGCGGGGCCATTATTGTCCTCACCAAGTCTGGAAGGTAGGAGGGGACAGGTGCCCCCAGGTCAAGCCTGCTTCGTGACAGGGTGGGGGAAGGAGAATCCCAAAAACATGGCTTTGTGAGACTGGTGGAATCAGGCTCTGGCAGTGCCTTCGGTGCTGGTTCCTCAGGAGAGGGACACTCATCCCTACATTCAGAGTCCTCGGCCTGCCTCTGCCAGCGTGGCATCGCGTCTGAGCCTGGCCTCCCCTTGCTGCTGTGAGTGGCAGCAGTGCCAGCTGGAAGAGCCAAGGGAAAATAAGTGTTGCAGCTTCAATTCAAACTTCTTGGCAAGAAATCATCGATGTAACAGTGAGGCAGAAGTTCAATGGGTGCAGTTGTTTTTTGGTTTTTTTTTTTAATCAAGGCTTTTGCCTTTTGTAGCAGCATCCAAATTTTTGGTCCCTTGCTGGACTTTGCAGTCATCAGCCCTGCTTGCCTTAGCTCAAGGGGCGAAGAGGCACTGCACAGCCTGGGATTGGTAGGCAGGGAAATAGAAAGCATTGGAAGGATTCCTTGTGCCTGCCTGCAGGTAATATCTGCACAGGCAGGCATCTGGCAGGCACCAGGTGAGCTCAGTGGTTGCAGGTGAGATGCACTGGAGCAATGCAGTTTGGGATTTCTGTCCAGCAACAGTGACAGCTGCCAAGCAGAGACTTGTTCTTCCAGTTGGTGGAAAGGGAGCTGAAGCCTTATGGATCAGGTCTTCCATCTAGAGGAAGTGGGCTGCCTGCTCCCACAGTGCGTCTGACTAATTCCCAGACCGCCTTGTGGAAGGAAATCAGAATTTCTCAGACTGGATTCACATCAGAACAGTAGTGCAGCAGCTGAGATGTGGTTGTGTGTGCTGGGCACCACCTACCTGAAGATCTGGACCATCGGTGAAACCTTCACCAAAATGTACATCTTGAAATGATTTTGAGCAGCCACTTTCTGCAGAGATGAGGAGGGAACTATAAGCACCGAATTCTGGATACCCTTGTGGTTCTAATGTTTCTTTGTCAAACGTTCTAACCTTACACTTGACCTTTTTAAAGAGATTTGAACTCTGATACTTGAATATTTTTAGCTGTGGATTTGGTTAACTCTTGTGAGTACCTGGATCTCCTGGGAGGCGGCTCGGACAGTGTGGGAAGGATTGTCTGAGAGCTGGCACGTGTGGTTGGGTGCTTGGAGCAGTCTGCTGGTCCCCGCTTTAAGCAGCAAACTTTGCATCTGAGTGTTGCTGAGCTTGGCTCCACTAAACAAAGCTGCAAAAGTAAGTGGAGACACTGGCATGTCTGTCGGAAAGATGGAGCTGCAGATGCCATGGCCTTGCAGTTTGAATCTGTCTGTGTGCTGATGTTCTCTCTCAGCAGTGCCCAGGGAAAGGGAAGCTGTAGTCTAGTCCCCACCCAGGCTGTGCTGCTGCTATTTTAAGGCATTTTAAAATGTTTTAAGGACTCTGCTCAACTTCCCAATATAAATTTTGGCTTCTGTTGCACTTGCTTCCCGTTGGGTGCAGGAGCAGAGCTCTGTGTGGAGGAACTGGCCTGTTTGCTGGCTTCAGCAGGTGGCTGGGAGGCAGATGGCTTCCTCCTTGGCACGCTTCAGGCAGCACTGCTGACGCCGGCTCTTTCCACCCCATAAACCCGGGAGCTCCTCAAACAGGGAACTTTCAGGGACCCCTGTTGAGATGCCAAGGCCTGCTTGCAGAGGCCGGCATAAATGGCACCTCGCCACCTTAACATAGCAACAGAGACAAGTAAAGACTTGTTCGGGGAGCAAAACACCCTGATGGCACTTGCTAAACTGGGAGGCAAGGAGATTGTCACCACCAGTGGGGACAGCCATTGGTGGTCTGCCCAGTTGCCGAACTGGGAATCCAGCAGAGCATCATCTGTTCGGTGAGTGGCTCTCGTGGAGACTGGTCATGTCCCTCCAGGGGTTTTGGGGAGCCCTCGTGGGTGACAAACTTGGGGCTGCTGTGCTCCCACTGGCCTTTCCCAGGCATCCTTTGCGGAGGCTGTGTTGGGTGTGTGGAGCCCCACCGTGGCTGTTTGCCCACAGGTCGGCACACCTGGTGTCGCGGTATCGCCCACGGGCTCCCATCATCGCCATCACCCGCAATGAGCAGACGGCGCGCCAGGCCCACCTGTACCGTGGCATCTTCCCCGTGCTCTGCAAAGACCCTGCCCATGACGCCTGGGCTGAGGACGTGGACCTGCGTGTCACCCTGGGCATGAATGTTGGTGAGTGGCCCTCCTCCCCCTCCACCAGATCATGGCTCTGGTGGGATGTGGTGGCCCTCAGAGCTGGCGTGGTGCTTTGGGGTCACCCATGGGGACCAGCAATGGGAAGAGGGAAGCTGGCTGCCTGTGTGGTAGGTAACTGGATCCGGACAGGAAACGGGCCGTGATTGCATGAACACAGCCACATCCGATTGGGAAATGGGGTGGTGTGTTTGGCACATCTGCCTTTAAAGAGGTTCCAGCAGAAGACCAGGTTGGGGTTTAAGGTGGTGAGTGATGGAGCTGTGACCCTCACCAGTCCTGAGGGACAAGGGGAGCCTGGAGTGGGGGTCACTCTCCTGCAGCACCTCCAAGTCCTGTGCTGTGGAATTTCAAGCTCTGTGGCCGAGAACCCCAAAGCAGAGGTGAAGGGTCTCAGATGGGTGGGCAGCAGGAAGGTGGGGTCTCGATACCCTCCTGGAGCCCTGACTGCCATGGCATAGGCAGCCTTGGTGACTTGAGGAGCGGGTGATAGGCATTGTCCCCCATGGGCTGGGCTCTGACACCTCCCTCTTCTCTCCCAGGCAAAGCTCGTGGGTTCTTCAAGAGCGGCGACTTGGTGATCGTGCTGACGGGCTGGCGCCCTGGCTCCGGCTACACCAACACCATGCGTGTGGTGCCCGTGCCCTGAGTGCCCACTCGGCCTTCCTTCCCCTGCCCCACTCCCCCTCCACACCCCACTCCCCTCCCACTGCCCCCTCTCCCCTTGCATTAGACCAGGCATTGCTTGCGCTGTTCTCCTTGTCCCTAGAGTGGATATAGGTTGCTAAACACCACCCAGTGCAGCAGCAGCAGGGGCAAGAGACCTTAAATCACTAAAAAAATATACTTGAAGTGTTTAGTTTTTTAAAAAACCTCTCCCTGTAGTTAAAAGTCCTGCCTTGATGTGTGTTGGAGTCGGTGTAGGAGGTTCCTACCTGCTGCTGGGACTCCTCTTTTCCGGTGACTGTCCTCAGGGTGTGAAATGTGTCTTTTCCCAGCCCTGATGTGTGGTGTTGGGGAAAGAGAGAGGTGATGTGTGGTCAACGGTTCTGCTGGACCCCTCCGCGCTCGAGGCAAGCTGCTACTCCCCCTTCCTGTATATGGCCACACCCCTCCCCAGCCCCAATCCAAGGCAAATCCAGCCTTTATCAGCTGGCTGTTTCGGGTTGGAGGCAGGAGAAGGGTGCTGGCTCTGTGCGAAGAGCTTCCCGTGCTCCCCTTGCAGCGTTGTCTCCTGTGTTAGTCGTGTCCCCCCACCGCCCCAGAGTCCTCCCTTCACCCAGCACTCCGACGGGCCCTGGGGTGGGAGAGCACAACTGTCCATCAATAAAGAGAAGCTGAAGCACCTGCCTGGCTGAGCTGCTCCCTGGGGGATGGTGAGGGGTCTGCAGGGGTAGGTGGCGATCTGGTGGAGAAAGGGCTACAGGAGCTGGAGAGGTGTGCAAGGGTTGGGAAAGGCTCAGGGTATGGGGTGGTGCTCTGGTGAAGGGATGTGCAGGGATTGGTATGTCTGGTGAGGGATCTGCGGGCATGGGGGGGATCTGCTGGAGTATGGGGGGTGTTCCAGGGGTGGAGTTTGCTAGGGCTGGGGGCGCTTGTAAGGGCTGAAGGGGGAGCTGACGGGAGGGGTTCAACAGCGGTTAGGGATCCGATGGAGGGGTCGGCAGGGCTGGAGGCATATGTTGGAGCTGGAAGGGGACTGGAGGGGGAGTCTGTGGAGCTGAAGCCTCTACAGGGGTTGTTGGGGGGGGTCTTTGTGAGTTGGGGCTTCCTTGTCTGGGGGCGAGAGAGTCAGGAGGCGACCTGGGGCGTGATTGTCCCCGGCCGTTTTCTCCGGGAGCGCAGGGGTGCCTCCCCGCGGGGCTTGAGACCCGTCCGTGGCAGTGGTACCCCGGAGCTCCGCCCGCTCGCGGCCCCTTTAAGGGACGGGACCACGCGTGGCTCCGGCCCCTCCCGCTTGTGGGCGTGGCCTGTGTGCGGGGCGGGAGGTGGAGCTCGGCCACTGCGGAGGAGGGGCTTGGGGCGGGCAGCCAATGGGCTAGCGGAAGGGGGCGCGGCTCGGCGGCATGCGGCCAATGGTGGATCGGAGGGGGGCAGGGCTTAGCGGCGGCCGGCCAATGGGCTGGCGCCGTGGCGGCGCGAGGAGGCCGGGGCGCGCGGGGTATGACGGCGGCGCGCGGGGCCGCGCGCAGGTAGCCGGGGGGGTCAGGGGGCTCCGTGACGGCGGGGACCCGGGACTGAGGGGGGTCGGGACCGGGGAGGGGCTCGGAGCCGGGGGGCGGCGGGGGCGCGACCGTCCAGCCGCCGCCGCGGAGCCGGTGCTGCCCCTCGGCCTGTCCCGGCCGGCGGCGCCGCGCTGAGGGGAGTGCGGAAACACCGACACCCCCTCGCTCCTTCCCTGAACAGACGGGCCGGACGGGACCGGGGAGAGGTCCCGCCGCTGCCCACCGGGGACCCGCCGGCTTTGCCTGGGGAGCTCCGAGGGCGGGCGGGGGTGGGACCTGTCCCGGGGCTGCCCCGGGCGCGGCCCCAGCGGTGGCCCCAGCGGTGGCCGAGACTCCCGGTCCCACCGTGCCCCGCACAGCCCCGCCGGGCCGGGGGCCGCCTCCCTCCGTGCTCCCTCCGTGCCGCGGGGCGCTCGGAGCGGCTCCTGGTGAGAGCCAGCACCCCGGGCGCTGCCGACATCCCGGGACCGCGGTCTCGGTTCTGTCCCGCCCGTGACGCCCCGTTTCCCGGGGCGGGGAACACCGGAGACACCGCGGGAGGAACACGCGAGGCTCCCTCCAGCCTTGACTTTCCGCCTCATTCTCTCCTGCCAGCGCCGCTCGGCTCCGGCCATTCCCCTCCAGCATCCCGGGGTGGCTCCGCTCCAGCTCCGACACGCGGGACTGAAATGACCTTGGACGCCGGGACCAAGGGCAGCTCTCCGGATCCCGCCCGGGCTCGCTCGGGCCGCGGCCGCCCGCCCGCCGGTGCCTCCCTCCGCCTCTGATCCTCCTAGGGTTTTTTGGGAGGTGGGATCCCTGCCTGGCTCGCTCCGGCCTCCGCCGCGCGCTTCCCCGGCAGCGGGGAAGGGATCCAGCGAAAATCGCCCGCCGACGGAGGGGCTTGCGCCGGACCTTTTCCAGGCTGGATCCGAGCGCCGCGTAAGGGAAGGGAGATGGCGATCCCGTGGGAGGGAGAAGCACCAGGCTTCGCCTGGCAAAGCCTGGGGGCTCAAGGAGCCGGTGTGGGCGGGGAGGGGGTGTCAGGAGTGGGCAGAGGGGCACCAGGTCGCTGGATTGTTTTCCCTTTGCTGGGAACTCCTCCACCCACCCTCTCTGCCTCCTGTCAGGAGCTCTGAACTCCAGCTGTTCTTGTTCCACTTGTATTTTGGGACACTTGGGATGGGGAGTTTCCCTCAGGAACGACTTCCTGCTGAACAAATTCCTTGAGGAGGGTGACAGTATGAGGTGCGAGAAAGTGTTTTTCTCACTGTACTGGCACTGGGAGCACTTCTTGGAAGGGAAAAAATCCCTGCACCTGGAGCCTAACCTTATCCTGTGCTCCCAAAACCTGGATGTGTATCCCTGATGCATCTGGTAGCCAGGATGGAGCAAGATCTGGACAGGGGAGACAAAGCAGCTCCTGTGATGTCCCCAGTGGGGCTGAGGATGCTCCTCACAGCTCCTAGACTCTCCCTGGAGCAGCCCAGTGCCGGCACTGTGTCCAGGATCATCTTACTCCGGAGTTGTCCCTGGTGGTGGCCAGGGAGGGAGAGAAAACAAGTATGCAGCACTTCCAAGTGCTCCCCAGCCTGTGTTTTTTTCTCATTTTAGGGGGTTTCTGTGTGTTTGGTGACCTTGGCGGAGTTCTGATGCCTTTTCCTCTCCCCAAGCCCTGTGTGGTGCCCCTTAGTGTCAGCTCTGGTTAGGGATAAATCGGCTCACCCGGATTAAGCAGTGCGAGCACTTGGGGATTTAAGGGATGACGTGAGGGAAGGCAGAGCATGCTGAGCTCTGGACAAGGAGGCTCCAGATTGGGTCAGAGCCCCTTTGCCAGCATGGGAGAAGGGCAGAAGGGCAGCCTTCATGCTTTGCTGCCTCCATGATAGGAGTTTCAGCTTCAGGGCAGCATGGCATCCCCTGGCAGAGGGTATCTGAGGAATCAGGCAGGGAAAACACCTTTTTGTGCAATGCCAAGGGATACTGTTTTGGTGCATCTTATCAGTGAGGTCTCCCTTCCCTTCCAGACATGTCTTTTGACCTGAGCTCCTAAAACCCCACAGTCTTGGCATGTCCATCCCATCTGCAGTGCTCGAACTCCGGGGCTGTGCAGGCAGGTGTTTGCCAGTGCTGGCTGTGGGGATCCAGGAGCTGGTTCCCAGCCTGTTTCCAACCACATGGCGCCAGTGACTTGTGTTTGGTTCTCCTGCACCCCCATGTATGTGCTGCCTGTTGTGGGAGCATTCCCTGTGCCTGCAGCCGGGATTCAGCCTGGCTCCGTTGTATCTGGACAGCATTTTGGTCAGGGCTCTGAGGCTGTGGGGGTGTGGATACTCAAGTGGTTTCAGCTCTCATCCCATTAGGGCACAGCTGTTGGGATACAGCACCTCCATCCTGGCTCTCTCCGAGCCAGGGGGGGATTATTTCCATGGGTTTCCCTTCAGATGAGGTCCTCAGAGCAGGAGCAGGGTGTGTCAGGGAAGTGCGGGCGGTGAAGGAGGTGAGTGTAGGAAGTTTGGTATGGCTTCTCCACCTGGGCTCTGCCGCACTGCCACGGCAACATCCCCGCGGGCACCGGGATGCACTCCAGCTCCACACTCGTTCCGCCCGCTGGCACTCATCCTGTCCTGCCGGCGCCCCACCTGCTCCGGCATCACCCCCTGCCTGGTGAGCCGAGCTCTTTCCCTGGAATAATTTCCTCTCTGTGGCTGTTTGCCGGCTCTGCCGAGCCGCCTGTCCCCTGGGATCGCGCTCTGCTTGGCTGCGGGTGCCGCGGCAATCTCCGGTGGTGTTTTGCTGAGGGTGGAAGTGTCACCTTTGTGGCCTGCCAGGTGATAACCTGCCCGCGGCGCTGGGCCTGTGTTTACTTTACCTGCTGTGACTGATAAAGACCTCTGATAACATTCCCGATGGTAAATAGCCGGCTCTAAGTGCCTGGTGATGGCTCTGCCCTGGGAAGACGATGTTTTGCTGACCGGGAGAAGCAGACCCTGGCTGAAATCTATCCCCCTAGGAGTTTCGTAGACCTGTGGTTTTACCCAGCCCAACCTCCAGCCCTTGAGGAGTAGAGGCTCTGCTTTGGAGTGTGTTATCCCAGGGAGCTGCAGCAATCTGGCTGCTCTGTTGTGAGCACTGGGGAGTCCCTGGCAAAAAAATGGCTATTTTTTCTTCTCCCCACGTGACAAGAAATAGCAGAAATATTCTCACTGTCCTTGAGCGGCAGATTCCAACGTCTCTGTGCAGTCTGGGATTGAAGGGAACAGATTTACAGCTCCAGACCCCTCTTCCCCGTTCTGTTGGGGGCTGACAGGCATCTCCTTGCAGTGCCACGCCGATGCATGAGAAGGCAGCTCCCCTGAAGAGCCCTGAGCCCAGGCACGGCCGCGAGAAGCTGGAGGTATCCCACAAGCAGAAGAGTTTGGATTCCCTCGACGGCAGGTGAGGAGCAGTATCCCAGGGTCTGCGGTTGAGTATTCTCTCTTTTCCCTCCTGCTGTGGCATTCCTGCTGCCTTTGAGCCCCAAATCCTGCTTGCCAGCTGGGGCAGGGCACAGGCGAGCCTCAACTTTGTTTTGCCCCTGAAATATTGCAGTTATAAAAGCAGGGAAGTGAGAGGGGTTTGGGGAGGGGGATGATATTCCCATGGTTTGTCCCTTCATCTGTCTGTGGGATGGATGTGGATGGATGTCCCTGTGCATGGCCAAAGCTGAGTCCACCCTCCTGCCCAGCCACATTCCCAAATTTGTCTCTCCTTTCCTGTGGGAATCCTTGACCCAGCCAAAGCTGCACATTTCCAGATCTCAACCTATCCCAGGCTGCTGCTGGGGCAGCTCTGGTCTCCTTCCCCCAGAACTGGGGTGTGTTTGGGACCCTGGTCCTGATGCCTCCGCTGGTTGCCATCAGAGATCAGCCCTCAAGCAGCCAATACTGAGCCTTAGCAATGCCCAATGCCATGATAAATCATGGAGACACCCAAAATGTGGCTTCCTGGGGTCTCTCTTCAGTCCTTTACATTTTTCTGTCTCATCTTTCAGCACATGTGTTTTAGGGAGTGGGTGAGAGACCTGTGGCTCTTTGCTTACCTGATGATTATTATCACTTTTCCTTCCAGCATCCGCCTGAATGAAGCTCTCAAGGATGAGGACATCAAGAAATGCCACCGGGAAGTGGTAAGCCTTTGGTTTTGGCAATGACCAGGCTGGTGTGTTGTAGCCTGTTGTCCCAGGAGGAGCTCACCTGGGGTCTCGGATGTGGCCTAAGGGAGCTGGAGGTGGCTCCTGGTGTGGGGCAGAGCCTCCTGCGTTTAATTTCAGGGGACCTGGTAATGGTTTTGTGTGGCTCATGCTCTGCCTTGCAAACACTTCCAGGATTTTCCATCTAGAGCAAAGGAACGAGTGGAAATGTTGACCGAGAGCAGTTAAATTTCTGTTAGTATGAACCTTTTTGGTTATTTAAATCATACCTGAAGTAGATGGTTTTGGTCCATCTACAGACAAGAGATGCTCTGGAAGAGGAAGGAGTGACAGGAAGGGGCATTTTTCCTTTCCTCATGAATGAAATGGAGGAGATCAACATTTTTCCAGTTCCTCAGAGGCATCTAGGAGGGTGACAGGGTTGGCAGTGGGTTTGTGCAGTGTCCAGAGGGTGTTTCTTGGTGGTAATGCCTTCTCTGTTTCCCTGGAACGCTCCCACTGGCACCCCCACCGTTCAGCATCCCTCTGGGAGGTGTCTGAGCCAACTCCAGGTGCTGCTGAGCCTTGATCCTCTTAGGTCCCAGCTCATCCGGTGACAGAGGTGCGCAGAGCAAAGGTGACCTTGTCCCCGTGGGCAGGAGGGCTCTGCCACAAGCCAGCCTTGCTGTGCCAGCCTTGCTGTGCCAGCCTTCTCCACATCCTGGCAAAGCAGATTCCCTTGGAACTTGGGGGGCAGCTGTCACCGCTGTGGGACAGCCTTATCCCTGGGGAGCATCCCGAGGGCAGAGGGCACAAATCTGCCTTACAGGACCAGTTGCACGGATTTATGGAAGGCATTGAAGTGTTTCAGAGCTTTACCTTCACCACAGGAGCATTTCAGGGCCGACTTGCTGAGTCTCCTGCCGCGGCTGCCGGCAGGCTTTGAAGCGGCGCTGGGAATATAAATAGCTGGATGGCGCGGCGCGATGGGCGCAAAGCAAGTGTTGTCACCGTGTCCCGGATAAGGGAAGAGGAGGAGGAGGAGGAGAGAAACCACTGGGCAAAATAAACTGCCTGCTGATGAGCCCGGCAGAAAACCAGCTCCTCGCCGAGGCTCAGCAGCCTCTGTAGATATTAAGGGAAATGTTCATCTGGGAGGATGGCACAGCCTTCGCCGGGTGCTGGATCATCCAACCTTCCTCTAATCCATCGGGGCTCCCGTCCCCAGCCTGGTGGGACCCCCCTGCGCCGGTCCCGGGTGCGGGCAGAGGGAGGTTTTCTTGCAGGAGAGGGATTTTTGGGTCTCCTTATTGGCAAGGTCACCGGATAACTTTGCACTGCTTTGCTTTCAGGCTGCTAGCAAGTACAACTCCCAGTACCATAAGCTGTTCAAGGACATCCCGACGGAGGAGAGCGTGCTGAAAGGTGGGTGGCAGGGCAAGGGATGGGCAGGGAGGTGACAGGATCTGGCACAGGGATTGCCATGGCTCTCTCTCTGCCTCTCAGTTTGTTCCTGTGCACTCCAGAGAGACATCCTCATCCAGGGAAGGCTTTACATCTCCCCTAACTGGCTCTGCTTTTACGCAAACCTTTTCGGGAAGGACATCAAGGTAACGTGGGAACCAGCTCACCCTAGTCCCTTAGGGCTTGTAACCACAGCTTATCCCCTCCTGCACGCAAATACCACCAAAATCCCCAATGGAAGCCTCCAATGGGAAGGGGAGTATGGCCATGCCCCCCCCCCCCGCCCCGTGATGACCTGCACCATCAGCCTGGGGAAACCAAATTCTGGTTTGGTTTAAAATTCCCTGATGCAAAACCTCCTTCCAGCCGCAATGGCGCTTGAAGGAAGATCAAAGGTTTTAGGGGGGGCAAGATTTGAATCTCTGTTGGCTTTTCTTCTTGATTTACAATTTGATGTTTCCCCATTAGTCTTGTGGCTGACGGGGATCTTAGGGAGAGACGACTTTAAAACTGGGCTGAAGGACTAAATTATTTATATGTGATGCTTTAAACAAATACCTGAAAGAGGCTCGAGGTTTCAGCAAAGTTACCCTGCCAAAAATAACATCATGCCTTACTTTTCACCCTCCCTGGGCTTGCAGAGGAGGCTTTCCTGGTGGGAGGCTGGCTGGATGGTGCTTGTGCTGTGCCCATCCCCGTGTTCCTGCCCCACAGGTTGTGATCCCAGTGGTGTCTGTACAGCTGATAAAGAAGCACAAGACGGCTCGGCTGCTGCCCAATGGCCTGGCCATCACCACCACCGCCAGCAGAAAGGTAACACCAGCACCCAGCAGACACCCAGGTCTGAGCTGGATCTGGTTTGAGAGCAGGGAATGAAGCAATTCCCATCCCTGGTTGGGAAGTGAGTGCTGCTCTCCATGCTGGCTGCCAGCCAGGGCAAACACCAGAGCTTTGCTTTTGTTCCTGAATTTCACTTTGTTCCTGGACGAAGCAAAGCCCAAGTGAAACTCGGCCGAGCCTGACAAATCCGTGTCAGGCTCACATAAAACCTTTGAACTCCTTAAACATAAGTAGGGAAAGGGTTTGGGCTGGCATTCAGCCGGAGCTGGTGGAAAACTTGGATACAGGGCTGAATTTCCAGCTTTTAAATCCTGTTGGATGTTGTTGGCTGCAGTGAGCTGACGTAGTGTGTCCAAGTCCTCGCCTCGCCTGCTGCCAGCACTGTGTGTTGCCTGTCCCTGCCTGGGAGGGGATTGTTCCTGCAGGATTTTGGGGGGCAGTTATTTCTGTGGAATTTTGTGAGGTAGGTTTTAGCGGGGAGTGGCACAGGGCAGGATTTGGGCATTCAAAGCCATGTGTGGCTACCCTGCACATCCCCTGTGCGCTCTGTGTCAGGCATGGTGAGTGTGGCCCTGTGTCCCTTCCCTCCCTGGGGATATTTTCCATAGGTCATGGCCCCATTTGCTGCGATGTCCCTCTGGGTTGAGCATGGGAAAGCCGTAGGAACAGCAACTGAATGAGACTGGCCCCAAAAAAATCTGGTCCAGGTTTTAGCAGGCTGCAAAAATAACAGCAGGGAAACTCTGCAGGGAAATGCCTGTGGGGGAGACATGGCTCCTGAAAATGGGGAGATTCAAGGGCAGGACGTCTCTGCCAGTCCCTGCCTGTGGAGAACTGGACTCCGGATGAGGGGAATCTCTCCCAACAGATCCTCTCTTTCTCTTGCAGTACATCTTTGTGTCCCTCATATCTCGTGACAGCGTCTACGATGTCCTGAGGAGAGTCTGCACCCACCTGCAGGTACCTCCCACTCAGTGTCCCACTGTATGTCCATGGCCCTGGGGCTCTGCATTTGCTCTCTGGTCTGAGCACAGCTCTTCATCACTGCCTCCAAGGCTTTGGAATGCTCTCAAAGCCCTCTCCAATTCCCAGTATCCTTGCTCTGCAGCAAGGCATGGGAAGAGGGGCAGGAGCCATGCCTTGGGCACATCCTATCCCTGTGGGCTTTTCTGGGTCATGGATGAGGCAGAGCCCTGAGTTTTTGCTCTCTCTCAGGGCGTGGGTATGAATTGTTTATAATCTGGTGGTAATACTAGTTCTGCCACTCTACACATTGATGCCTTTTGCCCAGATCTAAAGTATTAAGGGGAGGATAAATGGTAGAAAGTTAAAAAAGGATTTAAATTAAGCGGGGGAAGACATCCATCAGCCCTCGAGCTGGAGAGGAGGACTGTGAGGACCTCTTCTCCCTGCCTTTGAAGCACCTGGGAAGCCCTGCTGGAGCCCTGCCCCGCCCAGGAGGGTGTGTGCCAGCTGTGCCAGGGCAGTGATTTGGGTGATTCAGTCCCATTGCCAAACTGGGGGATTTATTCTTTGAAATGTGCTGGACTCTGCCCAGACATTCCCTTCTTTTTTCTACCCCTGATGTTTTATCCCATCCACTGAAGCCCTTTGTTCAACCATGGCCCCACCAGGTTTTTGGTGATGGGAAGCAGTGATGTGGTGCCCTTTCTCATCCCCAAAATCCCCATGATTATAAGTTCTAGCAGCTTCTTCATAGTCTCAGCAGAAAAGCCCAAATTCCATTTTGTGGCTGAGCCTGAAGCAGGGAGAGGTGGCACTGTAATGCCTGATGCTTTCCCCCTCTTCCAGGTTTCCAGTAAGAAGAGCTTGAGTCTGAAGGAGCTGTCGGAGGAGCCAGACTCTGTGTCACTGGTGAGGGTCAGGGCAGCTCTGGGAGAGGGAAAGACCTCCTGATTTTGTGCCATGAGTGGTGGAGAGGGCCTGCCTGGCCCCCTTTGGGGGTTTGACCCTTGTGGCTGTTTGGAGAGTCGGGAGAGAGTCAGTTCTTCTGTGAGTGCCGTCAAAGGTTGTGCAAGAACGCGCCTATCATCATACCTCATCCTCTGGAACCCTCATCCCCAGACTTGGCAGGAGCAGATGGCTCAGGAGGACCCAGCTGAGCACAGCTAGTGACTGTCTGTTTATAGATGGAGAAACTGCAGAGTGATGTGAAAAATACTGCCACTCTACTCCCCGATGGTCGATGCTGTTCACAGCCGGGAATGTGGATAACAGGCTGGGAACATAGTTGAGTTATCCAAAGATCTGTGGGATGAGTAGGATGGCTGAAGAGGGAAACATCTGCTGAACCATGGCATGATCCAGGGAGCACAGGAGGGCCGCATCCTGCACCTTTGGAGCAGGGTGTCCTCCATGGCTGCTGATCCTGAGCCTCGGGCTGGGTGCAGGAGGTGACAGTCGGGGTAAACGAGGAGGTGACAGGCAGGATGTTACCCATGGTCTGGTGGCATCCCAGAGATTAAAGATTCATTTCAAGGGCTGAACTGGGAGTGATCCAGGCTGATCTGGCAGCATCTCCTGGTGCTTTGGTAGAATGTAGCCCTTTTGCAGCTCCATCCCTGGGAACTCTCCATTGGAGGAGCCCCTCTCTGTGCCAGCTGCCAGCCTGCTTGATTTGGTGCCTTTTTGGGGCACTTTTTGTCCCTTTTTGGGGCATACTGGATAATGCCAGGTGGCTGCCCTGAGACTCAAGGGGTGGAGGAGGCAGCAGTTGGTATTTGGGCAGGTGTGGGGTGCATGGTGCATGTCCTTCTCTGGCAGTAGGAATCTGCATTCCCATGGAGCTGTCACAGAGGACCAGCTCTCCCTTAGGATGATGTTTTGAATGTGCTGGTGCTCCATGGAGATGCTGTCAGGTTTGAGTTTTAATCTGGCCCCACCGTATCCTTGGCATTGCTGGTTTCATTCACGGCTCACCTGGTACTGTTCCCACAGGAGGTGATTGTCCCCGAGGGCAAATGGAGGAAGGTGTCACCTGCCTCACTGTCACTGTCACTGCCAGATGCCAACTATCAGTGTATCCACCGGACCTCTGTCAGCAGCCTGAGCGCCAAGGAGAGCTCCTTCACCTCTGAGGAACCCCTGGTTTCAGGTGAGGGGCATGGGTTTGTGCCCTGCTCCACATGGTGCCGGGTGATAACCTCCGTAAAAGTGTTCATCCATCCTCTGCTCTTGTGGAGGAGAATTCTGCCTTGCAGATTAGGCTGGGAGTCAACGATGGAGTCCTGGGGATGGATTAGTGTCTCCTTGCTGTGGGGTCTGAGCCCATGAGGGAGGAATATCTGATGTTTCCTGGTTGCTGGAGAAGCAGGAGCATCAGCAAAGCGTGGCTGTGCCACTGACTCTGGGTTTATCTTTCAGAAAGTGCAATAAACACTGAGGAGGAGCTGGAGGTGGAGCAGAGCTGTGTGGCAGAGCTGAGACCCTCTGACTACCAGCTCCTGAAGATCTTCATTGTGCTGTGAGTGTGCTGAGGGCATGGGGAGGCTGGGGGGACACCAGGAATATCGGTCTCAGTCTCAACTGAGTGTTTGGCTTGTTTCCTTGCTCCCAGCATCTGCCTCCTGGTCGTGTCCTCCTCGTACCTGGCATTCCGCATCTTCCGTCTGGAGCAGCAGCTCTGCTCTCTGAACCGGGATTACCTCTCCCGTGGGCACAGGAGGTGAGTGACCCTCGAGGACACTTTGTGGCACACAAGTCATGCCATGAGTGGAGGACCCGAGGGATGTGGGTGCAAAGACGAATGACTCCACTCTGTGATATGTCTAAGGAATGCTTTGTCCTTTATCCTGTGCCTGCTGTTGGGCTGGTCAGTGACAGAACCCACAGTGCCAACACCACACTGGGGCTGATCCCATCAACTGCTGGTTTGAGTCACTCTGGAAAGCTCTGCTATCTCTGAGACTTTGGAGCTTGGGAAGAGGTTTCCTCATTGGTTTGGGGCTGGTTCTCCAGTTGTAGGAAGCACCATTTTGCTGGGAGCTGGGCTGTGCCTGAGGGCTAAGGCCATGGGCATCAGCATGGGATTGACAGGAGCAGGATCTCCTTGGGCTGAGGACATCAGAATGGCATACGGAGCCTCTGCAGTCACTCATTCCATCTTACCCCATTCCCTGCTTGCAGGTGACTGTTCCCCTGGTGCTGGCTGAGGATAGACACTGAGGAGGTGATGGCAGCTTACCCACGAATCCTGGTGCTGCGTCCTCTCGACTGCAGCTGTTACACGTGTCTCGGCTTTCCCTCGGCCAGTGAAATGGGACCAAGTATTTTCTCTCTTCCTATGGGCACTTGCTCCTGGTGGGACTTTCCAGCCAGGTCCTGGCCACCAGTGCCAACAACACCCCATCCCACTGGAAACCCATTTTCTCCCTTGGACACTGCTGTGCTGTAGCACCGGACGATGGCTTGGAGCTACTGAGCGCTTGGACCTTCCCGTAGGACTTGCTGCTAAAATGGACGCCGGTTTTTATTCCAGGCTTGTTTTTTTCTTTTTAAAAGATGACCTTGGGCTCACCAGGAACCCCCCAAAATGTGGATGAGTTGCCACTGCTGCTCTGGGAGAGCCCACGTTTGTCCCTATCTCGGTACCCCAGGAATGTGCCTGGAGGAATGGCCCCAAATGCGGGGATCTGTAGGGATAGGAAGAAAGGGGCCACTGTGGGATGTCATCTATCCAACACCCAAGAGTGGGGGTACAATCCAGGGCCCCCCGGCTCTTCTCTCCTGGAGCACTGGGCTCAGAGAGGAGTGTGTGTGTGTGTGTGTGTGTGTGTGTCCCTTGCAAAGCACTTTAGGGTCCCCCAGACAAGGTGTCCTCACGGGGGTCCACACCTGGCACTGGGTCAAGACTGCGTCAGTCCTGCTCACCCTGTTAAGATGTGGCAAAGGAGCCTATGGCTGGCATTAGGGAATATCTGTGCCCTGGTTTGTGTTAAACTTGTCAACGCATGGAGCTGAGTGCTGCAGGGTATGTCCCACAGCCCCCCCCAGGAGCACACCGGCGCAGCAGGTGATACCTGTGTGATTCCTTTGGGGTTTTTTTGCTGTTTTTTTGGGAACTACAAGTGCTGATGGGGCCAAATCCCTGTGCCCTGGGGAATAGCTCGCTGCTCGTTCCAGGCTTTGAATGGCTTTTAAATGAAATGAAAATAAACCCAGGATTTTCTAGCATGTCACTGTCTCTCACCAGTGTTGCCACACCGGTGCCGGGCTGTTAGCCCCGACACCGGGCACCCCAAAATCTGGGCTGTCCCAGTACCCCCTTCAGGGTGTGGGAACAGCCCATTCTCTCTTGGGGACAAGGGGACAGAGATGCTTCCGACAGAGGCCAGGGAGGTTATTGCGCTAGATGGCAGCAGAGACTGCGGGACGTGACACGTGCTGGCAGTAGGGCCACCCTGGGGACAGCTGTGCCTGGGGAGGGAGCTGGTCTGCAGCCCCACCCTGCTGGGGGTGGGCAGGGTAAGCCTTCCTCTTTCTCCTCCTCCTCAGTGCAGATCCGCAACCCAGTTCTGCCCCTTTCCCCGGCCTGGCCCATGCAGCAAAATGCCTGAAAATGGCCCAGTTTGAAAACCATGGTGGCACTGGTTAAGGGGGGCAGGAGTGGTGTCACCCGTTTTGGGGGGGATTTAGTAACCTGGGTGCCTGGGGTGGTGGTCTGGTTTCTTCAAAGCGCCAGCGTTACGGGGCTGTCAGAGCCTTTGATTCCAAGGGTGACCTGCAGGATGAAAGGTGCCGTCCTGTCCCTGCCAGGGACTCACCCAGCTCGTTTTCCTGGTGGAAATAGGTTTGGGGTTGTTTTTCCAACAAACAAATTGGTGTTCAGTGTGTGCAACCTCAAAGTGGGGCTCCTGACCCCAATAAAGGTTTAGCGGTTCAGGGCTGGGGGGGATTTTAATCTGATGTACCCAACCTGGTGCTTTTTTAGTGCTCCACAGCAGGTGCTTGGGATCCTCATGCCAAGCCTGAGCCAGGAATGTGGTCTTCTCTCAGGACTCTTAGGTTAAAGAAAGTGGTGAGACCAGCCTCCACAGTGATGTGGAGGAGGTTTGGAGGAGCACTGGGATAAGCCCTCAGCGTGCTTTGGGGAGTCCATGCTGCCAGGATGTGGTTCCAGAGTTCTGGTTTTGTTTCCCAGACAGTGTCTGCCCACCTGGTTCAGTGTGCATTGACTCTCCCGGTGACGCCCTGCTTGAGCCTATTTGCTTTTCTTTGTGTAAAAGAAAAAAAACATATAAGCCTTGGGTGCAGGGAATGTCCCTGGATGCTCACCTTGCTGGCTTGGGAACAGGGAGCACAGGATGGTGCTGGATGAGCACAGCCCCTGCCCTCAAATCCCCCTGCTGCTCCCCCAGTCACACCCACTGTCCTGTCTTCCTCCCTCCCCAGCCCAATCCAACATCTAAAAATAGGACTGGGAGATTAAATCAACCAAGGCAGCACTGCCAGACGGACAAGTCAGAGCCATCATGCCATGACACTCCTCAAGGCAGCAGGAGCCACAGCATTAGCAGGGACACCAAGAATGGGACGACGCCAGCAACTGCATGATTTGGTCTGAGTTTTATTCAGGTTTTGGGATTGGCAGTGATGTTGCTCTAGCAAAGCTCCCCAGAGTCCAAACTGAATCCCCTTCGGCAAGCAGCTCAATCCCATTCTGGCTCCAGCCGAGTGGGTTTCCCAGGGAGGGCTGGTGCTGGAGGCTGCTCTCCCATCCAGGCAGTGTTAGGAGGCAGGGGAACGACTCCAACCCTTGCCAGACCCCAGTGCTGCCATGGGAGTGTTTTGGGGCAGTCTGGCCTGGCTTCTTGCCTTTCACTTGGAGCAAGGGAAGGCAAAGCCATCCATCCATCCCCTCAGTGCTGTGCTGCTGCAAACACTGCTGCTGAAGAGCTTCAGGTTAAAAACAATCCTTCCCCCTTTTCCAAGGGTTGTATTTAACCTGGATTTCCCTGATCAGGTCAGGGTGTGGTTGCTCTGCTAGACACCACCTGAGCAACCTGCTCTTTGCTTCTTACCTGGTGAGAGATTATTCCTTATCCTTCAATGACATCTCAGTTTAATTTTTATTTCTGCACTGCTAAGCCTGTCTTTAAGGAGAAGATCTGCTCTGGGATCCCAGCCATCATCCAGCACGGGAGGGGAAATCTTTCAGTTTGAAGTGCATTGAGGACTTCAAGGAGCCCGCAGTTATCTTTGGCTTTTATACCTCATATAGCTCTGTCCTTTTGTTCTCCCTGGTGTGATTTTTTTTCTCTCAAGTAACAGAACTGGTTTTGTGTTAGAGCAGCGACCGCCGTGTGCAGCAACGCTAACGAGGGTTGGGGAGTGCTGATGAACCCTCCCTGCAGAGACGACCTAAAATCCTAATGAAAATCCCCAAACTTCAAAGAGTGAGTGTCACTTTTCATCTCAATTAAGTTTCCTTTCCTAGGATTGGCTTTCTCAGCTTCCTATTAATCTTCCAGCAGTTCAGAGTTGGGTTTTAATTTGCAGTAAGAACAAGCAGGGACAGGGGACATTAAAAAGCCATTGCTGTGTGGCCTAGGAGCACCTGGCTGATGAAAACTGACTTTGTTTTTGCCCTGTTCTTTAATTAATTGTAACATTTCCTTTGGAGTCTCATCTTTTTGCAGTGACATCTCAATGTCAGGTTTTCAGGGGTATAAAATCCTGGCTGCTAAATCCTAGATTGCTCCGTTAGCAGGAGGCACAAACTAGAACTGTCCATGATAAAGCACTCGGGGCTGGGGTTTAAAGGGCATTTGCTAAACCTGGCCTGGAGCCAACTAAAGCCACCTAATGAGGGTGTAATGCCTGCTGGGCACAGGTGGAGAAGTCTCCTCAGCAACTTGTTTTGCCACAGCCATTACTGTAAAAATTTACTATGGAGAGGGTTTCTTTGAAAGCAAAGTGACTTTTGTCATTAGAAGTTGAAAGGATGGTGATTTCCAGAGGAGAATAAGGCTTTTCCTGGAGGGAATGGGACATTTGGGGGGTGTAGCCATGCTAGAGGGGTTACGTTCTTTTTCTTTGGGACAATCCTGCGCATGGGCATCTCCCTCAGGCACTGGGGGTGCTGCCTCGTGGACCGGGAAGGCAGTTTTTGCGGGGCTGGAAGTGCATCCCCATCACTTCTGTGCCAGTTTCGTGATGAGAGCTTTCCACTCTGACCTCTTCTGCGTGATGTAGGCAGGGGTAAGGAGCTGCAGCAGAGGCTCCATCCGCCCCTGGAAGTACCCGTGGCACAGAGCCTCGGCATTGCAGATCACGTACATCCCACAGTCATAGCTGTTCTGCTGCGCCGGTGCCTTCTCCTCCACAAAAGTGGCTTTGCCCCCTCTTTTTCCCAGAAAGGCCTCCAGCTTCCCCGCCACTTGCTTGGCATGGACAGAGTTGCATTTACTGTGCGAGTCATAATGGGCAAAGCACTTCTTGTCCCTGAAATAAACCAGTAAGCTCCAGTGGGTGCCCCCAGCCGCCTGGCTGGAGTTGTCATTGACAGGCAAGAACACCAGCTCCTTGCAAAGAAGGTCCAGTGGCTGGAGGAATATGGCTATTTCTTCCTGACTAAGGGCACACTTGATGAACTGAGCCACCTCGGGGCCGATGAAACAAACCCGGTGATTGAACTCCTGGAACTGCTGGTTGGCGAAGTACTCGAAGGCGAAGCCGATGATGTGGTCATTGAGCCAGTTCGGGGGCTCCAGCAGGGCCACGTCCGACTGCCTCAGCAGGCTGTCCATATAGCTGAGAACCACAGGATCCATCCTGCGCCGCCCCGGGGAACCGCCAGAGCTGCAACAGAGAAAGGGAACAGGGGTTAGGAATTGGATCACTCCTGGGATGCGATACAGCCCAACAAACACCTCGAGTTCCTTCTCAGCAGCAGTGAGTGAGAGCCCAGGATTCCCAGATGGATATTTGAAGGACCATGAACAGATGGAGAACACATGGTGTTGGGCTGAGCAGCAATCTGCTATGGCTCCAATGAGATCAACCTTCCATCCTGAGGATCTGAACCTCACAGCAAAGGAGTTTCAGTGCAGTTCCTGCACAGAAACCAGAAGTGATCCAGGAGAAGTCAGGTGGTGTTCGGGCATCTCAGTGTTTTACCTGTGCAGTGACAATCACTGGAGTTCTTTGCATCGCTGGTATTCCCTAAATAAAAGCCTTTTTGGGCTGTCTGACAGACACATGGTCCCTTTCTCCAAGCACAGAGTGCCCCAGCTCCATGCCAGAGGCACGACCTGTTCCAGGAGAACCTGCTGGGCCGCCAGCACAGGAGGCACAGCCATGAGTAAGGAGTAACAAAGCAAGATGAGATCACAAACAAACCAGTTCCCGATCGTGGGAATCTTTACGACAACTCTCTACCTAGCCAGAGTAGGATTTAGGAGATTTTCCATAGGGAAATTTGATTTAAAGCCCGTATATCCACCCTGGTTTTCCTTCAGCTCTGACACCCCACAGCCCTTCCGGGCTGCTCAGTACTGTGATGCATCCTCAGCCTCCAGCTCCTGTCCTGGCCAGGACAGGGCTGGAAATACCACAACTTGGGACAGCAGTGACACGGAGCTGGTTTGGCCTCACCCATCCCTCCTCTGTCCCAAAGGTAGAATGAAAACATCTTCAGATTTTTGAAAGTCTCGTGTGAAAGCTCAGAATGATGAGGTCACTTTAATATGATTCACTATAAATAAGTCACTAATTTTCCATCATGGTAAGGACGAATGAAGCAAATGGAGTGTTCTGTTAGGAAGAAGTAGTTTCACGCTTCTTACTGTGACATGAATCATGAGGAATAATCCTTCCTGGCCTGGGATGCATAAATTATGGGATTTATCTCTCAAAAATCTTGGCAAGGTCCCCTGGCACGTGACAGGCAACGAACAGAATGGATGAGACATGGCCCATGTGTAACATGTTGGAAGGAAGGGCCGAGGTGAGTGTTTGGAACATGAAACAGCCAGTGAGTGTGTATGCCTGGTGGATCCCGGAGATGCCGAGCAGCAGGAGTCACCGGAGGAAGGGAGCAGCCCTTGTTTATGCTGAGCCAAACACAATGGTATTTGGACACGCTTCCGACCTTAATGAGCTCCAACTATTTCCAAGCTCATGGTGCAAACTCCTGTAGTACAGAGCAAGAAATCCAAATGGAATCCCAGTAACTGCTTAGCCTGCCCGCATACAGCCTCATTTAAAGATCTGGACATCCTCCAAAAAACCCTGTTTGGGGGTTTAACATGGGCACTGCTGAAATACTTCTTATATGTGCCCATAAAATGCCCCAAATTTTCCTTTGCATCGTGTTCTTTTTGCTTTATCTTCTCCTGGAGATGCAGAATTCCAGCCAACAGCTTTCCACTCCAGTCCAAATGGGATTAGGGGCAAGGGAAGTGTGTGTCCCGTGCTCTGTTAATTTTCCACACTGCAGAAACACAGTTGGTTTTTTTTTCCTGTCAGGACATTTGGCAGGTTCCTCCAGTCAGGAAGCAGAATGGCTTTAGCAAGTGCTTAATTGCCACTAGCTACTACTTTTAATTTTATTGCCATCTGGTATTTGTGAAACTGCCTGTGGGTTCTGCAGGATGACTCACCACATGCAGCTCCAAGGAAAACCCTTGGGAGGCTCCCTCAGAGCCAGGTCAGGTAAGTGTCGAGGACTGAAACAACGTGGTGGAGCTGTGAAAAGCCACCAGTGAGGTGGCTTTGTTTGGGAGAACCTCTCATTAGAGCTACAGATGGATCTGCAGAGGAGCCAGGATGTGGATCCAAGCCTCTGAAGGGTGTTGAAATCCCACTGTGGATTGGGAGCAGCTCTGCTCAGCCACAGCCAGGACTCTCTTCCTGAAGGCTCAGGCACACTCTGTTCAGGAGTTTTTATAAAAATAGCAATAAATACTGGCACAGGCCTGGAACATTTGTTGGAGGTTGCCAACAAGTGTCTTGCTGGTTCATTTTATTTGCATATTACTAGTTGGAATTTGTGCAAACTGCCTGGAATCCTCAGCTCCTCCAAGGGATTTCAGCTGCCCCGTTTCCAGTGCTGAGATTGAGAACACCAGGGACAGAGAAAGGAGCATTTTAATACAAACATCATAATTTCATTTACAGATTTGAAAACGGTGCTGTGTTGCATCAACAGGGCAAGAGGTCAAGTTTCCCTCACTGAAGTTATAATAATTTAACAAATGAGCTGCTGTCATTAGCATGAGTTCGATCCACAAACAGATGGGGCTCCTTTGTGTCCAGACATAAAGCAAAGCCCGTGTTTTCCAAGACTTGGCCAAAAAACACCCCAAACCTGTCATTTTCACACCATTATTGACAACAACCCTCTGCAGGTAATTGTTGAAGACACTTGAGAGCCAAGGAATGAGACTCCCCACTAACTGAGTGTGAAAAGGCAGTGACGAGCAAAGGGAGCGTGAATTAAGGATGAATCAGATTCCTAAAGCCTATTTCAACAAATTAAAGGTGCTAAGAATGAATAGTTTAAGGTGACACATCACTAGAGTCCTGTTCCTAATTTAAAGAACATGGAGGCAAATAAGAAAACATCACCTGGAATACAAAAAATCCAGACTTTACCAGGGAACAGGAGGAGGGACAGAGAAGGTTTTGTCTTCTAAAGATCAAGAGCAAAAGACCCTATGGTTTAACCCCCAAACTATTCTCTTTTGCTGGAAATATGGGGTTTAGATACCATGTCTGGTTAGTTGTTAATGGAGCAAGATCAGACAAGGAACATTAATTTCTATTTACCAGCGGGAGCCAGACTAGGTGACACCTGAATCTCTGGACTTATGTGTTTCCTGATGGAGCCAGAGGAGAAACTCAAGGAAAATTAAACTCAACAGAACAGAAGCACAGTTGTTTCCTTTTTTTGTTAAATATAAACAATCTCTCTGTAGCTGTAGGTTATAATCCCTGTATGATCAAGAACATCCCACCTCTTCAGGTTCAACAGGCCCTGAGTGCTGAAATCAAAGGAAAATATTCCTGTACTCGCTCTGTACAGGAATGCCCAAAAAGCTCTGTACTCGCAATGCCCGAACTTCTCCATTCTGGACAAATTGCCTAAACCAGACACTGCAACCAAACTCTTGGTATCACAGCATCTCCCAGGGCACAAAACCGAGAACCACAGGAACAACACCCAATGGTTTTTCCTCCCCAGAATGAGTTTGGCCAAAACCTGGAGTTTAATAGGAAAAAACCCCTCAGCGACCAGAACGCGTAAGGATGAGCGAAGGCACCGGGAATGTCCCAGAGGTAGCGGTGGGATGGGTATGACGGGATCCCACCTCAGATCCTTAACGCGAATGCCGATGCACTCACCTCTCACCGCCCACAGAAAGGGTCTAATCCACGGAGCAGTGGGAAGCACGAGGAGGGAATATCACTTGCCTGAAAGACCTGGAGGTCACAGGAATTTGGTCAGGAGTGGAAATGGGGTAGGAAGGGATTCGGGGTGTCCCACGCCCCACGGGAGGAGGAGCGACGTGCTGACCCCGAGCCTGACCCCGAGCGTCTCCCAGCGCTCAGGTCCCTGGATCGGGGTACGCCAGCAGCCCCGGGAAGAGCTCGCTCATCCCAACGAACTGCTTTTGCGGGAATAAACGGGAACTACGGCGCCAGGAGAGGGTGCATCCGGGCCGGGCGCAGGTCAGGGCCTGGCTGGGGTGGCAGCAGGGACCACCCACATCACCGTAACACACCTCCATTCCTCCTTTACCCGTTTTACCGTTTCTTCCCCTTAAAACGCGCGCTGAAGCTTTAATAAATAGGGGCCCGGGGCCGACCGGCACGGACCCCGACGGCTGCGGCCGGCGCGAGCCCCGAGCACGGCGCTCAGCGCCGGGGCCTTACCGGCACCGTGTCCCTCCGTGTCCCCCCGTTTTCCAGCCATGTACCCCTCCATGCTCCCGTGTCCCCCCGGCTCTCACCCGCCGCCTCATCGCCCGTCGCCGCCGCAGCCTCCCGGTTGCCTCGCGCTGCCGTAAAGCGGCCGCGGCCGCGTCGTAACGCCAGGGGGCGTGCCCGGGGGGCGTGTGCGTAGGCGTGTCCACGGAGGCGCGGGGCGGGGCGGTGCGCGCGCCTCCCGCCCTTCCCTTCCTCCCTCCCTCCCTCCCCCGGTCCCTCCGTCCTGCCTCCGCCGGGCGGGCGCGTGAGGGCGGCGCGCGCGCGCGGGCAGTCGGGCAGCGCCCGGGCGGCGGCGGCGGCGGCGGCGGCGGGATCGCCCGTCCGTACCCCCCTCCCCGGGACCGCTCTCGGCACCGATCCCTGGGACCCCAGGACCTCCTTCAGCACCGATCCCCCTCAGCACCGACCCTTGGGACCCTCATCAGCACCGACCCTCCTCAGCACAGATCCCCGGGACCTCTTTTCAGAACCGACCCCCCTCAGACAACGACCCTCAGGATCCCCCTCAGCGGCGGCTGCGGCTGCGGGCGAGGGATGCGCCGCGCCCCGACACCCAGGTGAGCGGTGGCGGCGGCAGCGGGGAGCGGAGCGGGGCGGGGACCTCCGGTGCGCGCGGGAGGTGGGAACAGCGGGCGGAGGTCGTGAGGCGAACCCCGCCGGAGCATCGCGGGGCCGGCGAGAGCCTTTGTTCGGCGGAGAAGGGTGAGTCCCCCCGGTGTCGCGGAGGCACCCGATGGTGTGGGGTCCTCCCCACCTGAGCCGCCCGCTGTGGGTGCGCGGTGCGGGGAGGCCCCGCGCCCCCCTCATGAGCGGGCTTTCACCGCCCGGTGCCGCTCACCCCCATCGCGGGTGGCTTGGACACGCAGAACATGGAAAAAACAGCCTGGGGGTTGGAGATCTACCTTAGTGGCGTCCCCAGTGTCCTCCTGGGGCTGGTGGCACCCCCGCCCTGCGTGTGGCAGTAGCCCTGAGGCCACGGCGGTGGGCATCGCGACGGGAGCAGGTCGCCGTCGCCCCGGCAGCCCGGTACGCTACGCAGAGCCATTCCTGAGTCCCCATCAGCAATTCCCACCCGTCGGAATTTAAAACCCCCTGGTTTTTAGCACAGTGTTGGACTTCACGGCAGTTCCCACCCTGGCACGCCGGACCTCTGTGGGAGCACTTCTCCTCCGAAGGTTAAAACAGTCGATATTTCTTTCTGGAATTTTCCTAAATGTAGCCAAAACGGCCTTTGCTTTATCCCAAAAAAACAACCCTCCTCCGACGTGACCTACGCTAGGACCTGCCGTGGGTTCGGAGCCGAGCGTTTTGCCGCCCTTCTGCTCCTGGATCGCCTTCCTCCTCCTGCATTTTTCCTATCCCCAGATCAAGCCGAGGGTGATAAAGTGGGGAGCGTGAGCTCAGCAGAAATCATGGCTTTCCCATCTCTCGCTGCAGCACGATTCCTGCCCATCGGCAGATCAGAAAAATAATCACGTAGCGGCAGAGGAAGGAGATCTGCTGCTACGGGAGGAAAACCAGCGCGGTGTCTCGCTCAGTCGACAACCAAGCACTGTATTAAATCGCTCTGTAAATAGATTGTTAGGTGGAGAATTGGGTCTCTGGCAGGCTCAAGTGCTTTCCTGACTCTTTTCCCATGGGACTGCTATGAAATGACAGGGGAACGTTGTATTCCCTTGGAGAGGTGCTTGGATGCTGCGGTGATGGGCTGTGAATCCTTAAGCACGACCCTACAAAGCTGAGCTTATCCATGCGTGCACCAAACTCTGTCTGGGTCAGAGCCTGCGTTATCCCTGAAGAGCATCATCTTTTCAGCCCCTTGCCCTGCAGTCACGCGATTTCCCCTATGTCCTTGAGTAAACTCACCCATTTCAATGGCTTTTCTTATTTTTACATTTTATTTACTAAAATAAGAGGCTTTTCTATGCCTTTTTCCCTCATGAAGGCTCTCTCAGCCTTTGCCCTTCCTCTTGGCTGTGATTTTTGATCCCCAATACCATTTTGGACCCTGTCAATCAGGCTGCTGATGGCAGGGAAGGTAATTGAGCAGCCCCAGCACACAACTAATAAGCTTTTGTTTCCTGGGCTATCAATGATGATGCAACTTCATATTTTTTTATTTATTCATTGCAATCAATGCCTAAATCAGGGTGGCTTTAGAGATTTTTCCTCTGTGTTGAAAGGTCTGGTGCCCATCAGCAGCACTTGGAAAAAGCTTTATTTGAATTAATGTATTTAAAACATAGATCAGTTTTGCAAAGTTATTTGTTCTGTGCATCCACTGCTTCTGTTACGATTTGTAAACTCCATACTTCTACCTTTTTTGTCTTTATTTTTGGGTGGGGGAGATGCATTTTAGGATTTAAGGTATCAAATGTCTGACATGACGTCTGCTGTTGCAGCATCTTTCACAAACACTGATACTGAACCACCTTTGGAATCATTTGCTAGGAAAATCTGAATGCTTTGTGCCTAAATTACTTTTGTCTGGGATGTTTATGGTGACTTTTGTGAGCATTGATCAGGTTTGCAGGAAAACCCCTGAGAATGTGAAGTGCCTGAGGTCAGGCACTTGGGAAAGGTGAAACCACGTTACCTGTGCAACCTTAATTTAGCTCGTGTTGAGGTATGGCTGGACTTGAAATCCTCATCCCCTGCTTGATTTCTGGGAGAACAGTTTCTGGCTCTGAATGGAAGAGCTGATTGCTCCTCCACATGTCTGCCAGTCAACAGGGGGAGTACTGGCAGCACAGGGATGGTGCTGGTCCCTCTACTAGTTTTGCACCTTGGCACCGGTGAGCTGGTGAGGAAGACCAGGGTTCACCATTATAGCCTTGGGACCACATGCATCCTGTAGTTCTGGAGCTTAAATACCTCGAGTCTGGGGAAACTGGGAGCAAACTTTCAGTGTCTGAAGTTGAAGTGTCTGAAGTCTGAACAAGGAAGTTGGAGAGGGACTCTTCATCAAGAACTGTAGTACCAGGACCAGGGGGAGTGGCTTCCCTCTGCCAGAGAGCAGGGTTAGGTGGGGTATTGGGAAGAAATGGTTGGCTGAGAGGGTTGTAAAGCCCTGGCATGGGTTGTCCAGAGAAGGTGTTGCTGCCCCATTCCTGGAAGGGCCATCCAAGGCCAGGCTGGACAGGGCTTGGAGCAACCCGGCACAGTGGAAGGTGTCCCTGCCCATGGCAGAGGGTGAAACAAGGTCAGCTTTTAACTTCCCTTCTAGCCCAAACCAGTCTGGGATTTTGTTGCTCAAGCATGACTGGAGAGTTTCTAAAGTCATTTGGGTGGTTGGTTTTGGTGAGCATAATGTGGCCATACTCTGCCCAATTCTAGTTCTTGCACTAAACTGTGCAACTTTTGAACTCAGTTCCTTTAAAAATACATTTATGAGGGAGCAAGCTAGGTCATTGAACCACTGGAAGCATCTTAGCCGGTCAAACTCGATTTCAGAAATTCCTGTGTCCCCTCAGTTTGTAAATAAAAAGGAAATTGGTGTTCCTGCTTGCATGCGAAACACTGAGGTTGAAGGCACGTTCATTGTGTCATTGATGAAGCTCCCAGCCTGGTCCTGGACTCTCATCTCTCTCATCCCTGAGATGGCAGGGAGCAGGTTTCAGCTTTGGATCAGGGTGATTTTTTTGTGTTGAGCATTTCTCAGGCTTTGTCCTGCATGCCTTTTGCTTCACTTCCTCTCGAGCAAACGGGATTTCTCCCCTCTCGACAAAGTAAACATGAGCATAAATATTTAAAGGATCACAGCTCAAGTTTTCAAATTGGAGACTTTCTCTGGCATTCCTTTGGACAAAAGCAGTAACGTCGGAGATTTGGGATGTGTCTGGGTACTTCCCTGCTCCGAGAAACCTGGTAATTCTTTGGGCTTCATGCTGCAAAAATGCTCCACTGTGTTTGCAGGTTAGATGGCTGGGATTATCACAAATCTTGGGTTTCTTATGGAATTGTAAGGCTGAAATGGCATTGATGGGATGTCTATGGATCATTGGAATTGAGATTGTTTTTGTGGGATTTTGTTTTTCTTTTACGCAGGCCAAACTTTTCCGTAGGTTTTTGGTATACGTGTGAAGGCACAGGTGTTCAGAGTTGAGACTATAGAAACTGAACATGTGTAACTCTTGCCAGATAATGGATAAAAACAGGAAAAAAGGGAAATGGAATAGTCTTTGTTTTCTTTGCGTGACTCTTTAATATTAAATCTTGTGCCATGTTTGACAGGTTGAACATCATGGTGATGTGTGTCCTGCTCCTGTGATTGTGTTGATGTCTTCATCTCTGTGTCTTGGAATTAAACTTTTAAAAGTGGAACTCAACAAACCACTTGACCTCAGAAAATACAGAAATTCAGGAGGGAAGGGTATTGAACAGCGATTTTTAGAGTTGAACTAACTTTTGTGTCTGTTTTTAAAATATTATCAAGAGTTGCAGTTTTGTTAGACTTTGTGGTAGCGTTGTTCTGTCTGTGGGGAGGAATCTATGGATCCCTTTTCCACAGGTACCTGTGGAAAAGTCTTATAGATGAGGTGAGCGTTCCATGTCTTTGCCACAAATGCTTTTTATTCCTAACAAAACCCTCATAATCTTAATCCTACCTCTGATAGAGGAATGTAGGATTGCTTGGGTCAGAAGGGAGCTCAAGAGGTCACTTGGTCCAAAATCCTGCTCCCAACAGGATCGTCTGCAAAGTCAGGTTGGGTTCCTCATGGCTTTAGGTGTCTCATGTTGGTTGTCCTCCACCTGTGGGCTGCAGGAGAAGGGAAGGGAGTTGGTTTGAGCTGTGTTGGGTGGGAAGTGTCCAAGGAGAACGAGATTACCCGTGATCTATTGCTTGCAGAGCACTGCCATCCTTTTGCAGCCTATTAAACTGCTTCTTCCCACTGCCTTTCCATGAGTTCCTTAAGCTGATCTAGTCACAGGCTCCAGTTGAAAGAGGATCTAGTCTAGCTGAAGTTAATCCTGGGAGAAGAACAGGGATAGTCCATGTTCATTTGCTGAGAATCAGCGTGAAGCTGGCAAGTGGCTCGGCAGCGTTTTGATGGAAACTCCTCAGAGTTTTTCTAGGCCAAATGAAATAAATAAATACCTGTGATTTAAAGATTTTTGTTACTCCTTTGATTACTTTCTGTCATTAAAGTCTTGCATTGCAGTTTCTCATTAGGCACGGATGGGCATCCGTTTGGAGAGGGATGAGACATCTCTTTGTGTAGGGTTCTCATATGCCTTTGGCTGTTCACACCATGCCAAACCATGGTGAGACAAAGCAGTGGGTTGTAGTTTTGGGCTCTGTTGGTGGTTTTTGTCAGCCTTTAGAGTTTTGCTGAGAGCCTCATGAAGAGACAGAGTGAGGTCTTCAGCCAAGCCAGTTTTTTGCCAAGGAAGAGATGGGGCTCAGGAGTAGAAAGGCCATGGTGCACTGAGAATGCTGGGGGTAGGATGGCAGTGAGGGTGGGTCATGTCGATGCCATCATGGAAAACAAGAGGGTAGGAGCTATGAGAGCTGATGAGGCAGCAAATTATCCTGAGCAGGTACACAGTGTGTCCAAATTCAGATATAGATACTTGTGTTGTCTCTGCATTAAGTACCCAGATACACGCTTGGAGTTTGCTTGGATCCTTTGAGATCAGTCTCTCCATCCTCCCGAGGAATACTGAAATTCCTTAGTTGGATCCTCTCTCTGTTGATGTGAGATCATCACATGGGGAGCTCAGCCAGCTGTGTCTCATCCAAACTCTCGTCTCACACACCTACAGAGTTGTTGCTTTTTTTTGCAGCTACATGCCTGGCTTAAAGCAAAATACAGGCATAGCTCTGCTGTGGTCTCCTGTCATCTCACTGTTGGGTTCTGGTGTGCTTTTAAAGATCTTTTAAAGATCTCTCCTCCAGGTCATGGAGGAAGTTTATGAAATCCCTGTTGGTGTCAAGGCTCAGCAGCAATAGGTTGGCTCTGTGTGTAGGTGATCCTCTCTGAGGGGAGGACTGGATTGGACCCTTTCAACCCTGGTAGTTTTGGTGGTTCCAACTGGCTGCTCAGCTTCTCTTGGAAAAAGCATCTTGGTTTCCATCCCTGTGACTCATAGGAGTTACTGCAAATCCTTGTTGGGAGCAGGGGGGAGCAGAGCAGGGGTCCGTCCCACTTGGTTGCTGCATGGATAAGCAAAGGAAAAATATGGTTTAAAATATACAAATGTCTTGGTTACCTCTTTTGAATGTAAAAATAGCCAAAGTATGTGGGTTTCAATATAATTTTTGAGTCTTATTTTCTGGTCTCTTCACCTTGAATCACTTCTGGCATTGCCCAAATGACCTTGAATCCTAGAGTTACTCTTTGGTTGCCTGTTCCAGGTCTCGGCTTTTTTCCATCATGCACAGATAATCTGACAGCCTCTGTACTGTTTTTTAATCAGAATTCTTTGGACTGTCTTCTATTTCTTGCAAAGTATGACCTTTAAAAAGGTAGAGGATCCTAGAAATGCTGTATCATGGCTGAGCACTGATGGAAGAGGTGTGTTTAATCCAGATAGATCCATCTTTGGAAAACCTGAGCTTTAAAACCAACCCAGACTACAAATGTTTTTGACAGACTGCCAAGAACTCTTTTATTGTATTCAGCATCTACATGGTTGGTTTTGATGAACTTAAAACAAGTTAACTGAAAATATTTACTTTTGGAGACTTCCATAACTCTACTGTCTTTTCATTCTTCACATAAATACATAGTCTGAAAAAAAAATTCTTCTAAATGTTGCCATTTTAACTTTTATGGTACTTGTCTATGAGCTGTTAGGTTGGTTTGTGTTTGTTGGGTGCACAGGACAGCTTCCCCGGGGAAGAATTAGTAAATGATTTAATTGTTAAGGAATGTGGTCCCATTAGGCAAAAAATAAATAAATAATGGACCGCAGCGGATCATTAGAAATGTTGCGCTTGATTGAAACAATGCTGAGCAATTTGTAATGATTTTTTGAAATAAATGGGTTTTTTTGGAAGAGGGAGGTTATGTGGGTAAATAACCCTTCTAGGGGTTTCTCTGAGTGCAGGAGAGCTGGTCTCTGCTCCTTAATTCACCAATTGCTCCATAAATGGGACATCATTCTGTGGAATTTGTTGCTGCTGGGGGTGGCAAGGATGGCCGAACGACTCCGGCTCTACAAAGGGACTTGGAGAGACGTTTAAAAGCAGAGCCACTGTTTCTTTTGCTTCTTTTCATTCGAAAATAAAGATCCAGCCCTGCTGCCAAGGGATGCAGCTGCCCAGGCGCCTCCCTCGGGATTCGGGCCCCGCGTTTGCGGAGCGCGGCGAAACGTCTGGCTGAGCAACGAGGGCACACTCTGGGTTTTCTCCTTCCTGGCCAGACTGTGGCACAAATAACCTGCACAGGCAGGCGCCGGCATTCTCTGCCAGGAGAGCTGGGGTGGCCATCGCCGCGGATAATCTTATCCGGAGGCGCTTCACTGTGCCTCGCAGGTAGGTGAGGAGATAGGAGGACAATGCAGAGCAGAGGTCAGGTTTGAGGTGCCTGCAGCAGATAACGAGGAATCTTGCGAGTTCTCCTCAGCTATGAAGAGAATGAACTTTACCGAAAGCGACTGAGGAGTCTGCAGGGAAGATTGGATAAACCCACAATTCCTTTTGCTGCTTGCTGGATAACCCCGCTCGACTCCAGGGACTGCTGAGTGCACCTTGATTTGCCAGAGCACTTGTTTCAAAGCGTAGTTCCCTTCTCCACATGCATCTCCGATCTCACTGCAATCCACAGGGATTTGATTAAGGAATTTATTAGCATTGATAAACATTAGCAGCAATATTTCTTCTTCTGAGGCTGAAGTGGTACCTCTACGAAATAACTTGCCAAGAAAGATGACTTGGCAGCTGTTACCTGCTCCTTGCCCCACCAGTTCTGTGGAAAAGACATGGACTCATGTGCATTGTTCCAGGCTCCAATCTCTTGATAATTCGAGGTGGAAGCTGCTGCCTTCTGATGTGTTGTTTCTGAATTCAGCTGTCCTATGCTGTGTTTCTTCGTTTACATGAGTTAATCACCCCTCTAGAGCCATTGCTGTTTGTCTGTGGTGAACAGTACCAAAAAATGAGGAGAAAAATATATTTAAAAAGAAAAAAGAGCACTTCCAGCAAATGGGGTAAGGACAAAAAATGAGCACAAAAGTCCATGTCTGAGGGACTGAGAATTCTTTCTCACACCTAAAGATCTTTGCTGAAACAAGGAAGGAAAAAATCCCTGCCTGAGTATTTCCCACCATGAGGGGAGGTGTGAATCTCACCCAGCATTCGCTGGCTGGATTTTAGCAACATTAGGGGTTTCCTCCTCTGTTTTTTTTTCTCTGCAGCTCAGCTGCTTGAAGGCTGCTTTCATTTTTGTTTTGTTGGGAAAAATGTGAAACCTGAGGAGCAAAAACTGAACGAGACATTTTATGCAGTTGTTGCAGTCTAAGGAGTGGCCCTGTGTGAAACTTTTTCAATTGCACACAAAACTAGTTTGAACACTCAGTCTAAAAGTAGCTCAGTCTGATACTCATGGTTCAGACTGTGTGGTGGGGACATTGTGATCTTCTGTCTTGTGTTGGGTCTATTTTTAGTAAAAATGGGATCCGTGAGAGAATATCTCAGAAAAATAATTGAAAATTAAAACCTGGAGACATGGATTTACAGTGGTTCAGGTGCAGTTTTTCTGCATACTTTTAAGTTATTTTTCCCTGAGCATGGACTATCCTGTGCACCGAGAAAGTTGACCCAGCCCTACAAGAAGAGACAAAAAATCCAACACCTTTCTTTTCTGTTTTGGGAGCATTAATCTACATACTTTCCTTTCAGGTATGCTCTTCAGGGGCTGCAAGGGGACAGGTATTCAAAAAACTTGAACTATTTTCCTTAGGTGAAGGATCATTACAGGTTCAGGTGCTGCCATTATTAGCGAGACTCCTGCCAGCTGCAGTTTAATTTTCTAAATGTCTAAATGTTGAAATTCCAGATTGTTACACAAGTATGTGTGTTGGTGTGCTTTGGGAGGCTGGAGCTCTGGGGTGCTGTGATAATACTTAGCAAACAGCATTGATGGTTTTGAAGAGAACTTCATTCTGAGAAATTATTCATCAAAAAATTCAGCCTGTGTGGTTTCTAAGCTCCTTGTAATGTGAGGTGCAAAATGATTGTAAAGCTGCCGAGTCAAGTGGGAAAACTGAGAGGAAAATAGTGAGTTAGGGACTTGGTGCACACCAGGAGATCTTGAGATGCTTCTCCTGGTGGGCATCACATTCAGGAGCAGGCCAGCTCCTTGAGATGGGTGTCCTTGGAACCTTGGGGAGAAAACAAAGCTCAAAACTTACCAGAGAAATTCCTCTGGTGTAGTTCTGGACTGTGTTAGCTGGAGTATCATCCTTTAGGGAAGACTGAGATGGAAGATGCCATGGTAGCACCAAGGACCTGTGTCAGGCCAGGTTAAACCTGAGATCATCCCATGTGTTTTTGTCAGCATAGCTGGAATTTTCTGCTTCATCCTGCATTTCCTGGTGCTCAGCAGCTCTGAAATCTGGACCTAAACTCGATTTTGGGGGGTTGTTTTGGCTTTAGCGTTCTGTTTGGGGTTTTTTAAAATTGTTTTTTGTTTTGGTTTGCTTTTTTTCCTGCTGTTGTGGTTGGTTTTTTGTTCGTTCTTTTTTTCCCTAAGTACGTAAAAATACCCCCAGCTCCGGTAACCTGGTAGGAATTGCTGCCTATTGTACAGGCAAGGAGGGAAGTAAATTCTCTGTGGTGGCATTTGCTCACTGATAAGAATATTTTTTTAATGCATTTCCTTTCCTCATTCTCAACATACCTTTTAATTCCTCAAGAAACAAGGTGTGGGGCCTTCTGGTGCCAGAGTGGAGGTTAGAATTCTCTGTTTGGTGCATGCGCTTTCATCTGCAGTGGAAGTCCTGAGTGGGTGAATTTTGGCTGGGCAGCTTTGCAACGGTGTGTTATTTTGAGGAAAACAAGTATTTTGCTCAAAGTACTGCTGAGGGATTCGTGTTGCAGGTGAAATTTTTGTGTCACCTGCTTCACTCACCATAATGTGCTGAAAACTTATCACTACACATTTGATCTTGCTTTTTTTCTTTCGTTTTTTAAACCTTTTGTTGTCCTGACGCTGTTGATTTTTGGGCAAAAACAATACGAGGCAGTTGCTGTGGTCTACAGGGTGGAGCTCGGAAAGGTCTTGTTTCTGATTCCCTTCACTGGGAAGGGCTAATTATAGAGACAAACTGGGGAAGGAAGAGAACGGGGTCAATTAGAGCATCCAGCACAGTTTCCTTTAAATTAGAGGTTGGGCTGGAGAGATAAAAAAAACCCAACCCCAACATTAAAGAGGCACAGTGAGATTTGAAATGCTCTGGTGTGCAGTGAGCTCGGCAGCTACAGCCGATGTCCTGCAATTTCAACTTTAAGTTAAGAACATGTGGAATTAGGAGTTTTATTGCCAGAATTGTCAAATTGAACTGAAAAGACAGGGGAGATGTTGCTACTGCTTTTATTCTTTAATATGCTTTTGGCTCACAACAGGTCAAGATAGTGAATGAAACAAAGAAATACCTTGTCCTCTTCATTGAGTAAAATGGATTTTGTGGGAAAAATGAATTAATTTTAATTCTTTAACACTCAGAATGTTATATTTTCATAACAAAACCACCAGCATCTGTGTACATGTAAAATGGATCAGTTTCGTATGTGTTTTATCCCTTGTTGGAGAGGCCACTAGGGCTAAACTTCTTTTTCTTGGAGCTGTCTTACGGGTTTAAAAGTTTTTTTCTCTGGATTTATGTATAAGCTAACTTGGATTAACGGACACAGTATTTGAAGATGTGGTGCAGACACGGTACAAGCTCTTGGCTCTGAGCTCTGCAGGTGTGGAAAGCAATAAACCCCAATGCCAACTGGAATTCATGCAAGTCAGTGAAAAACCAAAAGAGGTTTTATGGTGCTCTTCCCAGATGATCCTCTCAGTCCCTTAACACCATTTTACCTCAGTTTTTAGGACACAGCCATGATTGGCAGACCCTGCCCGTGTCTGCTGTCTATTTTTGCTTCCCTTTTGCCAGTCTGCCTGCCTGGCAGCATGCAATTACGGGGAATTGCTGTACACAAAGGGAGATGGCAGAGCAGGGAGAAAAATCCCATAGTTTCATCTGAATGTATCAATCCAGATTGGCAAATTCCTTCTGCTGGTGGTGTGACTCATGCCAGGCTTCCTCACTGGAGGCCACTTCTGGCAGGGCATCAAAGAAGCAGCCCGTGCTTGCAGACCCGAGCTGAACCAGGACCTTCCTGAAGTGAGGGCTGTTTTTCTGGTCCTGGGATCTCTCGATGTACAGAATGTAGTGAGATGCTCTCAGATATCAAGGGAATTGATGACAAACTCGATTAATTCATCCTGAGGCTGAGAAGGATTTCTTCTTGCTGCTTTGAGCAAGGCAAGTGCCTGTCCAGAGGATTCTGCCTGACTGGGGATGGGTTGGGAAGAGCCCTTAGAGGTCAATGACACAACCAGCAGAACAGTTTGTTCAATTCTAGTTTCTTGGGTAGAGCTGATATGCAGGGATTTAGTGTGGCAGTTAGGAAATTCTTCAACTAAGAAGGGGATTTTTAGTTTTATTTTTCCTGAGGTCGTAGGTAGAGGTGCTCTTTGCTCAGGGCTGTGGTGCAGCAGACTCCCTCCCTCCTCTTCTTCCTTCTCCTGGTAGAACTGACAATATAAATACTTCTCCCTTGGTTTTGGTTCAACCAGCTTAGTTCTAAATTTTTGAAAGACTAATTTTTTTTATTCAGAGCAAAGAGTGTGAACAGCTCTACTAGGAGTTTAGGATTGTGCCACCAGGAAAAGACATGGCTGGACCTAGGAGAGCCAGCAGGATGTCACTGGTGGTTGGATGTGAGAACCCCCTCATGAACTGTACTCTTCTTTTTAGGAAATTTTTCCAATTGAAGTACATTTTCAAATGTTTTGTAGGTTTCAACATTGTTTTATAAATTATTTACAGTATTAAATAGTATTTTTAGGCTTTTTCTACCTTTTTATTTTATTGCCTGTGTGCCCAAATTAGAGTCCCAGGTCTCTTGTGAAGTTGTGAATACTTTTATTGTTTGAGATGGATCTGTAGGGTCTGTCAAGAAGATGTAGATCTTGGCACACCTACAGCCTTGGCTGTGGGATATTCCTTGTTTGTAGATGTCATGTAAGGGGCAGAAAAGCTGGAGAGAATATGAAAGAGATGTATAAATACTTAGAGGCTGTTTCTTTCAAATGGGTGACAGGACAATCTTGGAATGTCATGAAAAGTGGTGGTTTTCCTTTTTTTTTTTTTTTTTTTCATTCCTGAAAGGTTTGGAACTGGAGATCAGCATCTTGAGCTGGCAGAGGAGTCAACCTCTTGATAGTGATCTAGAGTTCTACACGAGGAAGAGCCTCAGAGTACGGACTAAAAATGCAAAGTTAATGCAGTGAGGATCTATTGGGATGCAAGAGAAGAGCAACAAAGTAATACAAAACAATGGCTTTTGCTGCAATGTCCTGGCAGGTTGGGGCAGGGCAAGATTGTCTTTCCTGGATCAGAAGGAAGCTGCTCTGCTGGCTTGCATAACTGCCTGGAAAGGGAGTTCTACTTCTTTTTTTTCCTGGGAAGGATTTAGCCCCCTCATTTTTTAATTTATACAGTGACATTTTAAATATCAGATTGCTCTGATTCCTCTTTTACTTCTGTTTCACATACACATTTCTGTCCTTGTAGTTATTCCATATGTGTGACAGTGTCCGCAGCACATGGGTGCAGTTGTGGTTTTCATATCACCTCTTTGTTCTGCATCTATCTCCTGCAGTCCCTGGAGTTTTGGAGGGCTGCTACAATACTTATATTTCAGCAATTTTTCTAATTTTTTTCAGTTGCTGTCGATGCATAAGTCTGTGCTTTCCCTCCTTTCTATTGTGCAACATTTTGTCACAGCTCAGGACGTTTTAAAACCAAGCTCACAACTTTTTTGGGTAAAGTCATCCAGTTGACATTTTTATTTCAGATTGTTTCCTGCAGAGCCCTGAGCTGATTTTTTGTCTGATCAGTCAGCACAACTGTTGAGCACGCGAAGCTTCACGGATTGCCGAGTTCTGTTTTGCTGTTCAGTTTTTGAATTAGTCCTTTAGGCGAGAGCGCTTAAATGCAAAGTATTGCAATTTGTGATGTGCTCGGTGGATCTCCCTGCTGAGTTGGGTTTATTTCTAATTAGGATTTTAGATGGTCACCTGTAGGTGGTTGTATGTGAAAACTGCCTGGAAAAAGCCCCTGCCTGGGTACAGTGTGCTGAAGGAGGTAATTATTTGTTAGGTCTGTGATTTTTAAGAGTCTCATTTAATTTTGCACAGATTCAGGTGTCTGATCATGCTCAGCACCACTGCTGCTATATTTTTTCCCCTCCTCAGCCTAGTCAAGATGTTAGCTTTAATTTTCTCTGTTTCCTATGATTCTCGGTTAACCCTCTTTTCAGGAAATCAGTGGCTTCCTGCAGGCTATTTGTAGTTGCTGCTGGCTGACTGAAGTGAGGTGATGTCTACACACTGAAGTATGATGAAACCCTTGGACAGATTTGTTTGGAGCTACCAGGATGGGTTTTTTTCTGTTTTTTAAGGCACTGTTGAGGTGAAAGCCCATGGCAGCAGCACTTCATTAATCTTACTTACTGGTATTTGAAGAATATCTGATGTTGTTGTCTGTTCCTTCATACGGGAAATCTAATCTCCACTTGAATTAGCCTTTGTAATAAGGCTCCTGCTTGATAAGTGAGTAGACAAATATTGGGGCCTTGCCACCGAGGGCTTTATCCTTCCCTGAGATAAAGCGGTTGGGATCGAACGTAGGTTATTTACGCAGGGAAAACAGACTTATCAGCATTCCTGAATTGCCCCTGTTGCAGAGGGCAGGCACTCCTGCCCCTGAACAAAGCTGCATTTAGCTTGCATTTAGGCTTCTTCCCTAGCCCAGGAATAAAATATTTTCCCATTTTCCCATGTGGCTGGTATTTCTGCTGCTGCCTACGGCGTGCATGCAGACAATGCGTAAAGAATCCGGTGTCCGTGGGCAGATCCCATGTCAGACCAGGGTTTCTAGCCCCATGGCTGAAAAAAGTGCAGCCTGTTCCCTCAGTGCCTACACGATCTGGCGACCTGGCGAGGAGGAGGAGGAGGATGGCAAGGGTCAGAAGGAGATTACTGCCCTTGCAAATAAAACCTTTTGTTCATCCTGCAGTCCTGGAGCGGAGGGATCCTGCAGGTCCAGCACCTTCTGCCTTGGAATGGAACGAGTGAGTTGAGCTGCCCCAAGCCTCAAAACCTGAGTGACATGTGGGGTCGGTGTTGGAAGGTGGCTGGTGTTGGAAAGAGGGAAGATAAAAATTATATAAGTTGGGTACTGTTGAAGTGTCTTTATGACTTTCCAGAGTGTTGGTCATTGTGATGTGGATTTTTTGGCTTTATGGGTAAAAAAAGTGGAGGGAAATTGCTTCCAGAGGTGGTCTTGCAGCTGGTGGTAGGGTGCACTAGAATAGCAATGACAGTAGAGTTAATAAATAGAGGAAGTTTCCTCCTGTCCTTATATATAATTCCTGTTGAAGCCTTATGTTATGAGGGAAGTTTTTGCAAAGTAACACCAGGACACCCCTTGGAGAGCTCCCCTTATGTTAACCTCTTGCAAAGCCAGCCCATGACATGGCCATGCTCAAGATGAATCTGAAAAAAACCCTTTATAGGGGTTCTTCATCATATTACAGGAAATAAAATACCTATTTTCACTTCATCCTATTTCTATAGAAACTCATTAACTGACCTTCTCCACTTTATATTTCTCCTAATTCGTATTTTCACAGCCCTAATGGGCCATTTGGTGACTTCAATACCCATCTGATTGAATCATTCTTTGTGTTGGTTTGTAACAGTGCTTTGGTTTGCTCCAGTTGCGGTGTGGAGGGACCTGCAAAACCTTGGGGACAGAACATGGTGCTGAGAGAGAGGGGAGGGGGATGTAGGAGGCTGTAGTTGGACAAAATCAGTCCTGATCAGTATTTGCAGTCAAGTGGGACATACAAAGTAGTCATCAGCTTGGGTAATTTTGGTGGATCCAATTCAAAATTCAATTTGAACAGATCATAATGTTAATTTTGAAAGCTTCTGTGTATCTGGTTCTCGCTCGGTTTTCCTCTCTCATTTGTGCTCCTGCAGATGTTTGCCAACAGAACTCGTAGGACTAAAACTTCCTAACGTCTGGCTGGTCTTGATCTAGTAATCACCTGCCTTCATTGTTCACCTTAAACCTGAACTGGTGAGCAGAGTCCTTAGGCACAGAGAATATGAATGCTCTCCTTTGGAATTTTCCTCAGATCTTGATGTCGGATAGTTTGTAGGTGTCTAAGCCTGGCAGGATTTCTGGTGGTTGGTGTGATGGGCCTCCACTTGACTTGTTTGTACGAGTCAACCCCTTTTCCACCAGCCTGATCCAAAGTCAGAGTCCCACCATGGACATTTTCAGCCAGAGTTTTGGTTGTTTGCTTGTGCTGTTGGAACATGAACTGTAAAAAATACTTGCCATCCCTAGAAATGTTTTGAGTTGGCTGGTTGTCTCCATGGTAAGCCCACCTCAGTTTTGGCTTTCCTCATTTCCACTGACATAAGCAGTGGCCCGATGATACCAGGGAAGGAATGTTGGAGGATGTGACCTCCTCTGCAGGAATGTGCCATCCCTGTTAATTTTTTTGGTTCAATCCAGTGCTTCTCATTTGCTTCTGAAAAACCAGGTGGTTTAACGTCACTTACCAAAGGCTGACACTATCATCCAAAAAAACCCTGAACCCAGCAGTAAAGGACAACCTGAAAGGAGATGTCATGGAGGGCTGTGGCAAGGTTCTGCTGGGATGCAGTTTATTTATTTATAAAATCAAATTAAAAACACGTTCTCCATGGCTGCTCGTCAGAGGAGCTGTTTTGATTTATGTTCTTGCATCTCTTGCTTCCGAGAGGAGACCCAGCGTGGCTGAACTATGAGGTTCAGGGGGATATGAGCCAAACAGATGCACTTCAGAAAATGAAACTTCAATCTTGGATTTACTTAGCTCATTTCCTGGTGTCATTACCTTATCCAGATGATGAATGTGCTGTAGTTGTGGGATCCTACACTGAATACATTTTGAAACATTTTTTTTCACGCTTCCTTCTGTGGATCTCATCACGCAGCTGAGTTAATCCATTTCAGGCAGTTTCATTTCCATACCATATGTTCTCCAAGGCATTCTGCAGGGATAATTATGCGGATATAATTTACTTTCCAGTGTGATGCCAAGATGTACTCTGCTTTTCAGGTACAGGGGGAGGGTACATGTGTCCTCTGAGAAGCTCTGAGGTGACTTGGGAAGTTGTTGAAGTCTTGGATGACTTTCTGAAGGTTCCGTCTCCTGTTGTCTTTTACAGGAGTCAGGAAGAATGAACGTGAGGACAAGGAGATCATGTACTCACTCTGGAATGTTTATTAGACTTTTTTAACCCCCCCCATCCTGCTAGTGGGATGTTTTCCTTAAAGAGCAACTTCTAAACCACCATTTCCATAACATTAATTATTGCGAAAGGTAGGAGTGTAAATACTGTGGTGAATTTAAGGGATTGAGGATCTTTTCTGCTCAAATCCCCCTATAGTTAAGTGTTAATTATAAAACTGAATTATGTACTTGGAGAAAGCCCAATCTCTTTTGGGTTTTTTCCTATCTAACAAATTGTGAAGAACAAACTCAGCTGCAATTGCGAGGGGCTGCCAAGGCTTCACTGATTTACCCAAATTACTGGAACAGTGCACTGAAATTGACAAATTTAGCAGCATCTGGAAGGTAGTAAAAAAGCTGAAACTTTCATTTTTTAAACAAATCTGTTTTACAACTGTCTTTAAACAAAGTTTGTTTCAATTGGTTTGTGTTAGAGGTGAACAGGTTGTCCTTGGACTAAAGACGTGACTGAAGTTTGCAGTTGGATTATTTGGTGATTTAGGCTGGAAAATCTCTTCCTTGCACACACTTCTTTAAGGTTTGTGGTTTTTTTAAATTAAAATTTGATTTTTGAATGATGAATGGAGACAGAATGAATGCAAACCAGAATGCCAGCATATTTTTTAACTTGACAAAACAGCGCAGTTAGAGCACTTATTTCCCACACAGGACTTATTTTTACTGCATTTTTAAAAATCATTGTCCTTTAATACAAACGATGAATTCGTGGTCTTAGTAGAGCAGAAATGTTTTGAAAATATTCCTGCTGATAACGGGCATTTTAAAAGAGATGGAACAATTAAAAAGGGATGGTGTATAATGGATGGTGTCCCTGCCCATGATGGAGTTGGAACAAGATGATCTCTAAGGTCCCTTCCAAATCAAACAATTCTGGGATTCTCTAATCACTGGGAGTAGCTTTATTTCATCATATCCAGTGCTGTATTTTAGGCAATTGAGGCTGAAACCTCTACCCAGTTGATTTCAGGACTGTGTCTGGGATCTAAGTGATACAGCGATAAAGGTGATAAGGGAGACTTCCAAGGAGGGATGTCAATGATTACATGATAAATCAGAGAATCCCTTCAGTGGTAACAGTTTGGAAGGTGGAGATGCAGGATGTACTTTGCTTATGGCAACATGAGAGCCTGGGGTGACTTTTGATGGGGGAATCCCAAACCAGCAGGTTATGGAATGTGAGGACAAGGAACTTGGTCTTGTCTTTCACACTTCATTAAAATAAATAAAATTCTAAAAATCCCCAAACCTCTATTTCAGAGAAACATGTTTTAAAAAGCGCAACAACCCAAATCCATCATCCGTTAAAAAATTACCCTTCAAACTGGATCATCCTTTAAAGGTCAGGGTTAAGGATGTTTGTTTAAGTCAAATTGCTGATGAGTTTTACCACAGACTTGATTGGAAAGGCTCAAGGAAAGTGGAAAATCCCTAAGGCTCAGGTGTAAAGTCAGCAAGGACAAGCAGGAATACAACAAGTGGGTCCCTCTGTGTCTGTCAGACCTCAAACACTGACAGCACAAGCCCATTTATGCCCTTAAATGTCTGGGAAACTTTGGATTGCTTTCTGTCTGCAGCCAAGGTGTAGACAAGGATAACAATCCTAGGCTGGTTAAAATGCGTTTTTCTGCTGAAAGCGACTTTTGACTGAGGATGAAAGGATAGGGTAGAAAACAAGTTTTCTGTCCTGAAAAGTCAGATAAGTCTCTGGTTTCCAGTCTGAATTGTGGTCTGTGTTTCCTGTGCTTATAGTATACGTGGGCTTGGTATACTGAGGACAGAGTTTTATAGGGGGGTGCATGAGGGTGGGCCTGTTGTGAACAGAAGGCCCATCCATATCATTTTATGTCTCAAAAAAGCCCCACACAAATACAGATGGTGTGAAAATATCAAGCATGGTAAAGAAATCAGGTCTGTTTTGGTCCTGTCTGAACAAGGAGCAATAACCTGGTGTTCATCCGACCAACCCAGATGAGTCCTCCAAACCTTTCTGCTGAGATCCCTATGTCATAATTTCCCTTTTAGGGCACTTTGCATTTTTCCTTAGTGTACTTTATAATTTGAAGGGGTGACACACCTGCACATTCCTCCCACCATGCTCATGCCGGCAGCTGATCCCAGGAGTTCTGGGCATGTCGGACCCACGCTGTGTCTTCCCGTGGCTGATGAGATCTGAGAGGTGGCATCTGCTCCGGCCACTCCAATGGCTGCGGGGCGAAGGGAGAGGGGGTGGATTGCTGCATGTCATGGCCCCGGGCACCTGCCTGTTGTGGCAGCACCGCTGTCCTAATGTTTCTAATTCTGCCAGTGAAATGGAGTGGATGTAATTTCAAAACTCAATAGGTTGAATATTCTGGGATTTTTTTATTATTTTATTGCTGAATCTCCTCTTCGTCCCCCACCCCTCCCTGTTCCATAATGACCTTACTTTGCCTCCAGTGAGAAAATTGAACTAATTTTGTTGACTTGTCTTTTTAAATACTCGTTATTGGATTTGCCCGACCTCTTTTTCTGCTGTGGAGAGTTGTGCTGGCCTTGTGCCAGTGGAATAATTCGTCGTAATCTGAAAGCGTTTGGTTAAAAGGATTTATCGTCCCCCTCCCCAAACTTCTGCTTTACATAAAACAATTCCCGGGAAACTTTGAGGTATTGGTAGTTGGGGAGATGAACGTTTTGAAATCATTTGAGTATGAAAAAGATAAGACACATTCACAGGACTGGAAATACTTTCAACTGGAATATTTGCAATGTGGTGAATATGAATGAAGATTTAATAGCTTGAGAAAAGTAAATTGTGTGATATTTTTTGGCAGGATTTTGGAAAGTGTTTGTGAACTTCAGGGAGAGGTTTGTGATGTAACATTGTATTTTAGTGTGGCAGAAAGTACGGGTTCTGTTTTATGATCGATGTTGGATTCTCCTAAACCAGGTTCCAGTATTGGAGAGTATTTTCTAAGTGATGGAAAACCACGAGATCTGGGTATCTGGAGGGTCTGTCATTCCCATTTCAGTTGTCCTTCATGCAAATAAAAGGTGGAAATGAGGCCAGCTGTGTCACCTGAGCCTGTTCCACCAGGATCAGCATCGCGTTTCAGTTTCTCCAGATAACACACGGCTGACCTTGGCTGTGTCCTGTCCCCTCCCAAGGGCAAGGATGCCAGGTTTAGGAATTGTTTCAAGCTTGCGAAATCTATTTGGTTGCTCATAATGATTTATAAAGAGCTTCAAGAAACTTCAGGATTATGTTTACAATTACTTCTTCACTCTAAGTTTGCTCAATGCGCAATTGTCTTTTTCTGTACTGATGGCACAGAAAGTATCTAAAATATACTTAATATTTTTTATTAAGGAAGAGGCTTAAAACCCATTTGTGCTGCAGTTTTTGGAGGGATTTGGTATCTTACGTCCTGTGTTAGGTGTAATCAGTGGTTTTCTGCACTAAGATAGGGAGCTCTCTGTGTGTTTTGTGGGAAGGAGGTGCCTCTGCTTTCGCCTGAACATGGAAGACAAAAACTGGGAGAGACAGGATGGCACATAGTGGAAAGTAAAAGGTGAGAGGGCCCTATGACTTTCTCTGGGAATAACCAGCAACTGAAGCTTATAGTCCTTCAATAATTATAGAATCACCTCAGACATGTTCAAAGCCAAGGTATCCCGTGGGAGGCTTTAGATTTAGAGCAGGTTTTGTAGGAAATGAGCAGAGGAGGTGGAAAGGGGATGTTTTCACATTGCACTGGGCGCCCCATTTCGGGATAAGGGTGATTATCCGCCGCCTGCAATTAGGGCAAATCCGTCACTGGAGCCGATTGGGAGCGATCGGCAGAAAATGCAGGAGCAGATGTCGGAGAAGCACTCTGGCAGACCTGGCTTAGAGGAGCTTCTCTTTCTCCTCGTGGTGGGTCTGCTTGGAATGGGGAATTATCTTGGAGATGTTTAATACTGGGCTGCTGCAATCTGTCATCTCATTTCTTCAGCCATCTGAGGATGCCTGCCCTCTCTCTGTGCTCTGTGTTCTGGAGCCATTTGTTTTCCCTTTGTTTTAATCTTCCCTTTTGAGGATGGACCAGGTCAGAATTTCTTTTTCATAGTAGTGCTCTATTCTAATGAAAAATCATGCCTGTCAATGGAAAAAAATTGGAAAATTCACCCTGCACATCATATTCTGGATGGAAAAATAGTCCTAAAGACAGGGGAGGACACATGGAAGTACTGAGAAAAAGCTAGCATTGTGCTAGTTTGAATATGCTCAGGTTTAGTTTGTGCCCACTGAAGCACTGAAATCGTTCCACTGCCAGTCTGGTGAATATTTCAATTTTTGCTGCTTGATCTCCCAAGAAACTAGATTGTCAGCTTCCAGACAAGATGTGGTTTTCTTCCAGAGAATATAATGAGGCACAGACTGTTATCTCATTTGACTTCTTTCTTACCTTATTGGATAAGTACAGTGATTTATAAAATAATTTTATTTTTCAGAATGTGCTTTTGAATTTTATTTTCTCCCCAGCCACATTCCTCTGCTCCCCAAGTTGGTGTCGAGCTGTAGCATGGCTGGGTGAGGCGGAAACTCTTACCCAGATGCAGGATGAAATCCAGATCCCAGCTGTGATGTTGTTCCCACTTTTGCCCCAAACTGGGAAGATTCAATTGAAATGCAAAGCCTCTTTGTCCCCTGGTGTCATCTTAGTCCTTGTTTGTAGGTTCTGTCTGTCCTTCTTTGTGTTGGGTGGCTGTAGGGACATACCTGTTTGCCAGGTTTGGAAATCAGGGATGGTTTCCTCCTAGTCCTATCAGTGATGTGTGATTAGCACAAGGTGTGGGAACCCCCATAAACCCCCAGGGGCACCCTAAAATACATGTTTATTACAGCAAAATGCTGGGTCAGAGCATCTGCACCTTAGGACCTTAAGGAGAAGCTGAATTTAGCTTGTCCAGGGCTTCAAGTTCTGCTCAGGTGGGACCTCACCTGCGGAGCTGCCTCCAGCCCTGGGGTCCAGCATCAACAGGATGTGGAGCTGCTGGAGTGAGCCCAGAGGAGGCCATGGAGATGTTCCGAGGGCTGGAGCTCCTCTGCTCTGGATCCAGGCTGGGAGAGCTGGGGGTGTTCACCTGGAGAGGAGAAGGCTCTGGGGAGACTTTAGAGCTCCTGCCAGTGCCTAAAGGAGCTCTAGGAGAGCTGGAGAGGGACTGGGGACAAGGGAAATATTTCAATTAAAAACTTGATTAGCACCTGCTTTTTTTGTTTGTTTTTTTTTTCTTTGTCTGTTGTCAGTGTTTTCAAAGAACTGCAAAGCCTGTGTTTCAGGTAGCTGCCAAGAACTATTTTTACTGGAGCTGTCAGCTCTAATTCAAGGGATTTTTCAGTACTTCTTCCATTGTGGGAAGGCTTTTGTTTTTGATTTCATGATGATGCTTTCAGAACACTCTTCAAGTTTAAAAGCCACTCTTGTGTTGTGGCATTTATCTGTCAGTTTAATTTTCAGATATAATATATTGTTTTCTGGTTCATTTAAATCCAACATCCTATTCCTGCTTTGCTTGTAAATTATCATCATCTGTGGGCTGAATATTTTTTATAAATATGTCCTTTAGAGGAAAAAGACTTTTTTTTCTGTGAACTAGTTGCTGAAAGTCTTGTTTAAAGTATGACTCACACTGTTTGGTGTTTGTTTTGGTTTTGGATATTTTTTGGTTTTTTTTCATTTGTAAGGTAACTGTGCAGATCTGGCAGTACAGTTTTAATATTGTTTTCCCTTTCATCTTCGACAGCACAATTCTGAGCGCTCTGAAATCTATTCCTTGTGCTGTGTGGGCTGTGCAAAGAATGTATAGATTGCTACCAACCTGGAATCAGTCTCTGGATAACGGAATCCTGCTTCTGCAGGGACCAGAGAGCAGAAGGATGCTTTCACGTTGGTACTACAGGATTTCGGCAGTTCTACATAGAAAAGAAGCACTAATTTTGGAGGATTTTGAGCTGCTTGGTTTAAAGGAGTGGAAGGTACCTGTATTTGGTCTGGCTACAGAAATCAAATCCCTAAAAGATATCATATAAATAACTTATGAATAAGTTATTTATATTAGTCTGCTAGAATCTTTAGGTCATTAAATATCACTAAGCTGTTTGAGACAGTGACCGTGGAGAGGACACAGATAACAAATGGCATCACCTCTTACTTAATATGAAACTGAATCCAGTCAGGAGAAGTCTCTTGATTTCCTGATGAGGCTGCAGCTCCTGCTGTTGAGGGCTGACCTTCACTGAGTGCCGAGATGATTCTCTGTGGGGAAGTGATTTCATTGCCTGTGGAAAACGGGAAGGAGGTGCAAGGACAAGAGGCAGCCGGAGGGTGAAGTTAGCTGAGGGTCGTATTCATTTAAGGCAGGGTTTAAAAGAATGAGGATGCGCTCGAGTGGAAGCCTCAGTCATTTTGTTTGGAAAATCTGACTTGTAGGAGAAGAAACCAGCAGCTGCAGCGGCACATGGCACTGTAAGAATATGGATTCCCAAAAATAACTTTATTCCTATTCAGATGCTTGAGAAAAGCTGGATTGTAGTGTCGCTTTAAAAGTAGAAGACCGACCTGAAAAATTGGAGAATCAGCCTTTTAAACTCTTGTTCAATTACAGGTGTCTTCTACCTAAAATGGGAAAAAGTGGGATTTGGCTGCTGCCTAGCCAGATTTCATTTTTATCGTCCATTTTAATCTTGAGCAGTGTATGTCCTATCAGGAGGAAAGTTGGAATCATCTTGGCAGAAGAGAAAGCTCATGGGTTTGTGTTGGTGGGTCACAGGTAATAATTCTTGTGAAATGCAATAAAATTGTATAGGGAACAGTGGAAAATTTTATTTGAAATGGACTGTTTGCCAAAAAGAGTTTTCTGTGAGAAGGCTTTAAAACCATCCCTTCCTCACTATCAGTCATGGTTCATAATCCTCCATAAAATGAGGAAAGGGAGAACATCAGTAACCACATTATTATGTCTTCTCCTGGTGCTATTGCACTTAAATTTGACTTTGCTCCTAAGCTGAATTGTCTTCTTCAAAATAATTTCAAAGCTCCTAAGACTACAAGAAAAACATCTAAAATTATTAATTATTATTTGACCCAGTATTCAAAAATATCATACTGACATTCAATTATGTATATTGTCCATAATTTTATATTTTTAGGGAAATGCAGTGCAGGTATTGTCACTTCCATGGTGATTTAATGTTTATTTTCCTGTGTCCCTGGGATCCTCAATAAGCAAAGCTGAGAGGTGTTGGTGTTTGTCTTGGCTTGTGCTGGAAGTGGGTTGAGTTTCCCAAGGACAGAGAATGTTGAGGAAGGATCCATACTGAGGATCTATGGGAGTACATGATTCTTTAACCCACCAAAATCCTTTGGCATGGATCTATATATTGATATTTATCAGTATATTGATATATGTAGTTGATATAGATGGATATATATTTATATGGCAATATTCAAAATACTTTGCCATTTCATCGTAAAGGTCAGAAATAATTTCTTGGTGATGGCATATAAATATAACATTTTTTTTCAAATGAGCTGCCCTTTATTTCAGTTATCTTTGGAAACTTCCCAATGCAGCGATTTGGTGGCATTAGGTGCCAGCACAATGTATGTGTGCAATCCTTGGTGCTTCTGGAAATTCTTCTGCCTTTTGCTCAGCTGTTATTTCAAGTGTGATGCTTGTGGAGCTGCAAGCAGTCCTGGAGTGCCTCCACATCCTTCAGTGAGCTTCCTTTTTGGCGCGACAGTCCTCAGGCTGCTCCCACCACCTGCAGCTCCACATTAGGAGGAAAAGGATTCCTTGATTTCCCCAGGTTTTGTTCTCTGAAAGCTCTTGAGCTCCCCTAGAGCAGAAGCACCTTGTCCTTAACGCTGGTGTGATTCCTGAGTTCTCGAAAGCTATTTTCTGCAGTTATTTTGGGGCTGGAAGACACTCCTCAGTGTGAATTCCTTTAGTCCTTGGCACCGTCACTCTGCTCTTACACTTCATATCCTTCATTTTTAGCAGCTTCAAAAATATTTTTATTGTAAGTGCTGCTGGTTTTCAGGCTCTCTATGTGAAATTTTAGCTGCAAACTAAAATATAAATAGCTTGGCACATGTTTGGAGAACTAAGAGGGAGATCCTGAGTCCATTTACAGTTTCTGCAGCCGTCTCCATCCTTTCTGGCTCTGCTCTGTGCCTGCATCAGTGTGGGATTTGACAGTAATCTGTGTTTTGTGGATATCAACTCCAGATTTGTTTCCAGATGGATTTCCACAGGCTGAACTCCTCTGTGTCCACCTGTGAGGAGCAAATCCAACCAATCAGGGTGGAAAATGTGATATTTTGGCCATTCATGTGAACAGAATTGCTGTGCCGGTGAGGGATGCTCTGTCTGATGATGATGCTGGAGCCTGAAGTTAATCCAGGAAAACCTGAAGGGGCTGTAAATGTAATTCTGTCAGTTTTATAAATGACAGATTTGTCTTGGTGTTTGGAGCAGGGTTGTCCCACGTCTCGGCAGTGACTACTTCATTAGTCATGAGAAGCAGCAAAACAACCTGTAGCAAGGATTTTTCTCCCTGGAGAACATGAAACACTTGGGATACACCAGGCTCTTCCTTAGTTTCTGCCTTTTTTGTTAGTCCTTGCCATTCACTGACAGTTCTCATTAGTCATATAGGGAATGTGGGAGCAATGAATTGAGTTAAACAGGTGTCACCATTGCAGCCTGGGAGAAGATTCAGCAATTCCCTTCGTTTCTTTAAATTTTGTTTTCTATATTACTGTTTTGCTGGGTTTTGGGAAAAAAAAAAAAGCCAAAGGAGCATCTGAAGGACCCCATTCTCTGTGTAGGGGCATGTTTTGGGAGGACAGAAGTGTTTCCAGAAGTCAAGATTCAGTGACTCAAATCCGGAGCTCAAGAAAGAGGAATAATCTAGGGTAGGATTTTCTTTGCACCATTTTTTTGGGTTTCCCCACACCACACAGAGATGCCATGACAGAAGCAAAGATGGAAGTCACTTCTCCCATGTAGCTGCTTTAGTCAAGACCTCAGCGAGGCTTCTTGTAGTCCCTTTATTTAATCTTCATTTCTTTGGCCCCTGTCTGTGCCTTTGGCGGCATCTCCAGCTGGTGAGGCAGGAATTGTGCAGGCAAGAGTTCCATTCACTGTGTAGCCCAAATTAATTCTTTGGATGCTGATTCATTCCCTGCACAGAAAGTGCTTTGACCTTAATGGAGAGAATAAGTGATTGTGTTGTTAATCATATCCCAATTCAGTTCCTCCTTCATCAGAAATGTTTGTAACATTTTAGGAGTAACTTGTTTCACAACAGCTTTTCTAGTAATTTTTTTAGTTTGGGGTTTTTTTCTTCCCATTTTCATTTTGTGTCAGCTAAAAGGTCCAGTAGAAGCTGAGAGATTTCCACAGGAGATACATCAGCAAGAATGTGATGGATAGCAACTTCCTCACCCACCTCCCAGTTTCTAGAAGAAGAGGAACCACAGAGTGGTTGTCATACCATAGGGAAATACCAAAACTTCAAGACAAGGTGATTCCAGGCTCTGGAAGGGATTATCGTTCACTGAGGTGCTTTATGTATCCATCGACTTTTTAATATCAAGAAATGTCAGATTAAAGTGTGGGGAAACGAGCCCATCTCTGAAAGAGAGGAGGAAACACCTCTGGTCCCCAGCAAGGAGCTTCCAGGTGCCAAACTGAAACTCAAGAGTCATTCTCCTCTATTGAAGTGAGCAGACCAGGAGGTGACAGAGTTGCTTGAAGTGCTGAATAAAATGAAAGACACAGGGGAAAACCAGCCTGATATGACTTGTCTGAAATTTTTCAGGCCATGGAAGAAGCTATTGAGCTCAAGAACAACTTAGAGAGCACTTGCAACCTATTTTAGTTCCAGTGTGGGCAACTGTGGGTCTTCGGGACTGGTGAGCTGTGGATTCAGTGCTTCTTTTATGTTCTGGTAACCCCCCTCAGAGGCTGAGTAGGCATCTCTGGCTGTACAGACATCTTTACTTCCAGAAATATTCCCTTCTGCTTGAGGCAGGATGGTTGACACTGACCAAGGGTTGACATTTCTTTTATTATGGCTTTTGATAATAACAGCCAAACCCCACGTTGCAAATATGACTTAGACTGGGGACATCTAGAAGTTTTAACTCAGAATCACTTGGGTTTGCAGAAAGTGAAAGGGCACCAAAGTTTTAGGTTCACCCACATTTGTCTTGAACTCTGAGCAAGACAAAGCAGGTTTAACAAAGGAGAAGGATTTCTTTCTTTTAAAGGAATTGGGACCAAATGGGAAATTTTAAGGGCAGAGGAAAGAAGCCCCCGAAGCAGTCAGATGTGTCGTTGGGATGTTGCTGCCATCGCCTGCATGTCCTTACTGTCAGTGCCTGCGGGGCTTTGTTTTGGCTCAGGGCCGGGTCCAGCAGGGTCCTGCATTGCTGCAGAGCCTCCGGGAGCGTGTCTCCACTTCTGCTTTCATTTTCTGTGCTAATTTAAATTGTCTCACTGCTTTGGCATTTTGCTTAGGTGCCTCAGTCCAAATAAACCGCTCTGAAATGCAGCCAAAAGACCTTCCTTCTGTGTGTGGACAATCCTGGGGTGCTAATGGGTATTTTTTCCCCCCATCCAAGCTTATCATCCCTTAAGAAGTAAATTTGAATTGTGACTGCAGATCTGGTTGAAGACATCCCTGCTCATTGCAGGAGAGTTGGACTTGATGACCTTTAAAGGTCTCCTTCAGAACAAACCATTCCAAGATCTCTGTAACGCTTCCAAATCTTATTTTTCCTGTGATAGAACTTTCATTCTTTTGGATGAAATAATTTTAGAGAAATTTTACACCTCACACCTTCCCCACACCAATAGCTGGGTGCATAAATCTTTGTTTTGGGTACCACCACCTCCTGCACTTGCACACGAGGTTCTTTGAGAGGGGCACACGTAGGTGATTAAGTGACAATAATGATGTTTCTCTCCCATCAGCAAACAGTGGGAAGAGAAAAACACAGTGAGCATGGAAAAGAAAGATGATAAAGGGAGAGGGTTAAGCATTATGCAGATTCTGAAAGGAACTGACACGTGAAACAGTGCAGTGAAAACCAAGACGTTGAGCTTCCTGTTTGTAGCTGTCACAGATGTGTCAGTCTGGCATCAGTTTTGATGTCACCAAGGTGTTGTTTTGGGTACCAGCAGCATGGGGCTGTTGGCTGCTGCAGGAGAAACATCTGGAGAGCTCTTGTGCCGATATATTCAGATTAAGCAGTGACGTGTGTTTAGATTGGCAGCCTCTTTATCAGATTTTATGAGTTCTCTATACCAGGAATTACTGCCCTGCACAGTGTGTGTTGGGACATGCCAGTGGATGGATAAATCCAGGCTGTTCTGAGAACTGAACCTGAGGATTGGGAACGGGGAGAAAGTTTCACTGTTTCTGTATTCCCGTGTCAGGTTAGGGGATGTTATAATAAACCCAGTGAACTTTGCTTCCAGAATTGCCCCTTTAGCAGCCTCAACACTGACACTGATCCCTGTTTTTTCCAAATCATTCAGTATTTGGCAAACTCTGCCCGTGATTTCAAGCTTTAGCTGTCACAGATTATTTATGCCGGGTTTGGATGCTTCCAGTGGACAGTTTGTTTTGGATTTTTGCCACATGTTGCTAATGCTGTCCCTGAAAATGAACATACTGAGAATGGTCTTTCTGAATGTCTGTTAAACTGTGGTCAGATAGCAAAAGATCACATAGAATGTAAAAATCAACCAGTTTACATGTTTAGTGTCTGTACAAAGCCTAATTGACAATCAAAGTTTTAGTCTTTTTCTGTCAACTTGCTGATAATCAGATAATTATTGTAATTTTTATGAGGGCCTCTGAGCCTTCCCTTTGGAAATATTAATTAATTTTGTTATGTAGGAGAACCCAAGTAATTTAATTAGTTTTTAATCATGTTTGGAGATTGTGCTTTTTAAAGTTGGAAATAGAATAGTTGGGAATATGTGAGCATAGCAAAATTGAGCAAAACCAGCATTCAGGGTTAATTTGAGAAGAACCTTTGCTCAAACCTAGAAAATGGAAAAGGATATAGAAAATATGAGGCTGAAAGTATATGGTCAGAGGGCTTTAGCTTTTCTGCTCTGGAGCCAGGCTGGGAAAGCTGGGGGTGTTCACCTGGAGAGGAGAAGAATCCAGGGGGAGCTCAGAGCCCCTTCCAGTGCCTAAAGGGGCTCCAGGTGAGCTGGAGAGGGACTTGGAAAAAGGGATGGAGGGACAGGACAAGGGGAAATGGCTTCCCACTGCCAGAGGGCAGGAATAGACAGGATATTGGAAAGAAACTGATCCCCATGAGGGTGGGGAGGCCCTGGCACAGAGTGCCCAGAGCAGCTGTGGCTGTCCCTGTATGCCTGGAAGTGTTCCAGGCCAGGTTGGACAGGGCTTGGAGCAGCCTGGTCTAGTGGAAGATGTTCCTGCCCATGGCAGGGGGTGGAATGAGATGAGCTTCAAAGCCTCTTCCAACACAAACCATTCCATGATTCCATATTGATTTAAAATGCCATAAATGTTTCCTTTCACAGGCATGCAGAGTCCATACATTTTTGGCCAGTGTTTTCCTAGGAGTTTGCAATAGACAAAATGTATAAATGACTGATATGTAGCATCATTTTTATATGCTCTCAAGTAAATGTAAGCGCGTAGCAACTTGAAGGGCCTTTAATTAAAATAGTGCATAGAGCAAGTATTAATGGGTGGCAAACTACAAACCGTGTGTCATTCTTTTTACATTCCTATTTAATTTTTAATATCTAAATGCAAAAATATTATTCATTTTTCAAGTCATATAATAGCTAATACAACAGCCTGCTGGATGGTTATCATTAGGAGAGTCTTTCTCCCTGACATGTGCTAATTACCTCAGGATGGATATTTCATTGCATTATTTTCTCCAAAATTCTGTGGAAAAGCCTACTGCGTGCACGAGATGTGTTGGATGCTAAGCAGGGCCAGGATTGTGTGCAGCAGGGCTTGGGAGACCACAACAAATTAATTTCATGGACGTTGCTTTGACCTCCCACAACACTCCAAGCCATGTTTGGGGTTGTTACCAGTAAACCCTGTGGCACCCCTGGGATTTACAAGACTCAAGTTAACACCCCTTTACATTATGATCTCAGAAGCTTCTGGTCTTTGAGTGGTTTTGTGGGGGGGATTTGGCTCTTCTGCATCCCCAGCGTTGCTGAGGCTTTTAGCCTCTCCATGGGGTTCACACTTGGCTCGCGATCCTGCTGGATTCAAGTTGTTTGGATGCAGAAGGCACAGATGTTTGTTGTTATACAATTCCATGCAGAATAAACATCTCTGGAGACGTTTGGGTGGGGGGGGTGGAGAGGCCTGATGCTTTATAGAGTATTTATTGAGCGTGCAGGAGGGAGGAGGGAGGAGGGAAGGTCAGTCTACTCAGGGTAACCAACCTAAAGTCCTGTTTGCACTTCTCACGTGAGTCAGCAGTCTTGGATACGCTCTGATAACACCAATAAAAATAGCCAGCCCTCTTGACCTGAGCTTTGAAGTAAAATCTGGGTGAAGAATCATTGAGCTTAAGTATGGTGGGGGATTTGTTCCCCCCTTCTTGATGAAAAGCTGATGCTGGAGTTGCAGAGCTACACAAAGCAAGCCCAACCCAGCACTTCCTGACATCACCCCTGTTGCATCTGTGCCTGTAGTAAAGCCATAGGAAAGCAGCTGGAATGCTTCCCGGTGTATAATGTATGTCCTGCTACCAAGCAATGTGCCGTGAATCCCTGCCAGATGTATTTCACTGGGACATATTAATTTCTGTGCTTTGAAGAGCACGTGGCTGGGGATAATACACTTAATGAAATATTGGAGCGAGAAACAATACAGCATAAAATAGTGCTGTTCATTTGAGGCCCTCAGAAATGAGCCAAATCTCCAAATCCAGCCTGCAGTGGATGTAAAAGATGAGGGTAGCTGTGCTCAGACTGAAGGTCCTGGATCTGGGAATTTGGGAGAGAGCACAAGGACAGTGTGACGAGTGGAATGCTTTCTCTGAATACCCTTCCCAGCATCAACTATATGAAGTTCCCTAAACCTGTCATGGGTTTTGACTTCATGTTTTTTGACCCTTCTTGAGCATTTTGGTGCCATGAGGGAACTGTCATAGTTGTGAGGTCTTGCTCCAGCGGGGCAGTGCTCAACAAAAAGCTCAGTGTTATATGAAATGTTAGGATGTGCATCATGTAAATTTTAATCTGTATAATTGATTGCCCAGATCCCAGCTCTAAGGGTCCTGCATTTCTTGTAGTTCCCTTTTGTCTTTATGTTGGAATAACTCTTAACATCTTCCAGGGCAGTTTGGAGCTTGTTAGAGCCAACTGATGGAGAACTGAGGCCCTTTAACTCTGGATTTGCTTTCATTTGGGGCTGCTGGTGGGCTGTCATTTTCTTGTAGTGGTGAAATTTGAGAAATCAGCTGCACATTTGATGTTTCAGTGCCAGAGAAATGTGTTTGTTTGGTTTTAAGCAGTACAAGAGAAATAAAAGGTGTGGTTGTAGGAAGGAGTTGGTTGCAATAATGCAAATCTGGTGTCAGATGTGAACATCTCCAAAAAAAGGTGACTTAGCAGTCACCAAGTGAAAAAAGTGCTGCTTATTAAATCTTCATAGGTTCAAAATCTCCCGAACAGGAAGGAAAGGAGTTTATCTACTCTTCACTGGCACAGGACCATGGAAAAATATATCTGGGGCAAGGGCCCCCAGGTGTGCAGGGGAAGTTGATGGTAATTTAGTTTTAGCAGCTTTTTTTGTTTTAGCAGCTAAAATTTGTGGGTGCTGAGTATTTCACACATGAGGTTGATTCAGGAGGTTGGTGTGTTGCTCACAAAATTTTCACTGAAAGTCAGAGGGTCTTTCTGATACCTCAGACTGGGGACAAAATTATCAAAAGCTGAGGTGCTGTGGGAGTTACGTCTGAGTAAGGGGAGCCTGTGTTGTGTGTGTAGTGTTTGGGGGTCAAATACCTTTATCTGCTACAGCTTTGGGGTGTTTGGAGAGTAACACCTAACCTGGTTTTATTTTGGCTTTTTTTAGCCTTGCTAGCATGATGACCTGACAAGATACAGCACGGTCCTGACTATGCAGCACAGGAACTGATGGGAAAGGATCCAATATGAGTGTAAATGATGTTGGAGGCAGACGACGCTTTGAAGATAGCGAATACACGCTGCACATCTACCCTGGGAGCATCGCAGAAGGGACAATCTACTGCCCCATCACTGCCAGGAAAACGTCCACGGCCGCCGAGGTGATCGATTCGCTCATCAACAAACTCCAGCTTGAGAAAACAAAATGTTATGTGCTGGCCGAAGTGAAGGAGTTTGGAGGGGAGGAATGGATCCTCAACCCCACGGACTGCCCGGTGCAGCGCATGATGCTGTGGCCACGCATGGCATTGGAGAACCGCATCAGCGGAGAGGATTATCGCTTCCTGCTGCGGGAGAAGAACCTGGATGGCTCCATCCACTACGGGAGCCTCCAGTCCTGGCTGCGCGTGACAGAGGAGCGGCGCAGGATGGTGGAGCGGGGCTTCCTCCCCCAGCCCCAGCAGAAGGACTATGATGACTTGTGTGGTCTGCCGGACCTGAATGAGAAAACGCTCCTGGAAAATCTCAGAAACCGCTTCAAGCAGGAAAAAATCTACACCTATGTCGGCAGCATCCTCATTGTTATTAATCCCTTCAAGTTTCTACCTATTTATAACCCCAAGTATGTCAAGATGTATGATAACCATCAGCTGGGGAAGCTAGAGCCCCACATTTATGCTGTGGCAGACGTGGCTTACCATGCTATGCTCCAGAGGAAGAAGAACCAGTGCATCGTGATTTCAGGAGAGAGTGGCTCAGGAAAGACACAGAGCACCAACTTTCTGATTCATCACCTCACTGCCCTCAGCCAGAAGGGATTTGCTAGTGGAGTAGAACAGATTATTCTTGGAGCTGGCCCAGTGCTTGAGGTAAGATGGAAACGATAGTAGGGTGGAAATGTTTTAATGGTAAAAAACCAAACCCGAGTGGTTGGGGTTTTATTGTGACACTACTCTGGGGTTATCTGCTAAATACTGATAATAAAGTGACAACAGCAGTAGCAATGAGAGAAGGTTGTGCTTCCACCTATAGAATCCTACCTGCTTCCAAAAAAAACAGAAGATAAAAATAAAAGTACAGCACATGGCTTGCTGCCAAATTTGTTAATGCTTTGTTTTCACTCAAGTGTTTCTTAATGCTGGTTTATCTTGGTGGTTTCTCAGTGGGAAAATGGAAATGAGATTCATCAGTAGCTATTTTCTAGTACATTGAAAAGAGACTTCGTTGCACACAGTGTATTGATAATGTTGTATTTATGGGGTTTCTGTGTGTTCGACTTCTTTGAGCTGGGGAAGAAATCAAAGGTAACTTCCATGGTCAAAATTCTCCTTTCTAACCATGAGGGCTTGATTTGGCTAGTGTGACTGGTTACTTTATGAGGACTCTTCCTGTGTATTAGAGATTAGATGATCTGGGCTATCAGCTTTGCAGGTATGAAACTCCGAAGTGGGATACCAGCATATATTAATTAATTTGTCTTAAGTCTGCCCCACAGTCTTTAAGATAGTTTTCCTTGGAATTGCCAGCTTTGCTTGTTAGAGTTTTGTTGGTTAAAGCCCATCTGCACATGGGTGATGTGTCAGCTTCAGCTGTACTGTTATCCTTGGAAGCCATGATGCATGGAGGTGGTTTGGTGGCTCTCTCCTCTCCTCTCCTCTCCTCTCCTCTCCTCTCCTCTCCTCTCCTCTCCTCTCCTCTCCTCTCCTCTCCTCTCCTCTCCTCTCCTCTCCTCTCCTCTCCTCTCCTCTCCTCTCCTCTCCTCTCCTCTCCTCTCCTCTCCTCTCCTCTCCTCTCCTCTCCTCTCCCTCTCTCCTCTCTCCCTCTCCTCTCTCCTCTCCTCCCTCCTCTCTCCTCTCTCCTCTCCTCTCTCCTCTCCTCTCCTCCTCCCTCTCCTCTCCTCTCCTCTCCCTCTCCTCCTCTCTCTCCCTCTCCTCTCCCTCTCCTCTCTCCTCCCCTCTCCTCTCCTCCTCTCCTCCTCTCCTCCTCCTCTCCTCTCCCTCTCCTCTCCTCTCCTCTCCCTCTCCTCTCCCTCTCCTCCCCTCCCTCCTCCCCCTCCCTCCCCTCCCCCTCCCCCTCCCCTCCCCTCCCCTCCCCTCCCTCCCTCCCCTCCCCTCCCCTCCCCCTCCCCCTCCCTCCCCTCCCCTCCCTCCCCTCCCTCCCTCCCCCCCCTCCCTCCCTCCCTCCCCTCCCCTCCCTCCCTCCCTCCCTCCCTCCCTCCTCCCCTCCCTCCCCTCCCCTCCCTCCCCTCCCTCCCCTCCCCTCCCTCCCCTCCCTCCCTCCCGCCCCGCCCCGCCCCGCCCCGCCCCCGCCCCGCTGTTTCTTGCTGGAGTTGATGAGAAAACATCATACCAAGGCTCCCATAGCCTAAAATTAATGGTGGTTACTGCGGTGACCCACGTTGGTGACCACATCAATTTCAGAAAACCAGTATGAAAACTACTGCATTCCACCTCCAATCCTGTTATTCCACCTGTAATCCTGTTATTTATTTCAAACATTTCCATGCTGTTTAGTTTTTGGTACATTGCTTAATGTGTCATGTTGGACCAAGGTCACTTTATAGTTCTCTTTAGCAGTGTCAGAGGGAACATCTCTGTCTAGGTTAGATTTTTAGAGGTGGAGAAGAGAGATCTCTATGAAAGGGAAGGTAGAAGGAAGTTAGGGGAATTGTTTTTTTCCTTAGATTCTGCTTTTCACAGGAATAGATTATCTACTTGCTTGGCTCTTGGATGGAGAGAGGCGGCACAAATGGTTTACTGGGAATCCTGCTCTGGTGGTGGCTACTCACTTCTTCTGGGGACTATTCCCAAAATGGCTTGGGCTGGGACCATTCCACCCCTGCCATGGGCAGGGACACCTTCCTCCAAACCCCATCCAACCTGGCCTGGAACACTTCCAGGGATCCAGGGGCAGCCACAGCTTCTCTGGGCAACCTGTGCCAGGCCCTCACCACCATGACAGGGAAGAATTCCTTCCTAATTTTTAATCTTCTTTTCCTTTAAAATGCAACTTCGTAGTTTCTCTCCTTGGTTCCCTTTCCACTAGACTAGGCTGCTCAAAGCCTCAGTGTCCTGGCAAGTTGCATGTATTGGGATGAGGTGGACGGCAGGGATGCACTCCAGCTTTCTGCTTTCCTTTCGCAAGATCTGCAGCTGTTTCTGAGGGGAGAAAGATCCTGAATCATATCTGTTATATTTTTCTTGCTGTTGGAACAGAAGTTTGCATTCCTTCGCTCCAGCAGCTGGACGGCTGCTGTTGTGCTTCGTCTGCTTCCAGGCCTCTTGGAGAAAGTGGGGGTAATCCAGAATTTCTTCTGCTTTGCCAGCATCAGTCCCAAATAGTCAAAAACCAGGCACCCTTAAAGATAAAGTGGCCATATTTCTGCTTTTCCTTCTCTACCTAGAATTTCCCAAGAAAGGGATCATCAGAGCTGAGCTTTGGGTTGTGTTACCCTGCAAAGCATTTGCAGATTTGACCTTTTGAGTTGTGGTTGAAATAAACTGTATAAACTCTGGAAGTTTAGATGCCAAACTTTTGGGGTTTTTTTTCTTTCCCTTTGTTCTTTTCCTCTTCTCCAGACACCTTCTTTGATCTACTTCTTTTGCCTCTGCGTATTTAAGATCAGATGGCATTCAGCTCAGGTTTGTTTTTCAGAGGCAGCAACGCAGCTCTTTGTGCTGAGACTTTTGATTTAGGGAACAGAGCAACCAACAGCTCACTTGAACCTGTTGATCTCTTTCCCTGCTTGAAAAGTGTCTCTGGCAGGACAAGTTTGTGAAACCTCCTGTTCCTGGGAATGCCTTTGCTGTCGTGCTCACACAGCAGGAGCGGAAGCAGAGCAAAATTAAGATTTTTTTTTTCCTGCAGCTTCTCTGTTTTCCTAATTTACCTTTCTTGAACAGCTTTGGGCTATTGTTTGAGATTTTTTTTTTGTTGCATGAGATTCCTGAGTCTCGTCCAAATTGGACTTTTGAGGACAGCTGTCAAGACAAGCTGTTACTGCCATCTAAACATGGTGACATCATCCACTAGTTGCACATAGTTTGAGGTGTGTACTGAGACCAGGCATGTCCTTTTAAAGTGTATTTGATGTAAGTCCTATGGATTTTCTTTTTCCTCCACTGGGATTTAATAGGAAAATTTTGTTGTAGTGGTGTTCCTTGGAATGATTGCAATATGCTTGTTTTGGTGAAAAATGATATTATAAAATATTTGCATATTTATATATATTTTGTCATAAATTATACCCCTTAAATACCATACTATTTTTTCCAGTAAAAAGATTCCAATTGTTTTAAAATCTGGTGATTTTCTTTATATTTCTCCTCTATTTCCTCCCATTTTCTTGTAAAGCACATTTTTATGGCAACTTGCTTTTTCAGCAGAGCTGAGCTTACCGAAATTTTGCACTCTGGCTCTTTAGTTTCAAGACTGAGCTTCTCAAAATTAATAATTTCATATGGTTAATTGAGGAAGACTTGCTTGTGCTGGAATTCCATTCTGTTTCTGATTGACTCCATGCAATACTTGAGGTGAAAACTTCTGTTCCAGAGAAGGGGCAGGGGCACCAGAAGCAGCAGAGGCAGCTGGAGGGGCTCAGCCTGGAGAAAAGGAGGCTCGGAGGGACCTTAAGGCTCTCCACAACTCCCTCACAGGAGGGTGCAGCCAGGTGGGAGTCAGGCTCTGCTCCCAAGGAACAAGGGACAGGACAAGAAGAAATGTTCTCAAGTTGTGCCAGGGGAGGTTTAGGTTGGAAAAATTTCTTCACACTGGAAGAGATGTGGCTGCCCCATCCTTGGAGGCATTCAAGGTCAGGTGTGAGGTTGCACACCAGGCCTAGTGGAAGGTGTTCCTGCCCAGGGCAGGGGGTTGGATTAGATGGCCCTTCTGATCTAAATCACTCCATGATTCAATTCACGCTCTACTTGGAGAACTGTGCTTTAGACACAGGGATTTTTATCCAGATCTAGGGAACTTGTTGATGTGAACTTGGAATGGTGTTTTAAAACCCTCTTTTCTCTTTAATTAGATTAGCTAGAAACATCCAGATGAACTTTATATTGGAATCCCAGCTGTTTTCGTGGACTGTAACTCTTACAGGATGTGGATGGGATCATCACCCTGTGTCAGTGCATGTGCAGCCCGTGAGCATTCTCCTCCGTGCTCCTGAACATCTCCTTTCTCCTCCTGCTGAAACCTGCTTCAGCTTTCTTGGGAGCTCTGAATGCAAGTTAATTTGCTACATCTTGCTAGTTTGTTTTTCAATTCTCCTTAAAACTGCAGAAGTAGGAAATTTCTCCCTGGATCAGGTATGCCCAAAGGTCCTCACACAGGTATTGGATGAGCCTTGGTCTAAAGGAGTCTGCACTAGATTATTTTATCATCCATCCCTGTCTCAGCATCTCATTTGTCGCAGGCGTACAGCCATGGCAGCTACACACACCAGATGTGTTGTCTGAGCATCTGTTTATTTGCCTTTTTAAACATCCCAGAGGAGATCTCTCAATTGCTTAAAAAAAAAAAAGAAAAAAGCCAAGATCCTGTTCCTGGGAGAGGCCTCGGAGCACCAGCAGTGGCCAAAGGGAGCTGCTGCTGCCCGTCACAGCTGATGTGCATCTGCAGCATCTCTGCCAGAAAAAAAAAAAAAAAGAAGGAATTGATTCCTTGAATTGCTTTGGAAAGAATTGCAGTGAGCTTTTTGTAGAGATGGCCCCACTGTTTGCATTCCCGATTGTGGTGGTTTGCACAGGAACCTTAGGAACAGCAGCTGGAGTTGCTTTTTGGTTTCTGCAGCAGTATTGGGCAATGTGTGCGTTTTGCTTGTGTAGAGAAGTCAGAGCTGCAACCTGAAGGTCTGGGAGGCTGAAAACCCTTAGTTTTAGGGGTTTTTTTTAATCCTGGTTATTGGACTGTTAGAGGGAAATGCAGGCAGCATCTAGAAGATGCTGAATGTTATTTTCCAGTACTTTGTGGTAATGCCCAGCATCCTCGCAGCAGAATTCAGCCCTGGCAACAGCAGCTGGAGCTGCGGCCCTGCGAGGTGTTAGTGGAACGACTCCGTGCTGCCGGAATTGCAGTGGATGCTGCTGAATGTTTCCAGAGCCAAACAAAGAGCCATTGAGTGGAGTTAAAAAAATCAATTAACTGGAAGGATAAGGAGTGTCCTGGACTTCAGTAGAATCGGGTGGCATTGGACAACGCGGAGGGGCCAAAGCTCCCTGTGCACGCAGCCTCCGCTGCTTCTCCCATGTGTGCCCGACCTGGAGTTATCCCAGGTAGGACCCAGCTCCACTGGCAGATCCCACCGTGTTAACTCCTGCTCTGTGGAGTCAGGATAAGGGGATACGCTCTTCGTGTAGGAATTATGGTGCCTGTGAGAAACGACATTTGCAAACAGACCATATTCATATTATTACCTTGAACAGTGCTAATGGGTTGTGAACTTTGAGTATATTCCCTTTTTTCCCCTATTCCTGCTTGAAACAGTATTAATGGGAGATAAATTTCAGTATATTTACATTTTTACCCCCTACTTGGAACAGTATTAATGGGAGGTAACCAAATTCTAGTAAAGTGGACTTTACAAAAGAAATCAATTCTCCGATTCAGTTCACAACATTCAGTTTCCAACACACTGATTTTTAATTTACTGGGTTGTATCCTGTGGCTCTGAAAGTTTTATATCCAAAAAAAAAGGATTTATATGAAGCGGAGAGGGAAGATTTATTCTTCTGTTCCCTACTCACTTTTGATTATTTTTAACCTATAATATGCGCAATTATCGCTGAGTGTGGGGTAGGTGTGAACGCAGCAGCTAGGATTTTTTCCCTTTGCATTCTTGCCTCCCCGGTGCCTGGAAAGGTTAGAGAGGGAGCAGCACACGGAGATTATCCAGCTGATGCCTAATGTGGGAAGAATTCGTGCAGGCCTGACACAAAGGACTCCCACAGCAAGGCTCAGGCACCAACTGCTTTTCACCAGCGCTTGCAAAATGCTGGGATTCTTCAGCTGGGGAGGTTTTACAGTTTCAGGCTTTGGATCAAATAGTGTCTTGTTCATCCCTTTTTCTGAGGCTGAATTATTCAAGATTTTCACTGTAGAGTCTTTCTGCCATATCCAGATGGGCTGTATCAGTGCCTGGGTCTAATATTATTACTATTTTTCATTACTTGCTGTCTTCAGCAAATATTTCATTACTCCAAACTCCAGATTATTGCACTTGAATGACAAAAATTGGTGTTTCTGCCCTGAGATGACAGCAGGGAGATGGATTTGTTATTAAAGCAGATTTATATGAAGCTGCTTCTTCTCCACCCTTAAGAATTAGGAGCTATTTTGTTTCCAGGAGGGAAATGCCAAATAAACCCTGCCCTTGCTGGGTGGAGTGCTCACCTTGCAAGATACCCTAACTTTATGGACCCCTAGATAGGCAGACTTTATGGACCCCTAAGTATCAGGATCTCTGGCTTTCCAGATTCTATAAATATTTATGTATCTATACAATATAACCCGAGTCTGACCTTGGCTGGGACCATGTGTTCCTGCAAACCCAGATGATGCTCAGCATTATATGGTATTAGAGAACAATTTACTTTCTTAATACAATTTTTTTTCATATTTTTCTCTGTCCTATTCCAGCAATGTGTCTTTTATTTGGATTTGTATTCAGTTTTTCTGGTAAAACTTGAATATGAAGGTGCACATTTAACAAAACATTAAGGAAGGGCCCATTTTCTAACACCCTAATTTTTCCTTTTTACCTCTCTCTATTTATCAACTGCTGTAATTATAATGTTGCACTCTGATAAATAATGTTTTTGATCAAAGATCATGTTGCTTCTGTTCCGTAAGGCTTCCATGAGGGTTTAATAACCAAGACAAGGACTTTTTATCCCTAATGTACATAGTTAATACAGCACTGTGTTTTTCTAGTACGGAATGAGAAGTTAATGCCCTAGTAGGGATTTTGTTTCTTCCCTCCTCCCCCTTTCTCCCAGTCAAAATACAGTTTTTTGGTTTTCAGGAGTATTTACTGAGGCCCTTTTGACTTTTCTCATGGCTGGAGAGCCTGTATTGGATTCGACATGCTGGGCTGGGTGCTGGATGGGTGCCAGGTGGGTGCTGTGCTGCACCTCTTGGTTGGGAACAGGAGAGCCTGGGAACAAGGAGCCTTTGTAGGACAGGGACTACACCCACCTCCAGGTAGCAGTTGGCAAATTTGGGCTTTTTTAGCAGTTTCTGCCATCCCTGAGGCTTTTCCAGGCCTGGAACATGTGTGCTGTCCCCTTAACACCTCTGGGAGAGCATTTGGGTTTGCTGCTCCAGGAGCAAATCCCTCTCTTGACTGCTCAATCATAAGGTGTCCTACTGAGCTCTGAAATTCTATCCCAAGGCAGCAAATACAATTTTCTGACTCTCCTCCATGTCTTCAAGGGAGAGAGGTGCCCCCTTCTTATTTATAGGGCAGGAATTGTTACTTGTAACACAGAAATTGTTACTGTCACTTATACAGTGGGTAGACAGAGAAAGTGTGGTTACTTACCGAAGCGGCCACAGTGGTCACCTGGTCCCACCTCCCTGCTCCAGGGTTCCAGGCCCCTCCTCATCTCCAAAGCCTCTGCTGAACCTGCTTCACTCTGACAGGAGGGTGCTCCCACGAAACAGGGGACAGGACAAGAGGACATTGTCTTAAGCTGCATCAGGGGAGGTTCAGGTTGGACATCAGGAAGAATTTCTTCAGAGAAGGGGTGATTACATGTTGGAATAGGCTGTCCAGGGAGGTGGTGGAGTCCCCATCCCAGAAGGCATTTAAGGAATGACTGGACGTGGCACTCAGTGTCCTGGTCTGACTGACAGGGTGGGATTGGTTGCTGGTTGGATTTGATAATCTCAGAGGTATTTTCCAACCTCAGTGATTCCATGATTCTGTGATAACTACAGTCCTGAAGCAATGCAATGTGTACATCTTCTTTCCCCAAATGATGCGTATGGGAAGAAGTCAGTGCATTCATTGAGAAGTGGCAACGATGGTCATTGTTTAGGGTCATGTCACTGAAAATGCCTTAACCCAGAAAACACTGGAATGTGTATTGTTGTCCTCCTCTTCTACAGGGTGTGTGTACATTTTGTTGTTCCAACATCTGATGGATATAAAGAAGTTTAACCAAGTGCCTCCTGATTTTCCCCAATGCTTTGCCAAATGCAGCAGGAATTGGTTAAAAGAAGTAAGGTGCTCCAGGGAGGCAGGGGAAGGGAGCTGCTCCTATTCTATTTGTTTGCTGTTTAGGGTTAAATATTATGTAGAGGTTAAGTTAAAGCTCAGTGGAGGGAGGTGGAACAATCCTCTTCCAGTCCCACGTTGCACAAGTCTTGCAGGAGCTCATGGCAGCAATTCAGGATAGGCAAATAAAATCATTGTTTGCCATGTTTGCGGAAGGGATCTGCCCTAACGGCAGCAGCAGATTGCATCTCCTTTCTATTCCCTTAATTGAGACAGATGAGGGATAAACGTTGTGCGAGACAGTTGAGCCTTTGGCTTTATCACTGTGACTGGCCTTCTCTGGGCAGAGGCTGCGATAGGGAAGATGAAAGGACAAGCAGAATCTCAAGAGTTTAAAACACCTTTTGCAGATCATTTATTTTAACATAGAAAGCATGAAAAACAAATTATGTCCATCTTGCATCAGCGGGTTAACAAAGCTTTCTCTCCCTGGGTGGTTGGTATCCCACCGTTTCTCCCTGCTCCCATGAAGCCTTTCGGTGAAGGGAAGCACCTCCTGTTTTGCAGTGAAGAGCCTTGGAGAGCGAGGTCTTCCTCCTGTGCCCACAAGGATCTCTGTGCTCCTACAGACGAAGGCTTCAACTCACCCTCATCCCATCCCTGGGAGGACATGAGGCAGGACAGGATGATGCTTTCCTGCCACTCCCACCACCTGCTCAGGGATCTCCTAAATTGGCACAATCTCCATCTACTAAGTCTGGATGGGTGTTTTTGGGGTCAACTTGGCTGCCAATGGCCATAAGAAAAGGCAGAATAGAGGAAAATATGGTAAAATATTATTACATATATATAAAATAATTTAAAGTTTATCACCGCACAAGACAAATAAGAATTCTTGCTGTTATGAAAAACATTACTTATAGAACATATACATGTGTGTGTATATATATAAAAGGAAAAGTTCAGCAATTTCTGCCCATAATGTAATTTTAAAAATACCTAATTTTTTTTGCCATGTTGTGCATATCCACAATATTCTCATTTGATAGGAGGAAATAAGAACAAAGGAATGTGATTCCTGTGCAGTGACTTTGTGGCAATGATCAAAGATTTACTGATGCTCCCAAAACAGGCAGATTTACTTAAGGTTTTTAACTGGGGGAAAAATCTTGGCCAATGATCTCTGTGAAGGTTACCAAAGGAGAATGAAAGCATCTGGATAAAAATTCTCACATCCATTGTAAGGATAAAATGTTTATACTTAATTTGCTTTATCATCAAGGAAATTTTTTTTTTTGAGAAACAACAGGTTTGGTGAGCAAAGCTTTGGTGTGGTGGATTGGGTGGGAGCTGTATCCCAAATATTTGTTGCTTGAGTGCTTTCCAAAGCAGAGCAGATTCAGACTTCAGCAAAGCATTGATATGTTTGGAGAAGAAATAAAAAGAAATAAATAAAGAAACAAAAGAAAAAGACACAAGGCAGATTTTATAATGCAAAATCCTTTTTTTAAGAATTAATGCTTTCTCAAGATTATGAATATTCTACATACAGACTGGTGGGTGTAAGGAGTAGTCCTGAGTATCCCCTGTGGGAAGTGTGGGGCTCAGTTGAGGGTGTTCTTCTTATATCTACAAATTGAATTATCCTCTATATAAGGAGATTCTGAAAATATTCCTGAAGAGCAGAAAATTCCATATTTTTTTGTTGTTCAACAAATACAGGTAGAGTGGTTTCCATCTGATGGAGATGGGGAAGATTTGGTATTGTCTCCTTAAAACAACCTTCTCTACAAGGCTCACATCCACTTATTCATTGAAAGGGAACTTTGCAAATTTTGGAAATACACTTTCCTGGTTTAGTTTAAGGCTCTGAAAAATGCAGGGTTGGAAGCATTGGAGTTTGTCTTTATCTCCAAGGCTACGGCCGCAGAGCTGGCGATGCTCAGAGGAATGTGTTTGAATTATTAGGCTGAACTCTGCATTTCTGGGCCAGAGTGTTCCTGGTATTTGGAGGCCTCTGGGAGAGAGGTAACCTTGCCAGCAGGTCATAAATTTGAGCCAGGCTTTTTTACCTTAGTCAGGAAATTCATGCTGGAGCTTTCCTTAAGCTGGGATTCGCGGTGATCTAATCCCTGTCCGCTGCCAAACCCGACCTGGGAGTTGTTTTCTGGCGTTTCGTTGCTGTCTCTTTGTTTTGTCCATCATATTCCAGATCGCTCGATTGCCTCTGCTCCGCGCTTTTCCCCGAGCTGTTGATCAGGAGTGGATGAATGCACACAATCAGCCTGCAAAAGCCTCGCTGCGCATTGCAGGCAATGACCAGCACTGGGATGTGCTGTCCAGGGAAAATTATAACGAGCAGCTCGTTTTAGTTCCTCCAAATAAGAGCTAGAGGAAAATCTGAGGCAGGATGTTGGAACTTTTGGGACACTTCATACACAAGCAAATAGAAATCTGCATTGCAGGTGTCATATCAAAGTCAAAAAAACCCCCAAAAAACAAACCACCACCAGCAGCAACTCATATAATAATATATGTTAATATCTTCTGTAGTACTACTAATAAAATGTTAGTATCTCCTATAATGCTAAAATATGTAATATAATATTAATTATATGAATACACACACAAATCTGTATTGCAGGTGTCACATAAAAGTCCAAAATAATATATATGTTATAATATCTGCCATAATAATATGTGTAATAGTAATGTAATTGCATATATACACACACCCCAATCTGCATTGCAGGTGTCAGAGAAGTTCAAAATAACATCTATAATAATATTTTTAATATTAATATTTGTAATGTAATAAAAGTATAATAATGTATAGATACAGAGAAAAATCTGTACTGCAGGTGACACAAAGAAGTTCAAATTAATATATATTAATATGTCCTGTAATAATCTATGTAATAGCAATATATCTATATACATATGTACAGAAAGAAATCTGCATTGCTGGTGTCATAGGTGTTCATAATTACATATAATAATAATTGATACTATTATTATTATTACTACTACTACTGCTACAACTGCATATCAGGTGTCATATAGAATCCCCAAACAATTACTTAGGTAAAACCCCACTGCATTCTCTGGGTCGTGGCTTAATATGAATGTAAAAAGCTTTATTTTAGCTTAATTCTCAAGTTATAACACAAGTAAAACCTTTATCTGTGGAAAAGAACAGCTGTGATGGACAGTTAAAAATTCTGGAGAGTATTTAACAATGGAAATATATCCAATATGTTAATTACCACATCTCTTAATGAAGGGTGAGGTGTGTTTGTTGTACGTTGGGTATGAGTGGAGATGCTGCTCCAGTACTTGGCTACATTGCTGGGAGGTGAAATTAATATGTATTAAGTCAGTTTCAAAGGAATTTCAGTGAATTCCTTGGAATAGCAGCTGCTCAGCACGGGGATGCTGATGATGTATAGTTCCCAGCAGTGCTGTCAGTGTTGCTCAGTGGTGATTTTTGTGTAGCAAATCAAGCACAAGGCTCATTTTCCCCCTTCCTTCTTGTTTTTTTCCTGCAAATTGAAGCATGGAAGGACCTGCTCCTGCATCCTGTCCTGATTGCCACTGGATGTTTGCTCTAAATCAGAACATTCTATTGCTAGACATGTTAGATTAACATTAAATGGTTAAAAATAATACTGTGGAGAGAGCAAAGAACTTCAAAGTCGTTTCTGGCTTGGGAAATATGTCTGAAAATTCAGCACAGGGTCACCTGCCATTTCCATTCCTGGTGCATATGGCCAGTCAGTGTAAGTTTACCCATAATTTATTTATAGTCCCCATTTTTGCATCATGTAGCTGCTTAAAATGATAAATAATCCAACTCCTGCTCCTCCACTTGTGCTGCAAATTAGGGGAACGAGGATGCATCTTTGATATTGCTCAGTGAAACTTTCTAAATTGCCTTCTGTCCATGCACACAAGCTCCTTGTCTTCTTGAATATTCTCAGTGTAACATGTGGGCATCCAAGAGCTGTTAAGCCTGGATTAATCCTGGGTTTGGGCTGCTCCAGGAGGGATTACAAAGCATATTATTGGCATTAAGGCTGGGAGGTGGGAGCGAGGCTTTCCAAAGTGCTTACGCAGCACAAAGAAACTCTGCTGGCGCCTTTTGGCTCGCGTGCGGCCCTGCGCTGCGAGGGACAACCCGGGCCTTTCTAGAGTTACATCACAATTATAATATTTGTAATCACAGAGATGCAATAGAAATAACCTCCTGGCAGATGGGAAATATGTGGGTAATGAATGGGTGCGACCTGCCTATTGCCGTCCTGGTTTTTCGTTCTGGCTCGCGCAGCCCTTCCCGCTCTGCAGCATCTGGTTTTCATCTGCTGCAGGAAAGCCAAATAATTTCAATGAAAGTGGAAGAAAACATAATGCTTTAAAAAAAAAGACAACATATTGATGTTAGCCTGGCTTTCAGCTGGCGTTAATAATTAGATTTATCAGCAGTGTTTATCGACAGAGCGGACGCTCACTTGGATGCTTGAGTTAATGCATCATCTGATGGACAATGCGATTAACGAGGGCCAAGTGCCACGTTTTTCCTTGGAAGAGCCTGAAATTATAAATAACGTGAGTTGAGATTATTCTGCATTTTGGTGCATCCCCCAGGTGATGTGGATGCACCTCAGCAGAGCACTGGGGCACGGAGGGGATTTTACTGGTTCAAACAGCCTTGGTTCAGTGGGAATGGCCACGGTTGCTCCAGGATTAAGGACATAGGAATACCTGCATTGTGTTAGCTGACAACAAAAATGCATTCCCTAACTTGTCAAATATTAGATATATTGAAAGAAAATAAATATATAATAGGTGTACAGAATATATTAATAAAAATTGACGTAGAACACATATAAAAACATAAGTATAATATATACATGAGATATAGAAATATGAAATAAAAATACCATATTTTCTTTCCGTCTGCTCCTCTAAATCTGACTAAGCTTGTAATTGAGGCCCATTTTCAAGTTTAGACCAGCGTGAATCAGCGTCTGCTTAATTCCCATCACATTAGAGCCCCCCTGGACTAAGTTTTTTAATTGCACTTTATTGATCGCTGGGCTTTTAAAGACGTCCATGAGCTCTCAGCAAATGGAGTGTTTGTCTTGCTCCACATATATCGACCCCATCAGGTGGTGGCAGGGGGAATTCTTAAGGAATAGGCTGGCTGTTTTTTCCATTTAGGCTGCAAAACTCTTGTGGGTTGTTAGATCATCTTCCCTCAGTGGGTTTTTGGTGCTGGGAAAGCTTCATTAAGATAGAATTATGAGTAAGCAAAATATTTCTGGTTTTCCATGTTAATCGGGTCTGTTCAGCAAGAGATGTAGAGCTGGGAGAAGCTTTTTGAATAAGTAGAACGTCTCACCTCCTGGCTTAAGGCATGAGGATCTGTAAGAGCAAATATTGAAGGAGCCATAAGTTTATATTATGATTTAATGGTTGTAATAGTTAAATTGCTTTATGGTTTTCATGTCGTAAGATCTTAACCGCTAATTTTTCCAAAGAGTTTAATTAAATTTTGAGCTTTCAATTGGAAATTCAAAATAAAAAATAGGTTTGAGCTTTCTATTAGGTTTCTTGCTTTGAGAAAAGTCATTGCATTTAATAGAACTTTGGAATGGGCTGGGTTAGAAGGACTTTAATTTATTTGACCTGATTCAAACCACAGTTAATTCAACTTCACTCCTGATGGCCAGAGCTGCACTTCAGTTTCTTAGGAGCCAAATTTCTCTGGACAAGGATGCAGTTGGAGGAGGGCACTTACAATTGCTCGGAGTGTTTTCAGGAAAAATTACGGTCTTTTATTTTTCTCTCCCATCCCATTCTTTGCCATGGAATCTGCTCCATTTAATTTTGTGTATCTTGCTGGGGACTGGTGCTGGGGATGGCATTAAGGGAATGCACAAGGAGAGCAGTTCAGTGAGTTAGGACTTACATGTGTGGCTAATTCAACGTGGATATTTCCCTCCCTCTTTCTACCTCCTACATGAATAATCTTTGAAGCATTTGTTTTCTAAAGTGGCATTGGAAGGATTGCAAATGCAGTAGCAACCCCAAAACCATATGTTTGTAGGCTGAATCAGGATCTTGATCCAGTTGGGAATAGGTTCCCCCATGTATTTGTGCCATGTGTCCCAGTGAACAGCAGAGTAGAGGTGGGAACCTCTGAAGGTGATGCTGATTTAAAATCAGCATCACTTACCACCAAACTTAAATTTTAGAGCTCCTTAACACCAAATCCCTTCTTTTTCTCCCTTTTTTTTTGTCCAGTCCCTGATACAATGGGATATTTTTCCATGCCTTGTTACAATTCCCACCTGGGTTTTAATTATGATAGTGACTTCAGCCTGGGCAGTTGGTGAATTACCAGTAGCTCCCCTATCCTGGATGCCATCCAGAGCGGGAGACAGGGAAGAAGGGCCAGTGAAAAGGAGAGATGACCAGGGAAGGGCCTTGCTATCGGATTCTGGAGGCCAGCTGAGCGAAGCCTTCCTGCTGAAATCCGGCCAGCACTAGGTAGGACAATCGTGCTGCTGTTCTCCTCGGGAGTTACAAACAAGAGGATGAGGCTCAGCAAGAGAAAGAAAGGTTTCTTTCTGTGGTTTGCCTTTCTGTCATTGTTTTAGTTTCCTTTTCCACCCTCCTGCTGAACTGCAAGCAGACCTATTTAGAGAAGAAATGCTGTTTTCATGAGTTTAATTTTTTTATGTAGTATTTTACTTGCTGATTAAGGTCAATAAAGAAATACATTTAATATTCTCTTGAAAGATGTAAACAACTCCCTCCTTAGTTAGCACTGACGGTGTTCTTGTTGATGTTTATAAAGCTGCTTTGACTAAGCCAGCAGGAGCAGCATCCCCATCTTCTTCAGCTGGGATAAACAGATGCAATCCTGCAATTCCTGCTACATCCTGCAATTCCTGCTACATCCTACATGCATTTTTTTAATGCAAAAAGGAAGGAATAATAAACAGGTTGAAATAATAATAAATTCACATAAACCCAAATGCAGTCAGAGTGGTTGAGCTCCTTGCTTTAATCCCACTTCCAGAATGATGTGTTCATTGTTATTTAAGGGAGGAGTCTTTCATCTCTACACCCATAAATCTTTCCAAATCCCTCCACTCCAGGAGATATTTGTGGAGATATTTTCACCACTTGAGTGATCACGTTCTTGTTGTTCTCAGCATCTTGAGATTTGGGTGGTGTATGATGAGGTTGTTGCCTCTCAGCAGTGACTTTATAGCTCTATGTATGGAATAAAGGTTTTGGAAGTGGATAATAGGTGCTGGAGAAAGTGAGATCTGCATCTAAGACACCCTCCAGACTGGTTTTCATTGGTAGGTCTGGTTCCTCCACGTACACTCGACTGAGTTTGACTAAAATCCTGTAAACCATCACCTCTGTTGCTCTGCCATGTGAAGTGACACCCAGCATCAAAACAGTAGGTTTGGATGTGTTCCTATGTTTTTCATCAAAAAGACAAAATTATGTCTAGGATCAGTCATTGTGATCCAAGACATTCACCCTCTGGAAACGCTGTGTCATGTAAGGGTGATATTTGTCCTGGGGGGAACTGGGATTGTGCCCCTAGGCATAGTTCTGCCCTCAGCCCTGCAGGGAGGGATGCTCCAGCATTCCAGCCTCGCTCCTGGAGCAAGTGCCAGAGTGCCAACAGCTCCTTTTCTTGCAAATAAACACTGATTCTCAGTTCATTTTCACAAACCAAGTTTAATTAGTAACAGCCCACTCTTCATTCCGCTGTGCTGCAGCGTGTTAGGTCACCACTCACTTCCAAATAATAGATGAAAATGTGGTTTTATTTGGGTTATAAATTATGTATTGCTGCTTAGCGCAGGGAGTGCTTGTTTCTCCTCTGTCTTTTCACATCCTTGGGCTCCTCTGGTTAAGGATCCTTTTCTACCATTAAGTTCAACTAATGAATCTCTTGCTAAATTGAGAAAAAATACTCAGGATTTGTACTTGATCTTTGCAGTTTGTCTCAGCCTGGCAGAAGACGTGTACTCAAATCCTGGTTAGGTTTTCCAGCTATTCCAGTTAGGCTGGTTAAAGATACTCTTACATTTGTCTATAAAATTTCCCATCTCTCTGTATGTCTCATCACAGCTATTTTGATACCAATATCATGTTGTGATTTTAGTTTATTTTCTATATGTTTAGTTACAGAAGGTTTACTAAAAGGCTTAAACACACTGTAATGATTCTTCAAAGGTTGAACGAAGAAATGCTGGTCTGAATTCTACTGTAGTAGAGGCTGCAAATTTCTACAAGGGGAGTTGTAAATTTTTTATTTAATACCACCATGGAGAGGGACTGTGTATCATCAGAGTCAGGAATGATCGGGGAGGGTTTGTAAGGCTGTGTGGTGGCAAGGAAACAAAAAAGGTGTTAAAAGAAATGAGATGTACAATACCTGTGTACTGGAAACCAGTGCTTCAGGAAATCAGAGGAGAGGGAAGTTGTGGGAAGTTGTGGGAAGAGGGAAGGCTTGTGTTCCAATGAAGCCTTGCCTTGTATTCGCATGAAATTAATTGGATAACGAAGCCTGGTTTGCCATTTGCTCTGGCAAGCAATGCCCCTGTGGATTTTCCAAGTGTGTCTGCTGTGTCTCTCCTGCTGGCAGCTGTAGTGGGAAACACTAATGCACAGCTTCCAGCACAGCAGGTCACTGGCGCTTCATCCAACACACCTTTCTTTGGAATATTTGTACTTTCAATGCATTATTGCACATACACATTATCCTGTGTTCTTCTGGAGGGTAGGAAGGTTTGAAAAGCTGGTGCTCCCCAAACTATTATGCATGCAGACCAAGGAGATGGCAAAATTAAATGCTAATAAATTCCTTTGGACACTGAATTTGTTCTAAGGCATTCTCAGTGACACAGAGTCCTCCTCTCGCTTCCCTTCCCTGCCCTCCTCACATCTGGAAAGACCTCAGCAGCTGGTGGGGGGAGATCCCAGAAGGAGCTTCAGTGGTGTTCAGATGCTGCTATAAAAATCGGGACTGTGTTCCTTCCTCTGGTTTGCTCCATTTTGGGTCAAATCAAAGCAGAGTGGGTGGTTTGGTCCTGCTCTTTGCTCCTGGAAGTCTTGCAACGATATTGGATGCATGTGGCTGCTGTAAGAATTAATATTTGAAGTGTTGTTGAAAATCCTGCCCCTCTGTGGAAGATACAGCCTCAAATTACATTTCTAAATACATACATGAAAACATGGAATTGAAGGAAGGTGCTTTTGAATCCCCACTTCATGATCTCTCCAGCTTGGCCGAGGTGGATGACGAAGAGCTGCTGCTCATCTTGGTGCAGAGAGAAGGAGCAGTGCGGGCTCTGCATCCTTGGCACGCTGGCAGTGCATCTGCCCTGGCACACTGGGCCTGGGCTCGGTTTGACTCCTACCCATTCCAGAAAGGAAAAGGAAAACATGCTACCAACATCCATCCCAACTGCTTGGCATTTCACAGAGCCAAGCTAGGAAGAGGTGGACAGCAGAAAGACACTCATGTTGGTTTTGAAATGTTTTCTGCGATGTGGAAAGTTGGAGTATAAAATCTCACTGTGTTTCCCTTAATTTCATTCATTCAGGGCTTTCTTTTCTTTGGTTGGATTTTCTTGTCCTTTAAACCCCACTGCACTGTTCTCAGAAATACCAGCCTTGGCACTGTCGAGGAACATTGCACAAAGCTAAATAGGTGGTTTTGGCAGGATAACGTTGGAACAGAAAGCTCCTTACCTGCCTGGAGTCCTCTCTCATTACAAACAGAATTGCAGTGCCGTGCCTGTTTCATTCCATGGGGCATCAGCTGTTCCACGCTCGCTTCGCAGCTGTTCATCCTCTGCAGGGAACAGATGAAGTGGTGTCAGATATAACCCCAGCTCAGGAACCTGGTTCAGTTCATAGGAAACCTCTCCATGGTGGCCTCAAGGAAATCCCTCGTTAATTCCTCTGGGAAGGTGACAGGCAGTACCTGTTGAATTGTCCTGTTTTGCTTTACCTAATGGCTGAAAATAGACACCCTCCCCTAACACAAACAGCTGATAGGAACACATCGATTTTTGAGACTTCTGTTTTGCTCCCTAAAAATAACCACTGACAGCTGTTGTTTTTCCTGGTGCTTATCAAGTATTCTGGTCCCTGATAAGACATTTATTTTTCAATGCTTCCCATTGATCCAGTGAGATAACAATTTTTTTCAGTGCTACACCTTGGTCTGACTCCTGCAGGTGTTCTGGTCCATCCCAATACTTACTAATAAGTATTTTTAAGCTCTTATTTCACCGTTTAAACTGTGGAAATAAGGGGAAAGGTGTTTTTATGGGTAAGTCAGACATCTGAAGCTGCCTATGGCTACTGAAACATTATGAAAGCTGGAAAACACGAGCCCAGCAGCACTGCCGTGGTGGAAGCAACTCATCCGAGTTGCGTACAAGGCATGGAAATTTGATGCTGCTGCTCAATGGCGCTTGAAATTTTGGAATTGCGTCAAGAAGAGTTGTAGATTATTCATATAATCCCACAGAAAAGCAGGGAAGGGCTGGAGATAATGTGGATTCATGTTTAACCCTCTCCTTACTCGTGAGATTTTTACGTGGCAGAAAACAAATGTGGTTTTTATTGTGTTGATTTAGTGGCAGAGCTCTGATTTGGTTGGTTTTTATTTGTTGGAGGGGAGGGTGTGGATGATTTTTTGTAAGAAGCAGAAAGTGGCTGAGGTCTGAGAGGAAGGACAGCAGGGGCGGGAGCCAAGCTGGGGCTCGGGTTACACTGGTATGTTTTGGTTGCTGCCTAACGTGTTTTTGTTTTTCTTCATTACACATATTTCTCTTGGGAAAAGCAGGAAAAACTGTGTGTGTCAAATATACATGAGGGCTCCGTGCCTCTGCTGAGAGGTTCCAGATGGGGAGCATTATGACAGGGACACTTTCTCCTGCCTTACGCTTTGTGGCATTAATTTTGGTGACAAACTGCAGGAAAACTTATATCGAGCCCAGAGTGTGCAGTAAATGCTTCTTTTTCTTTTTCTTTTTCTTTTTCTTTTTCTTTTTCTTTTTCTTTTTCTTTTTCTTTTGAGCATTTTTTGGGCTATCCAAGTATGCAATAGGAGTTGAAACTTCATTTTCAGTCATTTATGGCCCCACATTGAATCATTATATATATAAAAAAGGGAAAAAACTAGAGTTTTGAAGGGACTTTGAGAGGCCTCCTCCAGGGGCTGGAAAGTGTCCAAGCCTTGTCCACCAGACCACATCCCTCTCCGTAAATTAGTGGCTGATGGCTGGGAAGGAGGGAATGGAAGCTGGTGAAGATGCCTTTGCAAGGGATGAGTCTCTTGCTGATGGGTGATGTTTCATTTCTGTGCTGGGCAGGGGCTGTGGCTCCAGCTGGGGTTGGAGTTGTGTCTTCTTCAAGAAGACCTCCCAGGACTTTGTTGGGTTGTTTCCAGACTTACCCTTGGGCGGAGGGTCTACAGCCCCTCCATCTGAAGTGAGCAGTATGGCAGCAGGAGCCACAGCCGGGCTCAGGCGATGCCAATCTGTCATCACCAGCTCCTCAAATCAGTGAGTCACAGCTTCAGCAAGTGCCTCTGAGTGCTACGAGAGCTGTCAGCAGGTGACAACAGCGACAAGAACTCAGCAAAATGTTGTCCTACAGCGTTCTCCTAAGGATGTAGTTTCCTGTGTGGATGTTTTTGCATAATGAAATTATGTCTTAAAAAGTAGCACTTGATTGGTGTGTTGTGTCATTTGAAACATCAATGTTTCCAAGACAACAGGCCAAAAAGACCCCAAACCGTCTTATTTTGGGAAGGATGTGAAGCCATGGGTGACGGGTGGCTTTCTGCAGGTGGATGTAATGCTCCATGTGCTAAAAACTGGGAGATGCTTTGGAGATGGGAATTTACACCTGTCTTCTGCAGAACACTGCGGAAATATGTGGATGTTTCACTGACTAAAAGTGGAAAAGTAGTATTTTCTTTTTCAGAGGCTTTGGGACAGGTGAGACACAAGTGGTCAAGAGCTTTAGAGACTCAGAAGCCTTAGCCTTGGAAAAAAAAGGCAAATGTCGTGCTGAGAATGTTGTTACCTGTTCAACTCAAAGGATGTATCATCATGGAATTACAGCACGGTTTGCTGCCTTTAGGCACTGGAAGAGTCTCTAAGGTCTCCCCAGAGCTTTTTCTTCTCCAGGTGAACACCCCCAACTCTCCCAGCCTGGCTCCAGAGCAGAGGAGCTCCAGCCCTGGGAGCATCTCCATGGCCTCCTCTGGACTTGGTCCAGCAGCTCCACATCCTGCTGATGTTGGCCTCAGGGCTGGAGGCAGCTCTGCAGGTGGGGTCTCAGCTGAGCAGGGCAGAGGGACAGAATCCTCCCCTCTCCTGCCACCCATGCTGAGGAATCAGCCCAGGGCATGGAGGAGTTTGGGGCTGCCAGGGCAGGTTGAGCTTCTCCTCCACCAGCACCCCCAAAATTCCCCTCAGGGCTGCTTTCACTCCGTTATTTGCAGTATGATTTTATTGAAAGTAAAAGAAGACTGCAGTGCTCCTGGCATCATGTGAGGTTGTTTATAGCAATGGCAGGGAAGTTTTATTTGCAGCAGCTGCAGTTTGTGCTGCACTGCTGCACTGCATCCAGGTCTGCATAAGGGGATTATGAAAGGTGAGGAAATCATGATATGGCTGGATGTTGCAATACATAATATAATCTGTTATGTAAATTATACCCTCCTCAGTCATCACTTGAAATATATACATTAATGGGTTTTTATCTGTCAGCATTCTATCACTGCTGCTTTATTCCTACTGCAGTGCTTGTTTACAGTACTTGTATTGCTGACTGGGGGAGTGTAAAACCTCCTCCTTTAGCCATGACTTGTTTCCAACTGGTCACTTCATTGCTATTGCTATTTTATTCTGATTATTTTATATCTCTGTCCTATAAAAAAGGTGATTTAAAGCTCCAATTAAGGAGATTTTGCTCAGTCCTAGGACCTGCTGGACACTTGCTGTCTGCATTAGACGGAGTGAAGTTTGTTCTTTGGCTGGAGAGACACTGTAATAACTCCAAGCTTCCCAACTTCATTTTGGGATACTTCTGTAAATCCAAAGCTCAACCGGGGATGAAGATTTTTTCCACCCAAATGTTTGCTGGCCGATGTGTGCTCGTCTGCTGGAAAACACGAGCCTTTGGCTGTTCTTCCCAGGGTTGTCCACCCTGCTCACAAAAACATGAATGTCTGAGCAGAGGAGCAGGAATGTCGGCCAGACCGTAGGGATTTGGCAGCCTCTGCCTCCAGGATCCATCCTACAGGCGTTTTCTGGTGGCTGCCAGCTCAGACGGGGTTTTTTTCCCATTAGTGCACTTGTGTAGGAAAACTGCCCCTGTTCGGGAAAAGGACTTGGTTGGAGGCTTTGGTTGGGTTTTGGGTTTTTGCTTTCTTGCATTGTGGTTTCATGGCAATTCCTTTTTTTCCAGAGCATCACTTAAAAGGAAGAAGCTGCAATGGTCTGATCTTGTACTTAAATATGGGAAAAGGAGGAATATTCTGCCAACATTGAAGCATTTGGCAGGAACGCAGACACTAAATCCTATTTCTTATTTGGCTGATAGAGCCCCTGTATCAGCACAGCTTTAAATCTCCCAAACAAGGGTGTGTTGTAGTGACGCTTATAGGCTATATCTCAGGTATTTTATCCCATAATGGTGCTCTGGATATTTCCATTACACTGGCACTTCCACTAAATTGACTCCTAAACCTTCTCCAAGTCACTGTTTTCCAATTAAAAGTCCTCTTCCATATTTGTATTGGGGAGTGCGAACTTGACGTGCACCAAGGCACATGGTCATAGCTCAGCCTGTATTTTATGCCAAGTTGTTGCCAAAGATTTGTTGTTTAATTGCTCCAGGCACTGAGCTCCTCTGTGGTGATCAGGGACAGGACCTGAGGGGATGGCTGGAGCTGTGTCAGGGAGGGTTATGATGGATATCAGGAAAAGGTTCTTCCCCCAGAGGGTGCTGGGCACTGCCCAGGCTCCCCAGGGAATGGGCACAGCCCCGAGGCTGCCAGAGCTCCAGGAGCATTTAGACAATGCTCCAGGGATGCACAGGGTGGGGTTGTTGGGGTGTCTGTGCAGGGCCAGGGGTTAGACTCGATGATCCCTGTGGGTTCCTTCACACTCAACACATTCTATGATTCTCCATTCTGGGATGCCAATGTTGACAGGATTCCACAGAGAAGGGATGTGCTGACCTTGAATAGTCTCAGTTTTCACCCAGGTAGGGCTACTGCAAGTGTCTTACTGTGACAAGACATTTTTAGCTGGCATAAACTGTTGTAACAAGAAAAAAAAAATTAAAAATATGTTTTATAGTTTGTATCATGAGAGTACTATTTTATACATCAGTTTAATTACGAGAGGGTTTGTCTGTTAATGGGTAGAACTCACTTGGCTGCCGTTCAGTAATTGTAATTATGGAATGAAGGATTTGCTGTGCTTTTTATTGGAAGAATCCTGCTGAGTTTAATTCCACGTAGCGGTGGCTGCGCTGTCATTGGCAGTGAAGTGCCAGTGAAGGGATGAAGAGCGTTTAAACCTTGATAAATGCAACAAATGGTATATTTGGTTGGTGTGGGGAGGGCTCCTTAAATAAGGTTTTGGCCATTTGGGCAGCCTTTTCAAGCCTGTCTCTATGTCTCCATGTGCAAACCCATCTCCATGTGCTCCACAGGGGCAGGAGGGGGAGGAAAGGTCTCATCAGCACTTCCCAGGTGTCTTCATCCTCTGGACTTTCCCCATCTGAAGTACTTGTAGGTTGTGTATTTGAGTGGTTCTTTAGTGGGGAGTAAAGAGCAGGAAGAAGACAGGGGTGCACCTGCTTAAAAATTGAGTATTGATGTTTTGGGAAGAAACAGGAAACTCCATGGGTCTGAGAAGCTCATAAGCAAAAAAAATCAGGCAATGGGAGCTACCACAGTAAGCAAACACCACTGAGGAGATGTTCTGCTATGTTTGCTGTCAAAGACTGGTGTAGGATTAGATTATGTTCATGTCCACAGCCAGGACAAGCTTTCTCTAAAATGTTGGAGACAAATACTACCATTTTTTAAACAAAAAACCCCATGTTTTGTCATTGCAGACCTTAAGTTGCTTTGTCATGTTGTGGTTCAAGGGTTAGGCTAGCACAGGTCTTTCCCATGAGAACTTTTTCCTGTGTTTTATAAACAAAGATAAAGTTTGGATGTTGTTAAAACAGTGTCTTGAGATTTGGACAGTTCAGGCCTGGCCAATCAGGCCTAGGGGGAGGTTTCTGACTGACCAATCTGGGTGACCTCTGAAAAGTTTATATAGGTTGGATTCAAAATAATAAAGCTCTCTTTTCTATGCCACGCTGAGAATCCAGGTCTTCTTCTCTGCTAGCGGCTCAACAGCGACACAAGGGTACAGAGGAGGCCATAGAGATGCTCCAAGGGCTGGAGCTCCTCTGCTCTGGAGCCAGGCTGGGAGAGCTGGAGAAGAGAAGGCTCTGGGGAGACCTTAGACCCCCTTCCAGTGCCTAAAGGGGCTCCAGGAGAGCTGGAGAGGGACTTGGGACAAGGCATGGAGTGACAGCATGAAGGGGGAATGGTTTTAAACTGAAAATGAGAGATTTAGATTGGATATTAGGAAGGAGTTCTTGGCTGTGAGGGTGGTGAGGCCCTGGCACAGGTTGTCCAGAGCAGCTGTGGCTGCCCCTGGATCCGTGGAAGTGTTCCAGGCCAGGTTGGACAGGGCTTGGAGCAATCTGGTGCAGTGGAAGGTGTCCCTGCCCATGGCAGAGGGTGGCACTGGATGATGTTCCAGGTCCATTCCAACCCTAATCGCTCTGTGGTTCTGTGATTCTGTGAAATGGGAAACCCGTGATTGCTCTGCAAGGCGCTGCAGTGGCCCCTTGAAGAAAAGAACAGCAAGATAGGAAAGTTTGCAGGTCTATAAAGGTCAGTGTGTGGCAGCTGAGGGCTGCAGGGCAGGCTCAGGCCCTGCTCAGGCATCGCAGCACTAACACTATAAATAATCTGTGGTTTGTACTTTTGACCACAAAAGTGCTGCTGGGTTCGTCCGGCGTGTGGGACACGGAGCCACAACCAAGAGAGCAAAACCCTGAGGTGTCGGTGCTTCAAGCTGTGTTTAGCTGCTGTAAATTAGATTTTCAGTATTACTGTTGAACCACAGCTTGAGAGTTCCCATAAAAGCTATTTTTCTTTGCTGGAATTCACGCTGTAGCTCATACATTCTGACTTGGGTGCTTCTTTAGAGGCTGTGGTCTTTCTCCATCAAGGTGGCTCTTCAGGAGCATTGAAAGTTGGAAAGACCCATCAAAGTGGTACTGTTTTCGCAGAGCAATTTAGCCTGGGAGGTTTTTTCAGGAGGTGGGAGCTGCAGGCTTAAAAGCACTTCCCAGGACAGGAGCAATAATGGGAAGGGATTTAACATGACTCTAACTTAAGTAGCGTACGTGCAGTTTATGTTCTGGCCATAATTCAATGTATTTCTGTTAAACTGCAATAGAACAGGGCAAGAAGAGTGCTCGGAGCTTGATTGCAGGTGGAATGAAAACTAGGGAAAATGATGTTTATCATCCTGCTGTTTATGTTTCAGGAGGAGGAAGGAATTTGTGAATGCCCTGGACACATAAAAAAAGACATTAAATTTCAAAAATTCCAAGATGTTATTTTTCTACCCTGTGCATTTTTTTCCACTTGGAATGAAGGTGTTTACAGATTTTCTTTTTTTTTTTTTTTTTTGGACGCATAATGTATAGAATACTGGGATAAACAGCCCTCAGATCTGGAAATAAATCACAGGGGGTGTTTGAAACCATCTCTCTTTGTGGATGCACACACTGGGTTTCTGTGCATCACCAAATCATGGAGTGGTTAAGGTGGGCAAATCTTTAAGATCTTCAATACAGCCATCACCCTCTACCATCACTGTGTTGGACCAAACCATGTCCTCAAGTGCCCCATCCAGTCTTTTTTTCAACACTTCCAGGCATGGGGCCTCCACCACACCCCTGGGCAGCCTGTTCCAATGCTTGACCAACCTTTATGTGGAAATTCTTTTCCTGATATCCAGCCTAAACTTGTCTTGGCACAACTTGACCACATTTCCTCTTGTCCTGTGCCTTGTTCCCTGGGAGCAGAGCCCAACCCCCACCATCAGGTTAATGGGGAACCATTTAAAAACTCTTGTTTATTAATATATTTCTTATTCTATACAGCAAAGAGAAGATGATGATGTTTTTATTTTTCCCTCTGAGGGTGAGGGCTAAAGGCTTCTCTGAGGGCTGGGGACCTAAAATATGCTGGCAAAGGCCTGTATTTCCACTTGTTCTTTCACCACAGAAGCTGTTATTCCATAGGGAAATGCAGCTGTTATTCTATAGGATAATACTGCAGTTATTCTATAGAGGAATAGAGTTTGGATTATCTATAGAACAACATTTTATTGCCAGATAAGAACAAGTCACTGTGGTGTTTTCCCAGATGCAAAGGTTTGGAAAATAACCTCTTTTCAGGAAAGACATTAAAATAATCCTCATTCTGGCTGTAATCTGGAGTTAATCCAGATTGCATCAATATTCAGTTGAGAATGAGGAGGCTGTGAGCCTCTGGGATCAGAAGGAACATGGAGCATTTAGCCAGGAAACTGTTAATCCCTTTTTTTCCCTCGGTCCTGATAGGCATCTCTTTGTGCAGGAGGGCTGGAGGAGGAGGAATGGAGCAGCTTGCTCCTACCTTCTCCAAACTGTTGGATCACCCTCTGGGTCCAGAGGGACGCCCAGCTCCTACAGAGGAACGTATTGAATTTTATTTGCTTCCAAATGTTGAGCCCTGGCCAGTAAAAGCTTTGGTCTCCCCAAGAATCCTCGGAATGCTGTTACTGAGTTTTGTCCGTTGAGCTGCTCAGCAGCCTTGAATCAATGAGTCAGTAAAGGGCAATAATATGAACAGAAGATAATCTGTTTTAGAGAAGTTATAACTCATTTTCTGACGCTGAACTATTATATTCTGCCCTGCTTGCAGGGGACGAGGTGTCCTGGTCAGGTCTGTATGGATTAGACATGTATAAATTGAATTAATGGCACTTTTTTATAGCCCAACAGTCCTGCTAAAGAAACCCTGTGAGTAAAGCAAACAAAAATGTATTAAGTTGTCTCAAATCAAACACCAGACGTTTCTCCAGCTACTTGTTGGCCCATTCCCAGCATGCTGGGCCCAGGGAGTCACCCGGAGTTTGCACAAGAAGGGATCCAAAGACCTTTCTCATTTACATCAGCACGAAAGAAAAATGCATGAAAGAGGGACATTATGGGCTGTGAGTTCTGGAGGCATTTGGGTTATAACAAATCATGTGAGCTGGCATGTTCATCCTGAAAAAAGCTCATAAAAAAAGAGGAGTCTCACTGTTCCCCACTCCTGTATTTGAAGCATTTTCTTCTAAATTTCCTCATTAGAGAATAAAAAGATTGATTCCTAAGCAAGGCTCTTCCCAAAGGAATCCTAATGAATAGACCTTGTTTGTCTCTGAGCGATTACTTAGGATATAAATACAAGGAATCTAACTAGAAAATCCTTTTAATTTTGTTCTTTGCTTAAATTCTGTATTAAATTATGTGAAAATTTATTATATGAGATGATACAAAGTTGTGCTGCCTCCTGTTTGGTCTGTTGAGGTTCATCTTGCTGCTTCTCTAATGAGCAATCTTAATTAAGTGTATAGAAAATTTGTTTCATATCCTAAAGATGGTTTCTTTAGAACACGAGTGATCCTATAGCAGGGAAATGCTCATAACGTAATTAATACAATTTAAAACTAATACTTAAATATAAGGCGATGCATTTGCGTGTCTTGAATATTCTGCTTAAAAACTTGTTGCTGTGTCTCTGTTCGCTGAAATACCTGGAGGTAAATCCTTTGGAAATCTTAAACACCATCCCATCTTCAATACCAAATTCCTGGTTTGGGGAGAGGATGGCTGGATTTTCATCTCTGGGAGAGGTTTGGGGCTTCAGGGGAGGTGTGGGCACATTCCATGTGCTCCGGGGGGTGGGTTGAGGGGGGTGCTAGGTGCAGGGAGGATTTCTGGGGGGAATAAGCTGGAAAGAAGTGTAAACAGCCTGAAAAGATGTGAATCCTCTACAGGGTTCCTGAGCTACAGCTCTGGAATCATCCCTCCAGAATAACCTGTTTGCTCAGCAGGTTTTGGCTCTCCCAGAACCTGCTTTAGTCAACTAAAGCAGATTCATATGCAACAGTTTGAGTTTAAACAAATCCCTGTATTCAAACTGGGGGGGAAATCATGTCATTATGCCGTGGCAAACTTCTGTGGGTTCTTAAGTCATTAAATCTGAGCAGATTGGGTAATAAATCAGCCTGGGCAGGGAACTGGATCATGCACGGATGGGACGTGTCCAATGCCCTTTCACCAAGGTCTCATTTCCTTTGGCTTTTATATTCTACTTTTAGTTGGGAAGTTAAATCCACACAGGTCATTTGAAAAGCTTCAGATTATAGATGGAAAGCCCTTTTAATCTTTTCTAATAAATAGCTGAGCAGGGAATAAATCTATTGGGAGCTGAGCTCTGATGTTTAGCCTCAGCACAAGATGTCCATACATGAGCAACACTTGGAAATTATCTCAGAAATTATAATTACCTTAAATAAATTTGGCTTAGAAGAAAAGGTGTGTCATTATGAAAACTGGTTTAATAAATGAAGCATTAATTGGACCTGGTGGCTTGACAGATTCTGTCACCGTGGTCCAGATGATTTATTAAGGTGATTTAGGCACAATTGAAAATAGCAGTTTCAATTCAGAGATTTCTTTTAAATGGCAATAAATGACTCTCTCCAGTCAGTGCTTTGGTAAGGCAGGGTTGGAATAAAAGCTTTGCATAATAAAGACTTAAAAGCTTTTTTATTTTGGAAAAGCAACAGCGGCAAATGGAAACAAGGGTGTCTGAAATGCTGAAAATAGCCTGGGTTATGCCGGTGCTGTGTATGACATCGTCTAACGTCTGAGTAGCCTTCAAAGCATTTTCGCCCCCTAACTCCACGTATAATTAAAAAGCAGCTTCCTCTAGCTCATTAAAATGTAGAGTCCTGTTGGAGCAGTGTACTTGTATATTTATTTAAATGAATAAAGCACAGCCTTAATGCAGACTGTAACAACTTCAAACATTCAATCTCTTTAGTGCAGCTTGCACTTGATTTTTAACCCGTGTTTAGCTGCTCTTATATGAACACCAGCTTGCAAAGGAATATGGTCCCCAGCAGTTCATTGGATTATTTTCTGAATTCAACAAACTTTCCCTATCCCCATTTTTTTAAATGCGAAATGATAGGAAAATCCCTCAAGTTCAGTTGTGAGTGATGCCCATGGAAATAGGGCAATGCAGTGGCTTTTCCAGCATAACAATGACATCTCCCTCTTTTCACAGGCATTTGGAAATGCAAAAACAGCCCATAACAACAACTCCAGTCGCTTCGGCAAATTCATCCAAGTGAATTACCAGGAGACGGGCACCGTGCGAGGGTAAGTGCGAACCAGGGGAGGGTTCTCGGTGTACTCAAACCTCAGCAGGCTGCAGGAGGGGGTTAATTGTTTTGGCTACTATATTTCCCAAAATGGAGATAGGGAAAGAAAAATACATAGGTTTTAGCATATTGAAATCTACTGGTATGGAAATATTGGTGCATCTGAGGAGGGTGCTGAGATGTGGATACACTGAGCTGGCTTCAAGCCAGTTGAGCTCTCCTTAAGCTTGATGTTAAATTTATAATGAAGCTGAAAAGCAACTTTTCATCCTCAGACAGGAGTTAAGGCAGGAAAGGGGAATGTTTTAGCTGGAATGGGGTGGGGGCTGGAGCAGCAAATGTGGAGTGAAAGGTTTGGCTCAGGCTCAGGAAGAGAAAGCCAAGGGGAGGATTTAATCTCTGGCTGGGAGTTCCGGAGGCCATTGAGCCACACTCACCTTGCTCACTGCCTGATTAACCCCAGGCTCTCCCTGCAAGTCTCTCCTTAACCCAGCCCTTGATCAGTGAAGGTCTCTTTTTCCTCCCAGGTCATTGCAAGGAGATCCTTGTCTCCATTGTGGTTCTCTTCAGTTTATTTCAGCATTGGAAATTTGAGAGCAGACCTGAGGAGAAGAATTTTGGTGGTTGATGCAAAGGTGGTGGTTGATGAGAAGCTCACGGACATGTGCACTTTGAACCCAGAATCCCCCCATGGCCTGGGCTGATCCCTCCGCATGGGCAGCAGGGGAGCGGAGGATTCTGCCCCTCTGCCCCACTCAGCTGAGACCCCACCTGCAGAGCTGCCTCCAGCCCTGGGGTCCCCAGCATCAGCAGGATGTGGAGCTGCTGGAGTGAGTCCAGAGGAAGCCATAGAGATGTTCAGAGGGCTGGAGCTCCTCTGCTCTGGATCCAGGCTGGGAGAGCTGGGGGTGTTCACCTGGAGAGAAGGCTCTGGGGAGACCTCAGATCCCCCTCCAGTGCCTAAAGGGGCTCCAAGAGAGCTGGAGAGGGACTTGGGACAAGGGGAAATGGGCTTCCAACTGGAAGGCAGGGATAGATGGGATATGGGGAAGGAGTTCTTGGCTATGAGGGTGATGAGGCCCTGGCACAGGGTGCCCAGAGCAGCTGTGGCTGCCCCTGGATCCCTGGAAGTGTCCAAGGCTAGGCTGGACAGGGCTTTAAGTAACCTTGTCTAGTGGAAGGTGTCCCTGCCCATGGCAGGGGCTGGAACTACCCAAACCCAGCTTTCTCTCTGGCTTTAGATAATTTCCATAGCATCAAATCATCACCAAGGTGCTGTAAATGATCAGGGCTTCATTAACTCCCCTTTTTGTCCAGGTTGATTGGGTCAGTTGGAAAAATGAGGAGTAGAAGCAGCATTCCAGGGGCTGTATAATTTCTGCAGCTGGCAAAGAGACCTCTTGCTGGGACTTTGTTGTTATTTTAGAGAATTGCTTTTAAATTTTTTTGCTTTCTTATTTTCCAGCAGAACAGTATCACACAAAGAGCTGCCATTAATTTTTCAATGAGCTCGGGTACTCCGTGTCCCTTCCTGCTGGTTTTGCATCCTACGTCAAACCTGATGTTCTTTTTTTTCCACCTTATTTAATTCTGGTGCACAGTTTTCTTAAAAGGATAAACCTCATTTTTTTAATACCTCCTGGGTAACAAGAATCCAACAAATGCCTTAACTATTTATTATCTTGGCATGATGTGTCAGTGCTGTGGTTGTGGCCTCTATTTTTACTTGGCAGAGAGGTGCAAATAACATTATATTCATATATTCTGGTTCATAAAATAGGAGGAATTTTCTTTGCTTTTTAAAAAATTAGCTTTCTTGGTCTTTGGTTGCATAGTGTGATTTGACTGTACTCTGTTATGAGCTTGCAGGGCTCTCCCAGTGAAAATAAAAGATGTTTAAAGAAAAATGTAAGCATTCAAAGAACAAAAGGTATATGTGGCATAAAAGGCCACTTTTTTTTTCAAGGAAAGAAAATTTTTGTAAAAACTTAGCATAGATTTTAAGCACAACCCAAGTCAATTATCACCCTGTGTTCTGCTTATCATTAGCTTTATTAATGTAATTATAATATACTGCCCCACATCAGAGCTTTCCTATCTTCGGAGGTTGAAAATAGCAGTTGGATATTTGCTTACAACCCCTATGAATATAATCATCCAAAACGTGAAGAGATGGAACAGGCAGGAGGTTGAGCAGGACCCAACCCCATCCCATGAGATGAAGCCTTGAGTGTCTCTCAGATGGAACAGGAGCAGTGCTGCAGTTCAGGCTTCCTGAATTTTGGGTGTCCCTGTCCATGATAAGCCAGGCCTGGAGGAAGATCTTTGCAACCTGCTCAGTCCCCATGGGTTGATCAAAAGCTTCAGCACCTGACAGGCTACCTGAAATGGCAGAAGAGACAGACAGAAGAGGTTTTAGAGCCAGATAGGAGAGGTTTTAATCAAAGCACTGTGAAATACAGCCTCTCTGTGTATAAATCAGTGTTTTACACAAGATTGTCCCCTTAGAGCTCCTTTTCTTTGCTCTTAGAGGTAGAACTGACATAGTTGACAATGGTAAATAGAAAGAAATTTGGAGACATCAGCTTTTTAAGATATAAATTGGTTTTCCTATTCACTGTCCTGTTGCAAGAGGGGACAGATGTTGTTCTTGCGACATGGATTCACTGTGAATTTGCACTAAGTAGGGAGCATTTCACCAAAAAAGCATTGTAGTTGCATCTATTTAAATTAAAAAAAAAAAACTTAAAGATAAAATTTTAAAATTAGAAACTTTCTAAAATAAGATTTTAAAAGTGAACCTAAAATTTAAAAAGAAAAAAAAAATTCCCCTGATTTGAATAGTGGTTGGCACCAGATGACCTCCAGAAGACCTTCCCAGCCTAAGTTGTTGCATAAGAATGATTTTTGGGGTGGTTTATAATAAGTGCAGAAATGACAGGGGTGGGGATGAATGCCAAGGTGTGGATGCAGTGCAGATTGTTGTACAGCAGTGTCTGAGTCATTTTCCTGTGGGACCCCACCAGTGGGATCTGGGATGCTCTGGTGTTCTCCAACCTTGCAATGAATTCATGGCTTGGGAAGGAAAAGTTGAGTTCAGGTTAGAAAGGGAACATAAAAACCCCACCAACCTGTCAGTGAGAAATATCCATTGATTGTTCCCAGCTTCCTCCCAGGGAATAAACAGGAATAACAGAGCTTTGCTGTCTGTCTTCCTTTACTCCTCCTGTCCAGCAAGATCATCCTGTGGGGAGCTGGATTTGCCACTTCAGTAGCCTCTCCCAAAAGTTGCCATAAGAATTTTCACAAAACCTCTGCAGTATGTCCAAGTGATTTATTTTTTATGGAAGGAACGGAGACTGGGAGACTGTGCTGGAGGTAATAATTAGATCTGGCTTTCCCATCTATGGTGGAGCAGCAAGTGTGGAGGCACCTCCTTGTCCCACTATGCCCAAGGCTGGTTGGGTTTCCCAATTCCTACGTGGCTCCAACTGTCAGTGCCATGTCACTGGGAAAGCAAAGCTCCATCATCCAAACTGCCACTTAGAGCTCCAGCTTCTAAATCCCTGTCATTACTGGTTAGAATTGTTTGGAAGAAAAAAACCTGTGGAAGCTTTGTTTAACTCGACAAACTTAAAAAAGGTATTTAATATGTAAATTGAGCATGTTTGTTGTGGAGGCTCTTAGCAGAAAATGTAAACTGCAATGAGGAACTTTTGCAACTGTTTATTTTTTTTTGACTGGAGCCACAAGTTAATAATCCAAATTTCTGGTCAGAAATGGCTCTTTTAGAAGAGGGAATGAGGATCTGGGGATTGATTCTGCAGCTAAATGGCATCTTGCACACTTTTGCACATGGATGTATTTCTGTGTGCATGACTCCTGTGCTGCAGGCAATGGGATTTTGCTGGCTTTGGATGAAATAGGGATCCAAGATCCTTCCTTGCTGTCAACATTTCTCCTGCCCATAGGCTGACGCATCTGAGATCATGTTTTTCAGATCCAAGTTAGTGTTGGCTTGGTATCAAACCAAAAAAACCTCAAAAGCCAAACATAATATTGGGCTTGTTCTGCTGAGGAAGAAATTTATATAACTAAGTGAAACAAGGCTGAAACTTCTTTGTGTGGGTACTGAAACCCCCGGTAAAGCTGCGTTCATTGAAGCTGAGTATCAGGTCAATGAATGATGCTTTGATTTTTTCCTTGCAGAGCTTATGTTGAAAAATACCTCCTGGAGAAGTCCCGACTGGTCTATCAGGAGCACAACGAGCGGTGGGTGCCTCTGTTTTGCTCAAGGCTTGGGTTTAACTCCTCCTATACATGGCACAGAGAACTTAAACCCCTGGTGGAGCTGGCACGGAGGATCAGGATTTTCATTTTCCTACCCCTGTGCTGCAAAAATTAATGATGTGTTTTATATTTGAATATTTTGTTGTTTAGGGAGAAATGTGCTAATGGAGAGAATAAACTGCATTGTTTTATCAACAGTCTTTGACTTAGCATGGAATCATAGAATGGTTTGGGTTGGAAAGGACTCTAAAGACCGTCTTGTTCCAACCCCTGCGATGAGCAGGGGACCTTCCACTACAATATTGTCACATTTAATTTAATTGTCATTGCCTTTATGGCATATGGTTTATTATGTACCACTTCATTCTGGTGCAACTTGTGTACTGCTTAATTTGTCATTTTAGGAGAGAAACGTGGTATTTTCATTCTTCTTTGCAGTTCACTGAAGCATTCAGAGGGGCCTCTAGAAAGAGCCAAAATTATAAAGAGAGCAAACTTACATGAAGCGTTCTTTTCTAATTGAAGCATATTATTTGTTGCATATTCCCCTCCTCTCTCAGTATTTTTTATTCCACTTTTAAATAATTTTGCTGCCTTTAGTTGTCTTTCAACTCTTGGCACTTCTGGCTGTGTTTCCCTTTGGAGACAGATGTGTGAGTTTTCTGGAATGCTCCAGGGCTGTTGCTGGAGTTAAAGAGCATCTACAGCCTTGACAAGCATCCTCTTGGGTGTTGCAAGATGATTAAGCTTGGATCGTCTTGGAAAACATCCAACATAAAAGCACAGTTTTAATTTTAGAGACAAATGGTGTTGATCTGTGTTAGAGTTGTCTGGAAGCAGAACAGATGAGTGTCCCTGCGGGTGGGTTTAATATTAGTGATATTCAGGTATTTTGAATATTTGCGTTTTTGAATACTTGAAGGTTTTTCAGTTGTGTCTCATGGAACAGCAACTGCAAAGTTGTTACCTTTCTAAGGGTAATAAGGTATTAAAAATTGTTACTTCTGCATTGCAAGGAAATGTGTTGTGATTCTAATAAATAAAGGAGGTGCAGCCAGGTGGGGGTCAGGCTCCGCTCACAGAGAGCAAGTGACAGGACAAGATGAAATGGCCTCAAGCTGTGCCAGGGGACATCAGGAGGAATTTCTTCCTGGTAGGGGTGGTCAGGCATTGGGAGGGGCTGCCAGGGGAGGTGGTGGAGTCCCCATCCCAGGAGGTGTCCAAGAAATTCCTGGTTGTGGCACTCAGTGCTCTGGGCTGGTGACAAGGTGGGCATTGGGCACAGCTTGGACTTGATGGGCTTGCAACCTCTGTGATTCTGTGAAATATGTAGGCATTGCACATGGTTCTGAAGGAAAACCTGATCATCCCACAGAGAAATCCTTCAAGTACATTTTAGGGCAGTGGCTGTCCTTGGATGGAGAAGAGAGATTTCATTCTCCATGACATAATTGAATCTCTTCCATCCCTGCACAGCAGGTATGGACCAGCTCTAAACGGTGCCAGGCCCGGGTTTTGGAGCTGGAAAATCAGGTTGGGAGGTTTCCATGTGTCTCTGCTCAGTACTGCTGCTCGTTTTCGAGTCTAACAGCTTTTGTTTTTCATTTGTCACCAGGAACTACCATGTATTTTATTACCTCCTGGCAGGAGCAAGCGAGGAGGAGAGATCAGCATTTCACCTGAAGCAGCCGGAGGAATATCATTACCTCAACCAGGTGGGAATACTATACATGAATACAATCCATGGCCTTGCCTTTTCTTCTGCTGATATTTAATACTAATAAAGAAGAGGTGTGGAGTAGTAAAGGTGGGGTTTTTTAATGGTGTGGGGTAGTAAAAGTGGGTTTTAATGGTTTATAGGAAGTCTTCCATCACTGCAATAATTCTGCATTAGCAATCTGAACACCTGGTAGTGTTTCAGGGAAAAATAATCAGCGTTTTCTGTACCTGGGATACGTTAAATGTATTGAGGTTTTGATTGTTGGATGGAGAAATAGTCAGAATTTCTCTGCTCTCTGTGTGAATGTCATTTACTCATTAACATTTGTCTGCTAAGCAGGAGAGAAGGGGAAAATGTGGGATACTGGAATATAACATCTTGCATGAGGAAGTCCTAATTCTGTAGTTTCTGGCTGGCTTTTAGCACGACCCTTTGAATTTAACAAAAGAACAAGTCTAATATAACTAAAACAACAGCAACCATTGAAAATCTGGGAATTAATGATGGATGAGGTGTTACCAACAGCCAAATAAACTCAGTTTACATTATGATAATATTGTAATAAACTGATTTGCTCCAAGTATTTAAGCAGTTATCCAGTGACTCCTGTGAATAGGGACTTCAAAAAGACAAAAAAGAGGAGGAATATGTGGAGGAGGAGTTAAGTTACACATTGATTTTAACTAATTGCAATTTTCTTGTCACTGAAGCATGAGGAGCAATAAAGACTGATTTAACCCCTAAGCTGGAGAGAAACTTGGAGCCACAGCCCAACCCAAATAGCCTTTAGTCTTTTCAGAAATATAACTTCACTCAGGAATAGCTCTCAATTACCAGGGGCTTTTTAAGGATGTTTTTAAAGCTGGCAATCAGCACCAAAATCCATTGTATATTAAGGACTCCCACCCACCCGTTGCAGGATTTGGAAATATTCCCAAGTGAGGAACACTCTGAGTGCTGGAGGCTCTTTGCTCTCCATGCCTCAGGCGCTGGTTGGGGAACGTGGTGTGATCTTCAGCACCATCTGTGCTGCAGTTTTGCTGTGGGAAAGTGGCAAGATGGAATGTTTTGTCAGATTCCCAGGTTTTGTTGGGCCATCCAGTCACTTTCTGTTAGTTGAAAACATTGCTTTTAATTGCAGTCCTTTTTTTTTTTTACATAACAGTTTAAATGGGTTGATATTTCAAGGAAAATTAGAAATATAACAGCACATAGAGTGGGGAACCAGTAGGAATGTTATAATTTAGGGTGAAATGTTTATTTTAATCTAAATTAAGGTGCTGTGGGGAAAGTAAGCTGGAGAAGGCTGCTGACATCAGTCCAGTGGAGCAGGGATGCAGACTCTGGACTTCCCTGAACACAGTGTATGGACAGTAGTGACACTCTGAGTTTTAAGGAGTTCTTTAAATAATTTTTTAATAATTAGGATTAGAGTTAACACTGACAGCTATGGGAAAACAGCGCCTTTAGATGTGGTCAGGGCATGGTTTCACATGAAGACCATCTGACAGTGTAGTAGCAGCTTTTCCCTGCCCTGTAGGAGAAAGAAAAAGGAAAATAAGGAGAAAAAAGAGAAATGAGGTAGTGAAGAAATGGAAAAAAAAACTTGGGAAACATCTAAGGGGAAAATTATAAAATGACCCTTGCCCACTTGCAGTCTCTTCTTAAGTGTGTCCTGGAGAAACCCCTGCCTTTTTAAAAAGAAAAAGAATCAGTTCAGAAGTGAACCAAAGTGTTTTACTGGAAATCAAATATTCATATAGAGAAGCCATAAAATATTGCACCGAAGTGAAGGCATGACTCAGTCCTGAGTCAGACTTTACTTTCCTCCTCCCAGGTTCCTTGGCTCACGTTGTGATATGCAAAACAAATGTGGAGTTTGTTTGGCAGATGAGAAATAATCTACTCTGATACTTCACCAAAATGTGCTCTGTAAATGCAGAAAGCAGGTTGAAATAAAGATTTAAATTTATTTTTAAATGCAAATTTACTCAAAGTATCCCCTGAGTATAGGGGACTTCTCTATCCCTCCCCCAATGGCGGGTGCACCCACCCCTGCACACCCTGCGACTCGCTGAGTATTTTCTGTGCTGGTTGTTAACTTTTATCCATTTTGAAATCAGTTATTTGCAGGATTAGATCCTTATTTTCAGCTCCTCAGGAGCTCCAGTGCCATATCTCTCCCTCTTGGGACAGGTCACTGACACATGCTTTGACTCCTGTCAGCTCCATCTCTGATTGGAAAAAGAAAAAAATTCCTAAAATGCTTTAGAGTGTTGCTTGGAAGAGTCTCACTTTTGCTGCACTTGTGTGTGTCTGGAGCTGAGGTTGAGAGCAGAAACAAACCAAATCTGCACTTCAGTGGGATTTTGGCATCAGTGATTCATCAGCTCCAGGTAAACCAAGGGTTTCTCCAACTCTGGAGAAGAAGAAAGGGTTTTAGTATCCATTAGGATTATTGATGAGAGGGCCTTGCTGATTCACTGTGAGCAGGAACCAGCACCAGGAATGCAAAAGCATCATAAATCTTCCCTTAAAACAAATAAAACTAGGGAATGACTCTGCAGAATAACGACAGTTATTTTCCTGGTTAGGAAGCAGGTCGTGGGGGTGATTTGGGCTGGGAACACCACTTAACCCACTCTGCCTTGCTTTCAGATGACAAAGAAACCCCTCAAACAGAGCTGGGATGATTATTGCTATGACTCGGAGCCGGTCAGTACAAGAACCTGCCTCTTCCGTGTTGCTGGTGCAGGGCTGCTCTCACTTGAGTGTTTTAGGGACACCAAGAAAGCCAAATCCAATGAAGTTTAACCCATTAACCACCCTTTGCCAGAGGTGTTGCTCATGACAGTACAGATGTTTTTGCCTTGCCCTTTTTTGGTTGCTTCCATCTGGAAAGCTTCTTCAGCAGTTGGAGATGGTCACCTCTCTACAGTCATCTCATTTTGAGCAAACTAAGGGGGTTTTCATTCCATCCTGATGGAATACGTGATCATTTATGGAAATTGTGATGTGGCAGCAATGTGAATATTGAAATTCCATTCCAGTAAAACAGCAAATCGGTGTCTTGAAGCCCCAAGAGATGCATCAGCTCATGCTGGTTGTAGTGGTGTATCTGCTCTCCAGCTTCCAGGAAAAACCAGACAAACCTAAAAACATCTCCCCAGCCATCTGTGAGAAAATCAAATCCTGATATTGTTCAGAGTGCAAAAACAATTCCTTCTCCTAAAATACTTCTGCTGACATGATCATCCTTTCCAAACGGATCGCCCCAAAAAAGGGAATGGTGAAGCTTCTCCCCCTCCTCTGGCTCCTCCTGTGCCACCAATGTGCTCGGCTGTCTGTGTGTCTCATGGTGCTCCCCATGGGTGTGTCCTGCATGTGGAAGCATGTTTTGGATCTGCATGTCCTTCTTACTAGTTCTGCCATGTGCTTGATGGTTGCCAAAGTCTTGCTGATGCATCTGGAAGAGTGAGAGGTGATCTGGGAAGGAGCTGGGATTCACTTGGGCTAAACAAGCGTCTTAACAGCAACATTTCCCTGCAAAATCTGTAGGAGTGGAGGAGGGAATTTCCCTCACAAGGTTAAAAATATTGAATATTGGATTGGCATCCTTAATCCATCAGCATCTTTAGGGGTCCAGCAGGAACAGGGACTGAGCAGATACTGTTCTAGACCTTAATACCCTTTATAAGTTGGAAAGCCTGTAATTGCTTTAGGAATGGGTTGGGACAATTTGCTGAAGGAATTACAATTAAAACAACCCTGAAATTTGGTATGTTCTCCTGGATTGACCAAGAACACCTTGCCAGCCTGGGGAGTGCTTTGTTTGTGTCCTTATTCTGCTTGGCAAAACCACGTGGTGTTGCTGTTTAGCTATTTATCTATTAATTGATTCAGGATAATTTTATTTGGGATCATTTTCCATTATATTCCTGGTAAATCACATCTTTGCTTCAATTGATTATTCACTTTTAAGCCCACCTTGGGCTTCTCCTCATATCCATGGACTCAACCTGCTGCAGATGCTGGGTTTATAAAGAAACTCTGTTTTATCCTCTTTAAATTTTCTGTGGAAATCAGCGGATTGCTTCGATGTGACCATAGGAAGCAGGGGACTCACTTTTGCGGGGAAACTAATTGCTCTGGCAGGATGTTAACGGCAAGTTAGGTCTTTGGGGATGGACTTTGTGATGCTTGTCTGCTCTAATATCAAAGAAACTCCTCTTTTTAATAATTATCCTCCATTTATCATCCATTAGGAAGCGGTCCCATGCTGGAGCACTGCAGAGAGCATCCGCTTTTAAGGAGAGAATTTGCTAAAAGCCTTTCCATGCGGATTAATGAGTTGGGCAATTGTTATGTAAATCGTTAATTAAATTGCCTTCAGCATAGATTGTGCTACTTTGGAGTTGTCCGGGGTATTTTGCTGTTGACTCGTGACTTAATTTTGGAGGAATGATGCCAGAAAATGAAAATATCTCCTGGGATGTGATGTACCACTGGCAGCACCACTTGGTACCTTTAAAAAAAAAGGTTTAAATCAGCCTAATTTGCAGGATTTGTGGGTGTGTTGTCCTGCCAAGTCCAGGAATGAGGCGGGGAAGCTCTGCAGTGGCTGAGGATGCCAAGGTTGGAGTTCAGGAGGGACAAGGTCTTATCCCAAGGCTTTATGGTGTAAATAATCAGTGCTGGTGCCTGTGGTTTCCCTCTCTTGGTGGAGATGTCATTGCTGTGTTCCTTTGGACAGCTCTGGAATGGGGTCATTTCCAATCACCGTGTAATGGAAGGTGAAAATGTCCTTTTTTAACGGCTGCTTCCTAAAACAGGCTGGTGTTTTCTGCTGGAATTTCAATCCCTGCCTTCATCGATGCTGTGCGTGGTTTTAAATGGTTTTACTGTTCAACAGCTCCAAATTCACTTTGCCCATGGAGCATTAACTTATCCCTGAGGACAATTGATAAAAAAAAGTCAGTTGTCTTGTCCAGTTGTGCATCTCTGGCTTTTAGTGCAGTTGTGTGGGAATCTCCTATGTTGCAATAAATTTTTTTTATATATATACATTATAATAAATAATAATACTAACATTTACCTATATAAATAATATAAATTAGTATCTTAAATAATGATCTTCCACTTCAGTCATAGCTATGGCTGTAATGATGCTCTGGAGTGGGAAGAACTTTGCTGACATGGTTGTGAGGCTTTAAATGCTGCAAACCAGAAAGCTGATACTATAAAATAACTTCATTCTGTATATTCTGTATTTATTATTCCTTTTCTGTACTATCAGTGAGTACAAGTGGCTTTTCAATGATTCACATAACCGTGTTTAATCCCGGCTTTCCCAATTATTTGTGCAAAATTTTCTGCACGTTTGCTTGTGTGAGAAATATGATTTACAGGAAATGAACAAAATAAACTATGTGCATTCAGCTGCTTAATTAGTTCCAACTGCAGCTACAATTTTATTTGTATTGTTTTAATAGACTTTTAATAGAATTTTATACAATTTTTATTTATATTTACTTACACTTGGATTAACTTGTTGAAAGTCTCTAATTACTTGTGGAAAGTCTCAATTTAGGTGTTAGTAAAATACTCTGAGGTTTAAAATAACAGTATATTGTGTGATACACAATAAACTAATTTTGATTCAGAGATGGTGAATTTTTATAGGGCAATGGGCAAAATATTAAATATAGGCTAGGAAGCCAGAGAGAAGAATAAATAATCCATGGGAGGCCTACAGTGAGCCAAAGCAGAAGGAATTTGGCATGAATGATCTATATAGTCATTTAAAGAGCATTTCTGTTCCCTAAATATTGGTGCAGGACAACAGTGGCTGGATCTGGAATGTCACTGGATTTTTCTGAACATGTCAGTGACTGATATCAAGGAAAAACTCAACTGTTCAGGCACATGAGCCTCCAAGCAGTATAAAATATTCTGGATTTCAAATTCTCCCAATATTGAAATAATTTCTTGGCAGTTTGAATAAAGTTGCTGAAAAATATACTTAAAGCTTTGCCTTTCCCAGACAGGATTGAATGCACTGGTCATTTACATGAAGTTACTGAATTCTGTTTAAAAACTGAAATTCCCTCTTTAGTTATAAGAACTTCTAATGGACCAGAACTGAATGTGGAATAAACTGCCTGTTAATGTGGAACAAATTTCTTCTTGTTGTTATTTCCCATCCCTTCTATGTGTCAGTTGTCCCACACTGACCAACTCTCACCGTACTGTTGGAATGGGGTGACTCACCTCTTTCCTTAGAGGCTAAACCTGGGAAGCAAGGATGTGTCTCCAGGAAAAATTAGTCAAAAATATTGTTTTGTCAGTGCCAGGTTGGAAATGTTGCTGATAAAAGACCTGGAGATCACTCAGAGATATTTACAGAGTACTGACATAGCCATGTGGAGCTGATCTGGTGTTAATTTCTGTCGGTGCTTCCTCTGTGTGTTTGATCCAACAGGATTGTTTCTCTGTGGAAGGTGAGGACCTGAAGCACGACTTTGAGCGGCTGCAGCTCGCCATGGAGATGGTGGGGTTTCTGCCCAAGACACGCAGACAGTGAGTTTATTTTCCATATTAATAGCTTGGATATTAGCCTGGTTAATGCCACCCACATTGAAAGAACGTTGTCCAGAGAAGCTGTGGCTGCCCCTGGATCCCTGCAAATGTTATGGGCCAGGTTGGGTGGGGCTTGGAGCACCCTGTGATAGTGAAAGCTGTCCCTGCCCATGGCAGGATAGAGCCAGATGAGTTTAAGGTCCCTTATAACCCAAACCATTCCGTGATTCCATGATCATTGCTGTACTTAATGATTCCCTTCATGCAAATGGAGTGTTGGCAGAAGTTGATGTCTTGAAGTATTTCTCAAGTGTTCATGAATAATCGTGCCTCACTCTGCATGCCATGAATCCAGAGCCTAGTTTAATCAGAAATCCTCATTATCACTCATCAAACTTAACTCTTTGCATGCAGTTTCAGGTCTGTAGACTCATTTCCAAGTGGCCTCATTTACTAATTCACTGGAAGTGTTGGTTCGAAAACTGGACATCACCTGGGTTGCAACACCACTGACACCATGGAATTACAGGGTTCATAAAGGGCCATCTCTAACCAAACCCACAAAATAATCCCTTCTGTATTGATTTTTGGCTTGAAAGGCTTGAGTAGGTTGGGAAGAATTTGACATTAAATATTATCTCAAAATTATTTACACCCAGCTGAGAATTTCCAGAAGCTTGTCCTTTATCCCTCACTTGTAACAAATCAATTATGAAATTAAAACTGCTTTTTCTCTATCTTTCCCACACACATGGATAAATCCAAGGATGCAAAGTTGTGTGAATATGTTCTGTGTCAGAGGCTGCTTTATCAGGTTTCAGGACAAGGTTTGTCTAAAGCCTGTTGAGGGATTTAATTGCCTGAGCAAAGCAATCAGGAAGTGTCAGGACTGAGCAGAGTTGGGTGGTGCAGTAAATTCACACTTCTGATTTACTGTGCAATGATTTTTCTTGGCGCACAAGTTGCTCCTGCTGAATTTTGCTTGTCAAAAGTAAAATGGATTCTTCACTACACGAGCAGATTTATTTTGCTTGGCGTTGTACAATTGCAGCACAAATAAGGAACCACCTTCAGCTGAGCTATAAGAAGGATGTTTTAAATACTACTATACTTTAAAAAGTAATTTCTTTATAGCAAAATATGTGGTTTCACCTTTGTGGAAACAGAGAGGAGAAATTTTTATAATTGCATCCTGTAATTCACAATAAGGACTCAACATCTCTGTTTTGGGGATTAAAGGATGACTTGGAGAGGTGAAGGTGTGTTGTCCAGACAACCTGGTGGCATAGCTAGGAATCAAATTTGGTTTTATTCATTTTAACTCTGAAGGGAGTGTAGAAATAGGGACAAACAGGGTTTGTATCTGAAGTCAACCATGGCCCAGTAGTTGGGCTTGATGAACCTTGTGGGTCTCTTTCAACTCAGGATATTCTCTGAGTCTCTGATCCCGTGTTTTGGAGGGGAGATAACTTAAAAATGACCATGGGGCTGTCATTTGGTAACTGTGGGGTTTGATGTGTTAAAGAATTTTCAAGGAAAGTGTAAGGATGCAAGTTTGGTACTTGATTAAGGGAAGATCTTTTTGATGTGAGGCAAAGTGGATGCTTTGGATTGAAAATCAGAGGAATGAGCTGAAGAGGGAGATGGCCCTTGGGGGTGAAATTTGCTTTTTCATTCACTTTATGAAAAAACAACAGAGTGACAATGAATCCTCTCTATTTAGGATTTTCTCTCTGCTGTCGGCAATCCTGCACCTGGGGAATATCCGGTACAAAAAGAAAACCTACCGGGATGACTCCATCGATATCTGTAACCCTGAAATACTTCCTATTGTGTCGGAGCTGCTGGAGGTAAGGCTCTGCTTTCCCTCCTGAAAAGTTCATGCCTAACAAGCCACCTCTGGTCTAGAACACAAAACATCTGCAATATATTTCCAGTTTCACCAATGAGTGAGTCCTCCTGTGTTTCCATTCCTATGGGCTGTTCATGTTTGCCAGGGAAAAGGTACAGGAACTTTTTTAATGAGGTTTTCCATATAGGGTTTTTGCCTCTACTCTTCAGCTTCAGGTTTCATTGACTGAAAATCCTGTTTCTGTGATTAAATGTGAAAGTTTGCAGAGCTGGTCTAGGTGCAAAGCAAACCTGCTGTCTGATGTAGCAGTTTCTTCAATCGCCAGCCCTCAGCTCCCTCACCCTCCACTGGCACTCCTCAAATCTGTTCCAAGGTCTGTCTGAGGAACTCAAGCAGTTGTATGACCATCAGCCCCACATTGTGGTTCCATGCTGGCTGTCCTGAGCTCTCTCACCATGTTTTTTGTCTGTTGTTACCTACCAGCATCTGTAATGGCTGGGTTTGAGGTGCTGGAGGCCCATCTTATCCCTCTAGTCCCTATTTATGGGCCTGTTATGGAGTTCTTTGGTGCATCTGTTGATCATCTGTTGTTTAGGATCTGGCACCTTGTCCTCTGTGAGCGAGTGTTGTGCCTGTGTCCCTTGGGAAGGGTTTATAGGTATCAGCCCAGCTGGCCCAGGCCATGTCCTGCTCTGTCAATCAATGCAAAAGCAGTAAATACGTTCTTAGGAGATCTGCTCTGTCAGCCCAAGCAGGTTATGAAGCTGTGGCATTTCTTTTCATGAGGAAAGTCTTGAACGAGCCAACTTGTTCTGCTGGCCTTCAGCCTTCAAGAGCTGAGCTCAAACACCTCCTGACTTGGATTGAGGTGGCCAGAAGCTCCCCTTGCTGTCTCACTTTGCTTAAAATGCTCTAAACCTCTTGTAACTGAAATGTCTTTCTTGTAGTTGGTCATAGCAACAATTATCTTTACCCCTCGGTACTCCCTGGATGGTCTGGAAGGTGAATTTGTTCTGATTTTATGGTAAAATCAGAAGGTGACTCATCTTTTTGTGTACTCGTGGTGCTCTTCCCATTTCTTACATTAAATAACAGTTGTGTTATCTCCCTACTTAAAAAACTTAGGAATTGGCTCTCAGGGATTTTCATAGCACTTCATTAATGCCTCGAATTTAGGGAGGGGAAGGCTTCTGTAAAATATGATCTGAGCAGCTGGATGCACTTTGCATCTTGGCCTTGGAATTTGCAGAAATAAACAGAAGGAAAATATGAGTTGGGAGAAGAATATTGTTGATTTTACCCTGTTAAATGTGGCCAAGTCTGTTAAGTAATTGTTTTTTAAAAAAGCTTTGAGTAAGAGAGCGACTTAAAGATCTGAAAAAGTTCCAGGCTTTGGGTCTTTGCCTTTGCAAACAAACCCTTCTGCAACATCTGCACGTGGGGAGGTCACAGGGTGGTTTTACACATGATTATGTGAAATGAGGCATTGGCTGAGCCATGTCAATCCAACGGTGCCTTAATACCATGGGCTGGAACAGCATCCCCAGGTAGTGTCAACAAGATGTCAAAATAAATATTTATTTTTCACCATTTGGAAAAAAAACCAACACTAGAATCTGATGTAGCTGAGGAAAGTGATCGATTTCTCTTCGTCTTAGTAGTTCTTTTGCAAGCTAAATGACCATCTAGAACATAAAATGCTTGTTAATTAGATCAGGACAATGTGATCTTGTGAAATACATCACTGGGTTTGGGTAAGTGGCGTTGTTTGTCCCTGAAGTTGCATTTAGGTGATAATTTATCCATGGAACTGGAGATACTGGCTGCCCCCAAGGGTAAACCTTTCAATAGACCCACTGAAATCAGCTGAAATAAAGCCAATAATTTCATTTTCAGACTTGATATCCCTTTCTGAAATGCCATGTTTCTCTTTGCAGACCTCAACAGATGTTGCTTATTCAGACTTGACCCAAAGGGAGAACCAAAGGGTTCAAACAGATGAAACATTATTGTAAAAAGCAGCCACTACTCTTTATTCATTAGTTGGCTACTTAGAACTCTCCATATTAAGTGTAATGAATTCTTCTCATCCGGAGACCAAAAATACTGCTTGAAACATTTGACACTTTGTATTTTGTCTCATTTGGGTAATTATTTTTATTACTTTTCATTTTTTGCAGTCACTGAACAGCTTTGCTTTTCCCATTGTTGCGAAAATTATGAATTGGCTTGAAAAAGTTGTTAATCCCCTCTCCAGATCTTGGCATTAGACACTAAGAACTGAAAAATCATCTCAGAATAAAAGTAATATGAGCAGACAAAGAGTTGAACTTCCTTTCCTACAGTCACCAGGTGCCTGGTGGGACTGTCCTAAGCACAGCAAGGGATGGAAGAAACTGTGATCTGGTACTTCCTTTTCTTAGGGGAACTTTTGGGTTGATTTTTGTACTCAAATGACTAATTAGATTTGCTCAGTCAAGGATTTGAAAAGGCAAAGAGAAGGGAAAAATCCCACTGCAGCTGGGTTGGCATCTGAGAGCAGCCAAGAGAGGATGCAGAGGTGCTCTGGCATTGCTCTGGTCGGGGTGTAGCCTCCAAGGGCAGGAGGGAACCACCAGCATGGCTGAAATTAAAAACTTAGGCAAAACTGAGGTCTGCTCCACTGTGAAGGGAAATCTGGCCCAGATTCTTGTGAGCTGATTGGTTTGTGTTGCAACCGCTAAGGACAACTGCCAGAATTTCCCTGCTGCACCAGTTAATGCAACACCACTGCACAACTATCCTCCCTCTGTGTAATGAGATTTGTATCCCTATGAAATGAAGCTAATATGGAGATTTTTGGAAGGAATCTGGGAGGAGATGATGACCTGCGGTGGATTTGCTTTTTCTTAGATACCAACAAGCCCATCCAATATGCTTTTGCTTTATTAAACCATCCAGAGCAGCATTTGTTGAAACAGCAAACAGCAATATAGGATTTTGGCCAGACTCTGCAGATCATTGTTTCCTTTACAGTAAAACCCTGATTCCATTTTTTTTTCGGGAATAGACATAGCGTGTGGATTATGTGATGCTTTTGGCAGGTTTTTCAGGGCCTTTGTTTAAACTCTGCTGAAATGCTGTGCCGGGGAGTGATGTCAAGGCTGCCTGATGGATCAAGCAGACGTGGAGTTCTGTGCAAGCACTGCAAATATCCCAGGGCCTGGGCAGAAATCATAGAGGGTTGTGTACAACTGGGGAAAACCTTGTGTTTCTGGGGGAAAAGCTTGGAAAAGCTAATTGTGGGCTTATTAACAAAAATAATATATTAGAAATTATCTGGTTGACCTTAAAAGAGACTTTTTGTTTTCCATTAGAAGAGCAGGAACATTTAAATTGTGTGTATTTAATAACATGGGAAATTATTTCCATGGATGGAGCACTGAGAAAGGAGATAAATTCTGTCTTTGCTCAGTGGAGCAGTTTTATATTCAGTTTTTAGGTTTAGGTAGCCTTGATGCAAATAAAGGTAAATATAAGTTACCAAGTACCCTAAATTAGTTTTGCCAGATCTCCCAGTGCACATTTGTATTTGGAGCTGAAGTCGGCCTCTGTGGAAGATTTATGTGCCCAAGTTCTTCTTCCACTAAAAAATGGCCTTCGGCTTCTCAGAGGGATCCCACAGGCACTGAGCTCCTCCTGTGATAAATGTCTTGGAAGTTAATTGGGGAGGGGGTGAGGATTATGAAGCAGACAGTGCTTGCATCCAGCTTTTTCTTCTGGATCTGTTTTCCAGATGAAGTTTTGTAGAATCACAGAATGATTTGAGTTGGAAGTGACCTCTAAAGTTCATCTGGTCCAACACCCAGCAATGAGTAGGGACATCTTCATCAAATGCAAAGTTTGAGTCAGAACTTGAGTCAGAAAACTTCAGAGAATCATAGAATATGCTGAGTTGGAAGGGACCAATGAGGTCCATTGAGTCCAGCTCCAGGCCCTGCACAGACACCCCAACGATCCCACCCTGTGCCTGAGAGTGTCATCCAAACATTCCCTGAGCTGTGGCAGCCTTGGGGCCATGACCATTCCCTGGGGAGCCTGTTCAGTGGAAGAGCCAACATCCAGCCTAAACCTCCCTGACACAGCTCCAGCCATTCCCTCCCTCCCATCCTTTCTAACTCTCTGGTTATTGGAAAGAAAGTCTGAGGAAAACGTTCAGCTCTTTTCCAAGAAGAGCTGATAGAAATCTGAATTATTTTCTGTTACTCTACACGAGGCGGCTTTAGAATGAGGACTCAAAGCTGTAATGCCTTTCTCAAATATGGGAGGAGTGACAAAACCTGATGTTTTCTTGCTCTCCAGTTGGAAATGGTTTATTTTCCTTCAGCTGCTCTAACATAATACCCCAGCATTACTGGAGGAGCCATCTCTGCCTGCCTTGGCTCCAGCCCAGCCCTTGCTGGCTCCCTGCTCCCAACGTGCTCCTCTGACGTTCCCAGCCATGGCACTGCGGGTCACCCTTCACTGGCTCGTGGAGCTCAAAGCATCCAGCCCTCTCTGGGCCTGCTTGTGGCAACGAAGTCTTAAATCTGCATTTTGTCCCTGTCATTAAGATCTAAATTCCTGCAGGCCATGTTTAAGAGGAAGAGCAGGCCCTCTTTAACACCAGAAAGCAAAAATCCATGAAATGTGACTTAATAGTGAAACTCCCAGGGCACAAAGTAAAGGAATAAGTAGTCTTCTCCTCTTTGCTACTCTGCGCCAATGGGGCTTGTCCCTATTTTAGTGTTTCACTCTTACTGGAGGAGGAAGTGTAGGATGTGGGGAAGCTGCAAGTATCTCCACATCCTTAGTCATTGACACGTGCTGAGTTTATCTTTAGAAAGCTCCAGTGGCTCCTCCCTGGCATCAGGAGTCAGCTACCTTCATGCTGTGACCTTGAATAAAAATCAGGATGATTTGGCTGCACCTGTGGTGTTCATCAGAGGCGATGAAGGAATCAAGATCAAGCTGCATGGGGTGGCAATTGCAGGCAGAGGCCTGGGGACAGCAGGGATTACATTCCCATCCTTGCCAAAAGTGTTTTTGTAAAGGAAGATGATTTGATATGATCTCCCTGGGGCAGAAGATGAAGGATGCACATCCACAGGTTCCCTCCATCTGGAGAGCAGAGGGAGAAGAAACTGGGGTGACCATGAGGTAGGGATGGTGAAGGATGGTGTAGGTAGTTGTTTGAATTGTTTAAAAGCCCTGTGTTTGCTGACAAATCTGGGACTTGGAAGCGTTTATGTTGTTTAGGAATATTTCTTTGGACTGTTTTGATTAGGAACCATCTGACACCCCTCTGCCTTGTTGCCTTGGATAATTAAAAAAAGCTGGCATGCCAGCTGCGGGTTTGCAGCATCCCTGAAGTGGGATAATGGATGGTGTGAAACTCACTTTTGTTCCAAGCTGTGCAGTTGAGGGAGAGCAGCCGATGGTCCCGCAGTCGAGAGCTACTGGAAAAGTGTCCACAGAGCTGAAAATTACAAAATCACTTATTTTTGTGAAAGTAGAGGATTAGAAACCAAACGGGAAGTCTTGCTGTGGATCTCTGGATGAACCAGGAGATTATTTTTTTCCTGCTTGATTTGGAAAGGTGAAATCAGATTGTAGGAACCAGGGGCTCCTGAGTACTGCTGAGCACTGAAAACCTCAAGGTGTTAATGTTTCATTTCTGGTGACTTAGATCTTGCTGGTGGGTGACATCATATACAGGTGATTTTATGTGTTCTGATTTCCACAGCAACAAGTACTTGTTTCAAGAAGAATCAGTAACATAAAAACGCCCTGGATTTTATCAGGGAGACTCCCACGATGGTAGAAGGAGATTTTTGGTTTTGGTAGAAGGAAATTTTTGTACAGAAGGGCGTCGCTATTGCGATGCTTTGTGAGATTCCTGAGCTGCCACTGGCTTGTTTGCATTTTGTCTTCCTACTGATTCCTGGATTAAACGATTAAGTCAAAGTGCATACAATCATAGAATTGTTTTGGTTGGAAAAGATGTCTAAAATTATTGAGTCCGCTCATTAGACCACTACGTTTCCCATTTTCCGTGTCAAAGCATAAATGGTTTCCATGTGATAAAATCGTGGCCTTGGATGGCTTCAGGAATGTGGATTTTGGTCTCCAAAATTCAGACACATTCAGAGGAGGTCTGATGTCTGCATGGAGTCCTTCAGGCAGGATAAGAAGCTTGTAGAGACCTCCGTGCGGCTTCACTGTATCAATCCCTATCCACTAATTCTGGGCTCCAAGATTTTCCCCCAGCCTAACTAAATTTAGCAAAGTTCTGTCAACGACTTGAACTCTTTAGGGCTAACTGATGTATTCTGGGAGAGAGGACACCTTCAGAATTCCTCCAGGGCACCTCAAAGTAATAGGGGCTTGAAACTGATTGGAAAAGATGTTTTTTCCCAGCAGTTCCAGGTACCACTTAATTTGTTGGCACCGTTTGCCTCTTTGCTGAAGTGTCTGTGTTCACACAACTGGCTTTTGTTCTGCAAACCTGTGAGGGCTGATTAGAGACTCTCACCTCACCAGGACCTGGGTCTTTAGGGAGTAAACATCAGGTGCCAATTGCAGAGCAAACAGCAGGTGCTTTTCCAAAGGTTTCTTCCTCCTGACTCCTCCCAACCCTGAAAAGCACCCAAAACTCCTCCTCCATGTGGATATCTCTGAAACTCGTGATACTGCTTGGCTTATCCTAGAGAAATTTGTATGATTTCATCTTGACAACACTAGAAAGTTGACTTATTTTGCCAAGAAAAAGTGTGGGAGTGAAGAGCTGCATCGGGAATAAGAAAACGAATGGGAAATTGCTGCAACTGGGACGCCTGAATGCGGAAAATCAGGTTCCTTTGAATACCCTGGTGTTGGGTTTCTGATGCTGAATTTATGTGCTGAGTTGGCTCCTCCCAATGGCATGTTTTTACCCATTGAACTTAATTCTGCAAGGGCTGGCAAAAGGGCTTTAATTATTTTTTTAATTAAAGTTTGAAATTTGAAAGTGTTTGCACTGAATTTTCTTATTTTTTACATTTATATGTTAGCATTTTTTTAAACTGGATTTAAAATAAAAGAAGATTCTTCGAATAATTGTTTACATCAGTATTTCTGTTTTAGGTGAAAGAAGAGATGCTGTTTGAGGCCCTGGTGACCAGGAAGACAGTGACAGTGGGAGAGAAGCTGATTTTACCATACAAACTGACAGAGGTCAGTACATGATGTTTGTTATTAAAAGGCATCTCATGGGATGGTTTTTAATACTTTTGAGATGCACACTCAGAATTTCTTTCAGTTTTTATTTATTTATGTCAAAATAACATGGGAGAAGCTAATGGGTGTCCTAATCTAGGAAATTATTGACTTTTCTCTTATGCCATTCCTGGAAGGCAGGTTTGTACTTTTTCTATGGTTTGAAGGAGCTTTAATGACTTGTGGTTTTTGTGAAAGTTGTCCAAAGCAGAGCTGTGCATTACTGAGTGTGTGTGGCACAGGTGTTCATCTCCAGACATCATTCCTTAAGCTGGAGCACTGATTCCTCCACAGCAGGGTGCTGATCCAAGGCTCCAGGAAATTTTTACTGGCTTCCTAAGTGCCCGTGTTAGTGGTGGTTCTTGCATGGCAGGAGCTGCGCATCTCCATAGGAGATTCCTGTTAGCTTTTCCTCAGCGCATTCACAACCTGGGTCCATGGGTGTTACTTTGGAGCAGCCACAGCTCCATCAGCTGCTCTCAGACTCCAGTGTAGTTATATGGGATCTAGATATAATTTTCAGGAATTCTGAATTCTATTCTGTGGCTGGTGAACAGAAGCACCTTTTTTTACTCTTACATTCTTGAAAATACATAATTTCTGTTCTGCTGAACTACTTGTTTTGCTATTTCCACCTCTAATGTTCTTGTATCCTCCAGATTAGGAACACTGAGCATCACACCACGCTTGGTCCCTCTGTTCCCTCTTGTTGTAGGGTTGTGTGAGAATTTACAACACCTTAAGTAGCATCTCGAGAGCAGCCTTTTGTGTCACAAATAAATAAACACATGTCGTGTTGTCACTGGGATCAGCTGGAGATGTTTTGATTCCTTTTTCCAGGGCAGAAAAAACCATTATATTTTCTCCCACTCTGAGGGTGTGTTTAAGCTCAGTCACTGTGACCAAGCTTTAATCTTTAGAAGTTGTGTTGCCTTTGTGCAATGCTTGAATGTCCCCTAACAAAGGGCACACAAGGGCTCTCACCAGGTCTTTGTGATGGACATTTAATTGATGTGGTGTTAATACTTTTTCCCTGCATTGTGGTCACAGACTTTAAAAAAATGGCTAGAAAAGTTTAGAATTCAGCTATTCCAGCAGAACCACCCTTCTGCTGGAGGGTCCTTAGAATCATGGAATCATAGAGTGGTTTGGGTTGGAAGAGACCCTAAAGATGATCTTGTTCCAAGCTCCTGCCATTGGCAGGGATACCTGCCACTATCCCAGGTGATTCCCAAGCCCCATCCAACCTGGCCTGGAACACCTCCAGGGATGGAGCAGCCACAGCTTCTCTGAGCAACCTGTTCCAGGGCCTCACCACCCTCCCAGCCAACAATATCTGCCCAGTATCCCATCTAATCCTACTCTCTGACAGTTTGAAGCCATTCTCTCTTGTCCTGTCCCTCCAGGCCCTTATCCCAAGTCCCTCTCCAGCTCTTCTGGAGCCCCTTTAGGCAGTCTTCTCCAGACTGAACAATCCCAGCCTTTCCTCACAGCAGAGCTGCTCCATCCTCTGATCATCCTGGTGCCTCCTCTGGACTTGCTCCAACAGCTCCACATCCTTGTGCTGGTGAACTCCAGAGCTGGAGGCAGCTCTGCAGGTAGGGTTTCACCTGGGCAGGACAGAGGGCAGTATCCTTGACCTGCTGCCCAACATCTGTAGTGTATTGACACTGCTGGGAACAGTCTTACCTTGATGCTCTTTCTTGTCGAGATGGAAGAAACCTCTTGAGACCTACAGTGGCTCAGCATGAGTTTCTTAAGTGCTTTCCAAAATGTTTTTGGTGATATGGCTGCTTGCAAATCTCAGATGTCCCCTTAGAAAGATCTGTCACCAATATCAGCAGAAGAAAGGAAAGATCAGGGTGTGGTGGCTGTGGGAGAACACAAGGCTCCCTTGAGAATGGTTGCTGTGATCTCCATAATGAAATAACTTTGGAAGAAGCTGTGAATTGTGTTAAGAAGGGCACCTCCAATGCTTTTTGTTCACCTCCTTACATTATCAGCATCCTGACCACCAAATTTTATCCAGCAGTGACCTCACTCTGGGAGCAGGCTCACTGCTCACAGAGCAGAATTTGAGATTCACCAACTGGAGCTTCCCCATGGTAAGAGGTCTTCTCCTGGTTTTCCTCTGGCTCAGGGAGTAGGAGGAGTGACTTAAATTCAGATCCATCTGAATCAGAAAGGAAGACTGGGATTCATTTGACATTTTAGGACTTCACAAAGACTGTTGATGTCTGATAATCCCCACTTATGACTCACTGGACTGTTGGGAACCAATGGACTGGTTATTCCTGTGTATTTAACAAAGGAGCATTATAGTTGGCTCCAATGGATGGAGCCGTTGAGGGTATGAGGATTTACAGTTATGGCTCTCCCACCATGACCTCTGTAGCTCATGGGCAGATGACTTTCCTTATGGATACTGCAGCTATTTTATTCTTCAGATGTCTGAGGGTTTTTTCATAGCTTGGTACACTGAAAGTTTCAGTGGAGTTTGCTGGAAAGGACTCTGCTGCAGTGGCTCTCAAAGAAAGGATTGGATAATGTCATTTTGGCATGTCCTTGATTCTCTACACCGTCAAGAAGAGCAGATTGGATCTACCAGTCTTCAGGTTACAAGAGAGGTGGTAGATGCCACATCCCTGGACATGTCCAAGGCCAGGTTGGATGGGACTTGGTGTAGCCTGGTCTGGTGGAAGGTCTCCCTGCCTATGGCAGGGGGTGGATCGAGATGATCTTTAAGGTCTCCTCCATCCCAAACCAGTCTGGGATTCCACATAAAAAGCTTTGAGATCTTAGGTTAGGGATGGGTTTTGAGCTTTGATGAGGTTCCCATGTGCATCTGCTCCATTCTGGAATGTTTCAGTTTCTGTGCTTGGCGCAGGGGCTGACGTTTGCTGATCACTTTCATCAGTGTTGGAGTTTGTGGAGATGACAATTCCACGCAGAAATGCTTTTCATGGAAAGTGAGTGCTATCTTTCCATGACCCCAGCCTGACTTCTGAGAGATCTGTGCCCTCAGAGTCCTGCTGTGACAACTGTCACTCTCCTTAATAATCTTGAATGGGCAGAGTTGACCTGGAGGGATCCTTCCCTTTGGTGTTTTGGAGGCATCAGAGCTGAGATTGGAGTTTTATTGTCTAAGCCAAGCCTTTTCTCTTCCCCTTTCCCGAGCTGCAGCCCTCGAGCACACGGAGAGGCCGCCTTTGTTGGATTTGCAGTGATGTCACATTCCTGGCTGTCTGCTCACTCCTGCCTTGTTGTTGTGCGCTGATTGGAAACACAGTCCTGTGGTTTGGGGCTTTTTTTTAGAAACGGTGGTTTGAACGCTTGGCAATTTTTTAGAAACATTCTCCTTCAGTTATGAATTGATACCAGACTGACTCTTCTGGTTCTGTTCATCTTTACAGTAATTTGAGTAAAGCTACACCTTTTATTTCTGGCATGTTTTGGGTAGAAGGTACTGCAAAGTGGGACAACTTGTGGATGGACATCATGGGATCACAGACTGGTTTGAGTTAGGAGGGACATTAAAGCTCATCTTATTCCACCCCCTGCCATGGGCAGGGACACCATCCACTGTCCCAGGCTGCTCCAAGCCCTGTCCAGCCTGGCCTGGGACACTTCCAGGGATCCAGGGGCAGCCACAGCTGCTCTGGGCACCCTATGCCAGGGCCTCACCACCCTCACAGGGAAGACTTTCTTCCCAGTATCCCATCTATCCCTGCCCTCTGACAGTGGGAAGCCATTTCCCCTTGTCCAAAGTCCCTCCATCCCTTGTCCCAAGTCCCTGTGCAGCTCTCCTAGAGCCCCTTTAGGCACTGGAAGGGGTTCTGAGCTCTCCCCAGGGCCTTCTTTTCTCCCAGCAGCTGGAAGCCTCCAGTGTTGAAGGAGAAGCTCCAACTGGCAACCACGTTTATTCATATTTTACTTCTTCTCTTAGGACTTTCCTTGATGGCTTTGCCCTGGGAATCAAGTTGGGCTTTTCCCTCAGGAATAATGAGCCATTTTTAAGTTAGGCAGATATAATGACTTTGTCAACTGTGTTCCTTTTAATAAGTCAAGACTTCCTGATTCTTGCCCACATACAATCTTTCTGCTGGATGATCTTGGAGGATCCAAGGATTGGATTCCAGTGCCTAAAGGGGGCTTACAAGAAGGCTCCAGAGTGACTTTTTACAAGGGTCCGGAGTAACAGGACAAGGAGAAATGCCTTTAGACTAAAAGAGGGCAGGGTTAGATGGGATATTGGAAAGAATTCCTGGCTGTGAGGGTGGTGAGGCCCTGGCACAGGGTGCCCAGAGAAGCTATGCCAGCTGTGCCACTTCCCATCCCTGGAAGTATCCAAGGCCGGGTTGGATGGAGCTTGGAGCAACCTGGGACAGTGGAAGGTGTCCCTGCCCATGGCAGGGGTTGGACTGGATGGGCTTTAAGGTCTCTCCCAACTCAAACCGGTCTGTGAATCTTTGATCTAAATCAGATGACAGGTTAAATGTTACACTGAAGTCCAGTGAGGAGTTAGGATTCCAGCAAAGGAAAATTGGTGCCTCTTTGGTGCCCCTCTTCTGGTGCCAGCAGTTGCTGGTGCTGTCATCTTTGGCTGAGCATGTTCTTCCCAGCACAGAGAAGATTTCATTTTACTTTTTTCCACCCAGGAGGGTTCAAGGTGTGTGACAGCAGCACCTGCTCGAGCATGGCCATAGGTAGGAGCTAATGAATAGTTGTGAACTAAACTCTCATTTCAGGGTGGGATCGGTTGATTGTGGGATCTTGATGTGTAGTCAGTGCTCATCCTTGGTATATTGCAGGGATTATGGGATGAGCTTGTTCTTCAGGAAGACCCTACAAAGCATAATATCCCATCAGCTTTTCTCATAATTCAAGAACTCACGGTTTATTGTTAAGAAGTTGTGTCTAACCATAGTATTAACATTCCAGTACATCCCCATGTCACTGGAGCTACAGCTCTTTCTGGAATTAAGGAGAAGGCAGTAAAGGAGGACCTGGTTTTGAAGGGGAAAATCAGCACTGCTTTGTTTTCCTCTCCTGGGCATGGCACCGATGGCAAACATGGGCTTGATTTGAGAACCCTGCAGGGGAGCTGCCGTCCGCTCCAGCTGCACCTCCCAGCGCCTCTGGAAGTCAATGATACCGCATCCATAAATAATGCTTATATTCACCTCTGGCAGCTACCTCTTATCTCCTGAGCCACGCCAGCTCATCTGCCGCAGAGCTGCCTCCTGGAACTATCCATTTTTCCTTTTATAGCACTGGATGGTGTTTTAATGCAGTGTTTGAAATGAGCGCGAAGGTTTCAAAGCTTTAGGCCAGAGATAACCTTAGGAAAAGGCTGCACGGACATGAAAGGCTGCACTTGTGTGCTGAGGTCTTGGGCTGTTGTCCAAAACAGCTGCCAACAACTCTATCAGGAATGAAATGGTGCATTAATGGAGCCAACAGCACTTCATTGGTTTCCAGAGAAATCACAGTGCAGTGTTTGGTAACAGTGAGCTGGAGAATTCCATTTCTTTTAGCAATGGGAAGGACCCTTAGAAAATGCTATGGGAGCAATAGAGCCATCAGTAGTGGGAGGGGTGATTGAACTATTTTGATTCAGATCTGTCTGGAACATTGGGCATCTCTGCAGCCACAGCAATCTTCTTCCTGATAAGGTAAAATACAGCAGGCATGTAGCTGAAATAGGAGAAAATGGGATTTTAATGGCAGCAAAGTAACACTCAGTGGATTGCTGTTGTCCTTCTCAAAGTGCCCCTCAACTCCAGCCACTGGGCTTTTTTTCACACTTTCATATGGGCATTTTTGCAGTTTTCCTGAGGTAGGAAAGCTTGACAAGCCACAATTCCAGTATTTAAAAGAAGCCAGATGCACTAAATATCAAGGGACTTGATTGATGTTTGGTAGGAAACATGTGGGAGCAGAGCACTTCAGTCACATCTCTGTGGAGAACTTGGGAGTTGTTAAAAATCATTCTCTTGATCCTGTTTGTAATCTGAGTAACATCTTAATCCATGTGAGGAACTCCCCTCCTGGGCCTTGTCTGTCTTTCTGCTTCAATCTAAATAATCCAAGGAATTCAGGTTTTTTCCATTTCTGCTCGCTGCAGGGCTCCAAGGCCATTAGAGTATGTCTTGACTCATCTATTCATTTACCTCTCTCACACCCATCTTGGTTGGTGGTTCCATCCCTATTTCCATCATGCCGAAGACAAGCCTGTGGCTGAGCTCCCCAACCATCTCTGCCTGGTTTCCATCCCATCTGTGCTTTTTATCAGGCTGGTGTCCAGCACCTGCTTGTCTGTTTTTCACCAGTCTGCATTTTTCCCCTGTTCTTCATCTGATGAGGAAAAACTTGTTATCAAAGTAAATACATCTGTCAGTGAGCCCTCTTTTACATTCCTCTAGAAAAGAAATTTTTTTCCATGATGTTTTCAATTCATTTAACTTGGTTGCTATTTCTTAAGCAAATGACTTTGCTAAGAGAATTATTTTAACAGATCTTTATAATTTTCAGCCATTTGTGATCAAGGACATTTTACCCCTAAGGGTTAGAAAGTGAATTAATTCACACTTTCGGGAGAAATCTGCTCTGAACTTGTGCAACAGAAGGGAAATAAAAGATGTGAGACAACTTCTTGGGCAACAACTGACCTTATTCTTGCCTTCCTTTAATTCTGGAGAGCTCTTGGGACCTGGTTCTTGGATGTGATGGGTGCCACTATAAGCATGCCTTGTATTTAACTGAATATGTGTTCAGAATTGTAAGTGGGAAATGTGTGTCTGAAAACTCAGAGGAACTGAAAGGGACTGAGTTGTTCCTCCAGCAAGGCCCTGCAAGCAGGTGCTGTGGAGCAGATGTTGGACCAGCAGCCCCAAACCACCCCCCATGCCCTGCAGTCATCCCAGGGCAGCAGGGAAGGGGAGTTCTCTGTCCCACTCAGGTGAGACCCCACCTGCAGAGCTGCTGCCAGCCCTGGGGTCCCCAGCATCAGCAGGATGTGGAACTGATGGAGTGAGTCCAGAGGAAGCCATGGAGATGTTCTGAGGGCTGGAGCTCCTCTGCTCTGGATCCAGGCTGGGAGAGCTGGGGGTGATCACCTGGAGAGGAGAAGGCTCTGGGGAGATCTCAGAGCTCCTGCCAGTGCCTAAAGGAGCTCTAGGAGAGCTGGAGAGGGACTTGGGACAAGGGCCTGGAGGGACTTTGGACAAGGGGAAATGGCTTCCCACTGCCAGAGGGCAGGGATAGATGGGATATTGGGAAGGAATTCTTGGCTGTGAGGGTGGGGAGGCCCTGGCACAGGGTGCCCAGAGCAGCTGTGGCTGCCCCTGGATCTGTGGAAGTGTTCCAGGCCAGGTTGGACATGGCTTGGAGCAGCCTGGTCTAGTGCAAAGTTTCCCTGCCCATGGCAGGGGGTGGAATGGGATGACCTTGAAGGTTCCCTCCAAGCAAAACCAGTCTGGGATTCCATGATCATGTCTTTGTTCAAATGGCTGGATGCTCTTTAGCAGCTGGGTGCTCCATGCTGTTGTTATGTGGCCATGGAAGGTCGCCATGGAGCTGTTCTGTGACTGTGTCCAAAGTACCCAAATTACAATTAAATCTGTGAAATGTTTTTTATTCTGCATAAATAGGTGCAGCTGTAAGTCCATGTGAAATCAGCTCGCAAATAGTTAGGAAAGCACTGATACAATTCAGGTCAAATTTACAAACCAAAATACTGAGGCTCCTGGCAATCTGAGATGTGCAGGATTAGTAAGGGGGTGACAAGCATTGAACCTTGTGTATTTGGTGACGGCAAAGCAGGAGAGGACAGTCCAGATCTTCCGGCAGCATTTGCTGAGGGCTCCACAGCTTTACTTTCCTTGTCCTTTCACCCTCTCATGTTCATTGTCCCTTGGTCTGTTCTGGCTCAGCAGAGCCAGAGAGACTTCTTGGAGTGGGAGGAGAGTTGGATTTGTGTCCTTTAGGAGAAGGGCAGAGGAGGGAACCTTTGCCCAGGAGTGATGGGGCAGGCACATCTTTCTCTTCTGGCCACAAAACCATTAGATTTTATTTTTTCATGTCACCAAGTGTCACTTTACCTGGACTTTCTTTACCTGGGGTGAATGTTTGCTGACATGGAATGACCATCACAGGATGGTTATTTGGGATGATAAACTCTGCTGTGTTAGAGACCTGAAACTGGGGAGTACATTTCATTTTCAGCACAAGCACCTAATTTTCAGCACAGTAACAGTTAATTGGCAGAGACACAAGGCAGAGAAGCCTTGTGGAGTCAACTGTAATGAGAGGAAAAAAGTATTTCATTACAGCAAAGAACTGAGTGATGTTTCATTCTCTATATCCTTGTAGTGGAACTGGCTGATGCCTTTTTCAGACCATTATAAGGGAGAAGGAATGGAGTTCCAGGGCCAAATGGAAGAACATTACCTAAGATTAAAAAAAAAAAACAACAAAGGAAAGATCATAGTTGCAATTAATCACAAGCCTGAAAATATTCAAGGAGAAAAAGTGGGAAGGAGACAAAATAATTAATAGCATGAAGAAAGTGGAATGAAAATTCTCAGTCCGGAGGTACTTAATGAAATAGAAAGCAGCAGAACTGCTGGAAGCACCTACTTATCCCAAAGCCCATTAGCTGAGGAGACTTGTTGTCACCACGAGTTATTAACGTGAGGAGCTCAGCAGGAGCCCTTTGAAGAGCTGCTGCGTTGATGAGTGGATTCAGAATTCACAGAAAAATATTAATGGAATAAAACTGAAACCCCACAAAGCTTTTAAGAGCCAAGCAAGTGTCTCTGCTTCAGGACATGAGGGCAACCTAGGAGGGTAGAACTTCAAAAGAAACCTTTTTGTGGGATGAGGTTTCTCACATTTTCCTTGGAAATGCGAGGAACAGCTGTGCCTGGTGACAGAGTAGGGATTAGATAAGCAGTGGTTTTAACAGACTGATTAATTCTTTCATGGCATGCAGCATCCTGCATTTTCTACAGAGTGAGTTCATCAACACTGGGGGTTTTTTACCTGTTTTCATGGTGTTTTCACATTATGATGTGAATCTGTGCCCTCCCATTCCCAGAGAATGGTGGTGGGCGGTGGTCTGAGATCTCACTGAATAGTTTGTGTCTGAGGATCTTCCTGACCTACTGAACTTCTTAGAATCTCAGAACAGTTTGGGTTGGAAGGGACCTGAAGGATCATCTTTAAAGGCACATTCTTGGAGTGTCCCATGCAGGGCCAGGAGTTGGACTTTGATATCATTGTGGATCTCGTCCAACTGAGGATATTCTGTGATTCTCTGTTCTCATCCCACTCCATGGGCAGGGACACCTTCCACTGTCCCAGGTTGCTCCAAGCTCCATCCAACCTGGCCTTGGACACTTCCAGGGATGGGGCAGCCACATCCTCATGTGCAAAAGCAGCTGCAGTCACTCTTCTGCTCTGTGCCACCATGGAAATGCCTGTGTGTTAGCTGTGTTCCTGCTATTTATTTGTCACTGATGTCTGGAAAAACAAAGAAGACATAGGGATTTCAAGATTCCTGAACAAAGTCCAAAATCAGGATTTTAGGAAGGGAAATGCTGACTTTCCATGGACTGCTCTGCCTGTAGCCCACCTCCAGCTGCCCTTTCTGTCATCAAATCCATTCTCAGCTCTTCAAAGGATTCTTTTAATTACATTTGATTACTCAAAAGACGCTTTAATTTCAGTGTCCTTTAAGTTACTTAAATTTCTATTAAAATAGTGTGAAAAGTGTTCAAGGAATGCAAGCAAACCATTCCTGGGTTAGGAAGCCAGCTCTTCCCACACAGGATGTCATTTCAGTACAGTTGCTTGGAATATTGGATTTTCCTGTGTAATCCCAATCTGAGTAAATTCAGGTTGACTTTTTTCCTGAGCCCAGGGCTGTTGGTCAGTGGCTGATGGAGGAGGAGGTGTAGAAGCTCCGTGGCTGGACAGGGTCTAGTGCACAGACTTTGCCTCTACAGCAGTAACAGCTGAGGTGTGATGAGAAATAATTTTTCTTTGGGGAAGCTTGCCAAAAAAAAAAAGGGAAAAATAGCCTGGAATGATGACGATGGTGCACTGGCAGAACAAGTTTTCTGTGCTCGCCCTCTGCTTGGGAAGGTTCAATAGAAAGGCAGGATTTGGCTTTTAAAGGCTTGAGTGCTGGTTTTGGCAATGGATCAGACTCCTCGGTGAGGATCCCAATATGTGTTGTGCCTGTAAATGTTGGGCAAATTTCCCTAAATGTGGCCTCCTCACATCAGGTCACACAACTTCTTCTCATGCCATAAAGTAATTTATAAATTGGTTTTTGTACTGGTTTTACTGTGAAAGCATGGGCGGAAGGGAGCTCAGTTCCTGCCGTTGGCAGAACAGACTCTGAATGCACCAAGGTGGAGGAGAAGACATTTTGTCATCAGCACACCCTTCCCACTTGGCTGCCTGGTGACTCTGTTCTCCTGCAGCTCTGTGGTGGGCTCAGCATGGCTCTGTGTGAGCACCTTTCCCTAAGGGATGATCCACGTGTCTCCTTTCATCCACAAGGAGAAGTGAAAACCACAGCCTTATTTTCTGGAAGGGTTTAATTTAAGGAAGAAAGAGTGGGTTTTTTTCCTTTTTGGTTTTGATTTGTTACAGATGACATTTTCTAAGTGCTCTGCCCAAATCCAAAGGCTATGAGTGAAATCTTTTTAGGAAGATGATGCTCGTAACCGCCTGACTCCATGGTCAGGACTTGGGAGAAAATCTCTAACAAGATTTGTGTTGGTTTCCTTTGCTCCTGGCTGTATTTGGAGGCTGTTTCTGAAAAGCGTAACCACCGCGTGTTCCACTCATCAGCTGCAAAGTGACAATATCAGAGACAGGACTTGAAATCATCTCTAAAAATAAACAGCAGGCAGGCTCTGGCCTGGGATGGGAATGGGAATGACAGGTCTCCCATCTGTCCTTTTCCAAACCTGCCTGCCACCAGTGGGGACACAATAGCTGGGTGTTCAACACAACCACGAAAGATATTCTTGTTTGAGGTTTTCCGCTTCATTTTCCATGTTTGCCTCCATCTAATGACAGGAGGATGAGTAAGGAGAGGGCAGTTGCAAGAGCATAGATACTTCCCATGTTACTCCTCAGGAATCACATTAGCACAGGAACAACACAAACCATTTCAATGGGAATGCATGTGAGTGTGAGGATCACAGGATGGATTGGGCTGGAAGGGACCTTAAGGATCAGCTGATTTCCCCCCTTACCATGGGCAGGGATGCTTTCCACTATTTCAGGGTGCTCCAAGCCATGTCCAGCCTGGCCTGGAGCACTTCCAGGGATCCAGAGGCAGCCACAGCTGCTCTGGGCACCCTGTGCCAGGGCCTCTCCACCCTCACAGCCAAGAATTCCTTCCCAATATCCCATCTATCCTTGCCCTCTGGCAATGGGAAGCCATTTCCCCTTGTCCAAATTTCCTCTATCCCTTGTCCCAAGTCCCTGTCCAGCTCTCCTAGAGCTTCTTTAGGCACTGGCAGGAGCTCTGAGATCTTCCCAGAGCCTTCTCTTCTCCAGGTGAACACCCCCAGCTCTCCCAGCCTGGCTCCAGAGCAGAGAATGCTCCAGCCCTTGGAGCATCTCTATGGCCTCCTCTGGGCTCACTCCATCAGTTCCATATCCTTCTTATGTTGGACTTCAGGGCAGAATCCCCCCGCTCCCCACTGCTCACACTGGAGAGTCAGCCCAGGGCATGGGGGGTGGTTCGGGGCTCCCAGAGCACATGGATGGCTCACATTGAGCTTTTTCATGATCCAAAATTGATGTCCCACCACATTCAGCCCATTGAGTGGGTCACAAGTCACCACTGTGTGTGGGGGGGGAATTGTGGTTTCCCGCTGTTCTGCTCCCTTCCCAGTTTGTGACTCGACATGTCTGGTTTCTATCTGCATCCGTGTCCTGCAGCCGGCATGGATTGAGCAGCCTTTGGGCTTCCCCTTTGGCTCACAGGACATGGGCTGATACAAGCTGGATTAGGGTTTTTTTAAAACAGAGGCTTAACACCCAGAGGAAAGTAGCCTTGCAGGATATCAGACTCAAGCTTAATCCCTGACTTGGCATCCAAGAGTATTATATCATGCTCAGACTGGAGAACTATGATGTCATTTTCCACACTCATATTTTATCTGAACATCTTATTAAAATCCTGTCATTCTCTTGTGTGCTTTCCCTAAGAGAATTCGGATCATTAATGCACCATCCTGGCTTCAGCCTGCAAAAACGGTTTTAAAATTATTTTTATGTACAATTAAGGAGGAGGAAAAATAGCTTAAAAGCATCATTGACAGGAAAGGGGTGAAAAACTCATTTTTAAATTCTCAATTGCAACAAAAAAGAGGAAAAATTGGTTTAAAATTAGTGTGAACTTTGCTGTAAAGGCTCATTTTTATGCTTTAATTCTATAAATGTACCTGCAAAGGAAATTCTTTAAAAAATAGCAACAAAGCGCTGAAGCCTTGCACTATCCCTGGCTCCTGCCCTCCCAGCTGGCTGCCACATCCTGGCAGAAACCTTCCACTATCGCCCTGGAGCTGGGAGGCAACAGGGTGTCCTGCCAATGGATTTTATCCAAGAGATGTAAGTGTCAATGATGTTTTCCAGAACTTATGGGTGGATTTTCCAATGAGAAAAAATAGCCTGGAATGTCATTACCATACAATGCTGCGTTGTGCCCCAACACAGCACTGGAACATGAAGGCATTGCAGCATTTTGTCTCTAAGTCAGGTATAAAGTTCTCACATTTATAGAGAGGTTTTAGGTATTAGTTTCAAATTTTATGTAATACCCTTTTTCTAATTCCTTTTGTGCTCTCCCTGCTCTTGTACCAATTTCCCAGTACCTTCCATGATCGCCTTGGGACAATTGGTACCTTCACAATCACCTTCCTTGGACAAAGGTCCTTCTCCAACCTGCAGTCTGTATTACTCAGATGCACTCTGAGGGGAGTTCTCAAACCACACCAACACCCTTCCCAAAAATCCCAATGGGAGAAGTAAATTCAACAGGTTTATCCAGAGACACGATTTCCCAGTGTCAGCATATCATTAGGTTGACAAGGAAGTCCTTCAGAGCTACTTGCTTACTTGCAACTCTAAGAAATTATAAACCACTAATAACTCATTATTTTTAGAAATTATTATTTTAAAAAAATGTAATTTAAAATATTTTTATGTCACAGTGTTTTCATCCCAGATTAGTGTGTTCATCCTGCTGGCTGTGGATGGAGTAGGACACATGGCATGGGAGGGGATTCTCTCCCTCTACTCTGCTCTCATGAGACCTCACCTGCAGAGCTGCCGCCAGCCCTGGGGTTCACCAGCAGGAGGACATTGAGCTGCTGGAGTGAGCCCAGAGGAGGCCATGGAGATGTTCCGAAGGTTGGAGCCCCTCTGCTCTGGATCCAGGCTGGGAGAGCTGGGGGTGTTCACCTGGAGAGGAGAAGGCTGCAGGGAGACCTCAGAGCTCCTGCCAGTGCCTAAAGAGGCTCCAGAAGAGCTGGAGAGGGACATGGCGACAAGGGTCTGAAGTGACAGGACAAGGGGAAATGACGTCCCATTGCCAGAGGGCAGGGATAGATGGGATATTGGGAAGGAATTCTTGGCTGTAAGGGTGGAGAGGCCCTGGCACAGGGTGCCCAGAGCAGCTGTGGCTGCCCCTGGATCTGTGGAAGTGTTCCAGGCCAGGTTGGACAAGGCTTGGAGCAACCTTGTCCGGTGGAAGTTGTCCCTGCCCATGGTAGGGATGATCCTTAAGGTTTTTTCCTAGTCCTAGCCCTTCTAGGATTGCATAAATGAGGCACTAAAACCTCTGTTTGGACCAGAAGAGAGATTAGTCCTTGTCTGATTCTAGCAACTGAGAGGTTTCTGTCTTTTTCAAACCCAGAAATGTGCCCCAGTTTCGGTGATGAGCCGTAGATGCTCCAGCAGGTTTTGTGTGTGGTGTTGCTCTCCTTTCTCACCATCCTCCTCGCTTTCTGCTCCTTCCCAATTTAGCTCTCACAGCTACATCTCTCCCTTCCTTCATCACTACTACTCCATGTTGGAACAGGAATGTCAGACCCAACAAACCACCCTCAGCAGTTCTCCTCTCCCTGCAACCACAAACCCAAGCTGCAGCCACCTTCCATGTGGGTTTTTTCAGCCCTCGTGGAGCAGTAGCAGTGTCAGAGATAAAAATGGGATTTTGTAGTATTTTAGTACACATGGTCCCTACTCCTCCGACACGAGCACTAGGAGTAGTATCTGGCAGCCTTAAACCCTATTCAAATAAAAGTGTATTTTCAGCTTGCTTTGTTCAATCCCCTAATTAGTGATTGGTGCAGATCATCATCTCCAAGATGCCCATGTGGGCTGTTTTCAATTGTCTGCATGTCCAAGGCTCACTAAGAACGGGTCAGGGGCTTCTGTTCCTGCTCACTAGATCCCTCTGGGTGATCCAAACCAAGTGCATTAGGAAAGCCTGAATTCCTCCTGCTTTTGCTTGTTCTAATCTTCAGTAAATCCTATCCCTCTTCACAGTGGCCAAGCATTGTTAATATGTGTATTTTTAAACAAAAAGGAAGCATAATTTTCTTTTTTTCTTTTTAGCATACAAACTGATTTCTTTAATCATTTACTTGCATGCAGCATGATTTTGTAGAATAGATACTTTGAGGCAAATAAGAAAACAAGTACACTCTTTCCCTGATTTTTCCCCTACTTGGAAATTAAATACGTCACTTGAACCCACAGAAGTGATTGAAAGAGGGGAATTCTCACCTGAAAATCTTAGGTAAATACCATGGGCAAAATTCACTAGGTGTTAAAATATGTTTTTTTCCTCTGAGCCATCTTGGAAGGAGACATTTGTGTTACAGTAAGTACAAATGTAATTATGAAGCCAAATTTCACCTTTGAGAATAAATGAGGGAAGAATGGGAATGGCTGATAAGAATTTCAAACCAGACATCAAATGATAACAAAAATAAAATTCTATGTGTGGTAATAACTCACTAAATCATTTCTGTTCTAGAATATCAACAGGTTCCTGGGATTTAGTGCCAGATCCCTGTGAGCAGAAACATCAATTGATTAATCAGAGAGTGCACTGAAAATTTATTTCACATATTAGGTGAAAAGCAAACAAATAAAGCTCCCATAAAGCCACTAAAAACATATATCCAGATTAGATTTTTGGAGGGATTTCCTGAAGAGGAGGAATTCTACTGCTGCTTTTTTCTTCCTGATTATTTCATTGGAAGCACCTTTCATCCTTGTATAGAAATGATAGGAAGCCCATCAAAGGCCCTAAGGGAAAAGGGGATATTTCCTCTCTTCCTGTGTTCAGATCTGATTTCCTGAAGAGAAATCTGTTTCTTCTCTCTACCAGCAGAAAATGTATTTAGTGGTGCCAAACTTTACTCAAATAATAGAACTCCTGGTTTTTGTGTTTTGCACCAAATCCTGCAAACTTCACACCTGGAAAGAAGCATTTTTAATCACCTTGAAATTACTGTAATTATCCAGTATTTGTTGATAAGAGTGTGAAAGGGGAATGTGTTGCTTGTTTTCCTCCTGGAGGGTAGGAAACAGCCTCACACATGTCCTCATGCTCTGGAAAAGCTGGGGGGTCATCAGGAGAGAAGGAATCCATAGGTAGTTTCTATGGCTGTATTGAGATAATTCTTAGTTTAAAAATGAATTTTTGGAGCTATTGCAGGTTCTTGGGAAAATTATAAGGAGGGTTGCTTGTAAAGCCAGATTTTTTGGGATGGGTGGGAGTTCTGCATTTGTAGGGAATGCTGGTGCTGGCAGTGGGTATTTTCAGTGTGAACAAGTAACACTGATAATGTCCATCATGGGATACACACACACAGTCTCCTGGGAAAATGCTGGAAAACTGGAGGAAAAAGGGATCCTGACCAACAATGCAACAAGTCTTGTGGACTGAACAGCAGAGCGCCAAGTTGCCTAACAAGTCAGGCTGCTTTCTAACAAGTCTTCTTTTCTAGGTCCAAGGAATTTTCCAGAATTGTGTTTGTAAAATGTCATTTAAATAACCCCTTTTCAAGTCCTCATAACTTGCAGGAAATCTGGATTAGGAGTGCTGACCTTGCCCCCACATCCGTGATGTCCCCCAGTGACAAACTGGGATTTGACAGCACGATGTTGACCGAAATTGTTGAAGGTGCAGTAAACCAACTGACCAACTGAGTCCATCAGCATGTCTTTATGGATACTCCCTAGATTTGTATAATGCTGAGAGATGGGATAAGGGTTGTCACAGTTAATACACTCCATGGGTGTTTAATCCTCATTAGGGCTTTAAGTTGTTTTGGTGCTCATGCTCACTTTCCAGTTGTACTTAAATCCACTTCTCATTAACTGAGTCTGTGCTCAGGGACTGGAATCTAAACCCCAACTCTGATCACTGTGCCTTTCCTAAGGTGGTTTTTCAGCTGTGACCCCAAATACATTGTGATGTCCAATGTGTGTGTGTTAAAGGGCATTCTTGTCTATGAAAAATGGGTTTGTGTTTTTCTGCCTTGCTTTTCTAGAGAGCAGCATGTGGTGCCAGCTGTGCTCCGGAGGTTCCAGTGATGGAGTGATGCTCAGAAACCATCCTGGGCAAACTCAGATGTTTAAATGGCTATGCAAATGTAATATTACCTTGCGTTTTGATGGTCACAAGAGCTGCCTAAACCAGATATCCTTCCTCCACCTTTCTTCTCTGTGCTGGGTCAGTCTGTCCCATCCTCTGCATTAGCTGAGGTGTTTGAAATCTTTAGAGACCTCTATCTGTCTCATAATTACTGCTTTGGAATGATTCTTACTTGGAATTGATCAGTGCACTGACACCCTGTTCTTCCTAAGTGATCCGAAAGTGATGAGCTTTGCTTTGCATCTGTCTTCAGATTTTCTGAGTGTCTGTGTCAAGCAATGCTCTGAACAGAAACAGTTCTTTTTAGACAGGCTCTTTTGAAGCAAAATGTTAGGGGAAGTGTTTATTGGTTACAAGAGCCCTTCATCCCATGGATTTTGTTTGGGTCAAAAATGCTTAAAGGTGAATGCCAGGGGCCAGTTGCTGTTCCAGATGGCTCCATGATTGGGTTGGTTTGATGGAGTCATTGAAGAGAGGGTCTCGCTCTTGTGTTTCCATCCCAGTCTGGATCTTCCTGTAGTTACTGGGGTCCACACTCCAGAAAATGTTCCTCTTGGCTATGGAAGGGTGTGACTAAAACCATGGAGCTTCCAGCAGCATCTTGATGTTATTTTTCTCAGAGAATCTCCTGAGTTGGAAGAGGCCCACAAGGATCATCTAGTCCAACTCAGTAGGATCTCCTTGACTTCTGCTCCTTAGGGCATGCAGTCACTGGGATATCGCTGCAATTTTTGCTCTTTGCCTTTCAAAGCCCTTCAGCACTTGCTTCCACCCATCTTCTGTTCTCCAGGCTTTGTTTATTCCCCTTAGTCTGAAAAGTGTATAAATATTTGAGGTTTTGTTGTTAGAATTGAGCTATTGCTTCTCTTACTGTGCATTAGGTTAGCCAGCAATAGAAACACTGAATCCAATAAGGAGCATGGGGGGAACTTCCAGCAAAATCATGTGAAAATGTCTGTAAAAGGTTAGCTGGGCATCTTGGACCCATGGAATCAGTTAGGTTGGAAAAGACCTCTAAGATCATCAAGTCCAGCCATTTCCCAGCAATGCCAAGGCCACTGCTGACCCATATCCCCAAGTGCCACATCCACACAGCTTTTAAATCCCTCCAGGGCTGGGGACTCCACCATTTCCCTGAGCATCCTATGCCAGTGCCAGACCACCCTATCCATGAAGAAATTTTTGCTAATATTCAACCTGAACCTCCCCTGGCTCAATTTGAGACCGTTTCCTCTCATCCTGTCCCTTGTTCCCTGGGAGCAGAGCCCAACCCACCCCCCTGGCTGCACCCTCCTGTCAGAGAGTTGTGCAGAGCCTGAAGTTCTCCCTGAGCCTCCTTTCCTCCAGGCTGAGCTCCCCCAGCTCCCTCAGCCACTCCTGGTGCTCCAGACCCTTCCCAGCTCCATTCCCATCTCTGGCTCCAGCCCCTCAATGTTTTTCTTGTAGTTTTCCACGGATAAGCTTGGTGGAGGTTTTAACATGTCTACTGCCCCTGGATTTTCTAGGTACAAACAAATATTTTGAATAATTCCAGCTTGGAATTTCAGCCCTCAGCTAAGTGCAGAAGGGCAGGAATGAGGGATTCTGCCTGGAACAGGGGATGCTGTGAGATGGCAGCAGGCAGATTGTTTGCTCAAATATGTTTAGTGACTTTGCAATCTCAGTTCTTAAGAATCTCCTGTACATGTGCAAATGTGTTTTACAGAGACTTTTAATTTGAGCAAATTTGGGTTCCTGAGATTATATCTTTTCCAGCCTCTAAAACACAGGCTGCCACTGCCGGAACTGTAAGTCCTTGTTTCAAAACACTTCAAAGGCAGATTTTAATTCTTAAGCCTGTCTTCCCCTTGTTCCTTTTGGCAAAAGATGTTTCCAGAAGTTTATATATTTTTAAGGTGGCCTGAATCTGGTGCTAATAATGACAACTTTCAGACACAATTAATTTGGCAATGAAGTCTTACAAAAAACTCAAATATGTTGTATCAGGATCTTAACACAAGTTGGCCAACCCAACAAGTGGAGTTTCTGGCACATAATAAATAATATAAAGATCCTTTCTAGCTTGATAGGCAGGAAACTATTGATTAAAACCTTGTCTGTGGCTTATTTCCTGACTCGCTGAGCCAAAGCACGTTTGATCTGTCTCGGTTTGGAATCAGCAATATTTTTGTGTGGGTGCAGCATGTCCCACTGCCTTTGATCCCCAGAGATTTGTTTTGTCATTGCAGCAGCTATTTTTATTTTGCTTTGTGAGGGAAATAAAAATGGTTTGGTGAGTGTCACCATGTTCCAGATCTGCTTAAATGTCATGTAAGGAGACTTGTGGAAGAAACCAGAAGCTGTAGTAGATGAACTGAAGACGAATTCTGCATGATGTATGGGATATAGGTCAGAGACTAGAATTGATTTAAGATATGTAGGATAATACAGGAATAAATAACTACCTGATAAATACAGGATAAGACCTTATTTTAAATGCTCTGCTGCAGCTCCTGAATTTGAAAAGAAATAATATTCCCTGATGGTCTTCAGATTGGGTAGTTTTGGTATCTATTTAGGATGAGGGACTTTATTTATAATGTAACATCACCTGGCATCTATTTTAATGCTAGGTATTTTATTGAAATGAAAGAAAAAAATCAAACAAAAAAGCCCCCCCTAAACCCTGAGTCATTTAAAATAGCTTCATTTCAGTGCAGGTATTTTTTAAATAGACGAAGGCAAAGTGCTTCATCCTCCCTGTATTCTCCATATGTTGCTTTGCCAGGAGTTTCCTACCAGCTCTTACCAACAGCCACCACTTCTAAAAGTAGCTGTTGAACTATTTGAGATCTGGGCCACTTATTGTGGGTTTGGGTCCCAGGCATAGCAAGGAAATCACCTTTCTATGAGCTTCCCAGCACCCTGCACTTCCTGGAGGAAACTGGGCAGTGCTGGTGTCAGGGCAACTTCCCAGTCTGACCATTCACAAGACTCAGGGCAGTCACACTCCCAACATTCCTCAACACTGGAGTGGTGCAGGCTTAATGATACCCTCGTTTATTTTGGGGGAAAAAAAAGGGAAATTCGAGGATGAAGTCCTGCACATCCCTGTAGCCTCTAATAAAAGGGGGAATGAAAAGTATTGTGATAGAAACCCATATATGATTCTGTAGGGGAAACAATGACTTTCTTTTTGGCTTTAAATAGAAGCGCAGGTTTTTTTTAATTGCATGTTGGAGCAATTAATTGGGCTGGTTTATGCCTGGACAAAGCATTACGGCAGCGAGAAGCATTCATGGTTCTTGGCCGTCATCTTTCCCCAGAGACAGATTTTTCTGGTGTGACAGTGGCACTGATTGTCTTCCAGCTTAATCAAAAAAGTGTAGATGGAACATAGGGATAGAAAATTTGCCTTGAGTTATTAATTGCTGAACTATTCTCACACACTTGAGGAAAATTTTTTAAAAAATTAGACAGCAAAACCCCCCCCAAACAACCCATGTTGCATTTATTTAAAACAGCCAAAAAACCCTCCCCAAACACTTTTCATGACTAAAGGGAAGAAAAAGCAGTTAGTGGGAACTAGAGCTCTTTGTGTTTGAAATGCCAGTTGCTTTCCAGCCCTTGTTAAGAGAACAAGGGCATTTCAAGAGCTCACTCTTTAAAAGTGCACTTTTAGTCTTAGCTACACCAAAATCCTCTTGATCCTGTTACCTATTTTCATCATATGCTTTTTTTCAGTTGTTTTTTGGGTGAGGGGTAATTCCTTGTTATTTAAGGCCATATTTTACCTTGTGATGTCACTTTTTATTGCAACCAAGTTAAGGTTCACAGCATATGGTGGCTGTGAGCATCCTCAGTCATAGAACCATGCAATTGTTCAGGTTGGAAAATCCCTCTTGAGCCCATCGAGTCCAGCCATCCCCCCAGCAGTGCCAATGCCACCACTAACCCATGTCTGCAAGTGTCACATACATATATCTATTAAATCTTTCCAGGGATGGGGACTCCACTCCTATCATGGGCAGCTGCTCCAATGCCTGACAATCCTTTCCATGAATAATTTTTTCGTAATATCCAACCTAAACCTCCCCTGGTGTGGACTGTGTTACTCCCTTCTCCTATTCCAGCTGGACAGGGAAAGGAAGTGAGACCATGTGCTTAATTGCATTTTAAGAGTAAAGTATTGGCTGAACAGCTTGTGTTCACACTAAATGCTGCTATCTCCAAAAATCAAGGGAAAAAGAGATGGGAATAAGCTGATAGAAGATAAATGATGCTACATGAGCTTTATTCCTTCAGTTGGGGTCAATGACATGAGGCCACTCAGATGATGTTCCTTGAAGGGAGGCTTGCTGAGAGGGATTTCAAGGCAATGTGTGACAAGCCACTGATTTGTTACAGTGCAGGGTTTAATTGAAATAATTATGTGGGAGCCTTCTGGTTCCATTTCTGTTCTTCTGCAGTGGCTAAAATGAACCGAAATGTAGCAGTTGTGGCTGGTACCGTAAGATTTTAGGTAGTTAATATGTACCAAAGCTCTACTCGGTGATAATTGGAACCAAGGAAGAATCTCAAGCAGCAAGAACAAAGATAACCTTTAAATAGGAATTCCTGCTTTCTGGGTCTCTATGTAGGTGCCTGTCCCAAAGCCCAGGGACCCGCCTTTGATCTCAGCTTTCATCCCATCAAGCGGAATCTCTTTGATCGCAGCCCTGGTGGGGATGGCCCTTCCTCGGCGCTGTAACTCCTCTCTCTGGCAGAGCTGCTGGAGGAGCGCTCAACCTGCCTGCCGTGATTTGTAGCTGCTGCTGGCAGTACCTGGAAAACTTCAAGTTTTCAGGAACACTCAGATTTACTAGAGGGTTTTTAGCCTCCCCTTTTGTAGCCCTTCTGCTGGTGCCAGGCTCTGCCTGTCCCAGCCAGTGCTTTCACATCGCTTACTGTCCCTCCTGTGCAATATCTGCCCTACTCTTTCTTTCTCCCCCATGAAACCTTCCAAGGATCTTGGTGAATTTATTATTTATATATTTAATGTATGCATTTATTTTCTTTCCTTTCGCCACCAGTGATGGGATTTGTGGTGTGATCTCATGCATCACCCGCTCGAATGCACACAAGAAACCAAAGTCAGGGGCACATCTCACAGCCCTGGGATTACTCCCAATTCCCAGTGCCGTCAGGACTGTTGACATATGTGGCATAAATTAAAATAGCAGACAAACACTTTGGCAAGGGAGAAATATGAATGTTGGATGTGGGAGCTTGAGAAGCAAAAGCCATTTTAGTACGGAGCAGGAATCTTTTCCAATCACTTTTTTTCTTAACTCTTTCAGGCTGTGACTGTGCGGAATTCCATGGCCAAGTCGTTGTACAGTGCCCTTTTTGACTGGATCGTGTTCAGGATCAATCATGCACTCCTCAACTCCAAGGACATGGAGGAGAGCACCAAGGTAATGTCTCAACAGCTCTTTTGGCTCCTTTCTTGGGCTTTTAAAATACGTAACTACGTGATAAAACATTGCCCAGGCATATTGCTTAACATAAAGTTAATTTTTCCTTCAATAATAACTGAGTACATTATTTTAAGCAGTGTTTGCTGAGCTGAGAAGGGCGAAGCACCTCAGGTATTTTCATCTCAAAGCAACCAGGGAAGAGATTTTGTCATAGTCACAAAAGGCTGTTTCCCCACCCTCTTCAGGAGCAATGGCAAATAATTTTCCTTCTTGTGTGTAAAACTAGAGGACCATGTATAATTGAGGGGGAGAAGAGAAGTTCTTGCTACTGCATTTTGGTGAAGTTGCTCCATGAGGAAATGATGAATGAGCTGGGTGTCTGTATGTACTGAGGTAGCAGAGTAGAAAAATTAAATTAAAGGAAAAAAAAGTCATGATGCGAAGGGTGAAGCTGGTTGGTGCTGTGCCACCTTCCCAAAGAATTGATGGAAGGAATGACATGAAGTTTCTTGCCATAGCAGGGTCTGGATGCCGTGACCCAGGACATCCTCCCCATCCCTCTCGTGGATTCATCCACACTCCTCATGGCTGGGGGATACTGACACCAAAATCCGTGTCCATGCACACATGTGCTTCCAGCTACCCTTGGCTTGGGAATATGGGACATGGTCCAGCAGCATGTGGGGTTTTTGGGGGGTTTTGCATCCAAACTAAAGTCACAGCTGGCAAAAGGAGGAATTTTTGCTAAGCACTGACATTTGGATTGTGCCATAGGACTGAAGTTGCAGAGGCTCTCGGTGTGGTCACTCCTCTATATAATTCCAAAAAATGCTTGTTGAGAGTAATTATGGACCGGAAATAAAAACATGCCTATGAAATCTGGTTGTATGCTCTTCTTACAAAGAAGGATTGTTACAGTGATAACATCCAGTGAGCCTTCTGACTGCACATGCTGCCTTTCCCTCTGTCTAATATTTTACCAGAAATGTTGTGTTCTTTCCTGATTTTTTTCCCAGCTCATCAAAAAGTTTTGTCTGGGCTGTCAGGAAAAAACAAACCACACTGTTTGCATATTTGGTGAAGCAGAATAGTGGATTTGTTTTGACAGGGAAATGCATCTCAAATGCTAATTATTTTTTTATTAATGACGCAGTGATTTTTTTAAATTATTATCTGTTCTGTAGTATTTAAATACAAATCAGACCAGGACACTCTTGTGTGCATAGTCAGCATGGCTGTGAAAGTGAGGCACCACAGTAGGTGTTTATGGGCCATTAAACTTTGGTTCCCAACCTCAAATCTCAGCAGGTAAGAGCCAGAACAGCCCAAATTCCTTCTGTTTTCCAGCATTGCTGCTGCATATTAACCCTGTGCTTCCTGCAGCCAAGACTCCTATGGAATGTAACCACCTTCTCCCTTGCCAGTCTACCTGTCATCTCATGAATTCCCAATTCCCAGGTTTCTGACCCTTTTTCTTGCCCCAAATTGGAGCAGTAATATCCAGCCGCAGGTGCTGGGAGCTAGGAGCGGTGTTGCCCATGCCAGAGCAGATCCACCCATGCTGGCAAACACCCAGGGCCCAGAGCTGCAGGAGTGTGCTTGTACCCAGATCCAGGGAGGCAATCCCAGGCTGTACGTGGGCCAAGGTTTCTGAAGCAGGAAGGCAGCACACAAAACACCAGGAAATATCTGCTGCTCTGGGCAGGAGCGTAGTTCAGTTTCTCTTCAGAGTCCTCTGTGAATTGGATTGATTCCCACAAATCCCCCAGAAATCACGAAAATGCACAAATCCTCCCTGTTTTAGGGTGGAGAACGTGAATAAGAGATTTATATGCATTTCAAAGGAGCTTTGTTAAACATTGACCAGCCAATTTTCCCTTGAGTGGTTCTACCACATCACGTCCTCAGCCCTTTTTTCAGCCCCTGACTTGGGTCCTTCCAGCACAGAGGGAGGAGAGATGTCTCCCTGGACTGGGCAGGGCTGGGAATAGCTGCTCTTTTGCCCTTGAGGAATAACGTTGCTGCCAACAAGTGCCCGAGGGCATCCTGGGCCTTGCAGCTGCCACTGAGGCACCAACCAAGAATCACCACCCTGGAGGAGCAGACCTGATGCCAATTAATCTGTTTTTTCCTACCACTTCCCAATCCTCTTGAAATCCTTTTCAGCTCATGTTTGGAGAAACCCCAGATGAGGATGTAGGTTCTTCTTTGACTCCCATATGTTGTTTCAAGGTTGGGGAACACCAGTGAGTAACTGGGAGGTGGACTGGGAGCAGTGGCATCTCCAAACCCTGGGAATAACTCCTTGTTGCAAGGCAGGACCTCAGCACATGGATGATATCTCCCTGCTGGCATCTACCAGCCAAAAAAATCTCTTAAACAGTGTCTGTGAGTCTGTGATTTATGAGAGCAAAATACAGCCTTGCACCTCACAAACTCCTGAGTGTGCAGTGGGTGAACAATGTGTGACTCAACCTGTGGCAAATGTCCTGGATTAATCCCAGCCTACGCTTGCCACTGATACTCCTCTGACTTTTAAGATATATTTTGAAACAATCCTGCAGGTTGGGAAGGTTCAGAAAGTATCAGATGGTGGATTTGGGGCAGAGAGCTTTCTTTTATGAAAATCCCATTATGCAGAGATAAAATAAGACTCAAAACCGTCTGAATTCAGAGTGTGTTTGGGGAAAGCTGATGAGGAAAATTAATACAGAAGATTCTCTCTTCATGAGTGTAGATTTGATTTCAGTGGGACAATGGGAACTGAGACCATTTTCAGATCCCAATATGTGTTTATTTGATGTCAGCAGTAAGGAGAAGATCAAAAGATGAAGCTGGGCAAAGAAAAATAAACACTCAGCCGTTGTTCTTCCATATTGTCCAGCAAATATTTGGAAGATGTAAATCAGATCTTTGATATCCAAATTTAGTTAAATGTACAGTGAATTATTTTGGGAAAACACAGTGGGATTTGGCTTATCTTGCTTAGTGACAGGATCTGTAGTGTATTATTTCTGACCCAAGTTGTGAATAAGTTATTCGATACCTCCTGGTTTATGGTAATGGCAGAGCTGCCATGGGTTGGATTCGCTCTGACTCCCTTTTCCTTCATCGTCTCTCAACTGCTTTTAGTTCCTTTTATGTTCTCATGAACCTCTACAAACTGTCTGAAATTTGACCTTTATTAATGAGGTCAGAGACTTTTCTTTCTCTTGAGAACTAGATTACTAAACCTCCCAGAGCCTCTTACTGAATTCCCCTTCTGTAAATCAGGTTAGGAATTGTTAGAAGTCCATCTCATTGCTTAAAACAATGATAGAGTGGAGATTGTGGTGGATCAAAAGGCATTTCCAAGGGTGTTTTTAATCTTTTCCCATTTGGTTCTTGTGAAGTGTCCTAATTTCTTCCTAAATCACCCTGCTGCTGTTTCTGGATGATGTCCTGTGTACATGGGGATGATGGTGAGCTCATAGCTGTGAAGAAAATTAAACTCAGTGGCCATGAAGAAAAATTTGTGGTTGAACTCATGAAAAACTCATGGCCATGAAGAAAATCCATTAAAATTAATGGCCATGAAGAAAAATTTGTGGTTGAATTCATGAAGAACTCATGGCCATGAAGAAAATTCATTTAAATTAATGGCCATACAGAAAATTCATGGTTGAATTCATGAAGAACTCATGGCCATGAAGAAAATTCATTTAAATTTAACCAACCAGTTAATTCTTGGCTTTGTGACCTGAAGCAGAGGAAGAATTGCTGAACATGCAATATGTTTAATGTGCATCAGTTCATTAATTTTAGGTCCCAACTTCCAAGTTTGTAGCAAAGCACTGCCTCTCACATTATGTAATAGGTCATCTTGTATATTGGGATGATGTAGGTTGGAGTGGTCTTTTACATGAAGTGGTGATGGATTTTTGGGTTGTTTTGGGGAGGGATTTTTTACAATATTTGGTTTGGAATACCGTAAAACAAAAGAAACTAATAAAATGAAAATATATCAAAAGTTAGGAAATAGTAATAAACAAGATTTTCCCCCTGAATTTGAAGCAAACCTATTTGTGATTGAAAAAATTTACCTCCATGGTGGAATGACATCACCAGCGTGCATTTGGGGCAACATAAATCAGCTCCAGGGATCCCTATTTATTAGCACTTTGGGAATTGGAGAGCATGGAGCTTCAAGGCCATCATTTGCCAAAAGCCCTTTCAACTCACGCTCTGTGTTCAAATGTCATGGCTGGGACATTTTTAGAAAAGCATGAGGTCATGTTTCATCATCTCAAGCAGAAAGTGCTCACTGACCCAGGTTTCACCCATATTTTAAAAATCCTCATAGACATGCTCTTTTAATCACAGGAATTTTGATGCGCTAATTAATACAGTCACATTTTTAAATTTAAATGTTAGTTTTGATAAAGAAACAGCATTAACACACAAACTAGACTTGGTAAGTTGAGGTCTAAATCGTCTTTGTGTTATTTCCTTATGTCACCTGTTCAAAGAATGGATTTGAAACTGAAGACTTAAAAGATTTGTAAATGTAAAACTCCTTTATTTTTTTATATATTGGGCTGCAAATTAAATCTTAAACCCACCCATATTACATGCTTTTTGCAGGCAGTTTAGCAAAATTAATTTCGGTATATGTCAATGGTGTTTTTTCACCTTGCTACAAGAATGGACTCTATACTGGTAGATTTGTGCTTCTTTATCAGGGACAGAGAGCAGAAAAACAGCCCTAAATTCCAAATTTCTTGGGTTTTAAAGTTTTCTCAAGTGGCATCCATTGGCTTCGTTCTTTCAGGAGCAAGGGACAAATGACTGATCCACTGTAGAGCTCTGCCTGGATTTCTCTGGCGTGAAACTCTGCAGAAAGCCACACAACTTAAAATCTGTATTCTGAAGGAGTTTAAGAGTTACAAACACAAGGATGTGAGAAAAATGCTGTTTTGCTCTGGGTAGCAACCACAGCAGAATTAACCATCCTTCTCCTGGAGTTGTGGTTTGATACCTGCAGTGGTTTGTTAAATACAGATTATTTTTATAGTTCTGTGCATGTTTCATTTTGGGTATCAGAAAAAAAAATGCAGTTTTAAAATACAGTATTTTAATAGGATTCTTTTATAAATGACATGACTATTTTTTACTATATATGACTCTTCTGCTTTGCTGTATAAATATATTTCCACACCCACACTGAAATAAATTTGGTAGCAGTTTCAATGCAGTAAATGAACCAGGACTGGAAAAAAAGGGAGAGGATTTTGTGATCAGTTATTTCATATTAAATTAAGTTTGTGAGAGCTTAAAAACCTTGCTCAGCTTAAAGTCTTCCCTCATGGCAGGGTCCTAACTATTTCCACAGAGTATCAATGCGATGTTTGCGAGAGCTGGTGTCAGTAAATCCATAAATATTCTGGAAGTGTGAGCATTTTATCTTCAGGTCTTGTTTGTATGTGCTGGAATAGCAACTTTTATATAGGGGAGTTTTAGGGAGCTCTTGTGGATTGTAGGGATGAGTTTGAGCAGCAGTGGGGTGGTTGGGGTCAGGATTTGCAAGGGTGATGTGAAGTGACATGAGAAAAAGTCGTCACTTCGTCCTGTTTCCATCATCAATTTTTCCATGGATAATATAGATAAAATATGATCTGTTAATTACAGAGAGTTTAAGAAGAATTCTTACTGAGATGTGTTTAAATAAGAGATGAGGCAGATTTCTGCCCGGTTAATGAACATAGCTGTGACGAAAAGGGTTACCACATCCCTTGGAGCAAACAGGAGAAGATACTGGACCTTGGGAAGCAGCAGGTGAGAGTGAATCCCTCTGCCAGGCTCAGTCCTTGTTCCAGTGGTTCCCAATTTCCATCTTCTGGTCAAAGGGCTGTTTCTCATGGGTGTTTTGCCAAGTGATGCAAACTTCTGGGGAAGTGGCCAAAGGCCTTCATTCTTGCAATGGCATCGGGGAGGTAGAGTCTGCCTGGCCCTGGAACAGGGAGAAAAGCCTGGACAAAGGATGAAGTAGCCAAAGTGCTCTTGGGAAAATGGGTTAGAGACTTATCTTTGTGCTTAAATGCCTTTTTTGTTGTGTTTTCACTTGTCCCAGTGGCCAAGGTCTGGATCATAACAAAGCTCCAATTCTCAGCTGAATGGCTGAGCTGCCCACGGCAGCTATGCATGCTCCAGCCGTAGGTGGTTCCCTGGTCAGGCGTCAGGCACAGAAGGAATGTTTTCCTCCCACATTATGTGATCTGTTGAAAATGGACAAAAGGCAGCATGGAGAGGCTTGTGGACAGTCTGGTTTATATTCCTGGCAGTGGAATTAAGCTGGTCTTAGCAAGGAAGTCTTAGAAAATCCAGAGTGCAGATAACACCAATAAAACTAAAACCAGGGCACCTGGCAGCTCTCAGGTCTTTTGAGGTGGGGGGGGGCGGTGTTTCTCTTCCTTACTTAAGGTTTGGTTAATTTGACCAGTGCTAATGCTTTTACCTCTCTTGTTGATTTATTTAATTAATTGTCATGGGTGAACGGAGTATTTGCGTAAGTGAGGTGGCTTTGGTTGGACCCTGAAGCATGGTGCTCTAAGAGGCTCCTGGTGGAGCTCTTTGTGGACTTGTCCTTCAGGCTTTTCACTCATTTTCTGATGACAGCAGCCTTGTTGGATGGGCATAGTCTGAGTTTTATTTATAACTTACTATTAATAAGATGTTTAACATGACAGTCATGTACAGGCTTGGAAGCTGCAGCAGAAATTGTATCTTGAGCTTGTTTTTTGCCTCGTCTCCCTCTGTGGATGAGGTTTATCTGCTGACACATTCCCATGTCCCTCTTCCTCTGGGTTTCCCAAATCCGTCCAACAGGCAGAAAGGTCAAGTTTTATGAAAACCAGTACCTATACAAAGGAGGAAGTTCCACATTTCTACTCCCATCAAGGGTAGGAAGCACAGTCTGAGCCAGGAGGTGATGGGTTCCACTCCCTTGATGACCAACAAATGCCTGGCCACTGGCAAGGGTCCACTGCCTCCCCTTGGCTGGCTGGTGTGGGGGGAATGGGGTTGGTTGTGGAGAGAGGAGGGGGCCAGGAGGATGCAAAGTAAGCTGAGAATTCACAGCAGTGTTGGCCTTGCTTTGCCAACATAGGAAATCTTGGTGCACTCACATCTTGATGAGCATCTCAAGGGGTCGTTGTAGATTAGAGACCAAACAGGCCTTGGCTTTTCAGTTTGGGGAAAGGCCTGGGGTGGGATATGGATAAGGTTCATAAAGTCATCAAAGTGATGGAAAAAAAGACGATTTTGAACTGTAACTCACTAAATCCTTTATTTATATTATATTATAATTTATATTATGGGTTATGGGTTTAGTAAAAGAAAAAACCTCACTATTGTGAACTTGTGGAAGTTGGCCTGAGAGGATGTAAGGGATATCATAGTGCCAATGGGTTCCAAAAAAGTGGGATGGGTCCCTCTTTACACCTCCTTTGCCCATGAACTAAAGAAGCACAGAGGTGCCTTGTCGCTGTTGAGCAGCTAGCAGAGTAATGAAAGCACCAGTTCTCAGTGGCAAGAAGGAATGACCTTTATTGTTTTGATTTCATCACATATATAGAGTTCTCAAAAGTCACCCAGATTGGTCAGTCAGAAGCCTTCCCCCAGGCCTGATTGGCCAGGCCTGCACTGTCCAAGTTCTGAGACACTGTTCCAACAACATCCAAACTTTATCTTTATTTATAAAACACAAGAAAATTTCTCATGGGAAAAACCTGTGCTAGCCACAGCGCCTCTCCATATCCGTCATCCCAGACTGGCAGGAGCTGGTGGGAAAAGGTGCCAGAGAGCAGAAGAGCCATGTGGACACAGCCAGGTGTCACAGGGGAAGATCATGTGGGCAGGTCTAGGACAGCAGTTAGGGCTGAGTGTTAAGTAGGGCTTTGGACCCTCTTTTCCAGCAGCAGTATTATTTTTGCATTAATTCCCCCTTTCGGTGAGGCGGGAGCAACTCGGCGCACCCAAACATCCATCATCTGATCCATGAGGTGGATGCATTATTTGTGATACTATTTTAGTTTGCTTGGACACTGCACTTACCTTGTGAGTTGTGTTCACGGTGCAAGCTTTGTTTCCCAAGCCTATCCCCGTTCTTCGCCTGTAAAGATCAATACTGTTAAATCCAATGGAAGACTTGGAATGGGCCTCAGGTTACTTCAGAGATGGCCATTTTTTTTTGTGATTAAGAAAAACTTCACCTCTCAAAGGGCTTTTCTCTTAGAATGAGCCCTTCTGTCCAGATATCTAAAGTTACATGTTATCTCTCTGATTTGGGGAGGTCTTCCAGATGGCACAATATCAACAATTCCACTAAAATTCCTGGTATTAAGTATATTTAATTCTGCCTGTATACTTTTGATTATGTACCGTGTACAAATAATCCACTTTATGTTATTTTATTCTAATCTTCACTCTTACTTTTCTTGCAGACTTTATCCATTGGAGTACTTGATATTTTTGGGTTTGAAGACTATGAAAACAATAGTTTTGAACAATTCTGCATTAACTTTGCCAATGAGCGCTTGCAACACTACTTCAACCAACACATCTTTAAACTGGAACAGGTAAGTCTGGAAGTATTTACTCTCTGATGCCATTGAGTGTTGACATGACTTTGTGGCCCTGATAAAGTTCTTAAATTGTCCCTTTAATTCTGTTTTGTTAAGGAGTGTACACTGAATTATTCAAATTTAACTTCTAATTGATGATATGACAAGCTACCACCTGTAGAATAAAATGCAGCCAGACATTTGCTGGTTTAAAATAAACATTTTGGGTTCCAAAAACAGCATTAATACCTTAACCATTGCTCTGTTGTCTCTTTGACATGTGCTCAGAAGGCTCGTCCATGAGCAATTCCTTCCTTGCCTTTGCCTGGACTTGCTGCTGTGTCATTTAATATCACATTGAAGTTATTTTTTGGTATCTAATGAAAAAGTCTTCCCAGTCTTCCAGTATTTTTTTGCTTTCCACTGTTGATTTGGGGAGGTGAGGGGAAATGTCACTCTCATGCATTCTCCAAGGTCAGACTTGAGAGCGTTAAAACCTTCAATAGCCCTGGCAGATTAGGAAAGGCTGAACTTTCAGCTTTGCTTTAGGTTTATTAAGACAGGTGCTGCTTTCCAGCCTCAAATTAATGCACTTAAGAGAGATAACAAAAATACAGGCTGCAATCCAGCAGGTAACATACACAAGATAGATTAGATTGATGGGAGGAGGTTCTCTATTTATTATCCAATAACAAGCAGGACGCGAAAACGGAAAGTATGTGTTGTTTCATGGATGGGCAACTATTATTGGGCTGTATAATAAAGGAAATATGTTAGAGACCTTCAAAATGCCTTTGTTTGGACTTTCCAGTCTGCATGTCCTCCCTGCAGTTGAAATCCTTCTTGGGGGAAGCCAAGGGGTACCCTCCTTATCATCATTACAGAATTAACCCAGCCCTTCCCAAAAACCCTGGTAGTTTTATTTAGGGCCTTTCCATTGTTATCCAAGATTGGAAAATTCAGAAGGAAAAGTTGCCTTGAATATGAGAATATTCAAAAACAAGTAATATATCCCTGAGTGGGTCACTTGGGGAATGTTTGCTCATGAATTTGATGGTTTCTGTTAAATCTCTTTGGTTTTGGTCAATTAGGTGGAGCAGAGCTGCTCAAACCCATTTAATTTCAGTTTTTCAAGTGGCCTTTGTATGTATGCGTGTGCACCCTACTCAATAGATGCTCCAAGAATGGGAAAATTTATCTATTTCTAGGAACAGGTTTATTTTCCCATTATCCACCATAAAAATGCAAACTCTGATACTATTGCAAAGCCAAACCAGCTGGATTTTTTCTAAACATTATCATACACTTCCTAGAAGAGACTCTGGGAAGGAGGACCCTTGCTGAAAGCTGGAGACAGATGATTCCTTGGTGAGGTGGGGTTTCGGCAGCTTCTGCCAAGATGCTGTCATCCATGAGGGAATTCCTGTTACTGGGCTGAGATTTCTTAGCAGGTCAGTGCTTCCCCCAAGCCTGAGGTATACACAGAGGTCCTGAGTGCAGTAATCCATAATTCTTGGAGCAGCTTCAGAGGTAATTAGCTTTCTCCTGGAAATCTGTCAAGCACGTGAAGTCACTGGAGTCAGTATTTGCTGTATGGATACGTGGAGCAGTTGCAGAGCCATAGAACTGCAAAGGGCGTGTTCCAGTTCTTAATGCCGGAGCATGTCATCCTGGATCCTGGCTGGAGCACTGCAACTCTGCTGCTGGAAAATTCAGGCATCTTGGCATAGTTTGAGTCTATAAATACAAATAAGCTGTGCAGCTGCACGAGCGCTGATTCTTGGGCAAATGAATTGAATGGTTTAACCATTTACTTTCCCTGGAATTCCAGCTGTGTGTGGAGGAGTGGATTCAATGGATAGAAAGCTTGAGGATGCATATGCAGATCTTGGGTCTTCAGAATTTCCTTCCTTCCTCACTGGCCCAAAGATCAACTGGGCATTTAATGATAGTCACAAGTCTACAGATAAAGACCAGGGAATTAATACTGTGTTTCTGGACACCAAAATAGTTCTGTTACTTCAAAATGTGAATTCGTCTGAAGTACCGTGGCTTTATAATGGTTTCTTTGATGTCTTGATGATGAGGACCTGAAGTGGATAGAACCTCCTCTGAATCCTTCTTGGTTTTCCAAAGCTTTCAGGAGGCTGAAGAGAGACTGCTGAGATACTCAGACACTTCTGCTAAAAACAAAAAAGACAAATTTAAATAGTCACAATTTTTCTTGAAATTCTAGTTGAATTTGTTGGCCAAAACAGCATTTAGCCGCGATGGAATTGTTGCCGTGACATGCTGCTGACATTATGGAAAGCAAAATACCCTCCACAGTCCTCTAGGAGAACCATGGGATTATTTTAACATCTTTTCCCCTTTTTTCATGGTGAAATCTAATACAATGTGTCTGGTAAATCTTTTTTTAAACCTTCTGTCTGAAGACAGCTCTATTTCCAGGGGTTTGCAAACAACCACTGAGGCATCCTCGGGCTTCAGCCTGGTGCCTCCCAAAAATACAACAGCTCTTTTGCTGTGACTGAGGGGCTGCAAAGGCCTTTGCCGGAGCAACCTCTTCTCTTGGAGCTGATCATGGGATAGGGGTAAAGACCTTATAAATCCTGGTCTGCTCTTGGATTCAGATCAATGACAAGCCATTTATTAATGTAGAAAGGTAGCTATGGCAGGAGTTGTGACCTTGCCCCATCACAGAGGTAATGTGGTTTTCTCCTCCCCATGTATCTCACAGGTTCCTGGAGGGAGATTGGGTAAGGGGTTGGTAGTGCTCAGTGCTGCCTCGTGGAGTTTGCTCTGGGCAGCACAAAGGTGGGGAGTCCTTCACCATCCCTCCCTTGGGGTAGTGTCTTCAGGTGACATGTCCCCGTCACTCTTGGACTCATTGGGTGCTGTCAGAGCATCACCTCAGCAGTGATTCTCAGTTCCCCAGCCCTGCTTCATCCCTGTGCCCTCATCAAGTGGCCTCCTGTGCAGATCAGATAAGCCCAGAGCTGCCCTAAAAATCAGAACACCCAGGTGCTTCCGAAATAGGAAGACAGTGGCTTTGCATTGCACCTTGCCTTTTGCTTGGGTTTGTTTATTTTAAGGGCACTGCACTAAACAATTGCTGGGGATGAAGATGTAGTTTGGAGGTCACAGTACCATACCACCCATCATCAGAGTTTCCTCCAAGTTTCCATGTCTTTGGTAGTTTAAGAGTCAAGAGTACAAGTTTTCATTTCTTCATGTATCCCATTCTCCCAACTTTATTGTCTTTGTCCTCACTGATCTTCCCCCATCCCTGCTGTGGTGCATCTGGTTCTCCCCACCTCACCCACCTTTCCCTGTTTCAGCTGATGCTTTGTAAAGATTGAGGACTTACCTTGTAGCTTTCCATCCACTGCTATTTAGTTTCCTTTCTTCTTCATTTTCCAGCTTTTGTTTACCCACCAAACCTCAGTTTCAAGGGCATGCTCTTACTGTTTAAAAAAATCAATAAATAACCAAGGTTGAGGCTGAAAAAATACATAATTTGGAGTACAATCAACTGTCAGGAGCTCAGGTGTTCAGTGAAGTCTGTTTTCTGGTGGGGTCCCTGGTGAGCTTGATGTCCCAGCCAGCAGATACCAGCCTGCTCAGATTGAAAAACTGAATTTCATCAGGATAATGCCTCATATGGAATGTTTACTCAGCTGTCCAAAGCTCCATAAATATTTTGGGAGGTCTATAGGGTTTTCTGGTCCTGCTCAATAGGTGGAGAGATCTGACAGCCTGGACTAAATCATGGCAGAGCTTAGTTGAAGGTGTGATTTGATGGTCTCGGAGGTCTGGTCACTCCCTCCAACCGCCTCTGAATTTCACCTCATGATTTTGAGGAGCAGCAGTACCCAGGGAACGTGATGCTCTACAATGAGTTTAGATATCTTACTTGAATATAATATTTATCATGCTTAGATATTGTATTTAGATATCATATTTAAATAAGTGTGAGTTTAATCAATAAAGTTTTCCAACCTTGATGATTCTGTGGCTCTGTGAACATTGCAACAGTTCATTCATCACAGTGGGAACAAGTTAATTTAAAAAAACCATCAATTTAAAATACTTAAATTATGAAAAAGGGTCTTTCTCCTACTGCTTGGAACACTCTTCCCTTCCTTCCAGCCAGGGTTTTTTCTGTATCTCATCACTGGTTAGGCATTAACATCTCTTTATTGCTTCTGAAGACAAAAGCCAACCATCAGAAGTCAACCATTGAGGCCTGGGAGGCTCAGTTCAAATTTCTGTTTTCCTTGGAGATGGCAGAGCGGCTGCCCTCTGAGAAATGCTGCCATCAGCTGCGTGCCACATGACCCGTGGAGAAAGAACAAGCTGCACTAGTTATTGATTTATTATTTGGCAGAATGCCATTGAATGCAACTCACATTTGGGGGAAGAGGAGGATGCTTAGAGCACATAAATCATACTAATAAAAATCAGGATGCCGAGAGCTGTTTAATTTGTATCTGCAGGGTAGGAAGATTTCGAACCACAGAGTGAAATGAAAGACAACTCTGGTCAGAGCTGTGCCAGGGCAGGTTTAGCTTGGACATCAGGAGGAATTTCTTCCTGGAAATGCTGGTCAGGCATTGGAAGGAGCTGCCCAGGGAGGTGGTGGAGTTGCCATCCCTGGAGATGTCCAAGGAAGGACTGGACATGGCACTCAGTGCTCTGGGCTGGTGGCAAGGTGGGGATCAGTCATTGGTTAGACTCTAAGGTCTGGAAGGCTTTTCCAGGCTCAGTGATTCTGGAATCCATCATCAGTCCCCCAAAGTTTTGTCTTGGGTCCTTCCAGCATCCTTGAGTCCATGGTTGTTGCATGTCTGGGACTGGGTCTGAGAGGCCTTCATTTGCCACCCACTTATTTCTGGGTTTCTGCAGATGATGAGCAGTCATTATATGTAAATATAATATATAATGTATAACACGTATTAAGATATATCCTAATCTGTTATTTATATATGTTCTGCTACATAGATTAGATTGAGTAGGAAGGGACCTGAAAGATCATCCAGTTTCAATTCTCCTCATGTGTAATTTCCTGTCCTTTAATTTAATCCTGGTGCAGGGAAGTGCTGTATCTGTCAAGCCCATCCCTCATCCCATGCTCCTTGCTGTAACTCCCCAAGTCCCAGGTGCCTTGCTCTCAGTGCCCTTATCCCTCTCCCGAGTCACCATGATCTCTTGAGCTTTTTTCCTCTCCTCTGAGCTGGTTCCTTCCTTTTTCCGGTTAGATGATGTTTTCTGCTAAACCTGGCGCCTACTCAGATGTAGTGGCTAAATAAATGCGCAGACTACTAGGGATACCAATTTTTGTTTATTAATGGTATGAAAGGGGGTTGGAAGTGCCAGGACAAGGGGAAAGGCTTCCCACTGCCAGAGGACAGGGATAGGTGGGATAGTGGGAAGAAGCTCTTCTCTGTGAAGGTTGGAGACCTGGCACAGGTTGCCCAGAGAAGCTGTGGCTGCCCCATCCCTGAAGTGTCCAAGGCCAGGTTAGATGGGACTTGGAGCAACCTGGTTTAGTGGAAGATGTCCACACTAGGAGATCTTGGAATCAGAAGATCTTGAAACCATTCTGTGTTTCTGCTGGTGGATTTTTATAGGACAGAGTTGGGCAATGTGACCTCTCTCCTTAAACAAGATGATGAGCAAGAAATCTCTAAAAGCCTCTAAAATACTTCAACTGACCTAAAAATTGTCCTGTTGTGGCAGGATTGGAATCAGGAGTTAGTGTGTTAATTGACACAAGTGTGGAGTAGAACAGGAAGGGGGAGGAGATGTTCAGCATCAAAGACCAGTCTGGTGCTCACCATGACCACTGTGGATGTCCCTTCACATCTTCTAATTTTGATCCGTCTTCCAAGGTGTTGCTAGGTGCAGATAGAGATATTTCTTTTCCTCGTAAATCTTGATGGCAAGAAATTAAAGGAATTGATCCACCCGCAGATCACGCAGCAATGTTAATCTCACACTTCTCCTGGCTGTATAAGGGCAGCTTGGGAAGAAGATGCTCCTGCAAAGGGAGCCCGTGGGATCATGGCAGTGTGCATGCTGCCAGCTGAACCATGCAAACCCAATTCTGCCCATTTTGAGAGCAAAATATAATTTATTATTGAAACCCTGTTGCCAGTGGAGCTCAGAGATAGCTGATGTGAGGTCAGAGATGGATGATGTGGAGCTGGCACATGGTTTCCTGGGCTGAACCTGCTGGTTTATAACACTTTCATGATGGACAGTCCAAATTCCAATAAATTCAAATCTGCCTATGTACAGCAGGGAGGAGGTTATCAGTGGGTGAAGCATCAGCCTTAGAATAAAACCAAATTCACTTGGCATTTGCTGAGGAGCTGCTGAACTGGTCACCTGGAAGGCAACCATCTCAAGGAGAACCTTGGACCAAGGGAAGGCTCATCAGATCCCCTGCCCTGACCCCCATTATTATGGACAGAGGGGGCCTTAAAAACCTGTTTATAGATTGTGTATTCCTAGAGAATGTGGCTAAGTATTTACACTTGTTGTGTCTGTGGGCACACAGTTAAAAAATATATGTGTTATGTATATGTCTATATATATGGCTGCATGTATAAATTCCTTTTCTACTGAAATTGAAAACAAACATAAAAATTCTCATTCCTAAATGAAAGCCTCAGCATCTTCTCCTGGAGGGATGTGAGGAACTCAAGGCATCCACCCTGTCTGCAGCACAAGCAGACCAAGGACCAGCCGTTGGTCTCACTCATTCATGAACTTTCCAATAATTATGTTTTCCCATGGATTTATTATATCTAACTCATTTTAATCATCAGTTTATGCTGGGATGATTCTACTGGGCCTGGCTTACGGTGCCCATTTGCTCAACAAGCAATTAATCCTCCATGGGATGGGTTCATTCCTGGATGTATGAATCCTTAGTGGAGAGATTCCCCCACACCTTGTTGCCATTTCCAGCTGTGGACAAGTTTTCCCAAGCTTCTCAGGATGGATTTTAGGATGCAAATGTGTCCAGACATATCCAGAAAAGAGCTTTTATGAGGTTTAGCTTCTTTAATTTTTCATATACTGATGACCCTTTTGAACATATCATACAAAAATATTTTGGGATTATTTTAAGATGAGGAATTCAGCTAGAAATGGAGAGAGATGTGGAAGGGGGGGTTAATTCCTAGTTTCTCACTTTGCAAATGCTGCCTGAAGCTGAAGCAGATGGTGTTCAAGGCAAGAAGAGAGGAATTTCACACCCTTCTGTTTAGTCGGGAATTTTTATGCCAAATATATACATTTAGACATCCAAAAGTAGCTGCCTGTTGATCATATGTCTCTGGATTACATGAGTTTTTATGACAGGAGCACGATGGGAAATGTTCCCACATGGAATTACGCTGGGAAAAGGGATTTTTCAGTTGATTTCTCACTTTAATTCGGGAATTTTCATTATGTAAACAAGGTACATATTTCTATGCCTCAGTAAGGAAAGGCTGGAGTAGATAAACTCCTAGATCTGGTCTAGCTCTGCCTGGGAGAAGGTGAATGAGCTGATAGGGGTTTCTGCTGCTCTTGGGGTTTTTAAATGTTATTTTGGGGGCTGTTTCTCAATTCTCACTGTGACTAATAGCAATATCCCTGTGGGATAAGACATCTGCCTTCAGGGCACTGAAACACTGAGGGATTTTCAAGAGCTTTGGGCTTGCAAGATGTGTGGATGGATGCCCAAAGCCCTCCAGACCTCTTTAAATCATGGGAAAATTTGCATCTTTGATATCCCATGATAGGGCAACAGATTTCATATATTGTGGCAAAACCTTTATCTTTAGGTGGGATTTTTCACCATCTTTTGATATAAATTTGCTAAACCCTGAGTTTTGTGCTTTTAGACAGATGGGGAATTTGTTATTACTTTTATTTTGTATTTTTATCATGTTTCATTTCTTCTCTGCATTTCTTCTTCTCCGAAGTTTTTAAGGCCCTGGTCCCTCCCTCCAACTACCTCTGAATTTTACCGCATGATTCTGGGGAGCAGCAGCCCCCAGGGAATATCACACTCCAAAAAGAGAGTTCAGGTATTTTATTTAGGTATCATATTTATCACAGTTAGGTACCATATCTAGATAAGTGTGAGTTTTAAAATAGTATTTAATATTTTCTCCCCTAATTGTGCTTTTTAGCATTTGAAGTTATTTACTGATGACTGTGACTGGATATGGAGTAATTGATGATCATATGTGGAGGTGTAAAGACATTTTCCAGCACCTCCAAGATTTTGTTGAGCTTGTGGGTGTTTTCTCCTACTCAGGATAAAGAAATCTTTAATTCCACCCTGGATTGGGGTGTTTTGGTTTGGTTTAGCACCGAAATAAAGTCCTGATAACAGAACTGGTCCAACACTCCTGTAAAGATAACAGGACTTGGTTCTCAACACCTCCAACTATAAAATTACAGGATTTTCTGTTCCTAGCAGGAGGGGTTCCATCAGGCCTTGCAGCCCTGTTGGGAAGGTTTTCCTGATGCTTAGCATATGTATTTTAGTTTTAAACTCATTATTCTGTGTCATGGACAGCATTCACAGTCTGGGTCAGTGTAGGCAGTCAGGGTTTCTCTTTAATAGGGCTTTAACAGCTCTCCCTTTCCTAGAATTCCTGTAATTTTCCTACTTTAAAATACTGGATGTTCTGCATCATTCTATTTGTTTGGTACCCCAAATTTTACATGCTGCTTTGCCTCAGGTAACGCTGTGTGAGAGTAAAGATTAGACTTTGTATTCCACAAGCATTTCAAAGTCTGCATCCCCATTTTATATCTTTTTTTAATATATTTGAACATCATAAATTGTGTTTTATTCAGATCCCTTCAGTGACCCCACACTGACATACTACCAATATCTCACTTCATGCTCAGGGCAGCAAAGCTGTTTGTGAATTCCCACTTGGGAAGCACGAATCTCCTCGTGGAGTCCACACAGGTGACCTGGAGAACAATCTGTAGCATCTCACCCAATAATTAAATGAAAATATGGAACTGCTGAACTCTAAAAAACCCCAAATGTCTTTTTTTTTAGTTCTTTGCTCCATTTCTTTTGCCAAGCCTGGGATCTCAGTACTCTTCTCTCCAGTGACCTTACATTATTCCACCTTCCAGCAGACCAGGTTTCAGGTATCCAGGGATGGGAGGAGTAAATCCTCATGTTGTTATTGGCAGTGAGGATGCCAAAAGTGGGGCTCCATGGACTTCACTGCACTAGAAACTTTTGCGTATAGTGGTAATGTCAACAATTTGGTTCTTAATGTAAAGATGGTCTTCCAGGAATAGGACATTTGGATTTGCCCCTAAATATAACTTAGTTTTAAATCAAGGTATAAATTTAAGCTGATTTTTAATCAGCCTCCAGCTTTAGGGGTTTGTGTTTGGATGGACTGAAAGTGTTTCATGCTGTCTTTGTCTTGTTAAATGAAAACCTCATGTTGTTTGAATGGAATTCCTAAATATTCCAGTGCTCCAGGACCCTGCATCCATCAAAGGATGGCAGAGGCTTTGTTGTCCTACTCAGAGGTGAAGGAATAGTTTGGAGGTAACTTTTAAAGGTATCTCCTGAATTCTGCAGGAGGGTGGTCATTAGAAGATGAATATAGGAATCATATGGAATATTAACAACTGCAATTTAGTTACATTTAATGGACAGCAGTGATTTTATCCTGAAGCTTCTGCCTTTCTGTGGACAGTCTCCAGGGCGTTCTGCAGACCAGCAAACACCCCAGAAATTACATCAGCCGATCCCAAAGCCATAGTTGTATCTCCTGAGCTGAGTTCCTGAAGGCAACGAAACCAAGAACTGGAAAAATGCTAGGAAAAAGTGAATAAGTGGAATTTATTTCCATTTAAGCTTTGGAGTAGTTGCTCTGGAGTGGTTCCTGCTGCCTGTCTTGAAAAGAGAGCAAATCTCTGAATTATTGTGGAAAAGGTTGTTCGTTGAGGACTTGAATCTGTCTTCTCATTTGGCCACAGTGGGAAGTGGGGATGGAAGGGAGGGAACAACCCCAGAGCCTGGGAGTGAGTGTTTCTGACCCAGCCCAGAGGAAAAAGGAGCAGAGGAGGGGGAATTAGCCAAAATCCTGCAGCTGAAGGAAGCGAGGCCAGAAGGGATATGATGACTGACCATCAGGTCTGTGGAGCAGCTGAAAATGAGCCCAGAGAAGTAGAGACCTTGAACTCTGGCCTTTTGTGGTCATTTACTGGACTATTTTAAAAAATTCCATATCTGGCATTGCTAATCAGTGCTTTTGCATCGATCTCAGGAGCAGCACAGGTTTTTAATGTGGTCAGAAGAATTTCACAGCACATTTGCTGCGCAGCTGCTGAATGTCCCATGAGGAGTTATGGATGTCTAGAGGCCTTTTAGAGCAGAGCAACAGTTTGTGCCCCATTTTGATGTGTGAAGGCTTAAAACGCTACATAATTGAGGGGTTTTTGTGTGGGCAAAAAATGTAATGCTCCCCAACAAGTAATTCAACAAGGAGTCATGATAATAAATATGTAAGTCCAGTAACACCCACCTGTCACCACTGAAATATTGCTGCTCTTGTCTCATCACAACAAGGTTTTATGGCTCTCCGTGTGCTCCTGACCATTCTTGAGCTGGCAAAGCTGGGCCTAATGGACCCTGCACTCCATTAAGGGGCTGTCGGAAGCAGGCGGTTGATGGATGGTGCTGACTCCCAGTGACTCTCTGGGAAATCCCTTGGGAGAAGCTCATGTCTGCTCCAAAATACACAGCCTGCAATTGCGGGGTAGAGACTTCTCTCTGGCTTGCACTGAAAATGCCACGAGTTTTAATAAAATCTATGATTTTTGATTGCCTGTTGTTCAGCAGGGACTCGGCAATGTTGTTGTGAGGTTCTGCTGTGTCCTGGTTGCTCCACAATAACTAAAAGAAAAAGATTAAAAAATTAAAAGAGAAAACAAAATTCATAATGCAGAGTCATTCCTCATTTTCAGGATTTTTTTTCCCAATGGGATGTTGTATATTTTGAACCCAAAAGGCTTTAGGGATGTTAAAATCTCCTTCTAAGGCAGCACACAAGTCTGTATTGTTGGTGTAAGATTATACAATGTCTCCAATACTGAATTCAGGACCTTGTAGGGATTGTTTTAGCAAAAATTTCCTTGTGAAATGTCTCAAAGCTCTTCAGGCTCTTTAGTTCTAAGAATATCTGTAGAGTTCATGTTAATTTTGGATGGACATACTTTTTTTAAAGTTGTCTGCTCAGATTCAAAATAAAGGCAGAGGCAACAAAAATAATGAATCTGACTGTTAGAAAGATGTATCATATTAAGATTTTGAGGCTTGTTTCCTTTTTATCTTAAATTCTGCCATCAAAATGTCCTGTGATAGAGAAGTAAAAATGCAGCTGGATCAGTAGGACTTTGCCCAACACATGGAGTAAGGTGCATGTTCCAGTATCTCTGTTTACACAGTGAGTCATAAGTCTTGAAACATATGATAAAAATTACAATTTTTAAACTCCACTTTCATCCAGATGCCCTAAAATAATTTCTGCATAAGACTTCTTGAAGTAATCCAGTTGAAAGTCTGTCTTGGAGGAGATGAGGTTAGAGGAGGAGAGCAAGGGTTAGAGCTGTTTTGGCGGAAAATAGCATTTTTTGCCTCAGCTTGAATTTGGGGGCAGATCCTCACTTTACTGTAGAGAGAGGTGGTTCTGCTGGCCCTGGAGCAGTGGCTTTGTGCAGCTGGAGGTCTCTTCATTAGTCTGTAGAGTACCAGCCATTAATAGTGGGAGATATGGAAGAGCAGAGCCCAGGGAAGCAAGAAAGGGAGGTTTACTGCTTTTTCTGTGTAATTAATATGATGTACCACCATTTCCCTCCAGCAGCTGAATACTAAATATTAATTGATGCAAATTGTGTAACACTTTGATGGGTAGGAGGCTCCACACACCCCAGCCATGTGTGCTGAGACTCCAAAACCCCCCAGATCCCCAAGTATGGGAAATAGGAGAATCTGCCCCTCTGCCCCCTCAGGTGAGACCTCACCTGCAGAGCTACCTCCATCCATGGGGTCCAGCATCAGCAGGATGTGGAGCTCCTGGAGTGAGTCCAGAGGAGGCAATGGAACTATTCCAGGGCGGAAGCTGCTCTGCTCTGCTCTGGAGCCAGGCTGGGAGAGCTGGGGGTGTTCACCTGGAGAAGAAAAGTGCCTTCCAGTGCCTAGAGGGGCTTCAGGAGAGCTGGAGAGGGACTTGGGACAAGGGCCTGGAGTGCCAGGACAAGGGGAAATGGCTTCCCACTGCCAGAGGGCAGGGATAGATGGGATATGGGGAAGGAATTCTTGGCTGTGAGGATGATGAGGCCCTGGCACAGGTTTCCCAGAGCAGCTGTGGCTGCCCCTGGATCCCTGGAAGTGTCCAAGGCCAGGTTAGACAGGGCTTGGAGCAGCCTGGTCTAGTGGAAGGTGTCCCTGCCCATGGCAGGGGGTAGAACGAGATGAGCTGTAAGGTCTCTTCTAGCCCAAGCTGTGCTGTGATTTAGCAGCAAGCCAGGAAATGGAAAATGGGAATCCACAAGTGCCAGGTAGGCCTGGACTCCCACACAGCCACCCCATGTCTGAGCAAACATCTGGTGCGCCTGAAATTGTAAAATGCTCTGTGGCTCCCGTTGGTTCAGGTTTTTGCAGTGGTTCTTTATCCTTTTCTTTGGCATCACAAAGACCTGATGGAATAATAACAGTAGAGATGTTTGTTTTGGTAAATGGTGTATCAGTTTCCACAAAATCTTTTGGATTTTGTCTTTTATTTTTGCTTGCACCAAATCATCATTGTTTCATCTGTGGGTTGTTTTTTTTTAGGAGGAATATAGAGCAGAAGGAATTAGCTGGCACAACATCGACTACATAGACAACTCCAGCTGCATCAACCTGATCAGCAAGAAGCCAACAGGGCTGCTCCATCTGCTGGATGAAGAAAGCAAGTGAGTAGTAAACTGCTGGCTTTGGAAATGAGATTTGTTTTTTCAGTTAAAACATTTTCAGTTAAAATCCTTCAGTTTTCTGGAAAAAAATCCTTCCCAGAAAGGTGCTAATAGCTCACTGGCCTGATTGGTGTCTCTAGTGTTGTTTTCAAGGTGGCAACACACAGAGTGGAGAATCAGCCAGCTGAGAACAAAACCTTAAAAAATAATAATTAAAATTCCTTTCCAGAATTTTTTCCATTAAAGGGAAGGGAAAAGGTATTCTTTGCTTCACTCTTCATTTCTCTCCTTGTCTCTTGGGGTGTGACAATGTGAAGATGCTGCACTCAAGTGCATGAGTTAAAGAAGGATATGTAGGTGCTGTTATTGAGATACAAGGTGGATTTATCAATTGACTGGTGAAAATTGAACCATAGGGAAGTGAGGGCACTCGTCCATAGGGGCTGCACTTCCACAGGGTTTCGTGGGCATCAGGGATTTTGATCAGATTTGCATCCTTCATTGCATCCATCTGTCTTGGGAGAAGTTCTTGGGTGAACGTGTGGCTTCTGGGGCTGCCTTGGTGTGGACACTTCAGAGCAGAACACTTCTCCCATTGGATGCTTGTGCCAGTTCCCTCCATGTGAAAGGCAGGGAAGGGCCAGGGTGTTTTGCTGAGGTCACCTCAGGTCCACGTGGCCCAGGGCACAAGATCTCTTCCCACCATTTGCCTGCAGGTTTTTCCTCTATTTGTCTCGCTGACCAGAGACCAGCAGTGATGCTCTCCCAGTGATACTGTACTGGTCTAAAACAAATTAAATTCAGTAACATTGTGAAATACATCACCATGCTGCAGATTTCCATGAAGTTGGAGGATGGAGGACTGGCTTTCTCTTACCAAGAGGCTCAGCTCAAGTAGACACGGATGTGGAAGTTCAGAATGTTTCTGTTTTCCCTTTCGTGACCAAGAAAGAAGTGGAAAAGTTTTCGCATTGTGTTTACAGCTTCTTTCTTTCAATTCTCTCCGCTCAGTTTTCCTCAAGCCACAAACCAGACACTGCTGGACAAATTCAAGCGTCAACATGAAGGGAACTCCTACATTGAATTCCCAGCGGTGATGGAGCCAGCTTTCATCATCAAACACTACGCAGGCAAAGTGAAGTACGGAGTCAAGGTCTGTCACCCAGCTGTTCCCCAGAACTGCTTTCATCTAAATCTGGGGTGGGGAAGGAGAGCCCCAGAGGCTCCACAGATATGTTTTGGAGAGGACTTGACTCGAGAAGACGTGAGGGTCAGGAGAGAAGTGTTTGGTGAAATGAAAAGGTGGTAGGGACTGGGTTTTCCTGTTCTCCTCCACATGGGCATTTTGGGAAGAATTCAGGGATGAGCACTGAGTTGAGTGCTACGCCCTAAAAAGGAGTTGAAATTGGATGTCTGGTGGCCTTTCTGGGCTTGATTGGTGTAGAAAACCCAATGTTTTACTTATCATTAGTCACTTCTAATACAGGTTATGTGTGCTTAGGTCTCAGCATTCCACTGCCACAGGTGCTTTCTGGAATTCCACACAAACGATTCTAAAGCTGATCCTATTTCTATTCATGCCAGTTATTAGCAGAAGGAATTCTGGTGGGCAGATGAGCCTGTGTGAGAAACAGCCTCTGGATTTGCAGCTGCAAATCTCTCATCATATTTCTGATGCAATAAATGCACGTGATAAGAGATGATGGTCATAAAGAGATATCTGATATGGGAGCAGGAGAGAAAGGCATAAGCAGATTCAATAGTTTTGCTGGCCCAGGGATAGACTGGAAGATCCTACCTGGAGTATCTTGTGGATATTGTTAATTTTCCTCTTTTCTCTCCCTTTTCATTCTCCCTCCCTAGGATTTCCGAGAGAAGAACACGGATCACATGCGCCCAGACATCGTTGCTCTCCTGAGGAGCAGCAAGAACGCCTTCATCTGTGGGATGATCAGCATTGATCCCGTGGCTGTTTTCCGCTGGGCTGTTCTGAGGGCCTTCTTCAGGGCCATGGTCGCGTTTAGGGAGGCTGGAAAACGATATGTGGAGAAGAAAACTGGTACGTGTGTCCATCACTTGCTCCTGGCACCTGTTTTCTAGCAGCAGTTTAGGTCTAATATGTTATTGCACTGTTTGGAGTAGCCTGACTTATTCGGAGCTTTTAATCTATTAGAGAACTCATTAAAATAACAGGTAGATTTTTTGCAAAAGTCACATTTAAAGGTACATTTGGATTTTAACAAATCATAAGGAAATGTTTTCATTTTACTGCTGCTTTAATTTTTCCTTTTTGTAGGATGCATGGATAGGAAAACCCGAATCATTCAAACAGAGACATACAAATTATCCAGCAAAAAAGGAAAATCATTTTTGTAAGAGTTCCTGGGCCATTAGTTACATCTGGAAACAAGAAAAGGCAATAAATCTTCCTATAATTTTCCAAGCTGTTCACTCTTTCAGCTGCAGGAGAGCGTGTCTCTTGTCTAGGAAAATTCATGGCTTTGCAGTCATCCAGAACCAGTGATCACGGGGGCATTAAATTAAAGGAAAGTGATGGTGCATCATCATGCTGTGGCAGGCAAGACCTGGCTGTGCTTTTAGACCATTTCTCTGCATAAAGCAATTTCGGGAAGATGGGTACAAGCTATTACTATTCATTTCTGGGCACAAGAGGGCTTGAAATCCATGATGGCATTAGAGCCTCAGCAGGGAAAATGTCAGCTGGGTTAAAATTAAGCGCAGAGCCGCACCATGAATTATTTTGTAATCAGTCTGCATCATGGAGAGCCGGGGAGGCTGGGACAAGGAGCATAGGGATGGAAACTCTTCAAACAGGAAGAATAATTTCTTTGGGAGCAAATCCCAAGAAGAGCAGGAGGCAAAAAGTCAGCTATCAGCTCTTGAGGTCCTTCCTTTGACCCCTCTCAGATGTGGCACAGCAGAAAAGCTGATTCTCATAAGCCTGGGTCTGTCCGGCATATCAAGGCAGCATTTTTGGACAGAGTAACTGAAGAGGTGGATGGCAAAGGTGTTTTGCATTGGGAGAAAGGCCACTCTAAAGAGGTGACTTCCAAAATCCATCTTTGCATTTTCATCTTGCATAAACCCCAGGCTGAACTCAAGTGAGCCGATCCAGGAAAAATTTATTCAGTTGTGGGAAGCAAGAGATGATTTCAAGCCCTGCTTGGCTTTCTATGTCTCTGGCAACGGGTCGTGCTCACTGCCATGCTTGTCTCCTCACTCCTGCTTTTCAGTCCAGACTTTGTAACAGAAACTTACTTATATCTCACTCTATATATATCTATATCAATATGTAGATATAATTATAGATATATATATATATAACTGGGTGAGTCCAGGAGGTTTTGAGACAATTCTGAGACTCAGTTCTTGCAGTCTTCTCTTTCCATACCAAAATTAACTAATATGTGGTGATGGCTGAATTTCTAAACCTTTTCATTTTGCTGCTCCTTTATCTGTCCATGTCCTTTAGCCTGTGTTCAAATGTCTTCGTGCTTTGTACCTTCTGGGTTTTGAGTCAAAGGCAAAACAAACAAACCCTCAGAAAGCTGGGTAATGTTTGTCTTGAACTTCCCAACAATCCTCAGATCATTTATGCCCTGAACTTCTGTATGCACCAAACTGGGAAAAAGTCGTGAGAAAGTCTCCATTATACAGACATCTTTCCTGGGAGAAGATTACCCAAATCTAAATTCCATACTGAGATACACCTTATCCATGGGGAAAACTTGGCCTACAAGCAGTGGCCGTGCTGGGATCACTAAGCTGTCCTTGCCCTCTTTGGAGAGCTACCCACCATGTCCCAGCATGACCATCCAAGTTGGACAGGGCTTGGAGCGACCTGGTCAAGTGGAAGTGTCCCTGCCCATGGCACGGGGTGGGACTGGATGATTTTTAAGGTCTCTTCCAACTCAAAACCATTCTGGGATTCTGACTTTGCCCAGGTCACACTTAGCAAGGGGAGATCAGCAGCAATGTTTTCGTTGTGTTTTTGCTGGTGTGACCTCACACCCATCTCCCATTCTGTTGTGCTCCTCCAAAATCCCATCACCAAAGCAGGTGGCTGTGGAAGAGGTGAACATGGACAGAAGGCTCACCAGTGCCAGGACAGTGGGATGGGCTGGTGTGGACTGAAACATCCACTGCTGGGTGCTGGAAGTCCCTTCTTTTCTCCAAAATAATGCAGAAAAGGCCCAAATTGATGCTTTGCCTCTACGGCAGAAAACATTTGTGGGTTATCAAAGTATCACTAAAATTCCCCCATCTTGATAGACAGAAGCAGAGAACCAAAGATAGCACACATTTGAGGCTTATTTTGGTTTTTATCAAACCTTGATGGCTTTAACTAGCCTGATTTGAGCATCTACCTACCCACAGACATAGAGCTTCTGATAAAATGACGGTAGAGTAAGAAAAGCTTCTCTCATACGTTCATCCACATGCACGCACTTCATATTTGTACAGATATTTTTTCAAGACGTGGTGCCCATTCTTGGTTTCTGAGGTCCTTTCCCTGTCCATCAGGCAGGTGAAGTGAGGGAGCAAGGAAATGTCCAAAATGTGGCTTCTTTCAATTAAAGGCTCTTTGCACTCTTTGCCTGAACCCCAACTGGATCTCTCATGCTTTTACGCTTGCAATACCCAATGGGGATTTTTCAGAAAAATCCCTGGCTTATGTGTAAGCAGCTCTGCAAAATTTTGCTTTTCCTTTCTGCATCATCCTTTTGTCCATCTCCTCCATGCCAAGCATATGCTTCTGGAAGGATAATCAGCATTTTTTCTTGCTGGCTTTGGGGACTCTTCTTTTTTTGTGCTTTTGATAGTGCAGCTTTTGGTGATTGTTTGATTGTCCTCGTTAACTTGAAGGTGAAGAGCAGCAAAGTGGTGTCACTGTGAATTTTGTTTGGTACCTCTGTGTTCTGCCTGAGTGATGCTTCTTACGGTGTTGCCAACACTCCTCGAATGAAAGATGCCAGGATTAGGCAATCTGCACTTAGCTGAAGGGTGGAATTTGACAATAATTTGATTTTTAATTGTTTTTATTACTAAGTTTATCAATGAGGCTTGAAATGGTTCAATAGAGCTACATATTTGAACTGGATTTGTTAATGAACTTAGATTAGAGGAACACTATCAAGCTTTTTTGGAAGGAAATTTAGCTGATTTACTTTTTTTGTTGTGTCATCAATGCACATGTATTATGCAAAACCCTCTTAATTCTTCATTAGTAAAAACTTAAAAATGGAAAAAATTGTACCATTCATACAATCCAGGCTGTGTAGATTTGGTTTTGCTGGATCTAAATCCTTGCTCTGATGAAGGTTTCATGATCCTGGGGCTGTGGCTGCCCTCAGTGGGCTTTGCAGTTGGATTTGCCCAATGAGGATTGCTCCTTGGGTAATTCCTACTTAAAGATAATCCCACTGGTTTCTGCAGATTTATTCCCGAAGCTGGTCACCAAAAAAACCGCTGCCCCCAAAATAATCAGTAAAAAATATTGCATTTGCCAAATAAAGGTGACAGCAATCAAAAACTTGGTGTTTGAGGTCTCAGTGGTGTTAAGGTTAGGAAGATGCCCCTTGACAGTGTTCCTGTGGGAAGTTCAGATCAGTCCTTTGCGATGGTTTGATGTGTTGGTATGAAATGCTCCCATACATGCTGACACAAGGTGACTCTGCAGTGACCTCCCCACGCCTCATCAGGAGCATCAGACACATCCTGAACTTGGCCAACAATGATGGAGAAGTGCTGCCTGTTGGTACATTGTCACTGGTGTCACCTCTCCTCCACCCTGTGCTCACAGCTGGGCCATCGGAAGTCCTCTTGGCCACACACTGATAGGTTTGAGCTGGTTTCTTCCAGCTCAAACCTATCCTGCTGAACTCCAGACTGTGTTCTCTGCCCTCAGGGAATATGGAACCCATGCTTAATGCAAATAATTACATTTTTCCTTTTAATTGCCAAAATCTGAGCAAAATGTGGCACTGGGATGCGAGATGAGAATTCCAGGTGTTACAAAGCATCTGGGCAAGGATTTGCAGGTAACACTGGGCAGAGGCACAGAAAGGATTTAAAAAATAAGTTAATAAAAGTAAAGATTTACCTAATAATCTACTTTTTGCCCAAATAATCTCAGACTGATTATCAAATGATTATGCTCTGGCTAATGAGGATTATAATTAGGATTGGGATGTGGTCCAGCCCTTTGCTCCCGTGCCATGGCGCCGTGCGGAGGAAATTGCAGTTAAATTGTGTCAAGCATGAAAAACATGCAAACCACAAGCTCCTTCAGGCTTGTTCTTCCCCTCTCCTGATTTCTGCTTGTATAATCTTTCTCTTCTCTCCATTTTTTTTTTGTTTGTTTTTATTTTGCTTCCCAAGGGCATGATGATGCAGTGCCATGTGCGGTTTTGAAAAGTGTGGATAGTTTTAGCTTTCTCCACCACCCAGTGCATCAGAGGAGCTTAGAGATCCTGCAGAGGTGCAAGGAGGAGAAGTACAGTAAGGCTCCACCACCTGCCCTCCCCTCTGATATCACACTCACATGTCCAGGAATGGAAACCAGGTGCATTCCTTGTTGTAAGGGTGAAAAACAGTGCCCGAGGAGCCTGCCAGGATCAAACCAGCTGCCTTAGAGCAGTTTTGATACTGTTGGGAAATGATTAGGTAGAGTTGGAAGAGTCAAATTAAAAGCAAACCCACATCTCTTGAGATCTTGCATCATTTTGTTGGTGGTTTTCCCATTTACTCGCTGGCATTAATAAGGAATATTCCTGATATAAGGCTGATATAACTGGAATTTTACTTCATTTGGATTTCATTGGACTTTAAAAATATCTTTAGCTTATGAAAATACTGTCTCCCAGGGCTTTTACTTAAAACAGAGGCGTTGTCAATATTATTTTACAGAATGAGTCGAGTAAAAATGCACTTGGTCTCCATTTCTTCATCCTCACTCCTCTGTCATGTAATAAACTCATCCTGCATGACAACATGGACACTCTTGCCTGCACTACTCTATTTTATTTTTATATTTAAATAGATATTTGGTGCTCTCATGTTTAGATACATCATTTTCCTGCCATTATTCTCTTCCTTCATGTCGTGTGTTAAAGCTGACAGAACTAGAGCTGCTTTGCATGAGCAAAGCTTCAGCTCAACTTGCTTAAACTTCCTGAAATTTAGGTGTAGGTGCAAACCACTTTTTTTCTGCAGAGCTGAGCACGGTAAGTACAGTAGGTGCATGTTAAATCTTCACAAATATGGTTTTCCTGTTAGAAACCTTTCATCAGGTGTCTGTGCTTTCTGCAGCATGTAGGGTTGGGGGAGCAGCAGTGGTTTATAGGCTTTCATTCTTAATTTAACTATGTTATTTTCCCCTACAAGTTCCCAACACTGCTATAAAAAAATACAAAGGAGTGATACTAAATTTTATTTGATTTTAGATTTTATTAATTGGTGTTGTGCCAAATGACCTTACTGATACTACTAAGAAACTATTGGAAAGGAAGATGATTATCAGCGGAGTAATTTTACTTTGAATTAATGAATGAATTTTAATTTTTATGTTGGCTCACCAATATAGGAGATTTTGGGGGCTTTAGTCTGCAGTTCCTTAGGTGGGAAGAAGGAAATTCATACAATTCAAGAGCTTAAATTTAGAGCTTAAATTTAGTGGGAAGCAGGAAGTTGAGCTCAGTGTTGAGCTCAACACCTTAAAACCTCACTTATGTAGTCTGTCCATACAGTTTGGGCTCTCTTAGGATAAATCCAGTCAGTGGATCCAAGAAGAAGGTTGCCATAGTTTGTGAACTGGCATCTGACCAAGCAAACGAGTAATTCCTGTTCTGCATTCAAAGATCATTCCCATCTTCCCACGGAGTGTCTCCTGGCTCCCCTGGCTCCCAGCTTTGGCAGGTTGGAGTGGGCTTGGAGCATGTGTAACGTTCTGGTTGGGAACCCAGCAGGTTTTGGGCCCCGGGAACCTGGCTTTTCGCTCAAGTCAGATGAGGTTATACATCCATGTAGTCCTTGAGAGCGGCCCCAGGTCATCTCCCTGTCTTGAACTGTGCAATTAGTTCTGAACAAAGGGAAAAAATGAATTGATTTGATTAGTTTATTGAGATTCTCTGTAGGTCCCTTGGTATTCAGCTTCTGGAAACAATTGGTCCCTCTTCCCTTGCCATCAGCTGCTTCCCTGGTGCCTTGGAATCCACCATTTCCTCCGGAGCAAGGATCTGGGTTTAGACACCTCTGATTCAAGACTGGAGCTCTGCTGGTTGATGTTCGTCCATAGGGAGTAGACAGAGATTATCCAAAGCTCTTCTCAATAAGGGCAAAGTCTTGTTAGGCAAATCAGTCCTCTTTCTGAAACACTCTGGCTGAGGAGAAGAGAATATGCTTGAAAAATCAGAATAGTTTTCTGCCTGAAGTGTAAACCAAATCAAGCTGTGCCTGAGCTGGATGAAGGGAGTGAGAGGTTGTTCTTTCCTGCAGAGTATCAATCCCTACAATTTAATAGCCCCTATTGACTATACAGAATTTTAAAGATCATGTGCAACTCAGCAGCTGGAATCTAAGACCTTTTTACCTTCTAGTTATAAAACCCCCGTTATTTCCCAGAAAGGGGGCTACATCAACATGGCAGCTTTTATTGCCTGTATTCCTTCTTTAAAGAACCAAGTGATGGCACAATATAGTAAAGTCTTTATTTTTGGTGTATCTAAAACAATTCACTTTAACCCAGTTTGTGTACTGAGACCTTTATTAATCAACAAGTCACTTAAGGTGCTGAGATGGCAGAAACACAGTGCAGTTTAGATGCAGCAGTTACCTGGAAGCCTGAAATAGAAATTCTCTTTTCCCAAGCAATGCCAGTTGTGGATACAGGGATAATTTGATACCACCTTGTCTTTGTCACTTCAGCTGGACTTGTTGGGTTGAAAGGTGTTTTATGCCTTTTCTTTCTTTAGTGGGGAGTGCAGGAAAGGGAATGAAGATAGATTTTGCTCCAAAAAGAAGGGCATGGATTAAAAAAATCTTGGAAATACCAATGAAAGCCCATTTTTCATGGAATGCTTTAGGCTGGAAGTCTTCTGTGCCTTAATGAGGAAGCATCCAGGCATATTAAAATATATTAATTTAATCTGTATTAAAAATAGACCCAGATAGATACTAGCTGCTTTCCTAGTCTAAAACTAGCTACACAAAGTACTAACACAATGTTTTACGTAGATTTCTGATTATTCCCATTTTTTCCCTCTTTACAAATGGGTTTCTGGTGCTTTAAACCAGCAACTTTGGGCATAGAAATGCCAGTCTTGAAAGAGATAAAAAAACACTCTCAGGACAAGAAATGTAGCCAAAAAAAGGGCTTAAAAGGTAAAAAGAGGGATTGAAAAGAGAGTTTTGAGCTCTGGGCATTGTTAAGCACTTGGATACATTACCTGGCTTGCTTTCCAAAAACCTCCAGTGCTGGAGATGCCAAACCTTTTCAACAGGAGTCCTGCCTTGGAGCACAGGAGGGTTCAAAGGTGACCTGGGGCAGTGCACTCCCAAATTTTCTTTTGCTCACATTTCCAGAATTTGGGCACCTTTAGATGCAAAAACCTAACCAAGTGGACCATCAGCCTTTTCAGGGATCTCCTTCCCAGTGTTCAGCTCCAAGGTTAGCTTTTATAACATCTCAACAGGGTAAGGAGGGCAGTATATGTCCTGTTAAAGGGATGTTACCCATTGACTTTGATAGCAATTCATCTTCTCCTGAGGAATTCCAGACTCAGAGCAGCAGGAGGGGCTCAGGTCTCAGCATATTTGCTTTGGGTCCATCTTTCAGAGTAAAAAGATCCCCAGGATACCTTTTAGCTCAGCACCTGGGCTGCATGGAATAGGGGAATTATAAATGTATGGAAGAGGGGATATGCCAGTGCTTCTTCCTGTCCTGCTACAAACCATAGTTTAAATTTTTTTCTTTCCAGAAAGCTTTTCCCCCCCTTTTTTTTCAACTGTAGACATCTCTGGATAGAATAAAATACATTTTCCCCACGCTGAGGTGAGAGCTGTGATTTTTCCTGTCTCACAGCAGTGATTTCAAGGCAGTTATGAAATTGCTCAGCTGTTTTCACGTCAAACTCCGTATTATCAGATCTTTACATTTCTGTAGTTTAGTGACTTGAAAAGTGTTTTGTTGTCTACTAAATTGTCTCCTGTCTTCCTAATGCTTGGTTACAAAACATTTCCACTTCATGCAAGATATCAGCTGCTACTGTAACCATGTGTGGCAGCTTCCTTGGCTGAATACAAAACAGATACTTTATTTAATATGTTATTTCATTAGATGTATTTTATTACAAACAAATTATTCTAGGTATCAAAGGCTATAGGTTCAGTAGGCAATCAAGCCTTTATAAAATAGTATATAAAGTATTTCCTACTTGCTGCACATGTCCATGTTTGGAGGGAGGGAGGGAGGGAAGAAGTGTCTAAGGAATAAATGACCGTTTTTCCAAGCACTCTAATCATGCCCAGGTGTTCTGCCCATGCAACTGAGTTATCCCATGAGCAGTGGAAAGCTTAGGAATCTCTTCGACATGGAGAACACGGGTGGCTGCTGTCCCCCATCAGCTCTTTCCCTACCCCGTTTGCTGGCCAGGACAGCATGTCCCTGAGACACCCCGTGCATGTGTGGGAGGGGAATTAGAGGCGGGAGCAGTGTTACTCACAAGGGTGATGACTCTGGCAGGGAGGTGGGACTGCAGAGCAATGGCATCCCTGGCACCCAGCTGTGCCCGGCATGTGCCAGGACACGTCTGCACTGGAGTCAGGGCTCAGCTATGGCTCTGCTAATTGTTGGGGATGAGCCAGCTGGAAACAACCTTTTCATGTGCTGCTTCAGGTATCACTCGGAAGAGCCCACGGACACCGCTCTCAGACCTCCAGGGAGTCAACACCATCAACGAGAGGAGCCCACGGTAAGGCTCCTGCTTTTACCTTGGTGCGTCCTGGGGTCTGGGATGGGAGGGCACTGTCTGAACCTAAAAATGGCTGTATTGACATTCCTCCCATCTCACCTATCAATCTTACCTTCTCTGTGTTCTTTCTCTGCCATGTGATCGGATCTAAACAGCTTTCTTGACTAAACGGCAGGCAGGAAAAGCAACTTCCCTGTGCGAAAGGCAGCAGTTGGTGGTGGTGGGTGTACGAGGGGGGAAGAAGCTTAAAAAAATGAATGAATGTGAATAATCATTTAAAGAGGATAGGTTTCGGTGCAGAACTGCATACAGCATGTGGTGGCTCCAGGCATCCTGGAAGTAATGGGGTTTGAGATGGTACTTTGCCAAATGCTTGCTTGTTTTTAGGGGGGAAAAAAAGCACATTTGCTTCAAAATGGATTGTCTTTTACAGATTTTATGTACAGTTTTATTTTTTAATCCTTCCTTGAAGGTTCTGGTCATTTAAGCAGCTACTGAATGAGACTTAGGTCTACACTTGAGATGCAGATCTGTGCCTCTTCTGGAAAGCCTTCTCCATCCCCATTCCAAAATTAAGTTGCTTGTGAAGCCAAAGTTTTCATTTACAAGGGACGTTTGAGTGCTGATCCTTTTCCCAGCTACTCTTGTGCTATTCCTCAGCACGCCCCAGGAAGTCTGATTTTCCCAATACCCCTCTAAAGGGGTATGGTGCCTCTCACCTTCCCTCTGAGCGGATGTGTGTGCTGGGGAAGGATGTGATAGGAGCATCCGCAGCTCCTAAAACCACTGCTTGGAGCTGCAGATAGCCAGATGTGACTTTATGGCTGCTCTGAGGCTAATGAAAAGCCCAGAAGGAGTCAAGAGGAGTCTGAGATTGTCTCCTGAAATGTGTCCATCAAACCAGTCCTTGCATCTCAGTGGATTTTTTTCCACACAAAATTAAATATCCTTCAAGGATATTATTAAGCCTCATTTTTAATGGCTTTAATTCCAAATGGCCATGACAATAATTAGATACACATAATTCCTTTTCTTCTAGACTAAGAAAAGGGGCTTCTTTTGCCTGGTTTTGTTCACCACATGCTCTCTGAGTGCCATCAATACTAGAATATCCTTCTTCCTCTGAACTCCTACCCTTTGAGAGAGGCAGTGGCATCCTACGGAAGGAGAACTGAATGTTCTCACATCATTACAAGTCGATTTCAGTGGTCAGAGAGGATGGGATTTACTTAAAATGGTTGGATTGAATTCATAAATTTGTGCCACTTCTGAAGTTTTAGCAGATATCCAGGTGGTACAAGCAATCCCACCCTATCCTGGGAAGATGATGCAACCCTGGCTGTCCCCACCTCAGTCTTTGCCACCGTCTTTTCCTTTCTCCTAATGCTGCAGCTGCTGGGGCTCTGATGGGTTGGGTTGCAATGACGGTCAGTCCTTGGTAACGCTCGAGCCAGTGGAGGTTGGTGTCTCCAGAGGTGACGTTCCCTGTTTCCAGCAGCTCTGATTGTGCAAGTTTCTCTCAAGATAACGTAACATGAAACTTTGTACCTGTGGAGATCTTGCTGTGTAGATAAGAGGATTCTTGCAGTTTCTCTCTCCAACCTTCAGCACGTGAGGAACATCTGTGAACTGCGACAGGGCTTTTCTTGACTGCCCAGCTCCAGCTTTGGAGACGCTTTAGTGCAGGATCTTGGGCTGCCAACATTTTCATAGGCCAAAATATTTCAATTATTTCAGCAAGGGGACATTGTAAAGGCAGGGAAACTCCTCCCAGCCCAGGCAAGGAGGGGGATGTTAATTTACTGTCTGTGTGGTTGGCTCTGGTTATGTGGCTTAACCCACGCCAGCACAACAGACAAGTCATCCTAAACAGCCAGAATTGAGGAACTTAGTGTTCCTTCTTCATCCTTAGCAGCTCTGTCCTACCAGCAGCCTCATTCTGAGCTTTTATTTGCAGGAAAAGTGCTTTTGGAGCTGTCCTAACTCCTGTTCCTCCTGCTGTGGTGCCTCAATGGCATGGTCTGTGATTTTTGCTTCCCTTGGGCGTCATCAGGGATGGGTCCCCAAATGTCACCTGTGCCCCTTCCTTCTGGAAGCACAAACCAGGTGTCTCATAAGATCTCCAAAGTCCAGCCTGTGCTTTCAGAATAAGCAGCTACTTTTGATTGCTTTCATCACTTCAGACTGATTTTGATCCAAAGAGTTGTGTCACACTTGATAAATGTTGGTATTTCAGTCAAATGGCACTTGTTGAGCAAGAGGAGGTGAGTACAGTGGTGCAAGTAACACGTCTGGAGGAGAGATTGGCTTTAGCAGCTTCCCAGCAGACTGACCAGCAAGTGATTTACAGCTCCAAATTAAACAGGAATTGCTTTCAAAGCCATCTCATGATCATGTGGTTGCTGATAAGTCTAGTTGTGCATCCAACCCACAGGATAGCCCGGGGCCTGTTTCTAAAAGCAATTTTGAGGCATGACATCACTGAGGAAGTCACGGTGGAGCATTTAGGGAGCCAAGTGCTCTCCTCTGATCTCAGAAGAAAGTGGACGGGTGGTTTGCACATGCCGAGGGGGAAAACCAGGCTTCAGAGGAGCGTCAGGAAGTGCCTTCCCCAGCTGCTTAGAAATGAAAGCCAGGCCATGCTTAACCCAAACCACTTGGGCTGGTTGGGATCCTGCTGGTTTGTGCTCACTAGTGACACTTTTATGTGCAGGAATGTCTGAACAGGTGTTGGTCTGGAAACAGCTGGTTGGGCTTGGTGAGATGATTGACCCTGAAGTACCAAAAACCTGCATCTGTTGCCATGTGAACGTGTCCATTGTAAAGTGTCCATAACAAACAGAGCTGTCATTTATCTCTTGGGTTTTTCAAAACCACATGGGAATTGCTAGGGTTTTCCATTCTCTGGTCTTGCTCAGTCCATAGATCCACACCTGGTCTCAAGCCAGAGAACTTGGCCAGGATTAATGACGTAAAAAAGTGGCTGTTGAGGTTTAGTGGTTCTCATCAACTGGTGATTTTTTTTTTCCCACTTGCAAACAGGAGGTTTTTGGTGGATGGTTCCTGAGATATAAAAAGAAGGAAGGTGAACAGGAGGAATCATCTGGATATTCAGGCTTCTCATTGACAGTCCTGTAATGGAATGCTTAAAAAACCAGGTCCTGGAGTGCTCAGCCAGAGGTTTTACTTTGCTGTGATTCATCCCTCCTTATAATAGTGTTCCATGTGAAAATGCTCATTTAATGGGGCCAGGAAGGAATTTGGGAAGCACTGAGATGAGGCAGCGAGGCGACATTGCTCCAAGGATCTGGCTCCAGCTTTTGAGCTAGCTGAACAAGCAGCTTTACATCCTTTATTTTTTAATTTCCCTGTGACACTTGAGATTTGCCTTTCCTCCAAAGCAAGGCTTTAAGGCAAAAGGCTGCCTTGTCAGACCTCAGAAGTAACCAGCGCCTGAGGCCACATTTAAACCACCGTGTCCTTCAGCATCCTCATGATCTGGTGCAGCCTGAAGTCTCCTCCTGTTCCTTTTCCTCCTTTCTGAGATAACTTGGAGGGGTGGTGGTTTGCAGTCCCCCATCCTTCCTTACATCACTTTCATTTCATATGATGGTTTCTGTAAGGTTGATAAAAATTTTTGAATTAAAAAAACCCAATAAACCATTAAAAACCCACCAAGCCAAAAGTATTGTGGTTGGGTGCTGTCCATGACAGGCTTCATGTCCCCCAGACACCTCTGGAAGACTCCTCAGCTCTGGAAACTGTTTGCCCTGATGTGTAGTTTGGTCAAGTGTCCATTTCCGTCCCTCCAAGAGAGCATTTTGTTTTGTCTCACTGTTCCCTTCAGGCCTTCTGAAGCCAGGTGAGCTTTTCTGGAGACCACAGCACTTTGCTCCATGGCAGAGAGGACGAGATTGGGTGACTGATTTGTGATCAGGTCCCAGAGAGTGATTCTGGGCCAACGCGTCAATCTATATGGGGCTGAAATCCATCTTTGTGGCAAATAATGAGTTTATTGCAAATTAGGTTTGCTTTTTCTTTTCCTAATGGAATGATTGTGTGAATTTGAGGAGACAGAGTCGGCACCAGAGGTCATGCATGGCCATGTATCTTTCAGACCAGCAAAGGTATCTAGAGGTATCTGCGGACTCAGGGTTTTTGTCTGGGGGAGGTAGAAGCTGTTATTGTCCTGCTGATAATTGGATCCTTTTATGAGTAGTTGATCTTTGAGAGGTGCTTAAGTAGCTGATGGCTTCACACGCTGTCTGGCACCAGGGACTCATCCCATGGGAGTCAATGAGCAGTGGAAAGAATAAAGCAGCAGCTCATTTTAAACTGATAGACTATTTTACAATCTGTTTTTTTATTATATCATGAAACTGTGGTTTTTATCTCTTCCTAATGGTGTTTGATGTTTCAGGGATGCCTATGCAGTTGGCTGGAATGGCCGGATGGGGATGAGGCACAACAGACTCACCAGCCCCAGCACCTTCCTGGACAAAGATGGGATATTCATCAACACAACCAACAGCAAACTGCTGGAGAGGGCCCATGGCATCCTCATGTCAGTACCCAACAGGGGATCTGGGCTTTCCTTGTGGAGCATTATGAGCAGCATGGGTAGTTAAGGGAATGTAAATAGCCAGGATATAAAACTCTCGGGGTGCCAAGTAGACTTGGAGGCATTTTCCAGTTGGGTCAAAGCAACCCCAGTACATTTGACATGTCTGATTTAACTCTTATCATTCATTTGGAGTGACAGACATAGGGAAGAAAGAGAAGGAGCAAACCTGCTGGTCACTCCAGTCTGAAGATATGGCAGCCATGTAATGCAGTCATACTTTTAATGTGATATCAAAGTTTCCATTATAAATCAGCTGGGGACATGATGTTGATGATTCACACTACAGCCTCATCAGAAGGTTCAGAGAACGTCCCTGAGTGGCTGGAATGAACATCGGGTTTGGAAAGCAGGAGGCTGGTCAATCGTTCTGCCACACTGCTTCCTTATTCTTCCCAAATTCACGATACCCCATCATTTCCAATGTAATCATTCCCATTAATTGGATACCTTCCTCTCAGTCTGCAGCTTGAGCCCGGTTTCAGTGCAGGCTGTGGGCAGCAGGTGCTCAAGGGTATTTGTAAGGGTTGGTTTCATAAACTCCTCCGTTCCACAATTGTGCTGTGGATTAATTTGAGCCGTTTGTTATCTCCCCAGGCGAAATAAGAACTTCAAAGCCAAACCCAACCTCCCAAAGGTGAGTGAGAAGCAGTATTTTTCCCCTTGTGGTCTGTGGGTTAAGGCTGTAGCACAGTGATGCAATGCTGCTGGATATTGTGTCTACACCAAGACCTTGGTCAACTCAGTTCTGTTTGGGGCTCTTTAATTCAAAGAAACCCAAAGGATTTCAGCCCTGATTTCTGCTGGGAGAGAGAGGGATGAGCACTTTGGAAGTCCTTGGAGCTGCTCTGGCTCCTTTTTCCTTCCTTCTGGGAAGGAGTACCTACATGCTGGTGAAATTCTATAATTGAAACTCTAAATTAAAATGAGAAATAGGTGATGCTGGAGGGTTGATGCCTGATAGACAACAGACTTGTCTAATGTTCACTTTCCCTCCATCTTGGCTGCATTTATTATATTTTAGGACATGCCAAGATATCTGTTGCTCCTAGAAGAATAATGCTTGTTGTGGTCCTTGCTGGTGCTACATTGGTGGTCGGGAACAGAGGAACAGGAGGAGCAAACATTGTTTTTACTCCTCTCTGTGTCCATGTTGCACCTAGAGAGGCACTGATGCAATTTATCGATGACCAGCTCATTAACAGTGAAGAGAATCACTGTTGGATGGAGAATGGAATGGTTTGTGTTGGAAGGGACTTTAAAGGTCGTGCAGTTCTATCCCTGCCATGGGCAGGGACACCTTCCACTATCCCATGTTGCTCCAAGCCCTGTCCACCCTGGCCTTGGATACTTCTAGGGATGGGGCAGCCACGGCTTCTCTGGGCAACCTGTGGCAGGGCCTCCCCACCCTCTCAGGGAAGCCATCCCTCAGCATTCCCTGTTGAGATTACATCACCTAAGGAAGCCCAGTGAGGATAAAGGAGGGATATAGCAAATGGTGTGATGATAACGTCTGGACTTTCTATGGATTCTCTCTTTTCCTGCAGCATTTGCTGGATGTGAAGTCCCTCAAGCACCTCACAAATCTGACACTGCATGACCGCATCACTAAATCTCTCCTCCACCTCCATAAGAAGAAAAAGCCCCCCAGCATCAGTGCCCAGTTCCAGGTGAGCCCTTCCCTTTGATGGAGAGAGGGGAATCACCTGCTCCAAGTGCAGTCCTGCCCCATCCCCTGCGCCATTTAGGCCACAAATCTCACTGAGGGCTTGAGCGAGCTGGGAGATGCAGGTATTGCCAGGGTGCCAATGATGAGAAGTAAGAATGAGGGTGGGTATTGGGGGGATGATACTGTGTAGCAAGGTGGGATGTGAGGATGAGCTGCGGAGGGAGATGTTGATGCACCCCTGTCCTCTGGTACCTCACATTCCCAGCCATTGCATTGTGGCGCTTTCTCCCCAAAATCCAGAAACTGCAAAATCCCCAAATCACTTTTTTTGCAGTCTTCCTGCTTGCATCCAGCATAATCTGTTCTGAGTCAGAATGGGAATTTTAATAGGTGCAGAAAGGTCAGAATCCTGCTGCATTATCTCCAGGCAGACAGAGGAATTCAGACGAGGGATCGATCCTGTATTGTCAATGCTGTGTGCACTGGGGATTGCTGCAGGAAAAATAATCCTCCAAGGACTTGGCAGTGCTGGGCTCACAGTTGGACTCAATGATCTTAAAGGTCTTTTCCAACCTAAATGAGTCTGTGATTGTTCTATATGTGCATCACAGCTTGGAAACTGCTACAACACACATGCATGAGCTAGTGGTAAAGAAAGCAGCTTTTCACTTAAAATTTGGGTCCTAAGCAAGTCTGGGTTGGTCTTGACTTGTAATTTTGACTGCTTTGGGGTTTTTTTGGAGTTGTGGTTTATATTTGGAAAGTCTCCATGTGTAGGTGTGGGTAAGATTAAATAATTTAAAATATATGCACACATGCACATGTATAAATATATATAATGTGCAGAATGCCACATCTGTATATTTATATGCTTATATATTTATATTTATATATTTATATATTTGTTTACATATTTATATATTTATATATTTATATATTTATATATTTAGCATTGTCTAACCTAATGGTATTCTGGTCAAAATTCACTCTTGCAGAGTTTATTGATAACTGTGGTGGGGTTAAAACAGAGATGTCTTGGAGTGAAAGATCTTCCCAAAACCTGTTTATGCTCTCTATGAAATTCTGAAAAGCCCTGGGGGACACAGTTGATATTTTTTGGTATATTTTTACCAAAAAATTCATATCAAAGCACATTCAAATCAAAGACCCCTAATTTCATTGAGCACTTGTTAGAAGTATTTTGAAGGAGAAAGCAGCAGCATTGCTTTTTTAATCAAGAGCAGACTAATAAAATTGTGGTGCATGGAACTGGGTCACAGGCAGGAAACACAAATGTTTCCTATCATGGTTTTTTTGCGGATAAACACTGCTTTGTGGCTAATGCCTCAACACCAGGCTTGCAGCTGCTCCATCTCCTATGGATTTCCACTATCCCTATACTTAGGGTAATCTATAGGGGAAATAGCTGCCTCAGAGTGTGCTCGGGGAGCAGGGATGGCTTACACAATGGAGAACTAAACCACCTGTACCTAAAAATGTAGAGCTCCCCTTTAACCCACATGCAGGTGGTGCCCTGGAGACAGGGATGGAACAATTCCTGAAAGGCCAAGTACAGGGGGTGGAGGAGTGGGTGGCTGGAAAGTTTTGCTGGCAGAGGGACAAAGGAGCTGGGTACGGGGTTAATCCAGCGACCTCGCATGTCCTTTGCGGATTCCCGATGACCAGATGGCAGAGGATGCGGGACCATCTGCCACACACAGGAGGGCACTGAGGGAATGGAAATGCCCCCTCCCACAGGGCCAGCACATCCCATTCCCACCATTTCTAGTGCTGGGAACACTCTGCTTGCTGGACTTTTGGCAAAGGGGTTGTGTCCCTTGAGTACCCCCTTTCACTCCCACCAGCCTGTGTGGGCACAGTGGGATGCTGCAGCATTGCTGCTGATTGAAAGCTCCCAGTAGTTTTTTTTGTGTAAGAAAGAGTAATTTCAGATTTTAAGAAAAACAGGAGCATGCCAGCAGAGGTCTGCCATGTCATGGCATTCCTGCTGCTCCCAGGCACAGGAACAGGGATATTTGCATGAAGTTAATGTGCATAACACAGCTGCATCACACATGCCTGGGATCCATCCCTTCCTCCTTCCCAAATCCTGGATGTGGAAACATTTTTCTAAACATGAAAGGCTTCCCATAAAGACATCTTTGAAATGATCAGAAGGAAAAAAAGGCTTCCTGTGAGCAGATCTGTGGGCAAAATACTTCTTTGTACAATCACACCAGTTAATAAACTCCTGTATTCCTAAATTTATAACTCTGCTTGTAGTAAATGTGACAGAATATCCTTTACATGACTGAGTTTTAAACTCTACTAAAATCAGGAGTAATCAACTCTGGAGCACATTAACAATGCCATGTTTGTAATGTGCTCAGCAATTAGAGATATCCAAGGTATTTATAGGACACAGCAAAGAAAATGTGGCTGAGGAGCCTGGCCAGAGCCAATGGACCTGGCACACTCTGGTTTCAAGCCTGGTTTTATTCCAAGAGGTTGTGTTGCATCCTAAAAAGTCAAAGGTTTGCAGGGTGAAGGGATAACTCAGCGTGACACCCCACTGGAGCAGCTGGCTGTAGAGCAATGCAGATGTAAATTCATTTTTATGGGATAGACTTTTAATGGTAGTGAGGAAATAAGGGGAAATAGAAGAATGGAGCCAGAAAACCCCCGATTCTCAGTGATCCTTCAGTCAGGAACATGCCAGCATTGAAGCTCTTTTGTAGAAACAACGTCTGAAGTGTTCAGGGTTACAGGCTTCAAAACTTATAGTGAATACCTGATCTTCCCTTGGTAAAACTGTCATTTAAAAAATTCATTTTTAGGCCAACAGTAAGGTTTTGACAATTAAAAATCAGGAATAAATCCTGCCTAGGGTCACTTCTGATAAAGGAAAATTTGATTTGTGTTTAAAAAACATCAGTGGTTGGTTGATGCCAGGTGTAAATTCTTGTCTTGGAGCTCCCATTCATGGCTGAAGAGGCTTGTGGTGTGGAGTGTGGTGGGAATTTGGGCTCCAGGGGAGCCAGGGATCTCAAAATCCAGCCCAGCATTATATTAATCTTTGGTTACTTCGCTGAGTACAAAGACAAAACCAGCCAAGTTGCTTGGGCTAAAACACTAATTTGGAGGAATAATTTCCCATCTGCCCCATTTACTCATAGTTTATTCCAATTTATGTTGGTTTATGATACAAGTGTTTGGATTTTCATTATCCTCTATGGTCTCCTCTCCCTTCCCTGTGTCTCCTCTGTTTCAGGCATCCCTCAACAAACTGATGGAGACCCTCGGCCAAGCAGAGCCGTACTTTGTCAAGTGCATCCGATCCAATGCCGAGAAGGTAAATCCCGTCCTGCTAGAAATCAGCTTGGGAATCTCTTGCCCATTTTTTCAGGGAGTTATAAAGGAAACAAAGCCTCAAATGGAGCTGGATTTAGAAAATATGAGTAAGGGGAAGCATGGATTTATCACTCGGGTATTGCTTTTGATAAACTGCACCAGCTCTTCTTATATTTGTAGAAACACATATATGAAAATATATTATTTTAATTTATATGTATGAAAAATATATTGGCTTTAATAAACGAATTTGACTCCTTTGAAGCTCCTGACAGCCATAAGAGAGATTTATAGAACCATGAATTCACTTGTGCTGAGTCTGAGCCCTAAAGCTTCCTTAAAATAAAGTTTCCATAAGAAAAAGCAGACACTTTTAGAATAAACTACATTGATCAAACCAACGCATATTTCTTGAATTTGATTTTAGGTAATTGTCTCATGGACTGAGGACCCTTAGTTCAAAATGCAGGCTACAGGAGGGATGTTTTGTGGATTAATCATTTGGGGTTTTACCCAGGCATTTAAAGCTGAAGTTTTTTGCCTTGGAGATTATTTAGTTGTTTGAAATCTCACCCATTAACTGTGCTCTTGGGGGGGGGTCTTACTCAATTCAAATTCAAAAAATCATTTTTTATGGCTTTATTTATCTAGTTAGCTGCTTGAAAGTCTCGGAAGCAAACAGGATTCCATCCCAGTGGGATTAGTACGGTTCCTGAAGACTCTGAAGACATTCCCTCCCTCCTGTAGCATTGCTGCCAACATGTGTGTCATGCAGATGTGCTACATCTGCTGAACTCTTTACCCATCCATGCGCTTAAAAGCTTCAGTGAAAGGAACTATCTGGTCATCCTTGGCCTGCTTTTTCCCTTCCAGCTGCCCCTGCGGTTCAATGACAGCCTGGTGCTCCGGCAGCTGCGCTACACAGGGATGCTGGAGACTGTCCGCATTCGCCAGTCGGGATACAGCTGCAAATACTCCTTCCAGGTTGAGTACAATGGGTTTTGCCTTCCACCACCTTTAGCATCATTATCAGAGTTGTCTGCGTGTTGCTGGCTTGTTTTCTTTCAGGGTAATTAATTTTGAGCTCCCGCAAGGCAGTGGGTGTAACAGGCTGTTCTCTGCCTATGAGCCGCTCTAGAACTTGGGCAGGGCTGTGAGCTCTCTGCACCATGATATTTGAGCAAAACCAGTATTTTTTTGCAATGTGGACTCCCTTTTGGAAAAAAAAGTGTCTAATTTGCATGTTCTCTTCTACACATGGAATTTCTGGGAGCAGTGTCATGTCGGTGTTGGCTGTTTCCCATTGGGAGGGTGATCGGCATCCTCTGAACTGCTCAGGAGTTAGCAGCTTTTCCTGTTTTCTTCTTTTCCATGTGTTTGCCAGGTTTTGTGCACATGTCAGTCCTTTCATGCTTTGCCGGTGCCGATTGGTTTCCTGCTGGTGGCTGCTTTGGGGCAAGACGTAGTGTCCTGCACAGCAGCTGTTTAAGAAAGGAAAAACACTCAATTTTTTTTTGCCGGGAGCAAGGATCCCAGTCTTTCTTGGGAGGATCTCTTCTCTTGTACCTCCTTCACTCCTTGAATCCTCACAGCAGTAATAGCTGGAGCATCTCAGAGATGTTTTGCAGATGTTGGTATCTGCCTTCCGTAGTGGCCCTTGCTGGGAATTTGGAACATTTTTTGCTTGGGATGACCCCATGGCTCCTGAAGAACCTCTCCTCCCACTCTGAAAAACATTTGAACCTTGCTGGGTTCCTGCTTTGATCTGTTTCCCATCAAACCACAAATGATTGATGAAACTTGGTGTTCCCCAGTGCATAAAATGTTGTCTGTCCCTCTGCTCTCTCCAGAGATCCCGTTTTATGTGCCCAGTGGAGGAAATCTGTTATTTATGGGAGAAAGAGACAGCAGGACCCAACTAACCAAATCTTGGTATTGCCTTTTTCTTCCTTCTCAGGATTTTGTGAACCATTTCCATGTCCTATTGCCACAAGGGATCAGCCCATCTAAGCACAATATCCATGATTTCTTCCAGAAGATAAAACTCGATCCAGACAATTACCAAGTTGGAAGAACAATGGTAAATGTTCATCCTAAGCTCGGCTTTTAAGACACAGATACAACCTTTGCCTGTATTTCTGTCTGATGAATTAATATGTATATATGTTTTTAATTAATGAAACTATTTTTCTTCTGTTTGCCAAAAATCAATTGTTTAAATGAAACTTTAAATATTATTAACATAAAAGAGTAAGGAATAATATTGGTTTGTCTTACTGGTTGTAATGAGGCAGCCTCAAAAAACTCATGTCCTCCAAAAAACTATGTCTGTGTGTAGACCCAGCTCAATACAATGGTTCTCATTTTGCCTATCTTGCTGGGAAAGTAGAGACTCTGTAATTCAGAGCTTAGACAGTCATAGGCTGTTGTGAAACTGCCGAAACCAGTTAGAAGTGCCTTCACAAAAATCAGCTCTTCGACTTTCCTGGGAGCATCCAGGAAACAAAAACCAGGAGGATGAAATCATTTGACTCATGGTCTGGGAAGCTTTCCATGCTAGTATTTTTTTGGGTTGTTTTGGTCAGGTTTTCATGAAGGAACGGGAGCGGCAGCTTCTGCAGGACCTGCTGCACCAGGAGGTGCTGCGGAGGATCACGCTGCTGCAGCGCTGGTTCCGCAGCCTGCTCTGCAGGAGGCAGTTCATGAGCCTGCGGCACGCAGCCATCAGCATACAGGTGGGTGCTGGTGCTGAATTCCACTGCAAATTGCCATCCCCAAATCCTACAGACAGAGCCCATGGGTAAAATCAGGTCTTCTGTCCAAGGAAGAGTCAGGATTGGACTCTTACTGCCATAACAAGTTGTGAATGGAGGGGAGCTGGAAAGGCTGCATGAAGGCAGGTGCTGTCCCACCCTCACACAACACCTGTTACAAGGAGCCCCCCTGCTGTGTTGCAGAGATTTTGGCGTAGCTACCAGAGCCGAAAACAAGGCAAACCATCCCCAGACTCTCTGGTTCTCAGCAAAGCCGCCATCATCCTGCAGACCCACTGGCGAGGCTTCGTGGAGCGGCGGAGGTTCCTGCAGATGCAGTTTGCAGCCCATCTGATCCAGAGCTGCTGGCGGGAGCACACCAGGCGCCGGCATGCTGCAGCCACCAGCATCCAGGCGGCCTGGCGGGGGCACTGCGCCCGGCAGGCATACGCAGCCAGCAGGAGCAGAGCCGTGTGCCTGCAGGCCGCATGCCGGGGGTATTTGGCACGGCAAAGGTAACGCCATTGGCCTTGGGTAAAGAGGAACATGTTTTTTGGTGATACTCACTGTGGAGGGAGGTGCTTGGTGTAAATCGGGGCACTACAGTGACTTGCACAGGGCAGTGTCCCCTCGTAGCATCCATGACCCTCTCCCAACCTGCCCTAGTCCTTCGTTTGCCCACACTTTCTAACAATTTATCTGCACGTCCTGCTCTTGGAATAAGCAAAGCCTATTTCAGGTTGGAGCACGTAGGCAGTGCAAAGCCAAGGCCATAAATACACACAAGGCTTTTTTTTTTCCCCTTGGCAGCAGCACCAGTTTAAGTAGCCTATTTTTAACTCAGATTGCCTCACCGATCTGGTTACTGTGCTGGCTCACAAGGACAAGGAATACTGGAGCCCGCCGCTGCGGAGGGCACAGGCTTTCCAGCCATGCCTTGGTTCACTGGCTGCTGGGAAGGTCACGATTCACCCTCCGGAGGTGCTGCCTGCAAGGTGTGGAGCACCTTAACATAGCGTGGAACATTTGGGAGATGCAAAGAGCTCTTAGTGCCGGGCACAAGTCCCTGCTAGTTGTTCCAGAGGCAGACCAAGCACGATGGCGAAGATGGAGATGCCAAGGGGGTGTGATGGGTTAAGCTTTTCTGGCTCCGACAGCTTATGAAGGTGCTAGACCAGGGATGGAGGTTGAACCCGCTGCCATCAGCACAAGGGGAGCTTTCAGGTGCGTTGGGGCAGCCCTTGGGTAGCAGAGATGGCAGAGGAGGAGAAGGTTGAAAATAGAATTTGCCTCGCCTTGCCTCGCACCAGATGTGCAAGAAGGGTTGCTTGAGATGCTGATGGTGGTGAGGTGATGGTGGTGGTGGTGGTGGTGATGAGACACCACTGGTGCAGCACCTTGAAGGCTTCTGAGTGGGCCCAGGAATTAATGCCCTGTTTTTCTGCTCTCTTCCAGGTTTAGAGCTTTGAAAGAGCAGCGATTAAAAGAGATGCAGCTGGAGAATGGCCTGGCAGGTAGAGAAGAGGATGGACTGGAAGCAGATGATGTTTTGGAAATTAAGGGCTCTGACCCATCTAAGTGGGAGGATAGCTCATTTGAAGAGCGAGTGAGAGCTGTAGAACAACATAAATCGCTGATGGAGAACAATCGAGTGAATCACATGGACTCACTGGATACTTCTCTGTACAAAAGGCATGAGAGAGCCAGCAGCCAGAGTGGGATGGACACCGAGGAGGAGGTTGTTGTGAGAGAGAGGCCCAAGTCACTGGAGGATCTCAACCAGAAAAAAGTGGTTCGTGCAAAGAGGGAAAGCCGGAGGATGCGTGAACTGGAACAGGCAAAATTCAGCTTGGAGCTGCTCAAGGTCCGCTCCACTGGCAGGCTGTCACCTTCGGAAGAGCGGCGCTGGTCCACTGAGCTGGTGTCTGAGGCACTGCATTCCCCTCAGGGAACCCCAGAGAGCGAGTGCTCTCAAGGGAGCTTTGAGTTGTTAAGCTGTGAAGATACTCCAAGCAGTAAACTTGTTTCTTTAGTCTTAGATGAGCACGACAGGCAGTTCTTTTCCACGGACTCCCTGCCCAGCAGTCCCCAGGGTCAGCTGCAGGAGAAGCCTTTCTGTGCAGCAGATGGGAACAGCGATTTGCCCGGCTGCAGACAGACTGCAGCAGACACAGAGCTGCCTGATAACCTCACCGGGAAGGACCGTGGGGTCAGTGACCCCCAGAATGTCATAAAGGCTCATCCAAGAGAAACCCTCCTTTCCAGCAACCTCCCAACTTTCTACGTTCCACCACAAGACAACATGAAGGGGAAGCTGGTGGAGAATAACCTGAGGAATAAAGGAGTGGAAAGAGAGGAGAGGACAGTTACGTTCTCCAAGGTCAGGAAGGATGCTGAGCCAGACCAGGGCAAAGCCTTGGGAAAAGAGGAGGAAGAGCAGAAACCCTCTACCAAGAGAGAGGAGCATGGGACAGTAACAGCAGCACAGGCCCTTTCTCCAGACTCTGTCATCAAGAGACTGGAAAAGCTCAACGTGGAGAAGGAGGAACGGCAAAAGCAGCTTCAGCTGCAAAATGAGAGGGAGATGATGGAGCAGATCCGTCAGCAGAAGGAAATTTTGGAGAGACAACGCAAAGCCTTCGAGCAGCAAGGGAGGGTAGAGGCTTTGCAGAGGACGGAGCAGAGCAGAATGAAGGACTTGTCCCTCAAACCAGCCAAAAAAGCAGACAGCCGGCCTCAGTCGGTCCTTATCCTGCACCCCCAGGGCAGAAGGGAGCACAGCCCCACCCCAGGTATGGCTCCAACCTCAACAGTGGACATCAAAGGTCTCACTGTTGGGACCAGGGGAAGCTCTCCAGCCCACAGTGCCCCAAAAGACCGACCTGTCAGCATGTTTGTGGAGCGGAGAGAAGGTCTGGAACCCCGCTGCCATTCCAAACCAGCTCTGGACCCCAAGGACCACCCAGGCAGCCATTTCTCAAGGACGGAGCGCCTCTGGCAACCTCGAATGCCCAGCCAGGCCACTGAGGAGACGAGGGCAAGTTCCATGTTCTTCACGCCAAAAGACAATCCCTTCGGCCTCCAGTGAGTAAGGAGATGGTGGGCTTTCTCCTACACTTTCTCCTAGGCTTTCTCCATAGGCTCTTTCTTCTGCTAGGGACCTTTTTATACAAAAAGGGTCCAGAACATAATTTCTGAAGTCTGCACAAAACCCACAGTGAAACAAAAACAGGTTTCTTGATCTTCTAGCAATGAGCAGGTAGAAAGGGGAAGGAAGAAGAGCTGGAATACAATTTCTCACTCTCTTAAAGCATTATATAATCCAGAGGAGATAATCATGGACATTAGCAGGTGAAGGGAGTCAATAAGGAGGCTCAATACTGTTTTCATTTACACCACATGAATGGTGACAGTTTATTTCTCAAGGTAATAGATGATGAAAAAGTTCTTAGGATTTTTGGGTGGTTGGCATAGAAATGACCCTATGAGGCAAAAAACCTCAGGATTTTCCTTGTTTACCATATAATTAACACATCCAGCAAAGCCATTTGGACACTGACCATTGCAGAAGAAAAAACAGCAGCTCTCCAGAGAGAGTTTGGAAGTGAATGCACTTTTGAGACTGTATCACTCACATATGTAATTAATTACACCTGTAATGGGCTTAGCAGTCGCTCAGCTCTGTTGCATTGCTTAACCTTGGGCTGCACCAGGGTCTTGAGATGGCAGCAAGATCCTGGGACAATGTTTGCTCCCACTCTTGTGTTGCTTAAGGTGCCTTGCCTATTTTTGGGGTGGTTTTGGCTGTGTAGCTCAAAAAGGACATAAACCCCGCACCCCCAAATCGTGCTGCACCCTTCCCAGGGCAAAAGCTCCCAGTGAATGACTGTTCGTAACTCCGGGTACCTCCAGGTGTAGTCTTGTGGTTTCTGTGCCATTGTGACGGGACAAGATTCCCATTTAAAATTTCTTTTCCTGGTTCATGCGCAGAACCAACAACAGGAAAAAAAGACATAAAAATTGCTTTATTTTAATTTTTGTTCTGCAACAGAACAGTCACATTTGAGAACCCCAAAGTACAAAAGTAGAATCCGTAACCACCTTGTTGGATAAAGTTGACAGGCAGACTGTTTTCTCTTCTTGTTTTTTGGTATTAAGTCCAATCCTGAAGAATTCCAAGCAATTCTGAAACCCCGTGACCTCAGGCTTGCAATTTGATCTTGACTGCTTGGACTGCGTGCTCCCGGGACCCGGGCTGGCGCAGTGGGAAGGTTTTTGGGAGAGGATGAAGCATCTCTGTTCTGTTGTGTTTCAGCAGAGAGGCAAATCATCAGTGCCTTTCCAAGGGTGAACCAGCACGGAAGCCGTTTAAGATGCCAGGGTCTGGCAGAGGAGAGGTGAGTTGTGACTTGTTTATTTTCTCTTTTCATTGAAAGGGAGAAAAATAACTTACTCTGCCAGTTTTCCCTCAAAGACTTCAAAGAAGTGTACTCTGAAGCATAAGGGCTGCTAGACATGGATAGGGAAGGGGGATATGACAGCACAGTAATCTCCACATCTTCTCTTAAAATAAAAGGCCCTGTAGGAATAATTTGGAGCGGCTCTGGAAAAAAGGATCATGTGATCCTGATGGCAAACACTGTCCAACGCCGTCTTGTCTTGGTTTGACGTAACGTCCGTTTGAGTAACATCCATGATTGTCCATTTTCACTGTCCTGTCTTGGTTTTTGTTCTTCCTGGTCCTTCGCTGTTTTCACTAGACATAATACTGCATCCCTTCTGTGGAGTGCAATGTCACTCAGAGATGTCTTAAGGCTACATGGGTAGAGTCTCCTTTTTACTTTAAAACCCTTCTTTTCGTTTTGTTTTGTTTTGTTTTGTTTTATCCTTTGGTCAAGCAGGTGCCCAGACCGAGCCATAAAAAGAAAGCCCGCATGGCGCGGACACGCTCCGATTTCTTGACTAGAGGTACTTTTGCTGATGGGGAGGGGGATACGGAGGAAGAGGATTACGATGGCAGTTTTGAGTTCCTTCTCTCCTCTGAGCACCCTCCTCACGCTGAGGAGATACCCGCAGCCCGCCTGGGGCAGGCCTGTTACAGTGACTCCGAAATGGTAATTGTGTCCAATGTGGCGGGGGAAATGAAACCCAGGGAGTGAGCGGAGCTGCGGGAGCCTTTCTTTGCTAACCTTAGCTGCACTGATCCCTCCAATGCTTCTTTTCCCACTCCCAAGGATGCTGTAGATGGGTAAATTTGGCAAACATAGCAAAAGTGGAGGCAAAACCATGGAATCACAGAATGGTTTGGATTGGATGGGACTTAAAATCTCATCTAATTCCAACCCCCTGCCAAGGGCAGGGACACCTTCCACTAGACCAGGGTGCTCCATCCAAAATATATTTCTTAATCCTGGGTTGATTCAGTATCTGCCACAGTTCCCCAGTTTTCCTGGAGCATTACAACTTGTATTGCACAACTACATATTTTGGGGGCTTTAACCACAATCCTCCCGTTGGAACCTTTGGGTCTAAAAATGGTCTATACACATCAGTAAAAAAAATGAAAATAAACATTGTCCAAAAAGCAATAGACAACAAAGAGATATAAATCCTGCATCTTCTTTTACTTTTGATTTTTCATCCTTAGCCACAATATCCAATGATTATTCAGTCCTCAATTATCAGAGTGATGCTGGCAGACAGCAGCTCAGAGAAAGCAAAACCATGGAAATTGGGCAACAAAAGCATAGTGAGAGTGAAACAGTGGGTTTAAAACAAAGGCAACCAACCTGAGTGATTTTTCCAAGCACAGTGATGAGTATCCCTTGGCGGGTCCAACATGAGCCTGCGCCGTGGAGCTTTTGCATCTCAGGCTTAATCTCCCACCCACATAAGCTGCTTCTGGAAAATCACAAACCAAGAGGTTTCAGGAGTGGGAAAGACCAACAGATCCAAACCCACTCACAATTTTTTCCTGAGGTGGTGGAGATGTTCACATAGGAGTGTGGATAAACACCAGGAATCATCTCCTGCTGTGAGAGTTCAGGTGGAGCATTGCGTAGGGCTGCCTTGTTCCTCTCAAGCTGCAGTATGGAACGTGGAGCTGAGTATAAAACCAAAAAAAAAAAGCGTGAAACCCAGCATGAAAGCCACAGATTTGTTTTGTGCCACACCATTGCTGTGGGTCTGGCAACCATCCCATGCGATCCTTAAATCTGCTTTTCCAAGAAAAGCAGGTAGCTGAGGAGGGCTTTTCGTGACTTTTTTTTAGCAGCTCTTAATATAAAGGATAACTTTTCCCAGCATAATTTCCTCACTGGAAGAGGGCAAAGATTTACAAATTCCATGAATTTTTAAGACTGCTCTTGATAAATTTGCTGGGGATTTGAGACAGGAATACTTTAAACCTGACTGAAAGACACATCTCTATGGACTGAGATCACTTGGCTGCACCTTTGATCATGTCCCTGCTTGTGGATTGGGAAAGGGAGAATTTTACATAGTAAAGTGTACCTTTTTATGTAGAATCATAGGAATGTTTAGGTTGGAAAAGACTTCTAAGATTGTTGAGTCCTACCATGAGCCCAGCACCACCTTGCTGACCACCAGACCATGGACCCACGTGCTGTACTTGGAGTGCAGTGCTGTGCTCCTGGAGGCTGCCCATGTACAAAGGGGAATTGTAGCTGTAGGAATCATTCGCACTGGGGTGTGAGAAGTGCTATGCTGGTGCTTGGCAAGCTCCATCCTTGGGAGCATCTTGGCTCATTGCACTCCTTGGAAGTGCTCCTTGGGATTCTGCTCACCTGGTTTAACCGCTCTCACCGCATGCAAGTAGCAGTAGGTGCCACCTCTCTCCTTTCGCTGCTGTGTCCCTCTTCTCTCCAGCACTGGTTCTAACTGGTGATAAGCACTTTTACCCCTTGTGTGGTTGAATTCTGCTTTCTAGGCCAACACTACCCATGATATCGTGTGCACCACGCTACCCTCTGTCTGTGTATCCTGACAATATGTCCAGTGTTTCCATCTGTATTCTGTGTTGCAGGTTTGGGACCAGCCCTTTGGCTTGGGGCTTTTTTGGGTCAGGATCATCACAAATAGTGAAATTTTAGGGACTGTTTATTTGTATTTATTGGCAGAGCCCTGTTGGGTGTGGCAGATGGTGGAGCAGCCTGTGATAATGCCAGACTGGTGCCTGTTGGGGTGGTTTGGGTACAAACTCAGGAGGTTGATGTCTGTGGAAACGCATTGGTCATGTCTTGTGATGGTCACATGATGGCGAGTGTGGCAGCTGCCGTGTGTGGTCTAGTTCCTGTGCCAGTGAATAGCTCCTTCATGCAGCTCCTGCCTCCAGCTATAACTTTCCAAAACAGCCTCTTTCCATGTTCTGCTCAGTAGCCAAGGCTGCTGGATGAATGGATGGATGAGAGATCATGTGCAGCCCTATGGAGTCGAGCATGTGATAGGTTGCCAGCTGCACCGTCTGTTTTGCCCATTTTTTTCTTGGCCTTCAAGTCACTGATTGTGTATCCCAGCTGGTGAGTAGAGGCCCACCGGAATCCAATGCTCCTGACCCACAGCTCTGGTATCCCAGAGCATCAGACACCTAGAGCATCTGCAGCCAGAGCTGAAACCTGAGGGGCACCACTATGTGAGGTGGCTGCTGCAGGTGCAATTGACTCCGAAGTTCTTTAAGGATTAAGGGCTTCCTGACACCAAATTTTTTGGCTGGCGAATAGCCACGGATTAACCTCCCTTGTGGTGAGACACAAGTGGGAGGAACAGCTCCTGGCTGTGGTCAGCACGTTAACACCACTTTGGTTTGGCACCTAAGCCTGGAGAGCTTTCCTGCGAGCAGCCGCATAAATGAAAAGCCTTGGCTAGAGGAACCACACCAGAAATACTCTCTGGAAACATCCTTAGAGAGTGGGACCTGGATAATAAACCAGTCATTTTGTTTCACCCTCCACAGTAAAGCCATGAATTAACAAACATCAGTCCAAGTACCTGCCACCAGCTGATCCCAAGCGCAGCTGAAGAACCAGCAATGAAAGATCTCTTGTCCTAAGCCATTCAGAGGGAGCTTCCGGAAGTTTTTCCATGCATCACACAGCACTGCTGCCTGCTAGGATGAGTCCTTTGGCCATAGTTAACTTATGGGTGGGTGAAGCACAGGTTGCTCTTACAGAGAAAAAATACTTGTCCCCTCTTCATCCAGGAGACAACTCAAGACCCTTAGTTATTGCCATTTGCCCTCATGATACTTTGTGGTGTTCCCTAACAGGGGATTTTCTGGTGCAGATGCTCATATTGACATCTGAGAAGGCTTCCCATCCTTTCCCTTAAGAGTTCCCTGGCAGAGAACCTAAACCAGAAGGATCTAGTACCAAAAAATGTCTTTTAGCCTTTATTTACTAATGCTGGAAACTCAAAAGGTTGAAATTACTCAAGAACAAAACCATATTGTGGGTGCAAATATTTAACAGATCATTTTTACAAGTAGTAGGTTTGGGCTGGATGGAGATCACTTTTATCAGTTTTGAATTGTTTTTTTCCGAGTGTCCATCCATAATTTCTGTGTGATCATCACCTAAATGCAAGAATGACAGAAACAAAAACATCTTTTGTGGTTTAGGCAGCTCCTGACTTTCCCAGTGGTAATTTTGCCTTACATGCTGCCATCTCCTGGCTGGAAGAGAGGTTAGTCCAGGAGGGAAAAATAAAACATGGGAAAAGGGTAAATATGGCAAATGTGACCCTCTCTGTGTCGCTGTTGAGCAGCTAGCAGAGTAATGAAAGCACCAGTTCTCAGTGGCAAGAAGGAATGACCTTTATTGTTTTGATTTCATTACATATATAGAGTTCTCAAAAGTTACCCAGATTGGTCAGTCAGAAGCCTTCCCCCAGGCCTGATTGGCCAGGCCTGCACTGTCCAAGTTCTGGGACACTGTTCCAACAACATCCAAACTTTATCTATATTTATAAAACACAATAAAATTTCCCATGGGAAAAACCTGTGCTAGCCACATCTCTGCAGCTTATTTTTTATAGAATTTTATTTAAAATACTTTTAATAGAAGTAAAATGAATGTTTTAAAACACAGAGCATTCAGTTGAGACACTGAGGTGATAGGAAGGCTACAGGAGATATTTGACCATCATCTCCCAAATCCTTTTGTTCAGCCTAATTATCCGCTTTCCTCATGCTGAAAGTCTCTCCTCCAGGAGTCCAGCTCCCAAATCATGACTACAATTGGAAAACAGAACAAAAAATTTATATATTTTTTAAATATGGCAAGTCTGTTTCTGGGCTACTTCATGGGATCCTGTTAGGTTGAATTATTGCAAATTCATCCTACCCTTAAAAATGATCCAAGGACATTTTAAATGATGGCAAAGGTGGAGATATTTTCTATTAAAGCTACAAAATTTCTTTGTTAAAGGGTCCATTTTGGTGTGTCCTTGGCACAAAGGCTTTGGTCTATTTTTCTGTAAAGTCCTCAACAAGAATTGGAGGAGGAATCTTTACTGGGACAGATCCAGGAAGTTGAAGGTTCCCTTGGAGAATAACTTCATCATGGCTGATGGGACACTCTGGGATGGAGAGATGGAATGTCTGGATGAAGATGGTGGAAGAGCTGTACAGGCTATGCAATGACACGTGGCTTGGTGCAAACTGATTTTCATCACTGGTTGCTCAAGGAAGAAGAAGGTTGGACCTGGATGAAGAGTTGGAGCAAGGAAAATGTCTCTCTTTATTAGGAGCCATTAGAATATTTCTCTGGGGGCTCACCAGGACTGTAGATTTGCACCTGTAGGCAAATAGAAATAAAGATGTAGGAGACTAAATAACCGATTTTTTATAGGGGAAAAAAAAATCATCTGATATCCCAAGAGCTGTCTTGTTTTTAAATGCTTCATGCTTGGAATCATTACAGACAGTGCAGCGATTTGCCTCTGGGGAAGGCCAGGCCAAGCTGCACAAAACCATGTCCCAGGGGGAGATTGGGAAGCTGGCGGCCACACAGAAGAGTCTGACTCCGGATGGGAGGTAGGAATAATGACTGGAGATGGGAGACAAGTCCCTCCCATGTCCCTCTTGCTCTCCATCACCTTGAGCCACCCAGGCTTCTCTGGAGCTCTACCTGCCAAGGCCAGCATGAGTTACTCGTTCCACCTTTCATACAAGACCATGGCCATGCCCAATTAGAGAGGTGTCCTGCTCACACTGCAATTAAGTTTTGATGATATGGGCCACATATCCTGTCCCAAACCACCTAATCTCATGCATGAAACTCACCTTTGTTGAGGACAAGTATCCATCTTTCCGTGGTAGAAATTCCATGGATTTATCTCCTCAAACACCAGGAAGGTCCAGGAGGTTGGGGTAGTTTTGGGTAGAAAGGCAATTCCTAATTAAGGCAGTTCCTCTTTTCATGATTTATATCCAGGCCTCAACGAGCCAAGATGAGGTTCTGGGTGAAGGGAAAGCAGGGGGAGAAGAAGACCCCCCGGGAGAAGCTCGCTACCCAGTCTGAGCTGCTGGAGCTGTACGCAGAGCAGGAAGCCCCTGGCAGGGAGGTCATTCCTGGCTTACAGCTTGGTGAAGGTATGTGGTGGGGGGACATGGGACCAGTTGTAAGGAGCAGAGAAACTGGGTTGAGAAGTCGGGATATGTCCTTGCTGGTTCATGTCTCTTAATTCATGGATGGTGTCAACCCAGAGCGATGGCAAGTAGGTTAGAGGGTGGGATCCATAACAGATCTCAAGGAATTCCATGTTACTAATCCTCCCGACCACCATCTGGACATGGACAGATGTTTCCGCTCTTGAGAGAGGAAATAACCAAAGCAGAAATGACATTTAATCTTCCTGTGAGTTCTACACTGGGCTTTTCTCCTCCACAGGTTTATTCCAATGCCAGTCTCCGTTTTTTAGTGGCGCAGTTATTTTTAATCTGCTCCTACATCTCTTTCCCTCCTTTCATTTACCACCAGCAGAGCTGGGTCCGCACCACCTGACACCCCCACGGAGTCCTGAGCTCTCTGGCATCTATCGAAGGGAGTTCAAGGAGAACAAGGAACCATCTCCCAAAGTGAAGCGCAAGCGCAGTGTCAAGATCAGCAACGTGGCTCTGGAGCCTGTGCAGTGGCAGAATGACTCCCTGCAGATCATAACCAGCGCCAGTGACCTGAAGAGCATGGATGAGTTCCTCCTGAAAAAGGTAACTCCTGCTTTCACTGCTCTATAAATCAGCACAGAGACCAGGAGCAGAAGGAGGCAATAAAGTCAAAATGATCCTGTGGGCAGCTGTAGCAATCCTAATAATTCATCCAAGGGTACCAGGGCAGGGCTGGGAGAAATTTTTGGTTTTCATGCAGGAGAAACCACCTGGTGATCATGGTGAAGCAGCACTTCTTAATGCTGCCTCATCTCACACCAGCTCTGCTCCAGAAAAAGGGACATAGGTGCAAAAACCCCCTTGTTTTCCCAGATTAGTGAACTGGACAACGAGGATAGCAAGAAGGACACACTGGTGGATGTCGTGTTCAAGAAAGCACTGAAGGAATTCCGACAAAACATCTTCAGTTTTTACTCCTCAGCATTGGCGGTAAGTGACCAGCGGTGGGACTTCCACCTTCAGGAGAAACAGGACATTCTGGGTCCTCCTGGTGGTACAGGTGTTGCCAAGCCTTCTATTCCTGGGCTGTTCATCCCAAAGGATGGATGTGCTTTCTCTGTATTCAGTCCCATGATCTAAATTTGGACTAACTCTCCCTCATGAGCCAGCTCTCAGGATACGTTGGGTGTAGATTCCTGATCCTCATCACAACTTTGCTCCCAGCCAAAGGGGAGATGACAGAACATCAATAAACTCAAATTTGCTACCGAAAGTGCCTGGAAACCTTTGTGTAATCTTTGCGAGTAGTGGAGATGTCTGATCCTTTTTTCCTTCTCTTTATCATGTTTGGGCTTTCCCCGAACAGCTGGAAGCCAGTGAGGTTGAAATAATTTTCTGGAGAAGAAAAAGTCTACAGCGAAATCTGGGCTGTATAAAAATCACTTTTCTTTCTGTTTCTGTGTCCTTAAAAGATGGATGATGGGAAGAGTATCCGCTACAAGGACCTCTATGCCTTATTTGAGCAGATTCTGGAGAAGACCATGAGGCTTGAGCAGAGGGACTGGAGTGAGTCTCCAGTTAAAGTCTGGGTCAATACCTTCAAAGTCTTCCTGGATGAATATATGATAGAGTACAAACCCCTGGACTACACCGCAGGGAAGGTACTCAGCACTTTTCTTAAACTCCCTTGAAGGTTTGGGAACTGTCTTTCCATGGAGTTGTGCCTCTGTAGACACCGGGGACCCTCTGTTGTCTTCTCTGCTTTAAGCTGAGCTGGACAAAGCAAGGTGTGACTCACTGGTTGTGTGTCATGGGCTCACAGTTCACGTCTGGGCTGAGCTAGGCTTGGCCAAGGATTAGATGTTGTCTCCAGGGCAAAGCTGCAACTCGCTGGCTGGAAAAGCAGCTTCTCGGGGGTTTGTTCAACCTTTGAGGGACAGTGAGATACACCCTCTCAGGTCTCCTGACCACTTCCCAAATGACCGCACACATCACCATGGGCTGGGTTGCCGAGAAGGGGACATGGGCAGTGGCTCAGGTCTAGGCACAGTTCTTAGAGCAGTCAGAGCCTTCATTGTGTCCCAGACCTGATCTCCTCACTTTCTGCCGCATACTGTCTGCGAGGCCAACCACAGGATCTGAGGCTGGGCTTGGGAAATGGTGTCTATTGTACAAGTATCCCATCTCCTGGCTCTTCTGCTCCAAGTCCTCTCCAGCCTCCTCTCCAGGCAGGTTTTCTTCAGGGCAAGCTGAGCATTGTGTTCTTGGGTCGCTGATGGTGGGGTCAGAGCTGGAGCAGCAGCTACTCCCAGCTCCGAGGTGCAAATGGGGAGAGCTTTCCAGGGAAATTCCAAAAATTGAGTGATCCATTGGAGAGTTGTCTAGAGTGACTCCCCTGGGGCTTCAGGTGCGGTGGAGGATGGGGCTGGAAGGCACTGGGCAATGTTAGATATGAGCCCACTGTACTCTTGACCTGGTGAAACTGCCCGAAAATTCACTTAAATCTCTTTTCCACACCAGGTGCCAAAAACAGAACGAAAAAAGAGAAGGAAAAAGGAAGCGGATGTGGTGAGTGGTGCCTGCACATTAAAAAATCAATGTCCTTGGGGCCAGAATGACAAGAGACTAGCTCATGACGCGTCCTGGGCTGAGATCTGAATATCAGCCATGAAAGGACATGTTAGAAAGATGCTTGAGGTGGATTTGCTTTGCTTGATCAAGGATCATTTGGGTTGGCTCTGAAAACACTTCCCTCCTCAGCCAAGACATAAATGTAATGCTGAGGGTTGTTAGAGAAGAGCTGAGAGCAAATCGAAGTCTTGCTCCGGGTTTCTGCATAAATTGATAGTGATTGTTTTACATCTCTGGGATTAGAGGTGTAGGACATTACATGTCCTGTTTTCCTAAGGGATATGATGGTACTAGGGAGGGTGCAGGTGCAGAGCCAAAAAAAGGGGCCATGGATGCATAGAAGACCTTCTTAACATGGAGAAGTTGACCAGCCAACCTCAATCAAAGAGTTTCCAACCTGCTTCCATGATGGTTTGGTTCCCATACAATCTGGATGTTGGATTGGGTTGTCTATGGGGTTGTTAGGTTGAAAAGGAACCAAAAATAGCAAATAAAAGCAAGTAAGAGCTAAAGTTGAAGAGCTGACTGTGTTCATCTCCCCATTTTGCAGCAGTCGGAGCACCAGCTCCCTTTTCTCACCACCTAACCTTTATCCTGCAGGTGGAAGAGCACAATGGTCACATTTTCAAGGCAACCCAGTACAGCATCCCCACATACTGTGAATATTGTTCCTCCTTAATCTGGATCATGGACAGGGCTTCTGTTTGTAAATGTAAGCATCCTTTCTTTAGTCCTTTTCTTGTGCTTATGTCACAGTGATGAGTTTGGGGATTTTATAATGTGTTCACTGCTGTTTCCTCCAACCCCATGCTCAAATAATTTGAATTTTTGTCACATCTGAAGAACTTTTGGGACAGTTCCTAAGGTTTCTGAAGCCAACAAGTAAGTCCATCCCAGCAGTCCTTCTTGGCACAGTTAATGAGCTTTATGTTACACATCTTATCCCATCAGGTCATGTGGTCATCCCATAAGGTCAAACCACATTTAAGTGTACCAATAGGACAATAAAGTCAGGTATGGAAATATATCCTTGGGATCTTGTGGGGATCCTGCCTGTGGGGATCCTGACCTTGGCAGACTCATTTGGCCTCACCTGTTCGACCTCCAGGCATGTGAATTTTTGGGAAGATCAGGAAAATGGAGGAGGGACGATTGAAACGGTTGATCCATCTCTTGGGTTTTTCCAACATTTCTGTGATGAGGTTGGCAGCATCAACCCTGGAGCATTTTAGGCCCAGTGCAGGAAGAATACAAATTAGGTGCCATTTCCAGTCTCTAAGGGTATCTATAGCTGATAGGGTCTGATAGCTCAGAGTGACTCATGAATTATACTCTGAATTGATCTGTCAGGGGGTAGAGTTTAATGTTTCACGGACTTGTATTTGAAGGCTTCATTATTTTTGTTTGAGTGGATCTAATACAGACTCGGCCCATAGAAACTGCAAATCCAACATGCTTTTGACTTAGTAGATCTGAGAAGAGCTACTCAATTCATATTAATTCCTATTTCTCCAGCAGTGTGACTTTTGGGATGATTAAACACTCCTTTTCTCTGTTGCAGTATGTAAATATGCTTGTCACAAGAAGTGCTGTCTTAAAACCACAACCAAGTGCTCCAAAAAGGTAAATGTCTCTCATTGTTTTGCTTTCATTAAAGACCTTCAGACAGTGATCCCAGTTTGTATAAAAATTACTGGAGGTGCAAAACTTGCTAGAATACTGGCAATAACTCTCCTTTGAGCAGGAGATTGGACCAGAGATCCCCAGAGGTCTCTCCAGCTGGAGTTTTGTAGGTATTTTGGGAATTACGCAGTGATGAGTCACTGTAGATCTCCCCAGTCATGCAGCAGATGTTGCAGTGTTGTTCCCTGCCTTGTAACCACACAGAATAATAGGAATTTCCTCTCACTTTCTAGCTTTTAAGGATTTGGAAATGTGGGATTATTCTTGGAAATACAGGTTATTTCTCATGCCAACAGTCCCTGCTTTCTGCAGCTGAGCGAGGAAGGGCAGGTGGAAGATGTTCACTGCCCTCCTTAGAGGGGAATTAAATATTGTTTACTGGATTTGAGGGTATGTGGAACAGGGAATGAGCGCAGCAGGTCATTCCAGCTAACAATGAATCATCAGGATTTGGTGGATTTTTTAAAAATAGCTTATTTTGTGCCCAGAGGAAGGAAATAGAGTGAGGATAATAATGAGTGGAAAGTTGTATCAGCTCCCTGCAAGGTTTCTCAGGGGAGAACAACCTCCATAATACACAGCTCCCAGAAAGCTACATAAGTCCATTCTTCCCAAGTCCATCTTCCCAATCTGAATATATACATTGAAGATGTGTGTGTGCATGTGTGTGTGTATGTGTGCATATATATATATTAATATATTTGTATTTTGAATATATATAGAACTTTTGCTGCACTCTTTCCCTTTCTGGCACTATTTCTGCGAGAGCTGGGAACATGTCATAGGAGTTTGTGCTCTAAAATCTTGGAAGTTCATTGAGATCTCTGATTAATTTTTTCAGAGACTCTTGGAGCCGCCTTCTTTGTTGTGAATTCTCTGCACAGGAAGGTTTTTGTGCCGCACCCAGGGAAGCGAGTTCACTGTGTCTTCACAGGTAGCTTTGCACTGGGCAGGTAGAAATTCTCTAGGAAGGCTCCAGCTTCTCTGTGCTTGGTGGATTCATGTTTTCAGCATTGTTTTCAGTGACAGGGAGCCACAAACCATCAATCATGAGAAAGAAACAAGGGGACCTTCCACACATCTGCCCCTAAGGTTTGCAGGATCAATGAAAGGACGACATTGAGTGGCAAAAGGAAAAATGCAGGAGTGGATTGTAAGGGGAGTTGGGACCTGGGTCGTGGTCACCACTGCCTTGCTGAAGGCAGAGTTGCAGCTCACCTTCCTTTAGCTAGGGCTGAGAGTTTGTGTCACTATTTTATTGGATCTTTTGACTTTTCCTCCCTGGAATCTCCTGTGCAGGAAGACTTTCTTCACATCTGAATTTGCCAGATATCAACTTTCCAGTGAGCATTTGCAGCTGGCAAAAGGATCCTTCCTGACACGTAGATGTAGATGGATCTTTTCATGTTCTTTTTTTGGCATCTTGTTTGTTCACTGATACTTTGTAACTGTCAATGATGTGAGTTGATTTAAACACCCAAGATTTAGACTTGCCTGTTCTGCTTCGTGCATCTTTGGGGGTTGAAATCATCCCTGGATGATTTGTGCCAGAGGGGCAGGAGGTGGAGGAGGACCATGCCCATGGCTCTGCTAGGCTGGGAATATAACCACAATGGGGTGGTTAAAGAAAGAAAATCCAAACTTTTTTTCCTTCAAGTACACATCTAGAGACCAGGTTAGCATAGCAAGACCTATGTCCTGTCCTCCTTCATTAGACTCATGTATCTCCTGGATCAGCTGAAGGACTCAGAATAGTCGGATCCAAAGGAGCACCAGCATTGCCTCCCAGATGGATTTTAACCCCTTTTTCCCTTCTCCTGTGCAGCATGACCCCGAGCTCTCACCGCGGCAGTTCGGTGTGGAGCTGTCCCGGCTGACCAGTGAGGAGCGAGCAGTGCCCCTGCTGGTGGAGAAGCTCATCAATTACATCGAAATGCACGGGCTGTACACGGAGGGCATCTACAGGAAATCGGGATCCACCAACAAGATCAAGGAGCTGCGGCAAGGTCTCGATACAGGTAAGAGGAGGGGGTACAAAACCCTACATGGGGAGGAAAATCTCCGCACCAGTAAAGTTGGATGGGAGAAAGGTGGGATGCTTCAGCATTCCTGACTCTGGGCTGTGCCAGCAATGATTTCATGTCAGCGGCCATAACTCAGGTCACCAACTCATGTTTTTTTGGGAGCAATCCATGAAAAAAAGACGTTCTGATTGGAGGAAAATGCTGCCTTACTTACACCCCACCAGTCGATGACAGTGAGAAAAGAAATCCTGGTCCCACCTGAAGTTATTTGCACTGGAGAATGTATTGCTCTCTACTTCTACCATGTAGAAGTAGAAACCATGAAATCAGGTGCTGGATTTGTTGCCATTAAAAGCATGTAAACATTTTTTATTTTAGAATCGTTTATCATAGAACAGTTTGGGTTGGAAGGGACTTTTAAAGATCACCTTGTCCAGGCTCAGGCTTCATATTGATTGTTGTCTCTTGTTCTTTTCCTTCTTCCTCCATCTTGTGCCAAACCCAGACATCGAGAATGTGAATTTAGATGACTACAACATCCACGTCATCGCCAGTGTGTTCAAGCAGTGGCTTCGAGACCTGCCCAACCCCCTCATGACCTTCGAGCTCTATGAGGAGTTCCTGCGGGTGATGGGTGAGGAGCCTCCCTCACTATCCCATTTCCTCAGTAGAGCAAATGGTGGCCAGTTTTAGTGCCAAACTTTCAATTCACTCTTTGGGTCCAAACCAGCTGGTTTTGCCAAATTATATTTACCTGGTTTCAAAGTCTGATTTTTTGGCAGTAAGGGGTTTTTTTTTGCAAAACCACAGGCAACTTGGTCTCAATTTTGGTGACTTTTTTCAGCCCCCAAAGTTCTATCTTTTAAGTATTAAAATTAAGTGTTAAGAAGTACCATTTTAAATAGGAGGAAGAAGTAGAAACTGCCCCTAAATGCTGGTGGTTTCTCCACAGGCCTCCAGGAGAGGAAGGAGACAGTGCGTGGGGTGTACTCGGTCATCGACCAGCTCTCCCGGACCCACCTCAGCACCTTGGAGCGCCTCATCTTCCACCTGGTCAGGTACACTGGGCCTGGGCAGCTTTAGGCAAGGGCAGGATGATCAGGCATCCTTCTCACTGGAATAGCTGAGGCTTGAGGCAGGTGGGCAAGGGACAGGGAAGATCTTTTGGATCCGCCATGTCTTCCAGGAGGTGGCTGCGGAGCTGTTTCTCCAAAGGATGTTGTGTTAATGAGTGACCTCTGCTGTGCTCTGGTCATTTGTGGTTCCTGCAGGTCTGTGGTGCCTCTCACCACTACAGGGGCATGTTTTTGGATGGAAAGCGCTCGTCGTTGCCTTGGGAATATCTGAGATGTCTTGAGGTTTGGCTTGCTCCCTCAAAGCAAGATCGCACCATAGAAATGTCATCATCCATGCCCATGTGCAAGAGGTGTGCTGGAGGTGCCTCCACCTCTGACTTCTCTCTTAATCCCTATTTTTTCAGGATTGCCCTACAAGAAGAAACGAACCGGATGTCAGCCAACGCCTTGGCCATTGTGTTCGCTCCCTGCATCCTCCGCTGCCCTGACACAACGGACCCACTACAGAGCGTTCAGGACATCAGCAAAACCACCACGTAAGAGCCTGAGGCTGGGTGAGCCAGCTCCATCACCACGTTACCTCTCACATCTTGATAATCCCTGGGATGGGCAAATGGCTCAAAAATTGAGAACATTGGCATGGAAATTATAAACATGTAATTTATGCATCTAAATGCAAATAAATGCCTCTGCATGAAGATATTTCATGTTCTCTCAATCCCCAAGAAATTGTTAAACAGGGGGTTTGGAGGATCCCCAAGAGTGGATCAGCTTCTGCTCCTGCCTGGCACATCTCAGCAGGAAAAGGTGGAGCTTGTGCTGACATGGTTTTATAGTTAATATAGTCAATTTTTGGCAAGCAGATCTTGATTCTTACTTAATTTTGGCTTTTTTATTGAAGGAGGTGAATTGTTTGGTCTGCAGCAATATTGGTATTAATATATTGAGATTTATTTATGGTGTATTTAAGGTTTTACAGAGAAAAAGTGAAGCACTTGCCCAGATTCAGTTTGGCTCATATTAAATAGATTTAAAAATAGATACTGGAGTCAATTACAATAATGAAAACCCTCCAGTGAAGGTCTGGGCTTCTGAAAGAGGTGGTTTTAAGTCCAATAAGTATTAAAATTGTGGAAGACCAGAACATGCTTGGAGACCCAGCTGGTAGGAGCCCTTGTCCTTCAACAGGATTTCATTGTAGCTTCTCCCTCACACCTCAGTTCCAGCACATGCAATCATTTTACTACAAGGAAAGGACTATTATTTACCCCAAGCACTCTCCTGAAAACATTAAACAGTTTGCACAAGCTGCTGCAGTTACTGTGTGCAAGCAATTTGGACACAGCCTGCTTTCTCCAGGTTTGTATTCCACTACTCCCTTTTCCGGAGGCGTGATTTCTCTGCTAGAATTCTTGGCGATCTTTAATATCTCTAGTCTGAGTTCCCCGATCCATCCATAGCCTGTGATCACTCTTTTTAGGACAATTCCCACCACCCTCTGGCTTCCCGCTGGAGCCTTCTCCTCTGTGCTCTTCCATCTGGGCAGATCTTCAAAATAATCCTTTCTTCATAATAAAATGAGAGGATGTGCTGGAGCTGAGGGAGAAGCTACCAGGAAATCCTGTTGGAGGACAAGCCAAGACAAGACAGAAGAGCTCGAATCAAATGGCTTCCTCCTCCCATTTTGTCTTCTTTTGGGTTTTTTCCCCCTTAGTTGCGTAGAATTAATTGTCATCGAGCAGATGAACAAGTACAAGGCTCGTCTCAAGGACATCAACAGCCTGGAGTTTGCAGAGAACAAAGCCAAGAGCCGCCTCTCCTTGATCCGCAGATCCATGGTGAGATGCCAAAGCCCTCTGTCCCCTCCTGTCCTCTTCTTGCCCCTGTGGCCACCCGACCTTATCTTCTCCTGTTTATCCCAGCCCCCCAAATCCCTCACAACCTCCCACACCATCTCCCCCAGGGCAGGGACCCTCAGCCCTGTGGTGGCTCCTCACCTTTGCAGGGAATCATACCAAAGCATGAGGAGGTGGGAACGGTCCATGGAAACGTGGTCGTTCCTGCTCAGATATTCCTGATCAGTGTTTCCACCTTCATTTAAGCTTGTTTGGTCCTGAATTGAGTCAAACCTTTCACTGACCAGCTCAACATCACCCCATGGGTGACCTGGACCGTTGTTTTGCGTGCTCAGTCACATTATCTGAGCCCAAAATGACGTCCCCAAAGGCTCTCTCTGCTCCTGCATTGCCTTTTTGGGAGCCTCAAACCCATCTCATTGAGCTTCCATGCTTGCGGGGGGCCGGCGGGCTGCAGATGCTCCTGTGCTTGGCTTGTTGGGCTGCGGGAGAGGGACAGACTCCATGCAGCACCGTCAGCACAGGCTTGGGCTGAGGAGATGAGCAGCCCCTCTGCTTGGACCTGCCCTGTTGTGATCCTCAGGGACACATTGCTTCTGTTTTTTGGGGATGAAATCCAAGCAGGGGCTGCCCAAGATTGTGGAGCTGGTGCTGCAGAGCTGCCCCACTCATCTCAGTTAACCAAAAAAAACTCAAACTGAGCAGAGCGGGTTTTTGGAGGGGCGGCGGCATGTGCACTCTAACCTTCTGCTTTCCTTTTCATCTCCTCTCTAATCCAGAAGCCCGTACTAATTGCAGTTAGATTTATGAGCATAACCCGCAGTTCAATCCCGGTATGTATCAACGGCGGCCGCCGTGTCCCTCGTTGTGTGTCACTGCCGCTCATTCCAGCTCTGTCACACCAGCCATTGTCCGTGACCTGTCCGGTCCCGCCGCTCCTCGGAGCTGCCGTTCCTCCCGCAGGTTCCCTGGGCGCAGGAGTTCAGGGCCAGCGCTCAGCCATCCCTGAACGCAGCTCCTCGGAAAAATGCTTCCCACCCCTTTTCTCTTCCTACTTACTTTAATTTTCTATTTTATTTTCTTTTTTCATCCTGTGCTTCCTTCTTTTTTACTTTGCTTGACTCATCCCTTCCCACCTCAGTTTCTCCTTGCTCAGGATGAGTTTCAGCATCAAGTTGCTTTTACAGCGCTGCTGTTTCTGGAGGTGGTGGATAAAACCCTCAGCTTAGATGCCTCAGAGACCGCGAGGTGTTCAAAGGTATCCTCCACTTTGTTGGAGGAGGAGCACCACCACCCTGAACACAAGGTCAGGATGCCAAGGTTTGAATGAGGAGGAGTCCAGCAGCCCCTGTATTCCCCAACTCCGTCCCAGCTTGAGTTTGAGTTCTGTGAGATTGTGACAGGCAAAAAAAGCACCTGCAGGGTTTTGAGAATGCTCATAGAGCCATCTCCTTTCCTAACAGGCTCAGCCCATGATGAAGGTTCCCTCAAGTTTCCCCATTCTTCCACATCCGTCGGTGTCAGGAAGTGAAGAAGAGCAAAATTCAAGCTCTACTCCCCTGATGCTGAGCATGGCATTTCTCAGGGGCTCGAGTCCACGAGCCAGTGGGATCTTTGGGATCTCAGGGGTTTTGGCTAATAGGATTCAGGGAACTGTGCTTCAGCTCAGAAGCCCACGTGAAAGGTGTCATCAGAAGGGCGCAGCAGCGGCTTTGCTGGGGAAGAAAGATCTCTGAGATGTGACATTAAAACATGAAAGGGCTAAAATGGAGGAAATCTGTCTTTTAAGGGGAAAAAGGGAGGATCCTTTATCCTGCAAACCTGCTCTGGGCACATGGGTTGTCAGGAAGACCTGGGGATGTTGCAGTTTGCAGGGGTTAAATACAGGGAGCAAAGTCGAGCTGCAATGAGCTCTTCAACCCCAAGGAGACGCAGGTTCTTCCTGGGTAACCATTGTCAGGGGAGCGCAGCAAGTGATGGACATCTAGTCCTGGATATGTCAGGATCTGGAATGTAAGAGGTGAGATGTCTGGTCATGATAACGGTTAAGATAAAAGTTGTTTCATGTCTGCTGTGTCCCTCATCTCCAAGAATCCATCTTTTTCTTCTGCTCCATGGAGCAGATCTGTAGAGCTGCACCTCAGAAGATTAAAATAGCTATATATATAATAGCCCTCCATCAGTACTCAAACCCCAGTTTAAGTCCTATTTTGGTGTTGGTTTCAGTATTAAAAAAATGAGATGGTTCTTCAGAGCTGCATTAAATCAGGGTGAGTTTAGCTGTGGGCACAATGATCCACATTTATTGTCTTATAATGGACCACTGAAGGTGGTCCTGGTTTCTCAATCTCCTGTACATGAGATCAGAGCATGGACAACATGATTAGGTGGGAGTTCCTGTTTGCTGAAGGGGTCAGTGATGCTCAGGAAGTACCGAGGGTGGATGAGGAAAGGATGTGAGTCTTGATCCAAGGATAAAGAGGCAGCCAGGTGCCCTGAAATCAAAGTTTTGGTGATGCTCCCACCCAAAGCCACCATCAAGCTTCCCATCGCACGGGCTCTGGGCTTTGTGAGAACCCATCCTGCTGCCAGCTGGGCTTGCTTAGAGTCCAGGTTGCACTTGGTCTGTCAGTGTCATCCTCACCACTGCCATCCTCACCACCTACATCCTCAGCCCCTCCAATGTGTTGAGTCCTTCTGGTACCTCTCCCAGCCTGAAGTGAGGTTTTGGAGGGTCTAGCTTGCATCCGGCGGCGGCACACCGAGGACCGATGGCTGGGGCCATCTTCTTTGCTCCTTGGGAGAGCAGTGTGGTTGGTACCTGAGTGTTTGCCACATCACCTCAGCTGGTGGTGGTGACACTCTTGTCCCTCTTCAGGGCAAAGGACGCGTGCGGCGCAGTGCCTACCCCAGCCCAGCGTCCCCTGTCACTGGGCGCTTGCCCTCTGTGACGGATGTCCCTGAAGAGACCATGAGCAGTGAGGAGGCCATGGAGATGGAGGTGACAGAGCAGCAGCAGGTGGCCATGCAGCAGGAGGAGAAGGTGCTGACCGAGCAGATTGAGAGCCTGCAAAAGGAAAAGTGAGTCTGTGGCCGAGGGCTCGAGCCACATCCCCAACCTGTGTTGTTTGCTCGAGCCGTGTCCCCAGCATGATGTCGCTTGACATCACGTGGTTGATGACTGGAGGGTTCCACCCCTCCATGATCACTTGGCGCATGTGCATCCCTTTCTCCTTTCCACCTTTTTGGTCCTGTTGGGTCAATGGGGCTGGGTTGGTTTTGCAGAGAGGAGCTGACATTCGAGATGCTGACACTGGAGCCCCGTGCCTCCGACGATGAAACCCTTGAGTCTGAAGCCTCCATTGGCACCGCTGACAGCTCCGAAAATTTGAACTTTGACTCTGAAGGAGCCATCTCCGATCGCTCGGGTAAATCCAGGTGTTCTTGAGATTCTGGTGGATTTGCTTGGGTTGGAAGGGACCTTCAAAAGTCATGAAGTCCATCCTCCTGCCATGGGCAGGGACACCTTCCACCAGGTTTTTCTATTGCTTTGGGAAGGGTTATTTGGGGTTTTTGAGTTTATTTGAAGTTGACAGTTTAAATGGGTGGAGGGGGCAGGTTAAGTGTTTGAGCATGTGGCCCTGGGGGCTGGGTGGGAGCAGCCAGGATTGGTGAGGAGGTGAACAGTCCTCCAGCACCACCATATCATCCGGGATGGTTCTGCCTCCACTGAGATGCTGGGAACGTTGGCTTGCCTTCAATGGCACATGTCCCCAGGGAGTGGGGTGGTTGGATGCTGGGTGGTGTCGGGGTGCTGACTATCCATGATCCTTCTGCCCCTGCAGAGAGAAGTGTAGCACTTACCTCCCTGCGGCCCGCCAAGGCTGAGGGGCCGAGCCGGCTGCGACGGCACCCCAGGATGCGGCCGGACCCGGCGGAGCCAACCGACACCCCCATCTCCACCTCTTCCTCCTCCCAGTCGTCCACATCCTGCTTGCCCCACCTGCCCCGGAAGCGCTTCCAGATGTACTCCAAATCGCCTTTCTACCGAGCCGGGGGGCACGGTGAGGCCCCCGACACCCGGGCAAGCCCCGAGAGCCTGGCGGGGCCTCTCCGTTATCCCGAGGACCGGCCGCAGTTCACCACGCGTGGGACCTTCAACCCGGAGAAAGGCAAACAGAAACTGAAGAGTGTGAAAACGTCCCCCCCAAAAACCAAAGAGCCCCTGGATGGGGGGCCTGGAGGGGGACGCAAGAGGAACCCCGAGGCTGATTGCGCTGCCGCCCAACCCCTCGTCCTCCTGGGGAGCAACGAGTTCATGGTCTGAGATGCTCCACCTCAGGGCCATGTCCATGCCGGGGCATCCTCCCTGTCGGCAGTGCTCTGATGGCTTCCTCGCTAATGCCAGGGGGTTGAATTCTTAATTAAAAAGGCAGGGATGGGACGGTTTTAATGGTGGCCTTAATGGTTAGGGGGAGTTGAGACCTTCAGGTGGCTAGGGGGTGGACCAGGATGGGAGGCACTGGCCAGCTCCTGGCCCTTCCCCTTGGAGCATTCCACATCTCGGAGCATCCACCCGCCAAATCCTTGTGCCGAGTTGCCGTCACCTGTCGGTAGGAGCAAACCAAGCCTAAAAATCCCGCGGGAGCATCCTGAGCCAGTGCCGGCTCCACTGCAGCCAAGCCCTCCACGCTTTAACCACCTCATCCACGCCAATGCCAAGTGCATGGAAAAGCGTTAAAATCTGCCAAAAATCACCTTTTCCCTTCAGTTTTTTATTTTTTAACAAGACCTAACCTTTCTTTTTTTTTCTTTTTTCTTTTTTCTTTTTTCTTTTTTCTTTTTTTTTTTTGAAGACCATCAGTATTAAAAAATAATAATAATTAGTAATAATCGAGGACTACTTGAAGCGATATTTGTTTATATGCTGGTTCCTGGAGTTTAGTGTAAATATATATATTTTTATTATTTTTAAAAATATTTTTCCCCGCACAGAACTTCTTTTTCTTCTTTTTCTTTTTTTAAATTTTATTATTTTTATTTTTAATTTTTTTTCTTTTGGGCCGGGGAGGAGGGGAGCGATGGGCTGAGCCATCCTTGGTGTCACCTCCAGTGTCACCGACCATCACTCAATAAAAAATGGAGTTTTATTTTCAGCAAGAAATCCCTGGAGGTGTAATCAGCTCATCATAGGACTAATTAATAATGCTAGTTAATGATTCATCTAGTAATCCCTCCCCTATCGTCATCATCATTATCCTTGGTGACGCCTGGAGAAGCTCCGGGTACCAGAAAACCTCTGGAAAGGCAAAATTGGGAGCTCCGGGGCACTAATTAGATTTATAATGGCTGGATCTGTCCTTCCAGGTGGGCTGGCCTTGGGCTCGTTCTTTCCCAAAATGCTATCAAAAATGGGGAAAATAACAAAAAATTTAGTTTTCCTGAGTATTTTGTCCTGTCATCCCTGGGTTTGGCCAAGCTGCCTCTTCATCCCCTCTCCCGCTGCCCATTCCAGGGATGCTTTATTTATTTGGGTTATTTTTTATTTGATATTTGAAATTTAACTTTTTTTCATGTTATCTTTAATTTTTTTCCAATGGGGGAAACAACAGATGCCGCAGGGAGAGTGGAATTAGCATTGGCCTTGGCACTGCATCCCAGGAGCAGAGCAAGACCAGGTCAATGACCCCCATCCATGGGGAAATGGGATTTTCCCATCCCCAGAGGGCACAACGGGGCTTTGGGGACAGACCGGGATGCACTGGGAAGGTGCGTGGTGACCATGACAGTGGAAGCTCCTGGGGAGCCACCCTGAATCCTCCAAGAGCTGGGATTGCTGGGAGCACCTGGGTGTTTGGCGCCAAACCAGCCTTTTGAGTCTCTTCAACTAAAAACCCCGGAATTGCCCTTAAAACGGCTCCAGGGGAGGAGGTCCTGGGCATGGGTGAAGGGTCCAGCCTCATCCTCAGGTTCCTCATCCCAGTGGGCTGAGAGCAGGAACAGCGGATCTGGCTCAGGCAAATATATATATATATATATGTATATATTTGTATGTATCGATCTAATTTCATTTGGGATATATTTATTTTCCTTATATATATTTAATCTCTATATAAGGAAAATATATTTAAATTATATTTATATATATAAAGAATTTATATAACAATATATATTCTATATATTAAAAATATGCACACAAAAGAATAAATATTCTCTATATAATTAAAAATACATAAAAGAATATAAAGACAAAATGCATTTATGTATTTTCTATTTCTTTTATATATAGTACATATTTATATATAAACGTATGAGATATCCTATATATAAAGAATATATATTTCTTTATGTATATATGTTTATATATTTTTATATATATAAAGAAATATATAAGGGAAATTAATTATATAGTTCCTTATGTATGTGTTTTACATATTTCTATATATATAAGGAAGTATATATATAAAAGAAATATGTACTATATATAAAGAATATTTATTACTTTATATATATTTTAATGTATTTCTTCTCTATGTAGAAACATATTTAATGTTATATGGTTTAAACATATATTTAATATATGTTTAATGTATATGTTTTTATATGTTTCTTGACATATATTTATATATTTCTTTATATAAAGAGTGCATTTCTCTGTAAAGAAATATATAAAGGAAATATATAGTATATATAAAGAATATATGTTTTCTCTCTATTTCTTAATATATATAAAAATGTATGGAATGTAGAGAAAATAGACTTCTTGATATAGATAAATGTAGGGAATAAATATAGAATATATAGGAAATATATTTCTTTATATATATAATGTTTGTGGTTATCTGTATAAACATATGTAAAAGAGATATATACATATATATATACATATATATATATAAAATCCTGGCAGGAGCTGAGCAGGACTGGAAGGATCATGGGATGTTCCAGGGTCCCCTTCCCCCGGCATCTCCCCCACTCCTTCCCAGCCCTTCCCTGGCAGGATTTGGGGTCCTGGAGGGTTTTCCGGAGCACTAACTACTGGGGGGCTGCGAGAGGAATTATTGTTATTTTTCATGGAAAGTTTTATAAGTAATTTATAAAGTTGCTGCGTGTAAATTAAACAAAGTCTGTATGTAAGAGGATATATTATCCCGCGTCGCCCGCGCTCGGAATCGTGTACAAACCGACAAAAACGGACAAATAAAAGTGTCATTCTACACTTCCCCCTCCTGCCCCACCCTCCACATTCCAGGGCTCTAGGGGTTGATCCGTTTGTTTCATTGGGGTTACAAAGTTGTGGATTTTCCCGCTCCCCATGCAGACAGAGCAGCTGAACAGCCTGATCCCGCAGGATTGAGGTGCTGGGACAGGGAGGTGGGGCTCCAGATCACTTCCCTTCGGATTGTTTAACATTGGTTACTCACATTTTCATTACTGATGTTCAGAGAATTTCTATTTATCTTACTTGATATTCACATTATTTTTATTTATGTTTATACAGATAATTTATATACAAATTATTTTAATCTGATAATTTATTGTTTGTTTATATTTAGATAATTTATTTTCAATTTCTCTGTTTTCAGATAATTTCTATTCAGATTACTTCTAGGTAGATTGTTTATATTCAGAAAATGTCTTTGAATTTATTTCTATTCAGATTATTTAATTTTGCTTCTGTCTACACAATTTGATTCAGATTATTTCCAATAAGATTAATTATGTTTCTCTTATTTATATGCAGGGTTTTTTTATTTTCAATTTATTTCTATCCAGTTTATTTCAGGTTATTTAGTTTTATTTTCTTTCTATTCAGATTACTTAGTTAAGGATATTTCAAAGCAGATTATTTATATTCCAATAATTTACATGCATTTTGTTTCTATTCATATTATTTAATTTTGTTTTATTTCTCTTTGCATTATTTAATTCCAGTTCTATCCAGTCAGATTATTTATATTCATCTCACTTATATTAAGGCAGTTTATTTTCAGTTAATTTCTATTCAGACTATTTCAGATTATTTAGATTCATTATATTTCTTCTCAAATTATTTAATTCAGATTATTTCCAATAGATTATTTTGAAAGAGATTATTCATATTTATCTTTTTTATATTCAGATAATTTCAGGTTATTCATTTTTATTTTTATTCCTATTATTTCTATTAATCTGATTTATATTGATTATTTAATTCAAATTGTTTATACTAATTTTACTTATATTTATTTTATTTCCATTCAGATAATTTATTTTCAAGGTATTCCTATTCAGGTTATTAACATTCAGCTGGTCTCTCCCCTGTCCCCCATCCAAGGGGACCCAAGTCATTGGCACAGGGACTCCAGCTGCAAATCCCTCTTTATTCCGAGTATAAAATGGGGGACACAAGCGGGACACGCCGGGACATGGGAATCAGGGTTTGTCACCAAACATCCTCCAGGATCGCAGAGCTGAAGTCGCAGCCGGGGGGCCCTGGGACAGCATCATCCCCAGCCGGTGCCACCCTGGGCTGGGGTCACCCGTGTCCAGTGTCACCACCAGGCTGGGATCAACCCAACGACGTCCCAGGCTGGGGTCACTCTGGGCTGGGGTCATCGCCAGACCAGCATCACCCCCAGGCTGGTGTCATCCCAGGGGGCACCACCTTTTGCCAATGTCACCCCTGGGCTGGGGTCACCCCCAAGCTGGCACCACCCTTGGCCGTTGTCACCCCTGGCTGATGTCATGCCCCAAGTTGGCATCATCCCTGGGTGAGTGTCCCTCCAGGCTGGAGACGCCTGGGTGGCAGCAGGTACCTGTGTTGCTGAGGCCTTTGCCTGAGTTCCTCCAGCATTTGGGACACTATCGAGACCCACCCAGTGAGGTGCTGCCAGTGCATTGGGCACTCCCTTGGGGACATCCTGCTGCCACGCCTAGGGAAGCTAGTCCCACCTCCTGGCTGCTGGCAGTGCTCCACAGTCCTGGCCATCGCCCCAGAGATGGGACCACGGGCACCTTCACACCCTAGGGCGAGGAGACCCAGGGTGGGGGTGACAGGGTGCCAGTACAGGGTGACAAGCCAGGTGGCAGCGGGAAAGGGGGTTCAGTTCTTGAACATGTCACACAGCAGCTTCTCCATGGGGGTGTTGCCGATGGTGCGACGGAAGAACAGCAGCTCCACGCGCTCCGAGGAGATGAAGCGCAGCGCCGGGAGGAGCAGCAGCAGCTTCCCAAACCTGGGTGACAAAGTGGTGGCCATGAGTGGGTGTCCCACCCTGGTGTCACCTGTGAGGATGTGGGGACAGCAGTACCTGACAGGTTGCCCAGGGTAGTGGGAACGGTTGTGCTGGCCAAGCATCACCTGCGACTGGTCCTGCAGGTTCTCCACCTGCTCGGGGTCCTTCAGGCCGCGGGTCTCTGCAGCGACAAGGGGGTGACAGGCTGGAGAGGGACATGGGGATGGCCAGTGGTGGGTGCTAGGGTTGGCCTCACCTGGTTTGAAGAGCACCACGGCCTTCATGCAGGCAAATTCCGTGGGGTCAACAGCCAACGCCTTGAAGCGGCCAAGGGTCTCCTGCAGTGCTCGCACATCCAGGGCAGCTGGCAGCAGCTTCCCGGGGGCTGGCTCAGGGACAGCCAGCAGTGGGCAGCTTTCCAGGGGCATGGACCACTGGATGGCACAGAGCAGGAACAGCTCACTCCATGCTTCCTCCAGCAGGATCACCTGGGGAGAGCAGGGAGAACCCCAAAACCCATCACCCCCAAAGCCTCCAGGATCTGCAGCCACTGCAGCTGGTTGGGCTGAAGAGAATCTGCCGGGGAACCCTAAAAATGTTGTGGAGATGCTCCACCCATCCCCACTGGTGGCTACTTTTTGACAGGTTCCCATTGCCCCATAGGCAGGCCCCCAATTGCTCATGCAGATTCCTAACCCCACCTGGTCGCGGAAGGGCAGGTTGGAGAAGACGGGCAAGTTCTTGGCCCATTTCACTGCCATGAAGAGGAGGCGTGCTGAGGTCTCATAGATGTTTTCGGGGCTGGCTGCTGGGTAGGGCGCCACCTGGTACTCGCTGGTCGCCCGCTCTGGTTCACTGCCCGTCACATCCACCGTCTCATCAGCTGCAGGGGAGGAAGACGACACTGGTTGTCACCACACCATTGGGACATCCCCCACCCACCCCCTCTCCACCGGCAGCCACCCACCGTCCTCAGGCTCCAGCTTGGCGCAGGTCTCGGCTGTCATCAGGCTGGCCATGAAGCGATGGTTGGTGGGTGGTGTGGGTGCTCGGGGACCCGGGGTGACAGCAACAGTGGCACTGGGACCACGAGGAGCTGGACAGGGTGACGGGGGGACCTCACGTGTGGTGGCCACATGCTCAGGGGGCAGCTCTGCATCCAGCTCGATGCTGTCCAGCCGCACCTGGGCCGTGCTGCGGGGCTGACGCTCATTTTGCACAGCTGTGGGAACAAGATGGCATTAGCACCAGCTGCCCTGCTGTCACCCCCTGCTATTCATCACCATGTGTCCCCGCACGTCTCACCATCCTTGTTCATGCCGGCCTGCAGGCACTTCTTGAGTCGACAGGCCTGGCACTGGTTGCGGTGAGCCTTGTCCACCGGGCACAGTCCTGTCCCAGCCTGGCACCTATGGGGAGAGGTGGCACCTGGCTGCAGCCCCTGGGGTGGCCCCCCTCCCCAAGGAGGGTCCTGCCTCCTCTCTGCATGGGTTCCCTCCACCCAACAAGTGCCCCACCACTGTGGGCACCCTGTCCCCAGCAGGTGTCCTGTTCCCAGTGGGTGCCCTGTCCCAGTGAATGCCCTGCCTTGATGGGCAGGCTCTGGACACCATCTCCACAGGTGCCTCTCTACCTGGATGCCTGTCCCCTGCATGGGTTCCAGTGCCCCTGGGTCTCTGCCCCACTCATTGCCCATGCCCTGGGGTCCCTGACCTGCTGAGTGTCCATCCCATGAGACCCACTGGTTGCCTGTGGGTACCTGTCCCCAAGCTCCCTGTCCTGCTGAGTGTCCATCTCCAAGGTCCCTGTCCCACAGGGTGTCCATCCCTTGCCTGCAGGGTGCCCATCCCATGGCTCCCTATCCTACCGGCTTCATGTCCACCTGGCTCCCACCCCACAGGCTGCCCATCCCCTAGAGTCCCTGCTCTGCTGGATGTCCCTGCTAGGTGCCTGTCCCTCCCACTCCTGCCCCACTGAGTGTCCATCCTCTGGTTCTCTGCCTCTCTGGGTGGCCAACCCTGGGGTCCTTGCCCTGCATGGTGTCCTTTCCTCCACGATGTCTGTGCATGGGACTCTGGTTCTTGACCCCCTGGATCCCCATCTTCTGGGTCCCTGCCCCTCTAGCTGCCCATCCCCCATCCCCTGCCCCATGGGGACCCATCCTGTTCCCACCTGTAGATGAGCTTCCTGCGGACACTGCGCTTGAAGAAGCCACTGCAGCCATTGCAGGCGTAGATGCCATAGTGCTTCCCACTGCTGGTGTCCCCACACACCTTGCACAGCAGCACCGGGCTCAGCGCCTTCCCGGGGGCGGGGCTCAGCCCTGCAGGAGTGGAGCAGTTGTATCTGGGGTGACTCTGGGCATGCCAATATCCCTTGTCCCTCCCCCCAGTCTCTGTTGCCTCCCAGCATCCTGGAGATGAGGTGGCTCCCGTCTCCGCTGGTTCAGCTCAGGGACGTGGATGGAGACCCCTCAGGGACTCCATATGGGGTTTACCATCTCCCCACACCCTAGCACACAGGGTGATGCAGGATGAGCTCTCAAAGGAATTTTGAAAAATAGAAAAGGGATGAAAGGGTGTTCTTAGGGATGGGGACACCAGGAGTCCCAGAAAGGGGACTGAGCATCCCAGAGAAGGGCTGCAATCAGAGATGGGCTGCAATCAGGGACAGGAGGTGGCCTGGAGAAGGGATAGCTCTGGGGATGTGGGGCACTCCAGACAAGAGTCACAGCAGGGAACTGTGGGGACCCTGGTGAAGGGCCAGGCACCAAGGGCATCCAGGAGAGGGTTATGACTGGGGACACAAGGAATCCTGGAGAAGGGGCATAGCTGGGACCTCAGGGATCCTGGAGGAGGAACACAAATGAGGACTATGGACACCATAGAGAGGGTCAGGCATTGCAGGCATCCCGGCCTGGGGAAGGACCATGATGAGGACTCTCAGCATCTTGGAGGATGACAGCTGAAAACCCCAGGCATCCCAGAGGACCATGATGGGGACCCTGGGCGCACAGAAAAACCATGAGGAGAAGCCAAGCCAGTCTGGAGAAGGTTGGCAATGGAGAACCCAAACACCCCAAACAAGAACTATGATGGGGACACTGGGTGTCTTGGAGAAGGACTACAATAGGGACCCCCAGATACCCAAGAGAAGGACCACGATGGGAACTAAAGGCATCCAGAAGAAGGCCATGATGATCCCAGCCATCTCAGAGAAAAACTGCAATGGAGGACCCCAAGTAGCTTGGAGATTGACAATGATGGGGAATCCAAGTATCCCACAGGAGAACCATCAAGAGGACTCCCAGGCATCTTGGGGAATGACTACAGCAGTGGCCCAGCCATCCCAGAGACAGACCCATGTCCTGCCGTGTCACACCCACTCCAGCAGGACCAATTCTTACCCGTGGGGCTCTCATCCAGCCCGGCGCTCACTACCGACCCCGTCGGGGACGCAGCCATCCCTCACCCGGCGTTCCAGACCTGTCCCTGTGCTGTCCCTCTGGATTCCCGTGGAGGGTCTGGCCAGGCGGTGGGTGCTCCGGCAGCTCTGCGGCCAGCGGGGCTCTTGCCTTGGTCTCTTCAAGGCGGCTTAGCGGCAGGCGCTGTGTAAGCAGCCACCTCTTTGTCACCCTCTTAATCTTTAGTGTCTGCGCGGGGCGGGGGGGATCAATCAGCCACGCGATGAAGAATTAAAAAGGTGCTGAGCCCCAGTCCTGTAACCCTAAACCCGGCGACACCCAAGCCACCACCCCCGCGCACCGCCGGTGACACCGTGGGGGTGTCACCCTGCCACCACGTGTACCCCCCCAGCACTGCGAGGCCGAGATTGCGGCAGAGGTGGGAGACGGGGCTTGGGGTGGGGACCCCCCATATGTGTCGTCCCCCCCTTGGGACCCACCGGGTCCTGTAAGCGCATAAGCCCTTCACTAAGGCGGTTAGAGGGGAATAACGAAAAGTGGTAATTAAGGGGGGTAATTTCCCTGCCCCCAAGTAATTAATTACCGGCCCTGATGGCGAGAGGAGGGGGGATCCTCGGTGGGGGTCCTGCTGTGCCTCAGCATCCCCTCTCGGGGACGGAGGGGCCCCATGGATGTTGCGGCTGCTGACATCGCAGCGGGTGGGGGCCAGGTGGCCCCCGGGGTTACGCAACCACTGCTAAACCCTCGCGGTGACAGGGCAGCACAATTTGGGATTTGTGGGCTTTAGCCGCTAAACCCCCCCATCCAGCTCAGGGGGGTGGCAGGTGGCCACCGTCACCGGCCCGCAGTGTCCCCAGTGATGGGCCAGGCTGAGGACGGGGGTTCCCGGCCTGCTGTGTTCCTTCCGGAGGGAGCTCACCAGTGTTGATGCCGTGAAGGTGTCCCAGGGGACAAACACTTGCAGCAAGTCCCTGTGGAGGGCTAGGGACAGTGACTCTAGTGGATCCAGGGACTGGGGGTCACCCGTCAAGCATCCCTGACTGTTGTGTGACTCCATCCCCACTGCCTGCAGCATTCCTGCATCCTCCCTGTCCACTGCATGGCTCCATCACCCTGAGTACAACTTCCTTCCATGTTCCATGCCTGCAGCATTCCTCCATCCTCACTGTGTGCACGGTGACTCCATCAGCCTTGCCTGCACCATGGCTCCATGTTCCCATGCACAGCATCATTCCATCACCCTTCCTGGCTCCACGTGGCTGCACCATCCTTCCTGCCTGCACCCTGACCCCATCCCTGCCTGCACCACGGCTTCATTCCTGCCTACACCATGGCTCCATGCTTCCCCTGCCTCCAGCACCCTTCCACTCTGGGACCTGCCATCCCCCTAGGATGCTCTGTCCCACCCGCAGCCCCTGTCCTGACCCAGATCTCCGACCGCCACCATCTGCGGCTGTGGCCGCCTCCTCCCGTGGCAGAATTATGACGCTGGACTAATGCCGTGGGAGCAAGCTGTCACCTCCCTGCCTGGCTCTTGGGTGCCTCCACACCTCTCACCCATGGGTGAAACACCCCCCAGTGTCTTAGTCGGGAGTGCCGGGAACACCTGCATCCCGGGGTGACAGCCCACCTGTGGGGACGTGGGGACAGAAGTGGCCAGTGCCAGGGACACCGGGAGCGGCCAGCGTGGCGATACAGCTGAGTCGGCTAATTTGCCCATCCCCTCCTCGCCGTCGGGTAAAAGCCAGCTCCGGAGCAGGGATTTGGGAGGGGGATTAGCTGGGCCAACCATCTGCTGCCAGCCAATCATCAGCACCACCAGGAAAGCCAATAATTACAAAAATACAGTTTCCCGCCCTGTTTCCCCATTACACCCAGCTGGGTGCTGTCCCCAAGGTGGGGTCCCCGTGGAGCAGCACCCTGTCCTCTTCCTAGGGATGAGGGTTCCATGAGCACCCAGCTGGGCACCCATGAGGGCCCTACCCAGCCCATTCTGGGTGTGACCCGAGTGGGCCTGGCACCACGGCCGAGGGGCTGTGGGCAGTGGGTGGGGGTGAAGGAGCAAATGTTAAAGCCCGCGGCAGGGTCGTGACTCGGCTCGGTGACAGACGCTGGGGCAGATGCCGTGGGATTACCCAGCCTAAAACCTTGGGATCTGCCCCCCTTCCCCCCAGCAGGCAGAGAGCATTTAATTACTAATTTACTAATTACCCAAAGATGCTGGCTATGGGCTTGAGACCTGCAGCCAGCCCCAAGGCTCCAGTCACCCTAATTCCACTGGCTGTGGGGAGCTGGTGGATGCACCCTGGCCAGGGACAGCTCGGCTAGGGACATTGAGTGACCCAGGGAGGCATCACTGTCCCAGCAGTCCTGCTCCTGTTGGTGATGAGAGGGTGTGATGGGGAATGGGACAGGACAGTGAGGACAAGGAAGGGACAAAGAGAAGATGATGGGAATCAGGAGGAGATATTCGGGGTCAAGGGGAGACAATGGGGACCAGGAGATGATGATGGAGACCAGGAGGAGCCAATGGGGGTGGAGGGGAGATGATGGGAGCCAGAAGGTGACAACAAGGATCAGGAGGGGGTGATGGGAACAAGGAGGAGTTGATGAGGACATGGAGGTGATAATGAGGATCAGGAGAGGACAGTGGGAACCTGGATGTTTTGACAGTGATCTGGAGACAATGATGAATATGGAGAGCAGGTGACAGCAGTCACCAGGAAGGGATGATGGAAACCAGAACATGACAATATGGACCAAATGATGATGATGAGGACCAGGCAGGTGTGATGGGGATCATCAGGGGGCGGTGGGATGCAATAGGGGTGGATGGAGATCATGAGGGGATAGTGAGGACTGAGATGGGATGATGGGGACTTGGAGGGGAGGATGGGAATGAGAAGAGTGTGATGGATATATGTGGACAAGACAGCAGAGACCAGGAGAGGCTGATGGAGATCAGGAGGGGACAAGATTAAGAGGAAGACAACATGAAATTCTGTGAGGGTGGCTGTAGGACTGGAGGTGGCTGGGAAGGGTTAATGTGATCGCCTGCACTGATCCGGGTCCAGGCCAGGCTCGGGTTTCACCTGTAATTAGCTCCTGTTTATTGGAGGCTCCTTGATAAATGATTCTTTGGAGGTTGCCCGATGACAGAGGGTGACAGTCACCCACCTGAGCCGTGCTAAAGCCTTCACTGACCCCCAGCACCAGGATTAAAGTTTAATGTCACTCCAGAGCTGACCCCAGGCATGCACTGTCCTGGGGACACAGGGGTGGGGACAGACTGGTGGCCATCCCTAGGACACTGTGCTGGGTATGTGCTGATGGCCTCCCAGGGCCAGAGGGTTTTGGCATCAAGAGGTGATTTGTCGCCAGCCTGGTAGTCACTGGTTACCAGGGCACTGTGGCCATGGGGCTGTTTCATGACTCCTTTGGGGTCACCCAGGAGGCTTGTGGATGAAATGTCACACCAGGTTGGGTTTGTCCCCCTGGGACTGGCCCTACAGGATGGGCACAGTGCCATGGTGCAGCCGGTCTGGGCACATTCCCAGGCACCGGTGGAGCCATGTGCTGGTGCCAAAAACCACCGCGGTGCTCGCCGGGGCAGGCTGAGGTCCTGCCCCACAGCCACCTTTGGAGCAGCTGCGGCTTGGGAACCACGGTGAAGTGAGGGAACCTTGGAGGTGACCCCAAGGTGAGGCAGCAGGGCACAGAACGAGTAGTGAGGCTGCAGCTTGGGTTTCAGTAGGGCGACATATCACCACAACTGTGAGGACGGATAAGTCCCCAAGGTATGGGCTACCTGTCCTCAGATCTCAGGACATCATGTTTTCTCCTTGCAGATGAACCTTCTTGCCCAGGTAAAGGGGGAGCCAGCAGGGAGGACACCTGCACCCAGGTGATCCCACCCCTGTGATGTAGCACCCAGTGCCCCTGGACCCCACAGCTGGGACCTGCGTAGTGCTGGGCTCTGGGCAGGGCAGGAGGGTGGGGGGCTCAGCCTGAGAGGCTGGGGTGGGCTGTGCTGGGTGCTGCAGGGATGGGTGCTGCAGGGATGGGTGTCAGCAGGGATGGGTGTCAGCAGGGTCTCTGGGTACCTGTCTTGTTCTGCCACATCTCCCCACAGGTAAGCTCCCTCCTGCAGACCCTGCAAGCTCCAGACTGGCTGTTCCTCCAGCCCTGGCACTGGCTGGGCTCCTGGGTGCGGCAGGTTTGGGGGTGCTGGCATGGTGACCCTGGCCAGGTGCTTGGGCAGGGGGTGGCAGCAGCCCAGGCAAGGGCTGAGCCATAACACTGGTGCCACTGGGGCTGATGCAAGATGTTTGTCCCTCCAGGTGAGCAGCTCCAGGCAGGTAAGTGATGGAATTTCCCCTGTGCCCACCTCACCCCGGCACAACTGGGCTGAATCCTGCACACCCTGCCTTTTCCTTGGCACCCATGGGTGCTTCAGCACCTAGAGAGGCTGGCCCCTTCCTGGAAAGTTTCAATCCATGAAGACTCAAGCTGTGTTTAAGCCACCAAGGATGTGGGATGAGTCAGTGGGTCAGTGATGCTGCAGGTGTCCCAGTGGCCCTGAAACATGGCTGGGTCCCCAGGCAGTGGCTGGAGCAGTGACCACGGCAGAGTTCTTCCTCTGTGAGAGGCTGCTGGGACAACACTTCGACATGGTCCCCAACGGGGTGGTCGAGCCCCAGCCCGGGGACCTCTTCCTCTTCCCACTGGCCTCTGGGGGCCCTGGCTGGTGGGGTGCCCATGCTGGCATCTACTGTGGTGATGGGGAGATCATCCACCTGGAAGGTGAGCCCCAGGAAGTGTCATGGCATGGGGACATCCCCATGGAAGGGACATGGGGTATAGAGTCCCCTTTGCCCCGCAGGCAGCTCAGGGGCGTCACCATCAGGGATCGTGGCCAAGCATGGCAAGAGCCACCTCCTGCGGGCACGGGGCCCAGCCAAGGTGCTCCGGAGGAAGGGAAGGCTGGACATGGCTGCCCTGCAGCAGCGGATCCGGGCAGCCATGGACCAGCCGGTGGAGTACAACACCATCACCTGCAACTGCATCCATTTCGCCCTCGCCCTGCTGGGGCTGGGCCACCTCGCTGATGCCATGGTGGGTGCCACCACCAGAGCTGGTGCCACCACCCTGGGACACCTTGGTACCTGCTCCAGCCAAGTGTCACCAAACCATTTTCTCCCAGGTGTCCCCAGCGCTGCAGTGATGGAGGTGACGGTGCTCCTGGGGAACATGTGGGGCTGGAGCATCCTTCCCTGGGGGGCAGGATTGCACCAGTGATTTGTCAGTCCTGCTGTGTGGCAATAAAGAGTTGCATGGAAACCCTGTGCCAGCCATGTTTGATTTGCTGTTTTCTCACTTTTCCTAGAAGCTGCTGTCAAGTGATGTCCCACCTTGACACATGTTGAAGAGAAAGGCTGCTCTTTGCTTCTCATGGCCTCCTGAGACAAACATCTGCCTCTTTCATTGCTGGCATTTAATTTTGAGACTAAAAATTAATATTCTGTGGGCTGTTGGGTTGAAAACGAGCCAAAAGGCTGGATCGGGTCTGGATGGAGCCCAGTCACTAGTGGTGTACCCCAGGGGTCAACTCTGAGTCCAGTCCTGGTTAATACCTTCATTGCTCCTCCAGCTGATGAGGTAGACTGTACCTGTTGTGAGGGCAGAGTGAGTCAGCAACCCATGGTGATCCTGGCACCTCTGCAGTGCTGGTCCTGTGCTGGGCTCTCCAGCATGAGAGAGACAGGGCCATACCAGAGAGACACCACAAAGAGCTACTAAGGGTCTGGAGCATCTCCTGTAGGAAGGGAAGCTGGAAGAGCTGGGGCAACTCAGCCTGGAGAAGGGAATGTCCAGCCGGATTTTATCAGTATTTATGGGGGGGAAAGAAGGTGGAGTCTGGCTCTTCTCCATGTTTCCTGGGGGTTGGGGTCTCCAGGAGAGCAGCAGGGTCCCCACAGAGGTCTGAGATGAAAACAGGGTTGGGGTCCCTGGGAGGGCTGGAGTGACTGTGTCCCCTTTCTCTGTACTGAAGATTAATTGCTGTGCATTAATTAGGTGCTTTATTCAATTCTGCCACCTGAACCATGGCCACTTTCCCTCGCTGCCTCACTCCTATGGAATGGGGTGAGAGCTGCCCCATCCACACCAGCTCCGGGGCTGATCAGATGCCTGGAAAAATAATAACAGGAGTATCTGCCGATAGCATAAAGTACCTGGGAAAAATCAAAGAAATGCAAACAAAATCTCAACTATAAGAGTATAATAATGATATCTATAATAGATATAAATTATATTAATATATTATATAGAAAATATAGATGAAACATCATAACAAGTATAGTCATGTCTATAATAATATCTAATAAATAATTTTTTCTAATAACACCTGTAGTACAGTTAATATATAATAATAAATCTAACATGTAATAATACCTACCATGTTATTGATAATAATATACAATGTAAGCTATAGTATCTATAACAATATCTATTAAAATAATACAAATTAATACAATACCTAATATATTATATATAATAATTCAGATATCATACATCATATATACAATCATGTGGAATATAAATCATAAAAATATTGAATTATATAACCCGATATATAACACACAATATATAATATGTACTACCTCATGTACTGTATACTATACAATACATAATAAAATTAATATTTTCTCCAGTGTAATATAACATAGTATAACATATAGTGTATATAACATATTGCATATATTATATCATTTATAGACTGTAGAATGTGGAATGGTTTATCGATTATGTACAATATGGTATCATTGAATATTGCATATGTAGAGAGTACTGTACAATTAATGTAATCTGTAATATATAATAATGTAATGTAATAAATACCATGCAATGTATGGCATGCAGTATGCAGCATGTAATAGAATATATATAATATATAATATATAATATATATTTTATAATATATTATATATACAAATGTGTATTTTGTATAGTGCAGACTGTATGATGTATAAAACAATAATATAATGTAATACACTATGGTATAATAATACATATTATGACATCCTAATATATAATATTATTTGCTATAATTTAATCTATATTAAATATGTCTAATTATATTCAGACACAATAATGTCTATTGCTATAACTACAGATTTTCATTATTCTGCTCTGGTATGATGTAGATGCTGGGAGCTCAGTGGCAGTCACTATACCATAGATTATGTGCCCAGCATTGCTCCTCCTAAAATCGCCCGTGGCCCGCTCCCAAACCTGTGCGGGTGCAGGGGCTGCGGGGCAGCGACCCTTCTGGGGATGCAAAGCTCCCCCGGCGCTCCCGTTCTTGATGCCGGCGGGGGTCGATCCAGCCGGGGCCGAGGCCGGGCCCGTCCCCGCCCGCGCTGACATCAGTTCCCGCGTCCCCCCCGCATCCCGCATCCCGCATCCCTCCCGCCGCCATGGCCGCCAGCCCGGCCTACGGCGAGGAGAAGGGCGGCTCCTCCAGCCTGGGCGAGCCCGAGTATGGCCACGACCCGGCCAGCGGCGGCATCTTCTCCTCCGACTACAAGAGGTGAGGACAATGCGGGCGCAAGGGACAAGGACGAGCCTGCCCGGGTGGCCGCCACCGCAGGCCTTGGCCGCCGTCCTCGGCGGAGACGTGGTACCCGAGCCGGGGCTGGAGCGGCCCCCGGCCTGGGGATAGGGATGGGGATAAGGGTGGGAATGGGGATGTGGATAGGGATAAGGATGAAGGTGGGGACAGAGATAGGGACAGAGGATGAGGTCATGGTGCCGCCACCGTCACTGCAGGTTGGAAAGGCCGGAGAGGGTTTTGTGGGAACACAGCGGGATTTTGGAGATGGTGCGGTTCGGGGGATGTGCAGGGATTCCCCCCTTGCACCCCACACCCTCGGGCTAGGGCATCCCGGGCACGGTGTTCCCACCACTGGATCTGCTGGCTCTTGTGGCTCTCCTGAGGTGACACCACCACCACCCCCCCTCACCCTCCCCCACCGCATCGAGGTCCCCAGCGTGGGGGGAGGGCATTGAGAAATGTCACCCCTGCGTGGGAGAGGCTGCTGGGGGGACGCAGGGGTGAAGAGGAGGGCTATGTGGATGTGTGTACTCCTGGAGCTGCAGGAATGTCTTTGCCCCCCCTACCGTGTCAGTGTCCCCGACTCAGGCAGTGTCCGTATCCTCTGCCCCGCCCCCCCCCCCCCCATGCCCCAGCAGGAAATCACTGTCTGGCAGTGTCACTCTCTCTACCTCTGGCCACGTTTCCCAGTCCAGCAGTGTCCGCCCATCCCTGCTCCTCTGGCAGCGTCCCCTGGTATGACAGTGGGCCTCCAGTCCTGATTCCCTGTCAGTGTCACCCACTTTGAATGTGTAGCCCATCTTGGCAGTGGCCCCAGTCTGGCAATGTCCCCTCTCCCTGTACTCCTCCCTATTGCCTCAGAGAGTGTCCCCCATTGTGGATATGTCCCTGATCTGTGATGTGCTGGCAGTGTCCCCCATCTCACTGGGTCCTGCTTTCCTGAACCTCTGGCAGTGTCCCCTTCTCTCTGATGTTCTGGTACTGTACTTCAGTATGACAATGTCCGCCCAGTCCTGAGCCCCTGGCACTGTGCCCCACTCTGGATGTGTCCTCCATCCATTACCTGCCAGCAGTATCCTTATCTCATATTGTACCACCTTTCCTGACCCCTTGGCAATGTCCCTTGCCCCTGCCTGGCAGTGTCACACTCCCTACACCTGGCTGTGTCCCCCAGTATGACAGTGTCCCCCAACCCTGATCCACTGGCTCTGTTCTCCAGTCTGGCAGTGCCCTCCATCCATGACCAACTGGTAGTGTCACCATCTCAGAGGGTATCCCTCCCATGAGCCCCTGGCAGTGTCCACCAACTTGTCCAAGTCTCCCCATTTGTCCAAGTCTCCCTCTCTCTGACCCCTCCTTGGCAATATCTCCCAGCCTGGAAGTGTTCCCCTGCTCCCAAGTCTGCCAGTGTCCCCTGACCGCCACTGGCAGTGTCCCCCACTCTGGAAGCATCCCCCAGCCCTGACACCCTGGCTGTGTTCCCCAGTCTGTCCAGGTTCCCTCAGTGATCTGCCATCAGTGTCTCCCACTCTGGCAGCATCGCCAACCTCATAGCAGTGTCCCCTTACCCCTGACCTCCTGGCAGTGTCCCCCACACCCAGTGTCCCTATAATCTGTGTGCTGCCCTCCACCGGAGCCACACCAGTACTGTCACCATCCCTGTGAGCCATCCATGGCACATGGGGCAAGACAAATGCACCAAGTGTGACCCTACCACCCCGGTGGGATACCCACAGGTGCCCCATCATGCCACCCTGCCACCCAGATGGGTGTCCCACCATGATGTGGGTTCCCTGCCCAGGACTGAGCCACTTAGCACCAGAGGAAGAATATCCCTGCACTGTCCCCACGTCCCAACTGCAGGTCAGATGTCACTTGGGATGTGACATCCCAAGGTGGCCTCATCCGCTGGGAACGGTGCTGTGATCGAGGCTGCAACCCAACCCCAACCACAGCATCAGGTTTCAGCTGGCTGTGCTGGGCAGCAGAGCGGGACCACAGCTCTGTCACTGTCCCCAGGGCCACTACCCCTGGTCAAAGCCATGCTGTCCCTGCCACCAGTGCAGAAGCTGCTGCAGCAGCTACCAGGGGGGCCGGCTGGCCGGCCAAAAACACCAGAGGGTGGTGATGTGGCTGAGGAGGTGACGAGCCCAGTGCTGGCCACCGAGGCTGAACAACCCGCCTGCTACAGCGCCCTGCGAGCCGATGAGCTGCGGCCACTCGCCGGCACTGAGCCTGCAGTGGACACTGGCACCGGGCCACCGCTGTGGTAAGACTCCCCCGAGGAGCCACCCCCCAGGACCCTCTGGTGACCATGGCTCGGGCCAAGCATCATCCCATGGGTGTCACCCCCAGCTGCTGTGGGTGGACACAGCCTTGCAGATGCCCCTAGTTTGGTGGGGACCAAGGTCCCTTAGAAAAGAGGACAGTGGTGACAACCAGTCTTACAAAAGGCTGGTGGCATTTTCCCAGTCCAGGGAGGGGACTAGAGAAGAGCTTTGCATTGGGGCATGCTGGTAGATCCATGCCACTGTGTCCATAAGGGGACAAGGGACACACAGCCAAGCTGGGATGGAACTGGTGATGGTCACCTGTGATTTGGGGACAATGTAGGGTGACAATCACAGCCAGGATGGGACGGGATTCTTGTCCCATTGCCTGGGATGGGGATGGCACTGGGTGCCAGCATCTTGCCGGTCCCTCAGGTTCCTCTTTCACCTGGCTGTAACCCAACTCCTGTCCACATAAATATTTCATGATGAAGAGTTGGATTGCTGGCCTGATGGCAGGCCAGGACCAGGAGAAAATACTAAAACCAGGTAAAAATGTGAAAATGGGAACTTTTTTCCCCCTGGTGTGGTGCAGGCATGATGACCTCAAGGAGATGCTCGACAGCAACAAGGATTCGCTCAAGCTGGAGGCCATGAAGAGGATTGTGGCGGTGGGTGTTGCTGTCACTGGTGGGGACCGCTGCTGTTGCTGAGCTGTGTCATGTTGTACCGAGCTGTGCCGTGCCAGTTGCCCAGTGTCACACCACTTCTTTACCCCCTAGATGATTGCCCGGGGTAAAAACGCCTCTGATCTTTTCCCAGCTGTGGTGAAAAACGTTGCTTGCAAGAACATTGAGGTAAGGAAGATTGTGCGTGGCCCTGGTGGCATCCATGATCCTCTGATGCTTTCCCTGTGGGAGAGTTTTGGGCATTGGCTGGGTTTTGGGTGGCTCTGAGGTGGCACCTTCACCCTGCAGGTGAAGAAGCTGGTGTACGTCTACCTGGTGCGCTACGCAGAGGAGCAGCAGGATCTGGCCCTGCTCTCCATCTCCACCTTCCAGCGAGGACTCAAGGTGGGCTGGTTTGAGGACCCAGGGGGGTTCTACGGGAGCACTGAGCCCCCCACAGCTGCACTGCAGCCCCCCATATGTCCCCATAGGACCCCAACCAGCTGATACGTGCCAGTGCCCTGCGGGTCCTGTCCAGCATCCGCGTGCCCATCATCGTGCCTATCATGATGTTGGCCATCAAGGAGGCTGCCTCAGACATGTCCCCATACGTGCGCAAGACGGCTGCCCACGCTATCCCCAAGCTTTACAGGTAATGGGGGGGGGTCAGTTGCTAAATTTGGGGGGGTATCGTAAAGGGTCTCGGCTGCTTGGTACAAGCAGGGATGGGGAGGAGTTCGGTCCAGCTTCACCTACCCTGCTTCTCCCTCACAGCCTTGACTCCGACCAGAAGGACCAGCTCATTGAAGTGATTGAGAAGCTGCTGGCAGACAAGACCACAGTGAGCAGGGCACTGAGTCTCCCCCACCTCTAAATTGGGGAACATCAGTGGCCTGGTGTCCTCATGGGGATGGAGATGCTCCCACCAAATCAGTGTCCCCTTGGGGATGCAGCCACCCCCACAGGGGATCCTCATGGGATGCCATTGTCCTCACTGTCCTCACATTGTCCTGCATCCATGAAGGGATGCAGCTATCTCCCAAGCCAACATCTTTGCAGGGATGTCACTGTCCCTAGCAAGACAGAATCCTCACGGGAATACCACTGTTCCAACTGCTCCAGCATCCTCACAGGTTTGCAGATGTTCCCACCAAATTGGTGTCCCTGTGGGAATGCAGCCATCCCTGGAGAGCTGGCGTCCTTGTGAGAATGCTGCTGTCCCTAACAGGCCAATATCCCCATAGAGAATCCACCAGCACCACTGAGCTGGCATCCCTACAAGGAAGGGTTCCCCACTGAACCAGCACCCTCATTGAGATGCCACCATCCCCACCAAATCAGCGTCTTATTGATGATGCCACCTCTCCAGAGAGTCACCCTGGGCTTTCCCTCTGCAGCTGGTGGCTGGCAGTGTGGTGATGGCATTCGAGGAGGTGTGCCCGGAGCGTATCGACCTCATCCACAAGAACTACCGCAAGCTCTGCAACCTGCTCATCGACGTGGAGGAGTGGGGGCAGGTGGTCATCATCAACATGCTGACTCGCTATGCCCGCACCCAGTTCCTCAGCCCCAACCAGAACGTGAGTTCAGGGGCACAGGGTGCCCCAAGAGCCTCAAGGTGCCCTGGGAGCCCCCAGGGAGGTGGGGGTGAAGGGGGAGTTCTCTTGGGGATACAAAGGTTCCCACCTGCCAGCAGGAGTCCTTGCTGGAGGAGAATACTGAGAAGGCTTTCTACGGCTCCGAGGAGGAGGACGCCAAGGATGCCAAGGCAGAGGCATCCTCGTTGGCCAAGCGCAAGCCCTATGTCATGGACCCTGACCACCGCCTGCTCCTGCGCAACACCAAGCCGCTGCTGCAGAGCCGCAACGCTGCGGTGAGACCCTCACTCCCACCCTGCTGGTCCCCTGAGGATACCAGTGGTGTCCATCAGCCTGGGCTTATGATATCCCCACAGTGAAGGACTCACTGGGGTGCTTGAGGGACACCCAGGGATGGTCTTCCTCAGGGTCAGGCTACCTCCAGGGTGCTGAGGGTGGGACTGGAGGACATGGCCGTTCCTCAGTATGTCCCCATGCCCACCAGGTGATGCTTGGGTGTGTCCCCATAGGTGGTGATGGCTGTGGCACAACTCTACTTCCACCTGGCACCCAAGGCAGAGGTTGGAGTCATCGCCAAGGCACTGGTGCGGCTCCTACGGAGTCACAGGTCTGTGACACCTGCGTTGTGGTGGTCTCCTACCCCTCCACCCCAGTTGGTGGGACCCATGGGGAGCTCCAAAACCCTGTGAGAGATCCCCAAAAAACCCATCCCTAGAGGGACATCAGATTGGAGGCCTTTTTGGGCTGTCCCAATCCACACATGGGGTGACAGCATCTTGGTGGCACCAGCCTGGTGGTGGGTCCTGCCCTGTATTCACAGGGACTTGTTGGGCTGTCTGGCCCTGACCCACTGGTGGTGGTCCTCTCTTTGTCCCCACAGTGAGGTGCAGTATGTTGTGCTACAGAACGTGGCCACCATGTCCATCAAGCGACGGGTAAGTCTCAGACTTAGTGTGGGAGGGGTTGGCCCTCTTGACTCTTGAGCGAGATGAGGATTAGTCAGCAGAGTCATGAGAACCTGGAGGTGGCCTTGGCAAGCGGGGGGACAGACATGGCACTAATGTCACTCTCTGTGTATGCAGGGGATGTTTGAACCCTATCTGAAGAGTTTCTACATCCGGTCCACAGACCCCACACAGATCAAGATCCTCAAGGTAAGCTGGAAACACTCGGCAGAACCCATCAGGGGTGGCTTTGGGGCTTCATGCAGCCCTTTCCTTGGGTCAGCTGTCCTCATGCCCTGGGGATAGGAGGACAGCAAAGCCCCCATACCCTGTCACCATGCTCCTGTGCTGCCCATCTCTTCCTCTTTCCCATAGCTGGAGGTCCTCACCAATCTGGCCAATGAGACCAACATCTCCACCATCCTGCGGGAGTTCCAGGTATGCCATTGCCATGCTGAGGTTACCACCCTGCCATGACTCTTGGTGCCAAACCACCACCATGGAGGGGACAGAGCAGAGCCCCTCCAGAAGGGGTGGGCTGAGGCTATGCTAACGCAATTGGTGGCTCCAAAGGGCCCCAACATGTGACCACCACCAGGGAGGATGCCTTGCACTGGCATGTGGGTGACATGTTGTTTGTGCCCTCCATGCCTGTGCAGACCTACATACGCAGTATGGACAAGGATTTTGTGGCAGCCACCATCCAAGCCATTGGGCGCTGTGCCACCAACATCGGGAAGGTGCGGGACACCTGCCTCAATGGCCTGGTCCAGCTCCTCTCCAACCGGGATGGTGAGTGCACGCGGTGGGGGTGAAATGGGGGCTCCATCACTCTCGGGGCAGGACCCCACTGAGGCTGGGTCTCTGCCTGCAGAGCTGGTGGTGGCCGAATCCGTGGTGGTCATCAAAAAGCTGCTGCAGATGCAGCCAGCCCAGCACAGTGAGATCATCAAGCACATGGCCAAGCTCACTGACAACATCCAGGTGGGTTGGGGCGTTGTTGACACACAGGAGTGGGGGAGTGGCAACAGTGCTGCATGTACAAGGGCATTTCACAGGTGCCGATGGCGCGGGCCAGCATCTTGTGGCTCATCGGTGAGTACTGTGAGCATGTGCCCAAGATTGCGCCTGATGTGCTGCGCAAGATGGCCAAGTCCTTCACCAATGAGGAGGACATCGTCAAGCTGCAGGTCATCAACCTGGCGGCTAAGCTCTACTTGACCAACTCCAAGCAGGTACCAGGGATGTCTTCCTATGGTGTGCCTCAATTTCCCCGTCAGGGAGGGAGAGGCCAGCCCTGAGTATGTTCTTTGGCACAGAGCAAGCTGCTGACCCAGTACGTCCTCAACTTGGCCAAGTATGACCAGAATTATGACATCCGTGACCGGGCTCGCTTCATCCGCCAGCTCATCGTGCCCACTGAGAAGAGTGGGGCCCTCAATAAGTATGCCAAGAAGCTCTTCCTGGCCCAAAAACCCGCTCCCATCTTGGAGTCCTCCTTCAAAGGTACCCCTCCCTGGTCACAGGGCGTGGAGACATGGGGCCAGCTGTCATGGCAGTGCTGCATGGCTGTCTCCGAGCTGCTGCCACCTCTCACCTTGTTGTAGATCGGGACCATTTCCAGCTGGGCTCCCTGTCTCACCTGCTCAATGCTAAGGCTGTGGGTTACCAGGAGCTGCCCGACTGGCCAGATGAGGCCCCTGACCCCTCTGTGAGGAATGTGGAGGTGCGTGGAGCACCCCGGGTGCATGGCCAAGGGCCACCCTGGGTGAGGGGGCAAGGTGGGGGCACTGTCTCAAGGTCTTGGAAGAGCCCAAGAAGGTGCCCAGGTGCTGCTCACCTGCCCTATGTCTCCTCTAGTGTCTCACACATCTGCTTGGGGTCGGGGGGACAAGGGTGGCTGTTTGGGTCCCCCAGTAATGGGTAATGGCCCTGCTCCATCAACCCTGTGCCAGCAGGTTCCTGAGTGGACCAAGTGCACCAGCCGGGAGAAGAGGAAGGAGAAGGTGGAGAAGCCTTTCTACTCTGACTCAGAAGGCGAGTCGGGGCCCACAGAGTCGGCAGACAGTGGTGAGGACCTGATGGCATGAGACATTGGGCAGTGGTCACTGTAGCCATCAGGCAGATGCCACAATGGTGGGGCATTGGACAGAGGACATGACAGTGGGGACATCCCATTGTGGGGAGAGCATAGCAGGAGATGTGGAGGGTTGCAGTGGTGGGGGATGCAGGGGAAGGCAGCAGGACGATGCAGGAATGCAGTGGGTGGATGCAGTGGAGAAGTAGCAGCAGGTGTGGGGACGCAGTGGGATGATGGGGAATGTGGAGGGATACAGCAGCAGGGCTGAGCTGTGCGCCCCACAGAGCCCGAGTCCGGCAGTGAAGAGAGCGGCAGCGGCAGCAGCAGCTCCGGCAGCTCCAGCTCTGGCAGTGAGGAGGAGGAGGAGGAGGAAGAGGAAGAGGAAGGCAGTGGGGAGCAGTCAGAGGACAAGGAGGAGGAGAAGAGGCCGAAGAGGAAGGAGAAGGAAGGTTCCCGGAAGGCAGTCCCAGGGAGTGCGGGCAGGTACCCCCTGGGATGGTGGGGGATTGCTCCCAGCAAAATCCCTGCCCCAGCCCCACTGAGCTGGGCTCTCCCTTCAGCCCCAGCGAGGAAGAGGGGGAGGAGGAAAGGGCAAAGAAGGCCAAGAAGAAGAATGCCCTGCAGGGGAGGAAGGGCCGTGCCGAGACTTCCTCAGAGGAGGCCAGCACCTCTGAGAGCAGCTCCTCTGGCTCCGACTCGGGCTCCGAGGCAGAGGCCAGGGGGAGGAAGGCGGTAAGGGCTGGGATGGACTGGGGGGAGGGGGAAGCACAGGGTATCTGGACACCCTGTTGAACCCCCCATCTCTGCCCCCTGCAGCCCCCCAGCAGCAAGGCTGGCACCAAGGAGATCTCCCTGCTTGACCTGGATGACTGTGAGTGATTGCCCAGAACACATGGGCTGTGGTGGTGGTGTTGGGGAAACTGAGGCATGAGCACTCACCCCAGTGTGATCAGGACCCCACAGGTCCTTTGGGAGCTGGGGAGTTGGGACAGGGGCAGGTGTGGTGAGGGGTCCTTATCTCCAGAGGATAGTTGTGGCACAGGCAGCTGTGCCCATGGGATGGTCCCTCTGTGGCTGTGTGTCACTGTTGAGCAGCTAGCAGAGTAATGAAGGCACCAGTTCTCAGTGGCAAGAAGGAATGACCTTTATTGTTTTGATTTCATCATATATATAGAGTATTCAAAAGTCACCCAGATTGGTCGGTCAGAAGCCTTCCCCCAGGCCTGATTGGCCAGGCCTGCACCGTCCAAGTACTGGGACACTGTTCCAATGACATCCAAACTTTATCTTTATTTACAAAACACAAGAAAATTCTCATGGGAAAAACAGCTGTGCACATGGGGTGACTGCACGGTTCTGTCTACACCCATGGAGCTGTGCCACCAGAGCTGTCCCCGTGCCCTTGTCACCATGGAGCTGTGCCACTGGGCCTATCCCTGTGTGGCTGTTCCCATGGGGCTGTGCCACCAGGGCTGTCCCCATGTCCTTGTCCCCATGGAGCTGAGCTATTAGAACAGTCCCTGTGTGGGCATCCCCATGGGGTTATGCCACCAGGGCTGTCCTCATGGGGCTGTGAGTTCTGTTAACCCTTTCCTCCCTCCTCCCCACCCTGCAGTCACTCCTCCTCCTCCCCACCCCATCCCCTCCAGCAGCATAGTCTCCACCAGCCTAGTGACTGACCTGGAGGGCCTCACTCTCACCGACACCTCCCTGACACCCACCGTAAGTGTTCCATATGCCATCCCTGGGGGGATCCCAGGGCCCCTATCATCCACGAGGGGCTCCCAGGGCCCCTTCCACCTGCAGGGGCAGCAGGGTGCACTCAGCAGTCCCTGCTGTCCCTTGGTGCAGCTACTGAGCCCTGCATTTGGCACGGTGAAGACCTACGAGCTGCTGCATCGCATGGCAGGCGAGGGGCTCGCGGTTGAGTACTGTTTCAGCCGCCGGCCCTTCCCAGGGGACCCCCACATGGTGGCCGTCCAGATCCAGATCTCCAACAACACTGACACCGAGGTGAAGAACCTACGGGTCAATGAGCCCAAGCCTCTCTCTGGCATGCGGATCCAGGAGTTCCCTGAGATCGGTACGGCATGGCATAGCATGGCTACGATGCTGTGGGAGAATGGGGACAGGGGTTGGCCTGTGGAGGGAACGTGGGATGTAGTGGCAGCCCTGTGGTTCCAGAGCGCCTGGCGCCGGGGGACACAGCCAGCGTGGTGATGGGCATCGACTTCTGTGACTCCACCCAGGCAGCAAACTTCCAGCTGTGGTGAGCATCTGACAGGGCAGGATAGGTACCCCCAGGGATCAGGGCATCAGGTGCTCCAGAGATGGGGAAAGTGGGACAAGTACCAATGTCCCTCCAAGTAGCGGGGGAGAGGGGACAGCAAAAACAGGGCATGGGGTACCCTAGGGAATGGAGGACAGCAGGACAGACACCAGGGTCCTTCCAGGGAAGAAAGGACACTGGGATAGGCATGGGGTAGTCAGGGGACAGCAGAAAATGCACAGGGCTCCCTGTAGGGGACAAGGAGGCAGCAGCAAGCAGCAGCTCCAAGTACAGCCTGACAGGTTCCCCCCCTTCCTGAGCCCTTTTGTGCCACAGTTTCCCCCTGGTCATCCCTGCTCAGGGCAGGGACTGGAAGCAGGACATGGAAAGGGGACACATTCTGAGCATGTGCCCCGCTCACCTGCCTGTCTCCCCAGCACCCACACACGCCAGTTCTACGTCTGCATCCAGCCGCCTGTGGGGGAGCTCATGGCACCCGTCTTCATGAGCGAGAACGAGTTCAAGAAGGAGCAGGGTGAGTGCGGTCAGGGACGGGGACAGGGTGCTGCACAGGCATCCACCACTGATACTCACCCCCAATTTTGTCCCCTCTGCCGCCCTTGCTGTGGCACTAGAGCACCTGGCACGGCCGGGTGAGGGTAAGTGGCCTCTTGGCTGGCCCCTAGAGTAGCTCTGCTCCCCTCACTCCCTCCTGCACCCCCAGCCTGCAGGTTGGGGTGACCACCCTGGTGCTGGGGTGTCCTTGTTGGGTCCCCACAAAGTGTGAAGGGCTCATGCCACCTCTGGCGCTCCCAGAACTGTTTCCGGTGAGTGATGCTCTGTGTCCCTGCGCTCCTGGATCAGCACGTCCCCACCCTGGCCCCATGGATGGGGGCTGTGCTGAGTGGGGGATGCTCGGTGCCCTGCAGCACCCGGCCCCATTGCTGCCACTGTCCAGAGGAGTCCATCCCCAGGGATGTGGCTGCTGCCACCAGGCAGGGACATGGGGATGAGCCCGGAAAGGGTTATGAAGGATTTTCTGAAGTCCACTGAATCTTGAACCAAGAGCAAGCAAGGCAGCCAGCTCAGGATGTCATGGGGAACCCCAATGCAGGGAGCTGAAGCAGCTTGCTTTGGGGATGTCAAAGCGGGGCCCAGCAGGGTGTGTGGCTGGAGACGGGCAGGTGCTTCTGTTACCTGCTCCAGGGAAGCTGATGGGCATGAGTGAGATCACGGAGAAGCTGACACTGCCCGAGAAATGCCGGAGTGACCACGCCATTGTCCAGCAAGTGACCTCGGCTGCCAATGTGGGCCGCGTGCCCTGCGGTGCCAGCAACGAGTACAGGTAGCTGGAACCCACACCTGGATCAGGCAGGCACTGTCACCTCTCCTTTCCCACACAAATCACAGCGGGGACATTCAGGGCTTCCTTTAGGACAAGGAGCCTGCATGAACCCAAATGTGACAGCGGGCATGGGTGGCAGGCACCTGCTTGTCCCCACTGGAGCATCCCATGGGACCAGAGGGTTACAGGGCACAGCTTGCCCTGAAGCCCTGTGTTCACCACCCAACAGGTTTGCAGCCAAGACAGTGACAAGCGGGAGCCTGGTGCTCATCACCCTGGAACGGCAGGAGGGCTCTGCGGCCCAGCTGACCATCAACAGCGAGAAGATGGTCATCGGCACCATGCTGGTGAAGGACATCATCCAGGCCCTGGCACAGTGACAGCTGGGCCCTGTCACACCCACAGCCCTGCCCTCCCACCTCCTCTGGCCCACGCTGCTCCCCAAAACGCTCCCTGCCACCGTTTCTGCCAGGTTATCCCCTGCCCTGATCCCAAAAGGGGCGACAGGCAGCGACACCTGGGCTGGCTTTGCTGCTGGGTGGAAGGAGTGGGATGGGGCAGATGAGATGCAGGGAGATGTCCTACTCAGAAGGGCAGCAGCATGGAGCACAGTGTGCCCCCAGTCTCTCATCACTGTCTCCCAATGTAACCCTTATTTATTATGTCCAGGATCTCCCAATAAAGCTCTTCTCCAACCTGCTCCATTTCCTTCCTCTGGTCTCTCTGCACATCAGCCCCAGACTCCCCCCCATTGCCGGGCTCTGCCAGCCTCCCCAGGGCAGCCACAGGGGACATCAGGGGACCAGCCATCCCTTAGGCAACTAGAAACATGTGGAGTTTCCCAGGGGTGGGTGGCTGCTGGCTCCAGGAGAAAACCTGGCACAGGGTGTCAGGGTGAACCCCTACAGGGCACGAGGTTCTCAGTTGGACCAGGGATCTGAGGAGTCCTGGGAGGGTTCCAGCTATTTATTCAAGGCAGAATTGCTCATGCTTCCAACGCAGAAATACCTGCTACGTCAGGACTGGGTCTATTCTGCAGTGTCACTGGAGGGATTCCTGGGGCCAGCTCTGGAGGCTTTTCATCTCCAAACAAGGATTTTAAAAAAAGATAGACTCTTTATTAAGATCTCTCCTCCCAGCACAGGCTGGGTGGGATTTCAGAGACTGCTGTCTCTCTCCATCCAAAGCTGCAGCCCAGCACAGAGCCAGGCCCAGCACCAGAGGCAGAGGATGAGCAAAGGATGGGCAGGAAGGTCTGAACCCCAAAATGCCTCCACTGCCACAAAAAGGGTGAGGGGCTTTCTGCTTTTTCCGGGTAAGAAATGGGAAAACCACCTTTATGTTTTCTGGTGGGTGAGGAATGCCTGGCTGGAGCAGCATCACCAACCACTGGGTGTCAAGAGCTTGTTCCATAGGGAAAAGACCCTTCCCCCAAGGACAGGGGCTGGAGCCTCAGCTGCCTCAAACTTAAGAGGGGAGGATGCAGATGGGAGTCATTATGATGCCACCACCCTATTTCCCTTAGACAGGCTGATTTAACCCTTGGGGTCCCAACCTTTCATGGGCTCAGCAAGCACCACAGTCTGTGAGTGGGAGCTGCCAGCACTGAGGTGTCCCTGGGAGGGAAGCTGCAGCCAGGCATCACAGTGACACCACCCCATTACCCGTAGGGGGACTGATTTAAGCTCTTGGGGGTCTCATTCCCTCATGGAGAGCCCAGAGAGTGTTGAGACTGTGTGTGGAGAGCTGCTGGAGCCAAGCCAGGCACCACAGAACTGCTACCACCCCATTTCCCTTGGGGAAGCCATTTTAACCCCTTCGGGTCCCATTCCCTTCAGAATGGGCTCAGTGAGTACCCAGCCTGTGCGTGGCAAGTGGCTGGCATTGAGGTGGCCCTGGGGGTGCTGAAACCGAGACCCACAGCACCACCACCATCCCAGTACCTCAGAGGAGCTGATTAGGGGTCACAGTTTTAGCTCTTGGGGGTCCCATGCCCTTCAGAGTGGGTTCGGCAAGCACCACAGCCCATGTGTGGGAGCTGACAGCACCAAAGTGTCCCTGTGAAGGCTCTAGATGGACACTGCAGTGCCACCACCACCCCATTCCCCTTATGGGGGCTTATTTAACCTATCGGGGGTCCCATTTCTTCATAGGGTGCTCAGTGAGCACCGCAGCCAGTGAGTAGAGAGCTACTGGCACTGAGGTGTCCCCCAGATGGCTCCATCCAGTGCCATCACCCCAATCCCCTTCGAGGGGCTCGTTTAACTCCTTGGGCGTCCCACCCTTTCACAGAGGTCACAGTGGGTGCCACGGCCCATGCATAGAAGCTGCCCATGCACTGAGGCTGTCCTAAGGGAACCCCATTTATAATGGTGGGGTGTCCCATCCCCTCAGAGGGGCCTCAGTGAGTGCCACAACCTGTGTGTGGCGAGATGCTGGTGCTGAGGTGTCCCTGGGGGTCTTCAGCTGGTCACTGTAACACTGCCACCAACACACTGCTCTCATGGCGGGGCTCATTTAAGAGACCTTTGGGAGTCTCATCCCCTCAGAAGGAGCACAGTGAGTGCCATAGCCCATGCATGGAGAGCTGCTGGCACTAAGATGTCCTCAGAGGGGCTCCAGCCAGGCAGTGCCACCATTGCATTCCCATTAGGGGGACTGACTTAAGTCCTTGGAGGTCCCATGTACTCACAGGGAGCTCAGTGAGCACCACAGCCCATGTGTGTGAGCTGCCAGCACTGAGGCTGATCTTGGGGAAACCCATTCCCCTTGATAGAAAAGATGTGTGCTAATGCCTTTACAAACTATTCCATGAGTGAGGGTATGGGTGTTAACGTCTTTGAAATGGGTCTTAATGTCTCTACCAACTTCAAGCCGCAGGTTTGTTACAGAACCCAGAAATAAACAAATGGGTCCGCACAAGCCTGACTTTCTGAACTTTGGGGGGAAATTATAGGTTTAAGGGCGGGGAAAATATGTAGTAGGCAGTTTAGGAAGGCTGTACATTCCTAGTAGCTCAGTCGATGGGGAAAGGAAGAGCTCAACATGTGGCCAGGAGTTTGGGGTCAAAGTGGGCTGTGCCCTCCATAACCTTGAGAGAGAAAACCCCCCGTGAGCATATGCCCCAGTGGACGTTCTCCCTTTATTCAAATAAAGTTGCAGGACTCCTCTGTCTCCTTCATGGACACTGGATTGTCACGGAGCGATTTTCCACACACCCTCACAGGGCACTCAGCCTACTTGTGGTCAGTGGCCCCGGAGGTGCTGAAGCTAAGAGTCAGCACCACCACCATCCTAGACCCCTCAGAGGAACTGATTTAAGTCCTTACAGGTCTCGACATTGGCCCTTGAGGTCACATTCCCCTCAGAGCAGCGTGGAGTGTTGCCAGCGCTGAGCTATCCCCGAGGGGCTCCAGCTGGTCAGTACCACTACCACGCCACACCCCTTAGAGGGGCTGATTTAGCCTCTCAGGACTCCCATTCCCTCATGGGGTGTTCAGTGAGCGTCACAGCCGGTGAGTGGAGAGCTGCTGGCACTGAGGTGTCCCCGATGGGCTACAGCCAGGCACCAGTGCCACCACCACCCCATTCCACTTATGGGGTTGATTTAACCCCTTGGGGGTCCCATCCCCTCTGAGGGGGCTTAGTGATCCCATGTGTGAAAAAATGATGATGTTAGGCCCGCCCTTGGGGACCCCAATTTAATGCCTTCGGGATCCCATTCCCCTCACGGCTGGAGCACAGCGAGTACCACATCCTACAAGCGGGACCTGCCAGCGCTGAGCTGTCCCTGGGAGGGCGGCTGCAGCCGGGCAGCGCACTGCCGCCGCCGCCTCATCCCTCAGGGGGCTGATTGAATCCCTCGGGTGGCCACGTTAACCCGTGGGTGCCTCGCCCTCTCAGGGCAGCCGGGGCGAGCCGGCTCCGCGGGGCGGTGGCGGGAACGGGCCGATGGCGGCGGACAGACGCCACGCGGCCGGCGCGCGCCGCGCGCATGCGCTGCGGCCCCGCCCCTCAGCGGCGCCCCCTGCCCTCCCTGCGTGCCCCGAGCCCCCGCCCCCGGCCCGTGCCGGCCCATAAAAGCCGCGGGCCGGGCAGGTGCCCCCGCCGCTCCCGGTGCTGCGCTACCATTCTCGTTCACTTTTGCCGCCTCCCGGGACCGCCCGCCCGCAGTGTTGCCCATGGCCTTCCCGCCGGTAAGTGCGAGCACGTGCCGCCTCGCGAGGCCGCCCCGCCACGTGGTTCCACGCGGTGGTTGCTGCCTGGCGGGCGTTCCCGCCTGTTTTACCTGTGTGGAGAGGGAATGGGGACCCCCAGCCCTCAGGACAACAGCGGATGGAGTAGCCGTGCTTCCTGTTGGGGAGCGGGAATGGGATCTCCATTCCCTTTGGACCGCCCTCGAGGGGGTCCTGCTGCTGAGGTAGCCCCGGGGAACAGGGAGTTCTGACGGAGCTCAGGTTTAGTGAGCCCCTCAACTGACCTGCACTGCCTTCAGGGAAATGCTGGAGGAAACCGGACCCTCACCAAGCAACCTCTTGTTCCCCTTTTCCTGGGTTTTTTGGGGGGATGAACCTGAGCTGGAGGTGCTGAGCTCGGGTTTCGATGGTAGGGCGGGTTTTGGCTGGACTGGGCGCTTGTACTCATAGAAGTAGTATTTTTGCACACTTCTAACTGCCTTTTTTTGGTGTATAAAGTGAACAAAGGTGTTGTTTTTTTCTTAAGCCATGTACTGAAAGCTCCATGTAGTAGTATCTGACTGTGGGGCGTGACACAGGAGACTCAGTTTGTAACTGAGTGGGGACAAAGGTGACTCTTCAGAGCGAGACAATCTGTTGAAGAACAAGTACTTTTTTTAACTGTTCGTTATTCCCTAGCTGGAACTAATTAAAGCTCGTTACAGGTGCCTGTGTGATGGGCTAACAAGGTGTGCTGGCACCTGGAGCGCTGGTGATGTGCTTCAGGTGCCGCTGTGCACAGGGTGGGAGCTGGGCTCTGTTTTGCTGTAGTTTGTCGCAACTGGAACAGTTTCCCTAAACCAATTAAAACCTTACTCAGCTTTGACAATGTGCTGTAACAGGCAGCTGTGGGTAGTGCTTGTGTGAGATGGCTTCAAAATGTTTTGTTCCGAACCCCCCCCCCCAAAAATAGCTGCCTTGATGGTGAAATGCCTTTAAAAACATGGATTTTGGCAAAATTGGTGTTCTGAAGTCAGTGCTTCACTCTGAATTAAGACCATCACAGTCCCTTCCAGTCTTAATTCCATCCAGGTGTGTTACATATGTCTCTACCCAGTAAACCCCGGCACAGGTGCTTAAGTTTAGCCTTGCTGACAGTGGGAGAGCTGGTGCACCCTTACCTAACCCTTTTTGGGATGAGCTGGGGGTGGGAGTGCGTTGCTTGGTGGAAACAGTTACACCAATGTCGTGTTTTGCATGGGTGTAGCCGACTTCAGTTTAAGAAAAACATACCAACAAAAAAGGACTTTTTGAGCTGCCTTTCATTGCAGTATGGAGCCATCTTGGCTTGGTTATGTTGACGTGGGTACCGTTTTAACAGCACCTTAAATTTTGTTTTGGGATTTAAGGCCCTCTTGGCTGTAGCTACAGCCCCTCTGGGCATCGGCATGGTGCTGCCTGAGTGAGATTTCTATGGAAGATGTAAAAACCAAAGGCTGGATTGTAGCTGAGGTGGCTGAGGCTTATCTGCTTCACAGCATCCCCAGGAGCTAATGCACATCTTGGCCATACCGGCAGCCAAGCTGTGTTTAATGACTTCCCTAAGGATTAGGATATCATAATCCTGTGCCAGTGCTGTGATGCTGCAGGTTCTGCCTAGCCCTGGCATTTCATTATCTCTAGGTTTCCTGCAGGTGTGTGTGCTTCGGGGCTGTGGAGGTGCCCCATTTTTACTTGCCTTGGACAGCTTTGGGGTGTTCTGCTGCACAGGTATGCATGTTGTCCCACAGACTGAGTGCTGCCGGTTGTGCATGGAATGGGCTCTCCCGCAGGTAGACTGCAGGCTGTGAGGTCTGCTTGGGGCTGGTGGGATGGGACCTGCCAGCTTCCTGAGGCACAGCTGGCAAACAAGAGCTGTCTGCTATGGTGGCAAGGCTTGCCGGTGGTCTCTCTGAGGGGAGAGGAAATCCTCTGTTTCTTGGCATTCCTTTTCTCAACTACGTGTGGTTTTTTGGGGCGCTAGAGGGGTGTGGAGCCTTACAATACCCTCCTTGAAGCCTCAGTGGTCTGGGGATGAATTTTCTTGCTTGGACATAGATTCTTAGTTGAACCAGGGTGTGGAGGACTGCCCTCCTGTCTGAGCTTCACCTTGCTGTGTGTCTGTGTGTGGTGCTGCTTGGGTTTGTGTTTCTGACCTCAATGACTTGAACTACAGTCTCAGAATCCTTTGTTCTGTGGCACTGTGTGTCTACTGCAGGGAACTGAATTTCCCTTCTTTGTTTCTGATCCAGGGATTTCGCTAGAAACTTAAAGCTCTGTAAGACATGCTGGATGTCTTACCAAATACCAGAAAATAGTGTTTAACTCCTGGTGGCTTTAAAGCATCTGTCACCTGGATCAGTTTATTCATTGATTTGTTCATCGCCTTATAAAACTGTGTATGCCTCTGGATTGGGACTGTGAGGTGTAGCAGGATGGAATGGCTGAGAATGGCTGTTGGGTCACCGGTTACACCCCGGGGTGTCTCTCATGGTGCCAGGAGGCTCCACCAGTGCTGCTGGACTAGTGCCTCTGGAAGCAGAGGGGATATGTAGTTCGTAGCTGCTGTGTGGAGGGCTTCCAGGGAAGCCTGGAGAGGCAGCGTGTTAAATTTGCCAAATCCTTCCAGGTGGGGCAGGGAAAGCGAATCCGAGCTGGGCTCCGGAGTGCTGCGTTGCTCATCTTGGCTGGGGATGCGAGGGCGGCGCCGGCTCTGAGGACGCAGCCTCAGGCGTGGTGCTTCCTTTTGCTTTGGTATTGATTCCGAGACGAAAGGATTTGGGCGGATTCTCCAGTTTGCAAAGTCTTTCCACCGTCCTCTCCAGGCTGCTGGCGGTGGTTTGGGCTCTGCGTGCTCTGGAGACCTGCAGAGCTCTTCTAAAATGAGTATCTTTATTATAGGGGTTGAGGATGGAGGGTGAGCCCCGAGCCCCTTCCTACAAGGGGTTGCAGAGCTCCTGTGTCTAGGATGTTTGCAGTATCCCAAGGACATCCTTGACAGTCTAGGGTTAAAAGCTCTCTAGCAGAAGGGATTTTTGTGGAAAGCCTTGGCTGTGCACTCGCTGGTTTCTGTTCTTGTTTGGAGCAGGACTGGTGCTGCCAGTTGTGGAGGCTAAATGAGCAGGAATGGGTGGGGCGTTCGTTTGGCTGCCTGCTCCGGGTTATTTTGTCTCCCTAGAACAGACTCCTAGGGAAAAGCTTTGCCTCCCCCTGTAAGTGATTCTTCAGCGGGAACAGGAGTAGAATGTGGAGTTGCACATTTGTGCCAAGCAGCCTGATACGGCACTCCTTTTTATCAAACATGACTGGCAGTACTTCTGTAAATTGAGCTTCCGTACGCCAGCTGCTCTTTATAAAGATGACTTACAGCTTGCTCTGCCTGTTCTCTCATCCCGCAGCTCTCTTTTAGCCTTACCTGTTCCACTCTTGCAAATGTTCCCTGTCTGGCGGTGGGCTCTGATAGAAAAGATGTGTGCTAATGTCTTTACAAACAATTCCATGAGTGAGAGTATGGGTTTTAACGTCTTTGAAATGGGTCTTAATGTCTCTACCAACTTCAAGTCGCAGGTTTGTTTCAGAACCCAGAAACATAGGTCCGCACAAGCCTGACTTTCTGAACTTTGGGGGGAAATTATAGGTTTAAGGGCGGGGGAAGCATGTAGTAGGCAGTTTAGGAAGGCTGTACATTCCTAGTAGCTCAGCCGATGGGGAAAGGAAGAGCTCAACATGTGGCCAGGAGTTTGGGGTCAAAGTGGGCTGTGCCCTCCATAACCTTGAGAAAACCCCCCCCGCGGGCGAGTCCATCCCAGCGGACTCTCCCTTTATTCGAATAAAGTTGCAGAACTCCTCTGTCTCCTTATGGATACTGGCTTTTCATAGCGTGGGTTTCTGCACAGCTCTGGGCATTTCAATAGCCAAAGATCCCAGCCTTCAGCGCTGAAGAGATGCTAATGGTCCTAAACGGGCTGGAGTTCTCCAGCAATTGTTCAGGTCCCGCCAGGTGCGAGTTGACGCTTCAGTAGCGTATTTCTCCTGCTTCCAGGACTTTTCAGCTAAATGGTGGTGGGGCTGGAGAAAACGATCAAATCGTGCGCTCCTGCTGACTAGGTGGGGGGTGGGGAATGGAAGTGCCAGACATGGGCTGGGCTAATATTCCCGTCTCCATGGGAAGGTCAGTTTGGACCTGCCTCCTGAAAGCTCAGCAAGGGGTAATTTGAAAGTACAACCAGCTCGGCGCTTCAGACTTGTTTGCGAGTGAAGCAGCAGAACTGGAGGGTAAGTGAGGCCTAAAACTGGCAGGAGAACATCCAAGAGGTGCTTGTATTAAATGTCTCCTTGACAAGTACAAATTGGCCCCATTTAGAGCTTCGGTATGTGTTGGAGGAGCACAGGTGCTCGTTTGCTAGCCTTGATACTATTCAGTTCTTTGGATTTGGATTTAACTTGATTTTCGTAATGGCCAGGGTTCTGCTCTTGAGGCCAGGACTGGCGGGGCTGTGCCTTCCTGCTCCTCTCTTTAATGCCGGTCTTAATTGCCGGCAATACCGATTGCTCAGCACATTCGGTAGCAGAGTTCTGCAGTGGCTTATGAGTGGCCGGTAGACCTGTCCTCGGCACCAAAACGCTGGTAGAGGTGAAGCTTAGTGGCTTCTGAGTTGGTAGAGGCTTGAGTGTGGTACAGCTGCTCCCAAACGAGCCTGCATGTCAGTGGCTTGCTTGCAAGCAGAGCTGGAAAGCAGCTGCTCTTCCCAGTTCTCTGGACCGGCACCAGAGTGCAGGCAGGAGGGGTTTGATCTTTCTCAGGCAGAAGCATTGAAAGATGTAATCCTTGTTTAGGATGGTCCCAAAGCCTTGATTCTGGTATATCTAGGCCCATGGAGTGTTGTGCTAAAGCAGAGCTGGTTTGGGGCAACCACCTTTGTGGTGAGGAGCTGCTGCCTGAAGGGAAGATCAGGATTTTATCTTCTGCCTTTCCTCAGGATTTGAGGCTGTTTGATTAGCTGGGAAGCAGTGTTGTTTGGTTTTTTCTGCAAACTTTGAAGTGATTGCTGCTGACTTGGATCATTCTAAGATACTGTTCTGAACTCTGCAAAAGGTAGGTAGGTGAGCCCTGTACTCCTCTGCCTGCATAAAAAGAGCTGCTGTGGCTCCTTGTGGTGTCTGCCTGGAGCATGAGCATCTTGCTTGTCCCCTGGTGTTAGGAGACTGATTCTGGGGAGAAGGTGCATGCCCCTGTTAATCAGATCTCTGCTAACTTTGTGATGTCCTGGAGGAAAGCAGCAGGGAGCTGTGCTCATAACCCAGCTGGTTTGGGTGCTGTGGATGTCAGTCTGAAGTCCATCCCTGGTACCTGTGTGTGATGGGCAGTCTGTTCCAGTGTGCTGTGCTGAAAATTGCTGACCCGTTTGCTTAACTGCTTCTTCTATGCCAAGAATTGGGCTTGAGTTTTTCTAAGACCTAAGCTAATATGAGTATTGGAGGCAGTCCAGGCTTTCCACAATGTGTTGAAAGCTGAGTGCTGAGTACTTGGCTGTTTGACACAAATACTGGTTCTCTTTTACCAGAAAGAAGATCCTGGGAGGAGCATAAAAGACTGCTGGGATAGCCCGAATGCCCCTGCACTTTCCACTTGCAGCAATGCAGATATATTCCGCCGAATAAATGCCATGTTGGACAACTCTCTGGATTTCAGTGGAGTCTGCACCACGCCTGTCACAAAAAGCAAATGTGACACTCTGCCAGGTGATGGAGGGGGGCTGCTGGAGGGGGGAGGCATGTGGTGGGACATGGTGAGCAGGTGACGGTAGTAGTGGTAATCCTTGGTGGTGTGGGTTTTGGCATGTTTGCTATCCGGGGGCTTTTCTTGTGTGACTGAAGTGAATAATCCGTGTGTTTTCCAGCAGTGTAGAGGTGCCTTGGAAGGCTTGCTTGCCTCCCTGTGGTGCTGTGGGTCACTGTGGGCAGGATGTGAGTGCTCCCTGCCTGACCTGCCAACTCCTGGTGTGAATCCCTCTGGCAGACTCCTTTAGTGTGCCTTTCCTGGAGGCAAGATTCATCTGCTCACAGGGTTAGCAAGGCTGGGTTGCTGCATACATTGAAATTGCAGAAGAATTTTGAATAGCCATGTTTGCCACAGGTCAGTTAACCTGTATGTAAGAGCACAGGTGGGTGCAGACTTTCCTGCAAAGCAAGCTTGGTGTGATGAAATCATTGCTGCAAGCTTCTGTTTCCTCTGGGCTGAGGGGAGTGGGCATGTTCTGCTGCCTCAAAACAGAAGTTCTGTGCCAAAGCAAAGAGTGTTGGGTCTGGTCTTATTTTTATTCAAGGGAAGGACGTGCTTTTGTCCCTCTGCAGCAGCCCAGGTCTGCCAGTAAGTGTACCTGTGCCTGATATTCCTCTTGACAGCACACCTCTGAGCAGCGGTGCTTGTGCCAAGGATTTGGGCACTTGAAAGGGATTGCTCCTTTCTCTCCGGTCTCTGAATTATAGGGTCAATAGACACTTTGGCTGTTACTGGAAACAAACTGACCCTCTGGATGTGTCCCAGAACTAAGTGGGAAGTAAAAGGCTGAACCTCCACAGCTGATGACCTTGCAGGCTGCTGAGGGTAGAGCAGCTTTCTCAGCAGTCACTTGGAGAGAGGGTTGCCTTGGCCTCGTGGATAATCTGAGTTTTAATCAAATGGCTGTGGGGAAAAAAGCTCCAAACGAGTATGTGGGCACCCTTTGCGTCTGTTTGATGACTGCACAGTGCAACTTTGTTCTGGGCTAGCAAAATGACTGCTACCAGATGACTTCCAGTGCAGCTTAATCTCCCGGGTATTTGAGGGCTTAGCACTGTGGAGCAGGGGCTGATCTGGCCATGTGATCCTGTGCTGGCACTGCAGAAATACCAGAGGAAGTGAATCCTTTGCTTCAAGGCCTGAATCCATGGCCAGCATGGCTTGAAATGTGCCTGGTGAAGTGGCACTGGAGGCTGTGCTGGCTACTACTCCTAAGCAGTGGTGTAGTAAATATTAACCAATTCAGGTTAGTGGTGCATTTTTACAGATTTGCTGTTGGGTTGATCTGGTTTGACTGTTTGGGGTTGGTTTGTCCCCTGGCACAGTGGTGGCAGGTGCTGTATCTGATCTGAATGCACTGGAAGCATAAAGGAGAAAGAAATACTTTCCTTTATCTCCTTGCAGTGGGTTAATGAAAGTTGTTTCCGGCTGCTCTGTTGAAATCTTAGCTATAGCCCTTCATAGTCCATTTGGAATGGGACTATTTTGTAGAATCATAGAACATGTTCATGGTATTTCCTAATTAGGTTTCAGCTTGCCAGGGTTAACCTGGTTTATAAATGAGCTGCCTCTGCCTGCTAGAGCAGATTGATCCTGTGAAGGCATAGTTCTGGTTTTAGGTCTTGGCTTAAGAGCTGGCACAGCAATTTTAACTTGCAGTACTGTATTTGACTTTAAAAACTCTCCTCTGAGGGATGGGGGTGTGTGCCTGGCGCTGAAATAGAACTTCTTCCTAACCTGCTGCTTGTCTCTGCTTGTTCTGTCATTTACTGTTTTTTCTTAGGGATGTGTGAACCAGAGGGTCTTGCTGGAGATGCTGAGAGGTGATGCCTTGTCTGGAAACTTTGAGTTTCCCTTCAGTGGTGTTAAACTGCTTGTTTCAGGTGATCAGTAAGTCCTGTGGAAAACACCTTGTAGGACAAGTACACTGGGACTTGCATGTAAAAAAACCAGCACCTTCCTTTAGCAAATGTTATTTTTGCTGCAGGGGAGCCAAAGTTTTGTGCTTTGGGGACATCCCAAGCAGCTTTTTTCCTATTGTGGCAGCTAAGGGCAGTCTTACCAGTGAGTGCTGGGGACCAGGGCGGGGGCCCTGCTCAGCAGTAGTTACCCTGACCAGGAGGGTTTTAGCTTGTATCACATTCCTTGTACAGTGACACAAATGCTTATGATGGTGTGAGGAAAGAATTCCTCGCTTCCTGAAGGATACTGGGCCCTGCTGAGCCAGGGCTGGAAGAGGGCTGCCTTGGGTGCCTTCACTGTGTGGGCTGATGGAAATGGGAAGGTACCTCTGGGCTGTACAGACTGATAGGAGAACAACCTGGGCCAGCAGTTATCAGCTGTAAATTCGTGGATGAGTCAGCATCTGCCAGAGTGCCTGCAGCTCAGAGTTACTGGTCTCCTTGCAGTCCCAGCCATGTTTCCTTAATGTTGGAGCTGGGACCTCTGGGTGGTAGGTAAGGAGGGTCTGAATGCATCTGCTCTGCAAGCTTTGTCCTGTCTACGGAACTGAAAAGTCCAGGAGCTGCTTTTAATAGGTTGCTAATGAGAGTCTTCTCCATGAAAAAGCTGACATTGTCAGCAAGGATGTGAATCCTGGGGTATCTATGATCTATAAATGGGGGAGGTGCTTTGACACCTGAACCCTGCCTGTGTTGTGCAGAAATTCACACGTGATGGCCGTAAGGCTGAGCAGCTGATGGCTAAAATTCAGAATACAGTGGGCAGGTGGTTAAGCCTGGAACAGGTTGATGGAGCTGTTTGCCTTGCCCTTGAGTGAACCTCTGGGTAGGTGACCAGTGGAGACAGAGACCCTTAATCTTGTGTGATGTCTTGTCATTGCTCCAAGTCAAGTCACTTCTGAAGATTCCAGAGCCTGTGGTGCTTTTACTTTGTCCAGGAACAACTGGTGTACTGTATTTAGGCTGGGTTATCATGGAACCCCTTGCTTGGGCAGGCTTAGTGAATCTGGAGATCCACCCTGAATGTAGTAGCTATTAACAGGTGAAAGGACTCTTTTTTCATAACTTAAACTCAATGGCAGAGCTTGGGGAAGAGATTTTATTCCAACAGTGTAAATGCTTGGACTTTAATCTATTTGTGGTCCCTCAAGCTTTTCAGTTGTCATGTTCAGGTCAAACTAAATTTATCCTGGCTTGGACTTGAGTTGAAGAAGCCCCTTAGAGTACTAAGAGGATTACACGTGGTGGAGAACGGATGGCAGAAGTTTGTGACCTTTCACTAATGTTATTGGGGAAGCACGTGTGGAGACACCTTACTGGGCTCACAGCGAGGCCGTGTGTGCTGGGATCGTCCAGCAGCAGCCTGAGCATTGTGAGAGGATGTGCTGATTCAACACTCCTGAATCCACACGGAGTGGACTGCTGCTGCAGGTTCAGCTTGCCACACCTAGTGTTGGATCTCTGTAAAGATCAGTTTGCAGCTGATGATAATCCTTGGTGAACTTGAGTGCCTCGTCAAAGCCAGCTGTGCTGTGGTGCCCAGGCTGACCACCCCCCACCCCGAGGTTTGTGGGTGGCTGCTCCAGGAGCTCCCCAAGCACCAGGCTCAGGGTGTTCTCCTAAACTGTGGTATACAGTGCAGCAGTGTGGGGAGAGCTGTCGTTGTAGAACCTGTCTGGTGGCTTCTGGGACAGGGTTGTGGTGCTTCAGAACAGCTGTCTGACTGCCTCAGTCCTCTCTGGAGGAAGGCAGAGCCTCCTTAGTGCAGGCCTTAACCTGTAGTGGCTTTTAGTGTGGTGCTGGAGATGGGAGAGGCAGTGTGGCCTTGACAGAGGCAGGAGTCAACATCTCCTGCCGGTGCTGCTGGAGCAGCTGCTTGTCCTTGAGCAGCTGCTTCACAAAGAATGTGGTTTTAAAGCTGCTCTGCATGTTCATCACCCCCCTGAGTAACAATGCGAGCAAGGCCAGTTTCTCAGCGGACTGGTGGTTTGTTTGCCAGGCTTGAAAGCTGGGCCTTGCTGGGTGGAAGGTGCTGCTACCAGATTTGGTTTAAAAAAGCCTATACCAGCTTTTGAAATCACTCTGTTCTTTCTGTAGGCACGACTTCCAGCTTAAGCGGAACTGGGAGTAAAACTCCCACTGGAGCTTTTGCATGCCTGTTGCTGGTTTCAGCTGAAGCTAATGCTTGCTTAAAAGGAACTCTGAAGGCATGTAGGTACCCCAGATGTCCCAGCAACATTGATCTCTCTTTCATTAAGCTTTGCTCATTTAACAGCGACAAAGCAGCCATTATTTTGCTCTAACTTGACAGCCCATTGTGTAAAGAAAGGCGAGATGCTTAAGTGACTTCCTTTAGATGGGAGAGGCTTCAGGTGCCAAGTTCAGTGTAAAGGCTGTTAGTTGTGGTCCATCAGGCTCTAATGACACTGTGGCTGCTTTATTTAAGGAAAACTGAAGGAACAAATGCAAACCCAGACTAGCTGATGACTAAATCAGCTTCCTGTTTGCTCTTAACGACAGTCAATTAATGACCTATCACTTGTTTAGGTCCAAAAAGTGTTTCTGAGACTGTAAATTCCTCTTCTCTTCCCTGCCTTGCAGCCCCAAGGAAACATTGCAGACAAGTGCTGGATTCGGCTGACCTGATGTGCATGATCTTGGAACAAAATGTTGTAGGATGCAGAGACCCAAAAGACTCTGCTTACTTTGAGGTCCTGAGGTGGAGTGAGACTGTCAGCAGGAGCTCACCCGGAGCTGGCAGAACTGTTCTGCCTGCCCCAAACAAATGCTGGATGCCACGCTTATATCCGGAATAGGGAAATGGCACATCTGTGCCCCAGAAGAGGAGCACAGCTACTGCCTTTGACCTTGGTCTTTTGATTTAAAGTGTCACATTGCCAGGCCTTTGCCTACACAAGCATGATGCTTCTCTGCATTGGAAAGTGGCTCTAGCAATAGGGTTTTGTATCAGATCTGTGGATGGAAGCAGGTCAGTGTACTGCAGAGCAGGGACTTGGCCTAGAGCTGTTGTACTCTGCAGTGGTCTCAGATTGGTGCTGTTCCTGAAGATCTGGCAGTTTCCTGATGTGTACTGAGCTCTGTCACTCACGTTTTGGTACTGTAATTCTGTGACAGTCTCTGTTACTCTTGGAAGAGGGAGGTAGAGCAGCAAGACTGTTGCAGTGCCTCTTCCTTGGTTTCTGAAGTAGCTATTTGCCAGCTGCTCAAGCGTTTGTGGTTACAGAATAGGACAGACTCCTTCATCTGGCTGTGAAACAGGTCATGAAGCAGCAAGTGTCTCCACTTCAGGAACTTTTCAGATTAGAGGGGAGGTGCATAGTTATGTTTCAGAAAAACCTCTTGTAACTGGTAGGTTTATGCCCAGCAAGTGCTTTTCTAAGTCCTTGATTATCTCCACTGCACTTTGGGAAAACTGGCTCATCTGAAAGCTTTCACTTTGATTGTTTGTCTTCTGTGCAAAAGGCTTAATTTTTAAGGATGCAGTTCCAGCCTTTACAATTGTACAATTGTAAGTGTAGAGAGGTGTGAAAGGCAAAGCAGTGCTGCTGCTGGCAGCTGCCTTCGCATTTGTGATCTGAAGGCTTCTCCCCCTGCCTGTGGCTTCTCCAGATTTGGTTTGGAAGTTCAGCCTCAGTCAGAGCTCTAGTCCATGGGGTGAGTTTGCCTTTGTCAGTGAATGGAGCTTACAGCTGAGCTGGGCTTATCCTTCCCTTACCTCAACACTTGGGGCTCTCATTCATGCTAGGGCTTCATCTATATTCAGGCTCTGCTGGAAGCCAGAATGTGGGAGCAAAGGGAGCACTCTCCTGGCTGTGGAGGTGGTAGGAGTGGGATCTGACTTGGTTGGTTCCTGTTTGCTTAACCATTCTGAGAAAATCCAAATGAAGAAAATCCCCATTTGCTGGATTGTTAGCTGGCCTTCCCAGATCTGTAAGGCTCAAACATCTGAAGACGTTTGTGCTTGGTTGAAGCACCACCTTTCCAGACTGATGGTGCAGAGAGGCTGCTGCTATGGAATGGGGACTGACTGAATCATGCCTGCTCCTTCTGTTCCCTTAACCCACAACCTGCCTGTGGATCACAGCTCCTGCTGCCAGGCGCTGTGGATCCTTCCCGTATAGGCTTAGGCTGTAATTTCCTAAATATTTTCCTGTTTGAAGTGCCTAGTTGGTGCAGCCATGGTGCATACCAGATCAGGGGAGTGAACCAGGCTTAAAACTAACTCCCTGTGGCTTGGTTTTAACCAGATGAGCTCTCTCAGCTTCCTGTGTGGAACTCAGCTGCCTAAATTGGTGTGAGTGGGGAGGGAGGGGTGGGGACAGGAATTGGGGCTGTGGGAGTTGTCCTTGCCTGCAGGTGAGAGCTGCACTCTGGAGATCCTCACCTTTAAAAGCCTTTGGAATGTCTTAAATCCAGGTCTGACAGTTAAAGTCTGGAAAATGCAGCTTTTCGTGAGGGCAGTGGTGTGGAAAGCTGTCCTGCCTGTGCTATGGTATGGGCTGGATCCAGGCATCTCCTGGACAGGCAGGCAGGAGGGAGTCACCCAGGAGAGACACCTGCTTCAAGGCCATCAAGGGAGTGTTTTACTAAGGGCTTTGTTCTCATGATGCTGTCAAAATCAAACCAAACCGGCTTGGGAGGCAGTAGCTCAGTCTCTCCCAGACTCTCGGGCACGAGCCCAGCGCAGTGCTGCTCCCTCTGCCAGGATGGTTGGCTTCCAGTGGCAACTCCAGGGAAAAATCCAGGTTGGAAGGGCTTGTGCTGGTGGTTGGTGCTTGGAAAAATCTGCAGTAAAGCATTTGGGTTGGGCTGTGTCAGGTTGCAAAGTGAAGTTATTTAGTATTTGGTAGACATTTAGTGAATAACTTGAGATTGAGTCTTTAGACTGAATTTTTGTTGAAAATTTAATTCTTCCTGCTCTAGTTCTGATTAGTTTCATCTGCCTACAGTTGTAACAAATCTCTAGGCTCTTGACTTTTAAAAATAAATATTCCAGTAATCTGTTTAAGTTCCCTTTTTTAAAGTTGGTATTTTGCCTGGATGACCTGTATCTATCTTTCAGCCTGGCTGGGAGTGTTAAAGGGGAAGCAGCTTGGGCTGGCTGTTGGTTTCCAATGGGAAAAGGTCTAATTAAAAACTGCTGGTTATCTGAGTAGCTTCTGCTCTGTGCTTCCGCAGTTAGAGCTGTAACTGGATTGCAGGGAGCTTGTCTTTAATGTGGATTGAAGTCATCGGGGGAATCATGGATCTTTTACTTGGATCTGATTTGGTTCAGTTAAACACAACAGCTTATTTCCTGAAAAACGCAGGTAGTGAGGGAAAATGGGGCTGGATGCTGTGGAGTGAGCACTTCCTGTTGCAGATAAATTTGTTCCCTATTTTCCTTATTTCTTCAGTCGTGGGTTTCATCCAAGCTGTTGGGATTCAAGTTGTACTGTGTGTCACTACTGTATCCATGCTTCCCAGCAGATAAAGCTTGGTGGGAATTATTCTTTTGAGACCTAGCAAGATCCCTGGTCCCCAAAGGGAAGTGAGTCTCCTGCTGCCAGGGATCTGTACACAGCATTTGTGCATTTTCATAAAGGCAGGAATGTTACATATTCATATGGATAAGTTATGGTTGCTGTGGGAACTGAGCTGGCTGAGCACTGTGCCTTGATCCTCTCCTCCCTACATTAGAGATATCCAAAACAAGCAATCAGAAAATTATTTGGGAAGAATTAATGTGGTGAAATACCCTGCTGGAGATGCAGTGTGATGCTCTTGGAGGAATAGATGCTGTTACAGGTGCTTGGTAGTAATGTGACTGAATTGGCACTACAGCTTGTACTGGTACTACTAGGAGTAGGAAACACCCTGGTGGATGCTATCCTGGTGGAGTGCTGTGGAGGAGGCTGCAGCTAGGAGTGAGGAAGGTGACACGTTGCCAGCAGGTTATGGTTTTAGCTGTTCTGATCCTACCTGTGGTGCCACAGTCCCCTCACTGGGATCTGGGAATGCTGGCACTCCCAAATTACTGTGGGGTGAAGGCAAGAGTCCCATCTCTGGTGGCAGCGGTGGCCTGTGTCATACATAGTTTGCCACCAGCCCTTGCCTGGGCTTTGCTTACAGGCATTTGAGTGGCACGGGATATGGATGTGGAAAAGGAGGCCAGGAGCACAGTCAGACTATCTGGGATGGCCGGGGCTGCACGTGAGGGATAACGTGACAGGCTGGAGCGACTGCATCGCCCGCGGAAGAGCCGGGAGCCGTGTGTGGAGTGAGGTGTACATCTGATGGCACAGTGGGAGGCTGTGGGGGCAGGGGGAGGAGGAGGAGACAGCAGCTGCTGCTTGGGAGCTGGCTTATAAATGCCCTCTGACTCAGATTTCGAGTAGCACAGCTGAGCATCTTGTGGTTTCACCAGCCCCCAGATCCCTGCATTAAACTGGAATTCTCAGACTATGAACCTGCTGTGTTTCCTTAGGCTGTTGGCAACGGCTTAAACCAAGGCGAGAATCTGGTGTCTCCAGTACAGTAGGCTTCTGAACACCCTGCATGGGAGGGGAGGGCTGGGGAAGAGAGGACCAGGCGGGTGGAAGGTAAACAGGCCGTGAAAAATTCCTGATGTGAAATGGGTCTGGTCAGTCTTCCTCCTCCTGTATACCAGCGGCATATGCCCGCTCGGGCCAGAGATAATGGGCTGCTCTCGGGGTAGTGGGGGTTGAAGGTTATCCTTGTTACTCAGGGGTAAACAATGCCGAGTCAGTGAGGCACAGTGGCCGGGCTGAACCAAACACATTATGCCAGCAGAATTGCAAAGCTTTGCATCGGCTCTGAATTGGAGCCAGCAGCTGGAGGCTGGCCAGGACTAAAGTGTTTTTGGGTTTTGTGGGTGGAGGGAGGCGGGGACAGGAGAGCTGGGTAGCACTAAAACTAACTGTGCTCTGTCGCTGCTGCTCTTGTCGTTGCTGGGGGGATTGCTGCCTCCAACTTGGCGTCTACTGTGCTGAGGAGCCCTGCTTTGTGCTGCCTGCCTCCCCTGATTTACTGGAGCTGCTCCTCTCTCCTCCTGCTGCCGTCTTGTCTGTCAGGGGAAATCTTGTCCTTTCTTCTTACCTTTATTTTGTAAGAGCTGATGCAGTTCTCTTGCATGGCTGAGTGACGTCACTGTCAGCACAGTAAGCATCAGCAGCCTGGTCACATGCTGACCCAGTCAGTAATGCAGACGGGATAGGAAGGTGGAGGGGCTGAGGGGGGTGGGGGGCTGGATTCTGGACATATGGTAGCCCTCCCTTTTGGGGTGCAACTGCTGGTGGCTTCAGAGCAGCACGAGACCTGGCTCGGGGCTTAACGCTTTGGAAAACTCCTGCTTTAAAAGAGAAAAAAGCGGCCCTGAACTCTCAAGCTTCTGTTTGTTCTCCATCTGAGCAGACATCCAGGACTCTGAAGAAGCAGTGGCAAGCAGGATGCTCTTCCCTACATCCACGCAAGAGTCTTCCCGTGGCCTCCCAGACACCAACGATCTGTGCCTTGGCCTGCAGTCCCTCAACCTGACAGGGTGGGACAGACCCTGGAGCACCCAGGACTCTGATGCTGCAGCACAAACCAGCACACAGTCCGGTGAGTCTGCTGACACACAGCAACAGTTGTTGGATTCTGTGTACGTTTTTGGCTGGTTTCAAGCTAGCATGAAGCAATGTGCTTGTGTAACAGGGCGCTGGCAGGGGCTGACAGGGTCTTCTCGACCTGTGATGCTTGTGTAATGTGACGGCTGAGTTAGGGAGGCTGTGGCTGCCTATGCCACAGCCCCCTCTGCTCTGCTGTCAGTTCACTGCAGACAAGAAGTGCCCAGGGTTGTTTTGCTTGGAGCTGTAACACAGCTGGAGGAATAACCTCACCAGGAGAGGAGAAATCCTCTTGCTGTGCTTGGAGGGAGTGGGTGGGGGGGTGTGGTGTCAGGAGGATGGACACACTGGGTAGGAGTGAGGCTGAACTTTGCTCCTGCAGCCTGAGGAAATCCCTGGTGGCAGGGAGCTCTGCAGGTGGTGGGGGGGAAGGGGGGTGTGCTTGCAGAGAGAAACCCTGCCTGACTGCCAGTGTCCCAGCAGCCCTGCTCACCCGACTCTGCCGCGGGGTGTGGTACAGCCAGCACCCGACAACTTCAGCCGGCAGCTCACTGGCTGGGTGGGAGACTTGGAGGGATCCTTCTCCACTCCCACGCTCAACTAGAAATAGCGGGCTGTGCCTGGCAGTGGGCTGCAGGGAGATGCAGTGGAATGGCTTCTTGTTTTAACTCTTCTGGTCCAGCGCAAACCTATGTGATGGGCAGGGTGCGGGCTTGCAGCCACACGCTGCTGGCTGGTGTGCCCTTCCCCCTCGATCTTTGCCAGTCTGCTTTTGCAGCTGGGAATTCCTGGGGTGCTGGGTTTATCCCCTGGAGTGATGTGGGCCCCAGTTAACTGTTTGAGACACCAACCTTCCCTGTAAAATCCGAGGAGAAAGGGGTGCTGTGTGCATGAGCTTAATGCATCTCCTCAGCCTGGTTTTGGAGCAGAGGGGTAAAACAGGGAAGAGTTCGCTAGCTAGCCTTAGAGCACTGTAAAAATCAGTTTCACAAATGGTGGTGTGTTCATTCAAGTATCAGTCTGTGGAAAGATCTAGTGCTTTGGCAGAGTTTGTACAAGTTCAGCCTGGTTGCTACAGAAACTCATCCCTTTATAGCAGCATGCTGCTGCTTTGTTAAAAGGGGAGTGCATTGCTGTGAGGAGTTGGGTGACACAGAGGCCCGAGGCTTGGAGTTGGTGCTGACAGAAATATAGATGGCTTCTGGAGGGGCTGGGCAGTGGGATTTGCCCATGTAGATGTTTGGAGGGACAAGGGGGTGCTGTCCTGAGCATAGGAAGAGCTTCTGGGACACAGCCTTGAGTTGCTGCATGAGTTGTAAAACAGCAAAAAAAGGCACTAGTGGGGTAGCAGAGTTTGAACAGCTCTATCAGCATAGTTCACTTGAGTTTCTGCATCTAATTTCCACAAGACTTGGCATGTGGGGCCTGGCATGGGCACGGGGGACTGCCTGCAGCCTGGCTGTGGTAGCTTTATTAAGCCTTGCTCTGCTCCAGTGAGCAAACCTCCACATTGTCTTGTGGGCTTCCCCTAACAAACCAGGGAATACCACACACTCCTGCCTGTACTTTCATTGCCAGCTGAGACCTTGAAGGAGAAGGGAGAAAGAAGTTGTTACTGTGGCAGTGGGTTGGCCACGTGCCTCAGAGCTCTGCTCTGAGCCCCTCCTAGCAGACTGGGGCCCTACCAGTCCCTGTGTCACAGGGTCTTGAATGGATAAAGAGCACACCAGGAGCAGGTGACATCCCAGAGTGGCTCTGTTGCTCACAGCCCCAGCACTGAGCTCTGCCTGCTGCGGAACGAGGCTGTGGCACACGGAGGAAGCTGCTTGGTGCGGATGTCCCAGTCCCACCTGCTACTCTGTAGCCATCTCCAGAGCTGTCTTGGCCGGCTTCCTGCCAGGCTGCCTTGGCAGAAGCGCAGATGTCTCTGCAGTGCTCTGGCAGGCAGGCGAGCAGCGCTGGCATGAGCCTGGGGCGGGCTCTGCGCCTCGTGGGTCGGCTGGTGGGGCTGGCGTGGTTTTGCTGGTGGTGGCGATTCACTGCCAAGGGTGGAAGGGCTGCTGGTTTCAGGCGAGAGGTTGAGTTGGAGAGGATTTGAAGGTGCCCCAGTGACCTCTCTGCTCACAGAGGGTGTACCTGGTGTCAGGTGCCCCCGCTGACTGCAGTGCGTTGTGCTGGAGCTTCTGTCTGCCGCAGAGGTCTGGGAAGAGCTGTGGAAAGGATCTTGCCTCAGGCAAGGCCCTGGGCTCCGATGACCTGTGCCCACTGGGTGCTTGTGACAAGTGTGGTAACAGCTGCTGGGAGATGACACCCAGTGCTGTCCGGGGAGCCTATTTCCTCACTTCTCAGTCCTGGTATTCCTATTGGTACCTGAAGAGGGGATGGCTGGGATGTCAGACCTGCCCAAGTGCAGCTGTACTGCTTGTATAGAGCAGCCTCTGGCCTTCAGTGGCTGTGTAGAGGGTCCAGTGCCCTCTGGCTGGGGGTGTTGTGATCCTGAGACAATGTACTCCCTCTTCTTTCCACACTCTTCCCAGGTGAGCAGCAGCTGGGCCACGAGTGCTCCATGGTCTGGGCTGCATTACTTTCCTTCTCTGGGAGCTGTGGGGATGGTGTGTGCTGGCTGGAGAGGTGTAAGGCTGATCCGTGTGCACAGCTTTGTATTGCTTCAGCTGCCCACAACTCCTGTGTCTGTGGGGTCTTAGCCCTTCCTCAGGGCCCTGGAATGGCAGGTGGAACTCATTGGGAAGGGAGAGCTTGTAGTTTAGGAGTCTCTTCTGAAAGGTTGTGGAACACTCTGGGAGGGGCAGAGAAGTGTCCTGTGTCTGAAAGCTGTGTGTACCTGAGGAGCTGGCAGATGCTGGTATTTCCAGGTGGCCTGTCTGTGCTGTGATGGAAAGAGGGAGGACATGGAGAGGATGCTGCTGTGTCTGGGTGCTGCTGAGGCATGGGAGGCCACAGCTGACCCTGTCCCCAGGGCTGGGGTTTCCATCTGGGTGTTTGGTGGACAGATAAGGCTGCGGCAGTGCTGGGCTGTGCCTGGGCGCTGGGGAGGGCTGGTGCTGCCAAGCAGAGTTGTTGTGCCACTGGCACCCAAGCGTTTGGAAGGTTCCAGCAGTGACTCAGCTTAGCGAACCCACGGGGAGGTGGCTGGAAGGGTGGAAATGCAACAAAAAAGCTAACAATCAGGCTAAAAATATTGCTGATGTGGTCCCCTGCAGTGCTGTGCTTGAGTACTGATGAGCTGGGACCTCCTCTGTGTAGTCTCTGCCAGCACGGAGCTTTCTCAGCCGGGGAAGGACCTTTGGCTGCAAAGCCTTCTGGTGTCACCTTGTGCTCCCAGGGCGTTGTCACCATGCAGCTTGGTGCAGTAGGAGCAGATGCCTGCTGATTGGAGGCTGAAGAGCAGCGGGACTGGTTTGTATGCCCCAATCCTGCCTATATCCCTGTTCCCAAGGGGCCACTGAGCATTCCCTTGCACCCACACAGGGTTATTTGTGAGGAGTTTTCCTTCTGCACCTGGCCTATAACACACCAGAGGGTGTGTGCTCAGCCCTGGGGAGTGTGCCAGAGGCACTGCCAGCCCCTGGCGCCTGGAGAGGCTTTCCAGAGGCAGCGGCTGCTGCAGGCTCGAGCTGCCGGCACTTCCTGGCTGTAGGATTGAACTGCTGTCTCACAGCAGGCAAAACGTCTCAAACCCTCTGCTGCCACTAGATCTGTCAGGCTGGAAATATTTCAGCAAGTCCCAGCAACCTGCTCTGTGGCCTGGGGAGGGACTTCTGCAGGAAACTGGCCTTGAACACTTCCAGTCCTGCCATTCCTGGCTTTATTTCTTGAGGCAGTGTTTCCCTGTTTTTAAAGTAGCCTCACAGTAGGCAGACGTGTGTTGAGATCTCAGAGTTCAGAGCCAAGGAGGGGTTAAGAGGCAGCGATGTGGTACTGCCCTTGATGATATCCTTTACCTTCACTACCCTGTTCCTCAAGGGGCACAAGCAAATGGGGTCTTGATCCAGTTTTTGCCTGGAGAGCAGCTGTGCACAACAGATCTGTGTGCAGATTTTGGGTCTCTCTGCCTGGCTTTCAGCCTGTGTGCCAGCTGCTTGGTCTGGCTGGTCTGTCCTGCCCTACATTGGGAGCCATCCCTATGTGGGACACCAGACTTGCCCACTGGGAAATCGTCCTAAAACCGGTCTGTTAGCACTAAGTTTGCAATGCTAACCTGAGAGTGTGTTTTCACCAGGATCGGGTCTTCTAGAGAGGCTATCCACCTCTCTGGGTGAGCCCAGCAGGTAAGCTTTTCCTGATGGTGTCTGATGGAGCACCTTGTGGTGTCTGCCTCTCTGCTTGTTGTGTGACCCTAAAGCTGCTGCTGGTGCAGCAACAGATTTGAGCTTTTCCTTGGATTTGCTCTTGAGACTGCAGCTCCAGCCTCATCTGTGCCCTCTGCGGGGTTGCTGCTGCTGTCTCATTCTCCAGCCTGCAAGGTTGCAGCTTCTGTCACTTTAGTGCTGGGGAAATGGCCTGTGGTAGGAAAATGCTGCTGAGTCTTCCCAGCTCTTGGGTCTCCTGCTTCCCAGAGCACAGCAACTCATTTTTGCAATAAACTTGCTTATCTGTAGTTGTTAAAAATCTCTGCCAGTCTGGAGCTGCGGGCAGTCTGTTATAAGTTGCCTGGCAGATAGCGGAGGCCTCAGAGCATGAATCTCTCTGAAGTATTTGAGGCAAAACCCCGTCTGGAGGATGAAAGAAAAGACCTGTTGCACAGGAAAAACGGTTGTTGTCATGGTCTCCTTGCCTTTCTTCTTGATAAAAGCAGGAGGGATTCATAAGCTGCCTCCTCAGGTCAGGCTGTTTTCAGAGTGTCCTCAAATGCTGTGTGTGGTGGAGGGCTGAGGCCCGCAGGGAAGAGCTGCTGCTGTTAATAAATACAGCATGGCAGTCACTGGCCTTCCTTGAGCTGTGGGTTTAAGTGCTTGGATGTAGTGCTTGGGGCAGGGGATTTGGGTCCCCAGTTCTCCATCTGATTAATTTGCTGCTCGGCTAACCCATGCCAAGCTCCATAGAGCTCTCCTTTGTGCATGTCCAGGTCTCTCCCTGCTGTTCTTCCTGCTGTCTTCTGGACAAGTGGCTGCAGGATACCTGATACCTAGGTGTGTCCTTGTCTCCTGTGTATTCCTGCTTGGCTGTGTGTAAATCCTTCTCTTTGTGCTAGAGAATGGTTTCAGAGGCTCATCTTGATGGAGATCTCAGTGCCTGGACAACACTAGGTTGGCATCAGGGTATCCAAGGATGATTTTTCCTGCTTTGTATTGAAAGGACTGTTTTGGGTATCAGGGAGTGCACTTTGCCTGAGTGAGACTTGCTCACATCTAAGCCCAAGTGTGCCTAGAAAACTCAGTAAAAGGTTCCTTTGTGCTTCTGGTGGTGTGGCTGCTGGGATGAGGAGGGAAGGGCTACTCCTGCTGACCTTGGACCTGTGCCCTGGTTCAGGAAAACAGGTATCCAGAGTTTTGGTGGTGGTCCTGAATTCCACATTAGTGGTTTTTGCTCCCTTGAAAGGAGGACAGGCTTTCCCAGCAGCCTGCTGGTGTTCAGAGTGTAGTTGAAATGTGGAGGTTGTGGATGATAACAGTGTGAGGGCACAAACCTGGGGACTCTCCTGGTCTCCTGCTAGGTGCTGGTATTCCAGAAGCACCTGAGACAGCCTTAGTAAAAGCTTGTCCTGTGCCACCCTAGAGCTTGCAGAGCTTTACGAAGGACTCAATTCAGATACTTTATGGGCACTTGTTCCTTGAGCGTGTTTCTATAAGAGCTGCTCACACTTTGTGGGCTGATTCCTCAGTGCCTGGCTCCAGACAGCCATACTGGGGAGTGGGAAGCAGGGAAGCACTTAATAGCTGCATGCTGCTCATGTGGTAGCAGTATTTGATCCTTAACAGATTAAAATATGTATCAAATACGTAAAAGAAGTATCAAACCTGAGCTTGCAATTGGTTTCTAGTGGAAGTTGCTCTTAATCCACCTCTTAAAGCTTCCATTTGAGCAGCTTCTCCCAAAACAGATTTATTTTTATCTGTGCTGATACTGTAGAACAGTAGATGCAAATAGAGGACTAACTGGAACAGGAGCCCAACCAGCATCTCTGCTTATATCCAGCCAGAACTGAAGTGGGTCAGGGCAGCTGCAGTCTTGTGCTGGAGGCAGCTTGTGGGAGCTGACATGTACCACCCAAAACCCTCCCTTTGGCTTCTGTCAGGGAGGGGTGTTTGATTGTGGCCTCTGGAGCAACCCAGTGACAGTGCCCAGTGTCAGTGTCTGGAGAGCATGTCTCTTGGCTCACTCCAGAATTGAGCCTTAAAAGGCATGTTCCTTTCTGAGGAGAGCATTGGAGCTACTGTTTGGTGGGTCTGAACTGCCCCAGGCAACTGGTGGCTTAGTCTTTCCCCTGTGATCGATATTGGAGGTAGCAGTGGGGTGGTTTAGTGCGTGCAAGCCCAGGTCTAGGGTAAGATTCATCCCCAAAATTGTGCCTGTCAAACAAGAAATAAGGTTTTCCTCCAGCCCTTGTGCCCACTGCGTGTGTAAACAGTGGATGGGAGGGTGCCTTGCTGGGCAGAGCTGATCCAAAAGACTGCTGCAGCACCATCAGGAGCATGGGAGCTCTCTAGAAGAAGCCCTGAATGTGTTTTCAACTTGGTGCGTTCACTGCAAACTGCACAGCACATGCTGGCCTGAGTGCTTCCACATGGAGCTGGGTAGAAAACAGCTTTTGGAGCTGTTCTCCCAGCATGCCTGTAGCAGAGGGTAGTAGTGATGCCCACTCTTCCCTAGCTCTGGTGTGACAATTCCAGAACTCAGCATCTCCAGCTGCCTTTGGCCTGAGTTTGTCCCTGGCGCTGTGTGGTGCCTTGCCGTGGTGATAACCAGGCCATGCCATGTGACATTGTGGGGTGACATGTCATTCTATCATCACCAGGGCCAGGCAGCCAGTGGAGAGCATCTGGCTTGTTTGTACAGCTGAAGTCCCTCCAGCAGAGTTTCATGTGGGGACTGTGTGTGGAGCTGCTTTAAGAGAGCTCCTGGGCCCTCTGCAGTGCTCTTTGCAGGCTGAGCTTTTTAGGGTAACTCCAATTGGAAGGGACCTCTTGAGGTTATCGTTGCTTAAGCAGGGTAGGAAAACTGCTGGAGGGTGGGAGAAATAATGTAACCCACTGGGGCTTCAGAAACTAATTCTGCCTTGGCATTCCCACAAGAGCACCCTTTCAAGTGGGCACCTCCCCTGAGCTGGCTCAGAAATGATCTCCTTCCCAAGGATGCCATGGTCCTTGAGCTGTCACTGCACAGAGGCTGAGTGGTGCTGCTGTAGGGCTGGGGGGTACACTGTGCAGGGCATCTCTGGCCAAAGTCGCATCTTCCATCCATGTCTCCAAGCTCACTCCCCCTGTGCCTGGTCCCCTAGGCGCTGGCAAAATAGCTGAATCACAGGTGCTGTCTGTGCTGCTGCTAGTGCAGAGGCTGCTCTTGGGCATGGCAGCTGCTGCCACGCGTTTGAGATGGCCATGGGGAAATGCTTGGTTCTTCCTTGCCCCTCTGCCTGATTTTTCTCTCCAAGAGTGTGGAGGGAAGGTGAGGCAAACTCCCAGGTTGCAATGCTAAGGGGTGCAGACCTCTGGAAGGTAACTGGCAACCTGCAGGCATCACTGGTGGGGTTGTGAGTGCCAGCCTAGCAGTGGCTTTTTATGCCAGCTGAAGGCCTCAGTGAGGCTTGTGTGCCATTTCCTGAAGAAAATTGAGTTTGGGACTAAAGTCTGTCTTTTTTTCAGTTGTTCTTCCTTTACTGCAGCCTGCAGAGGGGTCTGGCCAGCAGCCTACCCCTTCTCCAGAGATCTCCCCTTCTAAAGGTGGTATCCTGGCCTTGACACCCCCAAACTGTGATGCAGCTAAGGATGAGTCACTCACCCCTGTTACCACGTCAGGTAATGCACAGAGCAGTTTGCACTGTAGATGTTGCAGCAGATAATTGAGAGTAGTTTGGTACTTAAATATAGAAGTGTTTGTTCTTGGGGCTTGCGAAGCTGAAGCTTGTTGTGCAGAATTTGACCTGAATATGTTGGCTTTTGAATCTCTCTGGGACTGATACATGTTAAAACCTGCTGTACTTCAGTGTTCTGATCTTTTTAAAGACAATCATGGTTGTGGCAGCCTGCTTAGTGAATTCAATTACCTGGGCACTTGTAATCCTGAATTGCATTTTAGCTGTCTTTTCTGATTTTTATATTTACCTCGGGCAGCTGTTTCCCTTCCTAGAAACACACAGGAGTAAATTCCCTGCCTCGGGAAGCTGTGAGCCTTGTTGTCAGCTGGGTCCTGCTCTCAATACCAGAGGAGAACCAGTGCTCTCAGATGTTAATGCAATAATCTTCCGTGTGTTCCCAGTTCTGCTGCTGTTTCCATTTATCAGGGCAAGTGACTTACCATGTTGGTGCCAGAACCAAGAATAGACCTCAGGTGTCCTGACTCTAATTCTGTGGTTCAGCTGTGGGATCATGCTGCCTTTTTTTATTCCCCTGCCCCCTTCTTAGCAAACCAGAAATAGCTGCCCGAATATCCTCAGTTCTTCTTTGCCCCAAATGAAGAATCTGAGGGCAGAGGTTCCTCTTTTGTAGTTCAGAAACAAAGTGGGCTCTGCTGTAGGTCCTATTTAGATGGTGGTTGCTGCTGGTTTGACATCTGCAGTACTGGGAGCTGCTTTTCTCCAGTGCTGGTAGTTGGCCCCAAGAGTCTTGGGGCTTCTGTGGTGATATAGCCTGGAGAAGATTGTATGCCTTGGATTTTATGTGGCTCTTCTCATAATGGCAATGACTGGGTTTTTTCAGTGGAGTAATGGGAATATAATGAAGTTGGGAGGATTTGAGCTGGGCAGATCCTCTGGAGGTATCCAGTGTGCTGCTCAGGTGAGCTCCAAGGGCCCAAGGACAGTTTCTCTCCACCTCTGGGCCTTGTTCCATGGCTGCTCCACTCAAAAGGAAGTGCCACTACTGTTGTTGCAGCTTTTACTTGGTTTTTTGGGATTTTTTTTGGTGCCCTTGTAAGAGTTCGATGGTCAGGGAGAATCTAGTGTCTGCCTTTCCTGTGCCAAGCAAAGCCTTTCCCTGTCCTGTGTGCTCCAGCCCCACATCTGCTGCTGCAGCTGGTGCTGCTGGCCATGGTTCAGTCAATGTCCCTGTGCTATGGCCCTGCTGGCTCCTTACAGGCAGCTCCAGGTCCCACAGCTGCAGGTGAGAAGTGCTGAAATTTAGGATTAGACTGGGATATTGGTTACTCCTTCCCTCCACGAGCTTTGAGCTGCTTGGTGCTTGTGTGTGAGGAGGGTAAGCTCACCCTGGCAGCCTATCTGGCTGTGTCACTGCTGAACTACAGCTGTTAGGAGGTAGTTGAGGTGCCCATTTGCTTTTCAGACATGCAAATGTTTCTCTTGCCATGGAGTTTCTCAGTGTCTGTAGGAGGTACTGCTTTTTGGCTGACTAAAACATTCAGCTTGCTCCCACCCCACTGGGGCAGAGCTTGGCTGGGTGGTAAAAACTGCAGACAAGCTGTTTTTCTGGAATTGCAGCAGGCTATTGTTCAGGACAACAGCTTTTTTTTTTTTACTTTTCAAGCTTATTTGATGCATGACAAAAGAAAGTGCACTGTATTCAGTCTCTAGGGCCTCAGTCACACTGCTTCCCTCCTCTGCTGCCTTGCCCCAAATGTTACTATGGTGCTGCTACTTCTGGGCATGCAGGTGTCACTGAAACCTGGCTCTTACGCCTTATTTCTCCTGGTAAGGGCATTGCTGTTGATCCCTCTGTGGAGATCCAGGCAGAAGGGTGGACTTCCAGCCTATGTAGTAGTTGGTGGGTGCAGGGAAGATCTTAACAGCTTGCAATCCTCCTTGTCCTGAGTAATCTCTGAGCAGATAAACTTCTGAAGGCTTTGCTCAGACAAGTCCTGGACTCTTCAAAGTAGGCTTTTTCCAGCCCTGCAATGAGTTTGTAAAAGCTGGAGCACTTCTCTGGAGCATGACTTCCAAAAGTGCATATGCTCTTCTGGCCCTGGGGCGCTGCCAGTGCGGTACTGAGCCGCCTGCACACAGAGCCTGCGGGTGCCAGATGTGGCTGGCAGCTCAAGGACCAGGCGTGGCATGCTGCTCTGCAACAGGAGCTCCTTTTGCCCACTCTCCATGTGTCTCCAGGCTCCAAGGGGTGCAGCTCTGTGGTTAATGCCGTTCTCAGCCGTGGGGGAGCTACCACTAATGTTCTGAGTGTGGGGAAGGAACTGGGCAGCTGGTGGATGAGAGGGATTTTTGCTTTGGGCAAGACTCAGTTTCTGGATAATTTGACTAAACTGATGCACCAGGGAGCAAAGAGCGTCAGCACTGATCTCTCATTCTGTTGTCTGGGTTGTGTCCCACAGAGCTGAGCTGAAGCACTTTGTTCAAAGGGCAGTGTGGAGGTGGCTGAGGTTCTGGTCAGCTCTGTCCATCAGGGGTAAATTCAGTGGATGCTCCCCATGAAATGTCTGGATGTGGCACTTGGTCTAGCTAGCTCTGGTCTAGCTGGCAAGATGGTGGCTGATCAAAGGTTAAACTCCATACTGGGGGTCTTCCCAACCTAAATTATTCTGTTGATCTTAAGGTGTTAGCCAAGGCATTAAAGTGTCATTTGTCATCAGCATAGTGGCTGTTTTCCCAGAGCCCTTCTTTCCTGGAGCTGTCAGCACCAGTAATCCAGCTCCTTGGGGCTCATCTTTACATCTGTCTCTTACAGAATGGGTGTGGGCAAAGCTACCAGGAAGGTCTAAATACCAAATGGCTGTGCAATGTGCAAGGGATTACTGTGTGCAAGGAATAAATTACAGTGTGCAAGGAAGAACTGTGTGCTCCAAGGTCCTGGACAGGTGCTGGAAATCTTAAATTGTGTGTCTTAACCAGTGGATGGAATAGTAAAAGCTGTTTTGAGTGCTTGGGTTGTACATCTTGCTGTTGGGGCACTTTACTCCACCAGCACAAGCTGCAATTCATACCACACATTGGTAATCTGCTTGAGAGGTAAATTCACACTAAATGCAGTAGTTCAGTGGTTGGTAATAGGATTTAAAGGATAATTTGGGGTCTATGGGGTAGAGTTGACCTCAAGAGTTGAAACCACCACTGGGGGCTTAGTGTAGCTGCTTGTTTCTGTGAAGTGTCTGGCTCAGGTGTGGTGGGTCCAGGAGTCTTGTGCATGCTCCGCTCAGCATCTTTAGGGGCCCTGGGATGACACAGGAGATAAGATGCTTCCAAACAGTGTTTACTAGGGAAAGCTCAGCTGAGAAGGAGTGGTTTGGAAAATGCTCCTTCTCCAGAGCATGGCCTGTGTGCCCAGGACCTGGCAGTGCCACAGGGTGTCACAGCTGCTCCTTAGAGCTTAAACGTGCCAGCGCTGGGCTGGCCTGCCCGGAGATGGAGCGGAGTGTGCTGGCTCTGTGTCAGGCATTAGAGCTGCAGCAGTGAGTCAAAAGTCAGTGCTGAGTTTCTATTAAAAGCTCTTTTTCTGCTGTCCCCTGCAGAGGAGTGTTGCCATGTGCCTCCCTTGCAGCACTGAGCGGAGGCAGGAAAAGTTCCAGAAGCTCTTGGTGTGCAAGAGGTGAATGGGAGTCACGTTGACCCCTCAGTTGAAATTTCCCCTCTAGGTGTGAAAAATACTTCTTTGTGCTCATGTTCTTTTCTTACCCTGAGTAGTTCCATGATGCTTGCTTCTTCACTTTGGGACTTTCAGGGATGCTCTTGACTCCAGGAATTGCATCTTGTGTGTGTGTTGGGAATGGTTTTTCCCTTCTGCAAGCTGTCTGCTGGGGTGGGGAGATAAGGCCAACTTCCCAGGAAGAGCTGTGGCCCCAGTGCCTTGAAGGCTTTTTTTTGGTGGGCAGCCTTTGTTGGCCTCCTATGCCCCATTCCCCAGGAGGGGCTTGATGGGTTGGAGCTGGGAGTTAGAGGAGGATGCCTTTGGGGTGGTGCTGAGGAATAAGATCTGGGTGTCTCATGCTGCCATTTCCTAGGCTACCTGCACAGCCTGGTATCAGGGCACACAGCCTGGTCACTGAGTAAGGATAAGAGGAAATGCTGAGTTTGACTTGTGGCTTTTCCTCCTGATGTCCCTATGAGTGGCTGTGGGTACCAGGTGAAGCTAAGTCAGGCCCACTGGGGTGATGTGGGGTCTCCCATGAGCTCTGTGTCCTGCAGAGCGTGTAATCAAGTGCTGCCTGTGCAGAGCTGTCAAAGCTGCTGGAGTGGATGGAATCCATCTGCGTTAACAGCAGGATGTCAGCGCTTCCAGGACATGAGGTTAGAATTGGGGCTGTTAAAGCTGACCGGACTTTGGTCATAAATGTCCAGACAGTAGATCCCTTTAAAGGCCAGTAATCTTGCCACTCGAATGTGCTCATACTGGCCTTACTGGTTTTGTAGCTGCCTGTGCAGAGCTGAGAAATCCTGGGGGAAATGTGTAAGTGATGGCAGAGATGAGGGTGACATTCAGTGGGGCAGAGCAGCTGGACTCTGTAATGCCACTGGGAGCTCCTGATGAGCCCCCAAACCCTTGCTGTTGCATCCCAAATGGAGTTCTCGTCCTGCATTCTCTGCTAACTAGGAGATGAGGGGCAGAACAGCATTGCCTGGTAGCAGCCTCCCTGGCTTTAGGTGCTCCAGGTCTCTGGAATGCTGCACAGCCAGGGTCAGCACAGGGCTGCCGGCATTCCAAACCCACGGTCCTCGCTGGCTGGGGAGGTGGAGGGTGTCAGCACAGGAGTGTTTGTTGGCAGCAAGACTTGGGCCGTAGGATCAGCTGCTTTGCTTTGCCTCTTGTGCTGTTTAGTGACTAATCAGATTTTGGAGCCTGTCGGACAGATTCAGCTGTCTCCCCGGAACAATACGCCGGCTGTATTTTTAAACACATCACGTGGCTTCAGAGAAGTCGGCAGAGCATTGAGTGCAGCTCGTCAGGGCTGGGTGATGCTGTGCCCTGCTTGGAGCTGTGAATAGGAGGGAACGTCTCCTCCCTGGCTGTGCCACATTCCCTCGGTTCTGGGGCTGCTGCTGCTGCTCTGGCTCTGCCCAGGTAAGGCCTGCTGGGCTGGCCAGGATTTCCTGTAGCTGCAGGGCTGGGTGTGAGCACAGGTGCTGCTGCTGGGGAGAGCCAAGGGCAGAAGGTCCCTTTCTCAGTGTGGTCAGAGGTGTGTTCCTAGTCCTGTGATGTAGCCAGAATAGGGGAATCTCGCAGGGATAAGGCTCTGCAAATGTGGGAAGATGTTATGACTGTTGTTGGGGATTCTGCCTTGAGTTAAGGGAGATGCTTCAAGGACCCACCTGTACCTGTGTGAAGTCTCTGGTGTGGTGAAGTTTTTCCCCAAGTGTGAGGCTGGAGATGCCAGCTTTACAGCAGGTGTGGAGATAGCTACATCCCAGCATCTCGCCTCAGTCATGCTCAGCAGCTCTCCCTGGCGCTGACACTGCACTGTCCTGGTGTCTGACCATAGTGTACTCGAGCATGATGGTGTTGTCACTCTCCTGGTTTGGGTGGTGGCTTGGATTATTAATCCTCATTTGCTCAGGAGCTGCTGATAATCTAGGTTAAAACTTTGTGGTTCAGCTTGCTGAGATCAGGTGGGGTTGGAGGATCTCAAGTGGATCCCAAATTTGCTTTGCTGAAAACATAAAGCTTCTGGGCAAGATGCCTTGTTTCGCAGCCTCTGAATAATTGAAACCATTTCTGAATGCTTGCTCTTTTTACTGGGTTTGGGGATGCATTCAGCTTGCTGAGACTTGCTCCTTTTGAATAGACTGGCTGGTATTGTGCCCCTGTGGGATCCCTGCCCCGTGTTCCCTCTCCTTCTGGGTGGCAGCTGCCCCCACATCATTGACCAGGATGTGACTTTATGACCTTTGGGTGGCCTGGTCCTATGCTCAGAAGCAGCTTTGTTTGTAGGGAGGCATTTTCTTGGATTCTCCTCAGTGGGAGGAAAGCCTGCAGTGTGAGGGAAGCAGTCTGGCACATCCTTGTCTGCAGGCTCTGGGGCAGAGGCCTGACCAGACAGGCTTGCTGTGAGCACACACCAGGGACAGTGAAGCCTCTCTGTCAGCAGCCCAGGCTGGCACCTTCCTGGCTGCCCACAGCCAGCTCCTGGCAGGGCTGATGTGAGCTGTGTCGCACCTCTGAGCCTGAATATTCCTGCTGGTGGGCCAGGTGTGCCTGCCATTGATGTGTGCCTGTATCCCTGAGGAGCTGCTCCCCTGACCCCCAGCTGGCACCAGAACAAGTTGCAAGGAATGACACAGACTGGGCAGAGAGCCCTGTCTTGAGCACCTCTGACATCCATAAACTGGGATGTGGGGTCTCTGAACTTCTCCCCAATGAAGTGGGGTCTTCTGGCTAATCTGTCTCATAACCCACCCTCATGTTTGTCAGCCACAGCAGGCTGCTGCTGCAGGTTTCAGCTGTGAATCACCACAGCCCGACTGATGACAAACACCCAGAGGTGCTGCCTCCCAGATGTGCCATTTGTGGGCTGGCAGGAGCTTGGTGGCCTCCTGGGCCACAGGAGCCTGGAGGATGGAGTAGTGCCGTGCTGCAGCCCTGACAGACTGTCTCTCTCTGTTGCAGTTCTCAGCATGCTGAGTAACCCTCTCGGGAACGTTCTGGGGAAGCCCCCACTGGGTTTTCTGCCTTTAGACCCCATTGGTTCAGACCTGCCAGAAAAGTTTTCCACGCCATCACTGAGGAACTCCCGCTCCCTCCTGGACTCCCGCTCCAGCAGCCCCTCGGACTCAGACACCAGTGGGTTCAGCTCTGGTTCCGACCACCTCTCAGACTTGATTGTAAGTTTGGGTCCCGGGGTCTTGCCATGTTTTTGGGAAGCATGGAATAGCTGAGTGGAGCTGCCAGCCAGAGCCCTGCCTGCTCAGGAATGGGAGGTAATGCTGGGGGGAGCTGTTGTGCCCACACTGGCACAGCCCAGGGTTTGGGAGAAAGGCTGCTCATGCAGTCCTTCAGCACAATCCAGCAATGTCCTTGCATTTTTTTCTTCTAAATTAATATTTTGGCCTTTTGGCTCTGTGCTTGCAGCCCTAATGGGTTACAGTAGCTCCCAGAGGGATCTTGAGTGCTTGAGCTGGTGTGTGGCAGGGGGGTGTCTGTGCCCTGATCCCAGCAGGGAGGTGGATGATCCAGCCTGGACTTCTCAGGAACCACTGTCCCTGCCTTTCATTGTCCTTCCCATTTGCTGACTGCGCTTCTCCATCTCAGGGCAGTTTCTTCCAGAGTAAACTGGGTCTAGCCTGCCCCCATTCCCTAAAGCACAGCTAAATTTGGAAGGCAGGGAGTGAGTGCCTGTCTGGCTGCTCCAGTCTGTGCTGCCAGGGCTGCGGCGGGTGCAAGTGGCAACTCCAGGTGCCAACAGGACAGCCCAGCTCTGGGGTGCTGCTGCATGGCCTGGCCTTGGCCAGGAGGATAAAGCCAGGTGGTGTTCCAGGCTTGGCTGAGGTGTGGCTGTGGCCTTGACCCCTGTGTTGCAGTGGGTGTAAAGGACTGAGCTGACTGGATGTGGGGTTGATTCTGCTGTGATCCACCCTGGAGAACCAGGATGTGCTGAGTGGCTGCAGCACCCGGGCAGTGATGGTGGCAGGCAGTGCTGGGCGCAGGGCTTTGTGCTGGTATTGTTTGTGAAGGGCAGGACTCCCAGTATGGCCCTGGCGTGGACGGCAGTGCCGGAACAGATCTGCAGCACCACTGGCAGTGAGCCGTGCAGCATCTCGTCTCCCTGCTGTTCCATTAATCCGAGCTTTCTGTCCTCTTGCCCTGGGGAGGGGCTGTGGTCCTTGGTGCCCACTCCCCAGTCAGGCAGTCCTGGAACTGGGCTGTGAGAATGAGATCTAGCTGCTGCCTGCGGGCACTTCCAGTGAGCTTTGCCTGCTGCAGGGCACAGCACAGAGCCCAAGGCCCCTTCTGGGGTGGCAGGTGCTCCCCAGGGGTGACACTGTCCTTGAGGCTGCACAGCCTGTGTAGCTGTTGGCTTGGTGGTCTGTGAGGTGCCTCCTGCTTAATGCTCTTTGCTGCTGATCCATGGGCATGGGTTCGCTGGGGAATGGCTGCAGGGCTTTCCCCAGAGTGCCAGGATATGTTGGGGTGGCTGCTTTCCTGCCTCTGCCAGGTCTCAGGGGATCTCTGAGAGCTCCCTCTCTTGCCATAGGCAAGGACAGGATCTCAGTGTGATGCCTCACCTCTGGCATCACATGCTCTTACTTGGAGCTGGACTTCAGTGTAGCTTTTCTCTTGCAGTCAAGCCTTCGCATTTCCCCTCCTCTGCCCTTCCTGCCTCTCAGTGGGGTGTCAAGAGACCCCCTGAAGATGGGAGTGGGATCCCAGCTGGATCAAGATCAAGCTGCCCTGGCTGCAGTAACTTCCTCCCCTGCCAGTGCATCAAAAAGATGGCCTGGAGCATCTGCGTGGCCTTCCTGGGATCTTCTGGACTCTCCAGAAGACCCCTTCAGTATTGAAAGAGAAGCCCGGCTTCATCGGCAGGCAGCAGGTGAGTTGAGAGAGTGGGCTGCAGGGGATGGTCCCACACTTGGGGGGAGGGCAGTTGGCCTCTGTGCAGACACTATGGCTGGACATGGAGTTTTCGGCAGAGCAGAGTTTTCTCCAGGCCCAAGTGTGACTGTGGCTCTACCTGCTGAGAGAACAGACAGGACCGGCAGCTGCTATGACTGTGCAGCTCTGCTCAGCCTGTAGTTGGGGAATATGGGGAGACCTGTGGGAGAGTGGGAAGGAAATGATACTGTACTGAGTATTACTGGTGTCTTGTCCAAGCTGTGAATGAAGCAACCTGCACCTGGAGCGGGCAGCTGCCTCCCCGAAACTACAAGAACCCCGTTTACTCCTGCAAAGTGTTCCTGGGAGGAGTCCCATGGGACATTACAGAAGGTAAGCAGCCCCTGGAAGATGAGGCCAAGGCCTTGTTGGGAGGGTGCAGGATGGAGCTTTTTGGGGGAACACTGACCTCTCTCCTTCTGTCTGTAGCTGGGTTGATCAACACTTTCCGTGTTTTTGGCTCTCTGAGTGTGGAGTGGCCTGGTAAGGATGGCAAACACCCACGCTGTCCTCCCAAAGGTAATATGCCTAAAGGTAATAGCGACACGGTAGGGTTACTTTTTTCCCATGCTATGTTACAGCACGGATGCTGGGATGGTACAGCTGCATGCTGGTGACTGGATGGTACAGAGCACCTGGGGTAATGTCCTGCCCTCACTTGGGTCTGCACCTGGGCTGCAGAGCACTGGCACCCCAAACCCAGTGTCCCCACCTATTCCTAGCAGGGTTGGACAGAACTATGGTCTGGGGGAGAACTCTCTGGGTGTTTCTGGAGCCCCGTGTGGGGCTGTGGCTCCAGGACAGCTAGTGGTCCTACTGCCAGCATGTGCAGCTGGGCTGATGTTATTGTGTATGTAGGAATGAGTTACAGGGTAGGAAGTGGCTGGTTTGGAGGCCCTGTGATGCCTGATGGCCTCATTCAGCAGTCACCGGAGCAATATGAGGTAGAGCACTGGCACCCATGGAAGGGACTTTAAAACCCTGGACTTTATTTCTGAGCCAGGCAATCCTAAATGTGAAGCAGGATCTATTTTCCTGCAAACCTCAATGTGGCCAGGTTGGTGGTGCCCACCTGGCATGTCAAAGTGTGGTGATCTGTGTGTGAGGGCCAGTGGCCCATCTGGCTCTGGACCTGGGCAACCTGCCCCTCATGCTGTGCTTGGGTTTGGGCTCTTCCTAGCTGGGCTTATATCTGAGTTTGCTGGGAACAGCAAGAGCTGCCACACAGATACTTCAGGTGGCACCAAAGAGCGATTTTGAGGATGTCTACAAACTGGGATGATGCATTCCTCCTCCACCACAGTTCTAACAGCTGCTTCTTTCCTTTCCCCTCCAAAGGATACGTGTACCTGGTGTTTGAGTCGGAGAAGTCAGTGCGTGCGCTGCTCCAGGCATGCTCCCAGGACCTGCTGAGTCCCGATGGGCTCAGTGAGTACTACTTCAAGATGTCCAGCCGCAGGATGCGCTGCAAAGAGGTGAGCAAAGCTGTGAGAGCAGCCTGACATGGCAGCAGGGGATGCAGAGGAGATCCCTGGAGGAAAGGAAAGCAGGGCTGGAACAGCAGCTGGAGGCATGGTGGCTCTGACTGCTCTGTGCCTGTGGTAGGGATGTGTCAGGTCAGTGTTTGTGTCCTTCGTAACAGCTTGTGTCAAACCAACCTGGGGCTCCTGGGATGGTGGCAGACCCTGCCTTCAGGCTTCAGGTAGCAGGGACAAAGCATGAAAACAGGGATTTTACTGCTCTGTGCTGCTTCCAGCACGCCTTTGCTTGCAGAGACAGACTGGGATCCCTCAGGTGCTTCGTCAGGCCTCCTCTGCTTGCAGAACAAATGGCTTTCACACTTACCAGGCAGATATTTTGGATTCCAGGCTGCCCCCTGGTGTGGCCTTGGCTGGCTGACCTATGCTGTGGGTGTGCTGGGGCTGCTGGAGGCTCTTCTTGGGCTTCCAGGAAAGGGGGACCTCAAATAAGAGATGACTGCCTGAGTTTGGGGAGTTGCAGGATGGAGATGCAGCACTTAATGTAGACAGGCACAAACTAATTGTGCTCCAAACAGCTCTCCTGGTGTCTGGCAATTGGCAGTGCTTCTGTGCTCGGTGATTTAGCTCTGCCAGAAGTTTCTCCTCTCCTGAGCCCTCCATCAGCTGCAGAGCAGATGGGAGTTCCTGATGGAGCTGGCAGTGGGGGGGGTTATTGCAGTGGTCCCCTGCAGCATCAGGCTTCTATGCTGGGAGGTACCTGACTGGGCTGTAAATACAGATGTAGGGATGTGGATTGTCCTCTGGCTGCCAAACCCAAGGGACTGCTGGCTTGGGTTCCAGTTTGGCTGGAAGCAGTGTTTGTTTTGTCCCCTTGTGGGCTCTCCAGAGATGTCTGGAGCTCCAGATGGATGTAGATGTAGAATAGATAAGAAATGACATTTGCAGCTTGGGGTGAAGTCTGATGGTTGGGGGTACTCCTGGTTGCAGGTGCAGGTGATCCCATGGGTGCTGGCCGACAGCAACTTTGTGCGCAGCCCCTCACAGCGGCTGGACCCCAGCAAGACTGTGTTTGTGGGGGCCCTGCATGGGATGCTGAATGCAGAGGCCCTGGCAGCTGTCATGTGTGACCTGTTCGGAGGGGTGGTCTACGCTGGCATCGACACTGACAAGCACAAGTATCCCATAGGTAAGTGATGATCCATCAGGTTTGGTGGCTATCCCTGCTGTGAGGAGGCTGTAGTGTTACCTTGGCTTGTCCTTCTGTTGGAAAACTGCCCAGGTGCCAAGCTTGGGAAGCAGATGCTGTCCAACCTCCTCCACAGTCTGTGCTTTTCATCTCCTGGCCCCTGGGAGGCAAGACCAGCCTTGGGGAGCACTGGCAGAGCTGATGTGCCTGGGATCATTCCAGAGCAGACTGAAGTTTTTAACATCCCTTTAGGCATTTTTGAAGGTTTCTCTGTCCTTGTTCAATGCTGTTAGTAATTGTTGGATGCTGCTGTAGCTGCTTTTTCATTCCCAGAGCAGAGGGTGTTACCCACTCTTGGGCTCTTGTCACCAGAGCTGAAACATGGCATGTCACAACTCACGTGCCTCCCTGGAGGCCTCATGGGCCAGGGGACAGCATTCAGGTGGCTGGTCTGTTGGAAAAACACCACAGCCTGAGCCTGAGGACCAGCTTTCCAGGCTCAGGCTGCAGCAAGTCACAAACTTGGAGAGACTGTGAATCTCCTGGTGTTGCCAGGCAGTAACAGTGTCAGAGCTTGGTAGTGCAGAGCTGTCACTGCTTGGCACTGTCCTTGGACAGCAGTCAGGCTTTTCCGGGCAAGGCTTAGGTTTAGGACATGCCTGTGGTGCTGCAAAGCTGCTGAAGTGCCTTTAGGGGGACAGTCCCAAGAGGGTAGGAATGGGAGTATGAGGCTTCAGGCAAATTCTCAGTGTGAACTGTGGATGTGTTGCAGACCCTCCCTGCGCTGGCCCTGTGAGATCCCAGGGCATGACCCCAACCTCCTGTGGTGCATGCAGAGCCCAGATTGCTCCAAGTAGGCAAGATCCATCTCTTAGCACCTCAGTGGCACTTGCACACTTGGAGCTGTCCTAAAGTCACAGCAGTCAGAGCTCAGTTTAGGTAACTAAGCTGTGCCCTGTTTGGTTGTGCTGATTGAAGCATCTCTTGTAAGTCCAAACAGGACTCAGGCCCTCCCACCTGTGTCCTGTGTGATGCTCCAGGAGGGGAATAAATAGATGGGTTTGGGTGGCATCTTGTACTGTGGTTGAGCTGTAGGGATCTGCAGGTATGAGTTGTGGCGCTTAACAGACCTTGGCTGGAAGTGAGTGGTGCAGGAATGCTGCTGGCTTGCAATGAGGCTGCAGAACACAAGGCTCTGGGATGAGGGGGAGGCTGGGAATAGAAGCTGCTGAGCTGTCTCAACACTGGCGTATTTCAGGTGCAGAGTGAAGCCACTCCTGCTGCTCCTGGCAATGTGGTACTTGGGGAGGGAGGCAGGAAGAGCCTCCAAGGCTCTGGATACTATCTCTGCGAAAGCTGCTTCCCTGGCTGAGTGGCACTAGGGAAGGGGTGGTCACTGGCAGTGGTTCACTCTCGATCTCTGCTGTTCCTGTCTAACAGTTGTGGTCTGGCTCATTCCAGGGTCAGGCCGTGTCACCTTCAACAACCAGCGCAGTTACCTGAAAGCTGTGACTGCTGCATTTGTGGAGATCAAAACCACCAAGTTTACCAAGAAGGTGAGTGGGGCTGGTGAGGCAGCCTGGGCGGGAGGGTCTGTGTGATGGGTGGTACTGCTGGGAGCACCAATGTCCATGGAGCCTGTCCCATATCCCTACTCAGGGAGAGGGATGTGGGGAGCTGCTGCTCTACCAAGGGGTGCTGCTAGATGGATTTTGGGGTATCCAGGGAGAGGGCAGTCAGCCTGGTTCTGCTCCATGCCCAGTGCCTGGTTCTCCTGCAGGTTCAGATCGACCCGTACCTGGAGGATTCCATGTGCCAAGTGTGCAATGCCCAGCCTGGTCCATTCTTCTGCAGAGACCAGGTAAGGCCAGTTCTCCTGCAACCTGTGCTTGGGGCATTCCTCAAGAAGGAGCAGGCCCTGCTGCTGGCAGTGGTGTTTGTGTTGGATTTTGGGCATATACAGTCTCTTCCCTGGTGGGCAAGATGGAGCCCAGCTGGGAGAGTGGCCTTGTTTTGGAGGAGGTGTAGCCCTCCTGGGGAGGACAACTCTTACTCAGCAAGCAGGTGGCCTTGGCAGGCAATGTTTCACCTGGCTCTGAGCTAGGAGTGCTGCAGGTCACTGGTGCTCTGCCAGCTCTGGGGTCTAGTGTGGGATGGGCTGGTGCCCCCAAGGGGAGGGGAGGCTGCTCCTTTTTGAGCTGTGATGAACTTGGGGTCAGGGTGCATCCCTCTGGGGTTGGTCCTGGAGCTGCCTGAGGCACAGAGAACTCTGGCTGGCCTCACCTTGCTGCAGGCAAAGAAGCTTGGCAGCTTCCTGCAGAGTTGGGATGGGAGATGAGCAGCAGGCAGGAATGCCATGGGAATGAGTGGAGCAGTGGCAGAGCCCTGCTGCTGCCCCAGTGCCCAGGCCCTGATTTTCAAATCTCTTCAAAAGATGGAAGCTGAGCTGGGCACAACATGCCCTTCACAGCATTGCTGGCATTCCTTCTCTCCAACCCATAGAGCCACTCTGCTGGTGGGGGTGTGAAACCGAGCAGGGAGGGAGCAGCTCTGCCAGTAGCTTGTGTCCCTTTGCTGCTGGACACCCACTAGTTTCTCCTCTGCTCTGCCCACAGATCTGCTTCAAGTACTTCTGCCGCTCGTGCTGGCACTGGCAGCACTCCATGGAGGTCCTTCGCCACCACCGCCCGCTGATGCGCAACCAGAAGAATCGGGACTCCAGCTAAGGGGCCGCCGGGGTGTGGGGCTGCCGCAGGCGCGGGCAGAGTCCTGGGAGAACCTGCCACAAGGAGAGCGCAGCAGCGCCTGCCGGAGCCAGGCCCGGCTGGGAACGTTCTTCCTGAGGACTGATGGGGAAAAAACAAAAATCTTACATTCATGTTTGCACTTGCTGGTCTTTTTGTTTCTGCACTAATGCACAGTGAGTTTTGTTGGGGTTTGTTTGGGGGTGTTTTGAGGGGGGGAGTGCCCCTCAAGCCATTCTGCAGTTCCCAGACTTTGGTTCCTGGTTTGCTGACGAGAAGCAAAAATTGAAAATGAATAAACCCAACCAACCAAGGGCCACGTGTTGTGGAGGCATCACCACAGGTGCCTCCGTACTGGTTTTTTTATTTTTTAAAGGCGCTTTTTTACATTCCTTGCAATACTGGTGGAGAGAGCGCAGGTCTCATTGGTCATTGTTTTGCCGTTGCCATACAGTGCCTTTCCATTCATTTACCCCCACCTGGATGGTGTGACCTGGGTGTTCAGCTGGTGTTTTTTACTGTAACAACAAGGAGACTTTGCTCTTCATTTAAACCAAATCATATTTCATATTTTACGCTCGAGGGTTTTTACGAGTTCCTTTTTACACTCTTAAAAACAGTTTTTAAGTCGTTTGAAACGAGAGATTTTTTTTCTTTCCTGGCAGCTTTTAACATTATTGCAATTTGTGTCTGGGGGCTGCTGGCAGGACGTTGTAAATCCAGGGGTTTGCAACGGGACAGGCTGGGCTTTGTTTTTGTTTTTTGGATTTGAAACTGGATGGGATAAGGATCTCTGAGCTGCTGTATATAGTTTTAAATAGTTTGTTGCACTTTTTTAAGTTGCACTTATGGGGGGTTGATAGAGGTTTTTAATCACACAAAGTCACAGGACTTACCTTTTCTTTTGTAACAAGCTAAAAAAGGGCTGCGTTTTGGTGGACAATGAAGGTTCCTGGGAGCCCTTTCTCTTAGAGGGGACAAGTAATTTTCCTTTCCTTCCCGAGATGTTTGGAGTATCAGTGCAGTCGACTGAAATGCTGCTGCTGGGATTTGAGACCTTTAATTATGCCAATTACTATTATTTTTTGTTACTTTCCCCTCTATTGGAAGCTGTGTGCCAAAGAACCAGTGTCATAATTTCTCCTTCTTTACTATGATTTTTTTTTTCTTTCCTGCTGAGCTGATGTTGCATTGTTGCATATCCCAGCTGCTCTTTGTGGGGTTTTGTGAAGCTGTGTGTGAAGTCTCTACCTCATTGTAGTATATGCAGGCAAGACTGCACTCTCCTACAGACGCGTGGAGTAAGCTGTGGTGTAGTTTTTGGCACATAATAAACACGTTGCAGCAAAAAAACCAAACTTTGTTGTGCCTTGTGCTTCACGGGGGAATCTTTGCGACTGGGAGGGCTGTGGTACCATTTCCCCAAGGTGAGGAAGCCATGGATGTATTTTTGCGGGCATGGCTGGGGCTATGGGTTGTGGGATGCTGTAGATGACTTGGTTGGGAGGAAGATAACTCTGCTTAGAGATGCATTTTTAAGTTTCACTTACGTGAGGCCCGTGGGATCCTGGGCTCCAGCTGGAGTGCCCCTAATTGCAACAGCAAGTTAGTGAGGCTGACTGGAGTGGGCTGTGTTGCCCTGTGTGCTCCCACTGTGGCAGTGGAAGGGTGACACTCTGCAGGGCTGTGATGGGAGAGGGACCTCAGGGCTTCTCTCCGGGGCTGGGGAGGGCTGAGTTGAACTTGTGCTGCCACAGTGGACACCCTATGTGCCCCGTGTCCCTGGAGCAGGAAGGGCTTTGGACTGCTTCCATGTCCCATAGTGGTAATGCTGCAGCAGGCTTGTTGTGGTCACCCCTCCTCCTTTGGGGCTGGGTGCTGCTCCCATGGGTGGTGTGAGTTTGTGAGTTCTCAGTGTCTTCTCTCAGGGCTCGGTGTGGGAGGGGCTGGGGCCCCTGGCACAGCTGCTCCCCCAAATTGCCCTTCCGGGCGCCTCCATCGTGTCCCGGGGCGCTGCGGAGCGCTCGGGATCCGGCCCTGGCGAGAGCCGGCTGCGGCCACGCCCACAGTGGCAACACCTCCCCTCCGCTGCAACCCTCCGAGCCGCCAGGGGCCGCTGTGGGCGAAGTGGGTTTCCGGCGCCTCTCGCCTTCCTCTGCTCTCTTTCCGCGGCCGCCGCCGACATGGTGGGTCTGGGTCTCGCCATCCGCCGCCATCCTCGGGCGGGCCCGCGGCCCCGCGGCGCGGAGCGGCGGTGGGCACAGGGCGGGTCCGGGGCGAGGGTCTGCGGGGGACAGCGGGGGCCGGGATGGCTGGGAAAAAGGGGCACCGGGGCGGGGGACGCTGGGCCCGGGCTCGGTGGGGCCTGACCAGCGGCCTTCCCGCCCGCCCGCCCCCGCGCAGGGACGCGTCCGGACGAAGACGGTGAAGAAAGCGGCGCGGGTGATCATCGAGAAGTACTACACGCGCCTGGGAAATGACTTCCACACCAACAAACGCGTGTGCGAGGAGATCGCCATCATCCCCAGCAAGAAGCTGCGCAACAAGATCGCGGGGTGAGGGACTCGGCGTCCCGGGTGGGCTTTGGACATCGCGGGGGCCCGGATGGGCTTTGGGCAGCTTGGTGTGTCCCGAGCGGTTTGGGCATTGGAAGGGCCTGGGGCGTTCGGGCATGGCGTGGGGCTTCTTGCTGGGACCTGCATTCGAAAGTGATCACGGTCCCACTCGTGGCCGGGTCATTGATAGTGCAGGGAAAGGAGTGCGAAAGCTTTCCCGTGTTTGGGGGGGGGGGGTCTGTGTCCCCCCCAAACCCTGTTGCTATCGGACACTTTGTCTCTGATGTCCCCTGGAAATGGTGAGATGATGCCGGAGTCAGTGGCGGGACGTCGCCGGGGTGGGTGGTGGCAGCTGTCCTCATCCTGCTGCGGTTCTGGGATTTTGGGGTGTGGATAAGGGTGACATGAGCCCCGGGGAAGCCCTGGACAGTCCCGTATTCCCGCAGGTATGTCACCCACTTGATGAAGCGAATCCAGAGGGGCCCCGTCCGTGGCATCTCCATCAAACTGCAGGAGGAGGAGAGGGAGAGGAGGGACAACTACGTCCCCGAGGTGAGGCTCCAGCTTCCCTATTGCCCTGGCCTGCCTCGGCATATCTCTGTAAAATGGTCCTAAGTTTCTTTTAAACAAACCCTCAGTCGGGAGAAGCTGAGGAGGGTTTGGATCAAGGGAGCTGAGGTAGATCACTCCAAACCTGCTACCTGGGGCAGGAAGGGTACCTGGCTTCTTGTGGTTTGGTTTTCCTAACTTCAAAAAGGGGAGAATAATAATTTAATGGGAGACAGGAGGATATTTCAGAGTGGCTGAAAACCTGTCCTGCAGCCGGTGTCCCCAGAGAGAGGGTTTTGGTGAAATTCTCTTGCCTTAACCCTCTGTTTGAGCAGGCTGAAGATCTCACCTGTCCCATGGGCGAGGTGCTCCAGGAGTGCTTTCTGTGTTCCAGGGATATGATCCTGTTGCTTCCAAATCGTGTAGCTTTCAGGCACAGCACATCTTGCAGCTTTCCCAGATATTCCCAGTTGGCTCCTGGCAGAGCTGCTGGTTTCTATGCTGCACAAGCCTGCTCAGTTCTGTTAACTTAGCACTCCCACAGTGCTGGTACTAGGGTGGGGTTACAAAGAAGGGACTCCAAGCATTCAAGGAGTGTCTGTGCTGCAGCTGTTGGTGCAGTGTCAGTGCACAAACCTCTACTGTTTGTGGTTTCTTAGAAAAATCCTGGTGTTATGTGGCTCTTGCGGAAGGAATCCTCTGGAGGTGGAGATTAGGGGTCTGGAGAAGGCTGGAAGAAGTTTCTCTGGGATTAAAGAGCAAGAGAGCACAGGTCTTAAAGGCCTTGGGACAGTCCACTGTGGTGGACTTGTGTCGCAAGGCAACTAAGATTCTCACTGATGACTGCTAGGATTGGTGCAGTTGGCGGTCCAGTGCCAGCTCCTCAGCAATCTTTGCCTGGAGCAGGTTGGGCCTCAGTTTCCAAAGATTTGCCATAGAACAGGCTTCTCCCCCTACTGCTGTTGGCCTCTCCTAGTGTTCTGTTAGGAGAGCTGTGTTCCATCTGGATCATCCTGGTGCTGCTGCTGGAGCTGTTCCCTGCAGCAGTGGCATGATACCAGACTGGGTATGGGGACACCTTGGCAGTTGTGGGGTATTATCAATCACACCTTTCTCATCCCTCCATTCCTAGGTCTCTGCCCTAGACCAGGAGATCATTGAAGTGGACCCAGACACCAAGGAAATGCTGAAACTCCTGGTGAGTAGCCACAGCTGTTCCCTGCCCATCTGCTGGCCCGCTGGCCCATTGCTAGCACAGCTCCTGCTGCCCTGAGTGGCTGGGTGGTGTGGAGAGGGTCCCTCTGCCCTGGGTCCTGTGGGAGGATTAATTCCTGTATGGCTTTTGGGAGGGCAGCAGCATGGGGGCTTTACCACTAGCAGGGTGGGTGTGCTCCTTGAGTTCCATTCTGATGATTCCCTCACCAAGGAGGTGATCTCTGGGTCAGGGTGCTCTTCCCCTTCTTAGGAGACCCGAGTCCACCCTTTGTGCTGCCACAGTACCTTCCTATGCCTTCCCAGAGGAACCTGCCCCCACTGTCAGTGGACAGGGTGCTGTGACTGATCCTGTTGTTCCCTTGCTGTTTTCCAGGACTTTGGCAGCCTGTCCAACTTGCAGGTGACACAGCCGACGGTGGGGATGAACTTCAAGACGCCCCGAGGAGCGCTCTGAGTCTGTCCCTGTGTGTCGCTTTTCCAATAAAAGTGAGGAAACCATCTTGGCCTGCCTGATCTCTGAACACCCGAGGGATGAGGGAGGGTGGGTTCTCAGGTTGCCACATCAGAGCATGCAGAGGACTCAAGCCCTTTGTGTGTGCCAGCATCTTTTTGGGTTCTTGGTGGTTTGGGGTATGAGGTGCAAAGCTGTTATTTTAGAGGCGCTCCTGCCTTTGGGGCAGTGGGAGGGGACAACCGTGTTGGCTCCTTGGAGCTTGTGGGATCATGTCCCAGGTTTGCTTGCCTGTGCTTCCTCCAAGTGGACAGCCCAGGGGTCAAGCTGTGCTTCAATAAAAGTTGCTTTTATAACCCCACTGGTCACTTTCAAGTGCTTAAATGAAAGGGAAATGTCTTAAAATCCCTTGATTAAATGAAAGCAAGGAGACCTTGGTGCAGTCCCTCCAAGGAAAACTTACTTAAACAAGTGAAACGCAGCTTAAACTGCCCCCCAGGGATAAAAACAAAATATTTAGGTTTCGGGGAGAAATGTCTGTATTAATGTTTGTTATGAAATTTAAGTAGTTACTTAAAGGAACAAATACTACAATAACTGTAGCCAGTACTTTAAATATGCATCGAACACTCTTAGCTGCAGTCAGATAATTTATAAATCACCTGGCAGCTCTTAAATTAAAGCTTTTGCTGCTCCAGCCACCTATTCCTTACAATTTCCTTTTCATTTTGGTCTTCTTGCAGTAAATGCTAAATTTGGGTTGAACCCAGTATGCTGCATAGCCTGAGGTGCCGGGAATGAAGTCATGGAGTTCCCCCTCATATTTCTTCATGTCTCGTGCAGAGGCATAGCCTGTGGAGGGAAAACAGTTTCTCTGGGTCCTTGCTCCATCTGCCCCATCCGTAGTCCTTTCCAGGTGTATTTACCTGTCACCATGTTATTTATCGGGTATTCCTGGAGGGCACGGTATGGAAATTCTCCCTGGGCAGGTGCTTCGGAGTCTGTTTCTTCGCTACTGTATCAGGAGGGAAAAAAATTGTGTTAGTTCCTATGTGTTAGGATTGCTTGGAATTGGGAGCACATCCAAATCCCACCACCCAAGGTAGGAAAATACCTGTCGGCCAGGTCTAGCACTTCCTCCTCTGGTTCTTCCTCACAGCTATTTCTTGCCGCTTCCAGTTCCTCTATCAACTTTTCATTGGGCTGTGAATGTCAGCGCAAGGCTGAGTTAAAATTGTGCCCTGGGTAACCTGCAGAGCACCTTGGACACATTCCAAGTGCATGGAATTTTAGGGCTCGTGATTTCAAATGTAATTTGCAGTTAAATCATAAAGGCATTTCTGCATCAAAAGTGCTGGGAAGTTGCTTTGAGAGGGGAGTGGGCAGCAGCACTCTCCTGGGAAAGGAAAACCAAAGCTGCACCAAAGGGCTGAGCTCAACCTGTGGCAATTGGAATCTGTGAGATTGTGCTGGGAGACTGGAAATGTCTGGGAGACAATCCTTCCAGTGCCATTCCCCATGGGGTGTCGTGCTGGGAGGGACACAGCACATCAAGCACGAGGAATCAGAATTATTTAGGTTAGAAAAGATCGAGTCCAACCAGTGACCGATCATCGGTTTCTCAACCAGACCAGAGCACGGAGGGCCACATCTTTAAACACCTCCAGGGACACCACATCCATGTGCAGCCTATTCCAATGTCTAATCACCCCTTCTGTGAAGAAATTCTTCCTGATGTGCATGTAACCTGAACCTCTACTTGTCTTAAGCTGCACCATGTCCTCTCCTCCTGTCCTTTGTTTTCTGGGAGCAGAGCCCAGCCCCCACCCAGCTCCATGCTCCTGTCAGGGAGGTGTAGAGCATGAGAAGGTCCCCTCTGAGCCTCCTTTTCTCCAGGCTGACCTGATCTTCCCCGCACCCAGCTCCCTCAGCCGCTCCTGCTGCTCCAGACCCTTTCCCAGCTCCGTTCCCTTCTCTGGACCTGCTCCAGCACCAAAATGTCCTGAATTGAATTGAGGGGTCCAAAACTGGACACAGCACTCGAGTTGGGGCCCAATACAGGGGAAAAATCTTCCTGGTCCTGCTGGCCACACTACTCCTGACACAGGTGCCATTGGCATTCTTGGCTGCCTGAGCTCATCTTCAGCTGCTGTTGATCAGCACTTCCAGGGCCTTTCTTGCTGGGCCACTTTCCAGCCACTCATCCCAGCCTGTAGCTCTGCAGGTGTTACTGTGGCCCAAGCGCAGGACCCAGAGCTTGGCCTTGTTGACCCTCATACAAATGACCTTGGCCCATGGATCCAGCTTGTCCAAGTCCCTCACCAAAGCCTTCCTAGACCCACGCCGTTCCAGTAGACCCACACTCCCACCCAACTTGGTGTCATCTGTGTATCTGCTAATGGTGGTCTCAATCCCCTCATTCACATCATCAATAAAGATATTGAACAAGACTGGGCCCAACACTGATCCCAACTGTCCAAACCATGGGCTGCAGTTTTCCAGGAAATGCTGTGGGAAATGGTGTCAAAGGCTTTGCTGACATCCAGGTAGGTACATCCACAGTCTTTCCCTCATCCATCAGGTGGGTGCCCTGGTCATAAAAGGAGCTCAGGTTGGTCAAGTAGGCCCTGCCTCTCCTAAGTCTGTGCTGGCTGTGTCTGATCCCTTGGTTTTCCTGTATGTGCTGTGTGATGGTACTCAAGCTGATCTGCTCCATAACCTTCCCTGGTACACAAGTTACCCTGACAAGCCTGTACTTCCCTGGCTCCTCCTTCCAGCCCTTCTTCTGGATGGGTGCCACATTGACACTTCATCACCTGGGACCTCCCCAGTGAGCCAGAACTAATGGTAAATGGCTATCATAGAGTGGCTTAGCAAGCTCTGCCTCCAGATCCCTCATCACCCTGGGATGGTTGCCATCCAGGCCCATGGACTTGTGAGCATCTAAGTGGCACAGCAGGTCACTGACTGCCTCCTCCTGGATTTCTGGGGATCCATTCTGTTCCCTGTCCCTGTTGTACCAGCTCAGGGGGTCCTTTGTGCTGATGTAACCAGTCTTAGTGTTAAAGACTGTGGCAAAGAAGGTGTTAAGTACCTCAGCCCTTTCTTTGTCTGTGGTTATTATTTATAGAAATATCCTTTACAGAGGCAGCCAGATTAAGTTCTAACTGAGCTTTCATCTCTCTAATTTGCTTTCTTGCATGACCTAAGGACATGCTTAAACACTTACTGAGCTGCCTGCCTCTTTTCCCAAAGGTGATACATGCCCTTTTTCGCCCTAAATTCCTGTGAAAGCTCCTGCTCAATACAAGCTCATCCTTCAGCACATACCTGTGTAGTACAAATTTTTCATCATACCTGTTCTTCAAGGGTATCTGCCTTCTCCCAGATAAACCGACCAATTTTCCTTCTGATTTCTGCCAAGAACAAAACAACAAGTGACCATGAGAGAATCGAAGAAGGGGACTGTAGCAGTCATTGCCAGTGTGATGCCCTGCTGCTTCCTCTGGGGACAAACCCAAATGCAAGGTCCTGCCCCTGGGCCAGGGCAATCCCAAGCACAAATTCAGGGTGGGAAAGAATGGCTTGAGAGCAGCGCTGAGGAGAAGGACTTGGGGGTGCTGGTGGATGAGAAGCCCATGGATGGGGGCCATGTGTCCTGGGCTTGTCCCACAGTGTGTGCAGCAGGTGAGGGGAGGATTCTGCTCCTCTGGCCTGCTCAGGGGCAGCAGTGCTCCCCCAATTCTGGGGTCCCCAACAGCATCAGCAGGATGTGGAGCTGCCAGAGAGACCCCAGAGGAGGCCATGGAGATGCTCCAAGGACTGGAGCCCCTCTGCTCTGGAGCCAGGCTGGAAGAGCTGGGGGTGTTCCCCTGGAGAGGAGAAGGCTCTGGGGAGACCTTAGAGCCCCTTCCAGTGCCTAAAGGGGCTCGAAGAGAGCTAGAGAGGGATTTGGGACAAGTGCCTGGAGTGCCAGGACAAAGGGGAAAGGCTTCAAACTGACAGAAGATAGGGTTCGATGGGATACTAGGAAGAAAGTCTTCCCTGTGAGGGTGGTGAGGGCCTGGCACAGGCTGCCCAGGGCAGTTGTGGCTGCCCCATTCCTGGAAATGTTCAAGGTCAAGTCATTCAGTGAGAATAGGTGGATCATACTCTGCCCTCTGGCAGGAAGAGCCACTCCCAAGCAGAAGGAGAGTCCCTTTCTGCAGACAAGTAACTGTCGGTTCTGGTTTGCACTCATGGGGGATTTCCCTGAAAAAAAATCACCAGATGACTTTTTTCCCTGACCTTCTTGCAGGCAGGCAGGGGGCAGGACGAACTGGCCCAGAACCACCGAGGGCTTTTCTGCCGCGCCCGTGCCCGCCCACACCGAGAGGTAACCGGAGTGAAACACTGTGGCTCTGCCCTCCAAGTATCTGAGGCTCTCGTGTATGCTGGAAGAGAGAAAAAGAGCTGGTTTCCAAAGGACAACCTGGAAGCAAACCAAAATCCAAACCGAAACCTTTAGAGGGGTGTTGTCATGAAACCTGCTCTGATATTTTTGCCACAAGCACCTAATTTTCTGTGATTTTCTAACTGTGAGACTCTACCAGTCACGTCCCCTTACAGTCCCTGCTGCCGGCACCTCCCAGGGGCAGCCTGGAGGAAGAGCAGGATAAACATATTTTTAGGGATTACAGGGTCCCACTCTGCTCCTGAGGTGCAACTATTTCTTCGGGGAGGGCAAAGCCAGGATTTTTCTTTAATTATCTTTCACCACACTGGTCCCTGCTCGCATAGCTGAGCATGGAAGTGGAGGTGGAAGGTGCTCCAACCCTCACTGTCGTCCTTAGAGGGGAATTAAATATTGTTTGCTGGGTTTAAGGGTGTGTAAAATGATTTCATTTTTTTCACAAGAAACTATCTAACTATACACATTGAATATATGTATATATATATAATTACTCAGAATTCCCGTGGGGGAATAGCCCAGTCCTGCAGGATGTTGTTGCAGAAGGAAAGTTGTTACTCTGTGTTTCTCAGAATTCCCCTCCCTTAGGTGGAGCGGGTGGCTGAAAGATTTCAAAATTCTAAACCAGTTTTAAGCACTGGTGTGTTAAAAAGAAACTGCTTAATCCAGCCTAGCAAAGCCTAGAAGAAACACCATTTCCTTTCCCATAAATATGTTTACATTACTAAATAATTAATAAATAAAAATATTCGCTGATATTGAGGAAATGAGGAGGATCCTGAAGTCTTTCCTTTTATTTGCACAAATGTTCTGGAGCTCTCTAATTTTTAATCTCAAGTTTTTCAGACCTTTTACATCCATTTTTACCCCAGTGCTTCCTTTTAGCATTAATTCGCACTGGCTTTTTAGTACCAGTTTCCTCCCTTGGGGATTGTGTCACCTCTGTTTGAGATGATGATTTTCCAGCAGATAATCCACAGTCAGCAATTAACCAGCACAGTTAATTTAACTGATATCACAGTTAAGCCCCTCTCAACACATGGATGTTTTTTCTTTATTCTATCTCCAGTTTAGTGGAGGTGTGAGTTTCCTGAACCCACTAGGCAATAAGATCCTGACAGATCCACACCATGACTTAAAAAACAACCCATTGACTTTTACAGGATGTCAGTATCCATCAAATACTTTCCACTAAATACATTAAAGCCTCCTTTGCCCACCTGCGGGTGTCGGGGTGGGCGGCGTCGCTGCTGAAGAGGTAGTCGGCGTCCAGCCAGTGGGCAATTGTCCCGCCACCATCCACTGCAGGGGACAAGGGGTTAGATTAGAGTGGGCATCCAGGGAGTCCCCACCTCGGGGTGAGCTGGGATGGGGACAGCTGGTTGTGGGGCCACAGGGATGGGCCCTGAAGTAGAAGCTGTGATAGCTCCCCATGGCTGTGGGACTCCTGTTGCTTCCCTGAGGGCTACTGGGGGCTTTTTCTCAGTGTGGAGGCATCGTGAACTGGCCAAACCCCATGCTCTGCCCGGGTGTGCGGGTCTCAGACCCACCAAGGTGTGACACGGCTGAGCCTTGCTGAGAAATTATGGGGATGTGCTCCCCTCCTAATTCCCCCTGGTGACAGGGCTGTGCCCCCCTCAATTCCCACGCGGCTTCCTGCCAGCTCGGTGCCCCGGGGCTCCCCTGGACTTCGCTGCCGCCGGGCCCCCTCACCCCAGAGCTCCCGCGGGCCCGGGCTGACGCTCTGGGAGAACCATGCGCGGTGCCCGCGGAACATCGCGGCGGGAACGGCCCCGAGGGGCTGTGGGGAGGCGGGAACGGCCCCGAGGGGCTGTGGGGAGGCGGGAACGGCCCTGAGGGGCTGTGGGGAGGCGGGAACGGCCCCGAGGGGCTGGGGGAGGCGGGAACGGCCCTGAGGGGCTGTGGGGAGGCGGGAACGGCCCCGAGGGGCTGGGGGAGGCGGGCACCGCCCTGAGGGGAGACGAGGGCGGGACGGGCCGTGAGGGGCTGAGGGGAGGCGGGAACTGCCCTGAGGGTGTTGGTTTTTCCCTGAGGTGGTGGGAAAAGCCAGCGAGAGGGAGAACGGCTGGAGCTGTGTCGGGGAGGTTTAGACTGGTTAATTGGGGAAAGGTTCTTCCCCCACGGTGTGGCCGAGCACTGGAACAGGCCCCCCCCCGGGCAGCCCCAAGCCTGACAGAGCTCAAAGGGCACTTGCACAATGCCCTGAGGCACAGGGTGGGGTTTTGGGGTGTCCTGTGCAGGGTTAGGAGTTGGACTTGATCCTTCTTGTTATCCTAGAAGTTTTTCTCAAAAAAACCCCTTGCATTTGTCTGACTCAAGACTGTTTGCTTGCAGAAAAATTGCTTGTATTTCATAAACACAAATGAGGCTTGTTTCGTACTTCAAGCTTCCTAAGATATCCCTCAGGATACCCCATCGCCTGGGAACTGTCACCAGCAGCAGCAGTGCAGCAACATCCTGGGTACCTCAGAACCCCACAGATACCAGATAAAACAGAGACGGTGTTTCTGGACATGGTCTTGAAATCGAGCTGTTAAAGGAAATCAGCCTCCAGTACAGGCATGTGGTGTTGTCCCACAGACGGGATTTTTGAGTAAACCATCAAAATATTTCTAAAGACCAGAAAAGTCCCACAGATGCAATCAGGGCAGACTTCCCCAGTGTGGGAAGATGATTAAATGTCCTTTGGAGATGGAGTAGTTTCACATCGCCTTCACAGAACCTTGAGCTTCTACAGGCGACTCCCCTCCTGTCCTAACTAGGATGAAGCTTTCCTGGCAGAGTGGTTACCCAGCCATTGATCTGGTTCTCTTGAGGATAGGAAAGGTGGAGGCTGAGATGGTGGAACGCACTTTGGGGGCCCTTTGTGATCCAGGGGAAGAGGCCAGGACATGCTGCACAGCTCCTTCGGCTCACACAGCAGTTTGTGCTGCTCCTCTGGGGACTCTGGGGGAGAAGCCGAAACCTTTTCCCTTCTCCCAGGCCACCTTCTTCCACACAGGGATCACTGCTGGGGCTGCCTGGTCCCAAGAGTGCATCTGGTGCTGCAGGAAGCATTGTGTGGTGTGTCCTGCTGTCCCATGTTGGATGATGAGCACTGTCCATGACCACCCAGCTGTGACAGCCCCACCTGTCCTGCCTTGAACACTGCTCTGATGAGCCCATGCAGGTGTTGGAACTGCAAGAGCCTGGATTTTCCTAATCCCTAACAAAATATATTATTAAAATGAAAAAAGCTATGGAACAAGACAATATCCCTCAAAAATCTCAAGTGGGTGTTCTGTGACACAATCACAGCAAATCTTACTATACCCAGAAGAGACATGGGATCCCCTGGGTCACCAACAGCCTTTCATCCCATACACATGATCCTGGTTAAATCCATCTTGATCCAATATTCCTCAAGCAATTATTCTGATTTCTTCCTAGAATAAAAATGGGCTGATGGAAAGAGCACCAGTTTTGGGTAGAGCCATCAACTCCCCACAGTACAACAGAGGATTGGCCCCAACCGCGCTTCACCACGGGATCAGCCACAGAGAAAAGCAGAACTGAAATCCGCCAACACACACATGCTTCCCCCAGGCTCAGCTTTATACCACACACCCCAAGATATATCAGCTGGAACTCTCCTCCTTGAAGTGGGTACCATTCCCTGCCATCACTCCTTCTGTGTCTCACCCTGTGTCCCCAAGGTTCTTTATCCCTTTTTTAAACCTTGTGCCCTCCCTTCAGAGCCACACAGGAGTCTCCAGCCAGGCAGATACCACATCAGCCAGAAAAATCTTTTTTTTTATTGATGGAAAAGTGCCCTTGCATTTTCTCAGTGGGATAAAAAAGCACAATGGACCATCATGCCACCAAGGCTACATATCCACCCACAACCCAGTGGCCATCAGAGCCTGTGAAATCAGCTTGGGCTGTCAAATAACTCTGAAGAAACATTTTAAGGACTAGGAGTTTATTAAGGTATAAACATTCTGCAAAATTTGGAGGAATTGTTTTTTAAGCAGTAATGTGGGCATTTATAGTTACATGCTCAAAAAGCCTGCAGAGTTCCCTTGATGCTTTGGGTAAGCAATACTTTTAACGAGGCTTATTAGCGAATTTCTGAAAGCAAATTGATCACTCTTGTGGGTATGATGAAGAATGGACAGAAGCTTGAGAAGACTTTCACTTGCAAGCAGAAGATCTCAGACCTGCATGGAGAGAGGAAATTCACATCAATCACCCTGGTCACGCCTTCAACTGTAATTATTTTAGAACTAAAAAATGGTTTCCTCACAGCACGTACTGCAGCATCTCTGCAGACCCACCTTCCAGTGAGATTTAGGTAAAAATCCTGCAGAAACTGTTTTTCTGTCCTCTCCATGCTGGGTTCAGAGTTCAACAAGTCAAGAGGATCCTTGTTCTCCACCCCAGGGAGCTTGTCCTGCTCTCAACTCCTTCCATGTCAGCTCAGTAAATCCTTGTCCCCAGACCACAGTGAAGTCACCCACATCCCACCTCCAGCCAGATTTGGCATCCCTCACCGTTGGTGACAATGTCCTACCGACCGAAGCCATGGTGCTGCGTGGGCACAGCACATTCCAAACCCTGCCTTGGGGCCAGGTTTGCACCCCTGCTGCCCAAAAGTGAGTGACAAATCAGAGGAGTGACTGTATGCAACTTTTTAGAGCTCTACAGGAATTGGAGAATTTTGAGTAAGGTCCTGCCTAGGCTTGTCCCAGACATGGTTAATCATTATCCAACCTTTAACAGAGCCCATTAACTACAGTGTTTCAGCCAGGGTTATGTCAACTGGGCCACATACTCAGTTTCTTCTCCTTATCAAGTGTTAAAATATAATTTCTCCATTGCTTAATCCGGATCAGGTATATGCAGATAGTTTGAAGAACATGGAGTCCTCACACTCTGAGACACCTGTGAATAAACCCAAAAGTACTTCTGTGTACAGAAGTACACCTTGTGCCTCACTAATCCCACATGGTGCTGCCTTGTTAATCAGCCTGCCTCCCCCTGAGGCATGGGGATCTCCAGTACAGTGACTTCCTCCTCCTCCCCTGACAGGAAACAGCACTGCAGGAACTGAGGAAGCTTTAGGGGACCTCCAACAGCTCTCTGTGGTGTCTAGGTGACACAGCAACGACATTTAGGGAAGCTGAAACTCCAAAGTTCTCCTTTCTTTGGCGCAAAGGACTCTTTGTAGACAAGGGATGGCCAAAACCAGACCAAAATAGTGGGCAGAAGGGGTATGGGGAGAGTTCTGTGCCCCACATCAGCACTAACATGCTCTACTTTTTGGGTGTGGTTGCTTCTGTTCCTCAACTTTTCAAGCTACGTCCCTCCCCCTTCACAGAAATGGGTCTATGTTCCCCTTCCCAGCATGGCACATAGCATCAGAATAACTCACCATGGATTATCCCAGACACAGCTCAGAAGTCTGGCTCTGCAGGAAAGAATGGCAGAGTGTTAGACTTGGGTGCAAATGGCACCCCCTCTCCCCTGTCCCCACAAGATTCTCCCCCAGAAACAGCCCCAGTGCGGTAATCAGAGAGCTGCCCTCAGTTGTAGCTGAGGCTGGGCCACCACCATCAGCCCCAACCGCTGCATCTTTCTTTATATTCACGCAATACAAAGCCACAATTCACTGCATGACCCATCACCTTCTAGATAAGTTAACCTAGGCAGAGATCAGATGACACAGCATCACCAAATGGATTAACACCAACGCATGTTCTCCCTGAATCCTTCACAGGTACGTGTAACAGCCTTTTCAGCTAAACCCAAGCTAATTTTCCATTTCTAACACAAAACCTTCAAACCCCACTCCATTACAACACCCTGCCTCTCAGGAAAAGGAACAGAGATAGCATGGATAAAAAACAAAGAGCTCCAGCATGCAGGAGGAAGGCACAACGTACCCCACCGGTAAGTCCGTGGCTCCGGCATAGTGGAATGAGCCACCCTACAAATGAAGGTGTCATCCCTTGTGGGGGTGAAGGGCGCATAGACCAGGCGCTGGAACTGCCACTTATCGTTGAAGGACAAGTCCCCGTACTTGACATCGGGAATGGGCTCCCCGTTCTTCAGGAGCTCGATGTCAATTTCGGGTGGGTGAAAGCCGGCGACGAAGCAGTGGAGGGTGTTCTCCTTTCCCTCCTCGGCGCGTGAACGGGCGTAGACTTCGACCTTCGGCGCCTCTGGAGAGAGGGGAAAGGGCGTGTGAGAAGCGGGGCTGCGGTGGGCATCGCTTCGATGCCAACGCTCGCCCACCCACCACAGCACAGTGACGGGGACCCGCCGAGACCCCGCAGCCCCTCATCCCCGGCAGGACCCTTCACGCCGCCCTAGGCACTCACCACCGGCGGCCCCCAGGCTGAGCAGAGCCAGCAGCGCCAGCATGCCGAACGCCAGGGTCCTCCGCGCCATTGCCACCTCTCGCTGTCCCGCCGTTTCCCGGAATGTCCCAGCCCAGCTCGCTCTCCGCCTTTTATAGCCTCCGGAACCCATGGCCAATCGGGACGCGGAGCAGCCGCCGCATCACCAGTCTCCGGGCAGAACGGGAACTCCGAGGTTGTGCGAGCCAGAACGGTGCTTTCGCTTTCGCTTCCGGGCTGGGTGGGGATGAGACCCGGGCAACGACCCGGGGGCGTCGGGCGGACAGCGGCTGAACATGAGCTCAGGTGTGCCATAACTACAATGGCACCTGGTTTGGACCAGCCCTGGTGTGGCCACAGGCCCAGGGCAGCGTCCGTCGCCTGTGCTGGGCACTGCTGAGGCCACACCCCAAATCGTGGGGTCAGTTCTACGCCCTTCACAAGAAGAAGGACATTGAGGGGCTGGAGCGTGTCCAGGGAAGGGAACGGAGCTGGGGAAGGGGCTGGAGCAACAGAAGCAGCTTAGGGAGCTGGCGAAGGCTCAGCCTGGAGAAAAGGAGGCTCGGGGCGATCTTCTTTGTCTGTAACACCCTGACAGGAGGATACAGCCAGGCAGGGTTGGACTCTGCTCCCAGGGAACAAAGGACCGGAGAAGAGGAAACAGCTTCAAGTGGCACCGGGGAAGGTTTTGGTTGGATCACAGGGAAAATTTCTTTTCTGAAAGGACTATCCAGAGGCTGCCAGGGCAGTGGTGGAGTCCCCATCCCTAAAGGGATTTAAAAGCGGTGTGGATGTGGTAACTGGGGACACGGGTTAGTGGTGGCCTTGCTGCAGTGCTGGAGGAATGATTGGACCTGATGGTTATAAAGGGCTTTTCCAACCTAAATAGGGGTAGAAGAAACCAGTTGCAGAAGATTTTGCATCCAGGGCCAGTGGTGGAGTACTCTACTATGGTGGAGTAGGCTGTGCACCTTCCTTTATTAACCTCTTTCAAAGACTGTGCGGAGTGTCTTAGTCCAGTGGCCATGGGGTGAGGGACTGACTGTTGTTTGAGCACAGCGCAGAATCCCTGACATAAAACCTGAGAATTCCAACACCAAAGAACCAGGTTTTCTGGTGCCTCCTCCAGAAGCACTGTAAACACCAAAGCCCAGCTAGGCTGGGAATGCCGCTGAGTGTCCCAGTAAGGCTGCTTGGAGGGAAAAAAAAGGGAAAAGAAAGGAAAGTCACTACTAATGGGGAGAGAACAGCAGCATGATGTAAGTACCAAAACACTAAGTCCCTTTAGAACCTGCTTTCTTAATGCTACTCTTTAAAACACAAATCAACAAAGTGTGTATGGAGAACATCCCAAAGGCAGCAGGTAAATCAGGAAAGATGAAGCAAAGGAAAATCCTGAAAACACTTGTTATCAGTTCCCACTGGCCTAGCTCCTTCTGGGTTTGCTGCTCACCCAGTGAGCAATGCTGGCCAGACAGCTGAAAACACGCAATGTTTTTCTCAGTGTGAGATAAACAGATGCAGCTGCAGCCAGAGCCTTATCAGTGATCTCAGGGCTCCGGTAGAAATAATCCCTGAGTGCTCCATCGGTGGAGGAGTTGTTATCAGGGTCACCACCCTGGGAGTCACCACCCTGGCCCAGCTGACCTCCAGGCGAATCTGGCTCTGCCCAAGTGGACAATCCCCTCGGGGAGGGGATGGCAGGACATGGATCCTTTCCATGCCCTTTGGGACATGAATCCCTGGCAATGACTCTACCATAACCTGCAACACCTGTCAGATTTTCCCTCCAAAGAGAAGCACAACTATTTTCCCATTATGTTTTTAAAAAGCCACAATGATTTGGTTAGAGCAGCCAAATCTTCCATTTTTGGGGGCATTTCTTATTTTATTGGCAGAATATTGGGAAAATTATTTTGCAGTGGATGACATGACCAAAGTGCTTCTGGCATTCAGGGGAATAAGGGAAACCTGCTATGCTTTATGTGATGCAGAAATTTACAGTGTTAGTGTTGACACCTGTGCCCGGTGTCATCTAGACACTACCAGAATATTCCAGCTGGACAGACCACATCCCACCAGTTTTCCATAATTCCTCAGAAGAGTATCATCTCTGAGAACACCATGGCAGGCAGGGAGCGACGGGAGCAGTTGGAAAAGCCAAGCTGGAGTGTTCTGTGCTCCGAGAGCCGCAGGTGGGGTTACTAAACCTCCTCATTCTCATTTCCTCGGCCCCGGGAATTCCTCGCGTGGGGGAATGGCGAGGCGAGTGCGCAGGCGCAGGGTCCCCATGGGCGCCGCCATACTGTACGGCAGACACAGGTGCGAGGCCCCACTAGGCGCCGCCATGCTGTACGGCAAGCGCATGCCGGGGTGACGGGGGCGGCCCGTAAAAGGCGGCGGCGGGGGCAGCGCGGCCCCGTAGAGGGACCCGGGACGGACGGAGGGTGGGTGTACGGGAGGAGGAGGAGGCGCCGCGGGATGGCAGAGGGCGGCCAGCCCGTTGTGAGTGCCCGCCCTGCTCCGCTACCCCCTCCACGCTGCCACCTCCCGGCGTACTGCCCCCTCCGCGGTGCTCGTTCTCCGAGGCTGGCGCTCCCCGGAGCGGTCGGTCCCGGAGCAGACGCTGCCCTGGAGGTGCTGGTGGGATGCTCTTCCCTGCTTTGTACTCGCATGCCGCTCCTGCCCTCGTAGCGGGTGTTTACTCTGAAGCCTAATGGTGTCTCGGCACCACGCTGGTGCCGTCCCGTGCCGGCATTCGCTGGTGCCGGCAGCTTCCGTGGGCTGAGCCTGTGGGTCCTGCCCTCGCTGGCAGTGCCACGGGCTCCTGCTTTTCCCTTTTCCAGCTGTGAACCCTGAGGGCTGCCTGGCACCCCTAGTAGAGGCGGGGGGGGGAGGTTGGGTGCTCCCAGCTTTGGGAGCACGTTAAGGTTACCTCTCCCTTAGTGAGGACTCTGCTGCTTCCAAATCCAGATCCTCGAGGATTTCCTGCTGGTGGAAGATGCGCTTCTGCTGGAAGAGATGGCTGAGGAGGATGAGGAGCTTGACCTGTACAACGAGATGACTTTTGGGTTAGGTAAGGCCTCAGGGGAGCCCTGGTGTTGAGGAGACCAGCCAGCAGCCCACAGGGGAAGCAGAGACCATAGTGGTCTCAAGCATTCACCCACCCTGTTGTGCTCTGCTTCCCTCCTCCAAGACCGAGACTCCACAGAGGAGGATGTCCCAAAACTCTTGGTGCCACCGGAGATAAGCCCTGAGGTGGCCAAAGCATTGGCTGAGGCAACTGGAAGAACAGCTGAGCAGCTGGAGGAGCTGGGAGAGCCCCAGGAGGAAGGTGGAATAGAACTGGAGGTGGAGCAGGTTAGCTCTGAGTTGGAGGAAGAGGTAGAGGAGCTGGGGACTGAGGAACAGGAGGAAGAGGAGGAGTGCTTTGAGGAGCCCAACAAGCTGGGAGACCCGGCAGTGATGAGAGCTGTGCAGAGCAAACCCACACTGGAGGTGACGTGTGAGGGGAGAGGGGGGTCCTGCTGCTTCCCCTTCCATCCCCACACCTGTGGGTCCTGCCCCACAGAGGGCACTGGGGGAGGGAGGCAGGCTTTTAACTCCCCTTTCCTTGCAGAGCCAGGACTCGGCAGTGCTGGACAGCAAGATTGGTACTTGCTGGGGGGAGTTTGGCAAGGAGGACATGGTAAAAATGTCCCCTCCTGTCTGGTGATGAGGCTGAGTGGCCCCTGTGGTATCCCCTGCCCTCTTCTGTTCACTTGCCTCATGCCAACCATCTCCCTGTTTTCCAGCTGGTGATGGATCCCACGGCATGGGCCTCCTGCCCTGGCAGTGTCCCACCCCACCTTGTGCTGGAGGTGGGTACCCCCAGCCAGACCTTCAGGGAGAGGCCAAGGGCTCCCCACTACTCTAGTACAAGGGTCACACAGGGAATTTGGTGCAACTGGGGCATCTCAAAACCCTCATCATGGCTTTGGAGGTTCATGGATGTGTCTTGGGTGCCAAGGCTGTGGGTACCCACCCAAAGTAGAGCCTGCGTTTGAAGGCAAAATTGTTGAGTTTGTGGGGACTGGGACCCCCATGCTGGGTGTTCCTGTGGGTCCCCAGCTGCTCCACACTACCAGGGTGGGAGTCCAGCTGGTGCATGGTCTTGGTTGAGCAATGACCAAAGGTTTTGGTGAGCTGCCTGATGCTGGGGGAGCTAAACTGTTCCCAGCTGTGTCTCAGTCCCACCTGCTGCTACCTCTTCCCCACAGGATAAAGCCATCCTCCAGATCCTGGAGAGGCCCCCACCATCCACTAACATGGCCCTTGACTTCCTCGGCTCCCCTGTGCAGAGGGGCTATGGGGGCTCTCCTCGGCTCAAGCGCCCTCACTTAAGGCAGATGTCCCCTGGTTCCTTCCCCCAGTGCTTTGTCCAGCAGGTAACAGGGTGTGGGGGGGAGGTCTTGCATCCTTTCTTTCTCTTCCTCCCCTCCCTGGAGGTGCAGCTTTGAGGACTGGCTTGTCCCAGTGACACCTCCTGTCTCCTGCTCTGCAGCAGGCACCCCTGATGCTTCCTCGCTCCCCATGCTCCCCTCGGCCCTTCCTGCCAGCTTGCAGACCCCCTCCACTCTTCACTCCCAGCCAGGTAATGTGGTGGGCTTTGAGCCATTGCCATGGCCCCACTGAGGTGGCCCTGGAGTGGCAGGGTATAGGGATAGTGGTGGTTTCTGGGAGGTACCACTTTGTCAGAGGGTGGCCCCAGTGGGGATGGGAGCCAGAAGCCAGCACGGAGCTGGCTGACCCCTCTGGGATGCTCAGAGGGGAATGCTCAGACCCTTGATCTCCCCTTTCTCTCTCAGACTGCAGGGTATGCACCTCCGACCTCTTTCCAGCCTGGGTCCCCCACCGTGGGCAGCCCACCGCGGCCCCTGGCCATGCACTTTGGGCCCATGTCCCCATCTTTGGACCCTGCTCTCTTCTTCAGCCCCTCAGCCATGGGCCAGCTGAACCTCAGGTAGCAGGAGTGGGGTGTTGGGGTGGGACTGGAAAGGCCCCACAAAGCAGCTGGGGGGTCACCCCACTCTGGGGGTGTCCCAAAATTCCCCTTGACCCTTGTCTGGTGTCCCCAGCAGCACACCCAGCCACATGACCCAGCTGCACCCCCAGCACCAGCGCATCCTGACTCAGCGGCAGCAGCAGGGCAGGCAGGCACAGAGGTACGGGGTCTGTGGGGTGCAGGGGGGACTCTGGGCAGTCACAGTGGGCTGAGGTCTTCTTCTGTGCCAGTGTCTCCCCCAAGAAGCTGTGGTCTCGTAAAGTGGACCCTCATGCTGGGCTGATGACTTCCAAGGAGAAGGACTGGGTCGTCAAGGTGGAGATGATCCAGCTGCAGAGTGAGAACATGGATGATGACTACTACTACCAGGTGAGCTCCTGCTGGCAGCACCTGCAGCTTGTTTGCCTCAGGGCAGGGCTTTGGGAGTCTGAGGAACCCTCTAGGGCTCGTGGTGGGGACTCCTGGCTATGCCTGTTGTTACAGTCCTATTACCACCGGCTGGAGTGCAAACAGGCAGAGGAGGAGCTGCTGGGCGGGCGCAACAAACAGGAGGCCCCCAAGCTGGTCACGCCATTCATCCAGAAAGTGGAGACCTATGACTCTGGTGAGGGGCTGGGGCAGGTACTGGGGGGGCTGGGTGAGGAGTTCTGAGGCGTGGTGTCACTGTGTTCCCCCTCTCCTGCAGTGGTGCGCATTGCCGGCTCCCTGGGCCAGGTCGCAGTGTCCACCTGCTACAGCCCTCGCCGGGCCATAGATGCTGTGCACCATTCCCTCGTGGAGGAGGTAGGTGAAGGAAAGCTGGGCTGGTTTGTGCCCTGAATTGCAAGGAATGCTGCTTTAGGAGCTGCCCTGCTCAGTGGGATGGGGCACACTGTTGGAGGAGGTGCCACCTCAGCAGTGGCAGCTTGTGCCTGGCCAAGGGGTGGGATCAGGCTCTGGCCAGTTGTAACTGGCTATGGTTTCCCCATGGAACTGCTCTGTGTCCTGAAGCTACTTCTGATCCCCAAGGAGCACCTGGCCCAGAGCTGGGCTGGTGGCAATGTCTGGGGCTGGCTGTAACACTTATGCTTTCCTTTCTCCGCTCCAAAAGGCTGCAGGGAGCCACCGGCTGCGGGCGCTGCACAGGATCGAGAAGGTGAGTGAGTGGTGATTTGGGGCAGGGCAGGATGGTCCAGGTGCTCCATTTTCATCCAGGGATTTCTCTAAGGGGACATCTTGGGCAGGGTCCTGGATAGCCGTTTGGTAGAAGATGCTCCAAGCTTCCTCCTTAGCCTGTGCTGTTTCTCCAGCTCTTCCTGCAGCTGATGGAAGTGGAGGAGGCACAACAGAAAATGTCCCTGGGCCTGGGGGAGAAACAGCCCCCCAGGCAGGAGCAGAAGAGACAAGAAGTAGAGAATATCTACCAAGCCTTGAAAATCAGGGCTTGCAGCAGCGAAGAGTGAGTCTGTGCTGTGGGGAGAGGGGAGTGGGTAGCATGTCCTGGTCCTTATGGATCTGAGATGGTCATGGATGGAGCAGGTCTGGGTCTTACAGGAGGGTTGGGTCCTTCCCTCCATGAGTCACCGCGGCCTGTGCTGACCCTGCCCATGAACCTCATCCTCCCGTGGAACTGATGCTGGTCCTTTTGGATGGACAGAGATGCTCCAGGTCCCTCAGGATTTGTGCCAATAGAGCCTTTGTTTCCAGGGAGGCAGAAGATGAATTCCTGCAACTGCTGTGTGTGCGGAAGGGCAAGAAGCTCACGGCCCGGCTGCTGCCCCACCTGACCCAAGAGCATGGGGAGAAGATCCTGCTGACCATCACCCACCACCTGCCTTTCCTCATGAAGAAAGACATGCTGGATGAGGCGAGCACCTCCAGCCAGGGCAGGGATGGCCCAGGCTGTCTCTTTCTTCCTCTGTTCTTGCTGGGGGGGGCACCCTGGGCAGTGAAGTGGGCCTATCTTGTGGGGTTAGCATGAAATAGGAGCCTCTTCCCATCCTTGGGGAGGAGGAGAAAGGTCTCCAGGAGTTGGTCACCAGCAGTCCCGGTGGCAGTGCTCCTCACCCCCAGGTGCTGGGATGGGGCTGTGGCTGTGACTGGTTGAAGGGTCTCAGATTCCTGCTCTCTCCTCTGCCCTGCCCAGTCTCTCCCCCTGCTCTACAGCCCATTGAATGCAGTGGTGGGTGGGATGACCTTCAGCAAACTCATCGAGGTCCTGCAGGAGCTGACCCATCCTCTGCCCGAGTCTCCGGAACTCCCCCTTACCATGGCCTTGAAGAACCAGGTATGTGGCCCCGAGCCTCATCATGTCCCTGGGTGCCACTGCTGTTGGCTGTGACACTCCTGGTGCTTCCCTGCAGTTCGGCATCTCCTTGCTCTACTCTCTGCTGAGCCATGGAGAGAGGCTGCTCTCATCAGATGCGCCACTGAAGCCACGCAGAGGGGACTTCGAGGCATGGTGAGGGACTGTGTGAGCTGAGGGGAGTTTTGTCACTGCTCCATGGGGTGCTCACCCCTGTGCTGGGTGCTTACCCCCTGTTCTGGTGCCCCCAGGACAGACACGGTGTACCTGGTGGCCCGGGAGCTGTCACAGCTGCCCAAGGCCTTGCTGGTGGAGCCTCTCTTCTTGCCCAGCAACCTTCTCTCGCTCTTCTGCCGCTACCTGGACAAGCAGACTGTCCACCACCTGGAAGCTAAGATGGAGTGAGTCCCACCTGGAATGGCTCCCTGCCTCTCCTGGGGATCCCCCGGAAGATGAGCAGCCAGCACTGGGAGCTCATTGCTTCCATAGCCCCTTGGAATTATCTCCAGACCTCCACTGGGCTGAGCTGATCCTGGTGCCTTTGTCCCACTTCTTTGGGACAGGTCAGCAACCCAATATTCCAGCCTCATCCTTTCCTTGCAGGTGCTCCCCACTGTCCTCAGAGGCTGCCATGTTATGCTGAAGCCCGGTAGCTGGGGCTGGCCGTGTTGGGGCCAGGCAGGGCCTGATGCCATGGCTTTGGAAGCGAACACTTACTCTGGTGTGGGGCACTCTGGGTGACACGGGCAGTGGTAGGGCTGGCGCTGAGGGGCTATGCCACCCTGTCCCAGTGCCCGGGAGCACGGGGGTGGGGGGGTGTAACCTATTTTGGCCTCGCCTCTGGCAGCGGTGGGTGCTGGGTCACCATGGGGGCTGAGGCAGGGTCTGCACAGGGGTGCTGGCAATGCCTCGTGGCAGGGGGGGGTTGTTTACAGCACATTGTGTACAGCACTTGAAATAAAAAGGTGATTAATGAGCTCCTCTGGCTCCTGGGGGCAGCTTATATTGGGTGCATTGTTGGCAATGAAGACCCCTGGCCTGGGATGGGGATCCAGCAAAGAGCAAGGAGAAGAAGGGAGGGATGCTCAGTGGGTCAAGGGGGAGAGAGGAGTGCTTGGAGAGGGGATCAGAGGACTCACATACCTGGGAACTGAGCACCCAGGGAGTGGAATGGGCTGGAAAAGAAGGGATGTTGTTGGGTGAGATGAGTTAGAGCTCATCCTGATAGGGAAGTAAAGATCTATGCAGGCATCTGGCAGCACATGGGAAAGATGTGGTGGGGGTTCTTAAACATATATGGGTGTGTAATAAAGGACCTGTTGTCTCTGATGAGCTCCCAAAGGCTATTCAGTCTGAAGTCTTCTAGTCACGGCCACAATGATGTAGCTTGAGGCATCTTTCTGAGCAATTTTGACTAGTCCAAGCTGATTTTCACTTTTGCATCTGAGGCTGAGCAGGTGCAATGTCTACTCCCACTGTGGCAATCTTTGTAGCTCCTGCCTGGTTTTATGGGGGCATTTCCCCTAATCCTATAGGACAGCTGGGAGCAGGTCACTGCCACCCATCTAGAGGTCTAAACCTGACGCCCAAAGCCTGGTGTTTATTCAAAAGAGGTTTGCAGTAGAAAGTGGTCTCATCCTCAGACTGCCCAAGCTCTTACTCCTAGTGGAAGAAACTATTCCTTTAAAAGGGCATTCTTCAGGGACTAAAGGGAGAGTTTACAAAGAATAAGGATGTGAGGAGTTGGGTGGGATTTATCTCCACTACTTATCAAGGTAGCTCAGTTTCCTCTGCTTCAGAGTGCAAAGTCCATCTGGCAGGACCTCCCAATCCTTCTGGCAGCTGCATCTCCTCCTGCTGCCCCTCCTGCCCATCTGAAAGGATGTATATGCTCCTCACACTTTATCCTTAAGGAGTTTTCTGGGACAGCTGTGTTCATCCCTAGCCATCCTCTTCAAAAAATGACATTGGCAGGTTCTCTGTGGGATGAACCCTTCGTTCCAAATCCAGTGAGGCAGTCTGGGAGGATTCCAGTGTGGGGTCTCACATGCCAGTGAAAGAATGGACCTTGCTGTTACATATCCCAGAGAGAATTTCAGGCAGGAGGGAATTAACAGCTGCTTGTTGATAGCAGGAATGGGGGAGGACACCGGCAAGTCCTTTAGATAAGGATAAGCTGTGTTATGTTTTCTGTTTGCTCCTTGCCTGGGAGCCAGCACAGAGGAAGGATGGAAGTGTGACCTGGCTGCAAGTATGTACCTAGACCAAGTTCTCTAGCATGGAAGGGTTGGAGGTGTCTGCTGGATTTTGCTGCTTCATTACAGGAGACAGCTGAGGGAAAAGAAGGAAAATCCATCTCTGCTACTGTCCCATAGCCAAGGGGCTCACAGCACCCAGTGCTTCCCCCCTGGAGAAACAGACCCTCTCCATGGGGCAGCACCCAGGAATGAATCCAGCTGAAGGGTGTCTTGAAGGTCAGGGATGCCCAAATTGTTCACCTGCATCTGAATATTCTCCCTCATTCCAGAGATGATAGAAGTCCAGGGTGTCTCAGACAGCTCTGCTTTTCCTGCTGCCCTGCCCAGTTCCTCCTGATGCTCTCCTGAGAAGGTTGCTGGTCCCACAGGATGGTGGTGACCCATGACTCTGAGTGGGTTGTCCCTGTCATGGGGATATGGGGCTCGTCTTGGGGGTATGGAGCTAATAATGTATCAGGCTAATCATGGGATGTCTTGAGGGTATGGGGCTCATCCTGGAATGTTTTGGGGTGTATGGAGTTCATCCAGGGATGTCCTGGGTGTTGTATGGGGTTAATCCTGAAGCATCTTCAAGGTATTTGTCTCATCCTGGGATATCTTGGAGGGTATAGAGCTTATCGTAGGATGTCTTGGGGGCTGTGTATGGGGCTCATCCTGGGATGTCTGGGGGTTAATATGGAGTTAATCTTGGGTTGTCTCAAGGGTACAGGGCTCATCCTGGGCCCTTTTCAGGATATGAGACCATTCTGGATCTTGGGGGTTGTAGGGCTCATCATGAAACATCTTGGATGTTGTGGGGGGTTAATCCTGAGACATCTTTAAGGTACATGGCTCATCCTAGGATGTCTTGGAGGGGGAGTATGTGGGTCATCCTGAGATTTTTTGGGGGGGGTTATGGGACTTATTCTGGGACATCTTGGGTGGCACAGGGCTTATCTTGGGATGTCCTGGGGGTTATAGCGCTCGTCCTGGGATGTCTTTTTGGGAGTATGTGGTTCATCCTGCGATGTCTTGAGGTTATGGAACTCATCCTGGGATATCTTGGGGGTTGTATGGGGTTTATCCTGGGATGTTTTTGTAGGTGTGTGGGGTTCATCCTGGAAATCTTCAGGGTATGGGGCTCATCCTGGGATGTTTTTGGTGATACAGGACTTAATCTGAGATGTTTTGAGGTGTATGAGTCTCATCCTGGGATGTCTTGGGGTATATTCTGGGCGTTTTCAAGGTCTGGGGCTCATCCTTCAACATCTTGGCGGGTATATGTCTCATCCTGGGATGTCTTTGTGGCTGTGTGGGGTTCACCCTGTGACATCTTCAGGGTCTGCGACTTATCCTGGAACATCTTGGGTGGGTATATGGCTCATCTTGGGACATCTTCAAAGTATGTACAGAGTTCATCCTGGGACATATTCAGGGTATGGGGTTCATCCGGAGACGTCTTGAGGTATGAGGCTCATCCTGGGACATTTTTGTGGGTTACAGGGCTCAACCTGGGCCATTTCCAAGGTATGGAGCAGGGTATGGACTCTCTTGGTGGGTGCATGTGGCTTATCCTGGTATGTTTTGGGTATAGGACTTATCCTGAGATGTCTTGGAGGTTGTATGAGTTCACCCTGTGATATCCTCAGGGTGTGAGGCCCATCCTGGGACATCTTGGGGGCTATATGGCTCATCCTGGGATGTCTGAAGTGCTGTAGTGTGGCAACACGGTAGGGCTCATTCTGGGATGTCTTGGAGGTTGTACGGGGTTCATTCTGGGACATCTCCAGGTTATGTGGCTCATCCTGGGATGTTTTCAGGGAGTACGGGGCTCATCCTGGAATGTTTTTCTGGGGGGGAAAGGGACTCAACCCGGGATGTTCTGGGCGATACGGGACCACTCCCTGAAGTATGGAGGAGACAGTGTACCACTCCCCGGGGTATCGAGAGGACACGGGACCTCTCCCCAGGCTTTCGAGGAGACACGGGATCACTGCCCGGGCTGTCGAGGGACCGCAGCCATCTGAATCGGACCGCTGAGGAGACACGGCGCCCCGAGTTCGCCCACTTTTCCCCGGGGGAGTAGAAACGCTCCCCTCTCCGCGGCACAATGGTACGGCCGGCACCCCTGTTTCCATGGTGACGGCGCGACGCCTGCCTGTGGCGGTGCTCATTGGCTGTCGCTGCCGGTGGGGGCGGGGCGGGCAGAGGCGGTGCCCAATCCGAAGCCCGTCCGCAGCCGAGGCCCCGCCCCGCGAGTTAAGGCGCGGCGGGCGCTTCCGGCGGGGCGGGCGCGGGCGGAAGCGGCGGCGATGGCGTCAGGCGGCGGCCGCGGCTCCCGCTCGCCCTCCCCGGCCGAGCGTCGCCCGCCGCCCTTCCCCGAGCAGCGCGGGCCGGGGGCCCCCGACAGCGACTCGGAGGGCGAGGACATCTTCACCGGCAGCGTGAGTGCGGCCGCGGGCGGGGCGCCGCCCCAGGGGCGCTGCGGGGCCGGGCCCGTGTGCCAGGGGTTGCCCCCTGTCCCCGGCGGGGCGTCCTCCGGGCTTGGTGAAAAAATAGGGAGGAACACTCTCAAATCCCCCACTATAAAGGAGGAGCGATGCCTCTGGATTCGTGTCCCTTCAAGAGGGATCTCGGGGGGCTGCGAAGAGAGAGAGCCGCGGGGCCGAGTCGGGGTCACGGAGCGGCTCCCGTGGCTGTGGAATTGAAAAAGGGCTCATGCTCGGCTGCTCCCCCGTTTCTCCGAGATTGTAACCTCTCCGTTCCTATAGAACTGCTGCCTAAGGCCAGGTTGGATGGGACTTGGAGCAGCTTGCTCTGATGGAAGGTGTCCTTGCCCACTGCAGGGGGTAGAACGAGATGGGCTTCAAGATCACTCACGACCATCCCACAGTGGCAGCCACAGCTCAGCCTCTTTGCTGTGCAGTTTGTTAGGCTTCACGGGGGAGGAGAAGTCTCCTGTGCTTTCCCCCAGCATCATCAGCTCTAGTCCCCTCAAAATCCAGGGGGTGCTGGCATGGCACTCTTAGTTTGAGACTGAGGGTGGTGTGGGGGGTGAGGTGACAGGAGGCATCTGGTGTCCTCTGCTCACTAGGGCCTTGTACTGGGCTGTAGGAGGGTCTTGGAGGGCTTGGTGGTGTTTGTTCAGCAAACCAGGTGCTGCTGCATAAGTCCATGCTGAAGGTGGAGGTGTGAAGGGTGTCAGTGTCTTTCTTTGTTTCCAGCAGTCTCCTGTGCAGAAAGTCCAGGTTGCTGAAGGCTGTTGGCATTGACTTGTGCTGGCATTGTCTCAGCTTTGCTCCAGGCAGGAGGGGAGGTAAAGCACTGACTGGTGCTTTCCCAAGCTGAATACCTCCCCAGTCAGCCACTGGCCTCTGGTCCTTAGGATCAGTGTCTTCATGGAGCAAGGATCTCAGCTGGCGGGGCTGTGGAAACTCTTCCATCAGGCTGGAGGCTGGAATGCTGTGGGGTTGATTTTCTGAGCTCTGTGAGCCCCTGCCCAACTCACCTAGATTTTTTCTAGCCTGCCTGATCTGTCTGTGGCAGAAAGCTCTCCAGGAACATTCTACAGTTTTCCAGCCCAGGGATGCCTCGAGTGGACTGTGGCCATGACCAAATGAACCTGCTGTGAATGGCCTGACCAAGCTTCTCCTGCCACTGTCACAAAGCCAGAGCTGTTTCTGCTCCTCTTCTGGTGCAGCTCCTGCCTGGTGTCCTTGAGTCATGCTTGCATTTCCAGTGGGTTTGCAGCAGGGAACAAGGTAGATTTGGGGGAATGTGGGTAGATTGTGACCTTGTGAGGGTGAAACTCACACTGCTCTGGGCAAAACAGCAGCTGGGTTGCATGTTTGTAAAATAACCTGGGAAAGTTCAACCCTGGGTCTTGCAAGAGGAAGGTGCTGGTACCTATGGCAGGCACCTGGTCATGGAGATGGTCTGGAACTTCTCAGGACCTTTCTTCGGTGAAGAATTGGAGGATGTAGTAGGTGGCTTGATGGTTTGTGGATCACCAAATGAGGAGAGCACCAAGTGCTGTGTGACTTCATGGGAATTACACATCCCTGTGCTGGAAAGGGAGGCTGGTGAGCCACAGCAGCTTATCAGATGTTTGGTTTTGTTGTGGAAGCCACTATCGTAACTAATATTTGGCTGTTCTTGTGACCTGGTGGCTTTGCTTGTCTCTGCCCTTGAACGCTAGAAAAACACTTTCTGGGAAGTAGGGGAGGCAGATCCGCCCGGCTGGCGGCGTTCAGGTGGCTCAACAACCACTGGGCATCGCCAGCAAGGAAGCGTTTGGGTCAGACCTGAATGGAACCAGAGCTGGACCTCACCTGTCTGTTGACAGAGGTTGGATCCCTATGTGATCACAGCCCTTTCTACGGATGCCCCAAAGGATCAGCTCTTCCCAAACAAGTTCTGCTTCCCTGTGGTGAGCATCAGGCCAGCGCAGGGGGACAGATGTCTGCCCACACACAGGGGTGCTGAATCTGGCCCCAGAGATGGCTGGTGTCTTGTCGTGGGCTGATCTAACGAGGCCACAGCTCCTCTGTAGCAGCAGATGGAGAAGTAGGAACAGGGTGTGGTGCTTTCATGTCTGAGGAACTAAATTTAAGGCAAACTGGGAAGCAGTTATGGTAGGAAAACACTTTGTCCATGTGCAGTGGGGTTCTCTATGAGCCTGAAGATTTCCTGGGGGAGCAGAGGAGCTGTGTGAGCCCTCTACTCATAGATCACCACTGGTAGTGGTCCTCTTGTTGGCTTGGACACTAGTCTGAGGGACCCTGGAGCCTGGGGGGATGTTTGGCATGGGGGTCTCTGCTCCCTGCTCTCCATCACTAACAAACATAGCTCGTGCCTTTGACTGCTGTGATCCAAGCTGGGAGCAGTCCCTCCTCTAGGAAAATATCCTGAAGTACAGGAGAACTTTCCATCAAGTGAATGTTTCGATGGTTATTTTTTTTTTTTACCACCCAAAGACATGAGCCCACCTCAAAGAAGAGCTACATCAGCACGGCTCCACTGCTTCAGAAGTGACAGGATCCGATGGTGCTTCCTTGCTGGAGAGAGTGCCAAGGAGCTGTTGGTTCGGAGTCTCTAATAGAGCTGCATTTACTGCCTGTCAAAGACCTGTTCTGTTCTCTGCCAGGACCTACAGGATAGCACTTGCTGTCCCCTTCTTCCTTGGAATATCTCTCTGCCTGCAAAATGAGAGATGATTTGGGATGCAGACACCCGTAACAGAAATGCAGGGGCAGTTCTGTCTTCTTGTGGGGAGGACTGGTTGGCATAAAAGCTCTTGGATTAGCTGTCCCCTTGTCCCCAAGCCTGCTCCCAACAGCCAAGATGGTCCTTTTTGGGTGGAAACTGGCTCCAGAGTTCAGTGTGACACTTGTCCTTAAAAGTGACAGAGAGGGTGATGCTGAAGGGTGGGTGGAAGAGCACAGGGTGGGGTGATGAGGAAGGTGGCATGCTTGCCCTTCCATCTCTCAGCATAAATGACCTCATGTTTTTGTGCTTTTAATGCTCTCACAGAGCAACTCCCTGGCCCCGAAAGCAGAATCTCCTCTCCCTGTGAGCAGCTCCTCCAAAGAGAATGGGGTTCATGTGGAGCAGGATGATCAGGACCTATTTGCAGGTGAGTCTGTGTGCGCTGGGCCTCTCTCAGCTCCAGGCCTGGAGTGATTGACCTAAAATATCCATAACCAAATGCAGATCACAAGTCCTTATCTCAGACTCATGTTCGAGTTTGCTTGCTCTGGTGTTGTGTTTGGGAAGGTTGGAGCAGCCTCCTCCAGATCTCTAGGATAATCCTGCCACAGGACTAACTGTTTAGGAGCTGAAGAGCGTTAAAATGGGGGTTGCTTGTGTTTGCTTTAGCCCTGCGGTGGTGAGTGTCTCCTCAGAGTTAAAGGATTTTCCTTCTGCACCTTCTCCTGCCTCTGTGCCAGTGGAGAAAACATCTCTAGTAGAGACCTGGCTGTTCCCAGGAAACAGGAAACACAACCCTCCTCATCAGGGGAAAATGAGGAGGGTCAGACCTTCCCCAGACCTAGCATGATGGGCTGAGAGTGAATTCTGGGCACATTTGCTAAGAGATGGAAGTTTTTACATCCTCCAGGTGGAGAAGTGGCCTGGGAAGCAGCCTTCCTCCCAGGCTGGCCCATGTGCCAGGTAAAATCCAGCTTGGCTTTAGCTGTTCCAGGGTGCAGCTCCTCTAGCACACAGCAATGATGTGATCAGTGAGAGGTGATGCCTGGCTCCTTCTGGAATAAGAAGTTCATTGGATTAACATAATGTTCTCCAGCAGGATTGATCAAATGCTCTTATTGCAGTGATGATGCTTTGTCATGCTCTTCCCAGCGCTTACAGGTGTCCTCCCTATGTATTTCTTTGCTAATTAAGACTGTTGTTACTCCTTAGATCCCACGAATGCAAGAATATTGCAATTGCCTTTCCAGAAACTCCAAGAGAGAGGCTGACCCTTGCAAACTTATCTTGACAGATGCCACTGTGGAACTGTCCCTTGACAACACACAGAACAACCAGAAGAAGGAGGTGGCCAAAGCATCGAATCCTTCACCCTCATTAGACATAGCTGCAAGTTCTTCTACTAGAAACCTTTCAAAGAGCTATGAGGAGGTGAGAATTACTCTTCCAAACTGTCCTGCAGATTTCAAGCTGTTTTTGGCAGGAATCTGTCTGTGTACTCAGTTGAAAACATGAATCCTAAATGATGTAATTAATATATAATTGCCTTATTGAATGCCCTGATTTGTATCTTGGGCCATCAGTCTGGGACTGATACCACTGACTTGGGGCTCAAGTGAGCCCCACTGACCTGCTGGTGTGGAGCTCATTCCTGCTCATGTGGAGGTCCAGACTGCTTCTGAAGCTCTGATAGTGGTGGATCTGGTCCTGAAGTCCAAGCTGTGAAGCAGAGCTCTGCAGTTTCATCTTGGGGCTGAGCACTTTGCGCATCAGTCTGGGCAAATAGTGGGGTAGGAATGACAAACCCAGTTTGGGATCCTTGCGGGGACACAATGAGGAGCTGGAAGGCTTTATAGAATGGCCTTGGCCAAACTGAGGTGCCAGAGGTGCCTTGGCAGGGGGACAAGCTCACCGTAATGGTTTGGGGTGGGTTGAACTCTGATTTCCTGGGTTTGATTTGCTGTCCCTGTGTGCTTTCTCCAAACAGCTGGAAGAAGAGGAGCAGGAGGACAAATTTGACCTAACTGTGGGTGTGAGTGACCCGGAGAAAGTTGGTGAGTTACTGTCCTGCACGGTGAACAGGGTTAGATGAGCCAGGCTTGGCCCTGCAGCTGTGGCCTCTGGGCTGTCCCCAAGCACAAACTTTATCCCAGAATAACTTCTGTAAAACTTCCTCTAGCATCTCAAAGAAATGATGCTGCACGAAGCCTAGGGTGAGAACAAGCAAGGCAGAGCCAGGTTCTGAAAAGCCTGGAGCCAGGTTTTTGGGATTCTTGGTTCCTGGCACTGTGTTGACCAACTTGGTGTGACTTCCAGGCATCACTGCCCTGGGTGGAGCTGGCATGGGGTAGGCAAAATTCCCTTAACCTGAAACTAAGTGCATTATTCCATGCTCTGGCATATTCCCTGGAAGCTGTGCTTGCCAGAGAAGCAACTCTGGCTTCAAAGTGGGAAGCAAGAGGGTTTCTGTCTATTGAAAGTGGGGTCAGAGTGTCATGACCAGCCACGTGGAAGGTAACATCTGATCCCAGCCAGCAGAGCAGGCTCACGAGTGGCAGCTTGTTCCCACTCCATGGCTTGTGATCTCTGGAGCTGGAAGGTGTAAATCAGACATATCTTACGGGTAGCACCAGAGCTCACAGGATGCCCTTCTGTTGAACTGCCAGGTGAACAAGGGGATTTCTGTGTGAGCTGGAGCAAACTGCCTGTGGTGTTCCAGGATCCAGCTCCATGCAGCCTGACTTGCATCCTATGAATAGACTGTTTTATGTGCCCCACAGCCTCCGAATTGTTGGGGTCTGAGCAGATGCGTGGAGCCAGCCCAGACGCTGCCAGCACAACAAGTGCCCAATTGTCAGCGCTGGCTCCCATAGGAAGTGTGGGGAGGGATAAGCAGGTTGGGAAGTGGCTGCTGGGCAGGAGTCCAGGGCCACACAGCAGGGTGCTGCCTGTGGTTCTGCGGGAAGATCCAGGAATCCATCAGACCCAAAATCAGATCACTGAGGCAGGAAAAGGTCAGGAGCCTTGTTCTTTGTGTTCAGGGAATAGTGGAAAGTGCTGGAGTTGTGATCCCAACACCTTGTTTCTGTTTTCTGTAGGGGATGGCATGAATGCCTATGTAGCCTACAAAGTGTCAACACAGGTATGTCTAACCCCTCTATGTCTGTTTTTCCATGCTTAAAGGCAGCTGGACTGTCTGTCCTTAGCCAAGCCAGCAATGACCTAAATAAACAGGAGGCCTGAATGCCTTGTTCCATGGATTCAGGAGTTATAATCCACAAAGGCTGAGCCTAGCTGAGGAATAGGGTTGGAATCTATTGAAAGGAAAACTGGCTTTATTTTCTCAGCCAGTTACCTCTTTGCAGTCCTGGCTGATAGGGATGCTTAGCGTTGGAGGGAACAGCAGGAATGACATCCATTGGGAGAGTCCTGGAGCCTGGGGCTGCTGCTGAAGGTTCTGTGCCAGAGGCATCATCAGGTTGAGCTGACCTGACCTCAGCACTCGCTGCAGAGCTGCTGCTGCTGCAGTTGGATTTGTGTCAGGACCTGCTCCCCTCAGTTTCCATGAGAAATGTAGCTGCTGGAGGGCTTTGGAGTCCTGCTCTGGGCGCTGGAAAGTTGCTCCAGCTTCATACCCTGTGGTATGAAGAAGAGACTAGAGCACTTTTTATCCTTAATTCCTGCTGTGCAAACACAGTCCAAAGCACCGGTGGCCTCTGTAGTCCTTAGGTGTCCCTGAGGGGTGTGTGTCCCTGTTCCCATGTGGACCAGGGATGATGGGATTAGGCAGTGGGCAGGGCTTACTAAACAACCCGTGGCTGTAGGAACAGCTGCTCGTTATTAAGTGCCATTAATGCTGCTGCTGGCTCCAAGGAGAGCCCAGTTGGGAGGGAAACTGTGGAAAACCTGGGCCAAAACTTGCTCTGTTTGCTGCTCACCTCTTGCAGAACTGGTGCTGTCCCACTTCATACCAGAGGTGTCAGCAGGCACAGCTGGCAGGGCCAGGCTTCCCAGGGGAGTGTGACCCAAGTGTCATCTCTCCCCCAGACCAGCATGCCGATGTTCAGGAGCAAGCAGTTCTCAGTCAAAAGGAGGTTCAGTGACTTCCTGGGGCTCTATGAGAAGCTGTCGGAGAAACACGCCCAGAACGGTTTCATTGTCCCTCCGCCGCCTGAGAAGAGCCTTATTGGTGAGTGATGAGCTGCACAGCACCATTGCTGGTCCTTGACAGCTCTCGTGGATCCTTCTGATGGTGAGCTCTGTGCCTGAGGACAGGCCTGCAGCAGTCTTGGAGCTGTGACAGGGAAGCTGCAGAGGAGCCAGGGAAAATAATCTGGGTTCTATGGCACAGACAAAGCTCTGGGGACATACTTGGAGCTCTGGCCTTAAATCGTTCATGGAGTTCACAGATGCCTCCACACCTGCTTTGAGGAATAAAATGTATATAGTGTCACTGAATTGCTGTTCACTTGAGTCCAGCCCCATTGCTTTGCCTCTTTCCGGCATGTCAATTCCTTAGGTATGAACAGATTTCAAATTTCCAAAGTGTAGTTCCTGTTGTAAGATTCCTCTCCTCCACTGTCACCCTGATAGTCTGTAATAAACTGCTTTACCTTGTGTATGGAGTTTAAAGCAGCTCATTCATCACATCTTCCTTCTGTGCTAGGCATGACCAAAGTGAAGGTTGGGAAAGAAGATTCCTCCTCTGCAGAGTTCCTAGAAAAACGTCGGGCTGCTCTAGAGAGGTACGACCCCATCGGCTGTTCCCGAACCAAGTGAGGGACCTCAGAGAGGTCTGGCAGGTCTGGTCTTCATGGTGGCATCTCTAAACTCCCCAGGGAGGTAGGAAAATTGGTGGGTGAATTAGAACAGTTGTTGGTTCTGATTTCCAGCTTCCCAACTGCTATTCTGGAGTAAATACCGAGCTGTGTTGCTGTGATGGCTCAGAGCCAGGTTTGCTACAGCGTAAGTAACTCCTGGAGTTGTTCCTCCCACAGGTACCTTCGGAGAGTGGTCAGCCATCCAACCATGCTGCAGGACCCGGATGTCAGGGAGTTCTTGGAAAAGGAGGAGGTCAGTAGGGTGGAGTAAGGCATCCTTGGAAATGCTGAAGGAAATGGTACATGAGCAGTTAATGAGGCAGGATCCTGCAAAGCTCAGCAGGCAGCAGCAGAACCCTGTAAGAATGGGAATGGGAGTGGGAACTAGTGTGGTGGGTTGATACCAGGTATCCACCAAAGCTGCTGAACCATCCCCTCAGCTAGACATGAGGGAGAAAATAAACAAAAGGCTTGTGGGTTGAGGTAAGGTCAGGGAGAGATCACTCAACAATTACCTCACGGGCAAAACGGAGTCATGGAATGACTTGGGCTGGAAGGTACCTTAAAGCCCATCTCATTACACCCCCTGCCATGGACAGGGACACCTCCCACTATCCCAGGTTGCTCCAAGCCTCATCCAGGCTGGCCTTGGACACTTCCAGGGTACCAGGGGCAGCCACAGCTTCTCTGGGAAACCTGTGCTATGGCCTCACCACCCTCACAGCCAAGAATTTCTTCCCAATATCTCATCTGTCCCTGCCCTCTGGCAGTGGAAAGCCATTTCCTCTTGTCCTGCAGGCCTTGTTTCAGAGTCCTTCTCCATCTCTCCTGGAGTCTCTTTAGGCACTGGAAGGGACTCTGAGGTCTCCCTGGATCCTTCTCTTCTCCAGGCTGAACACCCCCAGCTTTCCCAGCCTGTCTCTGTCTCCTCCTATGGCAAAGCAAACTTTTCCATTCCTTTCTAGCTCCCAAGAGCAGTAAGCACGCAGACCCTGAGTGGAGCAGGAATAATGAAGATGTTCAACAAAGCCACGGATGCTGTCAGTAAAATGACCATCAAGATGAATGAATCAGATATTGTAAGTGTTGACCTCTGGGCTGTCCCTGTCCTCAGTCTGGAGCCATGTGTTCTTCCCAGCTCCAGCTCTGGGTGCAGGGAAAAAACCCCACCTGTGGGAATTAGCTCTGGATTTACCCATTGCAGTGGTTCGAGGAGAAGCTGCAGGAGGTGGAGTGCGAGGACCAGCGGCTGCGGAAGCTGCACGCTGTGGTGGAGACGCTGGTGAACCACCGGAAAGGTGACCAGAGCAGCACCTTGTGCTCTGGCGTTTGGGCTGGGACAGTGCCATGCCTGGGGGAGGTCACCAAGGCCAGGTGTCCCCGGCACACTTCCAAGGAGGTGGGACAGTGCTGTAAAGGACTCTGTCTCTTCCTCATGGGAGACAGATGTAAAATGGTCACCCCAATTCTTCTGTCCCACTCCAAAAGCTTGGGGTGGTAGTGTGGAAGGGAGCCTGTATCCTGTGGGATTATAGAATCCTAGGATGGCTTGGGGCTGGAATGGACCTTAAAGTCCATCTTGTCTCCCCCTGCCTCCCATGGACAGGGACACCTTCCACTGTCCCAGGCTGCTCCAAGCCCCATCCAGCCTGGCCTTGGGCACTTCCAGGGATCCAGGGGCAGCCACAGCTTCTCTAGGCAACCTGTGCCAGGGCCTCCCCACCCTCACAAGGAACAATTCCTTCCCCATATCTCATCTATCCCTGCTCTCTGGTAGTGGGAAACAATTCTCCCTGTGCTGTCACTTTAGTCCCTTGTCCCAAGTCCCTCTCCAGCTCTCCTGGAGCTCCTTTAGGCGTTGGAAGGGGCTCTGAGGTCTCCCTGGAGCCTTCTTTTCTCCAGGTTGAACAACCCAAATTCCCTTAGCCTATCCTCATGGGAATGAAGGCTGCTGCAGCAAACCTGATCAGAGCTGGCCTTATTTATTCCTTCCCAGACATCCTCTGGGAGTGGGGATATTTTCCTTCCTCTGAATGTTTTGACTGACCTCTGCAAAGCTGTGCCTGTCCTTCTGCTCTGCTGCTTCTCTTCCCCTCATGGCTGGAAGCTGCTGGCTCTTCCAGCTGGTATCTCCTGGGGCTATGCAAAAGCAGCTCCAAGGGCTGAATCCTGGGCTGGGGAGCACCTGGTGCATCTCCTGACTTTCATCCTGTTCCCCAGAGCTGGCGTTGAACACAGCCCAGTTTGCCAAGAGTCTGGCCATGCTGGGAAGCTCAGAGGACAACACAGCCCTATCCCGGGCATTGTCCCAGCTTGCTGAGGTGGAGGAGAAGATTGAGCAGCTGCACCATGAACAGGCTAACAATGACTTCTTCCTCCTGGCTGAGCTCCTGGGGGACTACATCCGCCTTCTCTCGGTTGTAAGGGTAAGGACTCCTTTGCTCCTGCTCCCCCTACCCATCTTAGGCTTAGGGATGCCAGGAGGTCTTCCAAGCTCAAGCACAGGACATGGCAGAGGGCACACAGGGCATGGCCTCTTCAGGCAGAAGGAAAACTTGCTGATTGTCCAGGTGTGCACTTAGGTTGGAAAATGGTTGTAAGTGAGGCCTGGCCATGCTGCTGTTCTTCAGAGGGGATGTGGAGCAAGTTCATGGCTTATGAGGGACCCCAGCCATTCCAGAGGTGAAAGCTGAGGCGGTGAGCTGGGAACCTATGATCCAGGTGGTAAAAATAAACCTGCCAAGTGCCTGCTGGGGCAGAGCCTAAGTCTTGATTTTCCTGGACTTGGGCATCAAGTCCATGCAGCCTATCTGGTGCACTGGGAAGAAGCAATCCCATGGGAGCAGCAAGTGCAGCAGGCTGACCCTTTCCTGCCCCAAACACATCCTGTCACGGAGGCCAGAATGCCATATCCTTGATCCACTGGTCCGTATGGGAGCTGTGGATGCTCCAGAACAGGACCTGGTCTGTGTTCTGGCTCAGCTTTGGTCCAGGACCTCTAGTGTCCCCTTGCTGGGAGAACCCCTTGGAGCCATTGCCAGTGTAGCGGCAGCACAGAGCTCAATCTCTGCCCCTCCTTCCCTCCAGGGAGCCTTTGACCAGCGCATGAAGACCTGGCAGCGGTGGCAGGATGCCCAGACCATGCTCCAGAAGAAGAGGGAGATGGAGGCCAGGCTGCTGTGGGCCAACAAACCTGACAAGCTGCAGCAGGCCAAGGATGAGATCTCCGAGGTAGGGAATGGAGCATGGGGTCTCTGTGCTGCTCCTGCCCTCTGTGATCCAGTGGGGAATCATCTGGCCTGGGAAATGGAAGTTCTGTGCTGGGGAGCACCTCCTGAGCAGGAGGGACAGGTGTCCTTAGCACCAAGGGCTAAGCCAGCCTTGAGCGAGGCTGCGGGAGGGGCTGCTCGTGGTCACACCTCCCGTGACTTCCATGCCAAGGTGATGACAAGACCTGGCGGGTTCTGCTCCAGCAACACCTCTCACATGTACAGTCATGGCTCCAAACCCCTGTGGAGAGGGGGCAAGAGTTCCTTCCCCTGCCCCAAAACAGCGCACTTCCTCTCTCTGCAGTGGGAGTCCCGGGTGACACAGTACGAAAGGGACTTTGAGCGCATTTCCGCTGTCATCCGCAAGGAAGTGATACGGTTTGAGGTACGTTTGGGGCAGCCCTCGGCGCCTTGGAGCTGACCTGGGCTCCTTCCCCTGCTCCTGGCACAGCAGCATCCCTAAATCCTATCACATGAGCTGGGGCATCGCTGAGGGCTTTTGACTAAGGGGGCTTTCTACAGGGTATCTGTGAAAATGAAGGTGGGTGGGCAAAAATCCTCTGTGTGCCTTGTGCTGGTCTCCTCGTGGGACCCTGGGAGGAACAGGAAAATCCCAGTGGTTTCTCCTTCCCCTTTCCAAAATCTGGAGGGTTTTGGTGCTTGGTCCAGCCTCATGCCCATCTCTTGCAGAAAGAGAAATCCAAGGACTTCAGAAACCACGTCACAAAATACCTTGAGACGTTACTGAACTCTCAGCAACAGGTGAGTGGTCCCTGATGTGGTTTTACCTCCAAGTTCAGGCCAAGCTTGTGAACCCCTCAAGCATGACCTCCCCCACTGCAGCTCCATCTTGAAGGCTCCTGACTCTCTTCCTCTCCTCCGTGCAGCTGGTGAAGTACTGGGAAGCGTTCCTGCCCGAAGCCAAGGCCATTTCTTAATCAGACCAAGTGAACAAACCTGAATTTTGCCTTTTTTTTTTTTTTTAAATATATATATACACTATACCTCCTCCTTTTTTCCATGTGAGCGACCCCTCGTTCCACATGCTGGAGCTGGTAGAGGTGTCACCCCCACCAGGTGAGCAGCTTGTGAGCCAGTAACTCTTCTAACTATATTTTTCATTTAGCAACATATATTTTCTTACTGAAGAGAAACTAGTTTTCCTGCTTCCAGACCAGACCCGCAGCCAGGGGGTTAATGAGATCTGGCAAATATCTATTTTTCAGGCTGGGTTTTAGGGCTCTAATGAATTATCTTACTCCTGCAGTGCCATTAAAATTCTGTAATAAAACTTCTATCAGGGCAAACAGGCTCTGGGTGTTGGAGGTGGGAGTGGGGAGGGATAACGGTGCATCCTGTGGACGGCGAGGGAGGCAGTGAAGCCTCCCTCGTGTTGTGACGGGACAGAGGTGACCTTGGACACTGCTCTGGCCACCTGTCCCCGTTCCTGATTAGGCTTTGGCTCTTTGCCTTGCTCCCAGCAGGAGCTGTTTTTAGGATCTGAGCTCAGTGGGGCTCTGTAGCAATCCCACATGGTGGCATTCCCCTGAAATCCATGGTGGAGCTTTTAGGGGTGTGGTGCTCCTGCCCGCCCTTACCCCGGGTTAAGTTTCCCCCTTTCTCCCCTCCTCAGCCTCGCGTGTGGATTTTATCAAAACCGATACCCTTTCTGCCTTAAGAGAAAAGGCAGCTTGGGCTGACTTCCCACTTTCCTTTCCCTTTATCCCTGTAAAGCCGGGTCCCTGCGGCGCCTCCGCTGCCCTGTCCCCCTGTGCTGTCCTGGGGCCGCAGGACCGTGTCCGGGGTGTTTGGGGATCGTGTCCCTGCCGTGGGCGCCCGGGGCGGTCCCTCCTCTGCTCCGGCCCTTCCCGCCCGCGGCCCCCCCGCGCCCCGGGCCATGATCGCCGTCTCCATCCCCGCGGCGGAGCCCCCGGCGGCTGCGCGCAGCCCCGAGCGGGCGCACACGGTGAGGGACGGGGCTGTGCGGGGCTCGGGAGTCCCTCTGCCGCGGGGGTGGGAGTTTAGCTGCCCACAGGGAAGGGTGGATGGGGATGTCTCCCTCTGCCCCGGGGGCTAGGGGTCCCCATTTGTCCCCAGGCGTCCCCCCCTGCCCCGGGAGTGTAGGTCCTTGCGGTTGGGGAGGTGTCCCTGGTCTGGGGGATCCCAGCTGCCCCAGGACTGCAGGTGCCCAAGTTGCCACGGGGGAGTCACGCCGTGCACGGGGAGGATTTTTCTCCCTCTGCTCCAGGGGTCCCCCGCGTGCCCCGGCTGTGGAGGTCGCTGCCTGTCCGTGGAGAGTCCCTGCCGGTGGCAGACACAGACCCTCTACCTCTGACACGGAGGTGTCCCTGGTCCGGGGGTACCCTCTGGCTCCGTACGTGCGGGATCCTGCCTGCCCCCATCCCCCGTGGCTGCGAGGATAGGGGCGTGACTGTGGGCCCCCTTTTCCCAAGGGATTGGAGGTTCCCGTCTGTCTCCAGGGATCTCCCCTCTGCCCGCGGTGCCTCTATCCTACCCCAGGGGCTCGAGGGCTCTGCCTGTCCCACCTCACCCGTGTCCTGTCCGTCCCCAGGTAGCCCCCTGCCCCCGGGGTTGGAAGACCCCAAATATTCCTGGGAGAATCCCTGACAGACACAGGGGCGTCCCTGACCCGGAGGTTCCAGGTGGAGGTCCCCATAGGGGTCTCTGCCGATGGAGACCCAGTTTCCTTGAAGGAAAGGAGGGGGTGGGGGGCAGGGACAGGGTGAGATTATTTTGGCTTGGGGAGGGTGAGGGGTGTGGGGGTCTCTGTCTGTCCCTGGGGGGTCCCAGCTGATGGGAGCACAGACCCTCTACCTTTGAAAGGGGGGGTTCCTTTCCTTCACCGGGGCTGGAGGTTCCCTAGTTCCCCCAAGTAATCCTGAAGTGTCGCAGCCTTCAAGGTTGGAGGTCCTCAAGTATTCTCGGGGGGTTCTCACCTGCCCCAGGGGTCTCTGCCTGCCCTGGGTCCCTGCCGGGGGCACCCTCTGGCCTTGAAATTGGGGGTGTCTCTGTCCCACAGGTCCCCCATGGCCCAGGGGGTGCAGGGTCCTGCCTTGTCCCCAGGGGTCCCCACATCCTGGGGGTGCCTCCCCCTGCCCCAGGGGTTGGAGGCTCTTCTGGCCCACCATGGGGTCCTGTCATGGGGGTCCCATTCTGGGGGTCCCGTTGCTCCCAGGGGGTCCCCACCTGCACAGGAGGGAATGTGTCTCCATGTGTGTCAGGGACTGGGGGTCTCCAGGTGTCCTTGAGGATCCTCACTTGTCCCATGGGTAGCCTAAGGGCACCCTCTGTCCTTGATATTGGGGATGTTTCTCTACCCTGGGAATCCCCTCTAACCCCAGAGGGGTACACGGTCCCTGTCTATCCCTGAGTACCCCCATCTGCCCCAGGGATGTGTGTCACACATCAGCCCTGGGGGTGGGATGTCCCCAGGCTCCCCTTTGGGTGTCCCCAGAAGTGGCTGTCCCTGTCTGCACGCAGGGGATCCCTGCTGGGGCGAGAGGGAAGGAAAGACAGTGCTCCTCTGCCCCTGGAAGGAGTGGGGAAGGAGCATCTCTGGCAAGGGTGTCCCATGTGTTCCCAGGGGGTCCTTGTCCTACCCCTGTGCTCCCAGGGAGGCAATGTGTCCTTGCCTCAGTAGTGCAGGACAGCACTCCTGAGTGCCCCTGAGAGATCCCTGTCAGAGCTACCCCTGGAATGGTGAAGGGAACCCTGGCCCATGGGGTCCCCTCTGGCCCCACGGTCTTGGTGGGTCCCTGCCTGTCTCTGGGTGTCCCCTCTGCCCTGGGCGAGGGTCACTCCTTGCCGTGGATAGTGGAGGATGTGGGGGTTCTAATGTGCCCAATCAGGATGTCCCCACATCCTTCGGGTGCTTGGGGGGTTCCCAACAATCCTACCTGCTCTCAGGGGTCCCAACTATCCAGGTGAGTGGGGAGGAGGCGGGAGAGAACAGCAGATGGGACCATCTGCCCTGAGGAGGGGAGGTCCCCAGCTGTCCTCATGGATCCCTTTATGGGGAGGGGGACACACAGTCCTGGAAGGAGAGAGGGATGGGGGTCCTTGGCCCAGGGGGTGCTGAGCAGAGGTGCCCACAGGGCTCCTTTCTGAGATGGGTCCTCTGCCCTTCTACCTTGGTCTGGGGGGTCCCCTGTGGCACCTATCTGTCCTCAGGGGTCCACCCTTGAAAGCAGGGGGTATTCCTGGCCTGGGGGATCCCCACTGGACCTGGGGAGTGGAGGGGGGGCCCTTGGTCTGGGGGCTTCCTCTGGCCCTGTGGGGAAAGAAGGGATTCCTCTGCCTTTCCCAGGAGGGTGGAAATCCTTTACTATCCCTAGTTAGGGGGCCTCACCTGCCTTGGGGAAGGATGGCTTGTCTCCCCTTGTCCCATTGGTTTGAAATCCCCATGTGCTGCTTCCTGGTGTCCCAGGGGTGGTGGGGCTGCCTGCCAGCCCCAGGGTCCTGACAGGTGGTGTTTGGTGGGGAGATGGGATGTCACACCTTACTGTGCTCCCCTTGGGGTGGGGGAAGTGTTCCATCTGCTCTTGGGGGTTCTGCCTGGTCCTTTGGTGCCCCCATTGGCCCTGGGCATGTTCAGGCTCTGCCCTGGAGGTTGAGGATCTTTGCCTGTCCTGGACAGTGTGGAAGGTCCCAAGTACCCTCCCCAGGTGTGGGTGAGTTAGAGGCTCCTGCCTCCCCTGGGAGGATGATAAGTGTGGTGAGGATAATGAAGATGATGGGAGTAATAAGGACGGTGAGGGTGGTGAGTACAGTGAAAACAATGGGGATGGTCTAAGGCTGATGAGAACAATGATGGGGTTGATGAGGAGGCTGTGGTGTCTGTCCCCATCACAGGTGTTCCGGGTGGAGGTGCTGTGCAATGGCCGGCGGCACACGGTGACTAAGCGCTACAGTGAGTTCCAGGCACTGCACAAGCGGGTGAGACCCCCCAGCTCCGTGGGTCGGGGACATGAGAGGCCCGGCCCTGTCCTCTGTGGCCTGCCCTGATGGCCCTGCACTCTACCCCAGATCAAGAAGACCTGCAAGGTCCCAGACTTCCCCCCACGCCATGTCCCCAACTGGATGCCCAAAGTGCTGGAGCAGCGCCGGCAGGGCCTGGAGCTCTACCTGCGGGTGAGGAGTGCATGGTGGATTCTGGGTGGGAGTTTTGGGGTGAGGAACACATGGCAGTGGGTTTGGGATGGGTTTTTGGGGTGCTGACCCCTCTGGGGCACTGCAGGGTGTGCTGTACCACAACGAGGAGCTGCCCCAGGATGTGCTGGACTTCCTGAAGGTGCGGTGGTGCCAGCAGAACCCTAAGGCCAGCAGCCCCCCGTGAGTAGATGAGTTCTGCTGGCACTAGGATTGTCCCCCTGCCCTGTGTTAGGCACCCTAAGTACACAGGGTTGGGGCCGATGGGGACAGGCTGGGGTCTGATGTCCTCTCTTCCACAGCAGGACCAGACTCCTGCCCTCCCAGCGCCCCATTGTTGGCTTCTGCTCTGACCCCTATGTGCAGCCCCACAGCACTGGTAAGTAGCAGGGCCATGGAGGGTCCCCAATACCTCCAAAAGGCTCTTCTGGGTCCCAGAGGTGCTTATTTAACAGGGCTCAGGAGGAAACAAGCTGTTCCAGCTTCCCCCTTTCCTTGCAGACTTGCTCCCCAACACTGTCCTCACTGGGGTCCTGCAGGGCCTCTACCTCCACTCAAGCTGTGACCCTGGCCAGGCAGCACCCTGAACCTCTGGAATGCCAGGTTCCCAGACAGCAATCCAGCACCCAGGAATGCACTGGGAGGAAGGGATCTTTGTGGTGAATCTCACTCTGCCTCACTGGGTGAAATGGTAGGAGAACCCAAGGGGACAGTCGGAGAAACCACAGGGATGTCGGGACCTGCTCTCTCACCACCATACAAAGTGCCTTTGTTGGGAGAGCAGGAACCCTGCCTTCCCCCTGATGTTTTGGGCTTGCAGTAGGAGCCTTTGGATGCCAAACAGTGCTGGAAAACCTCTCTGCATCCAGGCTTTGGTACAATAAATCTCTTGGATTTGACTGACTGGCAAAATGCTGTGCTGTGGAATTCCACAAAGCAAACCCAGGGCCAACTGTGGCACTGCTCCCAGCTGGATGAGACATGGAAGAATGAAGAATGGAATGGGGGTGTAAAGGTTGAGGGGTGCATCTGGGTGAGGGATGTGGAGTGATCTGCACCCCTCCAAAGGCAGGAGAGAGGCAGCTCTTTAAAAAACACATTGGTCACATTTATTGGTGCATGTGCTTCTTACAAAAGTGAGGGAAGAGCAGCCTGTGCCCTGTCCCACTGGCTGTGAGGCAGCAAGGAGAGGGGCCAGGCACTGTGATTACAGCAGGACCCAGTGGCCCTGGGGCAGGGGGAGCACAGCAGCCCCCGTCCCACAGCCCCTCACAGCCTGGCAGGGCCTGGTCCCGTCACTCTTTGGCGATGGCAAACGGCTTCTCCACCTCAATGGTGCCACAGTCGACGATGGTGACATCCTTCAGAGGCTTGTCCCGGCTGTCTGTTTTCGTGTTCTCCACCTTCCGCACCACATCCTGGGCAGACCAGAGTGTGAGTGGGACACGTGGGCCAAGCTAGCTCAGCCACCCCCTGCCTGGTCCTGCTCTCCCCGGACCACCAACCCCTTTCCCTCTCCGATCCCTCACCATGCCCTCCAGCACTTTGCCGAACACCACATGCTTTCCATCCAGCCACGGCGTCTTCACGGTGGTGATGAAGAACTGGGAGCCATTGGTGTCCTTGCCAGCATTGGCCATGCTCACCCAGCCTGGCCCATAGTGCTTCAGCTTGAAGTTCTCATCAGGGAAACGGTCCCCATAGATGCTTTTTCCTAAAGGTGGGGACAAAAAGGCCACATTGGTCTTGTGGAATATGTCAGGATAGGGGTGATGGTGGTGGCAGCTCCAACACAGGTTGGCTGGGGGGAATGGGCAATTCCTGAGCAGGGACTAGCACCGATGCCACAGGCATGCATGAAACATGGGCTGCTGGAGGAAGCTGGAAGAACCATGAGCTGAGCAGTGGGGTCATGCCCCTGAGGGACTGGAGCACGAGGCTCCCAGTACCCCAGCACTCAGCTCTGCCCTGAGGGCAGCTCTCTGTGAACTCCATGCCCACTTGTTCCCACTGTGCTCCAGCTCCATACTGCTCCCAGGGACAGCCCTGCAGTGGTTGGAATTGTGGCTGCTGTCTCACTCCAAGACAGTGGCTGGTATCCACCAAGTTACCTCCAGTGCCATCGCCACGGGTGAAGTCTCCTCCCTGGATCATAAAGTCCTTGATCACACGGTGGAACTTGCTGCCCTTGAAGCCAAATCCTTTCTGGGGTGGGGAGGGTGAACATGGAGTGAGGTGAAGGGATGGACCAGAGCTCTGTGGCCCCAGCACAGCTCCAGGATACTGAGCAGGAGCCAAGCAGGGGCAGGTCAGGGCCAGGGCACCGTGGGCCCCTCACCTCTCCAGTGGCCAAGGCCATGAAGTTTTCCACTGTCTTGGGCACTGTCTTGCCAAAGAGCCCAATGACAACACGGCCCACATCCTCCTCACCAATCCGCAGGTCAAAGAACACCTTGGGGGGCAGAGGAAGGTTAGGGGGGATCAGGGGAGCTGATTGCTGGACCAACCCACCCCACAAAGGCCAATCCACCAACTCCAACCAGACCCAAAACCTCACTGGGTGAGGCTGCTTGGTGTCCCGACCTCCCTGGCCGCATCCCCCCATACCAGCCTCACCAGTCACTCCAGCTGGGTTCCCCGCAATTCAAGCCTTCAGCCCAGGCCTCCCCACCTCAGCTTCCTCAGAACTGGGCCAAGCTGTCCCCAGGCCTCCTCCCCCTTTCAGAAGCCCTCCGCCATGGCCCCCCCCGCTGGACCCTCCCTCCCCATCCGTGCCCCCTCAATTCCAGACCCCTCCAGCCCATTCAAGGTCCCTCACCCCCACTTCCCCCGCTCTCCCACGCCCCATCCGGGCCTACCCCCACCCCAAGCCTCTCTCAATCTCCCCCCGCTGGCCCCGCCTCGGCCCCCTCCGACCTTGGCGGTGACCTTGGGTCCCTTCTTGCGCTCGTCCGCGCGGGAGGCCGCGGGCAGCAGGAGCAGGAGGGCCGCGCCCAGCGCCGCCGCCGCCACCAGCACCTTCATCCTGCGCCGCTCGCAGCCCGGCCACAGCGCCCGCCGCGCCGCCGGCATCCGGCCACGCCCGCTGCGCACCCCCGCCTGCACGGCGCCGTGGTACCGCCCGCGCTGTGCGCCCGCCCGCCCGGGCGCGACCAACCGCGGCCGCAGGGGGGGAAGGTGGGACCTTCCGGCCGGGCGGAACGCAGGCGTCTGCCACGTTGCCCCTCGCTGGGCGGCAGCGGTACTGTCAATCAGAAGCGGAACACCGCGGTGATTGGCCACTAAGGTGAGGAGGGGGAAGGGGGCGGAGACGAGAGGTGGTGGCGGCCAATGGGCGCGGCTGGGGGGCGGGAGCTGAGGGGAATTGGCGTTATTGTGCTGCCATGTCCCCGGCCCGGCGTGTCCCTGGTGTGTCCCGCGTGTTTCCCCGGGCCCGGCGTGTCCTCGGTAGCAGCAGCCGCGTCTCCCGGGCCAGGGGGACATGGAGCGGCTGAAGGCCGTGAGTGACGAGCCGAGCCCCCGGCGAGCCAAATGGCTGCGGGTCAATGTGTGAACAGTCGCGTTAAAGAGATGCCACCCGAGAGCCAAACCACCTTTGAGAGCAGCTGTCACTGTCCCCACGCAGGAACACCTGCACCCGAACCAGCATGTTCCCATGCCTGGAACCCGCTCCACGCTGTGATCTCTCATGTGACACATTTTTTCCCCTAATTCCCAGCCTTAAATGTACCATTTTTAGTATGCACTTTCATTTCCTGTTCCCAAAAATTTGTCTTGGGACATGTGTACCCTGATAAGGAGGTGGACCTCAAGTGTTCCCTCCCTGACCCTTGGAACCTGCATCTCCACCTTGGTTTGATATTTATCTTCTTGGAAATTGATGCTGCCCCAGACCTAATAAAAACCTAATTCCCACATGTTCAGCTTACTCCAGGATTTGTAATCGTGGACTGGTTTGGGTTGGAAGGGACCTTCACAGGTCCAACCCCTGCCATGGGCAGTGACACCTTCACTGATGGTGCTAAGATGAACATGGACACCTGCAACACCACAGACACTCCTGTGTGCTTCCAGCCTGGCCTCTCCTGGTATTTAAGAGGAATTCGGGCTTCTCTCACTCCTTCCTTCAGTTTCTATCCCACAGCCTTACCAGGGGGGCAGACCCCAGCACCCCTCTCCCTCTGGTCCCTCTCAAGGGCTGCCTCAGGACAAGGCATCCTGCTACCCAGGATGGCTCAAGTGGGAATGTGTGGACCCAGGGAGAAGGGAAATAGGTGCCACTGTGCCTTGGCTGAGCTCCTTGGGGCCGAACCCCCCATGGCTGTAAAGCACAAAGTGTTAAGAAGCTCCCACAAGGTCCCACCCATGCGTTGTCCCCTCCAAGGGGAGCAGAGGGTGACACAAGAGCCCAATGGAACCAAAGGAAGACAAAACACAAGCGCCATGGTCAGGCTGAGGTAATAAATACATCTATTCATGGAGAACAATGCAGCAGTGCAATGTTTTATTGGAAAAAAAAAATCATCTCACTTGATACCTCAGAAGACTGCATCGCAACGTTGGTGGGCTGACAGCCATGTCAGAGGCACTCGTGCTGGGTGCCCCTGAGAGCCCTCCCCTCGCCCCGGGTCTCCTGGCTGCCAACCACTCCAGCAAGGAGAGGAGGGATTGCCCAGGTTAATGCCCTGCGTCCTACCACAGCATGGCTGGCTCAGTCTGGCTGCGTCTCCTCGTCACCTCGGAGCTCCCTGGGGACAGCGGTTCCCTCAAGCACAGGACTTGCTGTTAACCTGCTTTTTTTTTTTTTTTTTTTTTTTTTTTTTTTTTTTTTTTTTTTTGTTAAAAAGCCACCCCACATCTTTGCCCTTTTTTGAAGAGTCCAACGTACGATTATAGTGCAAGAGGGCTTGGTACAAGTGAGCATTACCAGCATGCTGTGGGGGGACAGTCCTCCCCTACAAACACATCATTGTAGGATTAAAAGAACACCGTATCTCCGGAGAGAAGCTGTAGTGGGTCACTGTGAAACAGCTTTCAAACCAACCCACTTAAAAACAAGGTCAGGAAAGTTTCTAAACAATCAAATACATTCACTTAAAAAAAACAAAAACAAAATGAAACGAAACCAAAAACATTTAAGAACAAAACCTGTTGAGATGGCCCTTTTCCCCCAGCCCTCCCTCACCCTGCAAACACTTACATATGCTGCAACTACAAGCTGCTCCTTGAGTGGAGGCAGCGAGGAATGACCAAACACGGCAGGAGATGCAGAAGGAATCGAGTTCTGGTGACAGGCACTTAGTGGGGCTTGGGAGGGGCAGCAACAGAAGTGTCTCAGGGCCCGGCTCCATCAGCAGCAGGCAAGGTGGCTCCCTGGGGAGCACCTGTGCCCCTGGACCCCCCTCCCAAGATGCCAAACCATGGTTTCCTGCAGCAGAGAGGGGAACACCTGTGCCAGAGATGTGGCTCCTGGGAGCCACTGACAGCAGAGCAGTTTGGAAAGAGAAAGGTGGAACGTGGCCACGGCCGCGTCCTCCCTGTGGCAGGAGGGGACAGGGCCGCATGCCCGGCACGTGCCTCTGGGAGGTGAGCAGTGCCCTTCCTGCCCCATTCCTGCCCCGGCCCACGACATGGCTGGAGGAAAACACTTTGCTAAGAGGGAAGGAGGTGCACGCGTGAGCCAAGGGCTCTGTGCCTCCACTGCGCTTGTTGGGATAAGGCATGGAGAGAATGCAGCGGAGAACGAAGAAGAGACACCCCGTGGGGATCTCAGCCAGGAGTTAGGCTTTTCCACCCTGGCACCACACCAAAGTCTGCCTGACTCAGGAACGCATGAGAAGCAAGACCAGAGCTCCCTGCCCAGGCTAATCTCCTGCCCTCTAGGTCTGCTCCTACCCAGCCATGGAAACTGAACATCATGGGAATGCCACTTTGTAAACTCCAAGCTATACAGATTATCATTAAATCAAATAAACGACAATGAGATCTAGTCTTTCCTTCTCCTCCCTTCTTGCTCTCCAGGATTTTGGTGTAAGCCAGGCCCAAGTTTATGACAAGCCAAGTCCCTCAAGTGAACAGTTCCAGCCTGGAACATGGAAACAGACATGGAAAGACAAAGTCCAAGGAACCTATTCACAACCTCCCCAAAGCTGCTTGAGTTCTCCCCACAGCCCTGCCACCTCTCCAGTAACCCCTGGCAGCCTCAGTCTCTTCCAGTTTGGGTAATGCGGCAATTGGATGCAAGATTTTGCTGCTTTTGTGAATGTGCAAAGTACCCCAAGCCCTTTCCTTGCTATTGGTTTGGCTCAAAGGGGTGCAGGAGAACCGGGGCTGCTCCAGAGGGGGATCATGCAGGTGAACTTGCACCTGTCCCATGCTCATAGAGGGAACGTGAAGGCGATTCCAATCAAACCTATCAGACCATTGGGAGATGGGATCAGTGTTAAGGCATGAAGCATCCTCTCCCCTGCTGGGGAAGCTTTGCTCCCACTGACGTGCTCTTGCAGAAGGTTCCCAACCACCCCAAGGAGGGATTTGGGATGGCTGTCTGGCTGTCCACACTGAGAAACACCCATGCTTCAGGAAACGTCTGTTTCCCAGGAACCTTAGTCCTGATCTACCTCTTAAACCAGCACAAATTCATCCAACTCAGCAAAGCTGATGCTGCTCCCTCTGGCCCATGCCGGGCGACAGCCTTGCGTCTCCCGGCCAGCTGGGTCAGGCACGGTGTAGGAAACCATGGAAAGGACATTCACCGGCAGCTAGGAAGGGTGATTGGTAATTCAAGTATGCTTTCCTCAGCGCGCGGCCCAAGGTGGGCATGGGGAGCCCCAGACTGGCACGAGGGTTGTGGACATTCCCACTCAAGGGCATTCCGTGCACCCCACCGTCCTCCCCGCTGGATGTCTGTATGCGCTGGCGCGGCCACGCAGAGATCCACAGATACAATGTGCATCTGTAAATGCTAAAAATAATAAAAAGTGCAACGACATCAGCTTCTTTAAAACAATCCACACTACTCTGTTACTGTCAGAGGAGGGAGGTGTCAAGGGAGCCAGGAAAAAAACCCTAACCGGAACAGTAGATTGCAAATTTCTCACAGCTTGCACATTACAGTGTAACTGTTCCCAAGGAGCTGCAGAGGGAACCTGTCTCTTCCTGCTGCAGCAGTCAGGCGCTTCTCCCATCAACTCTCCTGCTTGCCCCACATCCTCCTGCCCTCTCCACAGCCAATCGAGCCTATGGGATTTCTCCACTTAATTAAGGAGGGAGGAGGATGGGGGAGCAGAGAGCACAGGGGAGGGAGGGGAGGAAAGTGAGCAGGAACGAAGCACAGTCCTCAGGTTTGCGTGAACAATGCCTTCGCCGTAAACAACGGGAAGGAGGGTCAGCCAGCCAGCCCCCCTCCCAGGGCAACCAAGACCTGAGCCAGCCACAGTCCTGGTCCCAAAAGGAGCTTCAGGCTTGGAGTGAACGAGGGAGACCATTCAGCAGATCCGCCCGAGTGGTTTGTTTTGGAACTTTTTCTTCTCTTTTTGGTTTAAAATGTCACTTTTTTTTTGTTGGGTTTTTTTTGTTTGTTTTTTTGTTTTTCTCTCTTCCTCCTATGCCTCCTCCTCCTCCCCCCTAAAGAGAAGCCCCTTCCAGTGAGACAGGGCAGGAGCTGCAGGCGCGGTGGTTCCTGCAAGGCCCAGGAGGCACTGGTCACTTGTGACGCTGAGCCGTCTTCTTCCGTTTCCTCTTAAAGAAGCAGCAGCACCTGGGGCACAAAGGACAAGGAGAGTCAGCCCCGTGCTCAGCACCCTGCGATGTCCCCACAATGTTCCCACTGTCCCCCCACTTGTCCTCATGCAACAGCACCTCTGCCTGCCCGGCCTGGGCCCTGGCCTGGGCCCCACCATGCTGCCGGGACGGGAGGTGGGTGCTGGTGGGTGACACCACCAGCCCGGACTGGGCGACCAGCCACAGCAAGCTGGGGTGTCCCTCTGCCAGGCCCCACAGTGCCACCTGGGCTTCTCCCTCCCAGCCGGGCTTCTCCCTCCCAGACTCCACTGGAGCAGGAACACAAGGAGCCATCTGGGAAAGCAGTAAAAAAGGGACCATGTTCTTCACTCCCTCTGTCCCACCCCAAAGGAAGTGGACTGGGACAGCGAGCCCTGGCTGCTCTTCCCAGCCACAAGACACATGGTTTTCACCACTGTTCACTAAAAAGACAAGTTCCAAAGAGACCTCGGCTCAGGGACCAGGTTTCTTTACTGAACGTTTCATGATAACCAGAGCTTCCACCTCGGATCAATCACTTAGTGCTGGGATGCAGAACCCTTGCTTCTTCCCCCATCCAATGCGAGGGTGGTGCACAGGATTAGGGGAAGCAAGAAGGATGGAGAGTGGAGGCTGAGGTGGGGAGAGGAACGCCCAACGCAGCTGAACCGTGAAGAGCGGTGGTTTCCCTGTGGGATACACTGGGAGCAGTTGCCCAGATCCTATAGTCCTGCTGGCTTCCTACGGAATTCCTTCATGTTGAACATTTATGTACCTTTCTACCCTCAGCACACTGTCAGGAATGCTCTGCACATCCGTGCAAGTTCTCCCAAGCTGCGTGTCTTTCTCCATCTGCCAGGACAGCCGTCCCCAGAGAAGCCCACATGATGCTGGAAGATTGCTCTTCCAGGCTGCTGGAAGGGATCCCTGTCATAGTAGACCACTGAATCATAGAAGATCCTGAGTTGGAAGAGAGCCACAAGGATCATAGAGTCCAACTCCTGGCCCTGCACACGATAGCCCCAAGAATCCAACCATGCGCCTGAAAATGTTGTTCAAACACTCCCTGTGCTCTGGAAGGTAAACATGAAGATACAAACACCATTTTTTCCCTACAACCATGAGTTGTAGGCTAAAAACATTCAAAACCACTCTAACAACTTCTCCAAACTATTTTCCACTGGGTCCTTCATGGAATGTCAGCATTACACCCCTGTCCTCTCAGAGCTGGAGAAACTCTCACTCTCAACCAGGTGGTTGTCCCTCGGTGCACAAGCCTCATTCTGGGGTGCAAAAGCGATGGGTGAGCACCACCCGCCGTGAGCCGAGCCTGCCAGCACAGATCAACTGCTGGGGAGAACAAACAACTCTCCCTGTGACATGGAGAACTCCCACAGGCCCCCAAGAGGAGGGACCCCTCCTACCACATGGACTCACATCCATGATTTGTCTCTAGGCCCCTGAACAGTTTGGAGGTGGGACACGGAGAAATGCAAAGCCCTTGCCCTTACAGGACAAATGACACCTCCATTGCTGCCTACCCACCCTGAGGTGTTTGTGTGCCATCTCAGCACCCCTGGGCCAGGCTGGAACTCCCACCCCAGGACTGCTCTGGCATTCTGTTGTCCCGGGCCATCTGTCCGCATCTCCTGCTTTAGCCTGTCGCAGTATTTCTCTCCCACAGCAGCCACCTTCCTTCATGGCTTGTGCGATGGTGAGTTAGGGGAACGTCACAGGGAGAGAATGGAGGATGCACGAGTGATGGTTTTGCATGCAGCCGGTAAGGGAAGAAGGGGCTGAGCAGCACTTGACTCCTCGGGCACTGAAAGAAGGGAGCTGACTGACTTCTGGCTGGTTTTCCTTGTGACTGTCTTTTTGGGCTCTTACTCAGAGGTCCAGGGAAGGGTTCAGGAAAGGAAGTCCTGGCAGTTCAGACAGGCAGAGGCAAAACACCAAAATAAAAGGATAAGGCAGGCTGACAATTACAGAACGTGATCTCTCTGCATGCAGACGATGCCCAAGAGAACAGCCCCAGACTACGACACACAGAGAAGCCAGAGATGCCAGAGATATTGGAGGCAATGCCTATGGAGAGCAGGGCAGAGTCAGTCTCCCATCCGACAAGGACATTCCTCGCCGCACACGGGTTTGGTCCTCTTGCTCTGTGGCAATTCCCACTCATCAGCCCTCCCTGGCACCTACAAACTCATCAGAATGTCAGCTTGGTCCTCCACTTACTGGGTATGTGGTTTCCCCAGGGGGCACTTCCTGGGATAACTCGAGACTGAGACACCACAGGTGCAGCTTCAATACCCTGATAAAGCCCCAAGCTGGGCTTGGACCAGTGCTAATCCCACCCTTTCCACCCCTTCTTTCCTGGAGAAACCCATTCACCTGCACCTCAGCTGGATGGAAAGGAGCCACCTCCCACCTATCACCTCTGAGTAGGGACTCTGTCACTAATGAGGACTCCCTGGCCTCCTCTTTCCATCGTCTCTGGCCTGTGCTTCTCCAAGAGCAGACTTTCCAAAGAAGCGACTGGCTCCTCTCCTCGATACCCAGTGCAGGGTTTTCCCTTTGTAACCGTCTGCATGTGGAATTCCTGCAAGAGGCTCAGCCAACCTGGGCTGACTCTGCCCAACTCCATCAGGCATCATCTGCTCACAGACATAAAAGTTTGGGGGAGATGGAAAGCCAAATAGGAAAGGATTAAAATCTGATTTTGCATCCATCCATTCAGAGATCAGCCAAATCCCTTGGCCTAGTGTGGCCGGTCGGACACAGCCCATGCCCTCCCCAATATTGCATGTGGTCCTAAAATCAAAACAGCTCTGGGTTGGCTTTGACTTTGTGCCTTTTTAGCATTTGGTGGGTTTGGTTTTGCCAACCCCAGTCTAGCCTGGTCCGCTCCCCCTTGTATGTGGACTGGAGAGAGGGACTCACCACAAGTTGAGCATTTTCAGGCAGCTACAGAGAGTGTAGAGAAAAAACACAGAAAGGAAGAAAGAGCGATTAGTTCACAGAGGTGGGATGGAAACGAGTCACCGCAGCCATGCAAACATGCAGTGCAGAGCGGCAGACACACACCAGGCCTGCCCGCCGCCCGCCCCAGCACTCACACCACTCTGCCCTCGCCTCCTCTTCCAGGGGCACGAGGCCTCCGACAAACATCCGTTCTCCACGGAGGCACCAGCCCCGTTGGGTTCTTATCTGGGGCTGGGATCAGAAATGGACTTCAGGCCACCATCTGCTCTTGTCCCCTGCAGTTCCAGCAGCAGAAGGCCCTGATGATCGATCTACATGTGGGACCTACCCGCTAGCGAAACCCACAGCCAGAATCCAGAGCTTTTCTCCAGCACATCCCAAGCAGAAGCATTGGCATGGCTCTGCCTGTGGAGTGACAGGGAAAGCCCTTCCCACTACTGCACATCATCTCAAAACCCAGAGCCCAGCTCCAGCTCCAGCTCCAGCCAGCTCTCTCTGGCACCCTTTTCTGCAGAGCAGAATCCCAGAGTCCTTTGCCTTTCTCGCGTGCCTGAGGGGATTCGTGATCAGAGATGTGACGGAAGATGAAGCTCTCTGTGGCAAGCAGAACGAAGTGATTTATGCTTGGGAATTACAAGAGACCCCAAACCTGTCAGTGCAAAGCAGCTTATGCTCTGCTTGTCAACACCTCCAAAACCAATCTAGGAGCATACAAACAAGGGCTGGAGAGAGACAGGACAGCTCCATGTGCTGTGGGACACGGCCTGGGCTGCACAGCCCCTTCCCACCTGCCTTGATGTCTCCCCTGTACACAGAGTGGGGGCTGGACCTGGCCTCACTGCACAAACATAGGCTGGAGACGTTCCTGGTTCTTCCTTGCACTGGGTTGTTGGATGAGGAACTGTTGCCCCATCCTAGGGGGCCTGTTGTCACCCTATTGAGGGTGACAATCCCCCCCATCTACATGTCTGGGAGGACCCCCTGCAGAACCCATGATGCCAAACTGAAGTCTGCCGTCTCTGCTGGCCACACAACCCGTATCTGCCAGGAATGTTGCCCACTCCAGAAGCTGCTCTTCAAGATGTCTCCTACCCTGCTGTGCTTGATGAGGAGCCTGCACCAAATCCAAAGCTTCCTGGGGAGGAGAAGGTGTGTCTGTTGCTGCTGGGATCAAGGCCAGGCCAGCTACCAGTGAGCAAGATCCCACACAGATGCTTCCTAAGGGATTGGGGAGTAGAGAGCAGAAGACCTTCAGGACAACCAGCACATATGACACATATCTAGGGACCTTTTCCATCCACACACCCGTCCTCACACCTGTCACTTTTCCTCTCCACCCAGAAATGCCCACACAGGTTGAAGAAAAAATGGAGGACAAGTGGCGCTAGTATCACCCAGTCAAATAATAACCAGGCAGCTGGGCCATGTCCCAGCACTGACCAGTTCAAAGGCAGCCCTGGGCCTACTGGCCCCTTCCTTGGGCAGTCCCAGGATTCTGTGGTGACCCTGCAGTGACCACAGTGTCCTGGTCTAGCTCAGAGGCAGTGAGAAGGTGCCACGTTGAGGATCATGCAAAAGGTGACACGATGGAGCTGGGTGCAGCACAGGAGCCAAAATGGTCAAAGCAGCAACTCTGACAGCAGTTTCACTCCTGACCACAAGCTACAAGAGACGTCAGCTTAGAGGAAGCACGTTCTCCTCCACAAGCTGCTTCTGGTTCCTCTCACTCAGCTTTCACAGGGCTGCACCAAGAGAACCCCCAGGGAGAACTACTCATCCCTGCAGGAGTTACTTCTGGACTGTTCTGGATACCTGGCACCCACCTCTCACAGCCAGAAATGAAGTGACAACTCTCAGACCAACAATCCGTTTGCTGAGCTGTGCTCGAGCTACTCCTACACTCTGAGCACGAGAGCACAGCATGTTCTCCCTCTGGAATTGGGGACGCTCACCAGGATTCCTCAGATCAGCTCCTGGTATTTTGGTATCTGTGCTACTGAAATGTCTATCTGGTAATACACGCTCTGAGTAAGAGTTAGGTTTTCCAGGCATGACAAGTGTCAAAGAGAAGCAGCAGCAGCAGCACTGAAGGCACCATGCACAAAAGCAGCAATATGCAAGGAAAAGGGCACGGGACATGAGCATCGAGGACTTTGTCACAGGAAAATGTCCCCACTCGCTTCCCAGGAGAAGGATTAATGACCAACCAGTGGAAAGCCTGTTATAAAGCAAACATACTTAGCTTCCTCCACCACCTCCACCTCTGCCTGAGCTGTGATGGGTGCATTGGAGTGTGCTCCCGTCGGGTCGTCCACATTCAGCTCCCCATTGGTCGAGCTCACCACCTGCAACACAAAGGAACACCCCGTTCACGAGGCTCCCTGGCAAGGGATGCTGTGGGAATGGGAAATCTGTGGAATAACTGTTTGCTCCTGTCTCTGCACCCTCTCAGAGGCTGCTGGGTTTCCTGGGTGCCTTGAAGTTTCCAGGCTGGAGCAGCCCAAGCAGAGGAGCAGGCAGGGGCCTGTTTTGTGTTCCCTAACCCACATTCCTGTGCCCAGCACACGACTTGGCCCCTCCGGGAGCGCACGCACTGGTGTGAGCACTGACTGCCAGCCTTGCCTATACACATGAGCTGTAGGATGCGGATTATTTTCTACTGACACTTTTACAGGTGAGCAGCTCGGTCCTGTTGCCTGCCAGCACCATGGGGAGAAGCCTCATTCCTTAAGTCTCATTCCTTACATGGCCAATTTTGTGAATTACGTCTTCGCCCCAAAGCTACGGACACAGTCTCTCATCTCTTTTTGCCTCACACCTGCCATGATGGCTCACTCCAGCTTTTCCATTACAGGGATAACCATCCAGCTCCCCAGCTCCCAGCAGCTCCACATAATTTTCAGGATAATTAATCACTGCTCCATTACCACAACAACCCCCAAAGCATCCTGGATGGTACGAAAGTTTGGCTGGCCATTCCGTGCTTCACCTGGCTGTTGGCACAGGCTCCTGCACCTTGCTGTGAAAACCAGGAGCTGCTCCTGGCTCCAGAGCTGAAAGGATACCTGGGTCCACGCCCCGCTCCTCCTCTTCACCTTTCTACAAAGTAAAAGGGGCATCTCCCATGGGGTGGGGATAGGCGTGGTACCCAGAACTCCTGGTGGCTCCAGATGACCTGACCAGGATATCCCACCAGGGATAAAGGGAAGGAAGCCCTCTGAGCAGATGTCCCCTAGTCAGCATATTACCTTGATTTTGAACACTTCAGTCCTACCAGGAGCTGCTGTTTTTGCTAACCAGGACTTGGCTCATGTGGTGCTCAGAGCTATCCTCGAGTGACAACCCCTTGGTCTTCACTCCTTCTCAGACTCATCAACCCTGGGCTGCCCTGGGTTCTCCAGACCCCCACGCTTCCCACGCAGCTCTGCAGAACACTGGCACTTAATCGCGCTGTTCCCAGGGCTCTTCCCACACTTTGTTCAGCTATTTGTTAAACTCCATTTTACAAAAGGCTTTGATTTTCCTCCTCGCTTTTCACGTGCTGCCACTTCATTTTCATGTGGCAAATTTCATCTTAAAGGGAACGGCAGCTCAAACGTGCTGACCTGCCAGGGTCCAGCACAAGTGGGGCGTCTGCTAAGGAACAATTCCAGCCTCTGCAGCCCAGCAGCCACACACAGCACATTTCCTGTTCTCAGCTGCAGATAAGCAGAATTTTAATCCTTGCAGTGGCACAAGGAGCTCATACACTGCTCAGATTGGCAACCCTTCCCCTCTGATTCCTAGGGCTGCTTCAGTGCTGCTGTTACAAGGAAATATTCCCCTCACATAAAAAAATATGAATAAAATCATCTACTCTGTACTGAAGTTGTACAAACACAGAATAGTTTGGATCAGAAAGGACCTTCACAGTTCATCTAATCCAACCCTCTGCCATGGGCAGGGGCACCTTCCACTAGACCTGGTTGCTCCAAGCCCTGTCCAGACTGACCTTGGACAATTCTCCAGGTCCCTCTCTGCTCACATCTGAGATCAGAGCTACACATTCATCAGTTCTTCCTTATCTTTGTTTCTGTGCTACTCAGTAAAATACCTTTAAATGAAAAAATGGACCATGGCTAATCAAGCCAAAACCACATTGAACCCAGAAGGTCCCTCAGCAAGCCTGAGTGACAACCAGGACAGGTAGGGCTTCACAAACAGGAATTTTTCAGGAATTTAAAAACACTGGTAGTGCGAGTTCTAACACTGTTGCACATCCTCTGCTCATCCCCTTTCAGTGCAACCATCCGGATACCCACCTTGTGCCCACCAAGCCCTCACATTGGTGGTGGTGGTCTGCTTTGGAACAGCTCAACTCTTTTCACAACATTAATGGGAATTATGTCCAACAAACCCTACTTCAGCTGCTTGTACTGCCCTAGAGCACCTCCAAGATAAGGTAAAAGGTGCTTTATAGACCAGACCTACTAATACACACTCCTTTCTGTCTTCAGTTTAACGAATTGGATTCAAAACAGATCAAAAAATTTCACTGAAACCATAAAAACCATGGTGCAGGTCCCTCCCAAAGCACAGCTTGAGAGTGACATAGAGCACAGGACCAGTGAAATCGCTCTACTGACCATGACATTGCTGCAATTTGAGGAGAATTCAGGGGGTTTAACACAAGGACTACACACAACAGGAGGATGAGGTACCTGTACTGATCCTCCGTGTCGATCTGCAGCCAAATGAGATGTCAAGTACGAGGTATTTGTCTGGCGGCTTGGCTGGATCTCCCATTCCCCTCGGCGATCCGATGACGCCTGCTCAGGAGTTCAGGAGTATGAGAGAAACAGAAGAGAGGGCCAAAGGTGAATGAGGAGAAAAAACAAAAGTGCGTTGGTTAGTGAGTTAGTTTCTTTGCAAAAAGCAAGGCACTTACACTTTTAGCTGGGCTAAAATTCCCCTCTCCCAACTGCACCTCATTATTTACTTCCATGGTGGCTGCAGTGATCCACTGTGGGAGTGGATTTCGTCTCCTCTAGCTGCTGCATGAAGGGAAAGGTCTATACTGGAATTTATTTCTTTACATAGCTTCCCTTCCATGGATTTCAGCACAGCCACAATCACTGACAGTATTTACGTCTGTCAGGCCACACACACCAGAGCACTTGGCATGGCAGCAGGATGGGATTCACAAGCTCACCCTCCCTTGAATACATCTTTTTAAACTCAAATTTGCAACATAAACCAAAGCCAAACATTTCATTTCACTCAAAGGCAGTTCTACACACTGATTCACCTGAACAGTGTAGAAGGAAACATCCACCACACCTGCGTGACTGGAGAGAGGGTTGGGGGCTTTTTGTGTTTCTGCAGAAAAGTAGATAAGAAACTTTGGCTAGCAAGTTTCCTCTTCGTCCCCAGCAGATGCAAACATCAGGTGATTTAAATTATAAGAATTTCATTTGTTTTATTAGAAGAATCACTTTGCACTTGCATGTGAAGCTCTGGTGGGTCACCCAGCTTTGATGACAACACATCCAGCGCTCACCTAAGACCCAGGAGGATCTCAGCAAACCTGAATCCAACTGACCAGTGGAAAGAACGCTTCCCAAAGCTGGGAAGTGTGGGACAAACAGATCTGTGTTAGCCTCAGGCCTCATCTGAATGAGATACTACAGATCTGTCCAGGAAACAAGAGGTTCCAGTGAATAAACCCAGGTTATCAGCAGTGAAGGTGCACCCAGAGAAAGACTCGAGAAACTTTGGAATAAACTTCAACAATCACTAGTAAATTGTCATTCAACTAGAGCAGCAGCACATGCAAAAAGTAGGAGAATTAAAAGAGAAGTCTCCATAAAACATCCATCACTGTTCCCTTTGCTCTGACTCCCTCCCCAAGTGATCCGGCTGCTCTTCCAAGCATGCACCAAAACCAAGTGCTATTTCCCTAGAGGTGGTTTTGTTGTAGGATCACAGAACAGAGTGGGTTGGAAGGGATCTTAAAGATTATCTCATTTTATCAAATCTTCTCACTATATATTCCTCCCATCAGCCTGAGACACTGCTCACACCTTTTGTCCTTGGTGATGCCCAAAGGAGAAGCGTCTCCCTTGGAACATTTTTTCATGGCTGTGTTTCACAAGATTAGGAACAACTGGAAAATTTAAATACAGGTTTTACGAGCTAGTGGAATGCACATCTTGAGTGCTGCTCCTCCAAAGCATCAGGTGGCTTGACTAGCCCAGGGAATGAAGCCACATCAGTGCTGGGAGAAGCAGGCTCCTGCCTGGAAACCGTTTCCAGGAAAGGCTCCAGTAGCCACCAGAGACATATTCATCTCTTTTAGCTTTACAGCTAAAAGTTGTACATGGTGACAAACCATGTTTGAAGTTGGCTTGAGCTGAGCCCAACGCAACCCAAGAAGTGACACCGAGGAAGCGATGCTTTGAAATTTAGAATAGAATAGAATAGAATATCCCGAGCTGGAAGGGACCCACAAGGACCATCAGTCCGACTCCTGGCCCTGCACAGGACATCCCAGCAATCCCACCCTGTGCATCCCTGGAGCACTGTCCAAACACTCCTGGAGCTCTGGCAGCCTCGGGGCTGTGACCATTCCCTGGGGGGCCTGATCACTACCCAACCTCGCTCCGGGGGAAGAGCCTTTTCCTGATATCCAACCTAAATGTCCCCTGACACAGCTTGGGAGCATCAAGTTCCCAGTAACACTTATTACCTCCTACCAGCTTCCAAATCACATGGTAGGACTAAAGACAGAGGGGAAAGAACTCACCCATCTTTGATTAAAACCCTTCACTTTCCAGAGGAAAAGTCTACAAGGAGGAGATCCCATATCAGCTCTTTACTGGGAGTCAAATAACGTAAGAGAGAATATGCAGTTATTACACCCATGATCAAAAATCAGGCCATTCAATCTGGAGACCCAAATGCCTCCAATTCACTGCTTGAGATGTTAATTTTTTCCCTTTTTTCTTTAGAGAAATACTCTGCACAAGACTTTAAAGGAACATCCCTCGGAAGAGAGTTGTTTGTGTTTTGGTGAGAAAAACCTGATTTCCCCCATGTTATATTAAATGACATCATTATCATCCTAAGTACTGTTTAGGTGAAAATATGACAAAACTTGCTGTGCAATCCAGCATCTGGACTATCTGTGCAGCTCAGGAGAACAAGGCCAGTAGGCTGCCTGCATATTTTGGGATTTCTTTGGGCCTTTGTGAACTAAAATGCCTGAAAATTAAACCAGGTGTCACTGTCCAGTCAAGGAAACGCAATGCTTCACACGTACATGGCATGAAGTCCTGTGGTCAAGGTGGACAATGGCAGACTGGCTGGACAAGCCCCCCCAAAAAACAGGGGGTTAATGCATCCATCAGGGAATTTATTAAAGCAGAAAACTGCATCAAGGCTCACACACCAGCCCACAATTATCACCATGCTGCAAACAACCCAGCTTCCTACAGCAACACTTCCAAGGAGGGGTCATCTTGACTGTACCTGACGGACTGGGATGTCTCCTACTCTGTGTCAGCTGCGTGACCCTTTCAGAGCCAAGGAAAGCTGAGCCCGGAAAGGTTGTTACACCCCATGCTTGGTTCTGCAACCACAAACACCAGCTCGAGGAACTGAGTAGAACATGGAGGTTGGAGGAGCAGAATGAGCCTGGAAACACTCCCTGGGAATAAAAGCAGCAACAGCTCCAGCTGGGAGCTGCAGTTGGAGACCTACTGAATGTCTGAGAATTCTGGTAACACAAAAAATCCAAACTCTCAACACCAACAAAAGAGTACAATGAGAAAGGAAAAAATGGGAAATTCAACTTCCAAATGTTGCAGCTCATCCATACCATAATGTCTTCCTTCTGTCTCTGGTCTGCCAGTCCTTTGTGCTCTGCAACACTCACACTGTGAACTGGACACTCTGAGAAGAACATATGGGTGCTCTTGGGACACACATTTCTATCACAGCCGCACGCTCCGTGGGCAGAGGGCACCTGGGAACAGGCTGCCATCAGCACAACTCTCAGTCTGCTCCATACTCCACATACTATGAGTAAAAGCACCCCAAAAAATATGGTATTCAGGACCAGGCGGGATCATTGACTTAACCTGTTTACCCACAAACTACAGAAAAACAACCTGTTCCAAACTGGACTGCGGCTGGCTCACGATCCTGAGGAATTCCACTGGTCAATACCTAATTTTAACAACCTGTTGCTTTGACAAAATTCTCAAACCACCATCTCTAAACTAAGCAGGAATTGTCTCTGCCACGACCAAGAATCAGTCCCAGCCATCTCTAACGCCATGTGGCTTCTGCTTCTCCAGTGCCAGAGGAATTGGGAGAGGAGCCAAGCAATGCACCTGATTGCGAAGGGCCTGTTGCGATGGTCGATCCCGGTGGACATGGCTGTCTCTTGTCACTGCAGATGTCCCAGAATCTACATGGACAGATCCCACAGGAGTAGGCTAGAAAACAAGTTGTTGGTTAGGGCAAAGACTGTCACGTGCACAAACCCACCTTGTCAAGCCGGTAGGAAGCAGAAAAACATCGAAACACTGCCCAAAGGAGCCAAGGAGAATTACAGCCAGGGCTATAAAATCCCCGCGATTGACGGACAGGAGATTTGATGATGGACACCAGTGCCAAATGTCTTGTATAAAAATTAAGAAGATACAGTTAGGTGCCTCTCTTGATGTCAGATCACACCTAGTGCTTCTCACACAGGATTATTACAACTGAAAAGGTACAGTCTTGTTTTCCTCATCCCATCGTCTCACCACTTGTAAAAATCATGCTTGCATAGAAACAGGGTGTGTTAAAATTAAAGCTTCATCTGCTCTCTTCTCACCAAAGTCATAATCCCCGCTCCCAACATCAAGATCTCCATGGCAACCACCGCGGTTGTCAGCAACAGCACGCTTGTCTTACAAGGTGCTCTTTATCAATTGCCTTTGTAATTAAAGAAAAATGAGGAGGAAATCTTGATTCACAAAGGGAATGATTTCTTAGGAACTCTGTTGAGCACAGTAAGCACTGGGAATGCTAAAATATGGTTGGGACAATAAAGCACTGGCAGAGGTACCAAGTTTAGCACTGACGGCACTTGATCTGGCACCAGTGACAATTCATTTACAGATGTCATTACTGGTCTTTGGGGTGGGTCATGAGCAGAAGGACCCAAACCAAAGAGCTTTAGAGTCTCATACCGTATTTTCCCATGACACATCCTTTGCGCCAAGGTCTTCCTGAGTTTAACTGGCTTTTGACAATAAAAATGATGCAACGAGATCAGGGTCATGGTCCCCATGGAGTCATGGAACTGCTAAACAGAAGTTGATTACTCCCACATTTCCTTGACAGGTGTTGTACAGAGCTGGTTCAGCCTCTGGACTGTCCTCCAAGATATTCAGAGCTCAGGATGGCAAGTTTAGATTAAATATTTGGGAGAAATTCCTCCCTGTGAGGGTGGTGAAGCCCTGGCACAGGATGCCCAGAGAAGCTGTGGCTGCCCCTGGATCCCTGGAAGTGTCCAAGGCCAGGCTGCATGGGGCTTGGAGCAGCCTGGGATAGTGGAAGGTGTTCCTGCCTGTGGCAGGGGGTTGGAACAAGGTGGGCCTTAAGATCCGTAGCAACCCAAACCATTCTGGGATTCTACTATTCACTGAATATCCATCAGAGTCCTGTCTGGATCTCCTGTACCTTTTTGATGAGAACATGACCATGAAACCCCATTATAGGGGTTTTCAATGATTCTCCTGCTCTAAGATGGATTTTAGATATTGGTCTCCCATCCTGTGCTAGACTAGAGGGAATTCACTCTCATCATGTTCGTTGTCACCAGCAGGAAAATGAGCCTTGAATGTCCAGAGAGGTGAGAAGGGGCCTCTGTCCTTCAGGAAAATTCCGAGGCACTGCAAGAACTCCCTGAACACAATGTCAGGACTTCTCACCGTATTGAGGATCGAAAGATTTGATCGTAAACCCCCACTGGCACTAATTGGCATTACGGGGAACAAAGAGGCAGTGGTCAGGAAGCAGCACCTGGAAGGCAAGGCATGAGATTTTGCGAGGACAACTCACAATTGGCCTGCCGACCCAGTCGTAGGCGTAGTCAAAGGTGTAGCCTTTCTTTTCAAACAGCTCCGTGAAGATGGTCCGTAGGTAATCGTAGTCTGGTCTCTCAAAGAAGTCTAATCGCCGGACGTAGCGGAGGTATGTGGCCATCTCCTCTGTGGGAGAAGGGGAAAAAGCAGCAGCTTTTATTCTGAATCTTCCAAATAAGTTGATAGAAACCAAGGTCTGGGCTGCCAGCGCTACCTCTGGCTTTTCCCCTACAAGTTGTAGTTTTTAGTAACAGTCCCCAGTGGAAAACAATTCAAACAATTCCACTTCTCAAGCAAAGATGGAAGTCTATGCTATATATTTGTATAAAAATTAACAGAGTGAGAAATAAACTCACTGAACGTGGCAACAGGCTGCTCACAGCCATTTAGAATCTTGTTGCCCAGAGCAGCTGTGGCTGCCCCTGGATCCCTGGAAGTGTCCAAGGCCAGGTTGGATGGGGGTTGGAGCAACCTGGAAGGTGTCCCTGCCCATGGCAGGGGTGGGCTTGGAATGAGCTTTAAGATCCCTTCCGACCCAAGTAAGTCTGGGATTCTGTGATGCCATGTTTCTATAAAATAGCCAGACATTCATCTAGGGAAGGAAAGCAGAAGATGTTGGTGGGCTCCCAAGGCATGCCTGAGGCTCCAGCAGCAACCAGGGTCTGGCTGCCCAGAGCATGGTGGTGCCTGATGTCATGACATTGACAGTGCCTGAATATTCAAAACTAGATTAGAGGGGAGGCTCCAAGGTTCATTTACCTGAAGAGGGTTAATTTATAGACCAGGGTTTGGTTTTAAGCTAATTAATTGCTTTCCTGCATCTGGGTCACACTTTGCATGCACAGAATGTTGAGCTTTGGGAACTCATGTCCTGTCCCTTCACAGGTTTCCCTTGGTTCATGTATGGATACGAAGAGTGGCCTTGCCTTCAGCTGACAAAAGTGAGAATAGAACTGCTTATTGATACTTAACTCTGTCTGTGGCTTGCTTTTCCATGGAGGTAAAGAGGGGAAAAAAAAGGAGAAGAAAGAATCCCCTCTTTCAAGTACCTCCAGAAGGTGGAGAACAGCCACTTTCAGGCAAGGAAGAGACAGAAGTCAGTTCTCTCATCTCCCATCAGCCCAGACCTGAAGGAAATGTGAGGAGAAGTATTGGGAAAAAGATGAGAACAATCAACCTGAAACTGTCCTGCTTGGAATCAGGTGGATTTTGGAATGACACATCTGGGGAATTACAGTGACTTAAATGAACAATGATCCTGTTCCAGGCTTGCTGCTCCTGATGCTGGGAAAGAGCCGTGTGGCACAGTGGCTCCTACAGGAATGGGATTAATTGTGGGTGCTCTCCCTGGTGTCAGGAATTCAGAAACTGCCACCCCCAAAACCTCCCAGGCCCACTCTGTGGCCAGGGGACCCTGGGGAAAGCTCTAACTCTGTACTCTGCTTTCCCAGCTCCAACATCTGTTTAACTGGAGATAAGGTGTTGGGCTTGGCTAGAAGCATATCCTTAGAGCACTCTCCTTAAAACTGCTCCCAGAATGTGGAATTCATGGACTCATACACCATCCCATCTTCCAAGCTGGCCACCTACACCTGCAACACCTGTAAAACCTTCCATTTGGAAAAGAATTAACTTGGTAGTTCCAACATGGCCATTTGGGAGAGGGAAAATAATGAGGAGCTCTTTTGGAAGGAAGCCAAGAAGTAAAGCAGGCACACGAAGCCTTTGAGCATTGTCCAGCCTCCTTGATGAGAAGAGTTTTGTTCATTTTAAGACCTCAGGCTCTGCTAATTTATAGCGGCAGCTCCAGTTGTTTGCCAGCTTGAGGAGCAACATGATGGATACATGTCGTCCAAATACTTTCTGCCAGAGGAGCTCAGGCCCATCCTATTTAACAAGTCATGGCCACCTCCAGCTGCACTCACACAGTCCCATCAGGGTTTTACCTGGAAAGTTCTCACAGAGAACTTCAACCGGAGTGTTTCTCTTTGTGTCCCCAATCTTCTGATACCTCTCTTTTAAGGTGTCAGCCTGCAGCGCACAAAGACAAAACAGTTGTGGAGAAAGAGTTCAACCATGTGAGAAAGGACATGCTGTATGGGAAGAAAAACAAGGTATTTAATGCCTATTCTAGGTGACATCAGGAGATGTTACATGTAACTGAACTGCATCCTGGACTACACCAGTAGGAACATTTCACAGGCTATCAGCAGAGAAAATCCAAGGATGTTCAAAACATCTTCGGTAATGAAAGGCAGGACCCTTATTAGTGTTTTACAAGCTATTTCTCACAGCCCAGTCCTGAGGAGTTCATGGAAGAAAGAAAGATGCATGAACTGTGATGGCACATCAGGACCTCCCCAGGCTTAGGGCCTTCACAAACAACTGCAAAACAGACCAATTACACAGCAACTTGGGTCTTCCTGTGTGCAACAGTATGTCACCACATTGGTAATGACTCTACATCAGCCAGCCACACGTCTCCCAAATCCCAGGCTGTTCCCTCTCCTTTCACCCCCAAACCTCCCATCACTCAGCACTCATTTAATATCTGGTCAACAAGGAAATGAAACCATTTGCAATTGGATTTCCCACCTAAATCCTTCCCTGAAGCAGAGAATTCTGTTTCAGTTGGCACCCTAAAAATGGAGTTTCTTGCCTCAATTTCAATGTATGTCACTTAGACCTGGCAGTAGCATAATTAACACCATCAAATGTTCTCTGCAGCCACAGCCCTGACATTACAGACCAAAAGTGTAAGTTGAGGAAACCTAGAAGAGCAAAGATACCACATTCTAAATCCAGCTGGAGAGTCTGTGCTTGCCCTGGACCTCAAAATGGGTCAACTAATTCTTAGCAAGTTCAGCACTGAACTGAGGAACTTTTGTAGAACCTTGCATAAACTTGGAATTATTTCAGAATAATTTACAGGATTAATTTAAAGCAGATGAGTTCAACTAAGCCAGTAATAAAATATGTATTAGAAGAACACACTTACAGAGGCATGGACATAAAATCAGAGAATCTGATTTCTTTCACAATCCCTTTCATGCTTGAAAAACCCTTTCTTTGCTTTTATGAGCTCTTGCCAACATTTTTGGCAGGTGCCTGAAGAGGCTGAGCTGAGACTAACTCTGGATAGGTGGTGACAGCTGAATAAGGTCTATCACCCAAGCTAGGTCGCTAACCCACTGACCACTGCAGAGCTCTGCTGAGCAGCTCCTGAGACCATACCCTTGTCTCCTTTTTCCAACAGGAGCTCCTGTCTTCCCTGATAAACCTTCTCCTAACCTGATCACATTCAATCCCTTCACTCCCTGCAATTCCAAAGCTGAACACAGTAGCTTAATAATCAGGGAGGTGATGGAGAAGTGAAGATGCAGCTTCCAACAGCTCCAGAGCCAGCAAATGACTTACTCCTGGTTAGCTCAGCTGATGGATGTTGGCGGCAGTCAGTAACTCAATTACTTGCAGCTCTCCACATTGTACACAGCATCTCATAAACTCCCCAGCACTGAGTGTCCAGTGCCTCTGGAGGGAAGCCAAGCCCAATACTTGTGCCAGAAAACCAGTTTTTCAAGCTGAAGTCCATCTGTGCCTCTAAACCCATCATACTGCTCCCATTATAAACATGGATCACAGATGCAGCTGGGGGATTGTGTGCTGTAACTGGAATTTCATAAACAACCACTGTGCCCCAGTCATACTCCAGCTTGGGGCAGCTTCCAATCACAGCTCTCTTTTTGCTGTTCCTGTCCCTCTGCTCAACCTTCTCTCCAAAATTGTACCTATTTGGCAACTTGAAGTGCCAGGTAATGTATTTCTACCTTAAAATCTTCCCTGCAGCTGAAGTTAATGCCTTGCTGTTAGGCTTCAAGGACACAAAGGAGAGGACAGTGTTTCTGGCTGGATTTTGCCAATGTTTCCCCAGCGGATTCTCCTTTGGGCAGAGACCAGCCACAGTTTTAAAGGACAAAACCTAAAGCTCAAACCTACCTTTAATCCTTGCCAGGGCAGGCTGCCTCGGAGGAAATACATGAACATATGGCCAAGGGCTTCCAAGTCATCTCGACGACTTTGCTCTAAAAGAGATGACAAATTATTGCTGCAGAGGCAGAAATGGCTCTGAGATCTCAGCAGCAGCCACACCTGTATCTGAGATAAAGGTACCACAGGGACGTTAACTTGCTGTCTGCAGCTCAGATCTTGTGCAAAACCACCGAGAAGCTGTTTCAGAGAACCAGAGAGTGTGTAAAATCAGCCAGAAGCCGTGAGATAACATGGGAGCTGCATGCCACACAGCCCAGACTGAGGTATAACAGACAACTCTCAATTGCAGAGGAATTGCAGTGCCACAGTTCTTCTCCGGCCTGCCAGAGTCAATGATGCCATGTGGTGGTGGATCATTTCCCTGGGAACAGGGGATACTCACAACCAGCTGCAGAGATCTACCCTTGCACAGTGCCAACCCTTTCCCAATTGCCTCTGCAGCTGATCAGAGCAGATCAAAACTAGCTCCCTCCAGCCTTGGGGAACACTTGCTGCTGTTGCCATGCAGATGTTATAAATGAAGAGGGGAAAAGAGGGCATGGAGCCAAAGGAAAAGGTATCCTTAAAACAAGCTGCCAAAATGTAACCAAAACTCCAGAGGAGGACAGAAGAGAACAATAAATGTGGAGGCAATGCTGGATTGGGTTGAGCTCCATCCTTGGGTTCACTGAGCTCACAGACCTGTTTGGTGCAACCTCCTCTCCTCTGAATCCCACCTGCTCCAAACAATGCTCCATGATCTGGAGCAGATCCAGCCCATGACACTGTGGCCAGTTAACCTGCAGGAGATGCTGGGAGTGAGAACACTCGGGAGAAAATAACTGAAATGACAGTTCCTACAGGTTATCCTGATAAAAAGGGGGAAAAAAGAGGATGTCCTGAGTAATTTAGGGCAGTGATGCAGACGGACTTCCAGGAAGATGCTTGAGTGGACTCATCTCTCAGAAAACATGCAGTCAGACTCCTGAGTTTGAAATACAAAAGGACGGATTCTGCCTGGGCTGATTCTGCCTAAGTATCAGCTCCTCACAGGCCCTCTGGGCAGGGACAGCCCCCTCAAATACATCCCCAGAACTGATTTGGACTCTTCCCCTGCACGACCTATGGCAGGAGCTGAAGTCCTGTGGGAAATGGGTCCTAAGGAAGGCACATGGTGCTTTCAAACATGAGCACATCTTCCCTACACATCGCCTGCACCAGCAGCTTCCCAGCCAGCTCCCACTGTGCCCTCCCATTCCTCCATCCCTTCCTGACTCTCCACTTTCCAAAATTAGAAGCTGGGCTCATCCCTCCTTACTCCCCAAGGACAGTGAGCTCTCCAAGTGGGAGCCAACATGCTGGGAGGCCTCCCAGAGAGTATTCCATTATCTCACTGCTCGTATGGATTTAAGAGAATATAAACATTTAATAAGGATTTTTTTTTTGCCTTTCAGCCACAGAAATGCAATCTTCTAGCAGGAAAGAAAGCAGCGAGGAAAGGAGATGAAAGCCAGGTTTAAAGTTATTTAAATAATTCATTTTCTCCAACCAATTACTAGGTCAGGGAACATCCAACTCTTAACACCTGGAACTGGAAGACATTGGGACAGTGCTGTGCTATAAAAATCTATTTGTCCATCACCCAGTGCAGCAATCACTGCCTGCCTGCTTGTCTTCTATCAGTGCAGGGCTGCTCCCAGTTATTTAGTTCCTTATAAAAACTATAATTATGAGTCTTCCAACATTTCAGCTGGCTCGTTTCCTCAAAAGAGGGGAGGAAAAAAAGCCTCACAACTGTAAACAGCATTGGGAGGTTCACAAATAGCTCAAAGGGTGCGAGAAAGCTGTGAGCCAAGATGCCATGGGAGGTCTACAGGATTCAAATGGCAAGATGGAATGTGTCCAGGGAAGGGAACAGAGCTGGGGAAGGGGCTGGAGCAACAGGAGTGGCTGAGAGAGCTGAGAAAGGGGCTCAGCCTGGAAAAAAGGAGGCTCAGGAGGACCTTCTGGCTCTGCACAACTCCCTGACAGGAGGGTGCAGCCAGCTGGGGGTCAGGCTCTGCTCCCAGGGAACAAAGGACAGGACACAAGGAAACAGCCTCAAATAGCACTAGGGGAGGTTTAGGTTGGATATTAGGGCAAATAATTCACCGAAAGGGTTGTCAAGGACTGAACAGGCTGCCCAGGGCAGTGGTGGAGCCACCACACCTGGAAGTGTTCAAAAGATGTGTGAATGTGGCACTTGGGGATACGCTTTAGTGGTGAACACAACAGTGCTGGTCAATGGTTGGACTCAGTGACCTTAGAGGGCTTTTCCAGCCTAAAGGGCTCCGCAAGCTCTCCCTGCCCAGACAGACCTTTGCCAAGGTGTGTGTTGATGGACATGTATCTCGCTGTTCCAGTGAGGCTCTTGTGCTCCCGGTAGGGAATGTGTTTTTTGGTTTCCGGGTCGATGTACTCCTTGGCCAATCCAAAGTCTATGATGTGAATGACGTGCTCCTTCTTATTGCCCTGCCGGCCAATGAGGAAATTCTCTGGCTTTACATCTCGGTAGATGAGGTTCTTGGAATGCACATACTCCATCCGAGAGATCTGCAAATTGACAAGGGAAACGTTATTTGTAAGCAGAGCCCCGTCTACCAGAAGAGCTGGAAGAAGAATTTGTCATCCCCTCCTTTCCAAGGCTATCATGCTGTGCTCCCTGACTTTATTCTCACGGAAATGGCAAAGGCTGTTTCTGAGGCGCTACTGCTGGGATGCAGCTCTTGGCAGGATGCCATGGGGAGCTGCAGCAGCCTCTTTGTATTGATTTCAAACATACAAAACAGGTTACCAAGAGCTATTCCCTTGCCCACCGCCTTCTCCTGTTGCTCTGTGTCTTACCACCTTCCTCCCTCGACCCATATGTTGTCTTAGACCTGCAAGATTTTTCATGGAGGGAGATTTTTGGGCATGCAGAAACTTTACAATCTTCAAAGTTGACTAAAATAATAATTAATCTCATTGCTGTCAACTAGGAATAGCTGGAATATTTTTCAGCTTTTGACTAATGTTTTTCTGGAAGTTTGACTGAAAGGGAAGGTGAAAGGGCAGGAAGCTTCCTGAGGTGATGGAGGGCCTCTAACAACACACCTTATTGAGGAGGTCATCATTAAAATTGCTTTTGAAACCAAACATATTGCAGGTGATGTCTGAATAGGCTGCCAAGCAGCCTATTCAGCCTAACTTAAGAGATGATTCCAACTGGAAATAACTCTCAATTTAATTTCCTTTAGTACCTTTAATTGCCTTTTTAGTTTTCAAATGAACACACATGAACCCCCATTTATGGCTGTCCGGGTTGCAGCTGCCCACATGCCTGAGGGCATGGTGGCTTTGTTAAACAAGATGCTTCTTTAGAAAGGCCACTGGGATTGACCCAGATATTTGTGGGCTGGCAACGCTACAAAACCTCTGCAAAGCTCCACCAACTGCCAGCTTTGCACTAACAAACCTTAGTCCCCAGAGGTCACTGCCACACCACTGAGAGGGACAGCGCAGTGCCAGCATGCCGGGGAACATTCAGGGTGAGGGCCACTAGCTGGTCACCCCGCACTGGGTGGATCCTGGCAGGAAAGCTCTGTAGGCTGGAGCTCCAGATCATGGAGCCAGCATTCCCCCAGCCAAACAGCAGGGACCCCCTGTCAGCCCTTCCAACCCCCTGCTCACTCCGTTGAGTTGACAGACCCTAGCTGCTCCTTCATTTCTCACTGAATCCAGACACATTCCCAGCTGCCAAACCCAGACCACTCTTTCTCTTTACAGATCTTGAACCCACACCTTGTTTTAAAAGTCCATATGCATGTGATCCTCCATCCCACTCCCAGGCCCTTTTCATGCACTCTATTTCAAAGGAAAATCTGCTACATTTCCACCTCTCAGAAAGAAGTAGCAGGCAGGAGGGGGCAGCCCTCCTTATAAAACAAACAGCTGTGCAGGGGGGGCAGCAGACAGGAGAAAACTGGCTGCAGGAGAATCAGGCTTAAAAAATAGAACTTGCTCAAAGACTCTTCAAAGAAGGGAACAGCACGTGCTGCTGCTCCCTCCCCTCAACACAGTGATTGATTCCAATGTGCTGAGAAAATGGGTTTCACGGCTAACAGCCATTATTTCCAATCAATTACAGGCTGGTGCAGAGCAGAGCAGATGCTCTTCAGTCATTCTTCATACTTTCGATCACCTACAGGACACAGCAGCAGGTTGGGAGACAAAAAGCTATGTCGGGATGCAATTCAAATGAAGATGCAACCCTTGAAAGTGGAACAAAGAGCTTCCTCGCCTCTCCACACATAACAAGCTTCCAAGCAGAGCCTGACTGGCTCATTTGATTTGTTCCTGCTACCAGAGCAGCTCAGTTGTTGAAATCCCAACAGCAATTAGAGAAACTGAAAAGAGCTCATTTTTTTCCTCTTTAAAAACTGATGGCAAGTTGCAGCAGGCAGGACAACAACCTGGACAGCTGAGGTGTCAGATGAGCCAATATGCTCCAGCAGCACTCAGAGGTACTTATTTTCCTGCCTTTTTTCCTCCCACCTGCCTTTTTTGCTTCCACCACGCGCATACACAGATGCTGAGGGGTCTTTCATATTCCTTCTTTACTTCCACCTGCCTGGATGTTTCATGCTGGAGAGCTTTGCTCAGCCATGGCAGCTGACTCTCCGAGTCAGAAAGATGTTTCCTGGAGCAGCTTCCATGCTTTATTCACCCTGACAAGACGCTCCCCCGGCTCGTGGCTGCTGTGATGGGGAGTGTCTGGGCTGCATCTCCCTTCCAGACTCTGCCTGAACACAGAAGAGCAGTGGTGCTGTGACATGACCCTGGCAACAAACCCATTGCGTGGCTGAAGGAGAGGGAAAGTGGAGTTCCCACTCCAGAAATGTGCTGGATGCAGAGATACAGTGCCCACTCCTTTGGGTTTGAACTACAGGCTCAAACACTCTGAATTCATTCTTTTATGGGCAGAGAAACCACTTGAGGAGCTGGGACCAACTTGAAATTGCTCTAATGCTGGAAAAACAGCAAGAACAGGAGCACTAGGGGTAGATGGAAGACTGTAAATTACAGAGGGATTTCCACGGCCACGGCCGGCCGAGTCCATCCCTGGAGCCACAAATCTCCACTTCAGATGTTTGAGAAAACCTTAGGAGGGGGAAGAATCCCTTGGCACACAGCAGGACCCTTGCTCTACAGTGGAGAAATGAGAGGATATTGTGACATTTAGCAGGTGCCAAAGAAACCCGTGCTTTCATTTGCCTTCCTCCTGCTAAGACAGCAAGTGTAACAAACCCTCATCTCCCAGAAAGGTAACTCTTAAGGGGCTGATCTTGACAACAGTTCCATCTCTAGAGTTTCCTGATAAATTTGAGCTCTTCTTCCACATATCACCTGCTTGAATATAGATCAGATCAGCAAAGATATGAAATTACTCTCGTTCAAAAGCAATTTTGATGGTCACCAGTAGAAAAACTTGCCACGACTTGGTCAAGATCACATACAGAATATTTTTCCAGTGCCTGGTGGCACAACAGAGCTTGTGCTGAGCTGTCAAAGAGCATCATACAGGCTGGACCTGACCAAGAGTGAAAAACAGAAGCCTGAATAAAAAACATTCTCCCCCAATTTATGGGTTGTAGGGATTGACATAGTGACCACGTGTTAATTGCCAAGCTTGGCTTTGTTCAAGAGCTTCACCCATTGGATCTGATCCACTGGATCTCTTCAGCTCCATGTGGAGCATGGAGGAAACAGCTCCAGTTTGAACAATTCCCAAGAAGGCTGCCTTTGTTGAAGACTTACTATCATACAGTCTCTCTCTCCCTCAGCCAGGAAAGCCTTCCTGATGTAAAACTGTTTAAATTCTCCCGTAATCCCACATGGCACTTCTTAAAATGACACTGTCCTTGTTTTTCCTAGAGAAACTCCTTCTCTTTCTTCAAATATCTACAAAGGATCCACATCCTAAAGGATCCATCCAGTCCTAAGACGCTGCGACCTGTCAAACTCAACCACACCAGCTAAACAGAAATATGTATTAAAAAATACGTTTCCAGGATGTCTCTGGTTAAAAATTGACCACCTGGCACAAAGGGAAGGGACTGGACGCTCTTTACAGGCACAGGGATCATCCAAGAGTGAGGAGAAAGATCAGGGAACAAATGCCCATAGTTAGAATTACAGCAGCTTAAGGAGACTTGGCCAGTCAGAAGCAACAACAAAATGTAATTCATGGATATTGAACTGACGGAGTTTGAGGGTCCAACTTTCCTTTCTGATGTGTCTCACACTGGAGCATGACACAGCAACTGCAATCATTTAGTGTGGGAAAAAGATAAATCAAAGACAATTTTCCCTAAAGCCAGGTGGCTGGAGTGTTTTCATTTCAGTTGAGCAATTAAGTGCCAGTCCCTTTGGAAAACACTTCTCCAAGGTGATGGGGCACACCTGAGGATGCTGAATCTGTCTCCTTAAATGTGCACACTCCAAGCTGGCAACTCACATAACCTCCCTGAGGAGACTGAGAAGGTCCTACAACATCTCCCCATGGCCAAAGGAGCACCTGATCCTTTGAGAGACCATCACCTCCTCCATTTCTGACTGCTTTTGCTGTCCTCCTGCATCACCCTCAGCATGTGTTTTCCAACTGGAACCAATACCCCAGTGAGTGGCAGCCTGGCCACAAGATCAGCAGGTGATACCAGTGAAGAACATCCAAACCTAGGCTGAGCTGCAGCCCTGGGACTTGGCAAAAGGCAGCAGCCATGGCTGTGACTGTCCCAATTTCCCCAGCAGTCCTTTGGGACTGAATTTACATCTTTACGCTTTCCCTCCAAAGGTCACACAAGCCATATCTTGAGGCTTTGCCAGCTGCTGCCACTTGATTTAATCAAAACCAATACTATAAACTGGTTTTCCATTGATGAAGGAATACTCAAAACCAAGAGAATCGGACTGCTCTGCTGTGGGAGGCCTCAGTACAAGGCAGGTGTTGTTCAAACTTCCGCAGTTCTGACATCAATTTTCCATTTGAGATTCTGCTGTGGCAAACTTCAGTTTATCTGGAAAGGACTGTGTTCCTCATCCCTTAAATCTCTTTTTCACCACCATGCTTCTATCCGGGAGCTGTTAATGTGAATATACAACCCCAACTCTGCTGTGGGGTATCCGGGTGATCCCAAGGTACAGCTACCCAAGATCTGGATATCTGCAGATACCCAGATACTTGGGAATCTGCAAACCAGTCTGAAAACCAAAAAGACAAACTGACTGGCCCCACTGACTTGTAGAAGTTCCTTAACCGCATTTAGTATGTTCAGCTTTCACACTGCCCACTTTTAACACAAACCCAAATCCAAGCTTGGGTCCCTTCCAGATTTCCTTTCCTTTTCAGGTACATTAAATGCTCTGGTGATGCTGCCCATAGAACTATTACTTTCCAAGTGTCAGTAATTTAAACCCATTGGCCAATTTTGACCAAATTTGACCAAGGGCCCTCAAATGCTGGTACATTGGCTAAGGAGGGCTCAGCTCCCATTGCCCCACAAGGTTTCAGTCAGCCCAGTAGCACCAAACAAGTAGAACTGGTAGGAGTGTGGGAGGGTGCTGTGCTCTGTGTGACCCAGGGAGCAGGTGAGAAATGAGATATTCCTGGGATGTCCAAACAGAGGGAGGGAGCTGGGGCAGGTACCGGGGCAGGGGCGTGTAGGGGACATGAGACGCAAGTCCATAGGAATCCAGCTTCACTGGTTCTGCTGTGCAGGGAGCCAGTTTCTCATAAGCATAATTTGACCTTCCTTTCATAGGCAGGAGTCCTTCTTACTCCTGAGAAGTTTTCTAAGAATGGTGGAGAGAGACTTTGGACAAGGGACTGGAGCAACAGGACAAGGGGGAATTGCTTCCTGCTGCCAGAACAGAGGGTTAGATGGGATATTGGGAAAAATGTGAGGGTGGTAAGGCCCTGGCACAGGTTGTCCAGAGAAGCTGAGGCTGCCCCATCCCTGGATGTGCTCCACGCCAGGTTGGATGGGGCTTGGAGCAACCTGGGATAGCGGAAGGTGTCCCTGCCCATGGCGGGGCGGGTGGGATTAGATCTTTGAAGGTTTCTTCCAACACAAACCACCTGGTGATTCTGTGATGGAAGAAGATTCTTTCAGTCCTGAACCTCACACTGTGCTGACCCCAGGATGGATGGACACCCAAGGAGGCCCCAGGGCAGGGCCCTGCTCGTCACTCACCAGCTGAATGGCAATCATTAACACTGTCTTCAGAGTGAACGTCCTGTCACAGAGGTCAAACAGATCTTCCAAGCTCGGACCAAGCAGCTCCAGTACCATGGCGTTGTACTTTCCACACGGTCCGAAGTAATACACCTGAGGGAGCCCTTCAGCTGGAAGAATAGGAAAAGAACTGGAATCAGTCAATGGAACAAGGTTAATTCCCCTCCTCCTGCATGCACACCTTTCATTAGGCAGAGTTTTATTGTCACCTCTTGAGTATTCACTTGGATGCTGCCCAGCAAGGAAATAAGTTCCAGCACAAACTGTGACTGAACTGAAGGCCAAGCCAGTGCAGGCTCTGCTCAGCTACACCCTTGGACAAATGGATTTCAGAGCAATACCAAGACCACATGAAAGCATTGAGCTTTGGCAGCTTAAAGGCTTGGATTTAGGGAACAAGACACGGAGTTCCGCATGTTCCACTAAACACCAGGCAAAGAACAGCCCCAGATGTGGGCTGGCACTCATCAGAGCAGTTAGGAAGATGATAGTCCTTCGAGAACATGAGGCATGGCCAAAAAAGGGCTGCTTTGTCACCAAAGATAACACCCAGCACTTACTTTTCAGCACAACCTTACACAAAGTTTACACTCAGAAAAAAGGAAAAAAACCCTTTCCTTTAAAATAGGGAATAGTTTTAAATTTTAACCAATCACCACATAAAGATAGGTGATCATGGTCATTAGCATATGTGCACACACACAACTATCAACATCCAACTGGTAGGAGCCAGAACCTATCTTCCCACTGTGGGAGTACAGTGTTGATACTCAGCTGGCAGGGGATTTTTGGGTGGATCAGCTTTCTGAAAGGCATCTGAAGGAAAGGGAAAAAACAGCCTTGATGTTGGAACACTCACGGAGGTGCACAGCACTCTTGGGAACCACCTTTTATTCAAAAAGGAAACCAGAGCAGCCCATATAGGAGGAATTCAGTGCAGGCCCAACTGCTCATTTTGCTAACCAGCACCTGCACCAGCGCTCGGTGTCCTGGCATCAGCGTCAAGCTGGGTAACACTTTTAAATACCTATGTATTTCCAGTCTACACTTCATATGCAGCTCCAAAACACAACAGAAGGGTTTTGCTTTGAAATATGGGGCTTTATCTTATGTCAAAACAAGATATTTGCTTGAATGCCCAAAGGTATGGCACCCTGCTATTCAGCATAAAGGCTGAGCATGGGGAGCACTGCTACGTGTGCAGCCTTTTTTCTCACAGAGATCCATAAATTATAGGGCATGGGACCTGAAAGCACTGTGATTATTAATTTTATGGCATGTTTTAAGTAGGTGCAGGTACACACCTGCATTTACATAAGAGATCAATATTAGATATAGCAAAATACTTGAGTAATTAAGTGCATGGTTTGGTGTTGGCTCTGAGAGATGCTCAGGCGGGGAAACACTTCAGGCTGGAGTGTGTCAGCAACACACCAAGTGCATGTCCTACTCCAGATTTAGGAAAGCCTTGTTAATCCACCCAATGGCACGCGGAACTCCGCAACCTGCCAACCATGTAACAAATGCAGCACTGAGATTATTAGAGCTTAGATATCACAGAACTTGTGCTCCCAAGCATTGCTCCAAAAGAAGAAAATACAGCTTGACAAAGATTACTCTAGGAGGTTTTAATCTCATTAACTCACATGCTCAGGGAATTTGTCATCGGGATGCATTAATGGGTTATTACAGAGTATTGCAGGAATTCCCTGTCTAACCAGAGTTGTGCATCCCATGTAAAACGCTGACTCAACCTGGGTTTGGGAGGCTGCTGCTCCTAACAGAGCTCCATGCTTTAGGAAGCAGTAACAGTCATTAAATCCTCTAGGAAGACAGGATGGTTTGACGCAGGAGCAATTCAGAAAGCCAAACAATGATGGGATATGATCCAGGCAGCTCCAAAATGCTTTCAAATATCCCCAAATCAAAACAAATGGTAATTTAATGCCATCAGCTTAGTGTTGAAGGCTGGAATAATTGCAACAGCTCTTGAAATGACTCATGGTGAGCCACTGCATTTTCAGTAAAGTCTGATGAAGACTTACCTACATAATCACCTCTAACACCAAGATCAGCATCTCTGCTTTTTAGAGAATAATGGAAGCCTAATAGAGAATAAGAGAATAACAGAGTATTTTATGCAAAGTTTAAACCTGAGCCCATTATAGATTATAGATACAGACAGATATTGAGTACCTCTAGCACAATTTCTACAAGTCTGAAGTAGTGGAACTGAGGAGGGAATTAGGATTAGGACTCTGCTAATTAAGGTATGCAGGAGAATAAAACTGCAGAAAGGCTCTTAAGGAAGGTGAAGGATCTTGTTCCCAGAAAAGGGGAAGATGAGAACATTTGCAGCCTCACTTGGTAAGGAGCAAGCATTGCAATTAAAATGAAATTCCTACTCGGCATAAGAACCTGGAAGACAGATTGCAGCAAGACCCAAAAGGTGGGGATTTCATGTAGGGAAGGAAGCAACACTATTTAGTGCCCTCTGGGATCTCAATTCCTTCAGTGTTACCCACTCAGAGCTTACAGCGAAGAGCTTGGAGTACCCGCCTTGTCTTAAATCGTCAGGAAGGCTCTCCTTTCTGTGGGAGCTCTGAGAAGGTAAGGCCTTAGCGAAGAACATAAAAAAAGCATCCTAAATGTCAGAATACAAGAGACATCATTGGCTTCACGCATATTTTTAGGGTTCAATTTTTCCCTAAGGGCTTTCAGCAGTGCTGCCAGCTCTGCAGTCAAGGACTTCCCTCCTGCCTTTGCCAGAATAAAGCTGCTGTAATATCTCTCTGATTTCCAGAGCCAGGCTGCACTGCTGTGTCCCGGATCCAAAGGAGCATTGCTCATAAGCCCTGAGGAGCTCCCAGCCCAAGCCAAGGATCCTCAACTCCACACTAGTTATGGAAATAATGTTGGGAGGGACTCAGGGTAACATGTCCTCAGCTCACTCAAACTCAACTCAACATTCACCATCTTTTTGGGAAGGGGCAAAGCTTGAAAGATGAACTTGATGTACTCATTAAAGGGTGTGTTGGCAGATAAGACTTGAAACTTGAGATACAGGCAGCTCTAGAGCCATTCTGAACAGTAAAAAGGGTCAGCCTAAGAAAGTCTGCATAAAATTTGATTCAGTCACAGCCCATCTGCATAATTTATGATGTAGCTTGGCTCTATTTCAGCTACAAGCATTGTGTCCTGGTGCCACCAAGTCCATTGTCACAGTGAACCCCAGGAACTCCATGAATATCACCAGCAGATCCGTAAATACTTAAGAAGGATGTTGCTAACTAAAAGGAGTGATGGAGGGAAAAGGGCTTTTTTGCCTGGGCAGTTGGAGTTGAGGTTTTTAATGGTGAGTAATCGCATTGGGAGAGGACTGGAAAGGTCACACAAAGCCACAGTGTCATGCTGTAGGTGAGCAGTTTTCGATTCAGAGACTGTTGGATGAAAAGCCACCATCAGAGCAGAGTCTCATCTTGAGGATTCAAAGGTACAACTCAACACCTGAAGTACAAACCATGACGTGTTTAATGCAATTAATGCATGAAATCACATCAGAACTAGGAATTTCTCCATGGTATTAAACAGGAGCTAAGGGAAGAAAAGGGAAGAAGAAAAGGGAAGAAGAAAAGGGAAGAAAATCCAGGCATGACATGTGCAGGTTCTCCTTTGGAGGAAAAAGAGTTTATTACAGCAAAGACTGCTGCAAGCAGAAATCATCTCAATTTGTTTAACAGCTTTGGTCTCGCTGCTGAGTGATTTGGCTCAGCTACATGGAAAAGGCCCCACTCCACCCTCACTCTCACAGGAAGTTTATCACCCCAATAAACACAGACTGATTGCTGCACTGGAATCCACAGGCAAATTCTGCTATTTCAGCAGAGCGATGTCTTGGAAGAAATTCAAGCTGAGCACAGCGAAAACCCAGCAAAGCATTTTGTAGATTAAAGCATCACGGCTGGAACGAGAGCAAACACAGACGTCAAAGGCAAAAACTTGGACTTTGCTTCCCCCCCACACCTGAGACTGGCCTCGGCTTTCTGGGGATGCTAAACTCTCACTGCTCCTGGGTTGCCATCAAAAGGGACTTTCCCATCCTTCCTCATGCTCTGTGGCTGAGCAATAGCCATTGGATCAACCCAAAAAATCCTTGGCTTGAGCTTGAACACAAGAATGGGAACAGTAACACACAGCAGGATCACTGCTCTTCCAGAGAGCTTCATCCGAGCTGGATGAACACCCAGAACAACATCTTTCAACAAACTTCCATCACAAGATCAAGTGTCCTGGTTGATTCAACTAAAGTTATCTTGCTGCCACATGTTTTACAGCACCAGTAATGGCCCCTAAACTCCTCAGACATCCAACATACTCCAAAAAACCACATTAGTTCAGGCACACAGGCATCCTAAAAACTATTTCCAGGACTGGTTATGAAATGGCAATCAGCAGAGATGCCAATCAAAGGTTATGCCTGAGGGAAATCAAGAGTTTTCAGCACCTGCCCGGCATGGAAGGCACAGGAAGCAGATGTTCTGGATGTTCTGGACTCATGTTCTGCATGAGCATTGTGAGAGGTTACAAATTAACCTCATCAACAGCGAGTAAATTACACACAATGAGGGATGAGGGAGCAAGTGCAGGAAGCTGCATGTGGCACCCACATCAATGGAAGGTCAAGTGCCACATCCCAATACAGCAAATCACCAGGAGACATCCAGAGCTTTTAATCAGTATCGGTAGTTTCTGAGCCACCCGTGGTTTTTGCTCCCATGGAGAACTGGTTTCCACTGCCCTTCGATGAGGAATGGCCAAATAGAGAAGCTGATGTCTTCAATTTCAAGAATTACAGAAGAATTTCAGACCCTCTCTTCATGCAGGTTTTGACACTGAGCTCTGTTGCAGAGGGGAGACACTCCTGAGGAACCCCAAATTCCACACCCAAAGACCACACCCAAAGAGGAAGGGAGGAGCAATCCAAGGCCCAGCAAAGGCCTGATGCTTGATGCAAACCCACGCTCTGTGTGGGCAGGAAGAACTCTTTCTGATTGAAAGAGATACAGACACACACCAGCAGCATCAGTGCACAGAAAGTTCTGTGCGGTTTTAAAGAGGCACTGATGAATGGGCCGTAGATTGTGACAAAATTCTCATTCAGAGCAGAAAGTTTATTTTTACAAATCACAGAACACAAAATTACATGATGAACAGCATAAATAGCAACAGTGACAGGGCTGAATATCTACAGCTAAAATTAAACATGTTCCAAACAAATTAAACAAATTGCTTTAGAGTAGTCAACCCATTTAAGCTGATTACACTAATGAGGATCTACCCTTCTCTTAATTTTCAAATCAGAATAAAATCCTGGCTGAAAGAGAAGATTAGTGATCAACATCAACTGGGCCAAGATCTCAGCTTTTAACCTCTTCAAACATGCCCCATGTAAATCTACCTGAGCACGTTTGTTCACAGGTTATGTCTGTGAGCTGGAAGTAAAAAGACTCATCCTGACCTTCAGGTTTTGGAATAGTCTGCTCCAAAAATAGAAAGATGGAAGAAAAGTTGAGATTGGGCTTGTTACTGGGAATAAAGTTGCCCTAAGGGTCTTTCATGTATTTGATCAGATGCCTTTCAGAGATGTCTTCCTTCAAAGTAAGGCTGCAAAAGATTTGTGATACAGGCCTTCATCTTCAATCTTATCTGGAAGAGCTTAGGGAAAGACAGAGATTTTGAGTGACTGAGAGTGTTTTCTCGTTTGAGAAACAGCAGTCGAGACATAAAGGAAACCAATCAGAAAATGCAATTTGTGACTCCAGCACCAGCTCACTTGCAGGTGGAAAAGGAGGTGGTGGAAAAGGTCTGCCACAATCTCGCCAACCACTCCAAGGCTTCACAAACCTTGGACTGGCATAAGATTAGGGAAAGAACCTAAAAATAGTGATCTGATCCAACAACCACACACAGAAAGTGTGAAGAAGTGGGGTTGGAGGAGCTGGAGGATGGCCAGCACTATGGCAGCTCTGATGGTGATCCACAGAGATCACCACCATGCATGAGTGTTTCCAGCCTGTAAAGCTCCTGAATAATTTCCTTGCTCTCTTGAGCTTTCATATTGTGGTTTGAGAGCCCACAATTTACCTTTAGTTCTTTCGCACTCATTTGAACAGGGTGAAGAGCAACCACACCCGTCCAGAAGCCCTGGCACTTCTCCTGTCCCCAAACATCCTCCTGCTCCATTTGCTCCAACTGCTGCCAGACATTTGGCTGTTTGCTGCCAGCTTTTTACAACGTCTTTCCCCTGCTTTGCCTGGGCAATAAATCATTTCTCCCAGCAAATGCTGAATGCTCTGGCACCACTGCCCAGCAGGAATTTCTGTGGCAGGACTTTCCCCTTTAGCCCATCAGTGGGTAAGGAGGAGGAGAGGCAGAGCAAGGCCCTTTCCTGCCCTTGGATGTGGAAAAGGTGCAGCTCAAACACTCTCTGAACTCAAGAGGAAATAACTCAAGAGAGAACATTGGAAGTTGGAAGGGACCTCAAAGCTGC